>NC_142652.1:0-1250000 GCF_055504915.1 Nelumbo nucifera | reverse complement strand
AAATTTTAGATGGAGCAACCAATAGAATAGAGTAGGGTACTCTCTCTCTCTCTCTCTCTCTCTCTCTCATACACAATGACATGGACCGATGGACGTCCTTTGTCCCGTCTTAGACAGTAGAGTTTGGAGGAATGACTAGTTGAAATTAAAGGCTGATGGATCCAAAAATAGACCTACCAAATCAAGCAAAATGATTGAGAGAGAAAATAGCAATCTAATGCATCTGCAGTTGGGACCGAAGTGACGATTTGAAATGTGAAAGGATGAAGACATAAAGCTTATTAGGTTCATATGTAAACGATGATTCCTTTGCATGCCCAGGATGATTTATGACCAATTTTACATTACTTGAATTCTCTCTTTATTAATAAGATCATATCATTAAAACTCAATTTCTCAATTAAAGTTGTGGATGAAAAACTACTCTACCCGATCGGCGATCGATCGATGATATCCCTTTTTCTTTCTTTCCTTATTTATTTTAATGAGTGGTCAGTTCCATTGACTGATCTGCTAAACCAAAATTTTCAAACCTGCAGAACTGATTTATCATTAGGAAAATGAAATGGGTCGTCACTTAAAAGCAGCAGTGACATGAATACGAATAAAAATATACACGTACAAAGCCGTAAAGTGGGTGTAAATTAAAGAGAAAGTCTGAATTCTGTCTATGGTTGGTTATGGTTGTTTTTGTAATTGGGACCTCAACTTTTGTTGTTTCTGTCTTTATTTGTATTGGGTTTTAGTAGGGAACTGCTACCGTCTGTGCTACTGGTAGTGGTACTGGGAGGCAACCCAAAGACGTACTACTTAACCCCAACTAGGGGGCATGCCTGTCTTTTATCTTTAGGGTAAATTAATTGCTTTAAAAAAAGAGTAGGGATGTATTTCCCCTCAAAATCTGAATTTACAGTTAAACTACGGTTAGGATTTATTCCACCTTTAAGGTAAAGCTAAGATTTCCGGAAATAAACTGCACAGTTAAAACCCCAAAATTACAGTAAGAACCGGGGGGTGGGAGTGGTGGAGCAGTAGTTCCGTATTTCAAGTGGCGTGGCGGTGGCGGTGGCGTTGCCTCTTTGCCCGTACCGTACGTGAGATGATTCAGATTGATCAGTTGCATGCATGTGTCCAACAATCTATAATATTTGGTTGTTTGTTAAGGCATCTAATTAATCCTTTCTGCGCCTGTTTTGAGTTGAGTAAATACTTCAATTCATTTAATAAAACTTGAGAAAAGAAAAGGCCACATCTTCAATTCTGCGCCTGTTTTGCAAAGGAAGCTCGCAAGTCGCAGCTGGGTTGGAAATTGGTAGTGGTCTTTGTCAGCATCAGGAATGAATGATGACTCGTGAATCGTCGTAACTCCTGTGCTCTGTCTGGTCTGTGCCTGTACCTGTGCCTGTGCCTGTGGACTGTGGTGATGGAGTCAAAGTAGAAAGGATGGATAAGGAATCCTATCCTATATATTAATTACATATTTTTTTAATGACGGACAATTCGAACATGCCCCCACCCCATTCGCTGGATTATTTGGACCACATTGTTGTTGGGCTTAAACTCTAGACATCAGACATCCTTTCTTTTAATTATTTATAATTTACCACCTAAAATTTAATTTGTACATGTAAAATTCAAATTTAGATCGGTCATGATAGACATTATGGATGGGACCATCACCATCACCATCAGCAATGCTCTACTCTTGCTCTTCTTCATTACTAATTTGCTTCTAACCTAAATTTCGATCGTTTAGGTCATCCAATTTTGGATTATTTTTATTACTAATTAGTCCCCTACTAAATTATTAAGTTTCTTGTTGAATTTGTGGATGGAAATAGGAATTGGGTATGGAGTTTACAGTGAAAACTACCGCAGTTGGAACTTATAGAGAAAACCAAGAAATTAAGGCACACTTGTTTCAAAGCCAACAACACAGCCTTATCCTGATCAGTAGTTTGATAAAATTAGGGTTTATGGTCCAAATACAAGGAAGCAGATGGTCCAGAGGTGAATCATGCATGGCAAATTTGAATGATAAATATTAAATTGTGATTATTTGCAGAATGTAGCCATAAGACATCAAAGTTTCCGATCAGCATTAATTAATGGCACTAATTCCAAAATTTCATCCGCTCGTTAAGTAGTGCATGCATGTTTTGTAAAAATCCTTTTTACTTGAAGGTGAATTACACATCATTGCCAACGGCTACCAAATATCAGCTAGCAGCGGTGTTCAACAATATGAATGGCTTAATTTGTTTTTGCAAAACAAAATCAAATGAACAATACTGAGAAAACCAAAAATCCCATCAATTATCGTGTGATGACTCAAACAATTACAATGTCAAATTGCTCCTATATAACTCTATATTTCTCGCAATTTTATTTATAATTTACACTACTAGAAACACCAACGCTAGAGAAATCATGTGACTCAAATAATTAGTTGCATTGCCAACCATACGAAACACCAACACAAGAGAAATCAAAATATTGACAAATCCACTAGTGGAGCGCAGCAGCGTTGTCGGAGGAGGTGGCTGTGCTGATGAAAAATTTGTAGAAGAAAAAAGATGAATAGTATTTTTGCCCTATTCTTTAAAAAATTAAGAAATTATATTAAAAGTATTGTTTTTTATTGATATTAAAGCTCAAAAGTTGCGTTTTATCAGTTATAAATCCCTTAATTTTTCAGGGAAAAGACATACACATTTTAACTTGAACAGAAGCTAACTGATCATGTGATGTGACTACAATCACTTGATCCTATCAACTACGTTTAAAAGGATTTCACAGTCAACTTGAGTTAAATGTGGAGTATGGGCCAAGGGGTTAGAACTTAAAAAAAGTAGTTGATTAGATATTTGAAATTTACAGTATTAAACACGTCATCTTTAGTTCTTTGCCTTCTCTGGCAACCAGATTGAAGTAGAGATGAACAATGTTGGGGCAATTGTCATAACACCGGGAAGAGCAAAGCTTCTGTATGAAGGAACAGGACAATGATTCGGAACAATTGTGCAGAGGAGGGGATCCTTCATGCCAACCAGCAACTGATGACCGATGATGGAACCAGATGGTGGTGGATCATGCCTGCACAACCGATAGCGCCTTGTTCCGCCGGGACTTTGCCATGGCGATGGCCGATGACATAATTCGGAAGACTAGCATTACTGGTATTGCATGTGAATGGCATAGATGTTCAGAAGTGGAACCCAATCATAGACCAACTGTAATATAAGGAACTTTCAAACCACCCCTTCTCCCATTTAGTTGACAGTTTCTTGTTGCAAGGACTGATATACTGAAATTGCCATTTCCAGGTTTTGGATGCAAAACTTCTTCTAAAGGAGGTAGCACTTCAAGCAAAAGGTCGGGTTGCCTGTGGACCGAAATATCCCTATAATAGACTTTATTGGTAGTCTTGAAGAGTAAAAAGGTTCAGATATTCTCGTAGTAGCAATTCCCATACTCCTCCTCATCGGAGAGAATGTTCAGATAATAGTCCTCGTAAGCATTATATAAGGGTAGGTCCGACTCAACTCCATTTGGGCAGCCTTCAGGTTCTGATAGAACCATTTGGGCAGGTCCGATTCATTCAACTATTCCAAGATCGTATGACAAAAGGGGGGAATACGAGAATACGAACTACCCAACTCTGTTTTCTTAGTTTCGTTTTATTGTCTCTTAAAGGAATAATCTTTTAAACGCACCAGTGAGATGACATCCGGTGATAAGTAATGAAGAGATTGTTTTATGAGAAGTATGGTAGAAAATAAAGAAAGGTTAGTGGGGTATTTTGATAATTTAATGTTTTTTATCATCTGACTAAACTGCTATATAGACCTATTTATGGGTTGGATTGGGCTTTGTATATGTATCAACAGAATATACTTAGGCCCAAGCCCAAGCCCGAGCCCGAGCCTGGCCAGAAGTTTAAAAACAGAATTTTTTTTCTTTTTTTATTCAATAAAAAAGTATTTTATTTATATTAAAAACCTTCAAAACTCAAAAACAATAAATATCTTACTATTACTTGAAAAAAATAGAAGGAAAACAAAAAAAAATATATTGTATATATATTTTTATTAAATAAAATATATTTTTACTATTTAATATATAATATTAAATTGAACTCAAACTCCAATCAGAATTTTTTGAAAAAGCTTAAACCCGATCAAAAAAAAGTCAGGCCTAGTATTTTAAACCCAAGCCCGAGCCTACGGGCTTAAAATTATGAATAAACCCAATTTATAACGGTCGGGCCTAGGAGGTCTTTTATTGCGAATTAAAATATAAGGTCGTTGTCACTGGCCTAATAGTACAATGGGGCTTTTGTAATTTACCCTTTTTATTGGCGTACTTTTCCGTAAACAGCCTTTATACGTAAAGGCTAAAGCCACCGGAATTAAAAATAGAGAGAGAGAAAAAGGGGGAATCAACTTAAAATTCGTGTTCATTGGGCTTAGCTAGTTATTTCATCAGTTTCAGGTGTGGACCCCCAATCCAAAGTTTTGTCTCCTCTGGCTCTTGCCGGTAGAGTAGAACCATACTACTCAGTACTCAGTACTCACCACCAAATGTGACGAGTCGTCTCAGTCTCACTCGTCAGTCGCCACTAGAAACTGGAAAGTAGTGGTCGTGGCCCCTCCGTTGTATTTATTCTTTACCCAACCATAAATACACATCCACATTCACATGCGTGCCTTTTTGTTTTTTACTTTCTCCTTTTTATAGGGCAGATTCAAAGTCTATTATCCGATCCGATCCGATCCAATTTAAAAATCCGATAAAAACATATCCAGATCAAAATATGATACGCTTCTCTTACACTCCTAAAATTTTTTAATTTCTCTCTCTCTTAATCCATGTATAGAGAGGTTCACAATTATTTAAGAGCTTTTTCCTTTTACCTTTTTATTCATGTACAAGGTAAAATATGTCTGTTATATCCTTGATTTATATGTTTTCGCAATTTATTATCCATTTCTGTTAAAATTTGCAAACAAAAGAAAGATTAATCAGAAAGGAAAAAATAAAGGGCGAGGATTGGGGCATATCTCACTTTGATAAATAAAGGTACGTCTCTATCTAACTAAAGAAAAAGAGAGAAAAAATAAAAATAAAAGACAAACAGAAACTAAACAGGCAACAGATGTTAATTCATATGGTACAAAAAAGTCAAAACCCAAATATATGGGTGTTTTTGTCCTTCAATGTGCTCTGATCACTCTCCCAAATGAAAAAAAAAAAAAAATCGACATAAAATAGAATTAAGTGGAAGTCATGACTCATGAAAACTGAAGAGAAGCATTGTGATGAGAGGCAGATAATGAATAATTAATAAAGTTGACGCTGTAGTGATAGTGAAGGCAATAGGGGGAAAAATATGTTAATTTTAGTTGACACCATACGCGGCTCAAATCTTATTGGGCCCTACCGCTATTATAAATAATTGTCTATGAATTGCCATGTTGCCGGCCCATCAAAGAAAATTGGTTAAACGTCATAGACGGAGAAAGACCCTAGAAGAAGTTATTCTGCTATCTACTATTGGAATAAAAGTTGATACAGTTTTTCTTTCATTAAATTTGTGTTTTTTAAAGATTGAAACAATGTCATAATCAAACGACTTGTATCTAAAATGCAAATGCAAAGGCACCCAGTGAGCAGCGTATGGAGAGACTTGGTTCTCCACAAAGCAAATATATATGGTCAACTAACAACAGGGTATCATATCTTTCTTCTTTGGAGCAATGTTTTAGAACCGTTAATGATTCAGACAGTCAACTGTTCGGCCCAAGAATCATTCAGGCAATTAGTTCTATTTTATCCCAAACCTAGTCTTTGGCTAAAAATCATTAAATTGAACAATGATATATTGACCCAGGCAGTCAAATAATTTGATCCATTCAATGGTTTTTGACCATTTTTTATTTTAATTTTTTAATTCTTTTTGTCAGAATGGACTGTCTGTTCGAATTAGATGGTCAAACCATCAACCTAAAAGCCAGTGGCCAAAACAGTTTTCAGTTTTGGGTCGATTTTTAACACATCGCCTTTGAATATCATAGCTGAACCCAGATAAAAAAAAAAAAAAAAAATGCATGATCAGAAGGGATTTGTATGATTTTCGTTTGAATATAATTCATATTTTTATACACTTGAATGGGATGGGACCCAATTAAAACATTGAGTATAGCAAAAAGCAATGGGTCAAGCCAAAAGAAAAGATCATCTACCAGATGATAGGAGCCCTCTACTACTCTAGTGGTAAAAAAGCCTAAAAAGGAATGTAATGCTTGAAAAACGAGCATATATAGCGTTAGGCTATCACACACCAAACAGACCTTTTTACTTGCCAAATATTCACAGCCGCACGGGACAAATACATTGATATACTCGACCGGACACAAAATTGTGTTGAAAATTCAAATTAATTGAAAACTTTCTGTTGGTTGAGATTTAAATTAAAATGGAGCAGCATGCACGACCCTCAACCGCCGCACAGGAGACAGGACAATTCAATTTAAGGGAGATTGACCAATGAACCCAGATCAGAATTTTATAACCTTATAGTACAGGGAGAATGCATCCTGATCTCTATGAATTGATGTTAAATTCATGGGCGGCAGGATGTGATTTATAGGAGAGAGAGGGCTAGTAATAGTAATAGGGGGGAGTGGGGCTGAAATTCAGAATTCTGCATCGGATGTTTCTGTATTTCTCCGTTAATTTAATGGTGATAGGCATTGTTGAATGGGGATCTAGTTACATATAATTGTTTTATTTTATTTAATTAAATGAGAATAAAGGGTTGAAGAAACAAAAAAAAAAAGAAGAAAAAAATCAACGATAGAAATTTAATGGTTACATCACAACCAACTCCTTTATGGGGTAGGTTTTGTAGTCGTAGGGACCACCGGACTAGGGCGCTCAATCCCTAGATTTGGAATTTCATTAGAAAAAATTGGTATTGCTCTATCAACAAACATCTAGAGTTAGCCATTATTGACCAAATCTGTAGAAAACTTATTAGAAGAAAGCAACACTAGAATTTTGGTCTCTATCATTGAATCTTTTCAATTTAAATAGCAGGTCTGATTTTTGGGAAAGACAAAGACCCCAGCAGCACTAGACGTGCATCAATTATGTATAATTGGATCATGATGACCAAGTTACAAATTAATGATAAATTACATATACATTACTTGTTTACTTTTGGGTATAAACTAAAAAACCAACCCATATTTTTACTATTATATTGTAGTCGTTAATATATATAGTGGGTTCTAGTTAAATAGCTAAAATCCCTTGCTAAATACCGCATTTAATTTCCATTAATTAATAAGAGAGAGAGGTTGTTATGTAGTTACGGTATTAACAATTATAATAGAAATGAGAACGGCCAAAAGAAATTGTTTCATCTCCAAATTCATTGCTGATAAATGGTCAAATTATAAAGCCCAAAATAATAATAATAATAATAATAATAATAATAATACAATAAAAAACAAGAGACATAAAAGCCAAAAATGTTTGGGAAACTTTAACTTGGAGGCATGGGAAATGATGAAAAGAGAAGTTGGTTGATGAAGAAGAAGACGCATAAGGATGCAATGGAAAAGAAGGTATGACAGAAAGGGAGATGAAGTAACACTGCATGCATGGAATCATACATCACACAAGATAATATGGATGGATGGATGGGCCCGGGTTAGGGGGAGAAGGGAGAACCCGGCCTGTGACATATCAATTTTGTCCTTGATTTGAATTGGAGAACCGGCTGCTGCCATAAAAAATAATTAATTGGGTATTTTTATTCCATTTTTTTTTTTTTTTTTAGCTAGGAGCCTAGGACTAGGAAAGCAACTTGAGTGATGCTGACACGAATATGGATCCCATCTCACATACATCTTTTGTGTTAAGACACGCCAATTATATTGATGGATTTATAAGAACCCGGGCAGTAGAATATACTCTTTATTTAATTACATTGTTAAGAGGGGACGGTTACAAAGTTAGAAGCATGCAATAAAGTGAGATTGGTTAATCAAATTGTAGTCATCTTCATATCATATTGATTTTCTCAAGTAAAATATGCAATAAAAAAATAATAATAAACAAAGTTATCTAAACCTCACTAGTCACTTTGGGGCCGGGATTGTGACTTGCATTTTATCCCTCAACTCAAATCAAATAAGAATTCAATTGTTCAATTATTTAGGTTGTGGTTCAATTAATGTTGGTCATTAATTATTGCATGTCTTGAACATGATGGTAAGGGCCATATGATGTATGTGTAATTAACAAGGTCATTTTCTGGTAGTTCCGGTTGGTGGTGGTACAGACTTCTGTTAGAGAAATTAACAAGGCAAGCCCTACCAAGGAAGAAGAAGATTAAAGAAATGGGAAAACAACATGAATTGCGGATACAGGTGGACTGAACCATTCACGCAAGCTAGCAGCTATAGATATATTAATTATTCATGAAACACATAGATAGGGCCGGCAAGTAATTTGTGGTCGTAATCATGTTTTACATACTAACAATTAGTAAGGAATAGTTTAAAACACCCGTGCAATATTTTCTATCTATACATATGCGATAACGCAATCGATTTTTATTAATATTTGGACACGCTTTCTACCAACATGTTGTACATAACTATATAGTTATGGCCGGATTTCTTCCTCCCTTTAATTTCTTCATTTATTTTTATTGTCAACCCTACCCACCCTTGTACTTTGTAGCTTGGTCAAATGCATCTACTTGAGCCTCTCAAATGGTGTTTGGTTCAGCTCTATACCATCAATTATTGATTAATGAATAATTGATTCTTGTACCAATTAATTTGATTAATAAAGTTTACAATTACAATTAATATATAAATGAGAAAATCGATTCTAGTTTCAATATCACCACCACATTTGTAAATCATCATTTTTCTCATCAAAACCATATTAATTTCACAAGTTTGCTTTTATGACAAGTAAATTAACTAGGAAAATTTGGTTTGTGATGCCTACACTGAACAGCTTAAGAGATACTATTAAAGTTAATTTGACCAAGAGGCGTAATGTTCAATCCTTATCACCCCATTGCAATTTATTAAATTTTAGTACAAGGTATGAGTTCGTTTGTATTTATTTTTCAAATGAGGAAGCATATTGAAGAATAAAAACCTATTTAGAGACTTCACCAATCATCTTTATTCACCCTATTCTTTATTTTCCATATTGAAGTGGCCACTTCAATAGCATTCCATAACCAAGAAAAATCAATGCAATATCGTGATGAATAGAGATGCTTAGCATTTGATTTAAAATTAGAAACATAATTGTGCTTTTTCAATTCCATGACTCATTAAAACTCATGATGCTCTTACAGTCCAAACACAACCTAACTGCACTCCCAAAACGCATTATTTAATATCATAAGAATTTTCTTTAATCAAACGATTAAAACACTTTGGACAATATGACTAACGTGGCTTTTGTATTTGACAGCAAGGTGTAGAGAAGGGAAATGAATTTCCACAAATCATTTTTTTTTCTTTTTCATAATTAATTTGTGGGAAGAATTTCACATCCCCATGCGCATATGCACTATGCAATATTTGGATTGACACTAAGGATCCAAATTAGGGCTGCAAGTTGGTCCGGGTAAGGTCAGGTTGAGGCCAATCCTAGTCCAATCCTAAGTTCTAAACCTCAAACCCTAATCCAATCTGACCTATCCAATTCTAACCTTATCCAACCCAACCTTCTTCCCATCCCTTAAAATCTCCTACAAATTTCTTAACTCAAGTTTCACTATATATATCAAATCCTATGTTTTATTAATATTTGTTTGTTGATGTTTTTATTGGTTTTTTAAGTACAAAATTTAGAAAAAAAATGTATTAGAAATGATTATAGTTTATATGAGTTATGACTTATAATAGATCTTTTATGGGCAGCAAGCTATGAGTGGCAAACAACAGAGAAGAGATAAAGAACAAAATATTCAAAAAAAAAAACATAAAATTCGTTATTAAGGTTTTAATATTTCCAATTAGGATTTAATGAACTAATTATCTTAAAAGAAATAAATGATACTATGTGGTGGGGGCCATACAACTATCATGCATGTAAACAAATCAATGTATGATATAATATATATTTATATGTGATGTGTACTATAGATTTGGATTCGGATTGCCTGAGGGATCAGCTCGAAGTAAAGTGGGTTCATAAATTTTAACCCTAACCCTAACCTGAGCATCAAGCTGACCCAACCCAACTTGATTCTTTTTTATTGGGCTAGGACCAACTCAGCCCAAGTTGCAGCCTTAGGTCCAATGTACCAGCATGGTGCATTATCATTTATTCATGGTCCATAGCTGTTTAAGCTAATTCTTTCTCCTCAACTCATATCTTTACCATCTACTTGCACACCCTTACACCTGTTTTTGTTTAGGGTGAAATACTTAAAACAACACCTATGTTTTAGCAATAGACTAAAACTTATAATATTCTTTGGAAAAAACACTTAAAGTACCCAAGGTTTTTTGACAATTGACAGAATCCACCCTTACTGTTAGTACAATATTACAATCGTTTGTATGTAATGTCACATGACTTATATAATTTTTTTAATTTCAAAATTATCATTATCTAATTGATTTTGCCTTTTATTGTTCTTCAAAGTGGCACTAGGCGCAAAGTGGTACTAATGAGGAATTTTCCCAATTTTTTTAAATTAAACCTCACAACAATTCCATGTGAGCATTTACATTGCTTACATGGAACTCCTTGTAAACGTTTGCAAACGAACGTTTTAAAAAACGACCTAGAAATGGAACCGTTTTGGCCACCAGTTTTCAGATCAACGGTACGACCATCCGGTTTGAATAGGCAGCCTGTTCTGACAGCAAAATTAAAAAATAATTAAAAACAAAAAATGATCAAAATCGTTGAATAGGTCAACGGGTCGATGGTTTGATCACCCAAATCAACAGTTTATTGACTTTTTCAACGATTTTGTATCATATTCTGGGTTTTGAGTAAAACAGAATCGGTTGTATGGACAATTCCGAGGCCGAACGGTCCAACTATCCGAATCAACGGCGGCTCGAAAAAGTTGTTGCAAACTTTCTGTGGCTAGGCCAGCAAGAAGGACAACATGAAAACATACTTAAGGTGACACTTACGTCAGAGAAATTTACACCCAACACAGGGAGAACTTGAAAACAATGCCATAACTGAATTGGTCTATAAGACTATAAATATTTTGGGATTTTTGGACTGCAATGCCCCTCAGATTTTTTTTGCGTGTAATAATTTCTTCCCTTCTTATTTTGTCTTTTTCCTAGTTTTCTTTGCCGTAAAATGGGTAAAATATAAGAAACTCTCTTAAGATTTCTGACAATTATAAAAACTTTTCTTAAGATGTCAAGGCTTTACAAAAATACCCATTTTACTTTTAAGTATGTACTTGATTCCTAGTGCATTTATAAATGGGGTGTTTATTACTTTAAACGTTTTTTATCTTCCATCTTAGATTAACACCGCATAAAGTATATTATATAAGTTTTATTTCGGCTTTGTTAATTTGTATTTCTGTAATTTATCTAAGTAAGTGCATTTATTCATGTTCTTATCATTTTAAAGATTTTTAAATAAGCAACAAAATATCATTTTTACCCATAAAAAGTTAATATAAAAATGGGCAAATTTGTCCCATTATGCTTTATAAAATTTCTCCAACATGAGAAAGTTACTTAGCCCACCTAAGAAATGGATAAGTTTTATCCAGAAAAGTAAAACTTATTTTATAATGGGGCCATTAGTAAATGTAAAAAGAACATTGTAAAGTTGGTCAATGAGAAAAATATACTAATTGACCAACTTTCCCAAACTTATTTACCTATAGACGAACAAGGCCTTCAAGAAATGTTGATGCATTGTGGGAAACAAGCATTTGATGTTTCTCCAAATGCCTAATGTATATAAATCCAAGTGTTTATGTTTTTTAACATGTGTTTGGAACCGTGGACATTTATTGAATAAATACTAACACATTATGTGAATCTGTAAGCATAGAGACTTGCAAAAGTAGACTTCGATGTTTGCTATGTATGAATACGCATAATGAAGCCTTTGCTGATGGGGCACCTATGTGATAACGTTTACTCAATAAAATGCCTATGGTTTCAAACACCTTATTAATGTTTATTTGATAAACATTGATGCAAAAAAATGGTCGATAAACACAAACACCTACGGGAGACATTGATGGGAGTCATTTTTTAATTAAACGCCCACAAAACCAAATATAACATATATATATGAATTCATATGAAAATTTATTAAAATATCATAAAAAGTTTCATTTTCATTAAAAATTGCATGAATGAAATTGGAAATAATAAAATAATTTTATTTTATAGAAAAATCATACTAGATGGCAAATTTGATATTTTGAATTTTATTGAAAAATGACCTTAAAAAATAATTTCGTAACTTTTATCATAAAAGGCTGCATTTGCATTCTTTATTTTAAGACTTATAGAGGCACTTTAAGGGAATGCCAAATGCAGCCTTACAAAAAGATTCATTTTATATTGATGGGTCATATGGCTCACTCTCAGGTCTTATAGGACGAGCTTTCATCATCCAATGCAAAGATAAAGGTATATAGTCTTTGCTGAAGGAGAATCATGTTGTGCCATCAACAGCTATGATGCGAAACTTCGAAGATCATGATATACAATGATTCATCCCAGCTAATAGATTTTTCAAAAAAATACATATACACCCGATGCAGAATTCAGAATTCCAGCCCCCCTACTACTATCCCTCTCCCCCCTATAAACCACATCCTGTCCATGAATTTTAGATCAATTCACAGGATGCATTCCCCCTATACTATGAGATTATAAAATTCGGATCCGGGCTGATCGGTCATTCTCCCTAAATCTTTTGTAAGATAAAAGTCAACAAAAAAATGAATAAATCGATTACATTGGACACAGACTTTTATCTACTTTTGATCTAACTATATTCTATACATATAAACAATGCCGCTCATACACTAGTCTATCAAGCATGTAAAGACCATATGAAAATATCTTATAAACTCATACTTATACTCATCTCTAGAGTTTGGCTTACCTTAATAAAAATGCTGACTGTTATTCTTTCAAAAAAAAAATTATTTTTTATCTTTTACGAAAAGTTAGATGAAATTGATTGAGGGGTGAAGAACCGAAGATGAAGACAAAAACGGAGTGAGCGACTAAGCGGGCAGCCAACGTTGGTCATCTCATCAGGTGTCAGGGTCAGGGCCCGAGTCCCGAGATAAAGCATACGGCACCGGAGCAGCCACCAGCCGAACGGAAGGCCGCTATTGTCCACGTCATCATAGCTTCCGTAAAGGCTAAGACACGGAGCAGCAGCCGCTGCCGTACATTATCCGGCGGTGACATGGACATGCTGGTTTTCCCGATATACTCGATTATAAGAGCAGGTGTTTGACACTTGTACATTAATAAACTATAGTCTATACGTAGGACTATTACTATACTTTTCTAATTTTTTGGTGCAGTCCCGACAATGCAATTGCGGAATTGCCATAGCGTTAGTGAAGGTAGTGGTCCCCGCCGTACCTGCAGGCTGCAGCGGTAACGTTAAGGTTACTACTTACTACTAAACGGTGTGGGGAAGGGTTGAGTAATAGGTCGGACCTCCCAAACCCGAACGAAAAAGAGAAGAGACCCAAGTTCAGGTTGCACCGGCATGGCCTGGCCTGTGGGGCGTGGGCCCCAAGAAAATCAGGACATTCATTGTGTAGGAGACTGTGATCCTATAATAAGCAAAAATCAGGGGAACATGGATGATGATGATGAGTGACATGCCACATTTGCCACTGCCATGCTTACTTTTTCCGCTACGATCTGGATTTGTATCTATCTCTATATGCTTGCTTTGCTTGTTGTTTGTCTTTTTGTCCCGATTTTTCTTTTTTTTTTTTTTTTTTTAGTTTTGAGTTTTGACTGTCTGTCCGGTTCGTCAACTTTGCCTTAATGTATAGGGCCGCTAGGCATCACTCCTCTGGCGAAGCCTAACGCTTAATTGCTTATTGCTTAATACCGATTACCAAAATACTATAGCTTATTATCTATTAACAATTTCTTTCTTATCTTTTTATTAAATTTATTTAAAAATAAAAAAGAGACTTCCAGTCCCCACACCGCACGTATAAAAACCAAATCCTCTCCTCTCCTCGCAAATCGCAATCTTTTCATTTCCTCCTCTCCCGGCCCCGGGTCTTGCAGTCCCTCGGCCTTCTCGTCTGCGCGCGTCTTCTCCCTCCCGAGTCTCGGCCTGTGTTGTGTTTGGAGCTTTGGATTTGGGGTTCAAACAAGGTTTCGCAGCAATGGCCGTGCAAGCGCAATACCCTGCAAACGCTTTCAGGTGACCCTTCTCCTACCTTCTACTTCAACAATCTTCCTCTATCTACCTACATCTCTACAACAAAATATCTCTACTTACATCTCTGCGAATTTCTTGTTTCCTTGAATTTTTGATATTAGGAATAAGAACAATCTCCTCCAAGAGTTTCAGCTCGGATCTTGCAACCACAATCACAACAATTACGGTAAGTAAACGAAACACAAATCATTTGTCGGCTTTGTCCATGGACCCTAGCTCAATTATGCCAAACTTGACTCCCTTCTCTACTTCTTCAATTGATGAATGATGATCAAGAAGCAAGCCAGCAATTCTTCAACGGAGCAACCGTATTCAGCGGTCCTGAGAGTGAACTCACCTGCAACATGTCCGCCTCCAGGAAGAGGACCCGATACGATCCAACTCACCCTCTTCAAATGCAAAACCATGACCCCCACTTTCAATTTGACAGAATGAACACAGAGGCGTCTCCAATTTCAACCAGTTTACAAAACCTCTCCTACCAAGATAGTCTCCGCCTCCGGATATTTGAATCCAACGCCACCTCCACCAGTGGAAGATCTTCCTATCTTCTCCATCAGGATCTTACTTCTCAACTTTACCGTCACGACGTCGAAATCGACGCATTGGTCCGACTCCAGGTCTCTCTCTCTCTCTCTCTCTCTTCTCCAGCTGGTTGCTTGTTCGTTGGGTTTTATTTTTTCATTTGTATTAAACGAGTTGGCGTTAATGTTGCTCGATTCAGAACGAGAAGCTCCGATCGATACTGGAGGAGACGGCGAAGAGACATTGGAGATCGCTAGTGTCGGTTCTCGAACAGCAAGTGTGCAAGAGACTTAGAGAGAAGGAAACAGAGTTGGACAACGCGAACCGCAAGAACGCGGAGCTAGAAGTGAAAGTGAGACAGATGATGGTCGAGAATCAGATCTGGTTCAATATTGCCAGGAACAACGAAGTCATCGTGTCCACGCTGAGGTCAGGCCTCGAACAGATTCTGCTGCAGAGCAATACAGACCAACATGAAGTAGCAAAAGAAGGCATGGGAGACAGCGATGAGATCGTAGGGGTTGTCGCGGATGATGCAGTGTCGTGCTGCTACGAGGTGATGGTTGAAGAGGAAAGGGTAAGCGTGGCAGCGGAGAAAGATATTAAAGAGAATAGGGAACTCAAGAGCAGGACGCGTTGTAAGGTGTGCCGGGAAAAAGAGGTTTCAGTACTGCTGTTGCCGTGCCGTCATCTCTGCGTCTGCAAGGTGTGCGAATCGAGACTCAGCATCTGTCCAGTCTGCAACTCCATCAAGAACGCTACTCTCCAGATAGTCATGTCCTGATTTCAACTCACTTCTGTCGGTATTGTCTTCTAGCCCACCACCGGTGATCGGAAGTTTCACAGTATTCATAGAAGTCTAATAAGCCGGTAACTGTCGGACGATGCTTGTTTTTTTTTTATTAAAAAAACAAAATTATGGATTGGATATTGAAATTTGTAGAGAGAGACCAGACACGAAAAAATGCTTATAAAAAGCAGAAACAGTTTTAGTTGTGATTGCATTTAATTGAAAAATAATTAATTAATGCAACCACCGGTTCAGGGAGTGAGTATGGTTCAGAGTCATACTCATATGGTATGTATTGGGTTGACGAAAATTGCGAAGCATAGATAGATAGAATAGTGGGAACGGGGAAGAACAAAAAGGGTCGAGTCTTGTCCCTTGTGGAAGTTAAGGCAAGATATTCGTGAAGTGAATAAAGAAAGAAGTAACTATATTGAGAGGCACGTGCAAACGAACGAACGCAAAGCGAGAGATTTTAATTTCATTTTAGCCTTGGGGAAGGGGCCAATCAATGGGCAATATGGGTGGAGCAACAGCATATATAGCATCGAAATCGTATTTGGTCCTCTCACATCACAAGCCAAGCCAAGCCATGAGAAAAAAACACGGACATATTTCCAATACACGGCTGTAAAAGTATGAGAGAACGGTGTGAACACGGTCTTGAATCCGGTCCCGATCACCATAGCATCTTGCATTATGTAGGTAGTGTTTGGTGTGGAGAGGGTGTTTGTTTATCTTTAATCTCCTAATCTCTTGATGTGGTTCAAATACATGAGAGCTGCTTGTGCTTGTTGTGCTTTCTTTAATCTGCTGGACTCGGAGTTAAAAAACTAAAAACGCGCATTACGCAAAAATGGGAAGAGAGGGTGAGAGATGGTGTAGGTGTTGGTCCCTTGTTTAATAATTTTTCAGGTTCAGAATTCAGAGTAAAAGTGGGGCCAAGTACCGAAGGCAATATATATATATATATATATATATATATATATATAATATACCCAACTAGTTTCGGAATAACGTAACTGTGGTAGGGACCAGGGATCTAATGTCTGAGGACAAGGTAGTGTGTCAGATGAACAAGTGAGAAATTGCAAGTAGTAGCTAATTAATTAAGGGCTAAAGATTCTCATTTCAGTACTATTTACATGCGCATTCTTATGCTGAATTCATCGCGAGTTGAAAGGGTAGTACTGTATTGCCTTACACATGTATCGCAATTTACAAGGCTAGCTATCTGTTTTGTAGTTTTGTTTTCATTCTTTCAAGTAATTAATCGCAAATTCATAATAATTAGTACTAACGTACGTAGAGAAAAAAACATTATCCATCCATCAAACAAAACAAAAACGAATATTACAAGTGGAGGGGTTGGCATAAATCTGTCTCATGTGCCACATATCATATTTTCTGGGGACCATACTCTATAACGTCGTCGGAAACACCAGTTTGAAACATAAAAGATAAAAAGGTTTCCTTACCTTTGAATTTCACAATATTTGTGTGAAGAATAACCTATTGGCTAGTGGTGTTAGAACTAAGAATTCAGGAACCCAGAAAATTTCTCTCGGACGTTGTCGTTGAGCCATGACTCATGGGCAAAACGTGTATGAGACTGAAACAGCCCCATATTCTTCTTTTCAAATTGCTTTAGCCTTTAGTACGTACGGGAAATAGAATGGTCTTCTTCTGATCTGACTTTATTTTGGTGTGCCGCCTGTGTGTGTGTGTAACATTAACAAATTGAAGGGCCGAGATTTTATTTTTGGCCCCATCGCCAACAGCATTAATTGGATGATCAACTACATTAAGTTAGATTTGTGAGATAAGAATAAGAGGGTGACAGATGAAAATGCCAACTCTTAATTCTCTGTTATTTGGTTTGGTCGGATCATTCCCTAGTTAATCGTGACCGCGATCAGAGACAATGTAATTTGTGCCCACGTGGAAAGAATCTTTTATTATTTAAACAGAATTGGAGGACGCATATCAATCAGGGAACAAAATCAAATTAAAGAGCAAATGAACAGGCAACTCGATGCTTGCTGCCAACCATTCTCCCCTTTCAAAAATAATAACAGAGAGTAGGCAACTGACGCCGATATTTGGTTGCTTTCAAGATATGAATGTCGTGCACATACTTGTGTGCTCCTTTAGGTCTTGACTCTTGCATGTCCAATAATTAGTTTTCCTTATTTGAGTTTTAGTTTGCAATCGTAATTTGTATGCTCAATCAAATTTAATCGTTTCCAAAAGATGAAAAAAAAAATCAAATTCAATCGTGATCCCTTCTCAAATTGAATTTGAAAAACATATGATTGGATTGCATTGCCTTGAATTCAATCCATCGATGGAGGAGATGTCAGATACAAAAGAAGATAACAGGAGATTGTGAAAAAGGTTACACTTCCTTCCCATGTAAATAAGACAACAACCATTTTATCCATAAAATTTGAAGAAAAAAAAAACATTATTAGAAGGGGAATTTTATCCCATCCAAGTTTTGCAACTTCCCCCTAGGTGGGAAAGTTATTTGCCCATATGGGAAGTTAAGGAGGGCGTTCCCATCTCCTAGGTGGGTAAATAATGGACTTTTATAGTTAAAATGCCCCATTTAATAATGGACTTTTATGGTTAAAATGGTCATATTTTTACTTGGAAAATAAAAGAACATGGGTAAATACACTTACTTGGGTAAGTATTTCCCAAAAAAAACTTACCCAAATAACTACAGTTACCCGGGTAAGTAATTTACCGAAAAGCGAACGGGGCCTAAGTGATACCCAGGTGTAAATGAATTATCCTAGGATCCTAAATAAATATGAAAAAAGAAAATGAGTATCTCAATCAATGAAAATCAAAATCCCATTGATCAATTTTCCCCCTCTCAAAGTCTGAAAAATGAACATGCCCTAATTCTAGGCAACCCAACTATCTAGGCTAATTCTAGTTTTACATGTACCTGAGATTATTATGACATATAGTCATAGTAATAGGTGTTTGGATCTCCAACCCACACATCACTACAGCAACACATTGAGAATATTTCCTATATTTACATATTACCAATCATGGGGAGATGTTCCCGAAGTTGTAGACTTGTAGTGTTTTATGGCTAGGTGTGGTCTGTGTGCTTGCACACTCAATACAATAACCTTTAATATTTTTTTACCACACTAATCACCAAGGTTAGGGGATGAGGATGGCAAACCCTTGTTAGATGAGAGAGAGAGAGTATGTAGGAGACAGAAGAGAGAAAGGAGGAATTTATAAGGCAAAATATTCTTCAATTACCCAGGTCATGGAGCATTCTAGCTGCAAATTGAGCTAGCTCAAGTGTTACTCCGCTACATTTACGAGATGCATGAGAGATAGTGCAAGAGGTGAAACAAGAGAGAAGATCATGACACTCCAGCGACTATCCGCCAGTTTCAAACCTTCTAAGATGGATGTTACTTCCAGAAAATAGAAACAAGTTAAGGAGAGATGTGGACTGCACTGATTGATTATGTGGTGGGAAAAAAATGAGACAGAACATAAACCTAATACCATGTATAACTATAAATTGAAGGGGTTTCAGAAAAAACTTGTAACCAATCAACTGCTATCATAAAATGGGCAACCAATCAAATGGCAATTATCATAATTCACAAGACATTTGATTGGCCAAAGCTCTTCTAATATCATGATTTTTATTTTTGATAACATGGATTTTCTCGTAAATTTAATTCTGTAATGGTACCAAAAAACAAATAACCAATCAACTGGTATTTATTCAAAATCGTGGTGTTCTGATTCATCAAAGTTTTTTCATGTATGGTACCTTTTTGGTAGCATAAAAGATATGATATAGGGCATAATGTATGGCACCTGAACTGCACTGTGAAACTAAAAAATGTGAACCGCATGTCACAGTTGAGATCTTCAATAAAGGTAAGTAGGCCTTGTAAAATCTAAAGCAATGAAAGGTAAATGGACGAGATTGTAAAAATCTTGATTTATTTGTCACAAATATTCCTTAATGTACTTACATTCCTGTATTTTTTTTTTTGGTACAAAGGAAATTTATTGATAGAGAAGATTGTTAGCCCAAGACGTAAGACGAGCCCAGACTTGATACAGCAGAAACGCTAGAGAAATTTCAACCAAAAACGATTATGGGGAAATAAAGCCTCGTATGTGGCAGCAAGAAAGGAGCTGTGTTATGGGCCCAGGCATAGGATCTCGTCACGGGTCGGTCTACAGGGAGAACCTCTTGCTTCCCCTTGTGCCTTTCCTTGCGTGCAGACTCTTGTGGAAAACCGAATGGGTGATTTGTTCAAAAGACTACCCGAACTCTCCTCACTCTTCTCTTGACTGGAAAACTGAATACTTTATTTCCAAATCACAGTTCCTTAAATAGGAGATTACAAGAGGAGACTCCTTACTCCATTCGACTAAGCTAGGACAATCCAACTTTAAATCAAACTCCTACTTCTAACAGACTTCTAACAGAACTTAGTTCCTATCTCTAATAGATAAGTAAGAACTAGATAAGTAAGAACAAAACACCTACTTCTAACAGAACTCAGTTCCTATCTCTAATAGATAAGTAAGAACAAAACTAGATAAGTAAGAACAGAACTGGAATAAGTAAACTATTAGCGAGCTGGCAAGGAGAGCTGACGTGGCAAGATAAGCTACTGTGTGGGCCCCCCTCACTACTGTTGCTGGCGGCGGTAATTCTTCCCACAAATGCATCCACAACAAGTTGAGCCAGAGCCACAGAGCCAGGATGGGTCTGCTCCTGTCCAAAGAGCAAAATTGTGTAGCCATTGTAGCGGTATTCTGGATATTACTTTTCACGAGCTGTTCGAGCTCGAGCCCAATTTATTGGCTCCATTATTAAACGAAGTGAGCTAGAATATAATATATAAAATAATATATATAATAAAAATATTATAATTATTAATTATTATAATTCTAATTTTTTAAATATCAAATAAAAAATATTGTTATATATAATTTTTTATTTTTATAAAATATTTTTTTTTTAAATCGAGCTCGAGTTGACCTCGAGCTCAAGGTTCTGACTCGAGCTCGAGCCTAGTACTATTCGGCTCGGCTCGACTCGAATCCACCCCTAGTATCCATTAACAGATTAAGAATTTTCATTGTTTGGTATTTTATGTTGTGCAAGCTGATGCTTCCTGGCAGACAGTTCAGACGTTGGACTACGTAGGTCGGGTGGCTGAATTGTAAGAAGACAAATATCAGTGTGCCCTGGTTGCTTGACCTGGGGTAGGCACTTTGATGCTTAAGTTAGCGAACTGGCATTCAATTGCAATAAAGCAAGAGAGCTACAGTATTTAGAGAGCTAAGTCGCAAGTATCATTTCTAGTTGCTAGGATGCCTTTATATAGGCAAACTGACGTGAACTCCACGAAATGTGTCCGAGATCTTTGGCTCGTCAGAATCGGAGGTGGTTCCACGCCCGGAGACAAACTCCGCATAAGCTGATAATGCTTATCTAGTCTTGTCCGAGGCGGGTGGGATCAAGATCAGCCACGTCAACGTGCCATCGTGATCCCGGGGGAATCGGAGACAGTTACCTACTCGAGAAAGAATTTGTTGTCACATCGGGTAGGTCACTAATTAGATCCGGGCTAGATTGGCTGAGGCAAATTGCCTCTTTACACCGACCTGACATCTCCTAAGGTGTCCGTAGGTCATCCTACCGAGATGGGGCCAAAGACATTGAGGCAAATTCTAGATGTTTGAGCTTTGTGTACATAGTGCCAAAATGTCAATGAATAATTTTATAGTACCATTTGTTATAATATCATTGAAGGACCAAATCACTCATTATCATTTTTTATTTTTTTTTATTTTTTTCCTGTTTCTCTCTCTTGGGTTAGATAATTCTAACCTATACGAACTTAGCGGAGGCGATCCCTCTATACATGAACCAAAGCTGCTATAAAGACGACGGAGAGATGATTCATTTATATATGTTGTTCTCTCTTCCGTATTTTTTAGCTTGATTTTGGAGTGAATGCAGACTTTGCCGTAGCTTGTCAAAAGCTGACGGGGATGTCCAAATAGGGTGTGATGTGCATCGGACATGCGGAAGCGTCTACTTTTCATCCCGCAAATTAATCTTTGAATTAATTTTACAAGGTAGCTATCAATTGACAAAACCATGGTTTTCAAAATCGGACCGGACCGGATAGTCGGACTAGAAAAATGGTAATCATTCAGCCCCCGGGTCCGATTATACTGTAAACTGTTAATGCCTAAATAACTATTGAAAAGGTCAAAAAACCACTGACTCGGGTGGTCAAATCGATAAACCGTTTAACCTAAGTTGCGGTTCGCAGGTTACGAAATTTATTTTCGTTAGATTAAAAAAATGACACTCATGTCCCTTGATTCCCATGTCTTACGAGTTAGGGTTAGAAGTTTAGAACGAAAGTTTATTTTCATTCTAACTTCTAAACCTTCCTTAAGTTCCTTCTTCTCAGACGATCTAGATCGACGATGACGGCGGTGAACTTCATCTATGGCGGTGAGCTTCATCTATGATGGATTTATTTTTGTAATCAGTAGGAGCAACAAGGAGCGGCGGCAGCATAAGCAACAAGCGAATTTATAGCAACGGCCAGGGGTTTCTAATATGTTGCACAGTAGCAGTTGGCAGTTGGCAGCAGCAACAAGGAGACAAGGACTGTGGCGGCCGGCGGTGAGTTTGGTCGCATACCCTGTGTTGTTTTGGATTCTTTTTATTTCTCCTAATTAACTACAACTCTGCAAATCCTTTTTATTTGAAAACTCAATATGATACTGATGTGGCGTAATCCGGCTACTCCCTGCTGGAGGTGACCTGGCTTCTAGCGACGACGAGGACGAGTTCTTGAAGAGAGGAGCTCAGAGATCCCGGGGTGGCTCACCCAGCGTGGATGCTCCGATGGTTAAGTCGGTACACGGTGATAATGTAGAGATTGGCAATGATAACAGTGAGAGCTCGGAGAGTAGAGATTTCGCACCATCAATAATAGTAATTGAACATACCCCTGCCCCAGGTGAGTGTGGAGTCTTTCATACACTGGCTCAGGTGGGTAGGTGGAATGGTCACTGAACCCCTGTTACGATGGGACCTGTCAAGTGTTAGGTGGTTGAAGCGCCGCCAAACGGTAATATTGTCACTTCCCGCCAGAACGGGGAGTTGGAGAACTAATGTTACCGTTATAAGTACGGTCCAGCGGGGTTCAAGAATAAAAGGGGGGTGCATTCTTCGAGGTGGCCATGCGGAGATCTGTACGGTAGATGGGCTATCTGTGGGATATCCGGCTGCTTGGTAGTGAGCTAGTGAGTAGCGAGCTTCCCGAGCTCGCGCCTTGGTCTACCTTTGTGAATGCTGAAGTGTTCTTGGGCTGAGGTGGTCTAAGTTCGGGGTACTAGCATACCCGA
This sequence comes from Nelumbo nucifera, assembly GCF_055504915.1. Taxonomy (NCBI): domain Eukaryota; kingdom Viridiplantae; phylum Streptophyta; class Magnoliopsida; order Proteales; family Nelumbonaceae; genus Nelumbo; species Nelumbo nucifera. The sequence goes on along the minus strand of NC_142652.1, from coordinate 1,226,761 downwards.
GCTCGCTTTATACCGAGCTGGCTTATGCCAGGTTGTCACTTGTGTTGAGTCACGTACACGTGTCGTCTGTCTATGAGGTCGGGCCAAATCACCCATCATCAATTGCCCCCACTCCCCGAGCTAAGGGTCCTGACCTAGTGCAGGGAGTTCATGATGTGACAAGTGGATTTGGCTCGGAGTTTAAGCTGATGTGGGACGGACCACATGCGATTCACGTGCGGACGTCAAGTGATCTTATAAGCTCTACGGATGCCAAAAAATGCGCGAAATTGATTTCGGTCTCGAGGGTTGTGCAGCCGGTTTTCTTAAGAGCTGTTGGATTGCTTCAATCCTGACCGTTGCTTTCTCGGCTCAGTGGCTATAAATAGTGTCCTCCGGGACCCATTTTCCTTTGCCACAAATTCGTCAGCTCTTGTCTTGAGGTCGCGCTTGCTTCTTCGGCTTGGGTTTTTTTAGTTCGTCGTTCCTTCTTAGTCAGGTCGTCCATCTTGGGTGAGTCTTCCTTCGCTTCTTCTTTTCTTTTAGTTTTATCTTCCATGTCGCCTTCTAGTCCTGACAGCCCTCTTGGTGAGGCCGAGGTGGGTGCCTCAGCCCTGCTTGGTGGCAGGATGGGGCCATCGTGAGTTCAGGGGCAGCTCGCGGCCCTTCTGAAGCACAGGCTCCTTGAGAGGCCCGAGAGGCCTCGGGTGGTCAGGCATCCACCTCCTGCCGAGGTCGGGAGCCAGACAACTTCGGTCCTTCAACCATGACCTCGGACCGACTTCAGGCCCTAGTTCAATGGTACTACCTCCCGAGGGAGTTCTCTTACAGCCTTCCTCGCAGTAACTTCCCCTGGGAGCACGATCATAACGAGATCATGGTTTTTGAAGAGCAGCTCATGGCTGGTCTTCGTCTTCCGCTACACCCTTTGATTACCAAGGTCTTAAAGTCCTTCAGTATAACCATAGGTCAGTTACACCCAAACTCTGTTCGTAACGTGGTAGGGACCATCTAACTCTTCCACGAGTATTGTCTTCCCCTTGACCTTTATACTTTTTCCACCATCCTGTCTATCAAGAAAAACTCCCCCTGTGTTCTCCCAAAGCACAGGAGAACCTACTACCTATCCCCCCGCCCGGGGTACAAGCTATTGCACAAACTCCCTAACAAGATCCCGGCTTGGAAACGGGGTTACTTCGTACTTTGTAGCCCCGAGGGGTGGCCCTTCCCGACCCAATGGAGACCGACAGTTCAGGTACCCGGAGTTAGGCTGGGCCTGAAGACAAGAGAAACACTTAGGTTTTGGGCAGAGCTCGGCTTCCTCTGCTCGGACTACCTTGCCGAAGACACGCTCGTGCAGGCCGGCTTGAGTCCTGGTAGGTCATATTGAGCTTTTTACTTTCCTCAAGATCTTGATTGGTTCGTAACTAATTTTACTTTTTATTTTTGACAGCTACCATGCCGGTCAACGCTGAGAGTCTTCTGAGGAGTTCCCAGAAGGGGAGAAAGAGGGGCGCGAAGAGACTGCGTCAGGAGGCCAAACCATCTCCTGAGGTCGTCATCGTGGAACTGTCTGTTCCTCAGGAGGAGGCCCAATCTGCTGCCCTTGAGACCCTGGCTGGGGTCCTACGTGAGGAATCTCGGTCCGAAGACCTGAGAAGTTTGTCCATACCTGTGGATGGACCAGAAGGTTATCTTCCGGCTGTGAACGACAGCATCATGGACCATGTCAAAGCCATGCGGAAAAGTCGGGAGGCTGTCTTCGAAGAAGAAGTCTCGAAGTGGGCTGAGCTGGCTCCAGGCGCTCTCTTGGGACTAGTTGCCAGCCACTGTATTGTGGTGAGCCTTCTACCTTTTCTCTCCCCCTTTCTCTTCTCTTCTCTCTCTTTTTTTTTCTTTTTTTTTTTGACCTCGGCTTTCTGGTTCGCAGGTTAACTCCGTTGGTGATGCGTTGGCTTGCCAGGCGGCGATCCACACGAAGGAAGCCATCAACGCCAGAACGCAGATGCAGAGTCTCCACCGCGACTTGAACCATGCTCGGGGTGAGGCGCTTAGGGCCAAGAAAGGGGTTGAGGCCCAGAAGGAGCTTATCCTAACTCAGGAGAGGCAGATTTCCTCACTGAGCGAGGAGAAAACGCGTATGGAGCGGGAGATTACAAACCTCGAAGCTTCTATCCCGCAGGAGAGGGTCAAGGCCGTCGAGAGCTTCAAGGAATCCACAGAATTCGAGGCTTTGCAGGTTGAATATGGATCGGACTCTTACCGCACAGGGTTCAAATTGTGTAGTTACTTAGTTCGTCAGAAGTTTCCCGACCTTGATCTAGGTGGGACCACAATGGTGGACTTGGACCCTGAAGTGGCCAAGGAGGCGGACGCAGAGCCCAATTCTTCGGGGGAGGAGGGCAACACTGAGGTCGAGGCGGCAGGCCCTTCTGAGTGACGGCTCCTTTCTTTTTTCTCTTTCTGAACTGTGAATGTACTGTCCCGAGCCTTTGAGCTCGTGTAAAAATTCTTGTATCCGAACTCTATTTTGATGAAGTATAGTTTCTTTTGAGTATTTCTGAGTGCAAAAATACTTCTAAGTGTGAGTGGACTCCGAGTTGGGCAATTTAATATATAGGTTACCTGAGCTATTGAGCCGCCAAGTCGGTGGTGAGGATAAATGAGAGAAGTTGTGTTACTTCGGGTTGTGCGGGTTACCCCGGACTATCGGGCTTCTGAGCTAAGTAAGAGCAGCAGGGATAGAGTAGACACCGTAGGGTTCATACCCGAGCTGTCTTTCCCTTAGGGTTGGAGATAACCAGATTTTTTGCCAGTTCGGAATTTTGTGGCCCTTAGGCTTTGGGAGGGACTCGCAGTCCGTTCTTGAATTTCACTTAGGCCAAAGTGGCACCTGGGGTCTTCTTGTGGCCCTTAAGCTTTGGGAGGGACCTGTAGTCTGCTCCTGGATTTTACCCAGGCCGAAATGGCAACTGGGGTCTTCTTGTGGCCCTTAGGCTTTGGGAGGGACCCGTAGTCCTCTCCTGGATTTTACCCAGGACGAAGTGGCAACTGGGGTCTTCTTGGGGCCCTTAGGCTTTGGGAGGGACCCGTAGTCCACTCCTGGATTTAGTTGCTCCTTGGAGACCTGTAAGGAACTAAATGTCAGAGGACCCAGGGTATTAACCTGGCGGGGTTGCTCCGATGGTTAAGTCAGTACTCCCATATTAGACTGTGGGCTTAGAAATCACAATTTGAGAGTTAGAGCCTGCTTACTTGTTTTCGAGGCAGATGCTTTGGTTCGTAATCAGAGATAGTACTGCCTTAGGTTGCTGATGTTCCATGCGCGGGGTACTTTCTTTTCATCTAGGGTTTCGATCTCGTACGTGCCCTCTCCTAGTATCCACTTCACTCAGTAGGGACCTTCCCAGTTCGGTCCGAGCTTACCTATACCGGGCTCGGGCACCATGACTTTTCGTAAAACTAGGTCTCCAATGCAGAAGTATCGCTTTCTGACTTGGGCGTTATAATACCGGGCTACTTTTTGCTGGTAGGCTGCAGTCCGGATGTACGCAAGGTCCAACACTTCTTCTATTAAGTCGAGGTTGGTGCGAAGCTCGTCATTATTTCCCTCTTCGTCGTAGGCTTCTAGGCGAAGTGTGGGTACCTCGATTTCCGTCGGGATTACTACTTCCGTGCCATAGGTGAGGTTGAAGGGGGTTTCTCTTGTGGCGGTCTTGGCTATAGTTCGGTAGGCCCATAGTACGCTAGGCAATTCTTCTATCCATAGCCCCTTAGCTCGGGATAAGCGAGCTTTCAGTCCGCGGAGTATGGCTCTGTTCGTGACTTATGTCTGCCCGTTCGCCTGGGGTGTGCTACCGAAATGAAGTTCTGTTGTATCCCCATTTCCGCACACCAGTTCTGGAACTTGATATCTTCAAACTACTTACCATTGTCGGAAATGAACACTCGGGGTAATCTGAAGCGGCATACTATGTTTTTCCAAAAGAAGTTATGCACGGTTCGAGCTGTGATTGTTGTTAGGGGTTCCGCTTCTACCCACTTTGTGAAGTAATCTACTACTACTACTAAGAATTTTCTGTCCTGTCACCGACGGGAATGGTTCGAGGATGTCGATTCCCCATTGTGCGAAGAGCCATGGGCTGGTGAGGTACTTTAGGTCGGCCGCAGGTCGGTGATGGATGTTGGCGTACCACTGACATTTGTCGCATTTCTTGATGAGTTCGAGTGCGTCTACCTTCATCATGGGCCAGTAGTACCCTTGCCGTAGTGCTTTTTGTGCGAGAGCCTTGCCCCCCAAGTGTCCGTCACATAGGCCTTCATGGGTGTCATGGAAAACGAGCTCAGCTTCTGACGGTCGCAAACAGTGCAAGTAAGGGAGCGTGTAAAATTTTCGGTACAATCACCCATCTATCATAACATACTTGGCTGCTTGCCGTTCTATCCTCCTGGCTGCGTTGCGATCTGTAGGTCGGATTCCGTGAAGTAGGTGGCTCGCGAGTGGGTTGATCCAGCTTGGTTCAGCTTGTGTAACAGGAGCGACCACTTCTGCCCCCTGAGAATGCTGGGTCGGGCCAGGTTCTCTATGTGTACGATCCCCATGGTGTTGTTGCTTGTGCTACTAATCGGGACAGTGCATCAGCCTCAACGTTCTCAGACCTTAGAATATGCTTGATGAAATAAGACTGGAAGCCTTGCAGAATTTCTTTGGCTTTGGCCAAATAGGCGGCCATGGTAGGATCGCAGGCTTCGTAGTCTCCAGTGATCTGATTGACCACGAGTTGGGAGTCACTGCAGATGACAACGTGCTTTGCTTGTACTTCTTTTGCTAATGCGAGTCCGGCTAGCAGTGCTTCGTACTCGGCTTCGTTGTTGGACGTCGCGAACTCGAACCGAAGCGCATACTCTAGTTTCACTTTGTTTGGTCCGTGTAGTATGGCGCCGGCTCCACTTCCTTGTTGATTAGACGACCTGTCCACATGAAGGATCCAGGGTTCTTCATCCCAAGTTGGCCCTGCTTTGACCAGGATCGATGCCGTACTGGATGAAGCCTCTTCTCCGTGTCCGATTTCTGGTAGTTCGGGGATTGCGGTGCTGAAGGTACACTCTGCTATGAAGTTGGCCAAGGCTTGGGCCTTAATTGTCGTCTGAGGTTCGTATTGAAGGTCGTATTTGCTAAGTTCGATGGCCCACTTCGTAAGTCTGCCAGATACCTCGGGCTTGAGTAAGACTTGTCTCAAAGGCTTATTTGTGAGGACTACGATAGTGTGGGCTTGGAAATACAGGCGGAGCTTCCGAGCTGCCGTGACCAGTGCATATGCCAGCTTCTCGATCTCTGGGCACCTGCTTTCTGCATCCTGCAAAACTTTATTTACGTAGTAGATAGGTCGTTGGACCCGACCTACTTCTTTTATAAGTACCGAGCTGACCACCTCATCACTCACAAAGAGGTACAACTTTAAAATATCACCCTCCTCGGGTCGGGTCAGAACCGGGATACTAACTAGGTATTTCTTTAGCTCGTTGAAGGCGAGTTAGCACTCTTTAGTCCATTCGAAGTCTTTACTTTTCTTTATTGCCTTAAAAAAGGGGAGGCGGCAATCTGGCGACTTGGACATGAAGCGGCTTAAGGCAGCCATGCAGCCATTCAGCTTTTGAACCTCTTTCAACTTGTAAGGTGGCTTCATTTCTAGAATAGCCTTGACTTTTTCGGGGTTTGCCTCGATTCCACGCTGGTTAACTATGTAACCCAGGAATTTGCCCGAGGTGACACCAAAGGCACACTTACTAGGATTCAACTTCATATTATACTTGGCAGGATTTCTAAAACACAATGCAAGTCACCTCGGGTGAGTGCGGGGTCTTTTATACACTGACTCAGGTGGGTAGGTGGAACGGTCATTGAACCTCTGTTACGATGGGACTTGTCACGTGTTAGGTGGTTGAAGTGCCACCAAACAGTAATACTGTCACTTCCCGTCAGAAACGGGGTGTTGGTGAACTAATGTTATCGTTATAAGTACAGTCCAGTGGGGTTCAGGAAAAAAAGGGGGGTGCATTCCTTGAGGTGGCCATGCGGAGATCTATACGGTAGATGGGCTATCTGCGGGATATCCGGCTGCTTGGTAGCGAGCTAGTGAGTAGCGAGCTTCCCGATCTCGTGCTTTGGTCTGCCTTTGTGAATGCTGAAGTGTTCTTGGGCTGAGGTGGTCCCAGTTCGGGGTACTAGCATACCCGAGCTCGCTTTATACTAAGTTGGCTTATGCCAGATTGTCACTTGTGTTGAGTCACGTACATGTGTCGTCTGTCTATGAGGTTGGGCCAAATCACCCTTCATCAGATACCGTGGTTGTTCATTCATGAATTTTAAATTTTGTTATTTTTTAATATTTTATTTCTTCATAATAATACAATCAACTGAATCAAGGAATATTGGCTTGAACAGTTTTCATATTAAGTTCTTGTGCTGGTTGAATTGCACCATAAACCAACACCATCTACCTAGCATCCTCAACATGCACCATAGCTGTAGAATTCTTCTGTTTTTTTTTCTGTTTTTTCTTAATCTTTTTGTGTTTTTCTGTATTTTGTTTTTATATTTTCTATATGTTTCGTAATGTATTATTTTTGTATTTAGATAGTTTTATTTTCTGTATTTGTTGGTATTTTATTTAATTTTATGCTATTTTTATTATTTATAAATATATTTTTTATTTTTAATTTATTTATGACATTACGAGTCAAACCGTTTGATCCAAACGGTTAAACCGCTTAACTGAAAATTAGTCTCCTGACCGGTTCTGTTTGTGGGTCGTTTTTAAAAACCTTAGACAAAACTGCCAGATAGGCATCCTTTTATAGAGCAGAAGCCCTGTTCTACTATCCTCTTCAACCGGCGAAGACAAAAGGCATCACCGGCAGTAAAATCTTCTTCCAACGACCGGCAACATAGAGCAGATAAATCTTTCTTCATCTTTGCTTCTCTAAAACACAGTCTTCTCCCATGAAAAGCCTGACCCTTACTGTTGATGATGCCAGTGATATTCCGCCGGCGACAAACCTCATCTACAACTGATCCGCCAGCAACCGACGATAAATCTTGGGTAATAACTAGGCCAGCAGCAGTTCCTGATTTACCATGAAAAATCATAGAAAATTTATTAACAAAAGAAAAATGGAAATATCTCCACACTTGATTACCTCTCAGACAGCCAGAGAGGGGCCCGTGCCCATGAAACAGGGACAAAATCGATTTCAGTGGGATCTGGGGCGGCAAAATCAACTTAATAAACCTTAATTTCTTTTTCCTCAGATTCACCCCTTCCCACTTTACTTTCCTCTCATTCACTCCTACTCCCATCCAAGCATAACAACGAGTGCCTTCTCTCCTCCCCTCCTTTCCCAACTCTTGTAAACTTATTGTTTTCGAGCTCTTGCACTCGTTACGGCATGGGGAAGGACGTTGAGGTTGCTGAACACGGCCATTTTTCCGCCGAGGACTACCACGACCCACGTCCGGCGCCCTTGATCGATGCCATGGAATTGACCAAGTGGTCCTTCTACAGGGCTCTCATCGCTGACTTCATTGCCACTCTTTTGTTAGAGTTAACGGTCATCGGTTACAAAAGCCAGACTGACCAGGCCCACAAAGGTGGTGATTGTGATGGATTTGGCATCCTTGGCATCGCTTGGACTTTTGGTGGCATGATCTTCATCCTTGTTTACTGCACTGCCGGTATCGTCGGTTGCTGGCGGATCAGTTGCAGATGAAGCCATTTGTCGTCGGCGGAATATCATTGTCATCGACAGTATGGGTCAGGCTTTTCATGGAAGAAGACCGTGCTTTAGAGAAGTAAAGAAGAAGGAAGATTTACCTCCTCCTCTATGTCGCCGATCGCCGAAGAAGATTTTACCGCCGGTGATGCTTTTTTTTTTGCCGGTTGGAGAGGATAGCAGAACAGGGGTTCGGCGGGTCGATTTGGGTGGAGACCGGAGAGACGCGGGAAAGAAGAGAATAGAGAGGGTAAAGCAAAAATGTTTTGAACCGAGGGATGGCTAACGGCGTTCATGTCCGTTTACCATCCTCGCACGTATATAAAATGCACACGCACCTATGAACGCGTGTCTTTTTCTCGTGATGTTCGAATGGTGTTCGAACGTATAAAGCTTTGACTGAAGCGGAACCCAAGATGCTTCTTTCCTGTGGTGTGTTAATAAAATCCTGTTTGTTATCTTAAACTATTTTTTTTTTCACAGCCCTTTTCTGAATGTAACAGAGGTTCTATCTTTCTATAAGTTCTGTTATGTTTTTATAATGTTTATATTTCTTATAATTTTTGTTATTTTTTGTAATATTATATTTTCTATAATTTCTGTTTTTTCTTTGTTTTCCTGTAATTGTTGATATATTTTATTTTGCACCTTCTGGTATTTTTGTTTTTTTATATATTTTGCAGTAATTTTTGTTATTTTTTTTTCAATTTCTGTTATTTCTGGTGGATATTCTATATTTTCTGTAATTTTTATAATTTTTTTTTCATTTTCCATGTTTCTGCAATTTATATTAATTTTCTGGTATTTCTTTTGTTTTTTTGCAATTTATATTAATTTTCTTCATTTTTTTGTGTTTTTATAATTTTGGTTATACTTTTGCAATTTTAACTATTTTTTTGTACTTTTTATATTCTCCTTAATTTATTCTTTTTTTCTTGCAAGTTGTATATGTTTTATAATTTCTGTACTTGTTTTTACAATTTATGTTTGTGTTGTTTAAAGAGTTAATGGATTAGGTGGGTTGGGTTGGGTTAAGGAGGATTTGGGTTGCCATTTGACAGGTTAGATGGGTTGGGCTAAAGTTCGACCCAAACCCACTCAATTGCAACTCGAAATTCTGGGCCACCGAGTTTCGGCGAGCAAAACCGAAATTGAATGGGACAGCACCGTAATTGGAGTAGATGTTTGTGAAGGATCAACAACAGCCAACGGGAAGTATTATGTTGGGTAATGGCAAGGTTTTTAAAACGGAACCAGACAACGAATCGTTCAAGTGTCCAGTTCCGGGTCAAACGGTTCAATCATTCATTCAAAGTGAACGGACAGCCTGTTTTGACAAAAAATTAATAAAACGGCCAAAAACTGCAGGACCGTTTGAATGGTTCGACCACCTGGATCAGCGGTTTGCCGACTAAATCAATGATTTTTGGCCAAAATGACTGTTCTGAAGTAAAACAGAACCGGTACATGGTTTTTCCGGTGCGATTTTGAAAACCATGGGTAATGGGTATGGTTGGTAGGGTTTCCTTTATGGTGATTACAAGACCAACATTTGCTGCAATTGAATTTGCCGCTGCACGCCTGCACCCACCATGTCTGTGATTTCTTTGCTTGGGAGTTGGTCTTTGCCACTATATTTTAATATCCTTAATTCCGTCTTAACTAAGCATATAGGTTCATCTTCATCATCAAGAGTACAAGGGGAAATATGATAAGCTGGTAGGTTGACACACATGCAAGTGCAAGAAAGATGCCCTTGTTTGAATTTATTGGCTAGTGTGGATGTTTCGGAGAAAAGGATTTTATCTTCTTTCAAATGGATTCTCCACCTTGCGGCTGTAGGTTTTTGGTTTTAGTAATCATGTAGGAAGAAGGATAGTCTGAGCAGCATTCCATTGCAGCTTAATTTAGCAGGGTGAAGTTGGGGGCCAAATTAAAATTAAAGCAGTTATTATTTTTACCATGTAAAATTGTTAAATGTCAAGCAGAAGCAGTCATGCATGTGGAGAAACAGAAATTTCAACATTGAGACCTCTTCTTATTTGGTCATTTTTATTTTCAAGGTAGAAGTGCTTAATTTCATTGTTGAAGTTGATCTAGCATCATCATCCAGCAGCTGCAATTCTGCAAAAATGCAGCTGGGGAGGAAGACCAAGTAGTGGTACGTAGCGTAGGTCGTCTTACACATTACAGGCTGATCAGGCTGCTTAATTATACTTGGGTGCGTGGGTGAGCGGGAGCCCGGCCTCTCTGCTTTAACTTTGTTGCGTTCTCCACGATAATGAATGAATGCTAATAGCATATTAGCAGTACGTAAGAAATTAACATGCATGGTTTTGCTATGCTAATGGTTGTTATAATTAATTGTCTACCAATTACAAAGAAATGATCAAGAGTAATTTTGAGGTTTAAGAAAAGTGAAATTGAAGATAAAAGGAAAGTGAAACAAGGGTTACATTCTCAATACAATCTTGACAAAAATAGGCAGGCACACCTAAAAATATGGAATCCAAAATTAAGATGATAAGATGGATGGATGGATGGATGGATGGATCCTTCCTTAATTGTCAAGGGGCGATTGATATTCTATCTCAGTCTCAGTCGTCTCTCACTCACTTCCAATTGTTGGCGACGATATCAGCCAAATCAACGACCCTCTGGGAGTAACCCCACTCGTTGTCATACCAAGCAATCACCTTAACCATGTCATCTCCCATAACCATGGTGAGTGAAGAGTCAACAGTGGAAGACACATCAGAGCACCTGAAATCCACTGAAACAAGTGGTTCATCACAGACGGAGAGGATGCCGTTGAGCTCCTTGTCGGCAGCCTCCCTGAATGCAGCATTCACCTCCTCGGCAAAGGTCTTCTTGGAGACCTGGACAACCAGGTCGACAACGGAGACATTTGGAGTAGGAACACGGAGAGCAATTCCATTGAGTTTCCCCTTGAGAGTTGGGAGAACAAGGGCCACCGCCTTGGCAGCACCTGTTGAAGTTGGAACTATGTTTAGTGCTGCAGCTCTTGCTCGTCGTAGGTCACGGTGACTCGCATCCAGAAGTCTCTGGTCTCCGGTGTAGGAGTGAGTAGTGGTCATGGTGCCCTTGATTATACCTGCAAGTGCATGCACCAACCCATGCCAAACAATAAATTTTGGGATTTTTTGGATTAATTGGGGATTGATAATCGCATACAGACTCAGATCTAGTCACTGTGTGTACTGCCATTGCCAAGTAATAAAAAAACTTATTAATCGAATCCAACTACTACTGGCACTGCTGCTCACCGAACTTCTGATCGAGGACCTTGACGAATGGTGCAAGGCAGTTGGTGGTGCAAGAAGCATTACTGATGATGGGCTCCTCCGGGTTGTAGCTGTCAGCGTTGACACCAACGACGTATGTTGGAATATCACCCTTTCCAGGGGCTGTGATCAACACCTTCTTCGCCCCTGCTTGGATGTGCTTGCCTGCACCCTCCCTGTCAACGAACACACCTGTTCCTTCGATCACAAGATCAATCCCCAGATCCCTGATGAAATTAAACAACCAACGTTCATTCATGTAATTGTAATTAACATCTCCACCAACACCGTCACCAACCTACTATCCTACTTGTAACAACACTTTGGTCTGTGACAATTAATGCATATGCATGAAATTAACAATACATATATATATTTAATGACCTAACAAAAAAAGAGTTAATTATATATATATATATATATATGATTTAAATGGGGCGCTTACTTCCAAGGAAGATTGGCGGGGTTACGGTTGGAAACCACCTTTATGATCTTTCCATCGACCGAGATGGCATCATCTCCGGCGGGCTTGACATCGGCCTCGAAAATGCCAAGAGTGGAGTCGTACTTGAGGAGGTGGGAGGCCTGCTTCACACCGCCTGTGTCATTGATGACGACGACGTCTAGTGGAGAATCCTTCCTCCCATGCCAACACCTCAAGAAATTCCTACCTATCCTTCCAAACCCATTGATTGCTACCTTCAGCTTTGCCTCTACTACTCCTCTCTTCTGACCGCTCCCACCAACCTTCATCCACAAGGGAGCCAAACAATATTACGGATCAAATGATGAGCAAGCAGAGCAAATCCACAATCCAAATGTGGCGCTGACGTTGAGATCATCAGCCTGCTGGGGTATTACATATACATACATATTACACATTACAGATTTACAGAGTTACATGGGGGAATTATAAGGGGTGGGGACTGGGGAGTCAAGTCAAGTAAAGTCCACTGACCACTGACCTTACCATGCAGGCATATGCAGAGGGATACCGACTGATCCATCTTAGCCACTAGGTCGTCAGGTGGTCATCGTCATCGGCGATCAAAATATCAAAACAAGGTATCGGTATGTACTAGCTATTGGATTGCGCCAAGAACCTACCTAATCGATTCGTTTGTGCCTTTGGATAAAAAATAGGTGGGCACTGGGCAGAGACGCAGAGTTTTGTATGTTGACACATTGCAAAAACATGCATTCAAACAACGTCCAAAGATTGGCCCACCTAACTGACCCTCAAAACCCAAATCCACTACCACACCACACCATATCCGAATTCCCTGAGACTGAAGAGGAGAATCGGCACAAACCTGAAATGGTTTGACCTTTAATTGCGAGAGTTTTCTCTTCATTCAACAACTATGTTCCAAATAACTTGCTACTGATCTCATTGATTCTACAATCATGTTTATATGACTGAAAATCAGCTATTGCCGTCATCCCTGTGGGAATGCTCGTTCAGGTGCAACATGGGGTTGTATTTATGTAACATGAATAAGAAATTCTTAGAATTTTACAGAGACAGAGATAGTACCGCAGAAGTCTGAAAGGCAATGACGGAGAGGAAGTCATCAGAAGTTTTTCTGGCGAAAGGAAGTGAAGCAGAGGAGATACGGAGGCCAGAGAAATCCGAGAAGCCCTTACCGTTGGCCTGCACCAACAAAAGGGTGATGATCAAGTATTATTTGGGAGTGCCCACTAAGTTCTCATAAATTATAACAAAGCAAGGAGCAGAAGAGCAGCACCTGGAGAGAAGGGTTGGCTACAGAGAGAGTAGTCGAAGCCATAGCAACAGAGGCAGAGGAGAAGTCGTGAGAATCCAAGTCTTTGGAGTAAGGGGAAGGAGGGGATAATAAAGAGAGGATGAGATTATGGATAGCCTCTCGTTCAACGAATGGCTGTGGTTTGTGCTTCGTTTAATATCATTTCCCCCTTCCCCCGTCCCCCATCCCATCATCCATGATCGACCAGTGTCTCTCACTCTCTTATCAGTTACCAGTGTTACGGACGGACCTGCTCCCGTGCTCCGCCTGATGATTGTTTTGGGCCTGGGCCTCCTGGGCCTTTATCATGGATGGGTACGAAAAATTGTGGTAAAAAAATGCATGAATCTATACTTGTATATCTTCTTTTTATTTTGTGGAACTTTGTACCCTGTTGACTGTGTTCGAGAAGGGGGAAAATAAAATAAGAAAAGAAAAGCAAGAGATTAGAAGAATTGAATGGTTCATATTTGGCTTTATGTCTCCTCACAAAGCAACAAATGGATAGAGTGGAACTGTGAAGCCACTTGTTTAAATTTCAGGTCACTACTCTGTTTTTTTTTTTTTCTGTTTTATTCATTTTTTCCCTTACTTTGTGGAGTTGGGGGGGGAGAGGGAGTCCCCTTTTTGTGAGCTGCAGTAGAAAGTAAAAACAAGGTTGTATAGATGGAAGTAATGTTTAAGTAGGGGATATAATGATATATTAGGGTAGATAATGGAGGTGCAATCGTAGCTGACGTTCCCATCCAAGATTGTGCAGCATCCACACATATTTTTATTGATGAAAATAAATCGTATTTGTTTATGTGATGATTCAAAAAAAAAAAACAACCCTAACTACAAGCACGACTACCCACTTAGGAAAAGGTTTTCAATTCATGGTTAGCACATAAATTTTCTTAGTCTAGCTGCTGCTAGGGCCTAGGGCTACAATTTCGGTTGGATCGGGTTGACAACATTGTTATAGTTAGGGTTGACTCTTAAGCCCAATACAACTCTACAATTGCTACATGCCATCATATATTTGTCTTGACTCTTAAGCCCTAATGATTTTCATTTCATAATTTTATATTTTATCATTGTTGTTTTCATGATTTTAGATTTTCAAAAATAGACTCCAATAATTTGAAATATTCCTTTTATAAAAGTTCTGTTTAGTGTTAATCAATGATTAATTAAGAGCATTTGAAAGATTCTACGAAAATGGGAGAAAGGTCAGGTTGATTGGGTTAGGGCTGACTAGTTTGATCACGTTGAAAGTTGGATTGGGTTAGGGCTCAGAACCTTGGGTTGGTCAGGGTTGAGGCAGTTTAGATTAGATCAATGTTAGATCCCGTTGGAAGTTGGCTTGAGTTAGGGTTAACCTCAAGTCTAGCTACCTAACCCACCCCTACTACCTGCCCTCTCAATCATGTTCAGTTCTATAATATTTGCTAGCAACTCTAATCATCATTTAAGCTCTATACCAACTATATAGGATTAGTCATACGTACGAATCTTCTTTAATTTATACCAGTCTTCCATTCTATTTTAATTTCATATTTTTTTAATTCCAAACTTTATTCTAAGTGGAGGAACAGCCACTTTGAAATTAATTTTATTAAACATTTTTTAAAAGAAAATTAGAAGATACAGGAGACGGTGTGGTATATCTTACGTCAAAACACAACATACATACATACATACATATAAAACTTTTTATTTTCTATCATTTATAATTTATCCCACATTATAAAATTATAAAATTTGTCTTTAACTTTTCTTATTAAAACTTAAAATTATTAATAGGAGAGTATAAAGATATGCTACCACGTAATGGGTAATGCGGCCATAACATATGGTGGATTGAGGTGCTTTATAAATACATGGGTTTGATATATATCAATGCACGCCACATCGAAAACCAAGACCAAGAGGATTATAGGGTTACGTGCTATATCCATATTTTAACTACTAATTCTATATATGCTACTAGCTAGTACATTGGCGACGATGTATGATGTATCCCTATTCCTGTCTCTATTTGCATATAACCCTACAAGTGAAGTGAGAAGTGAGTAATCATCCAACTTAAACCCAATTGGATCAGGTCATCAAGCAGCTAGCTTAATTACTTTGAGGCTAAGCCGGTGCTCAAACTGCCAATAACAATATTAGAGCATCCCTATCCCATTGAAATAATTAAGATCATCTTCTCTTCTGATCACCATGTCTCCTGCAGATTGCATCGATCTGACATAAAATATCAAATTATCATAGACAGACAGACAGACAGACAGACTTTGTATTATTGTTGATCCAACGCCATGTAATAATTCTTGATTCTTGGTTTTTCTTTTCTTTTTTTTTTTTTTCTTCTTCTTCTTTCTTGTGAAAATTATTGATCGTGGAGTCCAAAAGAGTCTAAATAGAGACAGAGATTCATTGGGTGATGCTTACCGGCCATTTTTTGGAGATGATAAACCACAAATATAGCACCCAGGAAAGTATATAATTAATAAAGACGAGAGACAAGTCAGACAAAGGTTTATCTCAACCACAAATTTGTGTGACTTTGAGCTGATCAGTGTTTATTTGTTTGGGTCCCACAGTCCCACTTCCATTTGACACGGAATACTGTTTCTTTTTTTATAAGGAAAATTCTATGATATTGAAAAACACTGTGAATTTTGATAAATATAATACCACTTGAATACCTCATTGGTCACTTCTCGTATGATGCCGATTGATTGGCTGTGAATTTTTTCTTTCCGATATCACAGTCAAAATGGCTTTTTCTTTTTTTCTTTTTATATATATTCTCTTGATTGCTGAATTTATTCTAGGGCCCACTCATTTTTCTCCTGATTTATTAGAGTTATTGTATTAAAGGAGATGTGTTCTGAGCACCTAAATATTTTAGTGCTATATGATAGCTGCAAGATATGATACAGAAAACACTTATAACCTATATACCAACTCATAAAGAGTAAAAACCAATGCGATTGTATTTATCAAAATTGACGAAGTTTTGATTGGTCAAAGCATGTCTCATATCCAAGGATTAAAGCATGGACACTCTTGATACAGGGGGTCATGCGTATTGATATGATACATTTTTATATCGGGTCGTATCGTGTCGTATAGTGGATACAGTTTGATACACATCAATATGGAGGTGTATCCATGTCTAGTTTAATAATATTGTACATTGAGTACTTTTGGATTGTTTTTCATCTTAAATACAAGTTAAAAAATAGTATTATGAAAATTAAAATAAATAATTTAAGACTTAATTTTCTAAAAAAATTAATAAAAATTAAAAATTATAAAAATAATATATTTCATCTACCTTAGATGATTTATATACTTTATTTTACTCATAATTATAAGTTAAAAATGAAAACATAGTTATTATTTGAAAAAAAATAGAGTTATTATATAAAAATACTAAATAAATAAATTTTCCCAAAAAAATTAATGGAAAATAGAAATTATAATTATAAAAACTGAAACGAATAATTTAAGATTTAATTTTCTCAAAACATTTAATAAAACTGAAAATTAAATATAATTTATTTTATCTACCTTAAATGATTTATTTATTTTATTTTGCAATTATGTGTAAAATAAAAACATTATATGTTAAAAATGAAAACATATTTATTATTTAAAAATGGTTGTTATTTAAATAAAATACTAAATTAATGAATATTTCCAAAAATTAATAAAAATTGAAAATTATAATTATAAAATTGAAAGAGTGATAATTATTGTACAATGTTTAAATGTTCTAGAGTCATGGTATTGTTTATTGTAATATTTTTTCTTCATATAACCTATTGAAGTATGCATTTTTCATTTGTTTATATCTTATTCATAGATAATTCAGCTTTTTGTTTAGTGTGATGAATGTATTTATGTGATTTGTATACATTTCATTAGCATATTCAAGTATTTCTATATCTTTCGTTTGTATCCATGTGTTTCCAAAACGTATCCGTATTTGAATCACTCGATATGATACTTTATACCGATACTTTAATCCTTGTTCATACCCAATGTTTTTAAACCGCCGTTGACCATAATGTTGAACAGTTCAGCCTAGAAACCAGTCATCAACCCGGTTATGTTTACCTTCTAACTCGGAGTTATAACAAAAATCGTTGAAATAAAAGTCAATAAATCGTTCAGTTCGTAGCTTAAAAATGAATACGTTGACATACTAAAACTTCCTCTCTCTCTCATCGAAGACTAAAATGACAATTGACAAAAAGTAAAAAAAAAAAAAAAGAGGTGAAAAATATCAAGTCTTGAAATTTGATAAGGCCCATAATTCATTTTATAATTCTCACGAGAACTGCTGTGTCATGTGTTGAATAAATGAATTATTTATTTGATTGGCAAATTCAAATAAACTGTAGTATATAAATTATTATACAAGCGTATAAGAAGAAAAAACCTGTTGTTCTTTTATTTATTTTTATTTTCATTTAGTTCATCATGGGTTAATTTGTTTGATCCAGACGGTCAAACCACTGAACCTTGACCCAGAAGGAAAAACAGTTCCATTTCTGAATTGTATTTTAAAATTTTGATCATACCAATTCAATGGTCCAATTGAATTGGTTAATTGAGAGAATCCAGATGTGCTACGCAGTGCCACAAATCCCAAACATGAATGCGTTGTCAAAAGCATGGTTTCACTGGTTTTTGGGTCAGCTAATTCAAACGTTTTAATAAGTAAAAATCATGTATATCTCATCTTATTCATTGGATTGAAATATTAGAATATCATGAGAATAGGATTGAGAATGAGAGTGAAAAGAGGCTCTATCGGCTAAGAGAACTTAAAAAAGAAAGAAGACTGAAAAAAAAGAAAATGATCACTTGTAGCAGTGATGGCAATAATGACAGTGGTGAAAGTAGATCTGATCTCTCTCTCTGATCTCAGATAATAAGCTTTCTCTTTTCATTCTATTGTTTTATTCCTATTTTGTTAGTTTATTTTTTGAAGATTTTAAATATGATATATTAAACCGCAAACCATTGTTCGGGTCAAATGGTTTAGCAGTTAAATCATTTGGGTCAACAGTTTGTTGACTAATTCAATGATTTTTTTTTATATATATAAAATAGTGGTTTGGTATTAAAATGAAACTGGTACCTTGGCCGGTTTCTATACCAAACGGTCCAACCATCCGAGTCAACAATGGTTATAAAACCATGCCATGAAATACAACATACATATAACTAGGGAAGTGGGGAAACATGTTTAAAACTTGAGGTTATAAATGATGATAATGATTGAAGGCTGAAGCTAGCATATGTGGGCTCTAATTATAGATCATCCATAGTTATATGTTCATAAAGGCTATGTTTGGTTCCCTGTGTGTTTATTGGAAAAACACCATCAGTGCCACTTAGGCGTTGATATTTATTGTACATTGAATCACCGTTTGGTTTTAGCATTTATCAAATAAACATCAAAAAACAGAAACACTTGGATTTATGTGCTTGAGATGTTGGAAAAACTTCAATTTCTAGCTTCTTCCAACACCCTAATGTTTATTAAAATGAAATGCTTACTTAGAGCATTGTAAGTTGGGACTTGGGGTGGAAGATAGCTTTATGAGGGTGTTAATTGAAACGCCCAACCAAATAACAAAAACAAAAAAAAAAAATGTTAAGTCAAGGTGGAAGATAGCTTTATGGGATATTAATTGAAACAATTTAACTAATCAACAAAAACAACAAACATTTAAAGTTTTTCAATTAAATGTTTATTTGAGAAACACTACATCTATAAACGCTCAAGAAACCAAATACATAAAATCAAACGAACATCTAAATTGTCTAGTTAAAATATTAATTGCCTTTTGTTGTGCAGATTTATCATTCTTATCAGGCCAGGGTACAGGGTATCCAATGCTGGCGGGGCCAGTAGAATCAGTCCTCATTTGAAAAGGTGTGAGAGGGAGTGTACTAACCGGTACATGATGGAAATTTCAAAGAAGAAAGTAGGAAGCAGCTGAAGAAAAAATAGTAGTGACCAGTGAATTAAAAAAGAAATTTTAGGCTGTGTTTGGTTTAAAAGAAAAGATAGTAAAAGTAGGGGCGGAGCCATGGCCCCCTTATGGTCCCAAAAATCCCTACTTGCGATTTCATATACATTCCCCCCGTTCACCTTAGATTCTGATCCCTTCATGAAATTTCCTAGCTCCACTAGAGAAGGGAAAGGAAGGGAAACAATACATTTCCTTTTCATTTCCTTACTTTTTCTTTTGAATCAAACACAGGATTAGAGCTTGGACAAGCGTATAATCCTAGAATAGAAAAGCATTATTATATTAGTTAGAGTATTACTGTATTAGAAGTAGAAGAGGTATATTATTAGAGAAACAAACAAACAAACAAAAGGAACTCAAAGTTGGGTAGCCAAAGGCCAAAGGACATGCATATATGTATATAGAATAATATCTATGTTGGGCGTCATTATTTAACAACCTCATCAGTCAGTCATATTCATATATCACTCGAGAGGCGAGAGGAGAGCAGAGCAGAAGTAGTACATAGAAACAGGAGCAGGAATAAATTATCCATCACATTCAAAGGCTAGCTATGGCTGTTAACGAATAAGGAGAGAGTGGGAAGAAGGTAAAGTTCAATCCATCCATCAAATTTAAATTTTAATTAAAAGTAATATAACATGGAATGGAACCTACATCTAATATAAAATATTCTTTTTCTTTTTAATTTTCACGTTCAACACTCTTCTCCACATCGCTAATTTTATTTGTTAGGCTCTATAAATACAAATATGCAGAGCATAAAACCTTGTATTGTATTTTTTTTATCTGTATTTATATTTTATATTTATAATCTTTCCACACTGAGCCCAAACAATGTAAGCGTCTTCACCTCCATCATTTACCACTCTCACAATTTATCATTTGGGGGGCGTTCTTTTTCTGTATTCCGAGAGGGGAAAGTTAGTCAATGGGATTTTGGTTTCTATTGGCCAAGAATCTCATATTCTTTTTTTTAGATTTATGTGGGGAGCAGGGAAAGTTTATTTTTCTGGATATCGCTTAAGCATGTACCACTCTCACAATTTATCATTTGGGAGGGGTTCTTTTTTTGGATCCTGAGAGGGGAAAAAGTTGGTCAATGGGATTTTGGTTCCCATTAACCAAGAATCCCATCTTTTTTCACATTTATGTGGGAATTAGGGAAAGTTTATTTTCCTAGGTATCATTTACCCGTCTCCTAGGTGGATAAATAACTTTCCCACCTAGGGGAAAAGTTGCCAATACTTGAGCTAGACAAAAAATATCCTTTTTAATAATGGATTTTTATGACTAAAATGGTCATTGCGTTGTTTACATGAGAAATAAAAGCTGGATAAGTGTTTTCCAGAAAAAACTCACCCAGGTAACTACATTTACCTAAATAAGTGACTTATCAAAAAGCAAACAATGCCTTAAAAATATAATTGAGTTCATGGGCCTCCCCAAATGTTTCTTCCAAGTATTTGATGCCAAAATAATACAACAAACATCAATTAATTAATCATGAAAAAAAAGCCAAATTCCCACTATAATTGAACAAAATTGAATATCATCTTTGTGCCATGTTTGGCTGCAACACCCAACCCTCTTTCCAAAAAAAAAGGACTATTACAGAGGAACATACAACATTTTATTCCTAAAGGCTACAACTACCGCCATTCGTTATTTTGTTTAATTTTAAAAGCAAATTATACGAAATAAAACACAGTTACATCCAACCCAAAGCCAAAGGGAGGCTAATAGCATGATACGATACATAATTGGCTTCGAAATACGATCTTGCCGGTTTCCACCTCCACCTGTAGGCTTCAACCTTGATGTGATGTATCTTTTGTTCATCTTAATAACATTTCAATTGTTATAACAAAAAAGGCTCCGAAATATGGTGTCAATTAATGATATATAATTGTTCTCTACCTGTACAACAAACTCAAGTAAATTGAATTATGGGTTTGCTTTAGGAGATTCTTTGCTTTTCGGTTTAATTACTAGTTGCCACCTGTCCAAATCTTATGACAGAAGAGGCAAACCCTGATATACTCCAGAACCAGAAGTTTACAAAAAGACGTCCCTACCCACATGGTTAAAGTTGGAATCTCAAAAGTTAAATCCTTTCGAATGAAAATAAAACACTACGGAAAAAAGAGTACAACTTTCTCCCCTCTCATAGAGACCACCTCAATGGGCCAATGTCTATGAATCAAATACGTATATGATACGTCCCTCCTCATTTGTCTAATGACGAACTCGTCCTTTGCTTTTCCTTATTCTTTATATGGGTCGTTAGTTAACGAGTATCAGGATATCAGCACAGCAGGCCCTTTTTTGACCTTTCCAGATTCAAATGCACAAGACAACCCAATGAAGCAATTTGAATCAGACCTCAAACCACAAGAACTAGTAGTGGCTCATTAACCGCCCTTATTCCCTTTTTTTTTTTAAGAAGAAGCCCGTATGTCTTTGAGAATCACCTTCAATCCAAACATGAGTGATTTGCATGTTCCTATTAGTTATTTGCAGAAACACCTATGCTATAAGTAGAAATGGCAAATACCACCAAGTCCAATATTGTCTTTTAGGTTTATAATAGAATAGAAAGTCAATTAGAAGTTTGGCTTGGCACACAGTTGGAGAAGAATTTAGGAACATTGAAAGTGGTTTGATGTTGAACATCTTGGCTTGCAGAGAAAGCTGTCCAAATGATGCTTTTGAGTTGGGAACAAACAAAAGAGGCGAGTGATTATTAAGCAAACTAAATAAAAATTAGAAACCCATGACCTGCTGACCCCACATCTGTGTTCTATATAAAGCCAATGATCCTACACATAAGTTACACTGGCACATACACCCCCTTCTCCTTCTCCTCCTTCCTCCTTCCTTCCATGTTCTAGTTCTCCTTACTAATTGCCTCTTCTACCAGCCCTTTCCTCTCCATCTTCATTAGATTACTGAAGATCCAGGGGGCATGGCAAAGGAAGTAGAACTTAAGGTTCTATTCTCATCATAACCCTCTTTCTTTCTTTTTAATCTTCCTTTCTTACTTTTATTACTTGGTGCCCTGAGACGACGTTGCTCTGGCTTTCTTTCAGAAAGTGGAATTGAAGGTTTCGGTCATCTGCTGCGAAGGTTGCAAGAGGAAAGTAAAGAAGGTTTTACAAAGCATAGAGGGTAAAGAACAAAGAGATAGAATTAAATCCAGACCGCTACTCTGTCTTCTAGCTACTGGGCTTTAATTTCTTATTATCTGACTCCCACCGCCTGTCGTTCGTTCACAGGTGTTCTAAAGACAGAAATCGATTCTTCTCAACCAAAAGTCACGGTCCTTGGCAACGTCGACCCTCAAATTCTCGTCAAGAAGTTATTGAAAGCCGGAAAGCAAGCAGAAATATGGGTAAGTGAGAATGGGAAAACAGAAAAAGAAAAGAAACAAGTAGAGACGACGGCCAAACTAGAAAAGTCGAAAGATGGAGATCATGGTGGAATTAAATCAGGTGGATGCGAGCAAGGAAAATGCGCCAACTCCAGCGACTTGAGCGAAAAGGTCAAGGAGAATTCGAATGGAATTAGCAGCAGCAGCAACAACAAAGGACCAAAGAAGGATCAAAAAGAGAGGGACGATAATGGAGGTGGTCAAGAGGTTAGGAAGAATATAAATCCTAGTCCTCCCCCTGCTGAAGTGATGAATTATGCTACAACTCCAAGCACGAGGGTGAATTGCTGTGGTATGAAAGCAAGCATGGTGCATGATAGCTCTAACCATACAAGGTGCTGTTACATGGTGGATCCCTCTGCTATCCCCGCCCTACCACTACCACCCTATTACACAATAAGCGGCCCTGCAGCTGTTGCACTTCATCATCAACGACACTACTGCTACTGTGAGCACCCATTACCATCTTCTCAGGCTCAGCTCCCGCAGCAGATGCTGCCGGTGCCAGTGACGAGGGTTGGCGACTACTTCAGCGATGAAAATACGGTTGGGTGCTACGTGATGTGAGTGGCTGCTGCTGCTGCTTTGCGATGGGTTGAAACCTGCAAGAAAAGCCACAAGCCAGCGAGAGCATGCAGAATTGCAGATACAGGCTATTTACCTCCCTTCCCGAGAGCGATAGCCCACTGCCCATGTGGATAGATGATATATGTATAGTTTGAACTTAATTTGAACAAGGCTAGGGCCTACTGGCCTAGGGGAAGGGGTTTCCCAGATTCTTTGTTTGTTTCTTTTCTTTAATCCTCCTCTTTTCATTTTAATGGAAATACTTTCTGTTCTCTCTCTCTCTCTCAGCACCAGCAGGCCAAATTAAGGCGAAGGCGAGAGATGGGTTTGATTGAAGGCGAAGTGCAATAATAAAGATGACATTTAGGGCAATTGTAGTCGTCTGAGCGACCCAAATGGTGATATGGACCATATGGAAAAAGCCAGAAAGGCATCCCTCTCTTCTCTCCGCCATTAATTTACCTACCTTCTTCCTTGAGAAAGCATTACCTACAGGCTACAACCAGGGTCGTAGAAAAACTCAACAATCCCTAGTGATTTTTGAACACGCCAATTGTTTAATCAGATTGATGTGATATTTTCTTTTTCAAAAATCAGTAGGGGGCCGTTGAGTTATTCGCAGTCGCAGGTAATGTGTTCTCTTCATCCCCTCTCTCTCATCACATGGACCTACAAGGAAATGCCCAATAATTTCAGCTCCGTGCTTATGAACCTACGCGCATACTCTATTCTTGGGGTTTAAGGAATGTTTTTATTTAAATTGCAAAATATAAAACTGCATTATTCAGGGGTTTGTGGCTGTGTGTCAACTTGCTTCAAAAGCTTCACCATGAGTATTTGCTTATTTATCAACTTTGCACCGTCTTCATGGACATGGATGTCAATCGTGCATCTTTGAATTTGATGCCACTGGGAAAGGACAGGAAAAAAAATTCCTTTATAAATAGTCAATGTATAAATAAAGCTCTGCTAATCTTGAGTGTTGGCTTTAGGTTTAGGCACCCTGCTCCTGCTGGCACCTTCTCTCTCCCCATTCGTTGAATGCCTGAATATTTCAAAGGTCTCGGAATAAATTTATGGGATACACTATGATGATTCTCATAATATATATATATAAGCAAAAGAGAAAGAGTACCCTCACCGTAGACGTAGAGTGAAGAACCTTCGACCTTTGACAAAGTCTGGCTGTGATTCGTTTCCTTTCTCATGCGTGCGTCTGGTCTGGAGTTACCCATTGACGCCCATTCTTCTTTTGTTAGGAATCTGGTCAACCTAAAGGTTCCCACTACAGGTTATTATAGCCTAAAAAGCCAGGCGAGTCTAGGACCTTCATTTATAAGAGATTTACGCATGGGAATGGAACCTGAGGAGTGAGGAGGCTCATTGTTTGATCAAATGTTTTTTTTAAACATCATCTCTCAACTCCAAATCACCAATACAGTAGCCCTTATAGATGGGTTTACACTTTAGCTAATCAAAGTAATGGAAGAATCTCATCACTAACAGAACTGATTTATTACTTCAAATTATACCTGAAAGTTCAAGAAACTCCAAAGAGTCTAAGAGGCATGCTACTACTCTTCATCGTCCTATAAACAAAGAAAACAAGGCACCCCGCTGGCTGAATGAAAATAATATCCTTCATACATCAGACCATAGATCCATATTTACTTCCAAAACTTGATACAGGTCACGTCCAGGTCCAGACTATATGAAACCTAAACCTGCTCTGCCAATGCATGGACACCCCCAGCCCAACCAACTTCATCATCTTACCACCCTTTAAACAGAAACAAAACATAAACCAGTAGCTGTAACTCTCTTATGCTCATGTACATTTCACACAGCAGTGAGCAGACAGTATGCAATATCCAAGTATACATCACACGCATAGATCCAAGGCACCGTGCAGGACTCTTCTTAATTGCCATCTCATGTTGAACTATGGAAACCAATCAATCTGCTAATGCTTGCTTCTTCAATAGCCAATTCATTGTCAAATTTGGTGGGAGAGGAATAGCATGCTGAGTTAGAGACAGGGTCGCCTTGTTTCTGATCTCTTCAGAACATAATATTATGAACTAACAATCTGACAAATGATGTCTTCTTGTTTAACATCCCTGAATTCTTCTTCTTACTTAGACCCTGCCCTGCCCTGAACCACTTATTGGCAATCAGAATCAGACTTAATCCTTTCCTTTGTTTAACAAAGCTAGACCACCTTGTTCATCATCCCTGTACACAAGTTATGATCCCCAATCTACCTGTGCATGTTGGCTACCCCCAACCCCAAAACATTTCGGCACATTTTTGCTGATATGGCAGATGTTTTTGATAGAAAGCAGGAAGGACGCCAAGAAAAGGAACAAAACCATCGGGAGGTATGAAACTCCCCATAAAAATTAAAAAAAAAAAAAAAAACTTAAATGAATGAGTGAATTTTTTATAGAAACACTAAACAAGTGGAAACCATCATGGATTTTCCACTGAAATGCTGAAAGAGTAATTTCAACTATCCCAATTTCCGAACTTAACAAACCAAAGACATCTTTGAATTAAAAAGGAAAAAGGCAATAGAAAAACATACTCCCGTATTTAAGATTAACTTGTTAACACCATTAAAACACAAACACCAACAATTCTGGTCCTGTAAATGGAGAAATCTTTATATAAACACATAAAAATCCTCAATCTCTCTAGACATTATGTAAACCCCACTCCGAATTTCATCAAAAGAACAACCAAGAAATAAAAGAAATCTATAAAAATAAAAGAGAAAGAAAAAATAATAATTCAGATGTTTCATTCAACCCATGTTTTATACCATTATTATCAGAAATATTGAATTTCGGCTTGAAACCTTGAAACAGGTGAAGATTCCTACTTTCGAAACTATTAAATACGAAAACAAAAGAAAATTAAAGAAAAAAATCGAAGAAATCAACAACCCAATTTACAGACTTCAATTCTACAACCGACCGACCCATGTTACTATGTTAGCGCCACTAAAATCAGAGATAGTAATAATCCGTCATCCGTCACTAAGGGGAAAAAAGCCACATCATATCTGTGAAAGATGATAAGAAGCAATAAAGGGCAATGAATCAAACCCGATAATCTTCAATAACAAATCTCCAATCTTTTTCAAGATATAATTCAGACTCCACCCCAGCTTTCAATCCCTGAGTATCTGCAGCTTAGTCGAGAAACAAATCGCAACCCAATCCGGCTGAGTCGACGACCACTGCAGTTGCTCAATCGCTGCCCCGGCCGTATACGCCAGAATTGGATCCAATCCATCCTCCACCGGTTGACCCATCGACGAAAGATTCCATATCAACGCGCCTGAGTGCCTCTGCAACTCTACCACTGGCAGCGTCGGAAACCGGATGTCCAGAACCACCACTGTCGATGATTATGGTTGCCATGTAACTTGGGTTCTGCTTGTTTCACCCCAACCGCACAAGCGGCGTGTCGGGCTCGGAGCTTTCATAGATGATAGTCGAATGTCTTGTCGCGTAAATCGAAAACCCTGACGGATCCATCTGCGGAAACCGAAGCGAAAACTCCGACGCCTCGTCAGGCAATATCGTAGACCTCCTTATCGTGCGCGATTAATTGGGCCGCAGAACTCGCTGCTTTTGTTGCTGTTGAGGAGGTTCTTGAGCTCGAGCCCCCAAAAAAAGAAAAGGGTATCGACAAATAAAAAAAAAAAAAAAAGGTAATAGTAATACCAAAAGGCAAAAGCAATAAGGGTACGATGAGTCGATGAGGAATCAAAATTTTAATTTATTTTTATTAATGTATTGCCTTGTTTTTGCTTTTTCTTCCGGTTCCAGTGAGTCGTAATGAAATCTCTGACTCTTCTTCGGTCTCAGCCGTGAAGAGTTAAATAGAAATGAGATCAGAGATTTGTATCAAGAGATCCTCACGGATGCCGGATGGCGCCCTTTCAACAGTACATTGAGAATATCTTCCGTACATTTAGATTTTTTGTTATTGAGATGGGAAGCTGCGATATGTAGTGTGAAATGGATGAGAGACTTGAGACGCGCTCTATTATGGGTACGCGAATTCAACTGCCATTGGCATTAATATCAAGGATATAGGTCTGCACTCTGCACTGCATTCCGAGAGTGATAGGTCTGGGCCGTGTGGTGTGGGTGTGGCTCCTCGCGCCATTTAAGCCTAACCTACTACCTAAGGAGAGCTTAGGCAAGTGGCAACCCAACCATTTTCACTCTGTGTGTGTGGGTCCCATTAATTTATTATGTTGCCAGTTGCCACACTGCCTTCATGACTCATCCTATTCAGAAATACGCCAATGTAAATTTTGATGAAGGGTGATCTTGGCACGCCATAAGGGGTCACGTGGACGCGATCTGAAGGGTGATAATTCAGTCAAAGAAACTGAGTCTGCAACAATCGGAACCCAAGCACTCAGTCACCTCAACCCAAAAACCATCTCGGTGTAGATACACCTCGATACCCAATCCAGTTCGGGGCTAAGGAACCGAAGTATCAGCTCAGAGCTAAAGAATCAAAATGCCACATAATCGATTCCGGAAGCCTCCCAAATGGATTCCGAATTTTTCGGGATCATGACATGATTCATCCTAACTCCGCCTGAATTGAAAGAAAACGATAAACTTTATCAACTGACACATTGCTCTCCTTCAAAAATGGAACAGATCTTATCTATGCAGCTTGGAGATCCCAGAGCTTTTTTGTAAGATCCACAACTACTCCACTATATAAGGACATCAAACCCCAAGGCAAAGGTACGCACGATTATTTGCTCACTAGCATTCAAGCATTCAAGTATTCAGCTCGCAACCATAATATAGTATTGAGTTAAGCATCGGAACAACCTCGCCGGGTTAGTGACCCCGAGTTCTCTGATCTATTATTTTGCAACTTGGTTCAGCTCAATACGCAACTAGCGTTTGAATCATCTTCTAGCTAGCTAGAAGTATACAGATCGCACACATGATGAAATGTAATGTAATGTAATGTAATGTAATATTACCTCTTTTACTTCTACAAAGCCATCCCACATTCCCATTCCCAAGCCTGATTGCCTGAACTCTGAAGCCTCCCAGCCCCAGGTCCCAAACTCCAGCCCCATCCCATCAGTATTCAGGAGAGGACCACCTGTATGGCTGTATGCAACTGGGAAAAGAGGAGGATCAACATTCAACAAACAGTCAAGGCCCACTGTCCAACGGGTCCCATGGGCCTTGACCCTTGACTTGAGGCTTCAGGTCCAGTGAAGACGATTGTTAGTTGCCACTTGCCACTCCGCTCTCATTGTCGTTTGTTTGCACAAAATTGAAAATTCTGCTCACCTTTTTTGCCCCAAATTGATCAAAAATAGATAATAATAAGAGCCATAGAGTAGTGGGGGTCCCAACGATACATGTTTGATGTTCCCAATAAAATAGGGAAAATCTGTGATATGGAAACAGTATCTTTTCCATATCATATCGGATGAGATGGACCAATCAACATTTTCGGTTAATAAGGGTTATCTCAGGTAACCGTTTTAAAAACAAGAATTTAAATCACATTTCAAAACAGAAATCCATCTCAAGATAAGAAAGACGTTAAAGTCTTCACAAGTCACCCTCCCCCTTCTCTCTATCATTCTCCCATTTCAAAAGCAACCGCCTCAACCGTTCACTTTCATGGCAGTTGTTCCTATTTCGATTCCACATTTTAGGCAAATGCAATTGCTCACTGGCAAAGCATTGTGAAAAGCCTGAACAGTTACTTGAAGACTTTGAGAGCTAATTAGGTGAGTTGTGTATCAAAAATGATAATCCCATTGTATTACTTGGTTTGAACTTTTCAGTTTGGTATTGACTTTATCTCTTGGTTTGGTTGGTGGTCATGTAGGGCTATGCTGAACTTCTCGAGGGAGATGACATAAAGATTCCAGCATGGTTTTCATTCAACTCTAAGGATGGCGTCAATGTAGTTGGTGGAGATTCTTTTCATGAATGTGCATCTGTTGCTGATTCATGTAAGAAAGCTGTTGCTGTTGGAATTAACTGCATTCCTCCAAGGTTTATTCATGATCTTGTTTTATTAGTTCGTAAGGTATAATCCTCTTCTTCTATGTGAATTCATTGAACAATGCATATATTTTTCCCAAAAAGGACCAAAGCTCTGTTATTGTTCACCAGATAGCACTATGTGTTGTGTTGGGGGTGACACACCTTATCACTTCTTCTTTGTATTACCTTTTTCTCTTTTAATAAAACATGCATTTTCCTTTAACAAAAAGAATAAACTCTCATTGTTTCCTTTTTACCTTTTCTATTAAATTCTTACAAGTTACAATATTTTTGATTTGCAACACTGGGGATATATTGGCTTGGGGGGACCATTGATGTTCTTTGAATAGGACATGAATTGTGTTCCCCATTATTCCCCAAGTTCACAGTTTGTTTTTTCTTATCATGTAAAACTGCCATATAATTGGACAATCAAGTTGCAGCCTTTGTATCTTTTAATGTATTTTGTCCATTAATTTGATGGATAGTACTAATCATGCATCTACTTCTATTTTGCAGTTTTACACAAGGGCCACCTAGGTTTTGACGTGTAAAATTCACTCATTAAAAAAGAAAAACCATTTCTCTGTGTAGGCAAGAAATTGAACCTTCTGCCAAGTGTCCAACCTGGGTACCTACCCTCCTATTGGCGTGAGGTTGAGCTCAAAATCCAGACAATCTGGTCTACAATCACTATCAGCAGTTTTGGGCAGTAAGCTTTTCAAGTTGGGGTCCTGCTACGCATACTTGGTCATATTATGAAAGAGAGGAAATTTTTGTGCTTCATTCGTTAAGTGCTTTGACAAGAATCTCTCTTTTAATGCTATATAACCCCTTATACCCTATGCTGCCTTCATTTATCAGTCGTGCATTATCATCTAGTTCTCAAAATGTGAAACGAAATAAACATGTTAATTTACTAGTCCTGATCATAGTGACAAACTGGTTTAGATGCTGGTTGATGTAATTAATCACATCTTATTTGCCTTGCTGTTGCTCTTTTTTCATGAAGGAATCTACTGGAGTGTCGGATGAAGATTTTATTTCATATGTAAGTAAATGGCGTGAGGTCTGGGCTTCCCTCATAGGAGGCTGCTGCAGGACAGCCCCCATCCATGTAGTCTTTTGTCTTACCATCGCTACAGTAGTAACAATTCACCGGCTTAGGGTCCTATTTTGAGAGAGAGAGAGAGAGAGATGTAAATAAGAAGTAGAAAAGGGCTGGAATTTGAAGTTTTCCTTGTCGCTTTTTTTGGTTGCTTGTAATAAGTTATCAGACTCTTGATTAACTGTGAGGTTGGAATTTTACAAAAAAATTTCCTGGTCTCTGCTTTTTCCTATGTTAGCCTAAAAGTATATATATATTCAAATCTAGATCTTTAGCCTTTACCTTCTTTTAAAAAGCTTTTTGTGGTCAGGACTCAGGAAATAACTTATTGAAGAGATTTATTATGTAGTGTGGGCAACCATTCTCTTTCCCCCTTCTTACGTTGGGGATAATGGGGTGATTAGGTTGTCTAATTTCTGACATGACAAGAGAAGGTAGTTCTATCATTTAACATCTATGCCAGCTTTGAAGTTATCCATGTGGTAAACTAATTTCTTCCAGTCTCGGATTATGAATGGGGGCCGGATGGTTCCACGACTCATTGACTTACACCGATGATGGAATAATGGATCGCACCCCCCTAAATGACTCGTATAAACGTATTAGCCTCATAGGTTCCTCAAATGCTAATTCAGTCAATGGAATAATGTGCTAGCTTGGGTTTCTAGACCTTACTCATCAACATCGAGCAAAGCATTGGATAGACCATCGGGCACATGGCATTCATCCTTGAGCTTGCATGCTACAGCATGTGCATGTCTTTTTGTCAAGGCATGAGGGACCCCATTCCCAATTAGTACATTTCTATGGAACAAATGAAAATGTAATGTGGGTCAACAATGCGCATTGATCATACGAACAGTTGCACTTACTGGCAGAGTGCACTCCGAGATCCTTGTTTTTGCTTACTACTAGTTAGAAAAAATTTATTCAAACACCCTTTCCTTTCTAATTTATCAAAAAAAATAAAAATAAAAACCCTTTCCTTTCTACTTCCTTGCTTAGCAGATGAACTTATCTCTTCCACATGATAATCAACATCATATGAACAATAAAAATGAGAAAAAAATAGTATTTCTTCTTTTTTTTTCTTTTGTTTGGACAAAATTTCTTCCTACTTTTGATAGATAGCATCCAAACTTTTTTAACTAAAAAAATAATAGCAAAAGAGTTGATGTTCAAAAAAGCGTTGTAACAACCTGAAAAACAGAACTATAAAAAAGCAACAATAGGAAACATCATTTCTTCTTGAATTCACATTATATTAGATGTACAACAATGTCTAGAAATGATACTGAATGCCCAAGCGGACTAAGCTCGGGTTCAGAAACAATGGTTTTGTACAATGGGATTTATATCTGTGGGAAAATGGGATCAACAAAAGAATTGTGCATGGGATCCAAAAGCCAGAGTTTAGCTATGTGATGATGAGAAGAGGTAAGGCTATGAATTTCTTCCATGAACCAGATGGTGGCTTCAGCTTTACAAGGATGGATTATAGTATCCAGTGGGCGATGTCCATCTTCAGCACCAATCCTTGATTGGTCTCACTGTTTTAGGAGAATATTGGTCAGATAACTAGTAGAGGCTTCCCATATAACTATTTGATGGATTTGCCCAGGCCCTGCCATGAGATGAATAACTTATGCACGTTGAGAAGGAACTTGGTATCTGATTCATGTATTCTTGATACATTTTTGCTCGTATGATCATAGCACCTACGTCAAGGAGTATGTCTTACACTGCCGTCACAATAGTTGTAACAACAAAAAGTAATTTAATGAATAAGCTAATTACGCAGACAGCTTAGGATGTACCAACAAGATTCCATCCAATGGTGCAAGGAAACCAATAGAATGTGGACTATTCATGAAACAGGAGAAACTATTTTAAATATTGGAAATTCGGTTTAAGGTATCAAGTTTTATTTCTGAGAAGCAGAAACTTACCAAGATCCAATGCACCTCTTGGATGATGTACGATTTCAACACGAGTAAGAGAGGGAGAAGTTCGACTAGAAGAGGAAACTGGAAGAAGATAAGAATGGGTAACGGAGGAATCGGCTAAGGGATAGGTTAAAGAGTCAGTGTTTTTGGATTTTTTAAATTTTAATTAACGTATAAAAAAAATAGTTACCTGTTACTTAAATACATTGGTAACTTCTATATACGTGGCAATAGTAGATGTTTTAGATATGATATAGTTTTCCATATCATAGTCGGACCCTTTAAATAAAACTTAATAAATTTAATGATAATTCTTACCTATAAAAAGTATTAAATATGAATTGATAACATAATTGTAAATTGTTTTTGATTTTTTTTCCAATTTTTCAATAACTTGGGCCTAGTAGGCCTGCCGAAGCCTGGAGGCTGGACTAATGCCTATCCAGATCCAGAATGTACTAATTTGTAGCTCGGGTTGAGCCTGTGTTGAAAAGATCGGATTTTGACGTCGGGCTAGGTCTAGACTCAACTCAGTGGTCAGACCCAAAGACTTAGAATTATGCTAGGTTGACCTTAAACCTGTTTAGCCTGTTCAAGTTGCACCTTTACTTGCAAGTGGTGGTTATTTAGAAATAGGGAAAATTCTTAATCAGTATCCTGTATTTTGGTTCGAATAACAATTTGGTGTCTGAACTTTAAAATGTGACAATTTAATACCCAAATTTTCAAAATGTAACAATCCAGTACCTAAACTTTCAAAGTGTTACAATCTAATACCTGCCGTTAATCAGCCGTTAAGTGATATTTGAAAAATCAAAAATGCCCTTCGAATGCCATCTAATTCTCTTTCTCAACTATCCAAACATTGACAATAAAACGAACAGTCCCAAATTCTAGATTCTTCTAAACAATCACCAACTTTTTTTGAATAGAGGAGGCTAGGATTTGGGGCTGTTCAGTTTTTTATCAACCTTTGGATGGTTGATAAAGAGAATTAGATGTCATTCAAAGGATATTTTTAACTTTTCAAATGTCACTTAATGGCTGATTAACAGAATGGTTAACGACAGATACTGGATTGTCACATTTTGAAAGTTCGGGTACTGGATTATCACATTTTAAAGTTGGGGGACCAAATTGTCACTCGAACCAAAATAATCGAAAATTTTCCTTTAAAAACAAATCAAGTATTTTATGAATTATTTGAGTTTAATTTGTTAAAAGCTCAATTTAATTCGGTTTAAACCGAACTTCAAAATTCAAATCAAATTCGAGCGAAATAAAACTTACACGCCTAATCGAACCTAATACATTGGCCCTACAAAATTGCTCGGTGTCAAATGTGACACGTGATAGAAATTACTCACGCCTGTATACCAAAAATCAGTGTTTTCGGTGATTTCAATTTTATTTGGCAATCCATCAGAAAATTTCATTTTGCTCACTATGAGGCTATAACTTTTTTTATTTTCAGCTAACCCGCCTCCGGTGAGTGCTCTTCTTAATGGCCAAATAGACTAGGCGTATCTTCTGATACATTACACCAGAAGGCAGAAGAAGAGAGAACCCGTCATGGCTCTCCACTACGAGACTTCATTTTTCCCGTTTGTTATGTCTGCCTGTTTTGAAATTGGCACTGCTATCAAGCATCAAATGACGTGGGTGGATAGACAAGTAGCCGCCCATGAGTCCGGATCTGCTCCTTACAGAGCGCTTCTCATACCGATCTCACAGCATATCTTAACCACACATCCGGAACATCTCCCTCACAGCATGTCCTAGCCACACATCATGAACATTTCCCATATTCGTATTTATTATTCATGGGACAAGGTGGAATGTGGCTGTTATGAGAAAATCCCAATTTACCGCCCACTCGGCCCAGAAAGCGTGACTGATGAATGATGATGCCTCCCAAGTCCCAGCTCCAAGTGCAAAACCTCTGTAGTCTATACACTTTCTTACCGTTCTACGACCATGCATTTACCACGCCATACTCATTCGATCCCCCTCTTTGGCCGGACCGACCGTCCAAGATTATCCAAGGGCGAAGTATCACGTCAAAATCAACTCCAACAATTTCTCAATGCCATGTTGATATCGGAAAAGCTTTCACCAATCAAACCAAACCGCCTCGGCGGTGAATTTCAATGACACCACCTGATTGGTTACCACTTACCAGTACCACTTTTATGATACGGGTTACATTCATGATAGTATTAGTTTGGGGTTTCTTTGAATCTCTTGCACTTTTCGTACAACCCAATGGCAATTACGCACGAGGCTTGTGACGCTTTGTTCTCTGGAAACCACTACTCCCTGGAAATGTTACTGCAGTGCAGAGAGCAGAACACAAATGAGAGAGAGAGAGAGAGAAGCATCCCAACCCATCACCCATGTAGAGAAAACGGGAGGAGTTAAAGAACTGTGGAGTGATGAGTATGGTTTCCTGCAAAAACCAAATCATCATTGATTTGCACTACATTACAACCATTCTGGAACAGATCCTTATTCCAAACTATGTAGACCCATCATAATATACGAATCCTATACAATCAATTTATACCAGGTATTTCAGTCTGAACCTGGATTATCTAAGGTGCAGTATGGTTTGAACAAAGATGATGTAAGGATAGCATAATGGTTGTTGCATGCCTACAAAGATGTTGAAGCAGTAGATGTACGCTGCTTATTTCCGAGGATGATCACAATAACTGTCACATCATCATGATACTTTCTCCTTCTCCCAGCAGGAATGCTCATTAACTCCTCGGTACTGAAACCTGCAAACGAGAAAATTGTAAATTATTACTATTATTTTTTCTTTTTTCTTTTTTTTTGTGTGTATGTTTTCCACTCTAATATGGAAACAGCACTTTAATTCCAGTAGCAATAAGGTGCTGCCGCACTTAGAATGCAAGTAAGAAAATTTTAAAGCGAATAAAAGGAGAAACAAAGAAAACCAATGCTTTCCTTTTTGACAAGTAAAAGAAAGCCATGCTAAGTAACCCTAAAACAGTGCCACATGAAGCTGAATCAGAAGACCAGTTAAACATGGTAAGCTAAGAGCTGCAACCAACTAATTAGAACAATAAGAGACCTAGAACACCATGGGCATGTGGAGGACAAAGGTGGAAGACCTAAAATATACCTGCATTTTCAGCAGCCCTCAAAACAAGTTGCTCAACCAGATGCTTTGCAGGATCACCGAAAGGGCTATCTTGGATAAACAGATGAACAAGTTGCACAATTTCATCATTGCTGAAAAAGTCAAACAAACCATCACTCCCTAAAACAACAAACTGATCATTCTCTGTCACTCTATGACTCTTGGTGAATGGATGAGTATATACATAAGGAGGACTACATAAATTGCAAACTCGAAGGATCCCCATCAATGCATCATTCATTTCTTTCTGCGGGAAATACAAAACAAATAAGTAAGTAAAAGATAAATGGCACAATTTCTGAAAGACTTTATTGTCAACAATAAGGTAGACATTACCCTTTTCAGGTAACCAACTCCAAATGCTCTGGTTAATTTCAGCTTCCCTTTCACTCTTCCCCCAAAAATAGGGGAGGGATCATCAGGATGATCAGCCATAACTTTCTCGTACTCTATTTCATTGTCAACTGTATGAGTTTCTGTCAGCTGGACTGCCTTCACTAAACTACCTTCCTGGATACCACCCGTAGCTAGTACAGCCCTACTATCCCCTAAATTCAGAATATACAAGTCATTCCCATGAAGAAGCACTACCAGAACACAAGATCCAACAGATACCAAATCAGGTCGATCTTCCATTTCTTGTTCAATCATGGACATAAAATCACTCTCAGCTTGAGCAAGAGCACGACTGAGGCAATCCAGCACACCAACACGGAAGGATTTCGATGGGAACTCCCTATCAAATGAATGTGGAAGGATGGCTCCATCCTTCTCAGAATCAGAAGAGTCACCTTCTTTGGCCCGAGAAAATCCAGTCCTGATAGGGTCCACTCCTGCTGAACCACTTTCCAATGAATCATATTTCTTCCTTGTCCTCCATTCCAGTAAATGCAAATAAAAACCTATATTTTCATAAAGAGTTCCAGCTAGAAAATCAGCTGCATCCCTTCCATTGAATCCATCATATACTCCACAAAACAGCCATCCATTTTCTTCAGAACATACAGCTTGGACTCTGTCTTCCCCTGCAGCACCTCCAGCCATTTGCACATCCATAGCATTGAGAAAGCTGGATGACTCTATCCTTGTAGGAGCACTCATAGGTTTCCCCAAATTCCTTCCACTTTCAAGGAGATCATTCTCTATAGATACACTTCCACCTGAAGTGGACATGCTACCCTGAGAACTCAGTGATAAAAGGTCTAATCGTGCAAGAGAAGGTGAGGATTCTAACCTTCTGAATGAATTTGGAGAATCCAAACCTGGCAATATTTCCTCTCCGATTATACCATTGCATATGTTTGTGTTTGCCAAGGTAGCATTAGCACTAAGAGCAGCACCAGACAAACAAGAAAAAGAACTGCTTCTCATCCTCATTTTGGAGCTTTGGATCTGAACCTCTGGTGAGAACTCAATCTCATTTTTTACCAAGAAAGAGTTGTCCTGATTAATAGTGCTGCACTGATAGCCAAAACTAACACTCAGTTCCCCTGAAGGCTCAGGGAGATCTAGATACCCTTTCATTATTTCTGGATCAAAGGGTGGAAGAGCACACACGCTGTGGTGATCAAGAACTGTTCTTCCTTGACCAGAGAGTGTAGAGCCCATACTAGATGAAAAGACAGAGTTTAAGACACTTAGAGATAGAGAGAAACTGAACCTGCAAAGGATTAACATTTATGATTGTCATCACTTCAGAAATCTTTATAATGAGCAACAGCTCATTTATTCCATAAGGTCCATGCATCTTCCCAAGATTGGAAATTAACAAGACCATTGCTCTTAAATATAAATTATATAAATTTTACAACAGTAATCTAAGTTGGAAATTTATAGCAAGCATAAAAAGAAAAATAATGCATGCAAGAATCTAAAATTTCTTGAATAAGAAAGTTTTAATTTTCTATCAAGATTTTCTGAGATTCTCAGACTACAGATATATGTAGAAAAGAAAAGAAAATAATAAAAAGTACTCCAAAGCAATAATAGTAAGCATGCTTATAAGTACTCAGTATGTGTCATTATGTGTAACATTCACAACTTTCTTACAAATCATCATAACACGCAAAGGGGACCAATCCTAGTTCATATCTGAGGAATAGCAAGTGAACCATCTATAGAAGTTCAGGCAAAGCAGTAGCAATTCTGCCTTTTCCTAACAGATAAACAAGTTTGAACCCATTTTAATCTAGACCTCCAGAAAGGAGGATGGCAAAAATGTCCAAGCAAGGAAAAAAAGAGCCATTCAGCATGTCAAACAGGAGGCTTTTTAGATGACCAAATTAACCCGGATGGATTAGGTCAAAAAGATTGGTGATGTCACATGCACACCAGTGTTTTCAATCAACCGTTAACCTGGGTGGTCAAACCATTTGAACCATCAACCAGCAATAAATCTGGTTTGAGTTAGCCCCAAACCTGGTAGCCAGTAAAAACCGTTGACTTGGTCAGAGACCTGTTGACCTGGATGGTTGAACTGTCAACTCACTTG
The DNA here is from genome assembly GCF_055504915.1 of Nelumbo nucifera. Taxonomy (NCBI): domain Eukaryota; kingdom Viridiplantae; phylum Streptophyta; class Magnoliopsida; order Proteales; family Nelumbonaceae; genus Nelumbo; species Nelumbo nucifera. The sequence continues at coordinate 1,189,118 of NC_142652.1, read as the reverse complement.
ACCCAGACAATGGGTCACAGGTTACAAATTGCATTATGTTTTTGTATTGTTAAGGTTTAATTTTTTATTGTAACCTATGACCACTGGTTTTTAGGTGCCTTTTTGCATTCTAGATGGTGGAAAAGAACAAGGATGGAGGCCAAGTCCATCAACATACATAAAACAAAGAAAAAAATGAAGAGGTGCAAAAACTTCTGGAGGCCATAACTTTGTGCTCGGTGATTGCATCAGGGTGATTTTTTATGATTTTTGGTAACTTTTCATAATCTGATGCAGCCCCCTCTATCTCCCACCTGAACAGGGCTTAAAGTTCTACTTAATAATTATTAAGTTATCAAGTTAGGTCAATTAATCAATCCAACTAAGATTGAGTTGGAGCATGACCCTTTTGGCTCAACATTTAGGATGTTACAATAACACTGGAAAGCCAATGCACCACTATCATAAAAATAAAAATGATATTCATTCATTGTCAAAAAAGACCATGAGCATATTCTTTAATCATATTTTCCTCACAATTTTTCCATTGTGAATCAAATATTAATTTATATGGCCAGCTAATTTAAAACACAAACAGCACCAAAGATGAGAATATATGCACTGTTTATAATAAATGAGGATATATAATTCCAGTGCAAATGTTTCCAATTAGACCTGTTCATGGGCCGGGCTCGGGCTTGGCTTTTGCCAAATTTTGAATGGGGCCTGGCCCGAAGCCCAAGCCTGATAGAGTGTAAGTCAAGCCCGAAGCCCGGCCCGTGAATAAGTGATAATGATAGATCGTGAATTTGTGATTTAACAAGTTGATTCTTTTACTGCAAGGGCAGTTTAGCATGAAGACTCCAACATACAGCTGAAATCTTTTAGTTGTTGTTTTTTGTTGTTGTTGCCATCAATACCTTTTCTTTTGATTGGATTATCTTTGCTTAGTAAGGTTATAGAAAGGCAAACTACTCCGGGCCACCAGCAATATAACCCAAACAAGAAAAGCTTGTAATAGTTGAATGGTTCAATCAAATAATTCGATCAAGAAATGAAGAGAGGAACCAGAAGTTATCGTTAAACACCAAAAGGAAAAGCTTCAACAATATTAAGTTCTATACAAGAGCTCCAATTTATTATTTAATCATCAAGCATCCCTTTAGATGCACTAATTTATTACTTAATCATATATGTAAAATAAAAAGAAAGATGAAATTCACTAATGACAAAAGAAAAAAAGAATGAAATTCATCATGAAAATTGCACACCTGCCACAAATATGGAGGTCTTCTCCTTAACATATGAACCCATGAGTAGGGTATAATTGTGGTAGTTCCAAGATTTGGTTGCTTGAATGCTTTTATCTGGCCATTAGACATGACTAACATATGAAGTAACTAAAAGACAAAGAAATCATAAAGAATGTAAAACCCAGAAACAGAAACTTATATACAAACACTCCCAAGAAGCTGTAAACAAGAAAAAAAAAATACCACTCTTCCCATTATTTACACAACGAGCACCATATGCTTGCCAGATTCCTTTGCCTCCTCCATTCTTTCATGTGGTCTCTAATAACACCTCAGTTGAATGCCATTCAATAGTTACCTGAAATTCAAGTTCGGAATGAATCATAAGCAATTCACATCAGTAAGCAAATCCTGAGAAAAATACCCAACACCTAATGCCCAAGCACAAACATAAGGCAATTGGTTGCATCCCAATTACCCATCCAACTTAGAAGTAATTTATTCTCCTCAACATCTTTTTGCTCCTTAAGTCCTTAGTGCATTAAATATCATTGTATATTTGTATTTATCAATATATTTAGTAATTAAATCTCTTTATAAATAACATTACACTTCTTCCCTCAAAGAAACTAGCACATTAAATGGAAATATTTAAAATGATCCTCATATTTCTTCTCTTTAGATGCTGAAATTCTACCCTTTTTGCTATCTAGGTGGATAATAATGAATTGGTGTACAAAATTTTTAAAAACAGATAAGATTACGAAGCCCTCACTATGCAAGGAAGATGGAAGGATTAACTAATTATCAGGTGCATATCTCTCTTCTAATAATATTCAATAGAAAATAAATGTGGTGGCTAAGGGCAATAAAAGCAATAACTATTAACTAATATGAAGTAAACCAAGCATAAAAAAGGAAACATAAACTCTAAGATTTTAATCATCAATATAGTTCCATATAAACCGTTTGGCCTTTCTCCCTTTTTCTTTTCCTTCCAGAGAAATAATTTTTAGCTTAGGAACTCATTTCCTTTCTATAATAGCAATAATAATAATTTCTGCAAGCTGAAACATCTAAAAAGCAACAAAAGGGTCAAAATGGTACTCAATGTCAAGTCTTTTATTAAGCTAAAAAGTGCTTTTTCTGACCTGGGTTCGGGAGAACACACCCGATGAAGTACAATAATTAATAAATATGGTTCTCCTGGCTTAGCGATGGACTAAGGTAAAATCAATAAAGCCGAGATACAGGGAGTTCGTTCTCTCTAAAATCTTATCATGAAAAGATAACAGCACTCCCAAGAGAACGGGGTGAAATTGAGTTTATATAATTCAAAAGAAATCTTCCGATAATAAAAAGGTTATCACAAAGCAAAATTTAGATACTCTTTCAATTCCATTACTTAGATTCTTGACCCCAGACTTCAACTCAAGAATTCAGAAAACTTGAAATTGTCTACCAACCATTTCTCATCCGAATTTCCAGGTACGACGAAAAGAAGAGAAATACCAATAGCTAAAACCCAAGATATCCAGATCTCCATTTTATGTAAGGCCGTTACCGAGATTGAATCCAAAAATTTAACAAGAAAACTTCAATAAAGGTTCAAAACCCAAAGAAAAAATAAATAATAATAATAATAATAAAGCTTTATTCAAAAAAACGATAAGGTACAGAAAAGAAGAAGAAGAAGAAGAGCAAAGAACTCGTTGCATAAACATACATCATTTCCGCCACTAAGGGACAGTAATAGTAGAATCAACCATTCAGAAGTGTCAATTTAAAAAGAAAGGAACAGAGGTTATCTCTATAATCAGCGCAAAACGTATAGAAGAATAGACCAAAATTAGAAATTAAAAGGAAAAAAGAAAGCGAGAATACATGAATTCAGATTCACTTACACATAACGACCTCCACCCCAGCTTCTACAGAGAGAGAACAAAGCTAGGGTTCGGGAAACCAAAGCTGAAATGGCGCTTCTGAACCCTTGAAGTTCTGTGCAAAGTATAAGAATTAAGAAGACGAAGAAGAAAAAACACAAGATATCTGAGTTGACCTGGAGAGAGAGAGAGAGAGAATTACAATTTACACGGCGAATGAACAGGAAACATGCCAAGCACCGCGAGAGTCCGACGCGCGCGACGGTCCCTATCAGCAGTGCGGCCACCAGAGCAGCGTTACTTGGACGCGCCACGTTTCAAGCATCCAGTCCATACAAAATGGGGGTGGCCCACTCAAGGCCCGAAGACCTTTTCCTTTTCCTTTTCCTTTTTATTTTTTTAACTTTAATAATTTAATGCTCGCTACGTACATGGTTAATGGTTTTTATTTTATTTTTGGGTAAAAATTAAAATATTGGGTATCATTACATGTTTGTAGTTGGTAGAGAGGAGATCAGATTGGCGCCTCACAGACGTTCTTGTCATGAGGAAATATTCTCAATAAACGGCTGCGATGAGATGTAGGGTGCGTGTGAAGCGCGGTCAATGGGGAGCTGATGCGAATTCTGTACAGAGACGAGAGTTGCTTTCGTGGGTGGGGACTAGGTTAGGGAGGGAGGGGCCTTCGATTATTATTTGGGAAAAGGGAAAGGGAAAGGGAAAGGGAAAAGGTGAGTTCAGCGTGGGACCCAGTTGTGTCCGTATTACGCGGCGGGTACGAATGTGGAGAATGGAGATGGAGAGCGCTGCTACCTGCTACCTCACTTTTTAGTTATTGAAAAAAGAAAAGGGATACATCACCATCGGCCACCAATCAGATGGTGACAAACAAATCTTTTTTTCATCTTTAATAAGTTTCGAACAAATGACGAGATGCAAATGGTGACAAATAAATACGATAACGGTGGAAGCATGCGAGGGAAGTTTTACTCCGTTAGTTAAATAAAACCCATTTTTTTCGAGTATTTTTCTCTTCTTTGGCAGCGGCGGTGAATCAGTGGTGGATTCTCTCCTATTTCAGACCACCTTTAGTCTCTCATCCTCGCTCTCTTTCCCTTTTTTTTCTCTCTCGTCTTTTCCTCCATTTTCCTCTTCTTATGTTCTTTGTTTCGTCACTATTGAGATCCCGAACACTCCCCTGTTCAAGATGAAGCATAGTGGTGACAGATAGGAATGGCAACAGGGCGGGTTTTGGGTGGGGATCATATTCTCTGTTCTCAACTCTAATTATGAAATTAACCCCAAAATCCCTAAATTTTTTTAGAAAATAGTATTTATTTCAAAAATAATTTTTTTAAAATAAATAAAAATTTAAATTATAAATATTTTTTTAAATATGTTTTGATATATATAATATAATATATATTTAATATATATATATATACATAATCAGGGTCGGGGCGGGGTGGGGACCTCAATCCCCATCCCCGACCCCGATCGGGGATTCCTATTTGATGATGCACAATCCGGCCGATCTTAGCTGTCAACGATCTTGCCTCTGAACTGAGTGGCAGGGACCTGAAACGGAAGGAGAAGAGAAGCTCCGGGGAGAACCCGGCGTAAGGGCTCCGAAGCTCAAGTTAGAGTCTTTCAAAGGCAAGATAGACCAAATAGTGCAAAAGTTAGCATACCTCATTCCTGAGGGGTAGGAGCCTTTTATAACCACCTCACGCACTCACTTCCAGGCTTCCGTCAGATCGGGCATGATTACTTCTGAACCCTTGCCAGTTCGGATGTCATTTTCTATGGCCGGACAGAACCGCCACTGCTCCTTTTGTCGGAGCCGTCTCTGCGGCTAGTAACGATGGTTGCAGGTGGCGGTTGCAGGAGGCCGTTTGAAGTGCGGCTGTCAGGCGTCAGATCCCAAATCAGTCAAGTGCGTCACCCTTGGATACAGACGTCCTTGGTGTCAGGTACGTTTGGTCAACCTGGTGTTTCGGAAGCGAAGTGGAGTGGCGAGCGAGGTGTCTTGAGTTTGGTTTAGGGAGTGTTCCGAGCTGCCATGGGCCAGCTCGGGTCACAGCTTTGTGAGGCTTGGGGCCTAGTATAGTTCGTGCTCCTTGCAGGGAGCTCGGGTTCTCAGTAGGGAGCTCGCTCTTAATAGGGAGCTCGGACTCCCAGTAGGGAGCTCGCTCTTAATAGGGAGCTCGGGCTCTCAGTAGGGAGCTCGCTCTTAATAGGGAGCTCGGGCTCCCAGTAGGGAGCTCGGGTTCTTATTAGGGAGCTCGGACCCTTAATAAGGAGCTCGGGTTCTTATTAGGGAGCTCGGACCCTTAATAGGGAGCTCGCTCTTAATAGGGAGCTCGGGCTCCCAATAGGGAGCTCGGACTCTTGGTAGGGAGCTCGGACTCTTAGTAGAGCGGTCTGGAGTTCGGGCTCGGTAGTGAGCTTGGACTTGCTTCCGATGTTCGCTTCGGGCGCTCTACTGTCCCGAGTTGCTTGCCTTTGCCACGTGTCGGGCGATTGCGAGATCGGGCCAAATTTCCCTTCATCACTATTAATCCTCGTCCCCATCCCCGACCTCGATCGGGGATTCCTATTAATCCCCGTCCCCATCCCCGACCTCGATCGGGGATTCCTATTAATCCCCGTCCCCATCCTCGACCTCGATCGGGGATTCCTATTAATCCCCGTCCCCATCCCCTCCCCGCCAAAACAATCCCCATCCCCGACCTAATAGGATAGGGGAAATCGGGTCCCCGTCAGGAATAGGGAAAATTGTCATCCCTAGCAGCAGAGCAGTAACAACACTTTGATTGGCTTTTATCGTCGTCGGTCCCCCTCCCGTTTTTGGATCTGATTCACTTTAGTCGAGATTTACCCTGCTCCTCTATCATCGTCGTCGGTCTAGTAAGTTAAGTGGCCGTCGGGTGGATGGGGGAGAGAGAGGGAAAAGAAACCTGGTCGCTAACTGCCATCCAAAACGATTAGAGTTAATTTTCATGAAAAGAAAAGAAAAAAAAAAAGAGAGATGCAAAGACAATACCTGAGATTAATCCATCCAACGGTGATGGTTATTTGTCGCCGGCAGTAGTGGATGTTAAGTCGCCGCCAAATGGATGAAGAGAGGAGAAGAGGATACTCGAAAAAAATAGGTTTTACTTGACTAACTAACGACGTAAAGCATCCTCGCATAATTCAACGTTTACATGAAGTAGAGGACGCGTGGCCTTCAATTGCGTAAACGGTGCCCTGACCGAGGGTGCCTAAGACTGAAGCCGAACTCCACAACTACACAATCACTGTAGGGCTACCCCCTCTCCTGTTGTAGGGTATACCAGTATTATTCATGGTCTAAACTATCAATTCAATACCATATACTGGATGCAGGATGCAGATCAATACGTACGTGACACGGATGGAATGTATTGACTTTTGACGGTATTGGTGAATGGTGATGTGTTGATCGCTATCGGCCGATATTCCAATGTCAATCAAAACTTTAACAGTCTAAAGAGAGAGAGAGGGGACAAAAATAAATAAAAGAATAAATTATTGATTATTAAAATCGAATTGAAATTACTATGGATTTTGTAACTTGCTAGAGTTGGTATTCATTCAAAGTTTTCCCATGTTCCAATCAATACCCCAAACCAACCCTTCACACTTCACGTAAATTACTAAAATATAGGTGTTAATACTTTATTATAGATACTTAAAATTTTATTTAAAAATATTTAAAATGAGAATGAAAAATGTAATCTACAAAATGCTTGTTTACAAGGGAATAATACAAAAGTATATATCATCGGGAACATGGAGATCCCGTTAAGAAAAGTTAGTTGTGAATAGGGGTATTCATGGTTCGGTTTGATTAATTGTTGGTTTTTTATATTGATTAATCAAAACCGAATTGATAGCTTCCGTATTCTAAAGATATCAAATCAATCGATTCAATTAACTAGAATTTTCAGGTTAATTTCATCAATTCGTTTCAATTTTTCTTGCCCACCCCTAGTTGTGGGTTGATGGCATAGATTGTTATGGAAATATTGACGTTAAAGAATTTAAGTCAGCCAGCTTAGGAGTGGGTGAAGGACACCTCCAAAATGTTGAAGTAGGCAGGCATGCTTTTAACACTAGTGCAAAGAGTGATGACTTAACTAACAATATGTCTAATCATTCAACAAGTGAATAATGGAAGCCAGTACAAGCCCGTAGTATCTCTTTTTCAATGCTTAAGGCTCAGTTTGGAAGGGGTATAAATACAAATATATAAAGTGCAAATGCATATAAAATAATTGGCAACTTTCCCTCTAGGTGAGAAAATTATTAATCCACCTAGGAGTAGGGGTGATCATGGGTCGGGCCAGGCCAGGCTCAGGCCGAGCTTTGCACTTATGGTAAGGGCTATAGTTTAGGCCCGGGCCCGGCCTAGCCCAAGGTCTTGGGCCTGAAACATAAGCCCTAGCCTAGGTCTATACGGGCCCGGGCTGGGCCTGATTTTGGGCCAACATCTTTCATATATAAAACATTATATATCTATAATATTTTATATTAAATGGCATAACATGTATATAAAATCATTTTATACATTATATAATATAAAATATTACATATAATATAAATTATACATGTCATGTTATAATATTTATATATAAAATATATAATCTAATGTAAAATAACATATTTACATATGTATACATTATATACAAAATGTGTAAACTTAAATAAGTATTTTACCCTTAAATAAATGGATGGGCAAGCACCCCTTCAATTCAAGAGGCATGGGTACCTTAATTATTTAATTTAAATAAGTTTTTTCAAAAAGTGTAACTTAAATAAGTTACATTGGTTAATTACGTGGGCTAGACCATCAAGGAGGAAGATTGGACTCCAGATCTCCTGTCCACGAGAATTTTACTCATATCTACCCATAATTCATTACCCTCATAAATTGGGAACATCTCCCCTCCATAATACCATATAGGAGGATGAGATGTTCTCCATGTGTAACTTCGATGTTATATAGATAGATGTGAAAAAAATTTGTATGGGCAGGAGATCTGGACTCGGAAGATTGTCTTCGAAAACATTAATTTCCATACTCTTGAAAGCCAACAAAATTGAATCACACCGTATTATGTGTGCCCCGCCGTGCCCCACAGTGACAAAAATGGGTGAACACAATTCAATTAATCGGTCCGGTTATAAATTGAAACTGATCGACCCAATTAACTATCTTCTCAACACGAATTACAGTTGCAACAACATCGGTGTTGGGCGAATAAGACCCCATCCTTTGGCATCCTAAATTCCTAAGAACTCTCTGGATGCCGGCAAGCCTCCTAGAATCCCATTTTCAACATAAAACCAGCAGAATGAGCACAAAATATCAAAATAAATTTAGAAATTTCTTAACGTTTTTTTTGGGCTAGAAGAAGATAAATTCTAGCATTTTTTTATCATACTTGGGAGAAATGGGATGGAAGTCTTCTTCCTCTACCTTCCAGATGTAAAGAAGCTTTTGATTGAAATGGAACCATTAAAAAAAAACTAAGCGAGATGGAACAAAACAAATCTTCAAATTGGGAATTGTACGAACTGGGTAGGAAAAGAGAAAAACAAAAACTAAACTGAAGCTAAAACTAAAATCATACCTAGGTTGAGATGAGAGATCAGAGTGGAACAACGCGGCAAGATTGCAGGAAACGGATGAGATTTGTCTTGTTCTGTGTTCAAAATTTTTCAATTTTGAATAAAGGAGCTTTTAGCATGAGACAACCCCACCGTGAACTGAGAACTATGAAACTGGGTTGGAAAAGACTGAAAGTCTAAAACTAAAGTCATACCTGGGTTGAGATGAGAGATAAGAGCTGAACGATGAACTGTGCGAACTGGGAGTAGCACTAAGAATAGTTTGAGACAATGAAACTTTGGGACTGTTTTACACTCCTCTGGGGGATCTCCAGGACCAAAACAGGGGAAGAGTAGTCTTTAGTTGCCTCAGTTCTTCGGTTTGGCCAGAGGGAAGGGAACAAAAAGAGTCCTATTTTGAAGTAGTATTTCACTGTATTCACGACTTTGAATTGTGATTGCCTCTAAGTCCATTTTCGAGCTGTTAATTGAAGGTAGAAAGGATAGGGAAATTCTTATTGCAAGTTTCCTTTTCTCTACATAGGTTGTTTAGCAAGTTTTTTTACTTTCCCTATCAATTACGGTGGCCTTCGGTAGCGTGTAACTTTCATGGATGGGACTATTTTGGTCTTATCCACATTAAGATATAGTGTTTTGGCATTTTGTCAAAATAGCGTGGATAGGAACGGGTCACACCACAATTTAGTATCCACAGTATTTTCTCGTGGATGATCCATACTGTGGTGTGGATAGTTTATGGGAAGGTTTCAGTGTAATGCACGTTCATTACATTGGTCCAATTAATCTCATTTTATTTAATCTTTTTATAATTTTTAAATTTTTAATTTATAATATTTTATCAATAAAATAATAATTTTTAATGTTAATTCTAGCATAAGTCTGATAGTTTTCCTTCTTAACTCTTTTTTCATTATTTAAATATTATTTTTTATATTTTTGTCAATAAAATATTAATTTTTTAATACTTAAAATAATATTTTTTAATTATTTAAAAAATGCAATTTTATCTACATATTGATGCCTTTTTTTAATTTATTTACCATATAAAATCCAAAAATTAGACATTTATGATCGACTGTGTAGATTTTCAATAAAATACATGGAATCAAAAAGTGTGGTATTGACCTATAGAACGCCACTGTGGGTATGGACTGGTTTGGTCCACACAATCTATCCATAGTTCAAAACAGCTATGGACTGTGGTGTGATGTGGATTGGTGTCATTGCCACAAGGTGTGGTGTGATGGGAAAAGGACGAGCTGCTGATGTGGCATTTAACCCTATATAATATAGTATAGATTTGCACGCATATTTGATGTTATTAATGCATTTTTTGGATTTTGATGTTTTCCTTACAATATCCATCTATAATTTACCAAAAAATAAAATAAAAAATGTCCAATAGTATTTTGTTAGTGTATGGGGTGTTTTCCTTACAATATCCATCTACAATTTACCAAAAAAATAAAATAAAAAATGTACAATTTACTTCCAATTAGTGTATTTCAAGGTTTTTAAAATTGGACTGGACAAGGAACCATTTTGGAGACCAATTCTCGAGTTAAAACGGTCCAACTATTTGGTTCAAACAGACAGCCCATTCTGATTTAAAAAATAAAATTAAAATTAAAAAAATGCCAAACTTTGTTATTAGGATCAACAATTCAACCGATCAGGTCAGTGGGTTGCTGACCATATCAATGGTTTTTGGCCAAAAAGTGATTTTAAGGTAAAACAGAACTGATTACTTGACCGATTCCCAAGTTTCCAAATCTGACCGTTTGGCCTAATCCGATTTTAAAAACCATGGTGTATTTAAATACCCATTCTAAAATTGCATTTCTAACTTTTTTTTTCATCATGTCTAACACATGGGATTAAGCCATTAAGAAGTAGGGACATACAAGGGCGCATGGAAGGTCCAATGACTGATCTTGCACCTCCATATTCAAAGGGAAATCCAATTACCATCTTTAACTATTGGGTCATTGGTATCTTTCCAAATTCCAATCATCTACGAATAATATATACTACTAGAAGGGTGGCGTGCGTTGGAACAAAATAAAAGGGGAAAAAGATACTATGAAAGAACTTATAAATTTTGAAGGACTTTTTAATGTTCTTCTCGAAATACCTTTTAAGGTTCCCGAAACATGACTCATACAAAATACAAATATTTGAGCAATTATCATTTTATAAGTCTTAACATTATACGATACTATTAAAATATTCTAATCAAATTTTTATTGCTTGAATATAAAATCAACTATTTAAAAAACGACCCAAAAATGGAATCGTTCTGGCTACTGGTTTTTGAGTCAACGGTCTGACTGTTTGGTTTGAACGGATGGTTCATTCTGACAAACAAATTAAAAATTAAAAAATTAAAAATAAAAAATGGTCAAAACCATTGAACAAGTCTATGGATCGACAGCTTGACTTCACGGGTCAACGAATTATTGACTTTTCTAATGATTTTTGGCCAAAGACTAGGTTTGAGGTAAAACAGAATCGGTTGCCTAGACGGTTCCCGGGCCAAATGATCCAACCATATGGATCTTGAAAACCTTGCATAAATCTATATATTCTAATATAATGGGTTTGAAAAAAGTTAGCTACACATATCAATACTTTATACAAGGGAACATTAAGGTAGGTAACTAGGTATCATAAACCATGTAGTTATTCCCAATTCAGAATATTTTTAATTTTATTGAGTAAATTGAAGTAAAGATTTTATCATCACTATTCACCGTTACTTAAACTAAATTAATTAAAGCCTCAAGGACAACTAGAATCTCACATCCAACAATCCCACTCATGCATCTCTCAATTATAACCCCTTTCCATCCAACAACCTTATTTCCCTCTTCTACATTGTTTGGTCAGTCTCAAACTCTCAATAGAAATTATGATTGATTGAACAGGCTGGTTGGTGTTGTGGTCTTGACCTCTTCCATTGATATTTCATAACGTGGGAACATTTCTCGATGATATTTTATAATCTTTTGTACTATTATTAGGAAATGTTTTCAATACACGACTGTGATGTGCTTGTGGGGCGCAGAAGTGAACTCAATTTTTATCCTAGAAAAAATCATAATTTCACTTTTTTCTATAAATATTGACACCCCATGTTTTAGTAACCAAGGAGAACGTCTGTCAGGTGGGTTATGTTTGGTTTGAGAGAAAGTTAAGGGAAGGTTCAACAAATTTAATTTGTGAAAATTTGTTAAGAACTTTTCTTCAACTTTCTTTTTTCTCATATTTTTCATTGAATTAAACACAGCCGTAGGGACTATTCCTCATCTCCTTGTGATGGTAAATATATTCAAGAATAATGTATTGTTGTTTGTTTACTACTTTTATATTTCTTCTTTTATTTGGGAAAATTATAGTCTTAGCCAGTTCAACATTTAAAATAATGTTACAACTTGGTTCAAAAACCAACAAAACTCTCACAATCAGCTATACATTTCAAATTATAAAAAGCCCCCCACCATGTCATTGGAGGCTTATGTGGTTGTTGCCAATATGAGACTCTTAATCCATGTTGGACAAAGCAAAAATCCTATACTAAAATCGCCCTTAATGTTGGGTTATTTGAAAATAAAAAATAAAAAAGGTTTCCAGTTTCTCTCCCACTCCCTCTGTCTTTTGATCTCCCTTCCACTTTCTCACTCTCACAGTCATCTCCCTCTATTCAACGACTATGTGATTTGAAAAAAGGGTTTTACATTATCTCTGCCAATCTCTCTCGCTCTCTCCTTCTCTATCAATCTATCGTTCTCCCTTAATCTCTCTGATTTTGTTTCTCACTTAATCTCTCGTTCTCCCTCATTCTCTCTCTTAGTCAATCTCTCATTTTCCCTCATTCTCTCTCTCAGTCAATCTCTCCTTCGCCCTCAATCTCTATCGTTCTCTCTCAATTTCTCTCCCACTCCCTCTCTCATTCTTTTTTTTATAAGCGTGCATGTGCTTTTCACGTGGCGATTCTAGATGATGATCATTATGGTAATAATATATCCAAAATTTTCTATAAACTTTATGTATTTTTTATTTTTTGTTTCTATATTTTTCTTGTTTTTATTATTAATTAGACGTAGATTGCAAATTTCAAATCTGATTACATAAATACATCATCCAAATATGTGATAATCAGATCGAATTGGAAAGTTTCAAGTATCATTGACATGCTTACCTGTTTGGCTAAACTCTTCTTTTTGTAGTGTTTTATCTTTTTGTTATATATTTTTTCTTTTGTTCATTTATCAAATAAAAAAAATGTGAGACTTAAATGAGGCAAAAAGTAGTAGTTCAATTTATAATTTAAATGTTACAATTAAATCGAGACTAAATTCAAAAAATGAGTATTTTAGTCATTGCTTTAAAAATCAAACCAAATCAAACAGTCGAACCATTTTCGCCCGAGAACTGGTCATGTCACTAGTTTCGTTTTGGCCCTGAACCGCTATTTTACAAAAAACTATTGAAATGGTTAAAGAATTGTTAACCCGACAGTTGAACTGTTAAAATGTTCGACCTAGTTAATGGTTCTCGTGCCACTTTCAAACTAATTCCATTTTTATTTATCTTAAAATGGAATTTAGAAAATAAAATAATTGAAAAAAAACTTTCATATCTCATAATCTTGTTCAATTATTCCTTATGGCCAAAATTAGTTAGGATTTTTCGTTTTTCTATTTGGATTTTGAATTTTCTCATTTCTATTATTCTTTTTAAGTTGTAACAAAAAAAATTACAACTCTAATGAAGAAATCAACAAATTGATGCAAGAGATGAGAGATTAAGCACCGAACTTATATTAAAATCTGAGATACACCAAACTATTGATGAAGCAAATGATATGGGATTTAAGAGAGATGGGAGAGATGTAAGAAGAGGGCAAATAGCCACCGACATCTTCTTCTTCTTCTTCTATCATTTTTTAACTTCTCAACTTTAACAAGTCACCTCCTTCTTAGAGTCTTACACTCCCCTCTCATATCAATGTATATAAACGATGGACTTTAACTTAATACTAATTTAACAGACAAAATAGAAAATTACATTATATTTTACATCTTACCAATTTGACCCTCTCAAACTAAACGATTGAACCCTTGACCCAAAAATTAGAAGCCAAAGTGGTTTCGTTTCTAGGTTGGTTTTTAAAACCTTCATTCTAATAAAAAAGTTTCACAATCTTATTCATATTTTTAATAGTAGTGTAAATATAGAATTATAGATGTGTTCAATTTTTTCTATTTTTTTGTGTAAAAATAATTCCGATATGTCACCCTTACTTTTTATTTAATATGATAAATACATGATATTATACATATGCCTAAATGCTCTTTTTTGCAAAATTTATGTATTTTTTTATTTTTATATTTTTATTATTTATTTATGACATTAAAAGTTAATATATTTGACCCAAAAGTTAAACTTTTTATTATTAATTTTTATATTTCATTTTTTTGTCAGTTTTAGATTATGTATTTCATTTTCATTGTGAATAAAAATAATTCTTGTTTATTACACTTATTTTTATAATTTGGTTAATAAAATATCATAAATGTGTCTAATTTTTCTACATTTTTTTGTAAATTTTATATTTATTTCTATTTTAAAACTTTTATTACCTAACTAGAACTTCATAGATTGATTAATTTGCTTTGGATGGTTGAATTGCTTAGCCACCACTTGGACAAAGAATGGCTTTGTTTTTAGTCAGTTTTAAAATATATTATGAATTTATATTGTTAAAAATATTGATTTAAATCTAACTAGTGAATTTATTAGTGAAAAATAACTTAAAAATATAAGATTTGATAAAATAAAATGGCATTTAATACCTTAAGTATATGACTTAATGAGAGGGGATTAAATGAGGTGGAAGGTAATAATTGAATTTACATTTTCAACCCTTATAATTAGAGATGGATTAAATACACAAATATGACCATTAGGAAATCAATTGAAACTGGAATTAAAACTATAATAAATGACTTTTATACCCTTTCTCAAATAAAGAAATATATGGTAATTTTAGTCCAAAAGAAATTTCACACAGCATTCACAATTTATATATAGTATTGATTAACCATACTGTATTGAAGAACATAAGACTAACTTGGTATGGTTCTAACTTCCTCAACCCAATTTGGTAAAAATTCACAAGAAATTCTTGGCTATGAAAACTTACACCAACTTAATAGAAGTTTATAACTTTATTATACATGTGGTTAGACTTATGTTTTGCTATGTGATTTGATTAATACCGTATAAGTGTGTAAGAAAAAAAAATAACAAGAGAGGGAGTGAGAGAGAATGAGAGATCAACCAAGAGAGATAACGAGGGAGAAGGAGAGATTGATCGAGAAAGAGAATGAGAGAGATTGAGGGAGAACGGTAGATTCACACACACGCACACACACAGGGGGGGAGAGAGAGAGAGAGAGAGAGAAATTGACAAAGATGACGTAAATTTAGAAATCGAAAACCATTTTTTGTTTATTTTCAAATTATATAGTCATTGAGCAAAGAGAGACAATTGTGAGAGTGAGCGAGTGGGAGAGAAACTGAAAAACCCTTTTTTATTTTCAAATATCCCATTATTAAGGGCAATTTCATTATAGGTTTTTTTATGTGTCCAACATGAGACTCTTAACCAATGTTGGAAATAGGCACATAAACCTCCAATGACATGGTGGAGGTTTTTATAATTTGAAATGTAGAGCCGGCTGTTAGAGTTTTATTGGTTTTTGAACCAACCTGCAACCAAATTTTAAATGTTGAGTCGGCTCATGCTATATATTTTCTCTTTTATTTTTTACTTCCTCGTGAATATGTAACAATATTTTGTGTTAATAGATTTTTTAAGCATATTAGGCAAATTCATTCATAATACTCATTTTTTAGTGCTTCATGGGGCTACACAATTGGGGGGGGGGGGGTCTTAACCACCCCTAACCCTGGTAGTAGCACGATTTGATCTTAGGTCTTTGTCACAACGGGGCATCCACTAGGTATAGCCCCATGAAGCAAAAAAAAAAAAGAAAAAAGAAAAAAGAAAAAAGAAAAAAAAAAGAGAAAAAAGAATAAGTGAAAGTGAAACAAAACAACATAAAAGCAAAGGTTAAACTTGTTGAACAAAAGTTAATTAAGAGCACCGGGAGTGAAACAATGCAAAATATCTCTACAAAGTTATAATACAAAGTATGTTCTTATTCTATATATAACCAAAAAAAAAAAAGAAAATTGAGCGTCCATTATTAGCCTTACCAAATAAATAATTTATCTTTCAAATATAATCTATATTTAACTCAAGTTGTAGCTAATGATTAAAGTATCAGTATCGGGTGTCGTATCGGACAACTTGGAAACATATACGGATACAGATACGCTTAGGAAACGCATGGATACGGACGAAAAATGCTTGGATACGCTAAGGAAATGCATGTAAATTCAATAATTATATTAATAACTTCAAATTTAATGTCAAAATAACTATAAATAACGTATAAATACATAAGAATTGTATATTTTAATGGTATATCTGAAGAAATATATTATTATTATTATTATTATTGATATAATGGGATGCATAAATATTATGCAATTTTATTGATAATGTATCAATTTTTATTTTTATTAAAATCCAAGGCACAAAAAATATGCAACCATTATATTTGAATTATTATATCAATTCTTTTTATTTTAATATATCAATATTTAACATCAACTAAAAATTAATTTGCAAATGTTTAGTAAATAATATTTTCACTTTTGTAAACAATAAATATGTTTATATAAAATGCAAATGAAATTTTGAAGATGCATATCATACGAAAATTCATAAGTTTTAATTACAAAAATAATTTTTCATTACTGATATTTTTATTTTTATGAATTTTTTAAGTTAAAAAAATATTTTTTATTTAAATGTAGACTAGTGGATTTGATAGATTCAATTTATATTATATTCTCAAATATTTTTTAAACAATATTTTATCTTTGTAATAATAAATACATTGTTATTTAATGCAAATTGAAATATTAATTAATAATTTATAAAATAATTATTATAATTTATCAAGTCTACATAAATAATTTTAAGTATTAAAATAATTATTCTATTAATAATATTTTTATTTGTATAAATATATTGAAATTAAAAATCATTTATATATATGTGGATTTGATAAATTATTTATTTTATTGGTTTATAAAATAATAATTTTGAATATTATTCTTGTTAATTTGTACATGGAGTTATTGAATATACTATTCGTTTAGATTAAATGTAATAATTAATTTAATAAAAGATAATTTATTTCATTTGTTATCCCTAAATGGAAGGTGGCTTGATGGTTAATACACTTGCGCTCTTGGATGTTATGTGACTTATGTTTTGGGGATCGAATCATGCTAAAACCATTTTTTCTAGTGAAGGCTATGAAGCACTTTTCTATGTGATACGCGGGTTCAATACGTCTCTGTACCGGTGCATATCAGCCGATATGCTGCAATATGCGCTGATACAGTGGTGTATCAAATCGATACACACGACTATACGATAGTTTAATCCTTGGTTGTGGCTTTCTAATTCTACGTTGAATTATTTATTGAAGAAAGGAAGTTTATTGTTCTCAACGAGTCATAATGTCACACTACTTGCAACTTGATGTATGACTTGACTAGAGCATTGGATGACAAAATTGAAGTTGCTTTAACATCATAATTCAATTAAACTTAGATGTCTTATTTGATTGGAGCATTTGATGATAAAATTAAGTTGTTTATAGGGATGCAAACGGATCATATCGGATTTGAATTCAAATCCGATCAAGAAGTCAGATTTTTGGATCTGATTTGATCTTATTTAAATTTCTTTAAAAATTAATAAATTATTAAAAGAAAAATATAAAATAATATTTAAAAAAAGAAAAACAAAATATAACTATCTTTTCAACTGTTTTCATCATATATATATATATGCATTTTTTCTAAAAAACTAATTAATATAACAAATTTACAAAGATGCAATATAAATAATATATTTATAAATAAATAACACATATGTGTTATATATATTTATATAAATAAATAACATATATATCGGATCAAATCATCTTGGATCGAATAGGGGTGATCTGAATTTGATCCGAAGATCTGAATAGGAGATATCCAAATCCAAAAAAGTAGTATTGGATCGGATCAAAACAAAATCCGATCCATTTGCACACATAGTTCTAGTTGCTTACTCGGTTTAAGATCATAATTCATTTGACAAACAAGTGACCACAATCAGGGGTCAAGTCATGCCGGATTAGGAATGGCAACGGAGCAGGGATCAAATTCCCCATCCCCGAATCTAAAATTAACCCTGATCCCTGTCGGGGATAAAATTTATCATCCATCTCTGATCTCCGATGAGGATGGGTTCCCCGTGGGTAGGGATGAGAAAAAAAAAAGGAAAACCGAACCGATCAAAACCGAATCGAAAAATTGGTTAACCAAACCGGTCAGTTCAATATTCTTAAAAAACCAAAAATTTTGGTTCGGTTTCGGTTAACCTTTTAAAGAGAATCGACGGTTAACCGAACCAATCGACTAGCACCTACCTGCCTTTTTCCCCCTTTCCCAGTTTCCCCTTCTTCGAAACCTAAACTAGTAAACCTAATAGTCTAACCGTTGGCTTTCTCACTCTCTTAGTCTCTCTTGTCTCTTTGTCTTCCCCAATCCCCAATCTTTCCTCCAGCGCTAGTCATCCTCCAACCTATGGCCTCTCACCTAGTGACCAGTTTTCCCCTTGCTTCAGTGCTTCCCTGTGTCTCTGTCTCTCTGCCTCTCTCTCTCTCTCTCTTTCTCTCTCTCTCTCTCTCTCTCTCTCTCTCTCTCTCGCATGTCATCTTCGTCTCAGCCGTGCCAACCATCAAGCACGCAGCAATGCTGGTTGCCGCCTCGTTGACAAGCAACAAGCCAGCTTAGCCAGCCCCAGCTACAATAACAAACCAATATGTTGGTCATCGCCTCGACTCCACCAGGACCGCCACCTCTCGGGCTCTGTCTCTCTCTCTCTCATCTCTCATCTTTGCGGCTCCGCTACCTCTCAAGCTTTGACTTCAAGTGGCAACAACCACCAACCAGTTCGGCACTGGCAAATCATCGACCACCACTTCACCCTCGCTCCTCTGCCATGTTTTCAGGTATTTTTCCATTTTTTTTTATTTTGAGTGCAAAAAAAAATCGAAAAACTGAACCACAGTTAACCTAACTGGTTGCATTGGTTCGGTTTCAGTTCAAATTAAAAAAAAAAATCGATTAGGTCGATTCAAAAAACCCCACGATTTGGTTAACTGAACCGTGAGCACCCCTACCTATGGGGACGCAAATCCCCAAAATGTTTTTACATAACAATATTTTTTTAAATATACTTAAAATAAATAAAAATTTTAAATTATAAATAATGTTTTAAATATTGTTTGATATAATATAATAGTATAGTATATTTAATATAAATAACATTATATATATATATATATATATATATATATATATTATTGGGGTCGGGGCGGGGTGGGAACCTTAATCCCCATCCCTGGCCTCATCGGGTTGGGGAAGTTGGGTCCTCATTGGAGATGGGGAAAATTGCCATCCCTATGCCGGATTAGGTCAAGGTTAACCCAACCCAAGCTGTTGAATAACATTATCTCGTAGTTTTTGGGTTCAGCTTAGGTCGGACTGGGTCTGGATTAGCTCAACTTCTCCAGCCTTCATTTGTCAAGTGTTATTTTTTTGGACAATTAAGGATTGAGATCAATTTAATTTTAGGACATAATTCTTGTGCTTTAGATTTTTTTAACTAATAACTGTTAACATACTTACAAACAGTCGAGCATGTAAATAAATATATAGTTACGTATATAACTAGACCCAAGTTGCAGAGTTCGGATCTCCTAAGTCCTATCTATAGGACACTACAACTTGTACATTGGAAACATCTTCCGTGTTTATATGTTATCATTAATTGGGAGATGTTTCCAACGTACGAGTAATGTCCCGGATCTTCCCTGACCTCGGCGTTTATTCCTCCTCACCATCTGTAAAACTTAATATAGTCTTAACATCATCATCGGTGTGGTTTGTTCTCAGTCTGTAATCCCTATAGGCTTGCCATAATTCTCCCGTTATATTAAAGTGCCCTGTAACTTCTTCCACCCTGTTACGAGATAGTTCTTGTTCCTTTCTTCTGTTTGTTATGAGATAGTTTTTGTCCCTTTCTTCTGTCAGTTAGCCCCTGTTCCTTTCTTAATTAGATTCCCCTGCTCCTTTCCCACTTAGATTCCTTTGCACCATCCAGCTTTACCTCTCCTGTACCACTTCTCCTTCCTAGGTCCCCATAGTGAATCTATTGGGGAGTAGCTGCCTCTTATCCTTTTTCTCGTGAATACCGTATATCTACTTGGCCAGGATGACCTCAAAAGGCAAAGAGATCATCTCCACCACTGATTTTATGCATGCAATGGAAGACTTTGATACACTCTTCTCACATGTAGTTAATGTTGGTAGGGAAGACTAGCCATCCAGCTTTGAACCAATCGAGGAAGCTATTAATGTAATAGCACTTACCTTAAAAGGATGCATTATTCTGCGTCAACAAGTCACTAAAGAAACCCTCGCCAATCATGTTAGCGCTCAATGGAAAGCTGCAACTCCCATGATTGTTCGTTTTATTGAAGGAGGAAGTCTCAAGTTTTCCTTCACTAACCAGAATGATAGGAGAACAACGCTAGAAGAAGGACCATGGCTTTATTGTTCTAGCTGGATTCTTCTTGAGGAGTGGCGTGATTCATACACAGGCACAGAGGACAAGCTCTAGACTCAAAGGGTATGGCTACAAATTCATATGATACCCAGAGGTACAGTAGAAGACAACAGAGTTTGCTCACTTGCTCAAGCTACAGGCTCCATTGTTCTCAATCAAGAGAAAATCCCAATAGGTTGTTTAACTCGAGGTTTGTATGTCTGCAAGAAAATCATTATCGACCTTCGCAAGCCTCTCTATACTGGCCATCTTATCTTTTATCAAGGAAAGCCAATTTGGCTTCGATTTTTCTATGAGCAACTTCCCAGAGTTTGTGCCAATTGTGGTCTCATTGGACACATTTGGTCAAATTGTAAGAGATTGAACCCATCCATCTCTGACTACAGACAACTCCTTGAAGAAAGAACTATCGAAAATCCCAGAGAATGGTTGAGAGCAAAATTTTGTCTTGAGAAATCGTTTAACATACCTGTTTACAATCCTTCTAAAGCAAAGCCAGATTCTTGCAAGTTTCATCATAGTGAATATGGGTCTGATAAAGACTCGGAGGATGGTTCTGGTGGCCAAAAAAGGCGATGCATTGAGACTTCCTATGACCTGCTGGCAGTCGTCTCCGACAACTCGTCCATTTCCATGCATGCAGCTCCTGTTGAGTACCCTCCTACCCGGAATGCCCCTACTCAAACATGTGGCCTTCATGCACCCTCAGGAAGTCTGCATGCAAAGACACACCACGCCAAATGGCAAGGAGACTCGAAACTAGAGTTAACAACCCATTACTTCACCAAAACTAGGGGTTAGGTACAATAAACCTTCTCACTGGGAAAAGAAAACGTGGCCGGCCTAGGAGCTATTACATGGACGTTCCCTCCAATACCCTCCTGACAATGCATAATGGGCAGGTGGCAGAAATCTTCACTTGACAAGTGGTCCCCCCTAAATACTTCCTAGCAAAAACTACAATGATCATCCCCTCCATATCCGCTCCCATATCCGACCTAGTAAACACACCCATTCCAACCACCATTGTACCAAATCACCTTCACATTCACGAGCCTTTAGCTAATATCGAATATGAGGCAGCTACTTTCCCAGTTGATCACTGCTTAGAGGACTACTACTAACCATTGGATTTCAATAATCTGATTCTCCCTACCTTAGACTTGCAACACTTACAGGTACATATTACTAATCTTGTTATACATTATTTTCTTGTTTTAGCAGAGCTATCTTTGTTGATTCAAACTGCTTTGTTGCATTTTGCTTTTCTCATCATGAAAGTTTTAGCCTGGAACATAAGGGGAGCAAATGACAACAAGAAAATAAGGGAGCTATCAAAATTATGCAAAAAAGAAAAACCCGACATTTTATTTCTCTTTGAGTCCAAACTTTCACCCTCCAAAAGTCCATCACTAGTGAAGAAATTAGGTTTCACAAATCATGCCTTTTGAGAATCTTCAGGTCAATCAGGAGGATTGCTCCGTTGCTGGTCATGCTCCTTAGACATTCAAGTCCTCACACATAATCACTTGATTCATTTACAAATACACAACTTCCCCCCACATCACTCTTGGCAGCTACTTCTCTTCTAGGATCACCTTGTTCGGCATTTGCATAAATCTTTGTGGAGTTACTTAACTCAACTACAAGCAAACACCAAATTGCCATGGCTGCTTATAGGAGATCTAAATGACATATATCGTTAGGATGACCACAAAGCTTTTAGAATACCAGCCCACACTTTCCAAGGCCTTACAAAGCTTCATCAATACCTTAAACCTGGTTGATTTAGATTTCATTGATCCACCGTTTACATGGACTAACAGTCAACATGGTAATGCCAAAGTTCTTGAAAGACTTGATAGAGCTCTAGCAACCCTTTCTTGGTGTCAACTTTTCCCACACACCTTACTATATAACCTTCCCATTTCCACCTCGGATCATGGTCCCATCTCTTTAAATACTAATCCATCCTCCCCACCTCGAAGACGGCATTTTCACTTTCTACCTTTCTGGGCCAATTTTCCACAATGTAAAGAAATCATCACTCAAGTCTGGGACCTCAATATTACAGGTTCATTTGCCTATCAAATAACCAAGAAACTGAAACAATGCAAGTCATTACTTCAAGCTTGGAACAAATCACACTTTGGCCAAATTCAGGACCATCTTCATGCATTATCCAACAAAATTTCCAGTTTGCAAATGTCCCATCTGAATGACGAACAATATCACCTACTTAGTTCCCTAAAAAAACAATACCATTACTGGCTGCTGAAAGAAGAACAATTATGGAGGCTCAAATCCCGTGAATTATGGCTCCATGGTGATAAAAACACCAAATTTTTTCACTGCATGGCAAATTTTAAGAATACAAAGAACAATATTGAGTGGCTCAAAACCTTTGATGGCTCTTAGACATCCAGCCGAGAAATCATAGCTCACACCTTCAAGAATGTAGTACTAAACACGGGAGGACAGCCAAAAACCTTTGAGCCCAACATGTTAAATGATGTTCCATTACCCATTTTGTCTGCCTCACACAAAGATGCACTGCTCCTTCCCCCAACTTTAGATGAACTGTCCACAGTAATAAAGTAGATGGACCCTCATGAAGCACCAGGCCTTGATGGTTTCACAGCTTTCTTTTATCAACAGTTCTGGGAAGTATTCAGTCATGATATCCTCTCCATGGCTACAAATTTATTCAACATTGAACACCTACCCAAAGAAATCAACAATACAAACCGGGTTTTTATCCCCAAAAATAACATACCTATGGACACTTCTAGCTATTGTCCAATCAACTTGTGCAATGTTCTCTATAAGATTATATCAAAATGGATGGTGCACCGTCTTCAACCCATTTTACAAGAATTGATATCCCCTTTCCAGTCGGGTTTTCTCAAGGGTAGACAAATTACATACAACATTCTCATAGTCAAAGAGATCCTTCACAAACTGAGGACCCAACAAAAAGGAAAATGCTACATTGCCCTCAAACTTGATATGTCAAAGGCATTTGACAGAATGGGATGGTCCTTTATATACCATGTGCTAGTCAAAATGGATTTTCCACTGAAGTGGTGTAACATGATTCATCAATGTATATCCACAACCACATTCTCAATCAAAATTGCAGGTGAAACCTATGAGCATTTTCATTCAAAATGAGGGCTAAGACAGGGTGATCCGATCTCCCCATGCCTATTTATTATTGGTATGGAAGTATTCACACAACTCCTGCTTCAAGCTTCTGAATATGCTCAAATTGATATAACCCAAGTGAGAGCACTTGTAAATATTATTAAGTTGTTTGAATCTTTGTCTGACCAGCAAGTAAATTATGCGAAATCAAGTATATTCTTTAGTAGAAATGTTCCCCGTCACCATAGGAAATTTCTCTCTCATATTCTTAGAGTTAACAAAGTCAAAACAATAGTGTGGACATCAAAGTTGCATAACTACTAAAATCTGACCTCAGCTGGAATCTTGATAAACTCCACCAAATGTTTGATGAATCTACCATTGGCCACATTCAGTCAGTCACACCTCAGCCCAACCAACAAGAAGATTTACTCAATTGGAAGCACAACACTTCCGTAAATTATTTAGTAAAGTCAGCTTATCATTTCTTTAGTCATGCAGAATGTTCAAGTTCAAGTACACACTTCAATTGGAGTTTGCTTTGGAAAATTAGAGTACCCTATCGGTTTCAAATATTTCTTTGGAAGCTACTGTGGGATGGGTTGCTCACTAAAGAAAAATGTCACAAGTGGCTTGACTTTTCAGATCAGCTATATAGTTTCTGCAAGCAACAAAAAGAAACAACTTTTCATATATTCTTTCAGTGCCCATTCGCAAGAGCAGTTTGGTGTGGTTCACAAATTGGCCTAAATCCAACATCAATAACACCCCAACCACTACATGTCATTCTATCAAACTGGTATGAGTCAATGCGCATCCATTTTGGTAAATCACAGGCAAATTCAGCTTGCTTAGTTACTTCATATGGAAAGCATGCAACAAGCTGCTTTTTGAAAACATCATCTCAGATCCACTATCAGTTGTGCATACAGCTTCTCAATACTACACTCAAGAAGTAGTTCCCTCCACAAGATCTCAAACTCACTCCCCAATCTCATCGCACTCACTCACCCCCACTTTGCACATTGATGGATCGTTTGATCCGGTTACAAGGAATGTAGGACAAGGATTCATCATCAAACACCCTAATGTCAAGCTACATATTGCACAAGGCAGTCCATGCTGGGCCATCAACAAATATGATGCCGAAATATGAGCGCTCTTAATGGGCCTTGAAGCAGCAATATCAAGTGGCATCAGGCAACTTTTGGTATTTTCTGACAGCTCCAACTTGGTGGATCTTGTAAATACAGATTGACAAGCTATGCAATGGATTGAACAACTACATCGCAGCAGTCTAAGGAATCTCATAGCAGCCTTTTCGTCTATATACTTTGTACATATTAATAGACAATACAACCAAACTGCTCACCTTTTTGCTTATATATCTTGTATGGGGCAGTTAAGTATGCACTATGACTCTAGTCGTTCCTCTCATGTAATATTTTCAATGATCAAATGAAGAAGGCTACGTCTTTTTGCCAAAAAGAAAAAAAGAAAAAAAAAAGAGTAGTATCTTGTGGGTAGATGTGAATAGGATATCCAGAGGCTAAGTTGTACCCTAACCATGGCTATGCCAACTAACCCCTCAAATACTTTCAAAAGCATATCTCATGTTATCTCTTCAACTTAAATAATACACCCCATAAAAAATAGAAAACAAAGTAATGATTTAATATTAAGTATAGCAGGTATCTCCACAAAAGGATGATACAAGGATTATAATGTGTTGTACCCAAAAATACATATTTGAATGGCAAAATAATGAAGTAAAACAGAGATATGAGAAGAAATATAACAAATAATCAGAAAACAGAGCACACACTAACACAAAGCCTCCTGTATTCTCTCTCACAGAAAACAGAGCACACACGGATTTATACTTAGCTCTATCTTCGTTCTCAAGCCAAAATACAAAAATCTCCTCTGAAGTTTTTGACAATCATAAAAACCTCCCCTATAGTTTTATTTTAACAAATACCTCCCCTGAATTTTACAGAAATTCAACAAAAGCCTCCCTTCCGCCACCGTTCCAGATGGAAAACGTTAGATTGATGCACCAGTTTTTTCCAAATATCCATTCTACTCTTTTATAAATTATTTTACATACAAAATTACTGAAATAATCCCATTTTAACTCAACAAAAAAAAAACATATCTTAGTAATTTTGTATGTAAAATTACTGCAATGATCGTTAAAAGAGGTTTTTGTTGAGTTAAAATGGGGTTATTTCAGTAATTTTGTATGTAAAATAATTTATAAAAGGGTAGAATGGGTATTTGGAAAAAACCGGTGAATCAATCTAACATTTTCTGTCTGGGACAGTGACGGAATGGGGGTTTTTGTTGAGTTTCTCAAAAATTCAGGGAGGCATTTGTTAAAATGAAACTATAAGAGAGGTTTTTATGATTATCAGAAACTTCAAAGGAGATTTTTATATTTTACCCAAAGAGAAAACCCCAAAAACTTAAGAGGACATATTCTAATTGGACCTCAAAGCACAAAATGGGTCGGGTCTGTATCGCAGGGGATCAAGCCCTTCACATCCACCTCAGACCTCAATGAAAATTCCCCTTTGGGTTTTTCTTCGCTAATGTCAAGACAGATCAAATAGCAGACCATAAATAAGAGCAAATGTCAAGACAGATCAAACACAATGCACTCTGTTCTCAAAGATTTTAGTTGGTTTACATCAGTATTTTCAAAACCAGACCGGACCGACGGTCATATCGGAAAAACCAGAAACCGGTCACCTGACGCAAGCGATTGAACCAAAACTGTCTTTAAACCTGTTTCACCTCAAAACTGTCTTTAGACCTGTTTCACCTTAAAACTGTCTTTAAACCAAAAAACCATTGATTTGATCAGCAAATCACTGACGCAAAATTAAACCATCGACCCAGACAACAGCCAGTCAAATCGTTCAACCCTGGAATTGGTCCTCAAAGGGTTCTCTGTCCGGCCCGATTTTAAAAACATTGATTTACCTTTAGAAGACAAGAAAAAGAAAAAACAATTAAAGGGTTACTTATCCCAAAAATTAAAAACCATTGACCGATGATGGTCACGGACGGACAATCCTGTCAACAAGGACACTGGAAGGAAAGAAAAAGATACATTAAAGCTGCTAAAACTCCCCGACCATTAAACTGTAAATGTGGGCCATTGGGTTCTTACTATTTGCATGTGACAAACAGAGAAGCAGAATTTCAGTTCTGTACGATAAGATATTATTGGATTTATTGCTCAGAACAAAGTTGACGGTATCACCTCTCTTCGAATTTTTGCTATGATTGTTTGCGGTGCAATTCTGCCACAATGTAAATTTAATTTGCAACTGATAAATTAAACTATGACTTATATTTCTACCTAATGCAAAATTTGTACCTTTTGCCTCATATATATTCAGTTTATATTTAGTTCAATTCTCATTTTCTTTTCATTTTTGTCCAAGATAAAATTTTAAATGGATAATAATAGATAAAAATGAGAAAATATTGTTACGAACTAAACATTTTTTTTTCTAAAAAATGATTTTTCTGTTCAAACTGGTAAGTGCCTTATGTTGCTCATTTTCATACTTAAAAAAAAAATAATAATTGTGTTAACAGTCATAAATCACTAACTTATAGAGGTCTTTAAAATCATCAACATAGATGTTTACCGGTAGGGATGTCAATTGGACTGGATTTGGTCCAATCCAATATTAGTCCATTTACAAATGGACTGGACCAAATCCATACAAACCAAGTCCAATCTAGTCCAAATAAAATGCAAATTGACCGAATTGGGTCAAATCCAATCCAAATTGAATCAAACACCAAAATAACATGAGAAATTCAGAAAATATATAAAAAAAACTACAACACCTGCTACAATCCAATCCAATCCAATTAAAATGCAAATGGACCAGATTGGGTCCAATTCAATCCAAAGCGAATGAATAAAAACACTTTTGTAGAAAAAATTCAGTAGAAGTGTTTTTATAAAAGTGCTTTCATAAAAATACTTTCATAAAAGTACTTTCGTAAAAGTATTTTTATAAAAGTAATTTTAATATAAAAGTATTTTCTTAAAAGTACTTTCATAAAAATACTTTTATAAAGTACTTCATAAAAGTGCTTTTATAAATTACTTTCGTAAAAGTGATTTTATAAAAATGTTTTCATAAAAGTGTTTTTCATAATACTAAAAAAAAATTAATGTATCTGTAAGGCCCCCAACATTCTACAAATGGAATCTAAGGCCAATTTCTACATCTAGGGAATGGAATATGAGTTAAAAAAATTACAATTATGCATCCAAAAGTAATCAATGCTTATGACGTTGAATTTTCAAAATATTACAACAATGCCCCATACTTATGACCTTGAGTTTTCAAGATATTACAATAATGCCCTAGAGGTAATCATTACTTTATGATGTAGCCCAATCCGGCTGCTCCTGCAGAGATGATCTGGCTACCAACAACGACGGGCTCGATGAACCTACAAGAGATGAACCAGAGAACCCGGGGTTGTTTACTAGGCAAGATCGCTTCGATGCTTAAGTTAGCACTTGGTTGCGAGTTGAAAATGATATTAGATTGTAAGAGGGCTAGAGAGCAGAGATTACGCCTCTCTTTTTTCCTCTTTTTCACCCCTGGGGGGTGAAGCCTTTATATACTGGAGTCCTTGCGGGTTCGGTGGAGTAGTTTCGGAATTCTCGCTGCAACAGGATCCGTTTCCGTGTTAGTTCGGGATAACGCTACCAACCGATAAGGCTGACCATTTCCGCCTGAATCAGGGAGTGGGGAGATGATATTTAGCCGTTACAAGGTACGATCCCGTAAGACGCGGAGTACGGTGACGAGATCTCTGGGGTTGCCATGCGGTGGTCGGTCAGCATTGCCTGAGCTCGTGCTCTTTAGATCTGACATGATATGAATGTTGAAGTGCCTTGGGACCGAGGTGGTCCTGATATGACCTTGTGCCGAGGTATACTCGTCCCGAGGTGGACTTGTCCCGAGGTGGTCCTGTTCCGAGGTGGTATGGTTATCCGAGCTTGATCCGTTGCGGACTTGGCGTGTCAGGCTGAGCTGTTATCCTACTAGTTAGGTTGCTAGTTCGGCATAAAGGTTGGTCGCTAGGTCGGCGCTTGTGCCAGGTCGCCAGTTCGGGACACCATCATCTTGGCTAAGTTGTTGCCTAAGTGGTTCCGGGTGTCACCCAGTTGTTCCGATGTGCCATGTGTCACAATATCATTGGAGGGCCAAATCCGCACTCATCACTTTCTTTTTTCATTGTGGGAGAGAGAGAAAGAGAAGAAGAAGAAGAAGAAGAAGAAACAAATTGTTTGATATTTTAACTTAAAACAATTTCTTGTGTTTTGTCATTTCATGTTATTTTTTTGGGAGAATGAAGGTTCAGCCCAGGGTCAGAATTTTTATGCCCAAAGTATAGTTGGGTGGGTGCTAGATTGGAATTGATGCCAATTTATGGGTGAGCATTGGTGTATAAAATGTGGGTTTTTGACATTTTAAATGTTTATAACTTTGCAGTAGAATTCAAAAATCTGCATTGAACCTGTTTGTACTTTTCTGTTTTTTTTTTTTAATACCAACCGGCAAGGTGGCAACTTTCATTTAAGAAACTCCAATGATACAATAAGACTATAGTGAGTGAGAAAAGAAAAGAAAAGATGGAAGATGGCGGTGTGGACCTAAGTACAAGTCTAAGGAATTGTGATGCATGTTGAGCTAGTTTGTGATCCACCATATTACAAAGTACAAACTCGAGGCGCATAAATCACTGAATTATGAGAGAGAAGAGATAACATGTCCTTGCAGTATGAAAGGATAGTAGATATCCTCCAAAGAGCTTTGTAAGAAGATTCCAACAAATTAAGAATGGACAACAATTTGTGAATCTCCCTGATCAGTAAGAACAAAATCCAGCTTCGAACAGAGAATTAACCTCAGAGCAGCTAGCTTCTCTAAGTGCTAAGGATTCACTTTCTACAAGAGAAGAAGAAAGAGGAGTGGACCGAGCCACAACCAGAAATCCTTGATGATCTCGAATATAACAACCCCCGCACCAAAATGATGAGAAGAAATAGCTCTATTGAAGTTAGCCTTAAGTCAACTAATGGGAGGTTTGGACCAAGTGGAAGACTATGATTCTTATAATTAAACAACAAGTACCGTTACTCTTGGAAGGTTGCATGGATAGCATTTATATAGAAGTTTTATAAAAATGGATCAAAAAGACGATTCTCCATCACCAATTTAGTTAGTGATGATCTCGAATATATATGTCACTTCTTGCTGTTAGTGAGATATCATCACCATTAGCTTTGCGGTTATCCCAAGAGGTCCAGTATGAAAGCCAAGTTACCAGATGGTGGGGATCGATGCTCGTCAGCTTGCAAGCACAAGTTACCAGATGGTGGGGATCGATTTCTCTCTTCATCATCAACTTTGTTTTAACTAACTAGTAGTATACATTGAGACAAATATTTTTAGAGAAATAAGTAGTGGGTCTTAGCTAGGGGGTATAATATTCGAATCAAAGCCTAAAAGGATTTTCAGGTTGACTAGATCTCCAACAGACAGCAATTTATGATGTGGAAGATTGAGGCCTGGAGATAGAAAGCAACTTAAAGCTGGGGATATATATATATATATAGGTTGTGTTTGGTTCGCAGGAATAGGGGTCCGGAATCGGATCATTCCGATTCTAAATGTTTGGTTTGGCGGAATCGAAATCTTGTTCCCATTTTAGGCGGAATGGGAAGGGGGAATGGCCATTCCCGACCCCTCCCCAGGGAATGCGATTCCCATTCCGGATATGAATATCTTTTTTTATTCTTTTGACAAAAATGCCGAACAGGGAGAACTCCATCGCCGAACAGAGAACCGAACCAACCTCCGGCGAGGTAAGACCACTGTTAAACCATTATCCTCCTCCTCCTTCTTCTTCTTCTTCGAAATCAACGGCGAGCTGAACCAAACTCCATCGCCATCTTCTTCTTCCTCTCCTCCTCTTCCTCATTCTTCCTTCTTTTTTTTCACTAACTGACTGGTTTTATCTTTTGCTCTACTCTTTTTTGGGATCGATCTACTTCTTCACTGTTACCATTAGCGGTTTTTCACACCAGATCCAGGCAACCGGTGAGTATAGTTGGGATCTGCTCGTATTTTTTTCTACGATTCATTCTTTGGAACCCTTGTTCAATATGCTAAAGCAGATTCTCATTCTTTGGAACCCTTGTTCCCTTCTCATCCCTTTCCCCCTTACTTTTTAATCATCAGTGAATCGCCTTAGCTACTCCATACATTTTATTTATTTCATGAAATGTTAATTTAATCGATCGTCCAGTTTAAGTAATACACTAATACTCATTATCAGTTTGATCCCACCAACGGGGAATATTACCTCTGAGTTCTAAAATTTATCCATAAACAACACTTTTATAACAACTAATTGTGGATCCTCATTGGCCATATAAAAGTGATCAGTACTCTTCTGTTGTTTTATCTTTGATCTTGTTTGTCAATTGTTTTCTGTTGCCCAAGGATAAATTCAAGATCTAAAATCAATGGGTAAATGGTGAAAATAAAAGGAAAATATAAAATAAATCAACTCAGTATTACACCTAGAGATTTATGTGATTTGACTTATAGCATACATCCACCGGTGACAGAGGAGAAGAAATCCATAATAGATAAAAAGTAGTTTTCTGTGTATACAGCTTCCATCAAACCTTGGCTCCTAATACACCCAAACTTCTCCTCACAAAAAAAAAAAAAAAATAAATATAATAAAATAATAATAATACACCCAAACACCCTCTCTCGATCTGTTGTAATAACAACAGATGCCATTATTTCTCTCCTCTGATTTGTTAGTACACTTGTTGGGATTATTTTGGCCAATTCATGGGGTTGAGTAATGATCAAACCAGCTACAATTACTAATTATGTTTTGGTTTCATGGGGATCATTTGTAGTATACAGCTACAACAAAGGGTGCAGACAAGAATTTGGTCCAATTGCAATCCTTTCTAGTATAGGGATCATTTCATTATTTGGATGGGCATACATATTGGCTCTTACTTTCAGCATTCAGGTATTATTTCTGAACTAATATCCAATTGTTATTTTCCATATCTGATACAAGATTGCTATTTTCAATCCAGGATCCAAGCTACTTATATGATGTAAACAACGAAACTGCTGGAGCATTTGTACCAGCCCAAATACTTTATGACGCATTTCATGGGAGGTATCATAATGCCGCAGGAGCAATAGTTTTACTCTTTGTTATCTGGGGACCCTTCTTCTTTGGTGGCCTTTCAGTTACTACTAGTGCAGCCAGAGTGGTAAGTAAATTATCTCTTTACCTTACTCGGTTGTTTATACCTTTGCTTTTGGAACTATTCCTATAAAAAACCATAATAGTCATTAGATCCTGATATGAAAACCAATTTCTCCATAATGCACATCTTATTTTCATTGGCGTTGATGTTGACCTTAAACTTTTGCTGCAAAGTACTTTAGTTTAAGCAGAAAAAAAAGGAAGTAGAAAAATGATGGTCATGGGCTTTTCAATTCAATCAATTGATTGTCTGACATTATTTTCTTTATATGTACTTCTACATCATTTTGAGTATTCTTATTTTAGAGAGATGTAAATTATTTCTCCTATTAGAAGACCATGATGCTTGTGTCATGTCTGAATGACTTTTAATCTAATACTTATTGAACTTGTCATCTCACCAACATTTCACAACTGCATGTTTCAGGTATATGCTCTATCAAGAGATCAGGGAGTTCCATTTTCATCCATCCGGAGAAGAGTGCATCCGAAACACAAGGTTCCAGCGAATGCAGTGTGGCTGTGTGCAACCATCTGCATTCTTCTTGGACTACCTATATTGAAAGTTAATGTGGTCACTACAAAAACTTCCATATGCACAATAGGATGGGTTGGTGGATATGCTGTTCCAATTTTTGCAAGGATGGTCATGACTGAGAAGAACTTCAAGGCAGGGCCATTTTATATGGGCAAAGCAAGAAGGCCAATTTGCTTGATAGCCTTCTTGTGGATCTGTTATACCTGTTCAGTCTTCTTATTGCCAACTTTCTATCCCATCACCTCGAACACATTCAACTATGCACCTGTGGCATTGGGTGTAAGTTTGGGTTTAATAATGCTTTGGTGGTTTCTGGATGCAAGGAAAAGGTTCAAGGGTCCTGTTAGAAACGTTGATATTCATAATGGGAAGTGATGATGCGCAATCTGGCTGGTCTTAGCTGTCAGCGATCTTGCCTCTGAACCGAGTGACAAGGAACCTGAAACGGAGGAGATGAGGAAGTTCCGGGGAGGACCCGGTGTAAAGGCTCCGAAGCTTAAGTTAGAATCCTTCAAAGGCAAGATAAACCAGATAGCACAAAGTTTTGCATACCTCCTCTTTGGGGGTGGAGCGCCTTTTACAACCACCTCGCGTACTCACTCCTAGACTCCTGTCAGGTCGGGAATGAGTATTTTCGTGCTTCTGCCAGTCCGGGCGTCATCGCCTCTGCTGGGGCAGAACCGTCACCGCTCCTTTTGTCGGAGCCGTCTCTGTAACTGGAGGCAGTGGTGACAGGTGACGGTGGCAGGTGGCCGTTGGAAATGCGGCCGTCAAGCGTCAGATCCCAAGTCAGTCAAGTGCGCCGCCCCTGGATACGGACTCCTTCGGTGTCAGGTACGGCGTGGTTCGTCCAGTTCAATGCTCCGGAAGCGAAGTGCCTGGAGTGGTGCGTAAGGCAAAGTCTCGAGTTCGGATAAGGGGAGGCCCCGAACTGTCATAAGACGGGCCAGTTCGGGTCTTTGCTTTGTGTGACTCAGGGTCAAAAGGGAGAGTTCGGGCTCCTCGCAGGGAGTCCGAACACTAAGTAGGGAGTTTGGGCACTAAGTAGGGAGCTCGGGCACTAAGTAGGGAGCTCGGGCTTCTTGCTAGGGAGTTCGAGCACTAAGTAGGGAGTTCGGGCCTGCTGGTCCCTTCCCTTTGGTGTTTGTACCCTCGGTATGCTGTCTTGAGTGCCGAGCTACTTGCCTTTTTTGCCACGTGCCGTGATTTGCAAGGTCGGGCCAAATCTTCCTTCATCAATTGCCCCCCACTCCTCGTGCTAAGGTCTTGCCCTTGCGCGGGGAGTTCGCAAGGTGTCAGGTAGATTTGTCCTGCACTTTGAATCTTGGTTCTGCTAGCGCGAGGTGTGCTGTCAGGGTTTCTTGGGTTTCTTCGAGTGTCCATTTATGCGGGAAGCGTGTTGGCCTGTCTAAATGTTGCTAGATGTGGCGGTGCACGCGCTTTGCTTGAAATTTCAAAAAAAGGGGCGCGCCACTTGGGGGCGCGAAAGCGGGCATTTTTTTTTCAAATTTGAAAAAGACGTGCCGCTGCCGTTTTTTCTGAGACGTGCACTGACGTTCCGTCAGTTTCGAAAAGATGCGCGCCGTCGCTGTCAGTTTCAGAAAGACGTGCGCCAATCACATCTCGGTTTTGGGCGACGTGCGGTCAGGGCGGTCGTAGGCCATCGGATTGGCTTTGATCTGAGTCGTTGCCTTTTGGTCACTGTGAGCATAAATAGCGGGGACCCCGGTTTGTTGTCGCTTTTGTATCTCTCGAGCTCGCGTCTGAGTTTCAGCTCGCATCCAGTTCGTGTTCAAGTTTTTTCAGTTCGCGCTCAAGGTCTTCCGTTCGTCCAAGCTTCTGTGGTCTACAGCTTTCGTCCGGGTGAGTACTTTCCTGGGTCTCGTCACTCCCAATGTCTAGCTCGGATGGCTCAGATAGTCATTTCAGCGGGTCTGATGCAGATTCTACGAGCCAAGTTGCATCCCCCGATAGCCTTAGCGAGCCGGAGGTAGAGCTCGAGGAAGAGTTCGAGCCTGTAGGCCGTGGCGCTTCGGGTAGTTTGGCGTCCACCTCTCGCCGGGGTCAAATGTTAGACAAGTTCGGCCCTTCGACCATGACGCCCGAGGGGCTCCAATACCTCATTACTTACTATAACTTGCCCGAGGAGTATGCTTATTTCATACCTTCTGGTAGCTTTCCTTGGGAACATGGTCCTGATGAGATCATAATATTCCGGGAGTAGCTCGCCGCGAGGCTGCGATTGCCTTTCCACCCCCTCTTCGTCGAAGTCTTGAACCACTTCGGCGTGACAGTCGGCCAGCTTCACCCGAACTCCATTCGGAACTTGGTGGGTACAATCTCCCTTTTCTGTGACGAGAGCTTTCCGTTGGACTTGGAAATTTTTTCTTCAATCTTGATGCTCAAGAAGCAAGCGGGTCCTCTCCCCGGGCGCAGGCGGGCTTACTACCTGTCTCCTCGCCCGGGTTTTGAGCTTTTACACGAGCTCCCCAACAAGGTCCCAGCATGGAAGCAGGACTATTTCGGGGTGCGAAGTGTGTTGGGGTGGCCTTTTCAGACCGAGTGGGGGATGGCCGCTCCCGACTCCGGGGTTACGCTTGACAAGGAGACGGCGAAGGGCCTCCGACAATGGGCGCGGCTTGGGCTGAAGTGTGAACAGTATCTGACGGAGGCCAAGCTCATTGCGGCCGGCCTGAGCTCGGGTAGGTCCTTCACTTAGAGACTCTTATCTTGCCTTTTACTGATGGCGAACTTCTTTTCGCAGGTGTGATGGATTCACGAGGGACTCGAGGTGGGCACTTGTTTCATGGTATGAAAAGGAGAAAGCGGGTTGCCAAGCGAACTCGCGCCGAGGTGCCTCAGGATGCGGAGCCCGAGGTGCCGGGCTACCAGCCAGAAGATCCACCCAGGGGGCCCGAGATGGTCCCTCCGATGCAGGAGCCGGCGGGGGGCCCTTATGCTGAGACTACGTACACAGGGGCTCCTACATACTCCGGTGCTCCTGCTTACTCCGGGTCTGCTCATACGTGAGCTGGTCCCTCGGGCTCGGGGGCCCTGGGGGATTTCAGGAGCGTCTTGACGCCGACCCATGCTCTTCA
Source organism: Nelumbo nucifera (assembly GCF_055504915.1). Taxonomy (NCBI): domain Eukaryota; kingdom Viridiplantae; phylum Streptophyta; class Magnoliopsida; order Proteales; family Nelumbonaceae; genus Nelumbo; species Nelumbo nucifera. The sequence continues at coordinate 1,153,371 of NC_142652.1, read as the reverse complement.
AAAGAGTAAAGAGGCCATCTTCCCCGAGGAGGTCACGGCATGGACTGATCTCCCTCTGCATCAAGTGGCTTGCCGTGCCGTTACCCATGCCATGGTGGTAAGTGTTCTCCTTTTTTAGCTCTTTGGCTTTTGTTTTGTTGGTTCTTTTGATCATTCGATCTCTTTTGGCAGGTGAATTCTTCCATTCACGCCTTGGCGGCTCAGGTGGAGAGGAGCTCGAGGCAGGCGTGAGCTGCCGAAGAGGCTCGTCGTGCGGCCGAGGAAGTCGTTCGTGCTGCTAAAGAGACTGCTCGTGCTGCTGAAGAGACTGCTCATTTTTCTCGGATTAGGTAGGCGAGGTCTCAGAGAGATGCCGAGGCCATGGGAGTAGTGGTGAAGCACATGGCGGACTTGAGGCTGGATCTGCAGCATCAGGTCGAGTATCTTCAGGAGGACATCAGGGAGAGGACGCAAATCTTCTCCCAAGGTATCGAAGATGCCAAGAAGAAGGCCGTCGAAGAGTACATCGCTTCGCCGGGTTTTGACGATCTGATGGTGGATTCAAATAGGAGGGGTTTTAAGCTAAGCCGGTGGATGATCCGGAATACGTACCCCGAGCTCGATGTTAGCGCCATATCCACTTCGCGCATAACTCAGGAGATGGCTAATGCTGCTGACGCCGAGCCAGACTCCGAGGGCGAGGCGAGGCTTTCGAGTTTTGTCGAAGTGCCTTCTGACGATGATGAAATAGCTCCTGGCTTGTAAACATTTTTTTTTGTACTGCTCTACCTTTTGGAATGGAAGGATTTGTTTGTGTTGAGCATATTTGCCGAACTGAGCATCCTCTCCCGAACTGAGCATATTTGTCGAACTTCATGTATTTGCCGAACTGACTATTCGTTCGGTCTGTTTTCTGCCTGTTAACCGCACTCGCGCGGACTGTTTTCTTTACTTGCTTGTGCCGAGATTCCTTCGTTAGCTCGGCATCCTAGCCCGTAGGCTTTGGTGGTGATTTTACCCATTTCGCTTGGCGGTCTATAGGTAGTATCGCCTTAGGTTGACGATGTTCCATGCTCGGGGTACTTGTTTTCCCTCTAGGGTTTCGAGCTCGTATGCCCCCTCGAGTGCTTTCTTTACTCTGTAGGATCCTTCCCAATTTGGTCCAAGTTTCCCTACGCCGGGTTCGGGCACCATGACCTTACGGAGGACCAGGTCACCGACGCGGAAGTTCCTCTTCTTTACTCGCGCGTTATAATACCGAGCTACCTTTTGTTGGTAGGCCGCAGTTCGGATGTGCGCGAGGTCTCTCACCTCGTCTAGTAGGTCGAGGTTGGTACGTAACTCGCCTTCGTTTGTCTGTTCGTCGTATGTTTCTAGTCGCAGCGTAGGTACTTCAATTTCCGTCGAGATTACCGCCTCGGTGTCGTAGGTGAGGTTAAAGGGGGTCTCTCCTATGGCGGTTTTTTCCGTGGTTCGGTGAGCCCATAGAACACTTGGTAGCTCGTCTACCCACAACCCTTTAGCTCGGTCTAGTCGTGCTTTCAGTCCGCGGAGGATGGCTCTGTTCATTACTTCTGTTTTGCCATTTGTCTGCGGGTGTACGACCGACGTGAAGTTCTGACTAATTCCCATACTTTGGAACCATTCTTGGAACTTGATATCCTCGAACTGTTTGCCGTTGTCGGAGATCAGTACCCGAGGTAGCCCGAAGCGACATACTATGTTCTTTCAAAAGAAGTTCTGTACGTTTCGGGCTGTAACTATTGCCAGAGGTTCAGCTTCTATCCACTTTGTGAAGTAATCTACTGCCACCACTAGGAATTTTCTCCCGCTTGTCGCTGGTGGGAATGGCCCCAGAAGGTCGGTGCCCATTGGGCGAAGGGCCATGGATTGGTGAGGTATTTGAGGCCGGCAGCAGGCTGATGGTGGATATTGGCATGCTTCTGACACTTGTCGCATTTTCTGACGAGCTCGATGACCTCTGTCTTCATCGTTGCCAGTAGTATCCTTATCGAAGTGCTTTTTTGGCGAGGACTCTGCCCCCCAGGTGTCCGCCGCACAAGCCTTCGTGAGTGTCGCGAAGTACCAGCTCGGCTTTGGCTGGGCGCAAGCATCGCAGGCAGGGGAGCGTGTAGGATCGTCGGTACAACCGTTCGTCTATCATGACGTATTTGGCTGCCTGGCGCTGCACCCTCTTAGCTGCGTTGCGGTCCGCAGGGAGGGTTCCGTCTAACAGGAAGCTCGCGAATGGGTCGATCCAACTTGGCTCTGCTTCAGTGACGAGAGCGACCTCTTCTGCCCCACCGAGAATGCTGGGCCGAGGTAAGTCCTCTACGTACACGGTCCTCATGGCGTTGTGGCTCGTGCTGGCTAGTCGGGACAGGGCGTCGACCTCAGTGTTCTCTGACCTCGGGATTTGCTTGATGAAGTGTGACTGGAAGTTGAGCAGAGCCTCCTTTACCTTTGCCAAGTATGCAATCATTGTGAGCTCGCGCGCTTCGTATTCGCCTGTAACTTGGTTGACCACGAGCTGGGAATCACTGTAGATAACTACGTGCTTTGCTCCAACCTTGTGCGCTAGGTTCAGCCCGGCTATCAGTGCCTCATACTTCACCTCGTTGTTGGATGCCGCGAACTCAAAGCGTAGTGCGTATTCCAACTTTGTTCCGCTCGGGCCGCGTAGCACTATTCCAGCCCCGCCGCCTTACTGGTTCGAGTAGCCATCTACGTGAAGGATCCAGGGTTCCTCATCCCAGTTTGCGCTTGGTCTAACCAGGAGGGATGCTACACTGGCTGCTACTTCACGGGGTTCGGACTCGATTGGCTTGGAAGCTCCGAGCTCGCCCGAACTGGGGATCTCAGGCTCGACTGGCTCAGGGGCTTCGAGGCTAAACGTGCATTCTGCGATAAAATCTGCCAAGGCTTGGGCCTTAATGGCAGTTCTTGGCTTGTACTGGAGATCGTACTCGCTGAGTTCGATGGCCCATTTCGTCAGTCGACCGAAAACCTCGGATTTGAGTAAAACTTGTCTCAGAGGTTTGTTGGTCAGGACAATGATGGTGTGAGCCTGGAAGTACGGGCGGAGTTTCCGAACTACTATCACCAGTGCATAGGCTAGCTTTTCTATCTACGGGTACCTTGTCTCTGCTCCCTGCAAAATTTTACTAACATAATATTTGGGTCACTGGACCTGGTTTGTTTCCTTTATTAGTACCGAACTGACCACCTTGTCGCTTTGCCGAGAGGTACAGTTCTAAGACCTCGCCCTCCTCGGGCTGAGCTAAGGTTGGCACATTGGCGAGGTAACCTTTTAGCTCGTCAAACGCGAGCTGGCAGTCTTGGGTCCACTAGAACCCTTTGCCTTTGATCGCTTTAAAGAAAGGTAGGCAGCGGTCTGCTGACTTGGACATGAAGCAGCTTAGGGCGGCTATGCGGCCGTTTAGCCTCTGAACTTCTTTTACTTTCTGAGGTGGTCTCATATCTAGGATGGCTTTTATTTTGTCCGGGTTGGCCTCAATACCGCGCTGATTAACAATGTAGCCTAGGAATTTGCCCGAGGTGACGCCAAAGACACATTTGTTGGGGTTCAATTTCATGCGAAACTGACGCAGGATTTGGAAGACAGAATCTAAGTCTTGTATTAATTCTTGTGAAAACTGTGTCTTGACGACCATGTCATCTACATAACACTCTATCTTCGTGCCAATCAGGGGCCGAAACAGCCTATTTACAAGTCTTTGTAAGGTCGCCCCGGCATTTTTTAATCCGAAGGGCATGACCTTGTAACAGTACAGACCGAACTCGGTTATGAAGCTGGTTTTTTCCTCATCGGACTGGTCCATCCGGATTTGGTTGTAGCCTGAGTAGGCGTGTCCAGGAAGCTTAGCAACTCATGTCCCGAGGTCGCGTCCAGTAGGCGGTCAATTCTGGGGAGGGGGAAGCAATCTTTCGGGCAACCTCGGTTCAGGTCGGTGTAGTCGACGCACATGCGCCACTTGCCGTTCGCCTTTTTTACCAGCACAGGGTTGGCCACCCAGCTCGGGTAATGGACTTCCCTTTTGAAGTCTGCTGCGAGGAGCTTCTCGACCTCCTCGTCGACCGCCCTCCAGCGTTTTGGAGCTAAGTTGCGTTTCTTCTGTCTAACGGGTCTGACAGTTCGGTCCGTAGGGGTTCTTTGACGGAAGCACCGATCTGGAGTGTGCGAGCTGGGTCCGTAGGCGAAGTCGGGATTGCGACTGTTTCTTTTGTGGGCGAAGCTCGTTCCTTGCCTTGCTCCGCAGGCCGCTCCAGATCTTGGTTGCCGGCTGCCTTGGTTTTTCCCTTCAGGGCAGCAACATAACACTTGCGGGACTCGAGCTGGTCGCCCCGCACTACCCCCACACTGAAGTCCGTAGGGAATTTCATGGCCAAATAGTAGGTGGAGACCACCACCCATAGGATATGCGTTATCGGCCGCCCTATTATGGCATTGTATGGGGAGGGGGTCGCGACCACCAGGAAGTCATGGTTGAGTCTGACCGCACAAGGCCATGTGCCGACTTCCACAGGTACTGTTATTTTTCTGAGGGGCCTGACTTCCTCTCCGCTGAAACCCACCAGGGGAGTATTCGCGGGCTTCAGTTCGCTCCTCCGTAGCTATAGTTGATCAAACGCTGATTTAAAGAGGATGTCTGCCGAGCTGCCCGAATCTACGAGTACGCGTTTAACCTCGAAGTCGTTGATCCTTAGTTTAATGACAAGCGCGTCATCGTGGGGGTAGCGGACTCCTCGCGCGTCATCCTCCGTGAAGAAGATTGGTTCTTCGGTCTTTGGTCTCTTTGGAGGGTTCCGCTCCTCGAGGGCCGCTTCGCGAACTAAAGTCCGGGCTGCTGCCGAAGTACACCCTGCTACCACCGAACCTCCCACAATTACATGGATGGTTCCCCGAACTGGCCTCTCCACCGGAGGCTGTCGTTGCAATGGTTCGGCAGGCCTGCTGCTAGATTCGGAGGCATCCTTTTCGTGCTCCCCTGACCGATCTGCCTTATTGTTATTATTGTTGTGCTGTACAAAGTTTCTCAAGTATCCACGACGGATGAGCCCCTCTATCTCGTCCCGAAGATTATTACACTGCTCGGTACTGTGACCATGGTCTCTATGGAAACTACAATACAATTCTTATTTCTTTCATTCGGATTTCCCTTTAGGCGAGGTGGCCACTTCACGTATAGGGCGTCCTTGATCGTCATTAAGATCTCGGTCCGCCTTGTGTTCAGTGGCGTGTAATTCGTCCGAACTGCTAAGGGAGCTCGGAACGACTGGTTTGGTTTCGGCTCTCGGGCCGGGTTTTTCCGGTCGACTGGGTTAGAGGGCTCATCTTCCCTCTTTCTTTTCTCGTTTCCGCCCTCGGTTCGTTGGTTGATTTCTTCCTCTGTCCTCATGAACTTGTCCGCGAGCTTGAGGAATTCGGCCACGGTTGCGGGTTGGTTAGCTACCATGTGCCATTTGAATTCTTTGTGTGTTACCCCTCTTTTTGCCGCCGCGAGCTGCACCACGGGGTCTAACCGTGGTATTTGCAAGCATGCTTCATTGAATCGCTTGATGTAGCCCCGTTTGGATTCTCCTTCCCTTTGGACTACTCCGAAGATGCTTTCCTCTGCTCTGGGGCACTGTTTGCTGGTGACAAAGTGTGCGGTGAAGACCTGCACGAACTGAGCCCAGCACTTTATCGACCCGGGGGCCAGGTTCCTGTACCAAGTGCGGGCTACCCCCGGAGGGTGGTGGTGAAGGCCACGCACATGCATGATTCGCTAGCCCTGGCGAGGTGCATTTGGGACTGGAAAGCGTCAACGTGGTCGTTGGGGTCGAAGGACCCGTCATACTTGTCCAGAGGTGGGAGCTTGAAATCTCTGAGCAAGGGGACCGCCAGGAGTTCTGAGGCGAGGGGGGAGGGAACTGAGAGAATCAGGGTGACTCCTACCTCGTCCGAGCTCGTCTCTTCTTTGCCTCTGAGCTCTGACAGGACACGGGTGGCGGTTCGGCGACTTCGCTGGCGCCTTCGCTGTTGAGTGGGGCTTGTACTTGCACTGCTGGCCTCCGTGTTGCTGATCTCGCGGGCGAGGTGCCCGACCTGCCTGCGAGCTGCGAGGCGGGGATGACTTTTTTCTCTCTTCGGCCTGGGGATGAGGCCTGGCTATTAGGGGGGTTCTGGGGCCTGGAGGCCTTGCCTTGGTGGGGGCGTCCATCCTGCGGGGAGGCCTTGGCTGGCCTCGGAGCAGGGTGGCGAGGTGGAATTAGTGGTTGGTTCAGTGGCAGTTGGGGGAACTACTGTTGATAGTGATACTGGGAGATGTTGTGCAGCACCTGGTGCTGGTGAAGCTGGTGTTGCTGAAACTGTTGCATTTGGGCTTGCATTGCCCGCATGCACTGCATCAGGTCGTCCAATCGGTTTTGGCTGGCTGCCAGGGGGACGACAGTCGGTTCTGTAATGGTTGTCTCAATAGGGGGAGGAAAGGGGATGCTTGTGGCAGGAAGGTTTACGGGCGCCACTGCTTGTGGCGCATTCAGACTGGAGATTCCATCCACCGAAAGGGGGATGGTGAACTGTCCGACGCACACCACGGGAACTTGAAGCTGTTCCCCGGTGGTGTTTGTCTCTGTGTCGCGTCCGGCGTTGCTGGAAGAGGCCATGAGTGTTGGGTTTTTTGAAGAAGAAAAGGGGGTATGAGAGTTTGGAGGGAGGCTTTTTGAAGCGTTCCCACTGACGGCGCCAATTGATGATGCACAATCCGGCCGGTCTTAGCTGTCAGCGATCTTGCCTCTGAACCGAGTGACAGGGAACCTGAAACAGAGGAGATGAGGAAGCTCCGGGGAGGACCCGGTGTAAAGGCTCCGAAGCTTAAGTTAGAATCCTTCAAAGGCAAGATAAACCAGATAGCGCAAAGTTTTGCATACCTCCTCTTTGGGGGTGGAGCGCCTTTTATAACCACCTCGCGCACTCACTCCTAGACTCCTGTCAGGTCGGGAATGAGTATTTTCGTGCTTCTGCCAGTTCGGGCGTCATCGCCTCTACTGGGGCAGAACCGTCACTGCTCCTTTTGTCGGAGCTGTCTCTGTAACCGGAGGCAGTGGTGACAGGTGACGGTGGCAGGTGGCCGTTGGAAATGCGGCCGTCAAGCGTCAGATCCCAAGTCAGTCAGGTGCGCCGCCCCTGGATACGGACTCCTTCGATGTCAGGTACGGCGTGGTTCGTCCAGTTCAATGCTTCGGAAGCGAAGTGCCTGGAGTGGTGCGTAAGGCAAAGTCTCGAGTTCGGATAAGGGGAGGCCCTGAACTGTCATAAGACGGGCCAGTTCGGGTCTCTGCTTTGTGTGACTCAGGGTCAAAAGGGAGAGTTCGGGCTCCTCGCAGGGAGTCTGAGCACTAAGTAGGGATCTCGGGCACCTCGCGGAGAGTTCGACCACTAAGTAGGGAGTTCAGGCACTAAGTAGGGAGCTCGGGCTTCTTGCTAGGGAGTTCGAGCACTAAGTAGGGAGTTCGGGCCTGTTGGTCCCTTCCCTTTGGTGTTTGTACCCTCGGTATGCTGTCTTGAGTGCCGAGCTACTTGCCTTTTTTGCCACGTGCCGTGATTTGCGAGGTCGGGCCAAATCTTCCTTCATCAGGAAGGTTTAATTTCTTCATAAAGTTGCTTCTGTTTGTTAACGTTCCCTTCAAATGAATGTTTTCTTGATTAAGTTAATGAATTGATTACTGATTACTGATAAAAAGGTTCCCACCAAATGGAAAAAGTCATAGGGTCCAATTTTCTGTTATTGTAGTTGACAGGTCTTTCTTGTGATTCTTCCAAGGCATTAATAGGGGCAGAATTGGAAACTTTGGCTGATTCTGATTCCAGCTTCTAGTTGAACCAAACAGCAGCCTGACTGAACCAAACAGATGGCAGGAATGGACCATTCCGATTTCAATTCCAAAAGATTCCGATTCCGATTTCAGCTGCGAACCAAACGGACCGATAGTGAAATGTCCATGAAGATCAGACAATTAATTTATCTAGTATATCTGGCTGAGAAGTGAGAAGGGAGAGATATAAGCAATCTCAGCCTCAGGTGGAATTAATGAAATGTTTTATTAGTATTTCAAGTAACATCTTATAAAGTTGTTTTCCACCTTAGATAAAGTTTATCACATTAGCATTTCAAGAAATGGAAGAAATATGAATTTGACATTTTTCTAAATGTTCCATGCATATAAATCAAAGCGTTTCAGTTTTTTAGTATTTATTTGATAAACGTCAAAATCAAATAGTAGTTTCATATACAATAAACAGCAATGCCTATAGAGGGTGTTTGGAATTGTGGGCGTTTATTCAATAAATGCCGCCGCATAGGCACCACTTCAGCAGGAGACCGAATGAGCCCCCCACAACATCCCCCACTGTGTATTGGGAACATCTCCCGATGATGACATTATCATTTATGGTATTATCATCTAGAGATGTTTTCAATACACGGCAAGGATGTGCTGTGGGACATTGCGGGGGGCAGTCTTGTGGGTAGAGGTGTCAATTGGACAAATTTGGTCCAATTCAATCCATTGCAATGTGACTCCACTTATAAATGGACAGGACCCAATCCAGTCCAAATCCAATATAGACCAAATCCAATCCAATATAAACCAAATCCAATCCAATCCATTAAAATGTAAAATGGAAAAGCACTTTTGTAAAAGTACTTTGATAAAATTATTTTCATATTATAAAAGCAATTTTAAAAAGTACTTCCATAGACTTATACTTTTATAAAAGTACTTTCGTATAAGTGTTTTTATAAGAGTACTTTCGAAAAAGTGCTTTTGTAAAAGTACTTTTATAAAAGTGCTTTCATAAAAGTACTTCCAAAAAAGTTTTTTGTAAAAGTGATTTCATGTAAAAGTGCTTTCATAAAAGTACTTTTGTAAAAGTGCTTTTATTAAAGTGATTTTGTAAATATGCTTTTATAAAACTTCTGTAAAAGTGCTTTCGTAAAAGTACATTTGTAAAAATGCTTATGTAAAAGCATTTTTACAAAAGTTCTTTCATAAAAATACTTTTCATAAAAGTATTTTTATAAAAGTGCTTTTATAAAAATATTTTCGTAAAAGTACTTTCATAAAAGTGATTGTATGTTGTTTTTAGTTTTGATTGATTTCAAATTGGACAAGGGTTTTGCATCATGATCGGATTATTAGAAATTTGGTTTAGGTTTAATTCAAACCAATAAGAATATGGACCAATTTATTTTGGATTGGCCCAATCCAACCAATCCAATAATTATAATGGACCGTCCAAATCCGATTTGATAAAGTTTGGATCGGATTGGATCCAAACCAATACCAGTTGATTGACACCCCTACTTGTGGGGGGCTGATTTGAACTCCTTCAGCAGATTCCCTCTCATGCTCTTCAGTACACATCAAGAATAGCAAAAGGTGACTTCGGTTTCTATGCACACCTACCATTTGGGGAAGTTATTTTTTAAAGCTTCCCCCAACAGTTAGGCATTTTTTCACTGTTATATATGTTGATGTGGCACTTAATTGTTATAAATGATTGTAATTATTACCTTTCTCGGTTTTGCAAGCAAATAAAATAGAAACGTTGAATGAAAAAACTTAAATGGAACCAAATACCTACTATGTGGTGCTAATGTGACGGTGATTTTACAATAAAGTCCCTTTTCTTCCCTAATTTTTTTTTTTAGGGATGAGTGGACTATAATCCACCTCAGAAATCTGAATTGTAGCCCCCTCCTAGTCTACTAATAGCCCCCCTTATAAACCGCATCCTACTCATGAAATTGGCATCAATCCACGGGCACCATTCAGTCCACCCCTAGAAATCCTAGCTCCACCATAAGGGTGGACTGAACTATATAAACCCTTTTTTTCAAAATTAAATAGAGTAGACAGATTTGGCCCGCCAAAAGGGCAGAAGAGCTTTTACCAATCATGTTCCCTCCTCTGAACCTACTCAATTGATTCAATATACATGCATCGACATCGCACCGATACCGATCAGTACTAAAAAAATCGTTGCCTCAACGATACATCCGTCTATTTGGTAACATTAAACTATTAAGCATGCTTTTCGAACTGCCTTTGACCCAGATGGTTGGACCGTTCGGCCCTGGAATCGTCTAAGAACTGGTTCCATTTTATCTCAAACCCGTTATTTGGTCTAAAACAATTGAAAAAATCAACAATTTATTAATTCAAACAATCAAACTGTTGACCCATCGACATGTTCAATAGTTTTTGGCCGTTTTTATTTTTATAATTTTTTTTAGAATAAATCATCTATTCCAACCAAACGATTAAATCGTAGACCAGAAAATCAATGGCTAAAACAGTTTCATTTCCGAATCGTTTTTTAAAACGTTGCTATTAACTATGCCTCACAGCCACCATAGCTGCATATGGGGAAGCCTGGAGCATCTCCTCATAAATGGTATAATATGAATTATGACATACTAGCTAGCTAGTATGAAATATGTATGCTCCAAATATGCCAGTGTAAAGGGTTAAGTTACAGATCCTAATGCTGGCATCAAATTCCAAGCCTGCATCTGCTGCTTGCCAAATTGGATGGCCAACATAGTGTGGATAGTGGATACGGGGACAGTAGCCCCTACGAATTGGAGGAGATATATAGGATTAGCTAACCCTTTTAGCTTTTTCAGCACGCTATAGAACTAATAAAAACACTCCACATCTGTCATGCAATAACTCAGTATGGGTCCCAATTCCCATGTATCTTTATCACTGGTGTGGAGTGTTATAATTAATTTCACAGTATTCACATTTATTGCGTTCAGATAATCCATCTCAAATTGGGAAGGGGAAGGGGTTTCAACTTTCAAGTTGGATGGGAGGATCACACAACAAGGTAGAGCCCATCCCCCAAAACCTATAAGCTATAGGGGGTGTCACTTGGGCGGGCCTATTCTGATTTTGAACCGATTTAGTCCAAAATTTTACATACGCTGGATTTGGATGTTTGGTCTTTGGGCTGCGTTTGGGCTTAAGTAGTTGGTATTTTTTATTTTTTTAGGCTGAGTTTAGCTTTTAGGTAGTTCAAACCTGGCCCAACTATACATACATGTATCTATGTATATCTGTGTGTAAATTTTGCATACACATTTAAATTTGGGAAGAAGATAAAAATTGAATTAAGCCCTTCCCATAAAATAAAAAAAAATAAAAAAAAAATAAAAAATTGAATGTAAAAAATGTAAATTCTTATTTAAACCCCTGGCAAGCAATAAGGCTGTGTTTGGTTGCAGTGCAAATTTATTTGCACTAGTACAAATGTATGAGAGTATAAATGTAAAAAATGTAAATTCTTATTTAATTTTGTTTTAGATTTTATTTTATTCTGCTTCATGTCTTAATTTACTTTATTTGTACTGCAATCAAACAAAATAAGCTAAAATTAGAAATAAAAATATATCAAAATTTACACTCAAATCATTTGCACTGTCATAGTTTTACACCAGTGCAAATTTATTTGCATTGCAACCAAACACAGCCTAATATTCACTCCCAAATCCCTCCTAATAGTAGCTAATACCTGTTGGGTATTGCGTGATTTGCGTCTCCATCCCAGTCCCACTCAACTCAACTAGTTACATCTCTCCTTCGTCATTCCTCCCTCCTCTTCAGTCCTCAGTCCTGAATTCCTGATCGGTGCCCAATCCTCAATCCTCAATCCTCACCCACCAGTAATATACTAAAAGAAAACAAAGAAAACCACCGTTGCCTCCTCTTTTCTCTTTGTTATCTCTATCATCATCCCTACAACAGCATCTATAAATTCCAACAGATTCTCTTCAAAGTCATGGGCATGGCACGTCCTCATATTCCAACTATCAACCATGTTCTTCTTCATCTTCCCATCCCTTTCTAAGTTTCCGTTCTGGTTCATACTCATAGATATATTCCGCCATAACTCGTAAGACTTCACATAAACGGATAATCCCCGGCCAACTGCTTACATATCCATTCCATACTTGAACATTGAAGGACGACCATTCAATTCAAGTTTTTGCTACTACAGCCTACACAGTCCACAAAGTCCAAGGTCAAGAATATCTTAAGTAAATGCACACCTGGTTAATATATATATAACATCTGGAATTTCTGGTTTAACATGGCCCAGTCTCATCTACTTACTCACCTACGTCTCTTCTCTTACGCGCCGCCCGCCATTGCTTGCCAGTCTCCACTTCTCTCCTCCAACCTTCTATTCATCAATCGCTCCTTTTCTTCTCCTGCTTCGGGGAGGAGCTTTTCGTTTTCGATGGCGACGCCGGACGGGGCCAAGAAGCTAAAGACGTCGAACTATCTCCGGCATGTTGAATCCTTGGCGGTTCTGCCATCCGGCGCCGGGAAGATCTCGCATTTGAATGCTGTAATCCTCGGCGAAGCGCTTGCTTCGGAGGAGAACGATCTCGTGTTCCCTAGCGAGGAGTTCTCTCGCCAGGCTCTGGTTCCATCGCCAATGAAGGTGAGCGTCAATTGATCTACGCGAGTCGGAGTATTGGATCACTGGAGATCAGTATTTTGGCGCGTTACTTAAATATGGGTGTTCTCACTTTTCTTTTCTTTTTTGCACAAAATAGGATTCACCTTATTTTAAAAATAGAAAAAAAAACAACATTTGAGGCGTTCATTGAATATGGATATTCTTAATTTTGAATGTGGGTGTTTTTTAATTTGCATATAATTCACTTCTTCAATTTTTATTAGAAACTCAAAGTTTTGATGCAATAATTAAATATCGGCGTTCTTAAATTTCATATAAAATTCCACCTATTCTTAATACTGGCCTACTTAAATATTGGTGTTCGTAGTACTGGTGTACTCAATAACTCAAATACTTTTTATCTTCTTCTGTTTATTACATGAATTCGATATTTTGACGCGTTGTATTAATTCTCCTAGTTCACCAGGAAATCAACTTTTTTTCCCTGATAACCATCAGAAAGAAATCAATTTATTGATGCATTATTTGGATGTGAGCATTCTTAATTCTTTTATCTTATATTTTTCAGAGAAATTGAAGTTAGAAAAAGCTGTTCTTACGATTTAGACATGTTTGATCAGTATTTAAAGATGTATATACATGTATGGTCTTTCTTATTTCTTACATTTTATTCAGAGGCGTTAATATGTTAAGAAAGCTGAAGCAAAATTTCTTAGGATATCTAGAGATGCATAGAAGTATGGGTCTTCATAATTCTTAATTCTTATGTTTTGATTTGGACAAGTTGATTTTCTAAGAAAGTCAATAGTAAGTGTTTTACGATATGGAAATGTTTGATCAGTATTAAGAGATGTGTACAAGGTCAATTGAGTATCCTGTTGGATTCTGTATATTTAAATCATGCATAGCATTTCACTATTTTGATGCATCTGTTATTTTATTTTATTTCTTGATCATTACAATGATCAAAGAAATTTTATGGATTACTTAAATATGCCCTTGCCCTACTCATATGAAGGAACCGGTGGGTCCAATAAGTGATTAAATGTGAGAAGTAAACTAAGATGGTTTGGCCACCTGCATAGAAGACCTTTGGCAGCTTCCATAAGAAGATGTGCTTTGTTGCAAGTTGAAGGGGGTAGAAGGGGTAGGGTAGACCAAAAAGGACATGGGTTGAAGCACTAAGATAAGTGCTAATAAGTTAACAATGGATATGGAATTGAACAGAACAGAATGGAGAAACAGGATTCATGCAGCCAACCCCATATAATTGGGATAAGACTTGGATGGTGATGACTGAATATGCCCTACCATTAGAGAACTAATATCAGGAATAGAAGTACAATAAAAAAAAAAGAAAATAACATATAAAAAATTTGACTGGGACCATGGCTGGATACAAAAATTAGGCCTATAGTTGAGTCCCCCACACCAAGCCCTGTCTCCCCACACCACTTCTGAACATGCTGTTCAGAATAGAATAACAGTCATATAGCCTTTGCCTTAGGCAAAATCTGAGGGCCCAGGGACCTACTTCCACACCATTCATCCAATCAATAACCACTTGGTAGTTACCCTTTTTTTGAAAGGATAATATGCTTAATAACCATTGCTTTCTAATTCCATAGACATTGCAAATATATATATATATATATATATATATATATATATATATTTGACGAAAGTTAACTTTTATTGAAAAGAGATTGAAAAAGGTACATGAAAGGATGTAGAGCAGCTCGAAGAGGCTGAGGCAGGATTACAAAGGCAAACAACTGTCAGTAAACAAACTTTACTAAAAGCCCCTCACTTTGCTAGGCTATCAGCAACAGTGTTTAGCTTCCTGGGAATCCAAACCAGCTTCACATTCATTGAGCCCAAGGTATCTCTGGCTTCAGCTAGCAAGTGTGCTAGCCTCCAAGGCCCTCCTTCCTTCTCCCTTAACCATGCTATAGAATTTGCAGAATCATCTTCAATGGTTAATGAGGATAAGCCTAGCCATTTGGCAAAACGAATTCCTGTAAGTGCATCCAAGACCTCAGCCTTTGTAGCGTCTGCCCTCCCAATCGGACCACTAAAATCCCAGCAGATATTCTCCCCTTCCCCTTGGATTACACCCCCAATTCCTGCTTGACCTGTAGAACCTTGGGCACTACCATCAAACTTTAGTGTCATCACTCCATCCTCTCTAGAATAATGTCTAATGATCATATCATTCCTTGGGGAGGAGTGTAGGACTTCTAATATGTTTCTTTGAGGATCATTTAAGGAAAAGCCTTTGAACACTCCAGAATTAACCACCCAAAGATTACATAAAAGAACTAATGTAGGAAATTAGGTCTTCAGCATTTCTAGCTTTATTTTCAAATATTCTATTGTTTCTTTCTTCCCAAATGCCCCACAACACTGCATGAGTCACTATACTCCAGTACCCTTTATCATAAGTCCTTTTCAACCTGTGGAATGGGCCAGTTTAAGCCCTTGTAGAAAGGCAAACAACTGATCTCTCAAGCACTTTCCCACTCCAACAAATCCTGAGAAACTCAAAAGCTGGAGTAATCCAGTCCAGATTTTGTCTCTGTTGTGCAAAACACTGTTGTCTGTTCTTAATTCTTATGTTTTTTATTTGGTGACATTGAATCATCAGGGAAGGGTGGGTGAAATGTTCTTATGATTTGGATATTTTTTTTGTCAGTACATGGAGATGTATAGAAGGTCAATTGAGGATCCTGCTGGATTTTGGTCGGAGATTGCATCAGAATTTTACTGGAAACAGAAATGGGGCACAACAGTCTACTCAGAGAACCTGGATGTCAGGAAGGGGCCCATCAAGATTGAGGTATTTCTTTTGTCCTGATCTTGAAGTATTTGAACTGAATCAATCTAAAGTTATCTGCAGAGTAGAGCTGAGGTTATTAACTCTGAATATTTTTGGTCAGTGGTTCAAAGGTGGCATAACAAACATATGCTACAATGCGCTGGATAGGAATATTGAAGCAGGAAATGGTGACAAAATTGCAATTTACTGGGAAGGAAATGATCTGGGTCAAGATGGGAGTTTGACATACAGTAGTCTGCTGGAGAAAGTTTGCCAGGTAATTTTCCCCACCCCTTTCCTTGTTCCTCCTCTAAATTCCCTTGTCTTAAACATGAAGTTGAGCTATCCTTTGTTTAAATATGCAAACAGCTAGCAAATTACTTGAAAGATATTGGTGTTCGAAAGGGAGATGCTGTTGTAATTTATTTACCCATGCTGATGGAATTGCCAATTGCAATGCTGGCCTGTGCTCGCATTGGTGCTATCCACTCGGTAATGTAGAATATTGGTCCTTATGCCCCCATGTTTTCTTGTAGAAGATTGAATGTTTCAATTACTTGTGAATGAGCTGTGACTCATTGTTCCTTTTTTTTTTTCCTTTTAAGGTTGTATTTGCTGGATTTTCAGCAGATTCTCTTGCCCAAAGAATTGTAGATTGCAAACCTAAAGCTGTGATAACTTGCAATGCTGTTCGAAGAGGGCCTAAAGTTATCCATCTTAAAGACATAGTAGATGATGCCCTGGCTGAATCGGCCAAATCTGGGGTCTCTGTAGGTAAGTAAATTGAGGAAGTTGGTTCATGGAATTAGGCGCAAAACCTCTTAATTGTGCTCTGCTTAACTGGATTTTGACCAGAACCTTACACTCTTTCTATAATCTTACATAACACATTTGGCAAAAATAAGATTTTAGCATCCCACAATTTTCTAGATAGGATTTGCATGGTTCTGTTTGCATGTCTTTACCAAAGTGGAGCTCCCGGTGTGTCAAGTAGGTATGAATGCACATTACTTCATTCGGGTTATCGATCGTGTGTGCATAGAGTGGAGAAAGTTCTTCTTGTAGGAGGGTAGGCAGTTATCCTCGGGGGTGTGGAAGAGTTACACTGGTTTGATCTATTAATTTATACACATTGCCTAAATTCTGTAACAAAATCTCCATGGTATCTCAAAAGAATAACTCTTTGAAATGGAAGCAAACATTGTATCCATTTGTACCAATTTCATGTAAGGGATCTGTAGAAAGGTGGAATGTTCTTAACAAATCATTGTAGGGGAAGAAGAACAGGAAATTAGTGCTTGAATTTACTTGTCATTTGGCATATGGATGGAGGATGATGAAAAAATGGCTCTTCATAGAGCAGAATGGCGGGACAGGTTTGGTGTAGACGACCCTAAGTGGTTAGGGTTAAGGTTGAGTGAAGTTGTGGAGTATCATGTTTGTAAGTTAAACTGGTGAAGGATAATAGTGATTATTAACCCAAATTATGGTATTTTCCCAACAGTTTGTTCTATTCTGATTTGTATTTCCCCCTCCCCAGTATCAGGTCACACCTAATCAGCCACAAAAAAACACTATAGATAGAGTAGGACTATCACCCATTATACTACAGTCCAGCACAAGGAGGTTAAGTTCTCCAGCCTACACAGAGTACTACTGCTGGAAATACATATACAGCATCAAAATTATGTAGAATAATCAGTACCCAAAACAGCCTTTGCCCCACATCACCAAACCTCCCAAAAAAAGGCACACAATCATCACATGATCCAACCTTTTGTTTCACTGCTGTTACAGCAAGTACAGGTCATCTTCGACCTACAAACACGCCATAAAGGATCACATGATCCACAAAAAAAGGGTTTGTAGAACTTCTAAACCCTTCACACCATACAGACGAACCTGTTACAGGGGTTTTTCTTAGTACACGACCAAGAGAGAAGGGGGGAAAACTCAGAAAACTTCCTCAGATCACTCCGATGAGTTTTCTCTGACTTCTCCAGGAAAAACACAGCAAAAAAGAATGGAACCCTTGATCGATCTTGTTCTCAGGCCTAATAATCCCACTCTGATACCATATTAACCTGAAAACAATAAGGAGAAAACAGAAAAGAGAAGAGAGTGGAGAGGAGAGAAGAAGAGAGAAAAGAAAGATTGAGAGCCAAAAGAAAAAAGGCTGGCAGTGCCAGCTTCTCTATTTATATTTGGGCAACTCAGAAACATTAAAAAAATAAGGTAAAAGTACAAAAGTGCCCTTGTGGTGCTGAAGTATGAAACAATGATAGTTTTAACACTCTTTATTGCAAGTTTGGGCAGGATGTTAACCAAGTAAGTGTCATACATAGCTTGAGTTTCCTTTATCTAGTATATCAAATGAAATTTCTCTAATTTTTTTGATCAGCAACACAAATGAAAATTTCATTCATTAATTAGGAAAGGCACAAGGGGGTTGTAAGTACAAACAAAGAGAAAAAATTACATCCTTAGCTGTTCACCCACCTGAAAATAAATTACATCAAAACCCAAAAAAGTTGCTGTCTATTAATCCCTTGCTTTGCCAAGCTATCAGCCAAGCCATTTGCTGATCTTTGTCGCCATTTAACTTTTATCTGCTTATCCTTTAAGAATCATTTAAACCACCTGCTTTCGTTCCTATAACACCAAGCAGTGATTCCCTCCTTAAAAAGCCAAATGATAACCACTTTAGAGTCATCTTCAATAATCAACCTTACAGCTCCCAACTCCTTAGCTTTCTGTATCGCTAAACTTGCTGTCATCAATTCAGCTGTCACCGATTGCCTTCCCCTATTGTTACCTGAGTACATCGCTAGAATGCTGTCATTTTAATCTGTTATTACTCCAATGCCAGATGGCTCAGGATTAAGTTTCTCTGAATTTCAATTGTAGCATTAATTGCCTGTCAGTGGCATCTCATATTTGATCCAAGTTAACTAAGCTATGATAGTTAGGCCATGCAAAGCAATGCAATTTGGTCTGTTTCCTATGATACTCAGCTATGTACATGGGTGCTTTTTTGTGCCAGAAACTTAAAGTTTTAGCATAAATTCTGTGTTTTTGTCCTTGCTATGTCTGGGTATCATAGTTTTTAGTTTATGTTTTATGAAGTTGCCAGTGGTTTTTTTAATATATAATTATGTTGAAGATTCACATGGTGTTCTCTTTTAGTAAAGATATTTACCATAGTTTTCCCCCCTTTTCTTTGAGCAGATGTATGTTTGACCTATGAAAACCAGTCAGCCATGAACAGGCATGATACAAAATGGCAGAAAGGAAGAGATATATGGTGGCAGGTTAGTAAATTAGAGTCTCTGCTATATGTAATTTCTCAGAACATATAGACGGTTTGCATGGATATTCCATTACAGATTCGCTTACCAATCTCTGTATAGTGTGTGCTTAAGGTAGAAAATGATAGGTTCTTTAAGAGGAGTGGTGGCCTTTGTAAATTATAATGAATTAGTGATAAAAACATACTACCAAAGAGATGCTGTTTTGCATTGTCAAACTTGAACATTTAATCTTATGGCATACATGTTGAATGGAAGACATGATTTTTATATTACTATATTTTTGGTTTATTTGATGGTTGAGAACAACCTTCCAGGATACTATCCCTGAATATCCTACAACATGTGAAATTGAATGGGTTGATGCAGAAGATCCACTTTTTCTGCTCTATACCAGTGGGAGCACAGGAAAGCCAAAGGTGATCTAACTGAAAGATTCTTAATAATTTTATAAAATGCATTTGTGTTCAAAAACTGAAATGGTTAATGCAGGGTGTTCTGCACACAACCGGGGGATACATGATATACACTGCAACAACATTCAAATATGCATTTGACTACAAGCCACCTGACATATACTGGTATATTGGCAATTTTGATGGATTTTAGTGACTTATAAGCTTCTACCGATGGAATTAGCTATACAATCAAATTATGTCCATTGAGATCTTACAATCTTTTTCCACCTTGACTTCAGGTGTACTGCAGATTGTGGCTGGATTACTGGACACAGCTATGTTACATATGGCCCTTTGCTAAATGGAGCAACTGTCATAGTTTTTGAAGGGGTATCTAATCCAAACTTATAATTGTAGAATGATGTCTAAGGTGTTAAAAGGTTGTGAATCTGTTATGATATATGATATATCAATCTAATGAGAGAAAAGAAATATTTGGGTCTTCTCCATGTTATATATTGTTTCCATGCATAAATCTCATTTCTCAAGGACTTTTTGATATCCAAATGATATAGAAACTTTGTAGCATGACTTTATTGGAAGTCCTGTTTGCTTCAGAAATTGTAAATTATTTTATTGAAACAGTACTTCCTAAAAGAGTTTTGTCCATCAACAACTTATTTGCCCACTGCACAGCAAAAGCACCTTCAGGTCTTGTCATCAAGATACTTTACATGGGCATTACACTCTTAAAACATTTTTAGACTACATATCTTTGTATCTTTGAGGGGCCATTGCTTAGTGCAATGGTAAAATCTTGGGCTGACAAATGTGAGAACATAGGTTTGAGTCAGAGAATGGCCACTTTGCATAGTTGTCAAGGCGACACCTAGGCGGGCGCCTAGGTGACGCCTAGGCACAAGGCGCCCTTTGAGGCTCGCCTTGCCTAATCGCCAAGCAGTTTTCTACTTCCTACTATAAAATATGTTTTTATTCATTCTTTTTTTAGACTATAATTATAAAATAGACATTTATAAACTAAAATAATCATTTTGTGTGTTTATATGCTAATTTCTTTTTATTATTTTCTTATTTATTAGGGTTTAATCAACACAAACATTGCTAAATGCTGTATTGAACCCTCAAAAAATTTAAAACCTGAACCAATAAGTAAGGAAGAACTTAAAATTTTATCTAATCCGCACATTTTCCTCTTCCATATATTCTTCTTCTTCTTCTACCAGTACTTTTTATTTTCTTCTTTTCCTATAACAAAAATAAGGGTTCAGCCCCTATATTTTTTGTTTTTATTTTCCTTCTTTCCTTTTTTTCTCATGAATATGTTGATTTTCTATACTTTAATATGAAATTTATACTTTTCTTGTGAAAATCATGAATAATTATTAAAGAAATATGGTTATGGTGCCTAGGGAACTAACCTAGGATCTATGCTTTTAACAGAAAAAGTCCATCACCTAGGCGACTAGGCGACAAGGCGCCCCCCAGTCGCCTAGCCTCGCCTTGGCGCCTTGAAAACTATGCCACTTTGTACAAAAGATTCCAAAAGATAGGTCCTTATCCACTCTACCCTTCCCAAGACCCCAGGTAATTGGTAACTGGGACCACTATTGGGTAATGGCTTTTTTTCTATCATTGTATTTTTATGGATTGTTAAAAGCTGTTATTTCTCTAAGTATAGTACCGCAGGGGTACTATTGTAATTTTCCTCTTTTATTTTTATTTCCTGTCGCCCTAGTATATATACTAAAAGGCTGGCTCTGCCAGCACCTTTTTTGGCTCTCAAATCTTTCTTCTCTCCTCTTCTCTCTCTCTTCTTTCTTCCTCTCTTCTTCTCTCTTGCATAACATGGTATCAGAGCGGGACTATCAGATCTGAAAAGGAGAGATCGAGTGAACTGTTCCCTTCGCACCAGACTTCCAGATCTGCTGCCATCATCTACTGTTCGAGTGATTGAAGATCAAGTTTTCTCCTCACGCCTGAAGTAATCTCTCTCATTCCCTCTTTTTTCTGGTCGTGTGCCAGGGCAGAACCTGTACTAGGTCTGCTGGTTGGATGTGAGGTGACTAGCACCTCTGTCTTTCCTTATTTGTGGGGTCGACTGACCCCTGTAAAATCTGTAGGTCGGTGAAGACCTTTTGTGTGCTGCGATAGACGCTTTTGTGCTGAACCTGAAGGTCAGAGTGACCTGTACTTGCTATAACAGCATCTGTGTTTGATGCATAGGTCAAGAAATGACCTGTACGCCCTGTGATAGCAATTAGTTTGTTTCTGTAGGTCAAGGGATGACCTGTTAGTGCTGTAACAGCACCTGTGTTTATCAAACAAAAGGCCTGTTAGTGCTGTAACAACACTTGTGTTTATCAAAAAAGGGCCTGTTAGTGCTGTAACAACACCTGTGTTTATCAAAAAAGGGTAATAGCACCTGGTGGTATCAAAAAGGGTTGTGTTTCTGAAGAAAAAAAGGGGCTTCCTTTCTCCCTTGGTGTTGGCCTTTTTTTTAAAAAGTTTTGTGCCCACTTTAAGAATTTTTTCTTGAATCTGCAACCATGAGCGGTGAAGATTCTGCTACGTCCGGTGTTTCCTCAATGCAGAATGGAATGAGTGGGGGTGTGGACCTATCCTTTCCCATGGCTGTTATTCCTCTCAACGGTTTAAATTATTTAGAATGGTCAAGAGGGATCAAGTTGTACATTACTGCAAGGGGAAAGATAGGTTATATAAATGGGAGAATCAAAGAACCCAATTCTGGGAGTGCTGGATATGACAGATGGAACCAGGAAAACAGCATGGTCATGTCCTAGCTTTTAGTGTCTATGCAACCTCAAATAAGAAGGAATTTTATGTGGGCTGAAACAACAAATGAAATTTGGGAACAAGCAAAATCAACCTATTCTGAGCTGCATCACTATGCAAAAATTTACTAGTTACAAGCAGAATTGTCTACTTGTAAACAAGGGGAGAGGTGCCTTTCTGTGTACTACTCAGACTTAACCTCTGTTTGGAAGGAGTTAGATCATTATCAGAATGTGGACTGGAAGTGTGATGAAGATGCAAAATTATGCAAGAAACTTGTTTCTCAGCAAAGAGGGTTTGCTTTCCTACATGGCTTGAATCCTGCATATGAATCTATCAGAATCCAGATCCTAGGTAGCAAGGATCTTCCCTCCGTCCAGGAAGTTTATGCTCTTGTACAATCAGAAGAAAGTAGAAGGAATTTGATGAACAATTCTAGAGGGGATGTAGTTGGGTTGGCAGCGAAAGGGAGTGTGATTACAGGTGGGGGAAATACCTTTAAGAGGGGGGACTCTCAGAAAAAGGCGGATGACAAAGACAAACTTTGGTGTACTCATTGCTAGAAACCCCGACACACCTGAGATACATGCTGGGATCTTCATGGGAAGATAAAATGGGCTCAAGATTTGAGTGGGGGAAATACCTTTAAGAGGGGGGACTCTCAGAAAAAGGCGGATGACAAAGACAAACTGTGGTGTACTCATTGCCAGAAACCCTGACACACCCGAGATACATGCTGGGATCTTCATGGGAAGCCAAAATGGGCTCAACATTTGAGTAAGAAGCAAGGTTTAGATCTAAATAAAAAGTCAGGACAACAAGGTACAAGAAAGCACACTATGGAAAACATGGCTTCTCAGGAGAATTAACCCCCCATTACTACTGTGACTTAGACACACGGCTCTAGATCTGACCCAAGGTAGGATATTATTAATTCCTTCTGTGACCATTTAGAGATCTATGGTAGAGCAATTCGTCAGATGGATGCTCCTCCCTCAATTTCATTTGTGTCTACATCAGGTAACTCTACCACAACTTTCCATGTAGCATCTCATACCCTTGACACTCCTTGGATCATTGATTTTGGAGCGTCTAAACACAACTGGTACGCCCTCTTACTTTCAAACCTATCACCTCCTTTTTGGAAGAGACAAGGTGAGACTAGTTGATGGATCATACTCTACCATAGCTGGTCAAGGAACCATTTCTCTTCCCTTTGGCCTTACCTTGTCTGATGTTTTACATGTCTCAAAATTTCCCATTAATTTGTTCTCTGTTAGTAGTATTACTAATTCCTTAAACTGCTCAATGACCTTTTTCCCTTCTTACTGTGTGATCCAGGACCTGGCCTCGGGGAAGACGATTGGTAGATGATGTATGGTGGATGGGCTTTACATGTTGGAGAATAAGGCTGGTCTTCAAGTCACAAAGTCTAAGAGTTAGTCTTGTAAGGGTCAAGTCTATTTATGGCATTGTCGTCTTGGTCCTTGTTGTAAGGCTTAATTGTTCTTTATAACTGTTGGTAGTAGGACAGTTTCAGCTACTAGCCCTTTTTTTTTCTTTCTTTTCTTATTGTTCTTATCCTAGGATATGCCACCAGGGGCATACTTGTAATTTCATCTCTTTTATAAAGATTAATATAAATAGAAAACTGGCGGCAGCCAGTACTGATTTTCTCCTCTCATTCGTACCTCTCTTTCTCTCTTTCTCTCTCTCTCAATCACCACAAGCGACCACATGGTATCAGAGCAGGCTTTCTGGGTTGGAGGATACCTACGGTCCTAGCTTCAGCCTTTCTAAAAGTGATTGGACGTGGCTACCTTTACAGAAACCCTAGCGGCAGCTTGTCTCAGTTCTCTCTGGCGGCTGTACCTATATAAATCCTAGCGGCAGCTTGTTTTTTAGTTCTCTCTGGCGGCTGTATCTGCAGAAACCCTAGTAAGTTCTGGAAGCTACTTCTGTTGAAACCCTAGTGGTCCCTAGCGGCGATTTTCTGAGAAACCCTAGTAGTTTCTGGCCGTAGGGTGGTGCTGGTGCAATGAAACCCTAATCGAAGAAGGGTGTTGATGGTGCAAACTCCTCGGTTATCCAGTGCTGAACAGGTGTGTTTTTGTTTCAGTTTGTCTCAGTACTCTTTATCCAATGGTGCGTAGGGCTCATGCCTTGATTATATGATTACTAGTTTGGACATTGGATGGTTAGAGTGGGGGAACCACATTCAGATTGACAGTAATGTCTGTATTGGTGGTGCTGAACCGATGACCGGACTGTTTACTATTCTGTTTGGACGTTGTATTGACTGAACCCTTATTCTCAGCAGTAGTCCCTGAGTTCTCAGCAATTTTCAATAATTTGTTGCTCACCTTCTAGGAGCAAACCCTGAGTTACCATATTCTAGTTGTGGCGGCTGTGCTGTTGGGTGGCATTTGGACTGTTTTTGTAGTCTTCAATGGCAAGTCATGAATTAACCTCACTGGGGAATACACCAACCCGCAACACAGCAAGTATGGGAGGTGAAAACATGGTTTTTCCCATGCCAATTACCCCCTTGAACGGTCTGAACTACCCGGAGTGGGCTAAGAGTGTAAAACTCTATGTAACGGCAAGGGGTAAGGCTGGTTACATCAATGGAAGGGTGAAAGAATCCAAGGGTGAGACGACTGAACATGATAGGTGGGACCAAGAAAACAGTATGGTGATGTCTTGGCTCCTCGCAGCCATGGAACCTGATGTGAAAAAGAATTTTATGTGGGCAGACACCGCCAGTGAGATCTGGGAACAGGCCAGAATTACCTATTCTGAGCAAAGGCATTACGCCAAGGTTTACCAATTGCAAGCTGAGTCCTCAACATGTATACAGGGAAACCGTAGCTTGTCCTCATATTATTCAGCCCTTACCTCCATATGGAAGGAGTTGGACCATTATCAGGCCATAGAGTGGAAGCACGATGATGATGCTAAGGCCTACAGGAAGCTGGTCTCTTAGCAATGAGTGTTTGCTTTCTTGTTAGGGCTGAACCCTGTATATGAACCATTGAGGGTCAGATCCTAGGAAGCAAAGAATTGTCTACGGTACACGAAGTATACTCCCTTGTCCAATCTGAAGAAAGCAGGCAGAGTGTGATGGTTACAACTGAGGGGGAGCAACAAGTTGCCTTGGTTGCGATGAATAACAACTCAACAGGAAAGAAAGGTGATCCTAAGAAGGTAGATGATAAAGATAAACTATTTTGTACCCACTGTAGACGGTCACGACATACACGTGAGACTTGTTGGGACATCCACGGGAAACCCAAGCGGGCAACAAAGAATCAAGAACAGGGTAAAGGTCAGTTGAAAAGAACAAGCACAACACATGTGGCAACTCAAGACACTCAAGTTGCCGGTAGTACTCGGGACCCCCCTAATAAGCCTGACCCCAAGGAGGATATAATGAATTCATTCAAAGAGCATCTGGAATCTTATGGTAGGGCATTGCGGCAAATGGACAGCTCAGTCACTGGTACTCCCTCTACTTCTTTTGCATCTACTTTAGGTAATGTGGCTTCTGCATTCCATGTCACTCCCACAGATTCCCCTTGGATCATTGACTCAGGGGCCTCAAATCACATGACTGGTAAGCCTAACTTATTCCAGTCTTATAGCCTTTTGTCAGGAAGGGATAGAGTGAGACTTGCAGATGGTTCTTTTTCTTCCATTGCAGGTCAAGGATCAATATCCCTTCCCCATGGCCTCAACCTGAATTGTGTATTGCATGTCCCTCAACTTCCCATAAACTTGCTTTCAATTAGTAGCATTACAAACTCCTTGAATTGCAGTGTGACCTTTTTTGCTGACTCATGTGTATTTCAGGATCTAACTTCTGGGAGGACGATTGGTAGAGGAAGCCTAGTGGACGGTCTTTACATTCTCGACAACAAAGCTGGTCTCTCCGTGTCATCCTCAGAGTCGCATAGTCAGTCAAATAAGAGTCAAATTTTGTTGTGGCACAGTTGTTTAGATCATGTTTCTTTCGAAATAATAAAATATTTGTTTCCACTTTTATTCAAGTCGTGTTCAGTGTCAGAGTTCATGTGTCAAACGTGTCAGTTGAGTAAACAATGTAGAACAACCTTTCATTCAAGCAATAAAAGATCAAATGTTCCTTTTCATGTTGTGTATTCTGATGTATGGGGGCTTACAAATGTGATATATGAGGGTGGATATAAGTACTTTATTACATTGATTGATGATTACTCTTGCTATACATGGGTAATTCCTATGCGTAGCAGAGACGAGGTTCCAAAGATAGTGAAAGACTTCCAGAGGATGGTGTTCACGCAGTTCCATGTTGAAATACATATCTTCCAATCCGATAATGTGAATGAATACTTTCATGGGAAGCTCAATGAGTTCTTCGCCTCCCATGGGTCTATTCATAGAAGCTCATGCACCCGAACACCACAACAAAATGGTGTTGCAGAAAGGAAAAACAGACACCTCCTTGAGGTAGCCCGCGGGATGATGTTACACATGAATGTCCCAAAAAGGTTTTGGGTGGATGCTATACTTGCAGCTGCGTATGTCATCAACCGCATGCCCTCTAGAGTATTGAATTACATGGCCCTTCATCAGTTACTGTACCCTCAGTCCCCTTTATTTTCCATCCCCATGAGAGTCTTTGGTTGTCGGGCCTTTGTCCATGATTTGTCTCCCTCCAGAGGTAAGTTAGACCCTCAGTCCATTCCTTCTGTCTTTCTGGGATACCCATCCTCTCAAAAAGGGTATCGGTGTTTTGACCCGGTTAGTTGTAAATTTTTTGTGTATATGGATGTGTCCTTCTTTGAGTCCGAGCCATTCTTCCCTCCTCCCTAGGGGGAGAGCCATAGTGTGGAAGAGGAGAAGCAGGTTCAGGTACCTCTTCCTTCTATTTCGGACCTCACTCCCTTCTGTGTCTTCCAACGTACTCGTCGGAAAGATCAGCAGTGTGATAGAAATGTGGAGCAGCCAAACACTGAGCAACTGACATCATCAGAATCCCAGGAGGTAAGTCCAACCCCTAACCCTACTCCCACTGTGGACGACCTAGACATCCTTATTGCCCAACGAAAGGGAGTCAGGTCCTGCACTACCAAACACCCCATTACTCACTTTGTTTCCTATGATCACATTTCTCCCTCGTACCGAGCCTTCCTATCGACAGTTGACTGCATCCCTGTTCCCAAGAATGTTGCAAAAGCCTTAAAATACCCTAAATGGATAGATGCCATGAAGGAGGAGATTGATGCCCTCCACAAAAATCAGACTTGGGAATTGGTGGATCCTCCAGAGGGGAAAGAACCCGTGGGGTGCAAATGGGTGTTCACAGTTAAGCACAAGGCAGATGGAACAATTGAAAGGTACAAAGCAAGACTAGTAGCCAAAGGGTACACATAGGTATATGGAGTTGATTATGATGAGACTTTTGCTCCGGTGGCTAAGATGAACTCGATTAGGGTTCTCCTGTCCTTAGCTGCTAACTTTGACTGGGATTTGCATCAACTGGACATAAAGAATGCCTTCCTGAATGGTGACTTAGAAGAAGAGGTATACATGGTTCAACCTCCTGGATTCTGTTCCAAGGGAAGTGAAAACAAGGTGTGCAAGCTACGGAAGTCTCTCTACGGCTTAAAATAGTCTCCCAGAGCCTGGTTTAGTAAGTTTCACATGGCAGTTCAAGAGATGGGGTTCCAACAGTGCCAGTCTGATCATACACTCTTTGTGAAGAGATGTCAGGAGCAGGTTGCCGTATTGATAGTGTATTTAGACGATATCATCATTACAAGGAGTTGGAGCTCAGAGATACAGAATTTGAAACAATTCCTTGCATCCAAATTTGATGTGAAAGATCTAGGACTCCTAAAGTATTTCCTTGGGATCGAAGTTGCCTGTTCAAAAAGGGGTATCTTTGTCTCTCAAAGGAAATACACCCTTGATCTATTACGGGATGCAGGTAAATTAGGTGCAAGGCCGGCAGGTACTCCTATGGATGTGGACCACAAGCTAGGTGACTGTATTGGTGAACCGCTGAAAGATGTAAAACAATTCCAAAAGTTAGTGGGAAAACTGATCTATCTATCCATGACCCGTCCAGATATTGCCTATTCAGTTGGGGTTCTGAGCCAGTTTATGCACTCTCCTAAGAAGCCACACATGGAGGCAGCAGAGAGGGTCCTTAGATACTTGAAGAAACATCCAAGGATAGGCCTACTATTTAGTAAACACAATCACCTAAAGGTGGAAGTCTTTACAGATGCTGATTGGGCAGGAGCTATGGATGATAGAAAGTTCACTAGTGGGTATTGCACATATGTGGGAGGGAATCTAGTGACTTGGAAGAGCAAGAAGCAAAGTGTGGTAGCAAGATCAAGTGCAGAAGCTGAGTATAGAGCTATGACACATGGGGTGGCTGAAGTCCTTTGGCTAAAGAACCTTCTAGGTGAGCTTGGAGTTGCTGTTCATAGTCCTATGATTCTTTACTGTGACAACAAGGCTGCAATAAACATTGCCAGCAACCCAGTCCTACATGAAAGGACCAAGCATATTGAGGTGGATAAGCACTTCATAAGGGAGAAACTGGAAAAAAGGGAAATTTGCATCCCTTATGTCAACTCCAAGGAACAACTTGCTGATGTCCTTACAAAAGGACTTCCGTGTTTGCGGCACAATGAGTTATGTGACAAGCTGGGCATGATAGACATCTTCAACCCAACTTGAGGGGGAGTGTTGTAAGGCTTAATTGTTCTTTATAACTGTTGGTAGTAGGACAAATTTAGCTACTAGCCCTTTTTTTTCTTTCTTTTCTTTCTTTTCTTATTGTTCTTATCCTAGGATATGCCGCCAGGGGCATACTTGTAATTTCATCTCTTTTATAAAGATTAATATAAATAGAAAACTGGCGGCAACCAGTACTGATTTTCTCCTCTCATCCGTACCTCTCTTTCTCTCTCTCTCTCAATCACCACAAGTGACCACAGTCATTTATCTTTTGAGTCTTTAAAAGTGGTGTTTCCAGAGTTGTTTAAGTCAGTGTCAGTTTCAGAATTTACTTGTGAAACTTGTCAATTGAGTAAGCAATGTAGAACTCATTTTTCTTCAAAGAATAAT
This sequence comes from Nelumbo nucifera, assembly GCF_055504915.1. Classification (NCBI taxonomy): domain Eukaryota; kingdom Viridiplantae; phylum Streptophyta; class Magnoliopsida; order Proteales; family Nelumbonaceae; genus Nelumbo; species Nelumbo nucifera. The sequence continues at coordinate 1,124,430 of NC_142652.1, read as the reverse complement.
AAATCTGAATTTCCTTTCCACATTGTTCATTCTAATGTTTGGGGCTTTGTTACTTTACTATCTGAGAGTGGCTACAAGTATTTTATTACCATTATTGATGATTACTCCAGATATACATGGGTATATCCCATGCGAACCAGGGATGAAGTACCAAAAATTATCCAAGATTTTTAGTGGATGATCTTCACCCAATTTCAAACTGAAATCCAAATCTTTCAATTCAGATAATGCCAAAGATTATTTTCATAGTGATCTCACAGAATTTTTTGCTTCATGTGGTTCACTTCCTCGTAGCTCTTGTGCCTGAACACCACAACAAAACAGTGTTGCTAAAAGAAAGAACTGACACCTTCTTGAAGTGGCTTGGGGTTTACTAATTCATATGAATGTCCTGAAACATTTTTGGCTTGAGGCTGTCCTTTGTGCTGCCTATCTCATCAACCGTATGTCCCCCCATATTAGCTTCCTTTTCCCAAGGCTATCATTCTTTCTATTCCTCCTCGTGTGTTTGGTTGTCGTTGTTTTGTTCAAAATCTGTCACCCACTCGTGGAAAATTAGATCATCGAGCTATTCCTTGCATCATCTTGGGGTATTCTTTCACTCAGAAGGGATACCAGTGCTTTGATCCTGTTTCTCGGAAGTTTAATGTTTCCATGGATGTCTCTTTCTTTGAGAGAGCCTTTCTTCCCTGTTTTTCCTCAGGGGGAGTGCAGGAATGAGGAGAAATTGGTTCAGCTCCCTCCTCTTCTTGAACCTTCTCTTTCGTGTCTTCTTTCATCGTCACAAAAGCCAACCATGTTCAAGAGCTGTGGAGAACCTAGAAGCTGTACCACCAATGCCATCAAACTCTCTGGGGGCGGATCATACCCATTCAGGTATCTTGGTTCCTATCGATGTTCTTGACCCTATTGCTATTGATACTTTTGTTGCTAATGACCTTGACCTTCTTATTGTTCACCGGAAAAGTGTTAGATCTTGCACCACTAAGCACTCCATTTCCCACTTTGTTTCCTATGAAAACGTTTCACCCTCTTTTCGGGCCTTTCTCTCTTCCATTGACAATGTTCCTATCTCTAAGAATATGTCAGAAGCTCTTTCAGTGCCTGAATGGACAGATGCTATGAAGGAAGAAATTAATGCTCTACATAAAAATGGCACATGGGAACTAGTAGATCTTCCTAAGGGAAAGGATCCAATTGGATGCAAATGGGTTTTCACAGTTAAACATAGGGCTGATGGCACGGTGGAGTGCTATAAAGCTCGTTTAGTGGCAGAGGTTTACAAAAGTGTATGGAGTTGATTATGCAGAAACTTTTGCACCTGTTGCCAAGATGAACTCCATTAGAGTCATTTTCTCCTTTGCTGCTAATCTTGACTGGGATTTGCATCAGCTCGACATCAAGAATGCCTTTCTGAATGGTGACCTTGAAGAGGAAGTATACATGGTACAACCCCCTGGTTTTCGGGCTCAAGGTAATGAACAAAAAGTGTGCAGGTTAAAGAAATCATTATATGGACTGAAACAATCACCGAGAGCTTGGTAGTAGGTTCCATGTAGCGGTTCAGTAGAAAGGATACAAGCAGTGTTAATCTGATCACACATTGATTGTGAAAAGAGGGGAAGGAAAAATTGCAGCATTGATAGTATATGTTGATGAAGTTATCCCTGGTGATTGGAAGGATGAAATTCAATAGTTGATGATTTTTCTTGTTACCTAGTTTGAAGTAAAGGATCTAGGTCCTCTAAGGTACTTCCTTGGAATTGAAGTGGCCCGCTCGCAAAAGGGTATCTTCATTTCCCAAAGAAAGTATGCCTTAGATCTACTCCAAAGGAAAATTGGGAGTGAAGCCAGTTGACTCCCCTATTGATCCTAACCACAAATTAGGTGACTACCAAGGTGAACCTATCAAGGATGTGAAACAGTTTCAGAGACTTGTAGGAAGATTGTTATATCTTTCTATGACTCGTCCCGACATTGCTTATGCAGTGGGTGTTCTTAGCCAGTTCATGCATGCTCCTAAGACCACTCATCTTGAAGCAGTAGAAAGAGTTCTCAGATATCTTAAGAAGTCCCCAGGTGCAGGCTTGTTGTTTCAAAAGCACGGGCATTTGAAAGTTGAAGTGTACACTGATGCTGATTGGGCAGGATCCCTAAATGACAAAGAGTCAACTAGTAACTACTGTACCTTTATAGGAGGGAATCTAGTTACCTGGAGAAGCAAAAAGCAGAATGTGGTAGCTAGATCTAGTGCTGAAGCTGAATATCGGACAATGGCTCATGGAGTGGCTGAAATTATGTGGCTAAAAAATTTGTTGAGTGAGTTGGGCTTTCCAGTGGACGGACCTATGACCCTATTTTGTGATAACAAAGCAGCCATAAACATTGTTGCTAATCCAGTGCTATATGATAGAACTAAACACATCAAAGTCGATAACACTTTATTAGAGAAAAGGCCATCACAGGGGAAGTGTGTACTCCTTATGTTAGCTCTGAAGATCAACTTGTAGACATCTTTACAAAAAAGGGTTACACCACTCACGACATCATGATTTATGTGACAAGTTGGGCATGATTGACATCTATGTCCCAACTTGAGGGGGAGTGTTAAAAGCTGTTATTTCTCGAAGTATAGTACTGCAGGGGTACTATTGTAATTTTCCACTTATTTTTTATTTCCTGTCGTCCTAGTATATATACTAAAAGGCTGGCTCCACCAGCACCTTTTTTGGCTCTCAAATCATTCTTCTCTCTTCTTCTCTCTCTCTTCTTTCTTCCTCTCTTCTCTCCTGCATAACATGGATTATTTGATAGCAAGCAAAAGATTACATGCTTATAGGGATACGTACCAGAGAGTGGAGACTAAGGAAGTTTTTGCCTAATGTGCATGATTTTGTTTTTCAAAACAAAAACAACTGTCACATCAGCAAAATCCTTATGATTTTATTGATTTGGCAGTTATTTTTGTTTTGAAAAACACAACCATTCATGTTGCTGAACACTCCCTACGTTGGTACTTGGTAGAGAGATAAGGTAACTAATATTTCATATGACTGAACAGAGCAACTTATGCTAAGTTGCGCCTTTTAAATGGTGATGGTGGATAATCAGGACACAGATACTGCCCCCATGCCTGTGCCATCTATTTTTTGATAATTAAAAATAGATCCCTGTGCCATCTATTTTTATATTTCTACACCACATCAGAGAAATAAATTCATCACTTCATATATATATATAACACTTTTTTTATTTACTTTTAACAACATTTTTGTACAATACCTGCAGGTGCCAAGCTATCCAGATCCTGGACGTTGTTGGAACATTGTTGATAAATACAAGGTGACACTCTTCTATACTGCTCCAACATTGGTCCGATCCCTCATGCGGGAAGGAGATGAGGTAAGAAGAATCATCTCAAATGTTGTATCTAATATATGTGTCTAGTTGATTTTTTTGGATGATATATCTAGGAAAGAATAACATGTCTATGCAAAATATGGATAAAAAATGAGTTTTCTCTTGTAAAAAGAAATTAACTTTAAAAACTACATTTTAAAGTCATCCAAAATGTAGTTTTCTTTGTTCTTTGACTCAGTTTTTTTCCCCTTGTTTCATTAAGCCTCCTGGGTCGAGTGCTGTACTGAATTTGTACCTATTTTTCTGTGTTCTTTTTAATGAAATTACTGTTATTTATCCAAAAAAATTGATAAGTTGGAGTTATGATAGCTTTAGAAAATCAGAAGGTTATGGTCAATTTATTGGCATGGACTGCATGGTCTCAGTGATGAGATGATTGAGTCCTAGTCAAATACTCAAATTGTGTGAGATTTGAAACTCTTTTTTCAAACCAATCAAGTTCTTTTTTTCTCCTAGCTCAACTCTGAATCCCTCTCTTCTTCTCCACAAACAGAACCTTTGGGCTTAGCCTTTCTTTTCCTACACTAATTAGAATTTGGATTAGCTGAACGCTTTAGCTGTTCAGCAGGCTGTGGAACCAATAATTAGGTTCCACACCAGTATTAAATTCATGGGCCCCAATGTAAAAGATGTGGGCCCCATGTATTTAATACTGGTGTGGAACCTTATTATTGGTTCCACGGCCCGCTGAATAGCTAAAGCATTCAGCTAAACCTTGCTCCACTAATTAATCCTTTGGCTCATTTATGAAAACATTTGGCCTATTAATCGATTGGTTTCTCAATTTTATGAATCAGAGAATACAATCCACCTGGGAGGCTTTTCACTTATCCATGGTTATGCTGCTTTCATTTTCTTATTATGATGCCAATAGAGGTTTTGTATGGATCATTAAATTGCATGATCAATGAATTCATAAGATCATGACTTAATTATTTCAAGTAATTCTCTTTTTGTAGTATGTGACTCGCTACTCTCGCAAATCCTTACGTGTTCTTGGAAGTGTAGGGGAGCCCATCAATCCAAGTGCATGGAGGTTTCAAGCTCTCTTTTTTTTGTATAGTGTGCACCCCTCATCCTTGAATGTGAAAATATCTTAAAATAGTTGCTTTTGTATAGGTGGTTTTTCAATATTGTTGGAGATTCAAGATGTCCTATATCAGACACTTGGTGGCAAACTGAGACTGGTGGCTTCTTGGTAACTTCCATTCTTCTGTCTGTGCTACTTTGATTGTACTTACTCCCATTAGAAAATATACCCAATCTTGAATATGTTTTAGTACTACCACAAGTTAATACAGTACATATTTCCTCTTCTAAAGGGTGAAAAATGAACAGAATAGAGTTATTCCTGTTAATGCAGATAACTCCTTTACCAGGTGCTTGGCCACAGAAGCCTGGTTCGGCCACTTTCCCTTTCTTTGGAGTCCAGGTTTGTGTTAGTAAAACTGATATATGACTTTATTTGTTTTTGATTAGTGTATGCTTACAGAATTGTCATTCCATTATCTATCTTGTCATTTTTTTTTGGGTGAGTATACAGCCAGTCATAGTTGATGAGAAGGGAGCTGAGATTGAAGGTGAGTGCAGTGGTTATCTATGTATAAAGAGTTCATGGCCTGGGGCATTCCGTACCCTTTATGGTGATCATGAAAGATATGAAACCACATATTTCAAGCCATTCCCAGGCTATTATTTCAGTGGTGATGGCTGCAGCAGGTACATCTTCACATCATTCAATGTCTGATGCAGGTAGTATTATGCATTTTGCATGGTGGCCAGAGGTTTATAATTTTAAATGGGGCATAAGAGGGTTTTCAGAATATAAGATTGAAGAACTAGGGCAGAGTTTGTTACTTATTTTTAAGCTATGCATATAAGGTGTTAAGTTTCATAATAAAGGAAGACCAACATTTTTTTAAACAGGAAAGGGAAAGTGGCCGAACCAGGGGAGAACAAAGGAAATGGAGAGGAAGAGCAAGAGAGGCTAAGAGGAGAGGTAATCTGGGAGGAGTAAAACTGATTTGGTTTGTGCTAGTAAAACTGATTTCAAATGAAAATTCTGAGTTGGAAGGTTAGAGGTTTGGGGAGTGCGAGGAAAAGATCAGTAATAAAGGAGGCCATTAGGAAAGAAAACCCTGACATAGTAATAATACAGGAATCTAAACTGGCAGAATTTGATAATAAATGGGCTAGAGGTCTGTGGAGATCTAGAGGTCTGAGCTAGGCTTTGTCACCCTCTTGGGGAGCTTCAGGAGGAATTATAATTTTGTGGAGAAATGAGGTAGTACAAGGAAAAGAGGAATTGATAGGTAGATTCACAATCTCAATTAAATTCTGACAAGTGGAGGATGACTTTGAACAGGTCTTGACAAATGTCTATGGACCAAATGGCTATAGGGAAAGAAATGATGTGGGAAGAATTAGGTGACATTAGAGGTTTATGGGAAGGGCCTTGGTGTATTGGAGGAGATTGTAATGTTATAAGATTCACAAAAGAAACAAATAACTAGAGACAGAGAATCAATACTAGCATGAGGAAGTTTAACTAGCTTATCAATACCTTTGAGCTTAAGGAAATTCCTCTAGCACACCATAACTTCACCTGGTCCAACATGCAACTAAACCCAATATGTTCTAAACTAGATGGATTCCTATTTACATTGGATTCGGAAGAGCATTGGGGAGGATTAGTGTCCCGAGCATTACCTGGAGTCACCTCTAACCATTGGCTGATTACCATCTGTAAGGAAGGAAGCTTCAGCATAGGACCTGCACCCTTAAGGTTTTAGAACATGTGGCTGTCCCATCCTAGGTTCCTAAAAAAAGTGGAGTGGTGGAAAGAAAGCAGACCTAGAGCCAATTGGAAAGGAATGAGAGTCCATAGGAAGTGATTGATAGAAAGGGCTAGATGAGAAGGAAACTCAAGGCACTTTGGAGGAGAGAGATAGAGGACAGAGATGGGAGCTAAAAAAGTAGTTGGAAGACATTTTGTATGAGGAAGTCTGTTGGAGACAAAAATCCCAACACAAATGGATTAGAGAAGGGGATGGGAGCACAAAATTTTTTCATGCCTTAGCTAATGGGAGAAAAAGCAAGAATTGATGAGAACAAAAAAAAAGCTGAAAAATGCAAGAAGTTAAGAACAAAAGAAGGGGGCGAAACCCCTGTTCTAGACCCAGAAAAGTTGGTGAAAAAAAAACTAAAATAAAAGAAGAATATGGTGAATAAAAGAAGGGATGGAGCCCCTGTTTCAGACACCAATAATGAGGGAAAAAAACTGAAAACATGCAAGAAATTTAAGAACAAAAAAAGGGGGGGGGGAGCCCCTGTTTTAATCCAATAATATGATTCAAACAAGGAAAGAAGAATGGCTTTAGTCCAACAAAAAGGAAGAGGAGAAAAATGGGGCATAACCACTGTTTTAAACCAATGGAAGAAGAGAACAAAACGAAGGAGGAAACTGATTAACTCACCTGGACTTAGAGGACTGTGTCGGAACAATGGAGGGCTGTTGTTCTCTTCTCTTCCTCAGTTCGGTTCTTTTGTCAAAGTGAAGCCCTTGAGATTATTTTGTTTTTACTTTCAACAAAAACATGATAACATGCAACATGTCCTATTATGAAAACTAAAACCAACCAATAAAATATTATATATTTTATATTTATTTTTATTTAATAAATATTTTATATTATATATGTGTTTCAGGCCACTAAGCATGTGCCTAATACAATTTTTCTTGGCATTTGGGCAAGGCGCTCTTTGAAAAGCGCCTAGCCGCCTAGGCGTTGCCTTGACAACTATGCTTGCCATGTAAGCAATAAGGGTAATTCAGCCCTTCTGCCCTTCTTGTAATCCTTTTACAATTAAGACATTATGAATATAAATTTAAAGAGGGGGCCGGCTGTTTATACAACACCAACCACTCTCTCTTTTCTCAAACCTCTCTGCGAGTTCTCCCTCTCCATCTCTCTTCTTCTCCTCTCTTCTCTTCTCCTTTTCTTTTATTTTTGCTGTTCAAAACCTAAAGCTATTTGTAGTCTTGTATGAGTACTTGGTATCAGAGCAAGATCTAGGCTTCTCATGCGAGTCTGATCCATCCGACCACATGAGAATTGCCTAGGGCTGGAAGAATAGAAAGATCTTTCTTCGGTTGATTATTGGAGGTTATCTGATATTACAGCAATTGTCCAAAGATTGGATCGTGCCCTTGATAACCAGGAAGAATCAGAGAAAGATAAGAGGTTCAAGATAAGTTTTTTGATCAAGATTGGAGGTGGCGATCAGAATTTCAGAGGATTTCAGGATCAAGATCAGTGTTTTCAGAATTTTCAGGGTAAGATTTTATTCTTTCTTGAGATCGGCAGCAAGAATAGTTTAATCTAAGAGGTGCGGTTATAAAAATATCTCCTTTCTACATTCTTTTTGGGTTTTAAGAGAAAAACCCCCAGATCCCGGACTGTTATTGTTTCAGGGAGGTGATAAGATTTGCCTCCCTCAATTTAAGGTTTATTTTTGCTCTCTGGAAGACCCAGTAGAGCTGTTTCAGCAGGACTGTTACTGCTGAATCTGAAATCTGTTACTACTGCTATCAGTTTCAAGACCCCGTAGGCCGACTGTCACAGTAATTAGAAAGTTTCTTTTAATTTACTGAATCTGAATTCTGCTTCTAGACCCACTGTTACTAGTTACAGACCCAGTAGGCCGACTGTTACAGTAATTAGGAGGTGTTTTTTGATCAACTCCTAATCAAGAATGGAGTTTAAGAGCCAAGGGGAGGGTGTTTTTGGGACTGATTCGGGTAACACGACTGAGAACACTTACCAGATTACAACTGTTAAGTTTGATGGATCAAATTACTTAGATTGGGCCAATCAGCCATGATGGCCATTGGGGGTAGATGAAAACTGAATTATTTGTTGGGGGATATGAAGGAACCAACTAAGGAGGATCCCCACTTATGCTAAGTGGATTCAAGAGAATTATTTGGTGATGACATGGCTGTGCAACTCCATGCAGCCACACATCATCCGAAACTACTTATGGGCAAAAACAACTAAGGAAATATGGGATGTTGTGAAAGAAACCTACTCTCAGCCCCTTAATGTTGCTAAGGCTTATGAGCTGAAATGTGATGTTAAAAATCTCAAGCAAGGAGAGAAATAGGTCTCTGTTTAATTTTCAACCTTGAAATCTCTATGGCATGAAATTGACCTTAAAACAAATGAATGGGATAGTCAAAAAGATGCACAGACTTACAGAAAACAAGTTGAAACTAATAGAGTGTTTGAGTTCCTGGCTGGTCTAAATTCTGAGACATCAATTGTTGACAACAGATAGTGTAACTCTATCTCAAGCCTATTCCCTAGTGCCCAATGAAGAGATTAGGAGAAAAGTTATGTTACAGCAGTAGCCTTTCGAATCAGCCCTGGCAGCAGTTAAACCCAAGTCTGGGGGTGATAAGGAAAGGGATATGAAGAAGGAAGCTAAGAAGGATCTAGTATGTGAAAATTGCAAGCAACCTAAACACACTAAAGACACTTGTTGGAAGTTGCATCCACATCTAGTTCCAGCAAAACTCAGAAACAAAAAGGGGAATGCCAATATGGCTGTTAACAACTGATAGTACAACTTCATCGGCCTCAAGAGGCACTCCTCTAGACACTCTAGCTGCTGTCCGAGCTACTCTGACACAATTGGAAAGTGAAGTTAGTAATTCAGTGCCATCTCCTCAGCCATCATCAGCTCTTCCAACCTCATCCTTTGTTCATTCAGGTAATCGGGCCTCAGCTTATCATGCTTCAGCTCTAGGTAATCCAGAACATTTTTTGGTAATAGACTCAGGAGCATTTGACCATATGACTGGCTTGCCATCACTGTTTACTACCTATCATTTATCTTCCAGTAGAGACAAAGTATCTATTGTTGATGGCTCCCTTGTTCCTATTTCTGGCAAGGGAGACATCAAGTTGTCTAATGCCATTTCCTTATCTTCGGTTTTGCATGTTCCTAAACTTAGTACTAACTTGCTTTCAGTTAGTAGCATTACAAAAAACCAGAATTGTTCAGTAACCTTTTTCCCTGATCGATGTGTTTTTCAGGATCTGGAGACAAGGAAAGTGATCGGGACTGGCCGTAAAACGAATTGAATCTATCTGCTAGGAGGGAGTTCTCATTGGGAAGGTAGTGAAACTAAGAGGTCTTTTGTTTCTCAGTCTGTTGATCAAGTGATGCTTTGGCATAATAGGATGGGTCACTTATCCTTTTGGGCTTTGAAGAGTTTGTTCCTAGTTTATTTGAGTCTATCCAGATGTCTAGTTTGAAATATGAAAGTTGTGAACTTGCAAAACACTGTAGAATAACCTATTCATTGAGTAATAGCAGAAGCAATATTCCCTTTGAAATTGTGCATACTGATGTTTGGGGACCTTATCATATCACTGCCATGGGGGGGTACAGATATTTCTTGTTGTTTGTTGATGATTATACTCTTTTTTCTTGGGTCTACCTTATGCATTCTCGAGATGAGGTTCCAAAATTGACTCAGATCTTTTATCAGATGATTTTAACCCAATTTGGGGTCAAAACCAAAATCTTTAGATCCGATAATGCAAAAGAATATTTTGCAAACCCATTAGCCTCTTATTTGCTTGACCATGGGATTATCCATCAGATTACCTGCCCTCTTACACCACAACAAAATGGGGTTGTTGAAAGAAAGAATAGACACATATTAGAGGTGGCCAAAAGCATTATGTTTACCTCCAATGTGCCTATACGTTTCTAGGGAGATGCTATTCTTACAGTAGTATATTTTATCAATCGGATTCCTTTACGGGTTCTTGACATGAAACCTCCATTTACCCTTTTATATCCTGATAAAGAGTTGTTTACCGTTCCCCTTAAAACCTTTGGTTGTACTTGCTTTGTATAGATTCTTGGCTCTCATTGTTCCAAATTTGATCCTAAGGCCTCAAAATGTATTTTCATCGGTTATGCACAAACTCAAAAGGGATATTACTTCTATGAACCCACTTCTGGGAGGAGATTTGTCTTTATGGATGTCACTTTCTTTGAGGATGTACCCTATTATCCAAGGGTTTCTCCTCAGGGGGAAAGTAGTGAGGTTGACTCATCAGAAGTTCCTTCACCTGTCCCATTAAGTGAAGAAGGGTGTAATGGGGAGGGTTGTTAGAGGTGGCAGGATGTGAGAGTATCACAGACAGTGGAGGCAGGTTGATTTTGGTCATCGACATCAGTAGTCCAGGCCAGCCCCAACTTCTTTTGCGGATCCAGATCCAGGTACCACAAATCCTACAGATCTAGATCCAGGTACCACAGATCCTACAGATCTAGATCCAGGTACCACAATCAATTTGACAGAAATTACAGATGGGATACCTTCCGCTGATGAACCTTCACCTTCAGTAGATGACCTTGATCTCCCCATTGCAGTCCGTAAAGGAAAACGCCGTTGCACCACATCCATAGCCTACTGCATTTCCCAGTACTTGTCCTATGATCATCTATCCCCCTCTTATAAGTCCTTTCTTACATCCATTGCTAATATTCCCATTCCCAGAACAATATAGGAAGCTTTGTCAGTTCCTGAGTGGAAGGATGTATTAAAAGTAGAAATGGATGCCTTTATCAGAAACAATACCTGGGAGATAGTTGATCAGCCTAAAGGGAAGAAATTGGTTGGATGTAAATGGGTGTTCTCTGTGAAATATAATGTTGATGGTTCCATTGAAAGGTATAAGGCCCGATTAGTTGCCAAGGGATTTACTCAGACATATGGTATTGACGACTAGGAGACTTTTGCACTAGTAGAAAAGATGACTACTATCAGAGACTTGCAGGAAGAAGTTTACATGCAGTTGCCTTCGGGATTTTACGGTGAAGAGATAGGAAAGAAGGTTTGCAAGCTAAATAAAGCCTTGTCTAGTAGAAAAGATGACTACTATCAGAGACTTGCAGGAAGAAGTTTACATGCAGTTGCCTTCGGGATTTTACGGTGAAGAGATAGGAAAGAAGGTTTGCAAGCTAAATAAAGCCTTGTATGGACTAAAATAGTCCTCCAGAGCTTGGTTTGATAGATTCAGACGAGCCCTTGAAAAGTTCGGTTATGTACAGGCACAGTCAGACCACACCCTGTTTATTAAGAAAGTTGGTTCTTCCTTAACCTTGCTTACTGTATATGTGGATGATATTGTAGTGATAGGGAGTGATAATAGTGAAATTAAATCCCTCAAGCAACTCCTTCATAAAGAGTTTGAGGTAAAAGATCTGGGAAAGCTACGATACTTCTTGGGTATTGAGGTAGCCAGGTCCAAGCACGAGATTTTTGCCTCAAAGAGAGTATGTTCTTGACTTATTGGAAAAAACTGGGAAGTTGGGTGTTAAGCTTGCTGACACAGCTATTGAACAGAACCACAAGATCAGTGTAGAGGGTGGAGAGCCTCTCAAAGATAGAGCTATGTTCCAACGGTTAGTTGGAAAACTTCTCTATCTTTGTCTCACATGACCGAACATTAGTTATGCAATCAGTGTTGTTAGTCAGTATATGAACTCTCCTAGAACTACTCACCTACTTGCAATTGAGAGGATATTGGCATATTTGAAGGGGTGTCCAAGCAGAGGAATACTATTCAAGAACAATGATCACATGAAGATAGAAGTTTACACTGATGCTGATTAGGCTGGGAATGTTGATGATAGAAGATCTACCTTTGGATATTGTGCTTTTGTAGGAAGTAATCTGGTCTCTTGGAGGAGTAAGAAATAAAATATTGTTTCTTGTTCCAGTGCTGAAGCCAAATATAGGTCCATGGCAAATGGTGTGAGTGAAATTCTATGGTTGAGGTCACTATTTGAGGAGTTGGGTATTGCTAATGGGAAGCCCTTAATGTTGTACTGTGATAATCAGGCTGCCATTAATATAGCCTATAATCCGGTACAACACGACAAAACTAAGCATATTGAAGTGGACTGACATTTTATCAGAGAAATGGGCACATCTCAAGAAGTATGTCCTCCATACATCACCTCCAACATGCAACTTGCAAATCTTCTCACCAAGGTCTGAAACAGGGGCGGTGCCCCTTCTTTTCTTCATATTTTTTCTTTTATTTTAATATTTTTTCACCAACTTTTCTGGGTCTAGAACAGGGGCTCCGCCCCTTTTCTTCTTCATTTTCTTATTTTATTTTAGTAATTGTTCTCATTAAGAAACACAAGCACAAAAATAAGTGTTGAATACATAAAACCAAAAAAACTAGTTCAGAAGTGGTAGAAATCCATTGGTTTCTTATTTTTAAATTTCATCGCCTAGGCGCCTGGGCGTCCCATGGTTGCCTAGCCTTGTGTTGGCGCCTTGAAAACTATGATGGCAAAGATAATAACAAATTAAGATAAGATAAGATAAATCTAAAATTAACTAAAAGTAACAACTAATTGCTAACTAATTGTTATCATACGAACATAGTGTGGACCACACCAGTGGGGTCCACATTAATGTTCTCTACTACCTGTTTCATTGAGTGAAGAGGGATGTAATGGGGAGGGGTGTTAGAGGTGCTAGAATTTGAGTGTCTATCACAAACGATGGAGGTAGGTTGATTTTGGTCCTCAGCAGTCCAGGCCAGTCCTAGTTCCTTCTACGGATCCAGATCCAGGTACCACAGTTCCTTTATCAGATATTACAGATGAGTTACCTTCCACTGTTGAACCCTCACCTTCATTGGATGACCTTGACCTTCTCATTGCAGTCCGCAAAGGCAAACGCAGTTGCAACACATCCACAACTCACTGCATTTCCCAGTTCTTGTCCTATGATCATCTGTCCCCCTCTTACAATTCCTTTCTTGCATCCATTGTTGATATTCCCATGCTCAGAACAGTGCAAGAAGCCTTGTTAGTTCCTGAGTGGAAAGATGCAATAAAGGTAGAAATGGATGCCCTTATCAAAAACCATACCTGGGAGATAATTGATCAGCCCAAAGGGAAGAAACCGGTTGGATGTAGATGGGTGTTTACTATGAAACATAATGCTGATGGTTCCATTGAAAGGTATAAGGCCCGATTAGTTGCCAAGGGATTTACTCAGACATATGGTATTGACTACTTGGAGTCATTTGCATCGGTAGCAAAAATGACAACTATCAGAGTCTTATTATCTCTTGTAGCCAGTTACTCTTGGCCTTTGTTTTAGATGGATGTTAAAAATGCGTTCCTTAATGGGGACTTGCAGGAAGAGGTTTACATGTAGTTACCTCATGGATTTTATGTTGCAAAAACAGGGAAGAAGGTTTGCCGGCTGAACAAAGCCTTGTATGGTTATGTGCTTAGTTTGATAGATTCAGACAAGCCCTTGAAGAGTTGGGTTATGTGCAAGCCCAGTCAGACCACACCTTGTTTATCAAGAAAGTGGATTCTTCCTTAACCTTGCTTGCTGTATATGTGGATGACATTGTAGTAACAGGGAATGATAACAGTGAAATTGAGACAAGGTGTGGTCTGACTGGGCTTGCACATAACCTAACTCTTCAAGGGCTTGTCTGAATCTATCAAACTAAGCACAAGATCAGGGAATGATAACAGTGAAATTGAGACCCTTAAGCAACTCCTTCATCAAGAGTTTGAGGTCAAAGATCTGGGAGAGCTACGGTACTTCTTGGGTATTGAAGTAGATAGGTTCAAGCATGGAATTTTTGTTTCTCAAAGAAAGTATTTTCTTGACTTTTTGGAAGATACTGGAAAGTTGGGTGTTAAGCTTGCTGACACACTTATTGAACAAAACCACAAGATCAGTGCAGAAGGTGGAGAGCCTCTTGAAGATAAATCTATGTTCCAACGGCTGGTTGGAAAACTTCTCTATCTTTGTCTCACACGACTAGACATCAGTTATGCAGTTAGTGTTGTTAGTCAGTATATGCACTCTCCATGAACTACCCACCTACTTGCAGTTGAAAGGATATTGGCATATTTGAAAAGGTGCCTTGGCAGTGTTTTGTTTAAGAATAATGATCACATAAAGATAGAAGTTTACACAGATGCTGATTGGGCAGAGTGTGTTGATGATAGAAGTTCTACCTTTGGATATTGTGCCTTTGTAGGAGGTAATCTTGTCTCCTAGAGGAGTAAGAAACAAAATGTTGTTTCTCGTTCCAGTGCTGAAGCCGAGTATAGGTCCATGGCTAATGGTATGGCTGAAATCCTATGGTTGAGATCCCTATTTGAGGAGTTGGGTATTGCTTATGAGAAGCCCTTAATGTTGTACTGTGATAATCAGGCTGCTATTGATATAGCTCATAATCCAGTACAACACGACAAAACTAAGCATATTGAAGTGGACAGACATTTTATCAGAGAAAGGGTTGCATCTCAAGAAGTATGTCTTCCGTATATCACTTCCGACATGCAACTTGTAGAACTTCTCACCAAGGCTGTTTCAAGGAAGAAGTTAGAGGCAGACCTATGCAAGTTGAGAATGAAAAATATCTATTCCCAACTTGAGGGGGAGTGTAGAGAACACTAATGTGGTCCCCACTGTGTCCGTACAGTTAGTAGTTATGTTAGTTATTTTAGAGTAATATTATTAATTTGTTTTTATTTTTTCCATGTAAGCAATAAGGGTAATTCAGCCCTTTTACATTTATTTGGATATGAATAGAAATATAAGTAGAGGGGCAGCAATTGCTAGCTTTCTCACTTTCTTTTTTGAACCCAATCTTCGACTACTGACACCTTCCTCTTCGGGTTTGTTCTCCTGTAACTCTTTCTTCAAAGTTTTAACCCAACCTCCCCTTAGTCCCCTTCAATCATTACTTGTCAAGGAGGTATGGTGCAAGCCTATCCCACCTAGGATTGTGGCTTTTTGTTGGGAAGTTGTTCACGAAAGAATAAATACTTTTGACCTGCTACAAAGGAAGAGAAAAAAGTGGTGCCTTTCCCCACATTGGTGTGTTCTTTGCAAGGCTAACAGTGAGACTTGCTTTCATTTGTTTATCACTTGTACTTTCATTGTTGGCATTTGGGAATGGCTTTTTTCCTTATTTGAGTGCAAGTGGACACCTCTGGCTGACATAAAAAGTCTCCTTGATCCAATTTCTTGTCCATGGCTGAGGAAGATAGGTAACATCATGTGGAAGAGTGCTAGGGCGGCAATAATCTGGGCAGTGTGGGAAGAAAGAAATGCAAGAATTTTTAGAGAAAAGGAAAGAAGAGGCCTTAATTGAATCAATATTGATTAGAGTGGCTCATTGGCTGAAATCCTTAGAAAGCTTCTCACAAATATCCCATTGATGACTGTAGAGAAGATGGGCCAAATGGCCCATAAACTGTTTTCTTATTTTTTTTTTTTTTTATGTTCTTTGCTGTAATGGGCCTCAACTTGGGCCTTTCTTATGTTATGTCTTTTTTAATTATTTGCCCAATTAAGGGCCTCTGTAAATTACTGAAATTAAGTTAATGAAAAGGGATTAGGGGTATAAGAGGAGATTAGATTCAAAAATCTCTCTTTGAACCCTTATGGCCACCACCTTCTTCTTCCTCTTCTCTCTTCTCTCTTCTTTATTTTTGCTATTCTCAATCACTATTCTGCATTTTTTTAAACAGTTCGTTCATTTCAGAAGGCTGTTTTTCTTCTTGGTATTAGAGCGGGCTCTTCTTCTCTCTTTTCTACTCTTTCTTCCCATACATAGTGTGTATGGAGAACTGAATCGAATGAATAGTTAAAGAAAATTTTTCCAGCCCTGTTGTTATTGGTTTTTGGACAGGAGGCTATCTTTGTCGTCACCTTGACAGTATCAAGTGTGTTGCCCAAAACCCTAATTAATTGAAAGACTTCTTGTTCTTCATCTTGAAGATTGATTCAAGTTGCTCGGTGTTTTGTGAAGTCTACAAGGTGCGACTGGGTTTTTTTCTGTTTGTCCCGAGTTTCGGGTGTGACGCAGTTAACAGGTACGACTGCGTAGAGGTTGATTCACAACACAATTTTTTTCCTGTCTTCTTTGATTGTTATTTGGAGTTATTAGAAGTTATTTTTGGAGTGTTTTAAGAAGATGGACCCTTCGGAAGTTGAAAACAAGCATGTTGCTGAATTTGGACACATTGATGATAGAAGATCAACTTCTAGGTACTTTATTTTGGTGGCAGTAATATTGTTTCTTGGAGAAGCAAGAAACAATCGGTTGTTGCCAGATTTTCAGCTGAAGCTGAACACAAAGCCATGGCTCATGGAGTTTCTGAGCTACTATGGCTTCTATCCTTGATGGAGGAACTGGGTATTGAGCATGATAAGCCATTAATGTTATTATTGTGATAATCAGGCTTCCATCAACATTGCTCACAATCCGGTGCAACATGACAGTGTGAACTGAATTCAGATCTAGAAGAAAAAGATCTAGGGGTGTCAAGAATGGTCGACCCCCACCCCAAAGAGCCTCTTTTATATTAAAGAGATAAAAAGTATGTACAGTTACAAGAATGCCCTTACAGAGCTGAAAGATAAAAACAACAAATAAGATAATAAGAACTATGATACTGTACACAAGGACTATAATAATGTACATCAAGATATATCTTCACACTCCCCCTCAAACTGATGCGTAGACATCGGCATCAGTTTGCCCACAAGAATGAGATGTCGACTCTTAGTCATGGCCTTGGTGAAAATGTCGTCAATCTGCATGTGAGAGGCAATACGAGGAAGGGATATAGAGCCTGCAACATGGTCTCTAATAAAGTGACAATCCACCTCGATATGTTTAGTCCTCTGATGAAAGACTGGATTAGATGCTATCTTGATAGCGCTGGTGTTGTCAGCATATAAAGGGATAGGAGTAGGAAGAGAAATCCCAAGATCAATGAAAAGTGGCTTCAGCCAAACAATCTCGCTACATGCAGAAGGCATAGCTCTATACTCGACTTCAGTGGAAGACTTAGAAACAATTTGCTCTTTCTTGCACTTCCAGGAGATGAGAGAGTCACCCATGAAGACGCACCGCCCAGTAGTGGATCGGCGAGTGTCAGGGCAACTAGCCCAATCAGCATCAGCATAAACCCTCAACTGTATGGATGATAAGGAAGAGAAAAACAGTCCCTGAGAGGTTGTGTCTCGAACATAACGAATGATGCGGCGAACTGTAGTCATATGAGGTTGTCTCGGGGCAGAGTCAAATTGACTGACGACCGACCTGAACAGCATGTGAATTGTAAATATCAGGCTTGGTCATAGTAAGATAGATCAAAGAGCCAACAAGCTGATGGTACATGGTGGCATCAGGAAGGATGAGGCCTTCGGATTTAGATAGCTTGACATTCAGCTCCAGGGGGGTATCAACATGTTTCTCATTAGTGATTCCAGCTAGTTTGACGAGATCAGAGGCGTATTTTTGTTGACAAATAAAATACCCTCGACTGCTACGATGAACCTCCAAGCCCAAGAAGTAAGTGAGAGGACCCAAGTCCTTCATGTGAAATGAGTTATGAAGTAAGGACTTCAGCTCACAAATGCCGTCATGGTCATCCGCCGTTAGGAGCATGTCATCAACATATAATAGAAGAATAGTAATACCCTAGGGTCTTCTCTTAACAAAGAGGGAGTAGTCAGAAGCGCTCAAACCAAGCTCTAGGTGCTTGCTTTAGGCCATATAAAGACTTCTTCAGGCGACAGACACGTGAAGGATCATTGCAATATCCAGGCGGAGGTTTTATGTAGAGTGTCTTCTTTAATTCGTCATGAACGCATTCTTCACATTTAATTGGTAAAAAGTCCAAGAATAAACAACAGGAATGGCCATAAGAGTCCAAACTGTGGTGATCTTAGCGACCGGGGCAAATGTTTCTTTATAATCAATCCCATATTCCCGACTGCATCCTTGGGCAACTAATTGGGCTTTATATCGATCAAGAGAGCCATCTGATTTCAGTTTTATCGTATAGATCCAACAACTTCCAACAATAGATGCATCTGGAGGGGATGACACAAGATCCCAAGTGTTATTCTCATGGAGGGCTTGAATTTCGGCATCCATAGCTTCTTTCCACTGAGAACTTCTAATGGCTTGCTGATAAGATCTAGGGATATCTGTGGAAGAAAGTATAGTAGAAAAGGAACTATGGTTTGAAGGAAAACAATAGTGGTCAGGAGGTCGAGATACGAGTAGAACGACGAAGTGGAATAACTGAACTACTATCTGAAATAGGAGAATCTTGGGTCAAGGTATCACTTACAGAGGATATCTGAGATGAATGCTCTAGACCGGGTGGAAGGGGGGGTGTAGGCGTAGGATTCAGGACATGTAGCCCTTGCGGGTGAAGACAAGAAGATCTCTCTCGGTTGAGGAAGTAGTAGTGTCATTTGAATCAAAGTCCTGCAAAACAGAAATGGAAGGAGCAGACAATCTAGCAACCCCAGCAAAAAAGGAGATATATTCAAGAAACACAACATTCCGAGAAATCCGAATACGACGAATAGCAGGATCATAACACAAAAATCCTTTGTGGTCAGGACTACATCCCACAAAGGCATACATAGCAGACTGAGCAGTTAATTTATATCGTTCACGAACGGGAAGATGAACAAAACAAAGACACCCAAAAACATGAAGGCTAGAGAAATCTGGGGGATAACTAAAAAGTTTTTGAAAGGGAGAGGTGTTGCCTAGAACAGAGGATGGAAGAAAATTGATCAAATACGGTTGTACTGGCTGCTTCTACCCAAAACGAAGTTGGAGTATGAGACTCCTGTAGTAATGTCCGTACAACACTGAGAATGTGTCCGTTCTTCCATTCAGCTACACCATTCTATTGTGGAGTTTCTGGGCAGCTGCGCTGAGACTAAATTTCATGACTCCTCAAGTATGCCAAGAAGTCTCCATCTCTATATTCTCCCCTTGAATTTGAGCGGAGGATAGTCACACTGCACTTGAATCGATTTTGCACCATAGTATGAAATAATTTAAATGCACCAAAGACTTCTGATTTGTGTCGTAGAAAATAAGTCCAAGTATATCTGGTACAATCATCTATAAATAATACAAAATATCTGTACTCCAATCGAGAAGTAATAGAAGCAGACCAAAGATCACTATGTATTATCTCAAAAGGTTTAGTGGCATGTTCAGATTTATGAAGAAATGGTAAAACATGACTTTTACTCAAACACGTAGTGCAAGAAACATCAAAAGTATCAACAGGGGGAATTTTATTCTTAATCAAACTAGAGTCAAATAAAAAATTTTAATTTTTGGAGATATGGATGACCCAATCATTTATGCCATAAATCCCAAACATTATTTCTATAACTCAACATAGAATCAGACAAAGAAGAACTAAGTAAAGTTGACGATGCCCCCCGTTGAGACTTCTTGAACTCTAGCGCAAACAAATGGCCCAACTTATGCCCCTTCCCTTTCACCTTCCCAGTGTACCGGTCCTGTATCAAGCAACCACCATGAGAAAAGGTGAGAACATTTCCCTCATCAACAAGTTGACCAACAGAAATCAGATTAGTAGTAAGGTTGGGTACTAAGAGGGTTTTGGAGAGAGGAAAGGATCTGGTTGGTGACAGTTGAAGGGACAGATCATTACTACCGATGATGTCTAACTTTTCACCATTAGCAGTAATAATATGTTTATGGTGAGTTTTAGTAGAAGGGATTGGGTAGTTGAAGTAGGCTCCTGGCATATGGTTGGTGGCACCTGAATCTATATTCCAAGCATGTGAAGGGGAAGAACAATATGTAGAGAACTTACCATACAAGCCAATAGTAGAGAAGCAAAGGAAATAGCAGAAGATACCAGTTGTTGAACCCTTTCTTCATCCATGACACCTATTGATTCACCTTTCACTGAAGACTCACCCTTGGTAGATGCAGTGTTTGTTGCTGGTCCATCTGTTGCCTGATAGGCCCGGGGCTGAGTCTTTTTCTAAGAGCCCTTAGCTGGTTGGACTGGACAGTCTGAAATGATGTGACCATGTTGCTTGCAATAGGTACACACATTCTTCTTCTTACAGTGAGATGCAATATGTCCAAAACCCTTACACTCATAGCACTGGGTTTTGGAGAGGTCCTTGGAAGTTGACTTCTTACCCCCATCAGCAACAAAGGCTGTTTTAGCCCCAACTTCAGCCATCTTCCCATCAAATCCGGCTGCAGTGAGAAGTCTAGTCTCTTCTCTCAGAAGTTCCCCTAAAACAGAATCCATATATGAAAGTGTTCCCCTACTTAGAATGTTGGACCTGATTATCTCATATTCAGGTCTAAGTCTCATCAAGAACTGAGTCACCTTTCTCTTTTCAAAGTGCTTCTGAAGATATTTTACACACTCCACTGGATCCGAGGGTTCAATGTGAACAATCTCATATTCAGCCCATAAATCAAGAAAACCAGAATAATACTCTTGTATTCTCCTATATCCTTGGCTGTAAGAGAATATTTTTGATTCTATCTGATATTGCTTAGATACGTTGGACTGTTGATAAACTTTTTCTAGATACATGTACATCTCATATGCTGTTTTCATTCTCCTCATGGGTACAAATATATGATAGTCAATAGAACTCAGAATCCAAGAAACAAGTTTACCATTGTCCAACTTCCATTGTTGTAAAGCTTTGGCCTTGGTCTCAGATGGTTTGGTGACCATTCCATTCAGATATCCTTCTAAATCCTTTCCCTCAACATAAAAGTCGAAGTGGAACTTCCACATCCCATAATTCTGTCCATTCATCTTTACAGGGATGATATCACCTCTGTCTGAAGCCATTACAACAAGAAAATAGCACAAATAGGGTTCAGCTGAAGCTTAAAGAAACTAATCTGAAGTAAGACTTGATCCAAAGACAAGTGAAATGGGTTGTAATCAATTCAAGAGAGTCAAAAAACTAAGATAAAAACCGCTTACTTTCACCGAAGATTGTTCAAGATCCAAAACAAAGAAAAGCTGAACACACGGTCTAGAAAAGGAAAGTCCGGGCGCAGCCGCCAAGAAGAAGAGTCTAGATCTCTCTCAAAACTTCACGGATCTCCGTAAAAATTTCAGAATATGTTGAGAAGGGCTAGGTGACAACTCCTTTCAATTCTTGCTACAAACAGAGGTCAAAAGAGAGATTTCCAATAAAATCTCTCTCTGGGTGCGCAGAAAACAAAAGAGGAGTTCTTAGATAGATCAAAACAGTCTAGGACCACTCGGCAGAGCTGTAGATTTTCAATAGATCACGAAGGCAAGATGGATCAGAGAGAAGGAAGATCAAAGAGCAACCTGCTCTGATACCATGTGAACTAAATTCAGATCTAGAAGAAAACAGATCTAGGGGTGTCAAGAATGGTCGACCCCCACCCCAAAGAGCCTCTTTTATGTTAAAGAGATAAAAAGTATGTATAGTTACAAGAATGCCCTTATAGGGCTGAAAGATAAAAAGAACAAATAAGACAATAAGAACTATGATACTGTACAACACGGACTATTCTAAGAATGTACATCAAGATATATCTTCATAGACAGAACCAAACATATTGAAGTTGACAGACATTTTATTCGAGAAAGAGTGGCTTCTGGAGAAGTTTGTCTACCTTTTATCTCTTCTGAAGGACAATTAGCTGATTTCCTTACCAAAGGCTTCCCCAAGGCTAAACTTCAGCATGATACTGGCAAGCTTGGCATGATTGACATCTATGCTCAGCTTGAGGGGGAGTGTGGAGAAGATGGGCCAAATGGCCCATAGACTATTTTCTTATTTGTTTTCTTTATGTTCTTTGCTGTAATGGGCCTCAACTTGGGCCTTTCTTATGTTATGTCTTTTTTAATTATTCACCCAGTTAAGGGCCTCTCTGTAAATTACTAAAATTAAGTTAATGAAAAAGGATTAGGGGTGTAAGAGGAGATTAGATTCGAAAATCTCTCTCTGAACCCTTATTGCCACCACCTTCTTCTTCCTCTTCTCTCTTCTCTCTTGATTTCTGCTGTTCTCAATCACTTTTCTGCATCTTTTTAAACAGTCTGTTCATTTTAGAAGGCTGTTTTTCTTCTATGACATCATTGGAAATTGGAAGGAAGTGGCGGACTCAAATGTCAATAAGCTGCCTGTTATTCCTACCTGATCCCCTCCTGAAAGAGGATTTATAAAGCTTAACTTTGATGGGAGTAGCATGGGAGACCCAGGTATGTCAAGAATTGGAGGTGTATTCGGGGATGAGGAAGGTAAAGTGTGTGCAATATTCTCAGGCCCAGTAGGTGAGGGAAACTCACTAAGAGCGGAAGTAAGGGCAGTTATGGAAAGGGTGCAAAGGGCTAGAACCATGAATGTTAGAAAGCTAATCATTGAAGGGGTTCCAAACTGGTAGTGGCTTGGTTACTGGATGAGGAAAGTAGGTTGTGGAATACAACAATGAGAAGAAAAAATTCATTTGGATCACAAAGGGCATGGAATTGAGAATATGGTGGGTGAAAAGAATAGCTAATTCGATGGCTGATGCACTAGCCAAGCAAGGGGTTGGGAGAAATATAACATTCTGGGTACAAATGTAATTTTTTAATTAAAAAGGGGAGAGATAAGAGGGTGTTTTGGAGCAGCTACAGTAACCCGAACCAGTGAAGAAGGAAGAAGAAGATGAGGAAGAAGACGAGAGAGAGAACAGGAGGGTTTAGTCGAAACTGATTAGTCTCCCATTCAGTCGACCCCCTAATGTTTATTAGGTTCTAATTACACTTACAAAGACTAAACTGCCCTCACTTAAGTGTGGGGCAAAGTACTCTAATAAAACAACCACATAAGCAAAGTACTTAACTGACATGAGATTACTAAACTACCCCTATTCGGCTCACTCTAACACTCCCCCTCAAGTTGGAGAATATATGTCATATAATCCCAGCTTGTTACATAGATAGTTCACTTTCCCTGAGTTTAGAGCTTTTGTAAACAAATCTGCCCATTGATCATTCGAGCCCACATGTTCTGTGTTTATCTCTTTAGCAAGGACCTTCTCCCTCACAAAGTGGCAATCAACCTCTATGTGCTTTGTTCTCTCATGAAATACAGGATTGGATGAGATATGGAGTGCAGCTTGGTTGTCACAATACAGTCTCATAGGTTTATCCATGTGAAACCCAATTTCTTGTAGAAGATTCCTCAACCACACTAACTCACAGGTAGTATGTGCCATGGCCCTATACTCAGCTTCAACACTACTTATTGCCACAACCGTCTGCTTTTTACTCTTCCACGTCACAAGATTTCCTCCAAGAAATGTGCAATAGCCCGTAGTAGATCTTCTATCATTCACTGAGCCTGCCTAGTCTGCATCTGTATACCCCACTACTTCAAGTTTTCCTCCTGGTTTATACAATAGTCCACGACCTGGAGCTCCTTTCAGATACCTCACAATTCTAAGAATTGCATCCCAGTGAGGTATACGAGGGTTCTGCATGAATTGGCTCACCACACTGACTGCAAAGGATATGTCAGGTCTCGTGATAATCAGATAGTTCAGCTTCCCCACTAGTCGTCTATACCTTCTAGGATCTTCAAATACTTCTCCTGTATCACTGCTCAACTTAACATTTGGTTCCATAGGGGTCTCAGCTGGTTTTGCACCTAACAGACCTGTTTCTTCCAATAGATCAAGAACATATTTTCTTTGGCATAGATTTACACCTTGTTTTGACCTGGCAACCTCTATTCCCAAGAAATACTTCAATGTTCCAAGATCTTTTGTTTAGAAATGATTTTGCAGAAATACCTTTAATTTGCCAATCCCCAATTTATCACTGCCAGTAATGACAATATCATCCACATAGACCACTAATAGAATCTTCCCAGCTTCTGAGTCATAGCTGAATACTGAGTGATCTACCTGGCACTACTTCATTCCAAAACTCTTCACCACTTCACTGAACTTTCCAAACCAAGCACGCGGCGATTGTTTCAACCCATAAATTTGTTAGACAGTTTATGTATGCCCTTAGCTTCAATCTGATTTGATGTACTTTTGTTATTTAGTGGAAATAAATAAAGTGCATGTTAGTTTTAAATGTTCACAGCCGTTGGATAAGTCTGGGGAGATTTATCCTGCCAAGGCTGATGCTGGTGTGCCACGAAGTGTTGGGATGGCCTGTCTCAGCCACCAGGGTAAGACCCGAGGCACATGCAGTATGGGATTACTTGAATCCTTGAACCGGACCAGATTTCCAGTCTTGCCCTGGACCTTGGAGATAGATGGGCAAAACTGGAAAGTTACACCTGACCCCTAGACTCGATTATGACACTTCACTAGGTGTCGGATCAGGCTGTCTTTGATATACCAATCAGTGAGATCCTTAGCGGGGATCAAAACCTGGGTATGTTGGGGCAGTTTGAGAATTCATCTGAGTGGGTGGTCATAGTGACAGAATCAGCCACTTTGTCGGACAAAGGGTGGGAATGCACTCTCTCTGATGGAAACCAAACTGCCGGCAGTTGATTTCAATCGTTGGAATTTTGTTTTGCAAAATTAATATACTTATATTATATGTACGGTTTCAAAATGTTTGCAAATGGTTTTAATTCCCGGGATCCATGTGAGAGGAGAGTGCGGCACTGTTCCTTGCAGTCGAGGGAGAGGTCCTCTCTTGTCGGGCAGTGCTTGATCATTAAGGGCTGAGAGGTTAAGTGTAAGACCATTTAGGATAATACCTGATGGGCTAATCTTGCACCTGCCCACAGTCCCTGGGTTTTTATAAGATGGCTTGGACCAGGGACCACTTAATGTAAGTGTTGGGCCCATAGGGTCCATACGATGGACTCAAGGGGTTCATTGAGTTTTTCAGTGAATTCGGCTGGGCCTTGTATTAAAGGCTGGGCCGAACCCATGTGGCTGGTGTGTAGATCAATGCTTGGGTCCCACGCCATACAAAGAAGCCCAACTGGGCAGCAGATTGGAAAGTAATTAGACACTGAACACTTAATGGGCCAAAAGCCCATTTCGAGGTGGGCTGATATGATCACCCATCCATGGGGCGAATTTGAGATTGAAGTTAGTAAAAGGATTGGGCCTTTAGCCTTATCCACTCTTAGAGACCAAATTCAATTTAGATTTGAATCTGGTAACCTCCTGATAAGATCAGGAGTAAGCTAACTCTATCTGTAGAAAGGATTAAGATTATCCCCTATCCAAATACTGATTTGGATTGGGATAACTCCTGATTGAGGAGGTTTCTTAATCAAGAAGAAAGGAGGAGAAAAACAACAGATTTTTCGAACCAAGAAAATTCGCAAGAAAGGTTCCTGGGAATAGAGATCAGATTTAATACTCTCCAGAAAAAAGAGAAAAATAGTTCAGCTTTTTCGTTTTTGGAGATCTCCTCCTGCCGCCGCCATCTACCATTGCAAGATTAGATCTTTGCAGAAAAAGAAAGTCAAGAAATCTGTTCTTGACATCAGTCTTGCAAGAAAGACTGAAAAGGATTCAGTGTTTAGGACTTCCTGAGGATTCTTGTGAAGGATCCTGTGTGTAGGACGCACCCTGCTGGTTCTGTTCCATCCACAGCTGTGTCATCTTCAGCAGGAACGGATCTTGGAGCGTTCTTTGGGCGTGAACACCAACTTTGGGAGATAGTGCTTCTCCGGATCAGGTATATTCCTCCCATTTGTCTTTTGGTACAGATCTGGTTTGATTAGGGTTCAAGTAGGATCCTTGAATATTGTATTCTAAATTTAGGGAATATGATTCCCAGTTGGGAGAAGGTAGGAAATTTTTGAAATTCGCCCCACCCATTCCGCAACCTTTATGGCGTCCATTAGATGGATCCTACCATTCTTTCAAAATTGCCTTCTTCAATCTGCATACCTTACCATCCTCCCCCTGAGCAACAAACCCAGGTGGTTGCTCCATATATACCTCCTCTACAAGATCACCATGGAGAAAGGCATTCTTTATATCAAGCTGAAATAGAGGCCAATCATACATAACTGCCAGGGAAATTAGTACACGAACAGAACCAATCTTAGCCACCGGAGAGAATGTCTCCATGTAATCCACTCCATACAACTGTGAGTAACCTTTACCAACAAGTCTGGCCTTCAGACGCTCCACACTACCATCCGGCAAGTATTTCACAGTATACACCCATTTACAGCCCACAACATGCTTACCAGGTGGGAGAGTAGTAAGTTCCTACGTTTGAGTATGTTGAAAAGCAGAAAGTTCCTCCTCCATTGCCTGCCGCCAATCAGGTGAACTGAGAGCTTCTTGAACATTGTTAGGTATGGAAATAGAGGATAAAAGGGAAACAAACTGGCGATGTGAGGTAGAAAGACGAGATAATGAAACAAAATTGGAAATGTGATGGAGGGTAGAACTGCGTTTACCTTTCCGTAAGGCAATGGGTAGGTCAAGGTCTGAAGGTTCAACAATAGGAGTCATGAGAGGATCCGCAGATGAGGTAGAAGCTGGAGGAGGGGCCGGTGTCGTTCGACGTCTATACACTTGCCGGATTGGTGGACGTTCGGTGGTGATCTGCATGGGATGAGGTGATGAGTCTACTCCAACAACAACATCTGGAACTGGATCACTAACAGGAAGAGGAAGAGGAAGGACGGGTGGAGACGAAGGCACTTCAGGACTTGAGAAGAAGGGGACTGACTCAAAAAAGGTGACATCGGGGCAGACATAACACTTCCGGGTAATGGGATTATAACACTTGTACCCTTTTTGAGTCCGTGAGTAGCCAAGGAAGACACATTTAATTGAGCGTGCATCTAGCTTGTCTATTCCAGGGCTCAGATTGTGGACAAAGCACACACAACCAAAGACATGAGGAATTAACGGGAATGGAGATAAAGTGGGAAACAAGATAGAGAAGGGGGACCGACCATGGAGGATGAAGGAGGGCATCCGATTAATGAGAAAACATGCAGTGAGTACAACATCACTCCAAAACCGTTTAGGAACATTCATGTGGTGAATAATAGACCGAGCAGTTTCAAGAAGCTACCCCATTTTGCTGAGGGGTGAATACACATGATGTCTTTTGAATAATGCCATGCTGTTCTAAATACTGTTGAAATAAAGTAAGAAAGTATTCACGACCATTATCTGAACGGAGAATTTTGATTGGAACACCAAATTGTGTGCGTATTTCAACATGGAATTTTGAAAAATGGAAAACAATTCACTTCTTTCTTTCATTAAGTAAATCCATGTCATTCTTGAACAATCATCAATAAAGGAGACAAAATACTTGTACCCATTATAAGACTCTATTTTGATTGGACCCCAAACATCTGAATGAACCAAAGAAAAAGGACTCAACATACGACTCTCAACTCTTGGACTGAAGGACACACGACGATGTTTCCCAAACTGACATGACTCACATTGCAAAACCGACAAATGACTCAATGACGGGACCAAAATCTTGAGAGCCTTGAGAGATGGATGTCCCAGTCGGCAATGCCATTGTAGAGGAGTAAGTGAAGTCTGAAGAGCAATTGAAGATCCACCACCATCAAGATAATACAATCCATCAGCTTCATGCCCCCCACCAATCTTCTTCCCCATCTTGAGATCCTGAAAAACACAAGTGGAAGGAAAGAAAGTAACAGAACAATTAAGAGCTTTGGTTATTTTACTAACAGACATAAGATTGAATGGAAACTTAGGGACATATAGAACAGATGATAAGGGCACAAAAGCCATGTCAACATTACCAACACCACATATGGGGGATGAGGACCCATTGGCAAGTGTAACAGTTTGTGATGTGGAGGTTTCAGAAAGAGAAGAGAACACACATGGAGTCCTGGTCATATGATCTGAGGCTCCAGAGTCAATAATCCAGGGAGAGGTTTTAGATGACATGCAAGCAATACCTGATTGGGCAAGTGTGGCAGTGGTATGTTGTGAAGTAGTTTGAAGGAACCGTTCATACTCATCACGCGGTACGCTCACCATCTCCCTCCCAGAGGTAGATGTAGATGTGGGAGGAGTTTGGTCTGCCGGTTTACTGTCACTGATATCAACCTCACCTGCTACAGCATGATTAGCCCATTTAGAGGGAGGGCCATGTAGATCATAACAGAAATTCACTGTGTGTCCCTCTCTACCACAATGAGTACATTTCCTTGTAGAGTTATTCTTCCCTCTGCCACGGCCTCCCCCTGAGTCACGACCACCCCGACTAATCATGGAACTGCCACGGCCTCCTCGGGGAGCATGACCTCCCCCTCTTGTACTATGTCCAACCCCTCTAGCTGTCACAAGTGCTGATCTATCAGACTGTGTGGAGTTCTCTGTCTGTCCCAAAGAAATTCTACGAAGCCTTGAGAATACTTCCTCAAGTGTAGGTAAAGCCCCCCCAATATTTGGGCTCTAACTGGTTCATATTCCGACTTCAGCCCCACTAAAATTCTTGTAACATCTAGTTGCTCCCTTTGCTGTTGTTGAACTTTAATATCTGGAGTAAGGGGGTGATAGACATTGAGTTCATTCCTTATATTCTTCATGCAGGCATAGTACTCTTGTAGTGTTTTGGTTCCTTGTTGTAAATCAAAATACTCATGATAAAGCTGATACACTCTTGTTGTGTTATCTTGTCCAGAATATAGCTTCTTAGCATGCTCCCATATATCCTTAGCCGTATCAAGGAACATGAAGTTGGCACTAATTTTGGTTCCATACTATTCCATAGCCAAGTCATGATTTGAGCATCTTCTTGTTCCCAATCATCAAACCCTGGAGAGTCCTCCGGTGGCTTCTCATCTCTTACGTGCTTTACTTTCTTCTTTGCCTTGAGAAACACTTCCACTGATTTAGCCCATAGAACATATTTCTCCCCATTCAGCTTAATTGAGGTCATTTGTACCCCTAGGTAGTCGGAGGAAATTACCACACTAGGTTTCTGTTCATTGTAGCCATCTTCTATTGCTGCCATTGCACTCTTTCACAGTTGCTTCTAACCTTACTTCTCAGCTACAAGCTGATTGATGTTGTTCACAGTTTGATAGTTCAGCACCTATTGCAGCCCCTAAACACAACAGTGGGAGCACACACTTGTTCTTCTTCACACTAATGCTGACTTCACGCACCTACGACCCACATAAGCATCACAAGCACCACAACACAACAGTAGGCCCTCTTACAACCACTCAATAAAAAAAATTGTGCATCACAAGCACCACAACACAGTCAAACTGCTACACCCAGTTCAGACTTGTTTAACACACTTAAGAGGGCATTACACAACCACAAGGAGCTTGGCAAGATCACTGCATTCCACCTTACACCACTCGGCCACCTACAGCAGCCCTAACACCACTCAACAACTCACAGCAGCACTACACCATTCGGCTACTGCACACACAGCCCTTCCTAGGGCAACAATGAACCTAGTTCTCTAGGTTCTAATCAGTACTAACTGATTCTTGAAGGGTTCCTACCCAGAAATACCAGCAACACAAAAGGACTAAATAACCAACCTTCCTTTGAGAGTATCAACCAACCATTCACTGCTGAAATCACCTTCCTTGATGAAGAAAACTGTGTGCAGCAGAGAGCAACGAGCTGTGATGTCTCAGACCTAGGGCGAACCAGCTCTCTCCATTAGCTAACCAGAAACGAAGAGGAAGGTGTCACGAACACAGCTGAGATGCTTTGCAAGCAGAAGCAGGTTAGAAACCTCGCTCTGATACCATGTTTTGGAGCAGCTACAGTAACCCGAACCAGTGAAGAAGGAAGACGATGAGGAAGAAGACAAGAGAAAGAGAGAACAGGAGGGTTTAGTCGAAACTGATTAGTCTCCCATTCAGTCGACCCCCTAATGTTTATTAGGTTCTAATTACACTTACAAAAACTAAACTGCCCTCACTTAAGTGTGGGGCAGAGTACTCTTATAAAACTACCCCTATTCGGCTCACTCTAACAAAGGGATTGTCTCTCTCCCACTTTCTCTTGTACACTTTCTTTTAAATTCAATGAAGTTAACTGTTATTAATAAAAAAAGAAAAGTATTAGTGATGGAGAAAGTTGTGATTTGCTGATGTGGAAATTATCTAGAGACATAGGACTTCTAAATAATAGAAAGGAAAGGGGTATATGAAGTAAATTTGAAGAAATTTTCTGCTGAAGACTCTATTCTAAGTCTAACTAACCTTAGAATTTTTTAAGTTCGTATCTTCTGAGCAACAGGAAAAAAAACTTAGAAAAACAAAATAAAATGTGAAACTAGAATTCTGCCAGACCTGTTTGTTATTTGTAATTTTGCTGTATCTTGGGCATTATCATACTCTAATAGCTCAATGGAAGAAATTTTCAAAGATTTCGAATCCACTGCATTCGAGCATTTATTGATTGGCATGGATAAATATCATTGAAATTTAAACTAGGCTCTAACATAATGTCCAAAGGCCTTGAACCCAGTGTTTTTACCTAATCCTGATCTTCACTTTCTTATAATGGTGTCCTAGCCTCCTTCCCCACTTGTTTATATGAACATCTTTGTTTAATATATTTGTCTTCTTCTTTTCTTGTCTTTGTTATTCATGAACTAGATGCATGCATCTTTTCCCTATAAAATCTAAATGCCCTTATCCATGTTGGGCTGTTTTTCACTCTAGTAATTTTTAATGCTTAGGGACAAGGATGGATACCATTGGCTTACTGGTAGAGTTGATGATGTTATCAATGTCAGGTATCTGGTTGGCTTTCAACAACTTCTATGGAACTTATCAATATTAGATGAGAACACATGAGAACATATAATACATATACAAATGGAATATGGGTAGTTTCAAATGTGTTTGAGCTTGATGTTGATTGTATGTGTAATGTCCTGCATTTTTGTTTTATATATACATAATATATACAGTGGACACCGTATTGGCACAGCAGAAGTGGAATCTGCTTTAGTCTCACATCCCCAATGTGCTGAAGCTGCTGTGGTTGGTGTTGAGCATGAGGTGTCTCTCTCTCTCTCTCATGAGTACAAATACACACAAACACATAGAAGAAGACAAAAAGTTTGCTTATTTATTTAAAACAATATATCACAGACTACCTGTAGTATATACTTTGATTATGGAATCTCTCCTAACCTATCTTGTAATCATATTTTATGCTCTTCTTGCTCTCAGGTCAAAGGACAGGGGATTTATGCCTTTGTTACTCTGGTGGATGGTGTTCCTTATAGTGAAGAACTCCGGAAAAGCCTTACACTTGCTGTAAGAAAGCAGGTATTCATCCATTTAAATTGTTTATCTAACATGATACTAAACTTTTTGAAGCATGATATGTTGACACCAACAGTAGTACAAAAATTAATAGGCCACTATGTATCCCAATTAGTATTTGAAGCACATGGTTGTAGTCTATCTAAAAAATACTTCTGGAAGTATGTGGTGGTTTTTTCACAATGTTTTAGGTTATGCCTATGCTCTTCTGTAGTCCTATTTGAGTCCAATGCCATGTGCTTATTCTCTGCCATTCGTTCTGGTGATATAAGAAAAGTATTTTACCCAAGAATTTGAATTTGAATTCCACTTTTTTGTCAAAAAAAAAGAATTTGAATTCCACTTTTTTTCATTTTTTTTATTACATGCATCAGAGCTATTTCTATTCCATGTAGTGGTAACCATGCATGTATAGCACAAACACCATATGAAAGTGCACTTACATATTCCTCACTAAGACCTCTTCTAGGTTAAGAAACATGCAAACTCATGTATTGTTCTTTGATGAAGTGCTATCCATACTCAGAATTCATAAAAAGAAAAAACAACCAACCATTTGTTGACAGATTATCCAACTGATATGTGCAGCACTGTATTTGGCATAAAACAGGGTGCCTAAAAGATAGGATTCCACAAGAACAGAAATTACAAAATGCAGTCAAAGGATGTTGTTGACAGATTTTATTGTATGTACTGTACACAGATTTAGTGCCTGCAAGGGTATTTTTGTAATTTCTATACCACTTGTGTTGTATGGCCAGTATAGTATAAATACAAATGCTTCACTCGCATGAAGCAAGTTCTTTTTGAGGCAATAAGTCAGCCAGCCTCTTCTCTCTTCCTTCTTCTTCTTCCTTCTTCTCTTCTTCTTCTTTCTCTTGCTCAACATGGTATCAGAGTGGAACCGTCCAGGCCTGGAAAACAACCAGCTGAGGTCACTATATTCCTGATGTTCGAAGGCAAGGAAGAGAAATCGTTCTCCAGTGCTGCGGTTAGAAAAGGGTTCTGCTACGAAGTTTTTTTTCATCCCCCAGCCCAGGTGCTGGTATCTGTAGTTGCTCGACTGAGAAGACTGTTGAAAACTATCACCTGATGTACGAAGAAGGGTTCTGGCTTGCAGAGAAGATGGTGTCCAAGAGTGTACTGCCTATCCACTGTTTGGGTGACCTGGTACTCAACTGAAGTTTTTTTTATTGTTCTCTTCTTGCTCTCTTCGATGGACTGTTAATGCCCTAAAATCTGAGTAGGGTGACTGTTCGGCTACATTTTTTTTCTCTTCTCTTGTGTGTTACTGCTATTCAGCTACTCTAAGTAACTGTTGATGCCCTAAACACTTTGTGACTGTTCGGCTGCCCTGAAATTGGTATCAACCAATTAGGTGTGTGGTGAACTACCACTTTGTATTTCTGTTCCTACTGAGAAGTTGCATGAAAGTTGTAAAACTGTAGGTCATTCAGACCTGGTTACACTGCAAGTGCAGTGTTCGTATGTTGTTCTGTGGACTCCTACAAACTGTAGGTCATACAAACTAGTATGCAGCTGTAGTGTTTGTGCTTGGTTCTCTGTGAAACCAAAAATCAGCAAGTGCCTAGTTGTGGACTGTAGCAGCTCTGTAAGGCAGTGTGCCTTGGGTTGTGTACTCCTAAACCTGGAATCATGATTAGTGAAGATTTAGTCACATCCGGAATCTCCACAATGCTGAATGGAATGAGTGGGGGCAGTGACCTATCCTTCCCTATGGCTGCTGTTTCTCTTGATGGGTTAAATTACCTAGAGTGGTCAAGAGGGATCAAGTTATACATAACTGCAAGGGGAAAAATAGGCTATATAAATGGAAGAATCAAAGAACCACCTTTTGGAAATGCTGAACATGATAGATGGGATCAGGAGAATAGTATGGTTATGTTGTGGCTCTTGATCTCCATGCAACCACAAATAAGGAAGAACTTCATGTGGGCTGAAACTGCAAATGAGATCTGGGAACAGGCAAAATCCACATATTCTGAACTACGACACTATGCCAAGATCTATCAACTGCAAGCAACATCATCTACTTGTCAACAGGGGGAGAGAAGTTTATCAGTTTATTACTCTGACTTGACCTCTGTTTGGAAGGAGTTGGACCATTACCAGAATATTGATTGGAAGTGTGATGAAGATGCCCAATTGTATAAGAAACTCGTCTCACAGCAAAGAATGTTTGCCTTTTTGCATGGTCTCAATCCTATCTATGAATCCATCAGAGTACAAATTCTCAGTTCTAAGGATCTCCCATCAATTCAGGAGGCCTATGCTCTTGTCCAGTCTGAAGAGAGCAGGAGAAACTTGATGAACAACACCGGAGGGGATGCAATTGTGTTGGCGGCAAAAGGGGGTGCCTCTACTAGTGGTGGATCTTCTTCCAGGAGAGGGGATCTTCAGAAGAAAACAGAAGATAAGGAGAAATTGTGGTGCACTAACTGTCAGAAGCCCCGACACACCAAAGATACTTGTTGGGATCTTCATGGGAAACCAAAATGGGCTCAAGATTTGCCTAAGAAGCAAGACTCAGATGTAATTAAAAGGCCCAGGCAACAAGATACCAAGAAACACCACATGGCCAACATGGTTACTTGGGAGAATCAGCCCTCCACTTCTACTGTGACTCAACCACCACATGGCCAACATAGCTACTTTGGATCTGACCCAAGGGAGGATATTGTAAACTCCTTCCGTGACCATCAGGAGCTTTATGGTAGAACAATTCGCCAGATGGATGCTCCTCCCACAACCTCATTTGCATCCACGTCAGGTAATCTTGCCACAACTTTCCATGTTGCTTCTCACAACCTTGACTCTCCATGGATCATTGATTCTGGAGCGTCAAAACACATGACTGGTATGTCTTACTTTCAAACTTATCACCCTCTTTCCGGAAGAGATAAAGTGAGACTAGCTGATGGATCATACACTTCCATAGCTGGTATGTCCTCCCTGTTGCTAATGATCTTGACCTTCCTATTGCCCACAGGAAAGGTGTTAGGTTGTGCACCACTAAACACCCAATTTCCAACTTTGTTTCCTATGAGAACATCTCACCTTCATTTCGTGCCTTCCTTACCTCCATTGACAGTATCCCTATTCCCAAGAATGTGGCAGAAGCTCTCTCAGTACTAGAATGGACAAATGCCAGGAAGGAAGAAATTGATGCTCTTCATAAGAATGGCATGTGGGAACTTGTTGATCTCCCTAAGGTAAAGGATCCAGTTGGATGTAAATGGGTGTTCACTGTTAAGCATGGGGCTGATGGAACCGTGGAGAGGTATAAAGCTCGTTTAGTGGCAAAGGGGTTTACTCAAGTATATGGAGTTGATTATGCAGAAACTTTTGCCCCTGTTGCCAAAATGAACTCTATTAGAGTACTTTTCTCTCTTGCTGCTAATCTGAATTGGGATCTACATCAGCTTGACATCAAGAATGCCTTCTTGAATGGTGACCTTGAAGAGGAAGTTTATATGGTTCAACCCCCCGGCTTTCTGGCTCAAGGAAATGAACAGAAAGTGTGCAAGTTAAAGAAGTCTTTATATGGGCTGAAGCAATCACCAAGAGCTTGATTTAGCAGATTTCATACTGCAGTTCAGCAGAGGGGATACGAGCAATGTCAGTCAGATCACACACTATTTGTGAAAAGGGGAGAAGGTAAAATGGCTGCCCTAATAGTGTATGTGGATGACATAATTGTTACTGGTGACTAGAAGGATGAATTCAAAGTTTGAAGGGTTTCCTTGCCACTCAGTTTGAAGTGAAAGATGTAGGACCTGCCAAATACTTCTTTGGAATTGAGGTTGCCCGATCAAGAAAGGGTATCTTTATCTCCCAAAGGAAATATGTCCTAGACTTGCTTAAGGACATTGGAAAGATTGGGGTTAAGCCAGCTGACTCTCTCATTGACCCCAACCATAAGTTAAGTGACAGCCAAGGTGAACCTCTTAAAGATGTGAAGCAATTTCAGAGGCTTGTAGGGAGATTGTTGTACCTCTCTATGACCTGTCCAGACATAGCATATGCTGTTTGTGTCCTCAGCCAGTTCATGCATGCACCTAGGACCACTCATCTTGAAGCAACAGAGAGGATACTGCGGTATCTTAATAAGTCCCCTGGTGCTGGCTTATTATTCCAGAAGCATGGACATTTGAGAGTTGAAATTTATACAGATGCGGATTGGGCTGGATCTCAAAGTGACAGAAGGTCTACTAGTGGTTACTGCACCTTTGTAGGAGGGAACCTTGTTACTTGGAGGAGTAAGAAGCAAACGGTGGTGGCTAGATCCAGTGTTGAAGCTGAGTACCGTGCAATGGCACACGGAGTAGCCGAAGGTATGTGGATAAAGAATCTTTTGTGTGAGTTGGTTTTCCAGTGGACAAACCCATGACTCTACTCTGTGATAACAAGGCAGCTATAAGTATTGCTGCTAACCCGGTACTACATGATAAAACAAAGCACATTGAAGCTGACAAGCACTTTATCAGAGAGAAAGTCATCACAGACGAAGTATGCACTCTATATATCAGCTCTGAAGACCAACTAGCAGACATCTTTACAAAAGGGCTAAACCATTCCAGACATCAAGATCTCTGTGATCTATGCTCCAACTTGAGGGGGAGTGTTGACAGATGTTATTGTATGTACTGTACACAGATTTAGTGCCCGCAGGGGTATTTTTGTAATTTCTATACCACTTGTGTTGTACGGCCAGTATAGTATAAATACAAATGCTTCACTCGCATGAAGCAAGTTCTTTTTGAGGCATTAAGTCCGCCAGCCTCTTCTCTCTTCTTCCTTCTTCTCTTCCTCTTCTTTCTCTTGCTCAACAGATGTTATCAAGTTTGCTTAAGGTTGATCTAAAATATGGAATCTTGGAAAATTCTGGATTAATTGTTTCTCACTAATCATGCAGTTTAAGTTAGCTCTTATTGCTAGCCAGGAAAAAACGCCTTATATTAGGGTTTTAGGTTCTAGAAGCAAATGATGTTCAATATTGGGGTTTAATTACAAAGGTTGGTAGGAATGGATATTATTGGATCACTTGATGAATGGGTTGATAGATGAGCTCAAGATCCAGTCTTTATTACAAGGCTACAATCTTAGTTTAAACATGAAAAAGAAGTGAAAAGGGATTAAACAGAATCTTAAAAACTCTTCATCATCTTGCAAACAATGTTATACCGACAACATATTCAATCTTTGTGTAGTTTTGTGACTTCAAAGAAAAAAATACTTGATACTAAGCAGTTCCTTAGATGATATCCTAATTAAAGTAAATTAGAAACTTAAATCCTGTGATATACTAATCAACCGTCAATCAATTGATTATAGCCCTCCAACAAGTTTTGACTTCCCAAATAAGGCCACAGAAGTTAAACTTTTGACTATAGCTCCTGACAAACTTAACAATTCTAACTTTCTTCAAACATTCTAAAGAAGTCACACAAACTCAATTCAAAATAGAGCCTCTAATTAGATCTAGTTGGATCTATGTTTTGGCACAGTTTTGTTCAGCTCATACATTAATTGATATCTATACTTTTGCAACTGCTACAAAAATATGATGGATATGAATTCTTGTGAGAGATGAATTTGCAAAGGTCCTGTGGCCCAATAGGCTTCTTCTAAGTTCTAACTTTTCCTTTGGCTCATCGGATCCCTGGCTTGGTGTAATGACCTTCATACCCTTTAATTAGAAAGAAACCCCAACTCATTTATTGGTGATGGATTCCAACAGGCTTTAGGGGCTTGGGCATAATTTAA
Organism: Nelumbo nucifera; assembly: GCF_055504915.1. Taxonomy (NCBI): domain Eukaryota; kingdom Viridiplantae; phylum Streptophyta; class Magnoliopsida; order Proteales; family Nelumbonaceae; genus Nelumbo; species Nelumbo nucifera. The sequence goes on along the minus strand of NC_142652.1, from coordinate 1,087,013 downwards.
GGGATAAGAGTTTTATCCAATGTTTACGGGCCATTGCTTGGTATATGGCATAATCTTGTGCTGATAAGTGTGAGAATGTGACTATGAGTCTGAGACTACCACTTTGTGTAAAAAATGCCAAAGGTTGGGGTCTCTCGATTGTTTCCATTTAGGGGTAGTCTTGTAGAACTTGTATTGCAATGCCTGTAGTTTATAATTGTCTATGGCCAAAGTTTACGTCATTGCTCATTAAAACTCATCATCTTGTTCAAATCTTTAAAAGTGCTGCTTTGAAGCTGGGTGTTAAGTTGTATCCTTATTCTGGGTAAAATTTCAATATTATGAAGCTTTATATGTGCACTTTAGTTGATGAAGTACATTCTCTGAAACTAAAAGTTTCATTGTCAGATTGGACCATTTGCGGCCCCAGATAAAATCCATTGGGCACCAGGCCTTCCAAAGACAAGGAGTGGGAAGATAATGAGAAGGATTCTAAGGAAAATTGCTTCTAGGCAATTGGATGAGCTTGGGGATACAAGTACACTTGCAGATCCAAATGTCGTGGACCAGCTTATTGCACTTAGTGATTGCTAAAGGGCTGAAATGAAAGTACCCTCAATCCTTCAAGATGACTACTCCCAGTTCTGGTTCAGCGAATTATAAACTTGTAGAGTATCTGAATGATTTCACTAATATCATCATCTTTATCATTATCATTATTGTTTTCTATCAAGTTCCTGTTTTTGTATTTATTGAACTGGTCTACAAAATAGTAATTGAAGGCTTCAATTTTGAGCTATCATTCAAAGTTGTGTTACTGGTATTTTTGGTTGTCATTTATTGGGGAAATATTGAGCCGAGAGTTTCTAAAATAAGAAAAATGGAGTTGAAAGAAAGCTTTTTCTTCTTTTTGGGAAAAGGATGTGTTTATTAAGAGGAGCTGAAATACTCGTACAAATTACGGGGGATCCAAATACCGATAGTCAGCTCCTGGCTCCTGTGAAGGCTTGAAGACATTGTGGAGTCCGCGTTCTGTGCACCCATGGGTGCACTGGACGAGTGAACACTCTGTCCAGGGGAAGCAAGCATAACGTTAACGGTCAAAGGCCCGTTAACATGGGTTTGGCGGTTCAACTGGACACAAACCGACCACAAAATGACAAAAGGTAAATGAAAAGGAAGCCCTCCCGCCGGTGGTTGTCCAAGTAGGTGGTGGTTGTTCCTGCCGGTGGTTGTCCAAGTAGGTGGTGGTTGTTCCTGCCGGTGGTTGTCCAGGTGGGTGGTTTCTGTTGACACGAGAAGCCCTTTGTAAGAAGTAAAAGATGGGCTCGCTCACCTCGAGTTTGGTTCGGCTCGAATTCTCTTTGAGAAAAAATATTTTAAAAATAAAAAATTATATATAAAAATATTTTTTATTTGATATTTAAAAAATTAAGAATTATATTATTTTTATTATATATTCGAGCTCAACTCGTGAGCCTCACAAGTCAAGTTCTATTAGGCTCGAGCTCAACTCGCTTATTAATTGAGTCTATAAATTGGGTTCGAGCTTACCTCGAAGCTTTAATTGAAATCAAGCCGAACCGTAAAGACCTCAGCTTGTTGCCACCCCTACTGATCACCTATTTATCTCTTATGTATGGTAGTCTTGGTAGAGGCTAGAGGACAGGTCCAACCTGAGTCTATATCTCGACCCACCTAAGTTGGGCTTGGGTTGAGGCCTTGCATAGCCTAAGCCCAATGCAACCCTAGACCGTTCAAATAAATACATACCCAATATCTATACCCATCCACTAGTATGTATATGTGTGCGAAAGAGGGGGGATAATGCACCCCAATGGGTATGGTATCTTACTGTCCATCACCAAACCCACTTATACTTTTAGGCAATTGACATGATACCCTCGCTAACTTTAACCAATCGGAAATCCATGTGAATTTAAATGAATACCAGTTGATTGGTTCAGTTTTTGAGAACCATACCCTTTTTAGTACCATAGTCGAACCATAGCCCACAGGAATAGATTTTCATTCTCTCTCTCTCTCTCTCCCCCCTTAAAGTTTCTTTGATATTTTCGGTTTCTTGCAGCGAAAACTACTACTTATCTGGTGCCTGTAATTTGCTCAAAGGTCCCACCTTAACCAGAAGGTCCAAAACTACTACTTCAAAAAGACAATAGAGAAATTAGGTGAGGTTTGCATTCGTAACCTAGAAGAGAAATAGCATGCTTTATAAGAACGAAGCACGAAATAAAAAGGAGAAACTAGGTGACTCTTCCACTTTCATTTAAAAACAACTAAATTGAAACCTTAGCTACCAAAACCGGGTAGTGAGAAAGCAGGAAAAAGATCAAAGAGAGGAAAGTTTGTAAATAATAAATATATGTACAATGTAGAAATTATTCAGCCCAAACGCAATTCATACTAAAATTTAATGCATTGGGGTTGGAAAGGGAAAAAAAAAAATACCAGCCTGTGTAAAATTACAAGCTGTTGGTTCAGGCTCAGGTTGGGCCCGCCCAAGTTGCACACCCCTACTGAACTTCCATTGATGCTTACTCAACAAATACATTTAACTGCTGACTTTCATGGCTTCCGATAACGGGTATTTGTTATGATTTTGGTTTTGTTGGCACTGGTTAGCATTTCGGAGACATTTCAAGGAAAGTGAAAGATATATAGTGCAAAATGCTCGAATAATGTGTGGTCTTGCACTAAAATTACTAGTATATATTCTTTCTATAAAAATATGCCAGTTTAGCTGAATTCTCAGCTCTATACAAAAACTCGCAGAAAGTGTAAGATGAGGGGGGCACTAGGGAAGCCAGCCCTCAGGGAAAAGGGATAAAGAGGTAAAAGAAAAGATTGCAGGATTAGTAAGAGAAAACATGCCATTGCCTCCACGTGTAGAAAAACTGGAACCCAGATTCTTTTCCCTCCCCATCAAAAAAAAAATTGGGAGGCATTTTTTTTCCCGAAGTTATTGCGATGCTATATATATAAAGAAGAGAGAGAGAGAGAGCCAAATAAGCACTTGTTGACCACATCATGATCCGATTCCAATAAGCCTCAACTGTTGAAAAGGTAAATTAGCCACCGTCAGAATGACAGTATGTAACGAGTGCTTGGAAAGTTTTAATTGCAAATCAGTTTTGTAACCCTAGAAAAAACGAGAATTTCCAAAAGAAAGGAAAAAAACTCACGATGTTGTTTTCAGGCTTTTTCCAGTAGAATCCCTGAAGGAGAACTGGCAGGATGTTGCAAGCTGCAAGAATATAAATCATCAAAGCATGCATCCCCATCCACTCCAGTATCATAGTTGGGCGCCTATAGCCATAGACATCAACCTATACAAATAAAATGAAAAGATTCAAAGCACAGCCATCAAGTTTATCGAAATAAAATGTAAACAATTTCTCTTTAAGGCAGATGGGAGTTGAAAAAGCTTACCAGCACGTAAGTTCCAGTAAAGAGAATGCCAGCTGCACCGGCTGTAACACAAGTGTAACTAAATGTGTACAGGGCTTTATTCAGATGCATTCCTGAAACAAAGAGACATAAATGTTCAATAAAACAAACTTATTGTTGTAAAAATTTAAAGAGAAACAACAATTTCTACTCGTACCAAAAAAATCCAAGACAAAGCCTGTAACTACAAGACCCGAGGCAGGGATCATCCATTGAAAGATTCTTTCCTTGTGATCCTGCACGTAGTTGAATAGTTAACAAAGCTAGTAAACAAGGGGAAAAGAAAGCAGTTTCTTTCATGAAAATTTTGTGTGAGTTAATAATACCTTAAAATGCACAATAATATGCCCATAATGCAACCCGATCAAGCAAGTAACAATGGCCATCACTGAACTGCAATGGACATCCATGAAGGTTTGTGAAATGTTTCAGATTAAGTTCCACAAAATTGAATGAATTCAAGAAACATAGCATGAACACAATATTTGATTACAGACCTCAACAGTCCTTCGGGATCAAATGGGGCTTGGCACCATGAGGGAGCATCAGGAGGAAGTGGGCCATAATCTGGCGAGTTGATGCTGCATTGCTGTGGGAGATGAAAATACAAAGATAAATATTAGTTGAAGAAGGATTTATATCAAAGAGAAATTCAACAGTAAGTAGGCTTCAATTTCTTAAAAACCTTTGTTCGTGCATAGATTGGTCTCTTGTATAGATGCTGAAGACCCAGTATTTTACGGTCAATCATTCCGACAGCATTACAAGCAGGTCCTGTGTCACCTCGCACTCCACATTTCACCTTCATACGCAAATTGATATTAGAACATTTGCTACTAGTTTTAAAACCGAAGTCCTGGTCAACTAGCCAATCTATATTAATTAATTAAAGAACTTACTGAAAATATCTTCGGTGCAGCAGATGAACTTCCATTGAAAATTTGATACTCCCAGTCGGGAATATATAATCCATATAACAAGGTAAGGTATGTCGTAGTAAGGACAAAAGCCACCATCCTGGGGAAAGAAACAGGGTAGAAAACAATTATCATGTCAATCATACAAGCCTGTAGTGAAATCAGTGAAGAATTCATATGCACTGGCCATTTCATGTAAGCTACTGAGAAACACAATGAATTCAGAATTTCAGACTTGAACCCATGTCAGCCCAAGATTTTACCATTACACCAAGCCATGGTGCCTTGGAACTATTAAAATAATTACAAATAGTGACTGTTAATAAAAACAAGGGTACATTGCAAACTATGATTCCCTTCAATAACAAATACTCACCCCATGTTTCTCGTATTATGATTTATGATTACTGTACCCCTCTAGTCAACTCAAAAGGAGACATTCTTGATGACAATTGCACAATAACATGATTATCCCTAGCATTTCGCATATATATGCTAAATTCCTATTATGAAATACCAATTATACCCCAATACTGCCCCTACTCTTTCATCTTTAATATATGATGGACAAAAACCAAAAGAACTCTATCATCTTCAATTTAGTTGGTTTCAATGACATTTCACTTGAGCTGTATGTCCTATAGACAGCAAAATAAAGATGTGACTATTGATCTTTTTAAATATTTTTGATAAAATGTGTTACTATTAATCAAGTATCCAAACAATGTACCGAAGCAAAGCCTTCAGACAAGAGGGATTCTCAACCTTCAAAACGTGGCTAGCCTCTCCAATTAAAACTGGTTTTCATTTAAATTCATGTTTCTGATAAAGGAATTCAACGCCTTATATTGTTATGGATTCCATTCTTTTATATAAAATGGCTTGTTATTTACAATAAACCTGATTTTGGGGTCAAGTAAATCTAGCTTCTGAATCCACTCGTATGGAAAAATCATATGCATGCAGCAAGTAATTAACAGTTTGGACAGAAATAAATAAATTCAACATATACCACCTGGACAACACTCTAAAGAATGGCACGTCACAAATCACTATTACTCACTACCCACACTTTCAGTGAAAATTGCAAACCTTAATAGTGGTTACAAATACATAAGCAAATAGAGTATAACCTACCACTGATACCGATATTTCTTCAACAAGGACAATCCGGAATCAATATTATCGTCTCCCTTGATCCAAATCTCACACAGCGCAGATAACAGATATGCTATTGCAATTCTCTGCAGGGAGACAAATGTTTGAGATCAAATTTCCAGGCACTAACTATAAATCCAACTCAAGATAAATAGAATGACAATGGTCCTAGTTTACGCACCTGGAGGACACCCATCCATCTAATTTGATTTATATCAACTCCATAAGTCAGATTGTTTAGACCATGAAAATAACCTCCTGGTAGATGAAAAATAAAGAAAAGGTTATAGACAACACTAAATCCAAATACCCTGTTTTTTTTCAAAAGTACCATGGCTTACCAGTTACTACTCTCTTTTGGCAATAGGAAATAACAAAGTAAATCCGCTAGCCATATGAAATAAAGATTAGAGTACCTTGGAGCACAAGACCAACAGCGAATAGCTTCAGTGCACGGAGTACAGCCTTCTTGGTTGCATCAATTCTGCATGGCAATTTCTGTATGCAATAGTTATTATGAGCTGCTCAAAATATGATATATTTATTAATTTTATACAGAACTACAAAAGAGGAAATTCCACTCCCTTTTTTCTTTGGTTCTCAATCTTCCTCTTTCCACTTAAATTATCTTAGTTGGTAAAAACCTGCATAGCTTGAGTTGTTTTCATGGACTCTTTCACATGGGTTTGCTAGTTGAACCGTTTAGAGAATTTAAATGACTCTAGTGGAAGAGTTCATTAAACCGTTTAAAGAATTTAAATGACTCTAGTTGAACCGTTTAGGTCAGATCCCAACCCTTTATTTTTTTATCAGCAATATGAGTTCAATAATCAATCATTTCTCTCCCAACCCTCTATTTTTTACATCAGCAAAAGAGCTCATTAATAAATCATCTCTCCCAACCTTCTATTCATGGAGAGATTCATCCAAAAATCACTTGCCATGTGTTCAAATAAAGCACTAGTGCCTACACCATGCCCTACACCTCGATACCCCACCTTGTATTGGGCTGTTTTCCCATGTAATGCCATATCTTGATGCAAACCCATTATGATCTGAAGTTTCAAAACCGTCAGTAACCAGAAAAAGAAGAGAACAAAAAGTCACTTTCCATATGGCAATGATGCACCAAACAAGTAGGGCCTTTTAGGCCATTATCTAAGTATTGTCGGGCAACTGAAACTGCATTGAGTTCAGAGAATGTTTCTCAAATAGGTTCTTAAGCCCTCAAAGATATGGGTAGAGATGAAGACAGTCTAAGTATATACCTTATACGCAAGTGCAAGTGATAGTCCAACAATGAACAAGAAAAATGGCATGACAAAATCTGCAAGCGTTACACCATCCCACGGTGAATGATTGATTGATGGAAACATTCCACCAGCATCATCGACAAGAATCATTAGCTGCAATAATAACAACAGAAGTAGAGGATTATAAGAACAAAGTACATTGTCATAGGTTGTTTGATATGTTGACATGGTTAGCTGCATAAGATCTCGAGATACTTTAGAAACAATGAAGTATACGTTATGAGTCTTATGACATCTCTCATGCATGATACTCTGGATTGGGTCATAATATATTAGGTTTAGGGCCTCATAATATGCTTATTTGCTTTCCCAAAATTAATTCATTAAATCATATTTTATCCCATTTGATGGCGGATTTAGAAAAAAGCAACTGCTTATAGGGAAAAAAATGTAAGACTTATAAAGCTGCCCCTGAAAAATCAGGACTAAATAATTGCTCTGGATACAAAAATGTTATGAGGTCAAAGATGCTTTTTTTTTTCCTTGAAAGCCAAAGATGGACTTTGAAGATCCATAGGTGAGTACCTTGTATCTGTATGCAAGCCTGTATAGGTTTTAACCCGGAGGCATTTGAGGAAAGAGAAATAAGACAGTGGAAGAGTGGATATATGAGCTGGAATTTAGAAGCAGGAATGAAGAATGTCAAACAAAATGAATGATAATAGCGAGGCTCATATAGGAGGAACATAATAATAAACTGCATTCTGGAATAGAGCCAAAGTAAAGGTATCTCATAATGAAAGTGAAGCGTATAATATATTTGTAGATGAGTCATATGCAGAGAAGAAACAAGCTGGAATAGGTTTTGTGACATTGAATCCTAATGGCAACTTTATTGCAGTAGTAGGCCAAAGATGCAGAGCACAAGGAGCAGAATACGGGGAGGGATGAACATCTCTATGTGCGTTTAAGTAGGCTATAGCTTTTGGAATGTGAAAAATCCAAATGTTAGATTCTGCGAATTTGGTAGCTTAATTAAACAAGATATTGAAGAGTGTTCGTTGGATGGAGCAAACACTGACCGAGGAAATTATGCGAATATCTAAGTTTTTGCATCATGTAAATCAAGTAGGAAAAGATATGGAAACATGGAATACATTGAAAGTAACCACCACAGTGGCAATGGCATCACTTTTTTGGCCCAAGTACAGTGTTGGGGCACAGTATAAATTATGTCATCCAAGGTGAATTACGGAAGACTATAAGGTCTAATCAAAATCAAAAGTTCAGAGAAGAAAGATGTTATAATCCACGCACCGAACACTGAACAATTAGTCGTACAATTGTGGTCACACCCACCTCCCTAAAATTGTCATCTCATAGAACAGGAAATTGCTTAAGAAGCAAATCTTGCCTACCTTTAAATTATAAACTTGATCAACGCAACCCAGTCACCAGTCACTTGACTTCCACGCGTATCTTCACTATCTGTTTTGGTTCAACAATTCGAAAGTGACACTTCCTACTCGGTGGTTTTCTGACTAGGTGAATAAGTGGGATATTTTTACCCCTATTCCCAGTGGCTCTCTTTTCCTATTCACAATCCAATAGGAACCCAGCTTGCATTTTTTTTTGTTTGGCACTTTTCGCTGTCTGCTAATAAATGGACAAAATGTGCCGCATGTTACAACCCTCCATGTGGAACTGAGTGGAGCATCCAATAGCCTACTGTGGTACGGGCTGAAGGTAAGATAAGAGAAAAGGCCTTCTAGCAATTCCATAGGGTCCTCTCACATGAAGAGCACACTTCTCCAACTCAAGGCGGACATGGGCATCAGTTAGAATCCAATGCAGGGAGGACCCTCTTCTGTATCGAACACCTTTTGCAAAACAAGTTGCATGATAGAAAAAATGGGAACAGTATATCATCATCAAAGCTTTTGATAAGATGGTTTTTCTTACGATAGAATGTAGACACCTGGACCACATCTTCTAGGGCCCTGACTAAAAGGGCCAAAATACTCGATTCTAGTTATCCGTGGTCTTGCGAAGGGCGGACAGGAAAGTGGCCTCTCTCAAATTGTAAAATAATTTGAACTAAAATATATATAGGAAAAATAAATAATAAAGCCTGGGACAGGATTTCGTGATTTTTTTTTTCATAAAAGCAAACAGAGAGGAAGGGGGGATATCGGATGAAAAGAATAAGAAGCAGCAGCAATTCATGATTTTTTTTCATAAAAGGAAACAGGGAGGAAGTGGGGATTTCGGATGAAAAGAATAAGCAGCAGCAGATATTCAATTCATAGCTTACAAGGACCGCACCAACACCGACGCAAGTCGATTGTTAGTTTTGGAGCTGGACAACCAAGGATCCATAATTAATACAAGACAGATGAATTGGTCACCAGGGGCCCGGGCACCAACATGTACTAAATATTTAAAATGCCTTTCTCAAAACAACAAGGTAAAAAAATTGTATTTTAGATAATCAAAAGAAGAAATAGGACGACTGTGTCTGGACCTAGGAACCAAGCACGCGATGATATGATGAAAGATAGGTTACATACATCTCATGCCACAGATACTCTGTACTAGTCATCAGTGGCCAATTGGACAGGGTACTGGGCCAGACTGTGAAATCACGTCTTTCCTTCCAATTCAGTTCAAGTCACTAAACGCTAACGTAAAATGCAGCAGCACCTACTTGGCGTGTGATGAAACCTACAAGAGAGATTGATAAGAAGGGTTGCCTTGTACTCCTCCCCTCTTGAACGAGGAGCCGTCTCCCAACTGACGGGTCAGAGTCAGACCCACCAAGCAATTAATGACAGAAAACTTTCCACCCTAAAATCTGCCAAATTAACTACACTATAAAATAATAACTGATATTCCATCTAAGGTTTCTTCTCCTTGTTATTCGATTTGTTTTTATGGATTCCTGTATTATTTGTTTTGACCATCCAAATATTTTCTCAACGAAAAGCAAACTAACCAATAATAATGGGGATTTTTATTTTTTGCATAAAATTCCCCTAAAAATAATCACCGTCATCTATCGAGCAAATGAATGAAGACAAACCAGGTCTTTACTCTTGCTGTTTTTTATTTCACGGCTGGAAGACACTACACACTTCCCTATGACCATAACATGACCTTTTAACAACAAACAGAGTATCAACGTGAATGTATTGTACGAACCAGCTATTACTATTACTTTATTATTATTGTCCCTTAAAATAAGAAGGGATAAGTGAACTGCAAATCTGCCATCGACCTCAGAAATCTAAAACTGCAAATCTTTTCTAATAGCCCCTATAAACCGCATCCTGCCCGTAAGTTTGACATCAATCTACGGGCAAGATTCAAGAAGACGCGGTTTGAATCCTTGGAGGATTTAAGAAAACGCGGTTTGAGCTTTGAAGATTGAAGCGTTGGATGTTGTTGGAAGTTTGAAGTGGTGGGGGTGGGTAACCAAAGCAAGGAAAGGATCCCTCATCCCTGGTTTGATTCTGACTTGAGAAATACTAAAGTCGGCAAACCTAAAAGAAAAACTACCAAGAGTCTGGGATGAGTCTCAGAAGACTTTGTCAAACGTGAGGTAGTCTTCCTACTACACACACTTACAGCACTCTTTGCCTTCTTGACCCTGCGGTAAGTAACTGGTGTGTTTGTATGCTAGTGTGACACTGACTCAACAACAAATCTCATGCGTAGCTTCTCCAAAACCACGTGTATTATCGTATTATATATATACACTTAGAAAGTACACGTAAGGGCATATCATATTATATTGTGATGGCCGATGGGCGACTACCAAATCAAGGCCAATATTCCAATCCATCCGCTCTGATGAGTCTTAAACTCTGAACTCTGAAGGGGCACTTCCAAGTTTCAAGTAAAAACTAATATTAGATTTTAATGTAAGATGCCGTACGCGTGAGGGAGAAAGAATAACCTACGTATGGTATGTATGGTCCCCGGTGCCGATAATGGCGAAAAGATAGAGAGAATATGATCCGAAACTGAAGTAACACATGGGAATGAGAGGGCCTAGGGGAATCACCCGAAATCATTATCTAGAGCCTAGAGGCGCTTGCTACTTGTCTTTTTTCTTCTTCTTCTTCTTCTTCATCTAATTAGCAATTACACAGCAAAGCAAGCGCCAAACGGAATGATATAACAAGATGAAAGTAGGAGAGAAGCGTGACAGAGTAATTAACTCCATTTAATAGTAATACAATGCAACGTTAAAACAGATCAAAATGCGATCGAAAATGGCAAAGAAACATTAAGCCCCATCAAGAAGAAAAACAAAATGTAATAATTAAATAATCCGTCTGTTTCTCCAAGATCCAATAAGAAGCGCGAGTTTATCTCTTTCGGTTCAGAGATTCCCCCGCAATGCAGGTGCAAAAAGGAAATGATTATGGAAATAAAGAAATTTATGATTTATTTAGTATCATAATAACAACGATTAAGGAGATAAAATTGAGATAACTCTGATCTTACCGCGACTGTGATTCCACGGAAGACGTCCAGCGAGACAAGGCGGCGCTTGGAAACGGATTCTCCACCGGCGGCGAGAACAGCGGTGGCTTTATTAGCGTCTCCGGCATTGGGCTTTAACATTGAATTCTGGCGTCCTAGTTCGATGTCTTTCTCAAAACACTCTCTTCCTTCGATGGTAAGCAAGTTTCTGTTGGGATCCCCGATTCCGGCATCCTTCTCCTCTCCTTTTATCAGCTCGTACATCGTCATCCCAATCACGATGTCTCTCGGGCCCAAACCAACCAATCAGACGTTGAAGAAAGAAAGATCGATCCAAATCCAAGAGAGAAAAAGAAAACCAGGATTCAGAGGAAGGAGAAGCAAAGGCGGATTTTTGCAAGATCCCAGAAATCGAGAAATGCAAGAGAGATAGATAGCCGTCTAGATCAGAAACAATAGAGAAATCGAGGGAACTCCCCTGGCATTATTGACGCAGGGGGAAGAGAGACAGATATATAACCAAACCGATTATTGTTTGTTCCTTTTTTTCTCCCTCTACCAGGATCTACAAAGGACTTTGACACCCTTTGAAGAATCTGGGAGAGGTTTTCGGTTGGAAGAGAGAGAGCGTTCAAGCGCCTCTCTTCTCTCCGTCTCTTCCCTTCTCTCTTGTTGTTCTTTAACCGCTTCTGCTCTATCTCTCCGTTCGTTTTATATACTGCCTTGTAGCCGTGAAATCCGCAAGAAGCAGATTTATCACAAGTATGAGATCTATGGCTCTTCTCTCTCACACCCTCTCTCTCTCTCTCCCCGTCTCCAACCCCTACTCCGAAACCCATATTTATATATTACTATAATTAGTAATAAAATATCGAAATCATGGGACATCTGTGGACAAATTATAATATAATTGCCAAGGATAAATTAAGTAATTACACAAGTATCCTAATCATTCTCATTACAAAATACCCGTGCCCGAAACCGAATCCGAACCCTCAGCATACACGTGCCAGTCGTTAATTTATTTAGTTCTTAAGTTTGCTTATAATCATTTTATTACCCTGTTTATTTTTACTGAGCAACAATAACAACATATATATAGCCTTGGGCCTTGGGCCTTGGGCCTTGGCCTTGTCACCATGTGTTTGTGTGCATATGATATATTGACGCATGACCGAACTCAAGATGGGGGCCCACTGGATGTTGAGAGACTGGCATCGTGGCACGAGTACTTGCCAATAATAATATGCCATGAAACGGAAGACAGTGCAAGTGGAGAATCTGAAAGAGTCTGATGATAACTGTTGACTCCAACATGACTGATTCAACACAAACCTGTAGACAGTGCAACTGTGCAAGAGGGAGAGTCTGATCTGATGACTGTTGACTGCTTGGATTGGATGACTGATTCAACAACCTCAGCCTAATTGCTGATCCATAATATTATAGCAACTGTGCAAAAAATTTTTTTTTCTCTTTTTTCCTTTTTTTTGTTGTATATTATTATAGCAAAAGGTTTCTATAATTACTGATCCATAATATATGCAAAGTGGTCAAATTTAATTTTATATATTGTGTCCTTCCTTTAATAGCAAATCAAACCCAATTATAATTTCTAAATTTAAACTAATTAAAGACCCATTAGAAAACAAATTGAAGTTGATCTTCTAAATCAACTAAACAACCTCAGCCTAATTGCCTAACACTCGTGTACTCAAACAAAATATAATAAAAATACATGGAAACAGCGGCTACCGTAATGTCTTTGCAATAGCTTATCTGGATTTTGGACCACGCAAACTGAAATCCGATTCTTTGTTTCTTCAGCCAACAAAATACAGAGGCACCTATTCATCCACCACTCAAAAGCCGTTTTTTTGTGGCTTAAAGGGAGGGAAAATAATAAAAATCCTCATAGTTTGATAGTTGCGGCCACGGATACTTTACCTTCCGGAAAGAAAAAGCCAGAGAGATGGGCGTGCATACTGCATACTGCATACGCAGGCCGGTGGCCGGTGGGTTGACGTTTTTTTTCTTTTTTTGGGGTTTTATAGTTCAGTCCCACCACTAGGGTGGAGCTAAGATTTCTAGGCCGTAATCCGTAGAGACGTAGGGTATCTGTTGTCTTACTTAAGATAACACATGGTTCAACAGACAACAATCAACATTAATTCATTCCTCCTCCAATGGAATCGCACTCTTTCTGTATTTAATGTTGATGATGTGCAATCTGGTCGGTCTTAGCTGTCAATGATATTGCCTCTGAACTGAGTAGCAGGGAACCTGAAACGGAGAAGATAAGGAAGTTTCGGGGGGGAACCCGGTGTAAAGGCTCCGAAGCTCAAGTTAGAATCCTTCAAAGGCAAGATAAAACCAGATAGCGCAAAGTTTGCATACCTCCTCTTTGGGGGGGTAGAGAGCCTTTTATAACCACCTCGCGCACTCACTCCTAGACTTCTGTCAGGTCGGGAATGATTACTTCCGTGCTTTTGCCAGTTCGGGCGTCATTGCCTCTGTTGGGGCAGAACCGTCACTGCTCTTTTTGTCGGAGCCGTCTCTGTAACTGGAGATGGCGGTGGCAGGTGACGGTGGCAGGTGGCCGTTGAAGTGCGGTCGTCAAGCGTCAGATCCCAAGTCAGTCAGGTGCGCCACCCCTGGATATGGACTCCTTCGGTGTCAGGTACGGTGTGGTTCGTCCAATTCAATGCTCTGGAGGCAAAGTGCTTGGAGCGGTGTGCGAGGCAAAGTCTTGAGTTCGGATAGGGGGGGTGTCCCAAACTGTCATGAGACGTGCCAGTTCGGGTCACTGCTTTGTGTGGCATGGGGCCAAAGGGAGAGTTTGGGCCCCTTGTAGGGAGTTCGGGCTCCTCTTAGGGAGTTGGTTTCCTCGAAAGGAGTTCGGTCTCCTCGAGGGGAGTTCGGACCGCTGGTCTCTTCCCTTTGGTGTTTGTACCCTCGGTATACTGCTTTAAGTGCCGAACTACTTGTTTTTGCCACGTAACGTAATTTGCGAGGTCGGGCCAAATCTTTCTTCATCACATGTGATTCAAAGTGTTATAATTGCATTGAGAAAAGAAAAAATTAGATTTGATGGCACCCTCTAATTCGTATTTCCAGAATAAAGAGTCTTTATATGGTCATGGAATCTTTCTATCTTTCTTTTTTGGGAGCCTGGATTATGGATAGAGATGGCCGAGGTCTTGATATCATTTCTGTGTTGCAAGTATTTTTACTAGTTACTTTTAAATTGCTTGAAAGGGCAAAACGGGATGAACGCCTAAAAAATAAAGGACACGAGAAGACAAACGGTGGGTGCGACGCGCAGACAATGGAAAAAGGTAAAAAGCAGGAAAATATCTTAAATTTTTATTTGATAAATAAAAGTGTTAATAAATTTATTAATAAAGGCTTCCTGCTTCCACATGAATTGACTGAAATTACCAAGTGTCAACTTATATAGATACCAGCCAAAAAGTAGGGATGGCATTTCAAGGTCCACTTGACCCACTCTAGTTTTAGAATTTTGTGGACTTAACCATTCTAACTATTCCATAAACCGTATTTAGTGCTTTTGTTGGTTGTTGATAGCCAAACTGAAACAAATAGAATAAAGGGTAGGCGAATAAATACACATCCTTACATGGTAAAAATAGACCATGGGATGGTATACTTTATACCACACAAGACTCTTGCTTGTGAGTTGTGGCAATCCAAGTATTCTCGTCAAAACCCTTTTATTCCTGGAGCAAATGTGATTTTAAAAGCTAAAGGTGGTGGGTTAGGACAATAAATTAACCAAATAAATTATAGCTTATCCTTCTTCTGTGACAATAAAAATTTAGAAGCCAAATTAAATGGGAATGGCGATCTAGTTGCTTTCTGCCGGAGGTGATTTGGCTTCCAATCAGATGATGGACGAGATGGATCCACAAGGAGATGATTAGAGAACCCGGGGTGGTTAGCCCAGCGAGGTCGCTCCGATGCTTAAGTTAGTATACTTGTTGAGAGCTGAAATAGCTTGAGAATATAGAGAGCTAGAGAGCAGAGAAATCATGCGTACCTTGTGTCCTCGGGGTTGGAGCCTTTAAATAGTGAAGTCCTCGCGGGTTTTGTGTCCGGGATCCTCGTTACGACGAGGTCCATTTCCGCGTTAATTGGGGGATAACGTTGCCAACTGATAAGGCTTATCTATTCCACCCGAACCGGGCGGGGAGGAGGATAAGGCTTGCCGTTACGAGGTGTGATCCCGTAAGGTTCGGGATCTGATGGCAAGGTTTCCGGGGCCGTCAAGTAGTGGTCTGAGTTGGTATCCCGAACTGATGCCCTTCAATCCCGAACTGGAGTGAACCCTGAAGTGCCTTGGGACCGAGGTGGTCCTGATGCGACCTTGTGCCGAGGTGACCCCGTCTCAAGGTGACCCATGCCAAGGTGGTTTGATTATCCGAGTTCGATCTGTTGCAGTCTTGGTATGTCAGGCTGAGCTGTCATCTATTAGTCAAGTCGTGTCCATGTGTCCACGTGTCCCCCTATTACTAGGTCGGGCCAAATCGTCCTTCATCAATTGCCCCCCACTCCCCGAGTCGGGGGTTCCGACCCGGTGCGAGGAGTTCATGACGAGTCCAGGTGGATTTGGCATGAGGTCTAGGCGGTCTTCCAAGCGGATCAGCCGGTCGGACTTGTTCGAACCTTCGGTTTAACCAGCAGTAGCCCAGGTCGCATTGGGTGTACGCACAGACGTCGCGCTATTTATGGACTATGCGAACGTAAAAAATGCGCTCAACCGATTTCGTCCTCGGACGTTGTGCAACCGGTTTTCACGAGAACCGTTGGATCAAGCAGATCTCAGCCGTTGATCGCTTCGCGGTGAACTATAAATAGGGGGTCGAGGACCCCTCTTCTTCGCCAAAAATTCTGTGACTAAGCTCTCCCGAGGTCGCGTCGGAGTCTTTCAGCTCGCTCTTTCTTTGTATTCCGAGGTTGTTCTTCTTTTGGTGAGTTTGTTTTTTCCTCGTCGGCAGGGTCCATCATGATTTGGTTGTATCCCGAGTACGCATCCAAAAAACTTAGCAACTCATGCCCTGAGGTCGCGTCCACTAGACGATCTTGGGCAGCGGGAAACAATCCTTTGGGCAAGCTCGATTTACCGTTGGCCTTTTTTACCAGGACTAGTTTAGCTACCCAGCTTGGGTAATGGACCTCCCGAATGAAATCGGCTGCATGGAGCTTCCCGACCTCCTCGTTGACTATCCTTCAACGCTTTGGGGCGAGGTTGCGTTTTTCTGTCTAACGGGCCTAACTAAGGGATCAGTGTTTAACTTGTGAGTTAAGATTCTGGAATCTATGTCGGGCATTTCTGCCACAGACCAAGCAAGTACATCTAAATTTTTAATTAAAAAACTTATCAGCAGAGAGCGGTGCGGTTCCTCGATCGAAGCACCAATCTGGAGAGTCATAGCTGGATCATTTGCTGAGACCGGGATATGGATTGTCTCTTCCGTTGGTGTAGCTTGCTCTTTGGCGTACTCCGTAGGTCACTCGAGCTTGATGTCAGCCGCTAGCTTGACTTTTCCCTTGAGGGCAGCAACGTAGCACTTGCGAGACCCGATCTAGTCGCCTCGCACAACCCCTACTCCATAGTCCGTCGGGAACTTCATGGCCAAGTAGTAGGTGGACACTACCGCGCGTAGTACGTGGGTAATAGGCCGACCTACTATGGCGTTGTACGGGGAGGGAGTCGCGACCACTAGGAGTGTGTGCTCGAATCTTGCAATGTTGGGCCACGTGCCAACCTCTACGGGTACTGAGACTCGCCCTAGAGGTCCGACCTCTTCACCATTGAAACCTACCAGGGGAGTATCTGTCGACTTGAGATCGCTTTCTTGGAGCTGAAGCTTATCGTAGGCGTCTTTGAACATAATGAATCCACTAAGACGCGCTTGATTTCAAAGTCGTTTATCCTCAGCTTTATTACCAGCACATCGTCGTGGGGGTACTGGATCCCGCGCGCATCATCTTCTGTGAAGTAAATGGGATTTTCGAGCTTGGGTCGCTTCGGTGGATTCTACTCTTCATGCTCTAGTTCGCGGACTGAAGCTTTACTCGATGCTGAGGTGCAGCCCACGATGATGGACCCGCCAGTAATCATGTTGATTACTCTGTGGATCAACCTTTCTTCTGGTAACTGCCTCTGCAGCTGCTCATTCTGCCTGCTACTGGACTCGGGAGCATTTCTTCTTTGCTCCTCCTGCTGATCTTCTTGGTTCTTATTTTCTTTTTGTATGAAATTTTTTAGGTATCCGTGACAAATGAGTTCTTCGATCTCGTCGCGGAGGTTTCTACAATTTTCGGTACTATGACCGTGATCTTTGTGAAAGTGACAATACACGTTCCTGTTTCTGGTAGCGGGGTCCCCCCTCAACCGAGGTGGCCACTTGACGTAGGAGGAGTCTTTGATTGCCATAAATATTTCTCCTCGCTTCGCGTTGAGAGGTGTGTAGCTTATCCGTTGAAATGGCGAAGTTCGGGAACGCCGACCTAGCCTGTGAGATTGTGAAGGAGATCGGCTCCCAGACTTGTTTCCTCCCCTAGTCGGGGACTTGCTCTTTCTTCGCTTGCTGCCACCGTTACCTGCACTGTCACCTTCTCTTTTCCTCTTTCCTACTGGATTCTCGGTCATATGGTTCATCTCTTTCTTGGTTCCGATGAATTGATCGGCGAGCTTGAGGAATTCCGTGATGTCCTTCGGCTTATTGGCCACCACATGCCACTTAAATTCTCTGTGTTATACCTTTCTTTGCCGCCGTGAGCCTCACTACTAGATCTAGATCGGGAATCTGCAAGCAGGTGTCGTTAAAGCGTTTGATATAACTTCTAATTGACTCCCCTTCTCTCTGAACTATGTTTAGGAGGCTTTCTTGGGACCTCGGACACTTCTTAATGGTGATGAAGTGCGGGGTGAACAACTCTACGAACTGCACCCAACTTCTGATCGTCCCTGGCGCGAGGTTCCTGTACCACGTGCGAGTTACTCCTTTAAATGTTGTGGAGAAGGCTACGCACATGCAGGACTCATCAGCCCCAGCTAGGTGCATCTGGGACTGGAAGGAGTCTACATGATCATTTGGATTGAAGGATCCGTCGTACTTGTCTAGAGGAGGCATTTTAAAATCTTTGGCATTGAGGCCACCAAGAGCTCGGAGGATAGAGGAGACGACCCGGACAGGAGAGGAGCAGTCTTACCGGCTGCCGAGCTCGCCTCTTCTTTACCTTTTGCTTGCTCTAGCTGGCTGGGCCCGACGAGCTAACTATGAGCTGTAGTTCGGCGTGCCTTGCAACGCCTTCATTGTTGCTTCTTGATCAGCTCCACATTAGTGCTGCTGACTTCTGTATGATCGGGTATCGTTATGGCGCAGAGTGGCTCTGGGTGTTGAGGCTGGCTACCATGAATGGAAGGGCCTTGCTTTGAGTCCGCGGCCAGGGGCCCGAACTGGTTGCCTGTGAGTGAGCCCTTTTGATAAGAAGGCTGAGGTAAAAGGCCCTGGTGGGCTGAGTATCTCCTGATCTGTTCAAGTTCTGCGAAGCGAGCGGAGTAATCTGCCTGTCCCTCTTACTGCGGGATGAGACCTGGCTCCCAAGAGGAAGTGGGACTTGGGGGGTCTCGCCTCGGCGGGGAGGGCGGGTGTTCTGCTGACGAGGTTGATTCTTCCGCACTGCCGGGTGTTGAGGCAGAACTGACTACTAACTCTACTGCAGCGGAGGGAACTGTTGCTGGTAGAAATGATGGAGGACTTGTTGTTGATGGTGCTGGAGCTGCTGGACCTGTTGCATTTGGACCTGAATGTCCCGAACGCAGTGTACCAGGTCGTCAAGCTGGGATTTCCCGACTCCAAGGGGAACCACAGATGGTTCAGCGGATGTCGCGCCGGCTACAAGAGGGAGCGGCGCGTTCACTTGTGTAGTCGCTTGGGACATGGTCAGTGTTGGGACCCCATCTGCAGTAAGCGGTATGGTAAACTGACCTATGCAAACAGACAGGATCTAAGACTGCCCCCTGGAGATGTTCGCCTCATTGTTTTGTCTGGCGTTGCTGGAAGATGCCATTGCTATTGTTATTAGTGGAAAAGGCTTTCCTGTAACGTTTCCCACATACGACGCCAAATGATGTAGCGCGATCTAGCTACTCCCCGCTGGAGGTGACCTAGCTTCTAGTTAGACAACGGGCGAGGTGGATCTGCAAGGAGACGATCAGAGAACCCGGGGTGGCTAGCCCGATGAGGTCGCTCCGATGCTTAAGTTAGTATACTTGTTGCGACCTAAAATAGCTTGAGAATATAGAGAGCTAAAGAGCAGAGAAATCACATGTACCTTGTGCCCTCGGGGTTGGAGCCTTTAAATAGTGAAGTCCTCGCGGGTTTCGTAGAGCAGTTCCGGGATCCTCGATACGGCGAGGTCCATTTCCACGTTAATTGGGGGATAATGTTGCCAATTGATAAGGCATATCTATTTCACCCGAACCGGGCGGGGAGGAGGATAAGGCTTTCCATTACGAGGTGTGATCCCGTAAGGTTCGGGATCTGATGGCGAGGTCTCTGGGGCCGTCAAGTAGTGGTTTGAGTCGGTATCCCTGAACTGATGCTCTTTAATCCCGAACTGGAGTGAACCTTGAAGTGCCTTGGGACCAAGGTGGTCCTGATGTGACCTTGTACCGAGGTGACCTCGTCCCGAGGTGACCCATGCCGAGGTGGTTTGATTATCCGAGTTCGATCTGTTGCGGTCTTGGTATGTTGGGCTGAGCTGTCATCTATTAGTCAAGTCGTGTCCACGTGTCCCCTTATTACTAGGTCGGGCCAAATCGTCCTTCATCAAGGATAAAAATGACCTTTCATCCCTAATCCCCATCAACAAATCAAATCTTGAAAATTTTTAAATTAAAATTAATTTTAAAAAATTGATTTATTTAAACTAAAAAAAATTGTTAAAATATAAAATATTTTAATATACATATATATATATATATTTTATTTTATTGTTTTTTTTAACGGAGTAGAATTATCAGCACCCAAAACTTGATTAGCTGCCTTGTTGCAGACGTTAGAAGCATTTAGCCATGACTCAGAAGACCCCTATAGTTAGGCACATGGTTTTCAAAACCGGACCGGACCGGATGGTTGGACCAGAGAAACTGGGAACCGATCAGGTGATAAGTTTCGGTTTTTCCCAAAACCAGAAATTTGCCCAAAACCGTCGATTTTGGTTAGCAAACCGTTCGAACCATTCGAATGGTTTTGACCATTTTTAATTTTTTTATTTTTTTTATCAGAACGGGCCGACCGTTTGGTTCGAGTGGTTGGACCATTCAACTTGGTAACCGAACCCCTGCCCGGTTCAGCCTCCGGGTCATTTTTAAAAACCATGGTTAGCCATAAATAATATGATAAACTCGCCCAGTATGTAAACACTTTAGAAGTAACCTTCCAAGTTACAAAATACAAGCTGAAATGCCTAGTTAGGCCTGAAGCAAGCCATAGACCTATAGGTTGAAGCATTTTCCATCATGCATCTATTAACTTGAAAGCCCATGTGGAGGAAACGGGTGAGATCATCTAGGAAAAGAACATAATGGTTTTTTTAAAAATAAAATGTGCTACACAAGCCAAGGGGAAGCACAACCCCAGAAGTCACTAAAGCAAATAAAATAAAGATCCCTCGGAAGATTACAAGAATTAAAAGGAAATACAGAATGAGAAGAAGACATTGCCTTGTGAGTGAGCCAATCCACGACCTGGTATGCATCTCTAAACATGTGCCTGTATCGAACACCTCGCTCCAGCAACTCCTTCAATTTTAAGCAACCCAAGATTCCATGGTAGAGAAATCCGCTCTTTTAAGCAGTCAATAACAATCTTCGAGTCCCCCTCAATCGTAGTTGGGCGGTCATTAAAGTTAAGGGCCAGATTGTGAACATCCCATGCAGCCCAAGCCTCAACCACATTAATAGAAGTAGTGCCAAGAGTGAAGCATTTGGAATCCAAGACCTTGCTCCAATGGTCTCTTACAATTGCCGCAACAGAACAAAAACCATCTCTCAAATGAGAGGCATCAAAGTTGATCTTAATTTCGCCATACTTGTGGGGGGGGGGATCAAGTAATAAGATTACATTTTTTCCTTTCTATGATGTGATCTGACTTATCTATAAGCTCCTGAAATTCTGAAAACGCCTTGCCCGCCTTCTTGGCAATAAGCAGGGGATCATCCTCTTTGTTTTCAAATATTTTCTTATTCCTATTTTTCCTTCAAAATGTTTTTGTCTGTAATGTCCCTCTTGTGAATAGTAGTCCACCAATCAACCATTCGATTACTCTCCCCATTAAAATTTACAGGATTGACATCAGTGCAACCCCAAACTTGTTTAGCAATGATGCAGTCCAAGAAAATATGCTTTACATCCTCCCTAACCCCACACCAAACACAGTCCTCAACAATATTAACACCCCTCTTACGAAGGTTGACCTTAGAGAGGAGCTTGTTGTTAAGCATAAGATACAGGAAAACCTGTAACTTTGGGGGGACACTAACATTCCACACTATCAAGAACCAGTTCAAAGGAGACTCACAAAGAAAGTTACTATTACCTAACAGCTCATAAGCTGATCACATGGTGAAAGAACCTCTTGGAGTTAAACCCCAGACTAATTTATCTTGTTCACCATCCATCGGAATGAAGACGTCTTTAATTTTGTTCTAGGTGTTCACTGGAACAAAATTTCAAATTTTTTTCCTCCATCCAAACCCCTCTCCTTATCAATATAATCACTTAGAACTTCTTCTTCATTAATTGTCCCAGAGTTAGGGAGATACCCCAATAGGGGACCACCCTCAACCCAATTATTAGTCCAGAATTTAATTGAGTTCCCGTTACCAAGTTCCCATCTGAGACCCCTTTTTCAAGAGATCTCTAGTACAAAGAACTCCTCTTCAAGCCCCCGGGATTCCTTTCCTTTTCTTACTCTCCCACAGACTCTCCTTACTCAAATATTTCCCTTTCACCACTTTAACCCAGATGTTATCTTTTTCATTAAGAATTTTCCATCCAAGCTTGGCCGAACTAACTTCATTCATCCACTTGAGCTTCTTCTTCCCTAAACCACCCTTTCTCTGTGGAGTACACACTTTTTTCCAGTTAAGAAGATGAATAGGATTTTTACCATTAATTTTGTCCTAGAGAAAGTCTCACTATATTCTATCAACTTCCTCAATAGTATTCTGAGGGACTCTAAAGGACCTCATAATGAAAGAAGTATCATAGTCGTCATAGAATTCAACAAGGTCAACCTCCTAGCAATTGATAATGTTTTCTTTTTCCAACCTAAGAGTCTCGAGCTAACCTTTTCTTTTAAATCCTTAAAAGTATTCTTCGTGACTCTAGAATTGATAATAAGGACTCCCAAATACTTCTTTGATCCAGACCGAATAGGGATCCATTAGGGATGTTACAGGAGAATTGAACCGTAGATTACTTTTTTTTTTCTTATTTATTCATTTATATGGGATGCAATAAAGGGATCTTCTCCACTTGGCAGCTTCTTAGTTGAGGCACCCTCAATTGGTTGGATAAGTTTGGATTTAAAATAATTTCTCCATGGGATAGATATAAGATAGGCGGTGCAAACTGTAGAGAAGTATAAAGAATCACTTGATAAAGCATTGTGTTCAATTTAGGTTCAGTTTGCAAGAAGTATAAATAGAAATATGTAGAATGCAAAAAGTTTATATTGTGTATTATTTTGTATAATATATACTAGCAATTACCGATGTGCAATGTACGGAATGGTATACTTTTACTTTTTTATGTGTAGGACAATAGAAAAAAAATATTTTCTTTTTTAGCTATTGAGTTTCAAATTTTTCTTTTTATATAGCTTATATATTATGAGAAGCAGAAGCACATAAACCAATTGACATTGGTTCAATTGATACCTTGTCTAGTTAGTTGTAGCAAAGACCTGGGTTGGGGCAATGGACTACCTCCTATTGTGTAGCCTTATAAAGCAAAAAAAATGCTTAACATGAGATTAATTAATAACCAAGTTAAAGAAAATAATTTCAAAATTGAACTGATGAAAATAACCAAAAACTCACATTAAGTTTTCTTACTATATTTTATTATTGAAGAGAACAATCCATTAAGCAAATTTACATTAAATAAAAAAAAAAAACAAAGGGAAAAACCTCAACCCAAGGAAAGGAGCAAAATAATGGGAAATATGTAGAGTGCAAAGCCTTGTATTTTATATATATGTACACTATATATTTGTATTTGTACTCTTTCCCCAGTTGAGGCTTAGCTTGGAAGTGTAAATGCAAATATGTAGAGTGTAAAACCTTGTATTTTATATTATTTCTAAGTATTTGCATTGTACATAATTATATTTGTATTCTTTCCAAACTAAGCCTTGAAGGAGTACAAATACAAATATATGGAGTGCAAAACCTTAATATTTTGTATTTAAACTATAAATATTTATATTTGTATTCTTCACAAACTCAGTTCGAAAAAAAATATAAATACAAATATATACAGTGCAAATACATAAAAAGTCATACAAAATACAAGGTTTTGCATTGTCCTTCTAAACTGAACCTAATGAACTGAGTCTCTCCAGTTTTGTTTTTTGAAGGAGATTCTCAGCAGGTTTGTGGTTAATATCTTGTTGGGATTGTTGGACAACTCCCCTTGGCAGCTTCTAATACATTCTAGCTGAGCTGAGTGCAGGATTCTTATGTCCATTTTCTAGTTATTGTTTGGTTTGTGTTTTGTCCACGTTATTGTAACATATATGGTGGCGCATCATCCTGCACTAGCTAGCTCGCTATGGAATTAGGCATTAATTCTCGCCCTCATATATATGTTCGCTGTTGCTTAGATCTTCTTTTATTTCTCATTTTATTGATGCCGAAGAACAATGTATAGATATTGATTGATATCTCTGTTGAATGGAATTTGTCTTTAGCTTCAATACAAAAGAAAATAAAGTGTCGGAATAATGAGCTAGATAACATAAGACCCTATTTATAAAGTAATTTGTCAACAAAATAAAGGCATCAGAATACCATGCAGTGTGGAACTGTTTATCGAAAAATATCTACAAGATTCCTTTTTTTTTTTTTTGAAACTAAAGCCCAAAAAGCTGGATTCACTGATCAGCAAATAAAGAATGTACAAAATCCTTGGCTAGTTTAACCTTTGGGTGGGTTAACGTACGAGCAAGGATTAGCTGAACAGCGTTCAGCGAGCTGTGGATTCGATGATAAAAGTTCCACGTCATCAGTAATAAAATATGGAACACAGTAAGGCCTATGAGTTTATTACTTGCGTGGAACATTGTCATTGATTCCACAGCCATTTTAAACAACCATCGTATTCAGTTATTCCTAATTCCAATGTACCACACCCATTGAAGATCAGAGTTAGGCCACAAGCTTAAAGCACTCTTGACCAGGTAATGACCCTCCTTGTCCTTGGTGCTTGAGACCAATTATTTCAGATTGTAAATGCATTTTTAGTTTTAGTGTGATTTTGGAAAAAAAAAACAATTCTTTTTTTCTCAAACCATAATGCTGATGTGGCGGGCACCAATTCATTAAAAGACATCTAAGAAGCAAATAAATATTAGTCTTTCCTTTTTGTTCACTAATTTGTATTTCTAAATTGTTTGTCTTTTTCAACCCGTTTAATAACTATATTCCAGTCCAGCCTATGAATGGTACTCATAAGTTTGACTCAGCATAAACCCAATTAACCTAATTAACTCACTGCCTCTTAAGGAGGACTTGATCAATATATTGTTAAAGTAAAAAATGAAGACAAAGAAAGCAGACGAAAGAGTAAATAGAGAGAGAAAGGAAAAGAAAAAAACACCAGCGAAGCAGCTGGAAGGTCATCCCCTCAGTTGCATATGGTTCTGACACATTTTTCTTTCAGCTTCTAGGAAAATATATATGGTTCTAAACATATAGTTTGTGGTAGAAATTGGTTATCTTTGAGACTCCCATCATTTATCTACTCCATCTTACATTCATTCATTCATTCATTTATTGGAACAAATAGGAGGTGGTGATACCTCGTTACCGTCCAAGCAAAGCAAAAATAAGGAGTCCCAAAACGTGTAGGGGCCAAGTTGATTATCTACTACAGAGAGGATTCCATCTTATAACTACTATAAGATGTGTGGTTCAAAACCCTTGTATCTAGCATATATCACATAAATTCTTTTCTTTATCTTGTTGGAGAAAGGGGCACACCATCAAATGACTACCATGTTATTGTTAAAAAAAAGATGATCATGTTGATTTTAAGACAAGTTATTTTCTCTGGTTGGGAATCTATACATTCAATGGACAAAACTTGGATAGAAGACTTCTACATTGTAGGGTGGTGCATTTTTTAAATTTTGTTTTTCATTTTAATTTTATTTGTTTTTGTTATAATATGGTTCCTCTTGTTTTCAGATAAGATGTATTTTTCAGAAAGCGACCCAAGTTAGGTTGAGACTTGAGAAGGTGGTATTAATTGTTTTACTTTCCAGAAAATTGGTAGCCATGTCTACGGCTTCTTCGCTTGATATGGTGGGACATGCATTTAACAAGCTCCCTATTTTTGCCTCTTTTTAACCTATTAATCGTGTCTATTATTTTACTCATTTTTCTTTTAATCCTTTCCTTGTCAAATATATAATATCTATCTTATCATCATTCATGAGAAGAGGACCACCATTACCAAAAAAACTCTATCTCCCCGTCCCCCAAATCTTTTTATTTATTTATTATAAGTAGAAGGATGTGTGATGATAGGTTTATTAATTGATATATGTCCTTCTAGTTCTTAGTTACATACCCACCCAGTCGCCCACCCAATCAAAACCTTGAACTCAATGAATGAGCAAATGCTGTTTTTTGGCTATGTATTGGGCTGTTTGATATACAAGTTGCCTTGTAGTTGTAGATAAACTTATTTACTAGTTAGAATAAACTAATTAATTAACCACGGCTAGCTATCTCATCTTTTGTTTATTTCATCTAGATAGCATCTAACTAATACACACATAACATGTTCACGTCCAATGAAGCAACACTTAAGGGTGTATAAAACAACTTAAACACCAATTCTAACAATAATTAATTAGCTACTATCTTGTATAATTAGCAAATAGCAAAAGATTATATAGTTTAGAAGTTGTGAATTGTGTGCGCATCAGTACATATATACCTTCACCTGATAAAAACAAACATCAAAATCTGGTTTGGTGAGATAAAAACATTTAATTAATAAAACCATTGGACTCAACTTATGATGAGGGCGAATTTGGTCCTCCAATGATATTGTGACACATGGTACCTCGGAACAAATAGGTGACACCTGGAACCACTTTGGCAATAACTTGCCTTAGCCAAGTTGATGGTGTCCCACCTGGCGGCTTGGCCCAAGCGCTGACCTGGGGACCTGCGAGACGTGCTCGGCGATAAATTCGGCATGCATATCCAAACACTCCCACGAACCTTGGAAGTTGGCCACGTGTCGAACGATCCTGAGGGTGGTCAACATGCATGGCAGTTGCCTCAAGGAATCTCGGACCACTTAGACGACCTTGCAGAAATCTCGAATGCGGTGCGTGAAGCCCACGCCAAACAATGTCTATATAAAGGCACCAACCCCAATGGCATAGGGGGGCAAGTAAGCATATTCTAGTTCTCATACTTTGGGATTTTTAGCTCGTAGTCTACTATGAGAGTACTGACTTAAGCATCGGAGCGACCTCGCCGGGTTAGCCACCCCGGGTCCTTTGGCATTGATTCCTTGCAGGTCTCTAAAGAACTATGAAGCTCAACAATCAATCCAGTTCGGCACCTAACCTGCCCAGCTCGGCCCAGTTAACTCGGCACCGAACCTGACCCCAGCTCGGCCTGGTCAGCTCGGCATCCAAGTTCTCATCCTTCAAAAGTTCACTTCGGCCTCTGAGTCATCGACTACTTGGAAGCAGACCAAATGACGAGGTACTTAGCACAAAAAATTGATTCATCAATTGGCACCGTCTGTGGGAAACGCTACAAAAAGCTAAGTTCTCATCCTCCGAAAGGCTAAGTCCTCTTCTTCTAGAAAGTTAAGTTCTCACCTTTTAGAAACTAAAAGCTCTCACTTTCTAGTTTCCATTTTTTATGAACTCAAAGACTATGCAGGAAGTTGATGTCCAACTGAATAAGCAGCTCTACCAACTTTATTTCAACTCGGATAAAGCCTCCTCAGTCCTCTTCGCGAGGTACCCTCTACAAAGATGAGCTCTTCGTGGCTTCCGCAGGTGTAGGCGGCCAACAAACTGCATGGACGCCCCTACTGGTCGAGCCTTCCAAGGCTCCCGTGCGAGCTGGTGACCTAAAGTCAGTAGTGCTGCCCCTCTAGGTCGAGCTCCTAGTAGCTTCTTGTAGGAGTGGGTAACCAACGTCACTAACGAGGCTGATGCAATGCAGCCGTAGCTCTGAGGCGCGACCTGACAACCTAGCCCAGGCGCGAACTAGCGAGCTGAGACTTTGGCTCCACATAAGTCCCAGTCGCCTCTTCGGCATGGGCAAAATCAAAAATCAAGGAGAGTGGACTACGAGTCGCTCCCAGAGCCTAAGGGTTAAAGTGCCGAACTAGCAAAGACTTCGGCACCACATAAGACCCAGTCGCCTCTTCAGCATGGGCAAAATCAAAGATCAAGGAGAGTGGACTACGAGTCGCTCCCAGAGCCTAAGGGCTAAAGTGCCGAACTGGCAAAGACTTCGGCACCACATAAGACCCAATCACCTCTTCGGCATGTGCAAAATCAAAGATCAAGGAGAGTGGACCGCGAGTCGCTCCCAGAGCTTAAGGGCTAAAGTGCCGAACTGGCAAAGATTCAACACCACATAAGACCCAGTCGCCTCTTCGGCATGGGAAAAATCAAGGGTAAGGAGAGTGGACTCCGAGTTGCTCCCAAAGCCTAAGGAATTAAATCGACGCTTACGATTTCATCGAATTAGTCATTTCAGGCCAAAATGAGCAATCTACTCCCTTCGCCGAGTTACTTTCGGCTTGGGAGTGGGGGGCAAATGATGAGGGCAGATTTGGACCTCCAATGATATTGTGACACATGGCACATCGAAACAACTAGGTGACACCCGGAACCACTTTGGCAACAACTTGCCTTAGCCAAGTTGATGGTGTCCCACCTGGTAGCCTAGCACAGGCACGAGCTGGCAGCCTGGCACTGGCGCGACCTGGCGGCCTGTGAGACGTGCTTGGCGACAAATTCGGCATGCATATCCAAACACTCCCATGATCCTTGGAATTTGGCCCACGTGTCGAACGATCCGGAGGGTGGTCAACATGCATGGCGGTTGCTTCAGGGAATATCGGACCACTTAGATGACCTCGCGGAAATCTCGGATGCGGTGCGTGAATCCCACGCCAAACAATGCCTTATAAAGGCACCAACCCCAATGGCATAGGGGGGCAAGTAAGCATATTTTAGCTCTCATACTTTGTGATTTTTAGCTCGCAGTCTACTATGAGAGTACTGACTTAAGCATCGGAGCGACCTTGCCCGGTTAACCACCCCGGGTCCTCTGGCATTGATTCCTTGCAGGTCTCTAAAGAACTACGAAGCTCAACAATCAATCCAGTTTGGCACCTAACATGCCCAGCTCGGCCCAATTAACTCGGCACCTAACCTATCCCCAGCTCAGCCTGGACAGCTCAGCATGCAGGTCCTCATCCAACAAAAGTTCACTTCGGCCTCTAAGTCATCAGCCACTTGGAAATAGACCAAATGATGAGGTACTTAACACAAAAAATTGATACATCACCAAAACATTGATTCATCACATTAATAATCATC
Source organism: Nelumbo nucifera (assembly GCF_055504915.1). Classification (NCBI taxonomy): domain Eukaryota; kingdom Viridiplantae; phylum Streptophyta; class Magnoliopsida; order Proteales; family Nelumbonaceae; genus Nelumbo; species Nelumbo nucifera. Next base: position 1,057,834 of record NC_142652.1, on the reverse strand, counting down.
AGAAATCTGAAATGGGTGGTGGCATTATTATTAATTAATAATTATATTGCCCAAAAACAACTTAAACACCAATTCTAACAATAATTAATTAGCTACTATCTTGTATAATTAGCAAATTTCAAAAGATTTTATAGTTTAGAAGTTGTGAATTGTGTGCGCATCAGTACATATATACCTTCACCTGATACATATGTTAGTTAAAAACAAACATCAAAATATGGTTTGGTGAGATAAAAACATTTAATTAATACAACCATTGGACTCAACTTACCTTATCATCAAATCAGAACGTGAAATGGGTTGGATTTGCTTTAATTTGTTTTGAAGACTTTCTTCATCCACACTAGTTGATTATGGCCATGACATATATACGGCTGTCTGTTGCGACAATGCTGAGAAGAAAACGTTAATTAAGTTTATGAGCTAGAGCCTCAAGCTCCAGTTTATGTGATGATTTTTTTTTTTTTTCCCGATAAGTAGCACATGTGATGACTTTCGACTTGTATTTTATTTAATTGGGTTCGAGGTTCTCTTTGCATCTTATTATTTAATTAGGAGGGGAAAAAAAGATTGAATATATTAGTAATATTGGGCTTATCTTAACGAACCCAACTCCGTAGTTTTGTTCTTCATTCATTCACCCATTGTAATAGGAGCGAACGAGGCATGCTTCGTACAATGTGCTTATTATTATAGCAGGTAAATTATGCAACTATTTATAGTCATGGAGAGTAGTTAAGAGTCTGTTGACGTAATGATAAAAATATCAAGCTTTATTTCAAATTGGGCAATGAACATATATATATATATATATATAATAAGGGAAAAAAGGGTTAAAGAATGATGATCATTACACAATAACACTCTTATCTTACGATCGAGATCATTTCATGCAGCAGGCTGCAGGCTCAAAATAGAGCGATGCATGCTTAGTTTGATTAATTTGTCATCCCTCATCACTTCTAAGGCCCGCCAAACAACGTGGGATCCATATGAAAATACACACTAACTAATAAAGATAAATTAAGGTTGGTATGGGTCTAACAAATTAATTAGTTTATCTTTGAGGCTAATACCTAATGCAACTTCCATCTCAACTGTAACGGTAGTAGTTCAAGTTGGGACAGTTAGATGGTTTTCAAAGTTGTTCGAACAATAAGGTCTCACATGGATGGCGGAATACTTTTCAGTGGAACGGTTGATGTTGACAAGAAAAAGGGTTTATCTTTCCAAGTGTTTCTTTTTAAAGATAGAATAGAAAGGAATTTACCCAATTCATTAGTTTACTCAAATGTTTCTATACCGGTCCAGATGTAGTAGGCACGTTAGGTAAGTACAATGAGTGAGTACGTAATAGCTGTGATAAAAATTATCTATTATTTTATTATTTTTGTCAAAATAATTAAAAATAAAAGCAATAAAAAAGGAAAACGTAATTGAGTCCCAACTCCCAATACGTTTAGGTTTTTCCTTTTTCATTATTTTTATTTTTAATTATTTTGACAAAGTTAATAAAATAATGGATAATTTCTGTCTAACGGAACAAAAATGTTTGGATGAAAGGCACATTAACTAGGACATCTGTCACACAGTTATTACGTGCTCACTCATTGTGCTTACCTAACGTGCCTACTACATCCGGACCTCTCTATGCCACCAAACAAAAAAATAAATAAAACATGTACTGATGAGGGCGGATTTGGCCATCCAATGACATTGTGACACGTGATATCTTGGAACAATTGGGTTACACCCGGAACCATTTAGGCAACAACTTGCCTTAGTCAAGATGATGGTGACCTGGCATAGGCGCCGACCTGGCGACCTAGCATAGGCGCCGACCTGGCACAGGCATTGAACTGGTAGCCTGGCACAGAGACCGACCTGGCGACCTGGCACAGGCGCCGACCTGGCGACCTGCAAGACGTGCTCGCCGACAAATTTGGCATGCATATCTCAACACAACCACGATCCTTGAAAGTTGGCCCACGTACCGAACGATCCGGAGGGTGGTCAACGTGCATGGCGGTTGCCTCCGGGAATCTCGAACCACTTAGGCGACCTCTCGGAAATCTCGGATGCGGTGCGTGAAGCCCACGCCAAACAATGCCTATATAAAGGCACCAACCCCAATGGCATGGAGGGGGGGGGGGGGCAAGTAAGCATATTCTAGCTCTCATACTTTGTGATTTTTAGCTCGCAGTCTATTATGAGAGTACTGACTTAAGCATCGGAGCGACCTCGCCGGGTTAGCCACCCCGGGTCCTCTGACATTGATTCCTTGCAAGCCTAAAGAACTACGAAGCTCAACAATCAATCCAGCTCGCCACCAGTCAACTTGGCACCTAATAGGCAGCTCGGCACCTAATAGGCAGCTCAACCCTCTGGTCAGCTCAGCACCTAATAGGCAGCTCAGCCCTCTGGTCAGCTCGTCACCTAATATATAGGTCGGCCTAGTCAGTTCGGCACCTAACCTACCCAACTCGGCCCAGTCAGATCGGCACCTAACTTGCCCCGCTCAGTCCAGTCAGTTCGGCACCTAACCTGCCCAGCTTGGCTCATTCAGCTCAACACCTAATCTGCCCCCAGCTCAACCTGGTCAACTTGGCATCCAGGTCCTCATCCAGCAAAACTTCTCCACTTCGGTCTCTGAGTCATCGGCCACTTGGAAGAAGATCAAATGACGAGTTACTTAGCCAAAAAATTGATACATAACCAATAATTGATTCATTAATTGGCACCGTCTGTGGGAAACACTACAAAAAGCTAAGTTCTAATCTTCTGAACGACGAAGTTCTCTTCTTCCAAAAAGCTAAGTTCTCACCTTTTAGAAACTAAAGCTCTCACTTTCTAGTTTCCATTTTTTATGAACTCAAAGACTATGCAGGAAGTTGATGGCCAACTGACTAAGCAGCTCTGTCAACTTTATTTCAACTCGGATAAAGCCTCATCAGTCCTCTTCGCGAGGTACCCTCTACAAGATGAGTTCTTCGTGGCTTCCGTGGGAGTTGGTGGCCAACGGACTGCACGGACGCCCCTTGTCGGTTGAGCCTTCCAAGGCTCCCGTGCAAGTTGGTGCCCTAAAGTCAGTAGTGCTGCCCCCTTAGGTCGAGCTCCCAGTAGGAGTGAGTGACCGGCATCACTAACGAGGCTGATGCAGCGCAACCGTAGCTCTAAAAGTGCCGAACTGATAAAAGACCTCGACACCACATAAGACCCAGTCACCTCTTTGGCATGGGAAAAATCAAGGAGAGTGGACTACGAGTCGCTCCTAGAGCCTAAGGGCTAAAGTGCCAAACTGATAAAAGACCTCGACACCACAAAAGACCCAGTCGCCTCTTCGGCATGGGCAAAACCAAGGGTAAGGAGAGTGGACTATGAGTCACTCCCAGAGCCTAAGGGCTAAAGCAGTTCGTATTCAACACGAAAAAACAAAAGAAAGACTAGTTCGCTCTCAGCACCATGATGGATGAAAACTTGATTTCTTCATACCCGACCTCCACCTCGGTTGTAGGCTCCGCATCAAACTCACTGGCTAGGGCCAGCTCGAAGAATGCTGCGTCGAAGTCTACCTAGGTGGAGCAACCTGATAAAGCAGTCACATAGAACCCCCTCTTAAGGATGACATGATGAGCTTCACTCTTGAGGTACTTAGCCGGATTGTAGAACCTCTTGATGGTCACATCCCTAATAAGGTAGATGTCCTCAGGGTACCTGCTCCACCTCTCCTCGAGAAGATGAATTCGCTCTCAGGCCCCGAAAAATAAAGATGGTGAGATCCTACACAAGGCTGCAAACGCTTGGACTCTTCCGACCTGAGAAGTAAATTGGATCGACACTTACGAGCTCATCGAATTAGTCATTCCAGGCCTAAAGGAGCAATCTACTCCCTTCACTAAGTTACTTTCAGCTCGGGAGTGGGGGGCAATTGACGAGGGCGGATTTGGCCCTCCAATGACATTGTGACACGTGATATCTCGGAACAACTGGGTGACACCCGGAACCACTTAGGCAATAACTTGCCTTAGCCAAGATGATGGCGACTTGGCGGCCTGGCACAGGCGCTGACTTGGCGACTTGGCACAGGCGCTGACCTGGCGACCTGGCACAGGCGTCGAACTAGCCACTTGGCACAAGTGTGGAACTGGTAACCTGGCACAGGCACCGAACTAGTGACCTAGCACAGGCGCCGACTTGGCGATTTGGCACAGGTGCCGAACTGGCAGCCTGGCACAGGCGCCGAATTGGGCTGTTCGACCTGCAAGACGTGCTCGCCGACAAATTCGGCATGCATATCCCAACACTCCCACGATCCTTGGATGTTGGCCCACGTACCAAACGATCTTGAGGGTGGTCAATGTGCATGGCGGTTGCCTCCGGGAATCTCGGACCACTTAGGCGACCTCTCGGAAATCTCGGATGTGGTGCGTGAAGCCCATGCCAAACAATGCCTATATAAAGGCACCAACCCCAATGGCATGGAGGGGGGGCAAGTAAGCATATTCTAGCTCTCATACTTTATGATTTTTAGCTCGCAGTCTACTATGAGAGTATTGACTTAAGCATTGGAGCGACCTCGCCGGGTTAGCCACCCCGGGTCCTCTGACATTGATTCCTTGCAGGCCTAAAGAACTACGAAGCTCAACAATCAATCCATCTCGCCACCAGTCAGCTCGGCACCTAATAGGCAGCTCGACACTCTGGTCAGCTCGGCACCTAATAGGCAGCTTGGCCCTCTGGTCAGCTCGGCACTCTAGTAAGCTCGGCACCTAATAGGCAGCTCGGCCCTCTAGTCAGCTCGACACCTAATATGCAGCTCGGCCCAGTCAGTTCGGCACCTAACCTGCCCAGCTCAGCCCAATCAGTTCGGCACCTAACCTGCCCAGCTCGACTCAGTTAGCTCGGCACCTAATCTGCCCCCAGCTCGTTCTGGTCAACTCGGCATCCAAGTCCTCATCCAGCAAAAGTTCTCCACTTCAGCCTCTGAATCATCAGCCACTTGAAAGCAGACCAAATGACGAAATACTTAACCAAAAATTGATTCCTCATCTACAACCAAAACAATAACCATAAATCGTTCTTTTGCCACTGGTTTAAATTAATATCTCGATAAAGAATTATTTATGTTTATGATGTATTATTAATTTTGTCATTCTTGTGCTAGCTCAATCAAAATCTTGAGCTCAATGAATGGGCAAAGGGCAATTGAAGTCTGGGCCATGCATTGAACTTCTTGCTTGATTATTGACCTGTTGGTCTAAGAAAAGTAATCAAGAATATTAGAATTATATTCTAAAAATAGGCCATTGTTACGTTGTCTTAGCTTTTGTTCCTTCGTATAGTATCTAATACAAGCTTAGCAAAAAGATCCATTCAGTGTTTCATTTTTCCGGCTGTGTTTAGATATTGGTTGCAGTGCAAATTTGAACTAAATACAAATTTTGCATCTGTTTATTTCTACTTATGACTTGTACTTCTATCTGCTATAAAATTTGTACTTTTTTTGTCTCATTTACAGTGTAAAATTTGTATCTCAATTCTCTCATTTAAAGTGGGAAAAACTGCATCTTACTTCTACCTCACTCCCAAACAAATAACCCTATTCTTACTTCCATTTTCTTGCATATTAGGTAACCTCTTGTTTTATCTTTTTATAAACAAATAAGACAAGGTTTTATTCTTTTTGAAGTAAAGGTAAACTGGAAGATGTTGCCCATTTACGATTCATTAGTCCCACATCGGTAGTTTGGGATGCCGCTGTGGGGTGTATATGTGTCTATGTTCCCGCTCTAACAGCTAGCTTTTAGGGGTGAGTTCTCCTAAGGCACATAACAGATGGTATCAGAGCCTACACTATGCCTCCCAGTTTCAATCGTGTGGCGCAGGTGGTGGCGTCGGTATTGCAATGTTCAGCCAGGACTAGGGGGACTAGTGCAAAGCCAGCCTGCGTGAGCGCCGGGACTACGGAGCGTGGTGGAATGCTACGATTCATTAGTCCCACATTGGTAGTATGGGATGCCGTTGTGGGGTGTATATGTGTCTAGGTGCCCTCCCTCTAACAGCTAGCTTTTAGGGGTGAGTTCTCCTAAGGCACATAACAGATGGTATCAAAGCCTACACTATGCCTCCCAATTGCAATTGTGCGACATAGGTGGTGACGTTAGTATTGCAGTGTTCGGCCGGGACTAGGGGGACTACTGTAAAGCCAGCCTACGTGAGCGCCGGGACTATGGAGCGTGGTGGAATATTAAGATTCATTAGTCCCATATCAGTAATATGAGATGCCATTGTGGGGTGTATATGTGTCTGAGTTCCCTCCCTCTAACAGCTAGCTTTTAGGAGTTCTCTAAAGGCACATAACATGCTCAGTGGCAAGACCCGTGTGGTTTGATTCTGGTGTAGCTCTCTACGAGCTAATCAGATATCAGCTATATCCATCAGAGAATGCATACAAAGTTGGACGGATATCAAAGCTAGAATATGGATGAGGCATGAGAAGGTGGTCTATATATATATATATATATAGAAAGCAAGGAAGTCGACAACTCTGGCCCATCAAGATATCCACACTTACTCAAACCTTACAGGCTATTTGGTCAGACTGGCTTATATGGGAAAAGGTGGAGCCTTTGTACACAGTTTTTTGAATCATCCTTTACAGGATGGTCCAGAATCTTGGTGGATGTGGGTTGGGCTCCAATATTAGGCAATGCAGGGCTTGGGTGTGTTATCCTGAACAATCAGGGAGTTCTTGTCATAGCTCTCCATGTCCACAAAAGAGCCCCCTCTCCTCAACTCGTTCCAGTGCTTGTTATTCGAACAGGGCTCCTTGAGGTAGCTAAGTTAGGTTTGGATAGAGTGGTGCTGAAATCAGACACTTTAGGCTGCATTTGCCATTCCTTATTTTAAGGATTTATTTCCTTTTTGTAATTAAAATGCCCTTATCAATACTGTGTTTTTAAGTGCAAAAAGGAGATAAGTCCTTAAAATAAGGAATGCCAAATGCAGCCTAAATCCATCATTAAAGAGCTAGACTCAATGTCTTTGAATGATCCCCACCCAGCTTGGACATCAGAACCTGGTTTTGCGTTTTGCTCCTGTTAAGTTTGTTCACATTGGGAAAAAATTCATCAAAGTTACCCACAATTTGGCCAGCGTGGACCTTACTCCTGTACCGTTAGACTATTTTCAGCCCCTTTGGCTTCTACCTCTCTCATAAAGGGGCAACCATTGAGGTGGAGTGGGGGAGGGAAAAATTTACATAAAAAACTGTATTACTGTAAAGATTTTCTGAACCATAGGGGGGCCTGGCTCCATCCCTGAGATTCTTGATATTAATTACTTTTAATGACCAAACTAATCCTAAGCAAACAACATCAACTACTATCTTGAATACAAACCTCTTCCTTTATCATCAAAAAACTTGAACAATCTGTTCCAAAGTATACCTTTTAGATTTTGGGTAGTCATCTTTTCACTCATGGTAAACAACATCTTTTATTCTCTCTCTCTCTGTCTATATATATATCCTAATCTCACTGAATGCAATTCACTATGCGAAGAAAAATTGTTGCTTCAACAACTTAAGGGTCAACTACCATCTTGAATATATACGAATTTCATCCTTTATCATCAGCAATGAAACTTGAACAATTCTATTTCAAAGTATGCCTTTTGGAGCATTTTCTTTTTGGGATGTTTGGTGCCATAGTTGCTGCCTTGGAAATTGGGAGAGCAGGTGAATTGTACATAAACAGTACTAGTGCACAATTGTTATTTTTAGGCACCATTATTTGCCCTATAGAGCAAAAGAAGAGAAAATGATGGGAGCAAAAAAAAAAAAACTTCAAAAAGTTATTTTCATGGAAATTGAAGTAAAATAAATACAAGCACTTTTACTTGAATTAGCACTAACAAATAAAAAATTGTTCAAAATGCCTACCTGCATGAGGCTAACGTGACGGTGTTTCATGAGAAAGGATCACAATACACTACCAAATAGCTATTTAGATTAATTAATAGGAAACTTGGAATTCATTTTATTGTATATTAAGTGTTCTAAAGCAATTATGTCATGTTTTGCGTGTTTGACACGCAATGGTGCTGTAAACGGTGATCATTGAGTTGGTAAAAATACTACTGCTGCAAAAAGTTTACTAACAGAGGGTTTGTAAGGATGCTCTCAGAGAGCAAATAAAAAGGATATATTGGAAATATAATTCAAAAGGCAAATCCAAATGGAGAGTTAAAGAGTAATTTTTTAAAAATCGTCTTGACTCCTAACTTCAAATCTTTGACAGAGGCCATAGAGGTTCTGAAAAGTCGAAGAAAGTTTAAGATAAATAAAGAAAAATGAAGGGGAATCAATCTTAGGTAAATTTACAATTAGTACCAAGTAATTTAGGTCTGGTGTTATTTTAGTGTTATCTTAATTTTAAATTGTGATAATTTAGTATTTAAACTTTCAAAATGTGTCAATTCAGTACCGGTTGTTAAAGGGGCATTTGAAAAGATATAAATACCCTTCAAGTGTCATCTAATTTTTTTTATTAGCCATCTAAATGTTGATAAAAAATAAACAGTCCTAATTTACAATTAGTACCAGTCGTCTCCTTGGCCATTCTGGTGACCCAAACTTTTTTGAATAGAAGTGGCAAGGATTTGGGATTGTTCATTTTTTGTCAACATTGGATGATTGATAAAGAAAATTAAATGACACTCGGAGGACATTTATATCTTTTCCATGGTTTTCAAAACCAGGTCTAGCCGGTTCCGTTTTACCCTATAACAGTCTTTTGGCCAAAAACTGTTGATTTGGTCAGCAAACCACTAACATGGGTGTTCGAACCATCTAACAGTGTTGGCCATTTCTTGTTATTTTTTAATTTTTTATTTTTTGTTAGAACGGGTCATCTGTTTAGTTCGAATGGTTAGACCGTTCAACCCAAGAACCGAACCCCTGAACAGTTTGTTGTCCGGTTCAATTTTAAAAACCTTAGTCTTTTCAAATGCCACTTTAACGGCTAGTTAATGATAGATACCAGATTGGCACATTTTAAAAGTCCGGATGCATTTTAAAGTTATTGCATGATACTAATCGGGACCAAAGTGACACTAGGCCAAAATTACATGATACTAATCAGGAATTTTCCCTAAAATTTATTGCAGCATTCACTCTAAAATATAAAACCATTAAATGGGATGAGTAAACGCCATAAAAAAAACATTGACATCATTTGTTAATGTCATATTCAAGAGGGCTATAAAATCATGGGAGAAAGACACTTCGGTCCTGGGTTAGAATTTTTAGGCCCAAAGTACAGATAGGGTAGATGCCAGTTCGGAATTGATGTCAATTCATGGGCGGGCATTGATGTATAAAATGGGGGTTTTTGACATTTTGAATGTTTATAATTCAGAAATCTGCATTGAACTTGTCCATACTTTTTAATAAAAAGGAAATCAAAATCAAATCTCTTTTTTTTTCTCCTTTCAATCTTTGGACCCGCGAGGTTGTGTCTGGAACTGGTATATATTCCACGGCATTTCTGCACCGAAACCGAAAGATCACTTGGGAGGGATTGCTTGAAATTTGCAAAAGAAAAAGCGGAAATAGAAAAGGGTGCATGTGATGTATTGTACGCGCCGCAATCACAAAGGTATGCAACATAAAAATATCTTAGATTCTATTGTACAAAATAAGTATGGACTGGAATAAATTTACCTGATATAAGATGCCATTAAGTACATTTATTATAGAAAATTTTCTTTATATCAATTATTTGAATTTTAAATATATCATAATTAACATGGAAATTGAAAATTAACAAAAATAATAATATAATTAAAAATAGATTTAAATGCTTGTAGCAAATAACAAATACTATTATTATTATTATTATTATTATTAAATTTTGTATTCCAATTCTATCATAAATAAAAATAACTTTTATTTTAACACAATTATTTTTATTTAATATGATGAATATATAACATTAGAAATGTTCTCAAATGTTTTCCACAAAATTTATACATTTTCATATTTGGTGTTCTATCATTTTTTAAATATTTATTATTCAATTCTAGCATTATGAATTCCTTTGAAAAGTTGGGCCATTGACCCACCAACTAGATAATAAAATAGCTTTGCTTTTGGATTAGTTTTAAATTAGGGAAAGTTATAGTCAGAGTGGGTTGTACATTTAAAATTAGGCTACAAGTTGGTCCTAAAACCGACAAAACTCTGACAACCGGCTCTACATTTCAAATTATAAAACCCCTGCTATGTTATTGGAGGCTTATGTGGTTGTTCCCAACATGAGATTCTTAATCCATGTTGGACACAACAAAATTCTTATACCGAAATTTTCCTTTAATGCTGGATGATTAGAAAATAAAAAAAGGGTTTTTAGTTTGTCTTCCACTCTCTCTCCTCCGTCCCACTCTCACTCTCATAGTTATCTCTCTCTACTCAACAACTGTGTGATTTGAAAATAAATAAAAATGGTTTTCGGTTTCGGTATTTACATTCTCTCTATCAATTTCTCTCATTCTCTCTCTATACCTATCGTTTTCCCTCAATCTCTTTCATTCCCTTTCTCGGTCAATCTCTCTTTCTCCTTTAATTTCTGTTGTTCTCCCTTAGTTTCTCTCCCGCTCCCTCTCTCATTCTTTTTTTTTTATTTTCTTACACACTTATATGGTATTAATCAGGCCATATAAAAAAACATGAGACCAACTTGGTATGGATAAAAAATCATTACACCAATTTGATAAAGATTCACAAGAAACTCGTGGCTATGAAATTTACACCAACTTGAAAGAATTTTATAACTTAATTGTACAAGTGGTTGGTCCATTTAGTTTTTTTATACTATTTGATTAATATTGTATAAGTTTGTAAGAAAAATAAAAAATAAAAAAAGAATGAGATAGGGAGTGGGAGAAAGACTAATGGAGAAGGAGATATTGATTGAGAGGAAGAAAAATAAGAGAGATTGAGGGAGAATGAGAGAGAGAGAGAGAGAGTTTTTGATTTGGTTAAAACCAAATCTAAGAGAGTGGGAGAGGTAGAGGGAGCGGGAGATCAAGAGATGATTGTGAGAATGAGAGAGAAGGGAGGGAGATCGAGAGATAGAGGGAGCAGGAGAGAAACTAAACACCTATTTTCGATATATGCTTTTTGTTGTGTCCAACATGGATTAAGAGTCCTATGTTGGTAATAGCCAAATAAGCCTTTAATGACATGGTGGGGGTTTTTATAATTTAAAATGTAGAGTCGTTTGTTAGAGTTCTGATAGTTTCTAGACCAACTTGCAACCTAATTTTAAATGTACAATCAACTTTAATTATAATTTCCCTTTAAATTATATATTTCATTTACATTTTATAAATAACTTTTACTTATCACACTTAATTTTTGTTTGTCTATGATATCATTTGACCTAAACCACTAACCACCACCCAAAAAGAAAAATAGTTTGATTTCTAGGTTAACATTAAATTTCGTATTACATTTCCAACATTGATAAAATTATTTATTATCTATAATACTTATTTGTGTTTTGCATAATATTAGAGATGTACCCAATATTTTATTTTTTATAAATATATAACATTAGATATGTACCTATTTTTTCTCTATATTTTTTTAATTTTTGTAATTCTTTAAATTTTTTATGTTTTAAAATTTAATTATTTAACTATGACCATTTCATTTTTAGGTAGATTTTAAAATTGGCATTCCATTTTCATCATTAATAAAAATACTTCTTACATTTTATACTTATTTATTTTAATTTTTAATTATTTAATCATGGTATTATTTATTAATCTGTTTGACCTCAAATGGCCAAATTGCTTGCCCACCATCAAGGAGGGAAGAAAATAGTTTTGTTTCCAAATTACTTTTCAAAATATTTATTTCTATACTATTAAAATTAATATTGTGGATTTCATTACAAGAATTTAATTATGAGAAAAATATATCTTAAATATAGGATCTAATGAGAGAGAATAGGAAAATATTTTTATTTCCAAATAAATTTTACATTCAATTTCTATAATTAATAAAAACATTTCTTATTTATCATACTTATTATTGTTTAATATGTATGTTAAAAATGTTCATTTTTTTTTAATTTCTATTTTTTTCATTTTATTATTTAATCATGGCAACATGGATTGGCCCATTTGACCCAAAATGGTTTAATTTCTTACCACCACCTAGAAGAAACACTATTTTTTCTAGGTAGATTTTAAAAGTATAAGTTTTTATGTAATTGGAATTATTAATTTATTAAATATAGATTTAGTTAATAGAACTTAATGATGAGAACTTGAGAAGCAACAAAATTGACTTAAATATATGATTCAATGAACATGAGTGCAAGTTAATAACTTAAATGTGGATTTAATGAGAGGAAATTGAATGCATTAAATATCTTAAAATTACCTCTTTTCAACTCATTTAATATCAATAACTGACTACCCTATTTGCCCTCATTTTTATCAATAAATTTAAATATAGAGAGGTAAATTTTGTCCTCAAAAAATTCTAGAAATATTCTTGAGGCCGTTCGAACTTTTTAAAATAGTATATAGATATTTTTATCAAACAGTAATATCAAAATTCAAAAGAGCAAGAGAAGAGAACATTTAGGCCCCGTTTTGTTCGTGGGGATAATGGTTTGGAATCGGAATTGGAATGGGCTATTCCGATTCCAACTGTTTGGTTGGGTGGAATTGGAATTTTATTCCCATTTCTGGTGGAGTGGTCATTCCATCTTCCTCCCTTAGGAATGTAATCCCATTCTTATTGATTCCAATTTTCATTCCCATTCTTGTTTGAACCAAACAAACTATGTGAATAAGCCATTCAGATTCCAATTCCAAATGATTTTGATTCTGATTGCAAAACAAACCAAACATACCATTTATTTGATTTTGTTTAGATGGACGGTGAGCTTAAAAATATTAACATCTCCATGATAAATAATAAAGTAAATAAATTGTGGGCCATCAATTTAACTGTTTGCAAGCAAGTTGAACTATAATGTTATAAATTAAATAAATTAACAAAATTATAGAAATTTTATAGAATATAACATATACCTAACAATATTATATGATGATAATATTAAAGAAAAATAAGTGTGATAGTTATTGTTATTATTAAAGATAAAAAATCAATCGTGAGAGGAACCGTTAATGACATCATAAGTTTGTATCATCTATCTAAAAAACTCGAGAAAGATGTATATATTCATGTTAATCTATATATATATATATATATATATATATATATATATATATATATATGTATATATGTATGTATATTAAAACAAAGCGGTCAAGAAATTTTCTCCCTTTTTTGAATTCCTATTTATCTCCAAAGTTACCTTTAATTTAGTAAAGAGTTTCTCTCCTAAATTATCTCTAATTCCTATTTATCATCTCCCCTACTTTTATCTATATCTATATAAAGAAAGTTTAGATTAAAAAAATTAAGAATTATTTAAATATTCTAACAAAATTATAAAATAATTTTAAAATATTTATTAAAAACACAAAAAATAATTTTATATTTTTACAAAACATATCACAAAATTATGTACTAACAATTTAGATTATGTTTTTCTGGACTATCAATTATGTACTAACAAAATATATCACGAAATTATGTACTAACAAAAGATTTTAAATATTTTCTAGATTATTTAAATAACTAAGTATTTATCATAATTAGATTTTAAATAGTTAAAATAACGAAATTATGTAATAAATTTAAAAAATTTCATCAAAGCAGAAAAATATGTATAACATAATATTGAAATTAATAATAATTTAATATATTACAAAATTAATAATGGAATTATGTAATAATAGTATAAATTATGATTTTATGGATAATTAAATCCAATAAATAAATCATATTTTAAAATTTAAATATTTTACATATTATTTAAGTATTTAAATAAATAAATATTTTAAATAAAAAAATATTTAACATAAGTAGATTTTAGATAGTTAAAATAAAGAAATTATGTAATAAATTTAAAAAATTTCGTCAAAGTAGAAAAATATGTATAACATAATATTGAAATTAATAATAATTTAATATATTACAAAATTAATAATGGAATTATGTAATAATAGTATAAATTATGATTTTATGGATAATTAAATTCAAAAATAATTTAAAATTTAAATATTTTACATATTATTTAAGTATTTAAATAACTAAATATTTTAAATAACAAAATATTTAACATAATTAGATATTAAATAGTTAAAATAAAGAAATTATGTAATAAATTTAAAAAAAATCTGAAAAGTAGAAAATAATTATAACATAATATTAAAATTTAATAATTTAATATTTTTACATAATATTGTAAATAACTAATTTCACTTATATCAAGTAATAATTCGAGAAAATAACTTTCAAGAAAATTAATATTTGTTAATAAAAATTTTAAACTCTTAATATTTATTTATTATATTATTATATATACTAAAATTAATATTTATTGTATTTCAGTAATTATTTATGTTTTATGATAAATGTATTTTCAATGATTATGTATAAATTTATTTTGTTTTGTTATTTAACAGAAAATAACTATTATTTGTTATTTTGTTTTGTTATTTATTATTTAATTATATACTAATTTCACTACTATTGAAATTTTTGAATTTAATTTGTTGTGCTTATTGTATTTATTGTACTTTTGTTATAACTTATTGATTAGTATTTATTAGAGATTAAACTATTATTTGAGATTATATTATTTATTAACTAAGTTAATATATTTTTATTGCTTATTATATTTTTTCATTATCAATATATTTTCAATAATTGTGTATTTTCACTATAAATTTTTAATAATTGTTGGAGATTAAACTATTGTTATTTATCAGAGATGAGACTATTAATTTAGTTGAAATTATGAGCATTCATGAGTTGGTTCAGTTCAGTCGTGGGCTATTTGGCCAACCAAATTGACCTGGTCAAGTTGGGGAGTTGGTCAAATCAACCCACTCAAGTTATATCGGTTGGGTCGATTTTTTAGTTTAGTTAATCAGTTCAAAATATTTAAACTTAAAAATTTAATTTAATTTTAAACATTACAGTATAATTATTAAAAAATAAATTTTAAAATTATATTTATGATAGAAAAACATTTTAGACTATGAAATATGGGAAATTTCCCACATTTTTATATTAAAAATTATATTTAAAATATAAAATATTAATATATATCCACGGTTAGGTCATTCGATTTTGGCTAATTTAAAGATGGCCAAAGTGAAACTAATCAAACTTGGTTGAATTGGGAAATTTTTTAACCAAAGTCGAACTAAAATACTAGAAAACCGACCAACTCGGGTCAAGTTGATCGGGTTTATCGGTTTCATCAATTTGATGAATAAACCTACCTGAAATTAATTATTGTTATTTTTGTATTATAATAAATTTATTAAAAGTAGTATATAAAATATGAATAATTATTAACTATTTAAAAAAGTTGAAAATATAAAACAATTGTGTACTCATATGTGCTTCTATCAGGGTCATTTACTAGAAATGAGTGTTTGTTTTGCCATTAGGTCCATGATTTTTTATTCAAAAAATACCCTTAACACTTTTTTGTACAAAAAACAAAATTGACTAAATATAGCCAATAGAATGGTTGCTCATGTCTTATTAAGGGCAAAAATGGTATCTTTATTTTTATTTACTTTCGATTAAATTTATTTAAATGAACATTAGGGTCAACACTATCATTTTCCATTGTCATCTAATGGAAGATTGATTAAATCCATTGAAAATTATAAGTGGTGTTTTAGTAAAATGTTAACTACAGTAGATTTTAGTAAATCCATGAAACTATAAGGGTATTTTAGTAAATGACCCTTTATGTTATTTAGCTTTTGCTTAATAAATCCCGTGCATTGCACGGGTCCCTACTAGTATATATTAAAATAATGTTTTGAAATTTTCTCCTTTTTTTGAATTTTTTTAATTCCATGTCATATTTGAAACAACCAATTAGATGCACTTTTCCAATAACCTAAATAATTTCTTCTCCTAAAATTTCTCCTAAACTACTTCCCCTACTATCCCCCACTTTCTCCTAAATTATCACTAATTCATATTTATCTTCTAAATTATCTCTAATTCCTATTTATCCTCTTCCCCACTTTTTATCTATATCTATTTAAAGAAAGTTTATATTAAAAAATTAAGAATTACTTAAATATTCTAACAAAACTTTATAATATTTAAAAATATTTATTAAAACACAAAAAAATTATTTTAAATTTTCACAATACATCGCAAAATTATGTACTAACAATTTAAATTCTGTTTTTTTTTGGATTATCAATTTAAATGTTATTAAAAAAAAATTAACATTAAAAAATAAAACTTTATTCAAATATTTCAATAAATAAATATCTTAAATAACAAAATATTATAAATATATAAATAATTATGTAACAAAATATTTAGTAACACGTAATAGCTTTAAATAAATAAAATTCAAATAACAAAAAATTTTAAATATTTTTGATATCATTTAAATATTTAAATAAGTAAACAGTTAACATAACTAGATTTTAAATAGTTAAAATAACGAAATTATGTAATAAATTAAAAAAAAATCGTAAAAGTAGAAAAATAATTATAACATAATATTGAAATTAATAATAATATAATATCTTACAAAATTAATAATGAATTTATGTATTAATAGTATAAATTATAATTTTATGGATTATTACATTCAACACATAACAAAAAATTTTAAATATTTTACATATTATTTAAATATTTAACATAACTAGATTTTAAATAGTTAAAATAGCGAAATTATTTAAAAATTTCTTAAAAGTAGAAAAATAATTATATTATAATATTGAAATTAATAATAATTTAATATATAACAAAATTAGTAATGAAATTATGTAATAATAGTATAAATTATAATTTATGGATAATTAAATTCAATAAATAATTAGTATTTTAAAATTTAAATACTTTACATATTATTTAAGTATTTAAGTAACTAAATATTTCAGAAAACAAAATATTTAACATAACTTGATTTTAAATTAGTTAAAACAAATAAATTATGTAATAAATTTATAAAAAAAAATATTAAAAGTATAAAATTAATTATAATATATTGAAATTAATAATAATTTAATACTTTTACATAATATTGTAAGTAACTAATTTCTATTATATCAATTAATAATTCAAGAAAATAACTTTCATAAAAATTAATATTTACTAATAATAATTTTAAATTCTTAATATATATTTATTATGTAATTATATATACAAATATTAATATCTATTGTATTTCAGTAATTATTTATTGTTTTTGTGATAAATGTATTCTCAATAATTATATATAAATTTATTTTTGTTTTGTTATTTAACAGAAAACTTTCAATAATTATTGGAGATTAAACTACTATTATTGAAATTTTTAAATTTTGTTTATTGTACTTATTGTATTTTGTTAAAAATTATTGATTATTATTTATTATAGATTAAACTATTTTTTAAGATTATACTATTTATTGACTAATTTAATATATCTTTTGTACTTATTTATTTTTGTAATTATTGTATTTTTTCATTATCAATATATTTTAAATAATTGTGTATTTTCGCTAAAAACTTTTGAATAATTATTGGAGATCAAACTATTATTATTTATTAGAGATGAAACCATTAATTTAGCTGAAATTATGAGTGTTCATGAGTTGGTTCGGTTCAATTGTAGGTTGTTTGGTTAACCAAATCAACCTGGTACTGAAACCAACTGACCATTTGCGAAAACCGAACCACTCAAGTTGTATTGGTTTGGGTCGATTTTTTAGTTTGGTTAGTCGGTTCGAAAGATTTAAACTTAAAAATTAAAATTATGATATAAAATATTTTAAACTAAGAAATATGGGAAATTTTCCACTTTTCCATATTAAAAATTATATTTAAAATATAAAATTTTAATATATATCAATTGTCAAGTCATCCGATTTTGGTTAGTTTACAAATGGCCAAAGCGAAACTGATCCAACTTGGTCGAGTTGGAAATTTTTTTAACCAAAGCTGACCTAAAATACTAGAAAACCGACTTACTCGGATCGAATTGATCAAGTTGGTCGGTTTCATCAGTTTGATGAATAAACCTAAATGAAATTAATTATTGTTATTTTTGTATTATAAAAAATATTAAAAGTAGTATATAAAATATGAATAATTTTTAATTATTTAAAAAGTTGAAAATATAAAACAATTGTATACTCTTATGTGTTTCTATTAGGGTCATTTAGTAGAACACACCTTATAGTTTTACATATTTACTTAAACCTACCTTATAATTTTCATTTTACTAAAATATCCCATATATTTTACAACTTATTTACTTAATCAACCTTTCATTAAGGAGTGTTTGTTTTGCCATTAGGCCTATGATTTTTTATTCCAAAAATACCCTTAACACTTTTTTGTACACAAAATAAAATTGACCAAATATAGCCAATAGAGTGGTTGTTAGGGGAAAAATGATATTTTTATTTTTATTTTCTTTTGATTAAATTTATTTAAGTGAGCATTAGGATCGACACTACCATTTTCTACTGTCATCTAATGAAAGATTGATTAAATCCATTGCAAATTATAAGTGGAGGTCTTGGGAACTACTGTATTCCCAACCAAATGATACAAACCCTTGCATTTTCTCCCTTCATCAGGACCATACCGCCATGTGTGATTTTCATGGCTCCACCTACAACAAAAACCTTGCATCCCTTGGAGTTTAATCGGCTAAGTGATATTAGATTCCTACACATTTTTGGGGCATACGCCACACCATCCAAAGTGCGAATCACTCCATCAAACATTTTGATTTTCATTGTACCAAAACACCTGTGATGTTACATGTAGATCCATCACCCAAGGAGACAATACCTGTCTTCCTCTCTTGGAACGTGTCAAAATATTCTTTCCTAGAGCAAATATGCATAGAACATCTAGAATCTAAAACTCACTCATTTGGAGAAAAATTGCACATACCTTTGGAGACGGGAGCACATCTCCATCATCATCATATGCAATTGTCACGCTTCCATATTCGTCCCCACTCCTTTTTTCGTGTAGGACAATCTCTCTTCATATGACCAAATTCTTTGCATATATAATATTGTATCTTGCCCTTTTCCCTAGCCTTTGATCTAGACTTGTTGCTCTCAGACCCCCTATCGGACAACCTTCCTTTTTGATCCATTCCTAGCATAACCAACGCAAAGTCTTGCCTTCTCTCATACTTGGGCTTCCTCCTAAGCTCATTGGATAGAAAAGATGCAATAACTTCTTCTAGCTTCACTGTATATTTCCCATACAATAATGTTGTCACCAAGTTTTCATACGAATCAAGAAGTGAGGTAAGAAGCAAAAGGGCCTTATCTTCTTCCTCTACATTGACATCAACTTTCCTTAGTTGATCCAAGATACTATTGAACATATTTAGGTGTTCTAGGAGATTCCCACCATCTTCCATCTTCAACTTGTACAACTGCCGCTTCAAACATAGCTTTGTAGTTAAGCTTTTTTTTCCAAATAAAGCTTCTCCAACTTATCCCACAATTATGGTGCAGAATCTTCCACCATAACGTTAAACATAACATTATCAATTAGGAGAAATCAAATTGTACTAACACACCTTGACTTGATGTCCTCCTAATCAACATCATTCATGTCTTCTAGCTTCCCATCATTTCCCTTCAATGCTCTAGCCAAACCTTGTTGAACTAGGACATCCTTTACCTTCTTTGCCATAGGGTAAAAGTGTTTTTTCCATCAAACCTCCCAATCTGGAATTGAGAAGTTATACCTTTTACTGCCATTATTTCTTAAGCAATTTTACAAATACTTTGTAAACACTAACCTGGGAGCTCTGGTACCACTTTGTTGGGGCCTCACAACAACCACCCACAGTATAAAATCACAAGGTATTTGAAATAGCAACCACAATAAATCTAATAGTAGAAAAAATGGTGAAATCTAAGCAAAAACAAATAAAAACAAGCACCGAAAATAACACAAAGATTTATGTAGTTTGACCATACCGCCTATATTAACTGGAGAGATGAAACTTGTTTTTCACTATGAAGGAAAACTGAGAAATAATACAAGTATCTTGTGGTTTGCAACTCAAACCAATCCTTAATCCTTGTACACCCGTTCTCCCTTTCCTCTCAACCCGAAGAACAAAAATAAGAGAAAAAATCCACTCTCACACCAAGAACATTCTGTATTTTTCTCTCACACCTTCTTTCGAAGAAAGGCCTTAACCCTACATACAAAAGAAAGTTTTTATATGTAAAACCTCTTTAACCTAAAGAGGGACCACACCAATCATTAGATTAAAATTAATCCAATGGTTGTAAAATAAGACACAATGCCAACAGAAACTACCATCCCTGCAACCCGAACAATCCTCAGGTCATTATCAGTAACCCAAAGTACACTCAGCTATACTAATACTTTATGCAAATAGTGAAAAGCATTTAGAAAGTGTAGTCTAATTTTCTTGGGAAATTTGGAGTTTCAGACTCATCGGACTTTCAACCCTTTTATGGTCAAAAGGACCTGTTTCGTTGCGGATGAGAATCTGCACAAGCAAGAGGTTGTTTCAATGAAAAGATTCTAACCTGATTATATGTTCAAGTCAGTGACATGTTTATCATGGTTAGTACTTAGTAGCCAATCAGATGGCTTAAGGCAGCAGCTCTTGCGAGCCAGAATTTGGGTTACGGAAACTCCAGTGTGTCTGAAACTCCAAGTTTCCCAAGAAAATAACATTAAAAATAAAGAATTGTAATTCAAAAAAAAAAGGAGGTTTAGTTGAAATTTCAGTGAATACTAACCAGAAATGCAGTTCATAAAAAAAATAAAAATAAAAAACTCCACCTCAACTTCCAAGTTTCATTGAAAAAGGGAATTTCAATTAAAACTTGAGATTTGGGAGAAATGGCAGTCCAATTTGGAAAAAAAAATGTTTGGGCGCTCGCTCTCTAGATCTGGGAGCTTCTATCAACATCTGAGGTTGTAGGATTTTTCTTTTGGAGAAATGACGATCCAATCTTATTGTACCAGGGGTTAAAGAGGCAGTTTACTCATAAATAGCACATTATCCATGAGATGGAGTGGATTTAGAAGTGGGTTTTCCTTGTATTTTAGGAAATTTATACTATATATAAAAGTGTGGATGCTGAAATTTTTTTGGGTTAAAATTATCCTTTATTTCTTTATTTGAGAAAGGGTATAAAAGTTATTCTATTATAGCTTTAATGTTAGCTTTAATGGCTACTAAAATGCTCATATTTATATATTTAATTCATATTTAATTGTAAGAATTGAAAGTGTAACTTCAATTATTACTTTCTACCTCATTTAATCCTCTCTCATTAAGTCTTATACTTATGGAATCTCATTTTCTCTTATTAAATCCTATATTTAAGTTATTTTTCACTAATAAATACTACTAATTATATCTAGGTTAATAATTTTAACAATATAAACCCATATATTTTAAAGTTGACTAAAAAAAACATTCTTTATCCCAATCATAGCTAAGCAATTCAACCATCCGAGTCAAACTGGTCAACCTATAAGTCATACTTAGGTAATAAAATTTAAAAATACAAATAAGCATAGAAAATTATAAAAATGTAAAAACAATTAGACACATTTATGATATTTTTATTAATCAAATTTAAAAAATAAGTGTAATAAACAAGAATTATTTTTATTGATAATGAAAATGAAAAACATAATTTAGAACTGGGTAAAAATGAAACATAAAAACTAATAATAAATAGTTCAACTTTTGGGTTAAATGTGTGATCATAAATAAATAATAAAGTATAAAAATATAATAATGGAAAAAATACATAAATTTTGCAAAAAAGCATTTAGGTCCATGCATAATGTCATATATTTATCATATTAAACAAAAAGTAAGTGTGACATATCATAATTATTTTTACATACAAAAAATACAAAAAAAAAACAAATCTATAATTCTATATTTATACTTCTATTAAAAATATAAATAAGATTGTAAAACAATCTTTTGACTAAAATACTTATTTTTGAATTTAGTCCCTATTTAATTATAAAGTTTAAATTGTAAATTGAACTACTACTTTTCACCTCATTCAATTCCCTCTATTTAAATCAATTTTTTTTTGATAAATGAACAAAAAAAGAAGGGTAAATTACAAAGACCCCCCTATACTCTGTTTTGCGAGAAAGACCCCTTGTACTATGACCATGAGACAAAGACCCCCTTCTGTTAGCTTTTCGTTAAAATCTGTTGTTGCAATATTTTTTAATCCCCATACTATCCGTGTAATAAGAAAAAACATTGTTCATCTTCCCTGACCTCACGATATACGAACAGCAGTGGCGATAAGGGAAGAGAAAGGGAGACTGGATATTACTGTCGCTGTTGTTCTATTAGTAGAGACTTGGTTCGCTTCTTGGAGTTCGTTGATGGAATTTCCTTGAAAAGGCAGCAACTTTCTTCCAAAATGATGAGGCATGCAACATCTATAGCCGATGGCAAGGAATCCAGAACTTTTATCAATGCTCAAACCGGTTCATTTCCATGTAGAAAAAACATTGGAAATGGTTTTGGTATCAGTCATCGAGATTTTGCTGGTGATCGGAGACAGAGAAATTGAGCGACCAGATTAAAGAGGTCCAACGCCCTTTTGAGAACGACGAGGAAGCAGAGGTTGATGATCATAGACGAATCAGTCAAGAAATTTTAATTAAGAAAGAAATTTTAAAGCTAACGAATCAATCAAGAAATTTTACCTGAACTGTAGCTGGATGGAATCGAGCATCAACAGTGACAATCACAGACGCAGCAGCACTTATGGTGTCCATGGTGTTATTGATGCCCCTCATGTCTCCTCTCTTCGATCAAAACCACCCTAATTTTGTCCAAAAGCAATGGTTCTTCCCTCATCTATATTGACCTTAAATCTAGCTACCCTGGTTCTTACGACTTCGGGACTCCGGTAAAACCATAACTTCCAAATCAAGAAAGAACTCAATCACGGTAATCCGAAATTCGTACCAAAACCAACAAAAGATAAAAACAGAGAGAAAGAGAGAGAGAGAGGAGTAGAGGAGAAGAGAAACAAGTAAGGAACATTAATATATAAAAGAACCAGAAAAGATCAAAGCAATCTCGGTCTTGACTCGTGGATGTCAAACACGCAATAACTTGGATTTGTAATTAACTATTGAGCTGGAAAGCGGATTTACTGAAAAAAGCCCTTCCTCATCGTTCTCAAAAGGGCATTGGATCTCTTTAATCTAGTCGCTCAATTTCTTTGTCTCTGATCACCAGCAAAATCTCAATGGCTGATACCAAAACCATTTCCGGTGTTTTTCAGCGTGGAAATGGATCGGTTCGGGCACTAATAAAAGTTCTGGATTCCTTGCCATTGTTTGCAAATGTTGCATGCCTCATCATTTTGGAAGAAAGTTGTTGGCTTTTCAGGGAAATTCCATCAACGAACTCCAAGAAGCAAACTAGTTCTCTGCTAATAGAACAACAATGGCGATAATCTCCGATCTCCCTTTCTCTCCCCTTATCGTCGTTGTTGTTCGTGTATCGTGAGGTTAGGGAAGATGAATAGTTTTTTTTTATTACAAGGGTAGTATGGGGATTAAAAAATATTGCAACGACGGATTTTAACGGAAAGCTAATGGAAGGGGGTCTTTGTCTCACGGTCATAGTACAAGGGGGGGCCTTTGTCACAAAATAAAGTACAGGTGGGTCTTTGTAATTTACCCAAAAAAGAAAAACGATACACTAAAAAGATAAAACATTAGAAAAAGAATAATCTAGCCAAGCAGGTAGGCAGATCAAAAAACTTAAGGGTACTTTAAGACAATATGTAAACAGTAAAGATAGAGTTAGTCAATTTCCTAAACTAGGGTTACTTTAAGAAATTTACCCTATTAATTATCAACACGTGGATGTAATCCTTGACCGCATTCAAGTTTTAAAGGCTATATGTTCATGTTTGTTACTATTTGATAGGCATATGATTAGTTAGTTTTGTGCTTTTGATCTGCCGACCCGAAGACATACAACTTTACACGAACCAAGTCATAATATGAAGTTTGCTAAGGGGGTGCTTTAATTTGTTCATTATCAATCATTTGCAAGGAACATGTATTGAATACAATAATTTACATTATTTCCTTGGGGGAGAGAGAGAATGGAGTTTGATAAAACCCCCACATTCAGTTCTAGCTTTCTCCACAAGCTAACGGGGAGGGATACTTTTGTTTATGAAAATATAGAAGTATCCCTCCCTATAGAGTTGTAAAATGGGCTATGCATGGCCCATGGGCTGTGCCTCCCTCCCTTAGGATATTTTAGGGGGTCGGCTCAGCACACCCCCCAGCCTGAGCCTGCATGGGCCCATGCCATGCCACAAGTCGGGCTGGTCCATGGGCCAAGCCTTAGGCTGGGCTGGACCAAAGCTATGAAAGGTTTATTTAAAAAAGAAATTGAAAAAAATCTTAAAATTTTTTTCTTATATGAATTTTGATGTATACAATTGTTTATGTATACAATAATTAAATAAAATTGAAAAAAGTGTTTATTTTATTAATATATTATATACCGTATATTATTATATAATTATAATTTATATAATATATAATATATAATATATTATATATAAATAGAATATATATATATAATATATATTCGCGGCCCACTTGGTCATGCTGCGTTCGCACGGACCACGGACTTGAAACCCCAATCCCAACACGACCCATACAGTCATGTTGTGCCTGGCATAGCCTGTGAACCATCGTGTCAGGCCATGCCTAGCCACGAGCGGCACAGCCTGATTTACACCTCTACCTCCTTGTTAGCTTGTGGAGAAAGATAGAACTGAATGTAGTGATTTTATTATCAAACTTTGTTTCCCTCTCCCCAATGAAGCAATGTAAGATTTTGAATGCCCTTGTTGGATGGAGGAAACTAGATAGTGGAGTCCATGAAGATCAACTTTGATGCCTCACCGAGATCAGATGGTAGATGTATGATTGGTGTTATTATGAGAAATGATTCTTGAAAGACTATGAGGGTCACTTGCAAGGATGTAGGGTATGCTCCATTAATGAATCAAGAAAGACATAATATCGGAAAAACTTACAACCAATCAACTAATATCATAAAAAGAGGTGACCAATCAGTTAGCATTAAAGGCAATTCGTGGGGGGTGCTTTGATTGGTCAATGCTATTCCAATATCATGGATTTTCCTCGTAAAAAGAATACATTACAATCAATATAGTGGGATATGTAGGTATCATGCAACATAATGCATTAATTAATATCGAGTCCAAGACACATATTATAAAGAATTTTATAAATTACTGCATTCCTGAAACCATTGTTATGCTTTAACTACTAAATCAATTATCTTCTATTTTAGTATTTTTACTTTTAATATTAACAAAAAAGTCAAGTTAATATTAAATTCTCAAATGTTTTGTTAACTTTTGTAAATAATAAATATGTTGTTTTTTAATATAAATTAAAATATTAATCAATAGTTTATAAAAATATATAATTTCAACTTAAAATATATAAGATCCATTAAAATTTCTAAGATACATATCATATGCAAATTTATAAATTTCAATTAATAAAATAATTATTGTGTTATTAGTATTTTTATATAATTTTTTTAAATTAAAAATCATTTTTAATATAAATGTGGACAAGTGGACTTGATTGCTACTATTTATTCAAATTACATGTGAATGCTAAATCAAACAAAATTTCATTTTTTACTTGTTAGCATGATATGGGAAGATATTCTAGTGGTGTAAAGACCATATTTTCTAATGTGAGTGCATTTGGGTTCAAATATTACTTACATGGTATTGATGCATATAGGTTAATACAACATGGTACAATCAAATAATACATTAAGTCCCCATTCATTTTTCGGAAAATAGGAAGGGAGAAAGTTGGTTAGTGGGAAAGTGATTTCCATTGACTAATTTTACTATATTATTTTTTGGCAAGCTTTGGGCGACTGGGCCCCATGAAAAAAGGTGCCCAATCCTATATGGCATGGGGCAAGTAGAGAAATCTCTCTTCACCGGCCTGTAGAGGATTTAGAGCATGTGGTCGTTACCTGGTTTGGATATTGGATAAAAAACTCTATGATATGCAATGTGGGCTATGTTCGGTTTGATGGGTATTTATTGGAAAAGCACCACTTAGGTGTTGGCGTTTATTGTGCATGAATCCACTGTTTGATTTCAACATTTATCAAATAAACATTAAAAAATATAAACATTTGGATTTATGTGCATGAGCCATTGGGTAAATTTTCAAATTCTAGTTTCTCACACTAACCCAACGTTTATTGAAATGCAATGCTTACCTAGAGCATTGTAAGCTGAGGTGGAAGATAATTTTATAGTGTATTACTTGTAACGTCCAACCAATCAACAAAAGACAATAAGCATTTAAAATTACGTTTTTCAATAAAGCATTTATACTATATTATAAAGTAATTAGGTCCCACATCAACAGTCATTTCCTTCTCCCATTCCCCCTTAGCTTCTCTCTTCTCTCCTTTCTCCCTTACCCCTTCCTAGCCCTTCCATGTAGCCACGTGGCAGCCCTCTCTTCTACACTAGAGTGCCACTCCAAATTTCTCTCTCATGTTCTCAATCACTTAGCCAACCCCCTTCTAAAATTTCTCCTAAACTATCTCTCCCACCTAAAATTCTTCCAAAAACACCTCTTAATCTATATTGCCACATGGTAGCCCTCTCTTCTTCACTAGAATTCCTCTCCAACTCTCTCTCTCTCTCTCTCATGTTACCAATTGGCTCAACCCCCTCATAAAATTTCTCCTAAACAATCTTCCCCATCTAAAATTCCTCCTAAAACACCTCTTAATCTATATTATAAACCATCTAAACACCAAAAATGTAATTTGTGAAATATTTTTATATTTTCATTAATTACTGATATTATTTAGTAAATATCAACACCTAAACTATAATTTTTCATAATTTTAGTAAATTGAAAATTTTAATTATTGAAAATTACTGATTTTGGTAATTTAATTTCATATTTTTGGAAATTAATTATTGAAATCAATAATTACTAAAAATTAATAATTAATTAAAATATTAATAAAAACAAATTTAATAATTAAAAAGTATTAATAATTTTTAGCAATAAGTAGTTATTGATATTTTCAGTAATTTTGATCAATTTATTAATATTTAACTAGCAGGGATCCATGCAATGCACGGTGTAGCTACCCGACCTAGAGGGGGGACGGAATGGATTGGATATGGATGTTGGAGCCACCTAAATTTTTGGAATTGGGAATTTAGGAAAACCTAGGATTTTTCAAAAAAAACATTTTGTTTTCTTGGTGACTTATTGCCCAAAGGGGATGAGATTCTTAGGGTCCGTGTACCAAGGTACGATGTGGGAAGGTGTTAGGCACCCCACACACACTTGGTTAAACCGGCCTCTATTTCACCAAAGTTCCAAGGAAGATTTTATATTTTTGGGCTTGATTTGTTTTACTAAAATTAACACACACACACTAAATTAACAAGGGAATAATCAAATGCTAAAATTCTAACTATTTAATTCAGCAACAAAGCAAGAGAGCATTAACTACATAAGGAAAAGTTAACCCTAAATAAAGAAATTAATAAAATTAAACAAAGCATGAATTTCTAACAAATTAGAGTCCTAGAATTCAAAAAAAAAAGAAAAACTATAAAAAATACCTTTTTATTCTATTTTTTTAAAAGTTGGTTGACACTTGTCCTTGACATAAAGAGAGAAACTTCTTTGACTTGATTATGCAAAACATGGGACTGACTAATGTGAAATCGATGAAGTTGGAAATACACACAAATTTTATCCCTACTTGGATGAAATCTGACCACGTTAATAAAAAAGGTAAACCTAAAATGTGCAACTAAGATAAGAATGACAATGGGCGGGTTTGGGGTGGGGGTCATACTCCCCATTTTGACTTTGAGTTTTAAATTATCCCTGTCAAAAATTTTAGCCTGCATCCCTAGTCCTTGACAGAGAGGGCTTCCCCATTGGAGGCCTGAATCCCTGAATTTTTTAATTAAAATTTTATTTATTTAAAATAAAGGAAAAAATAAAATATAAATAGTATTTTAAATATATTTTGATATATATAATATAAAAAATATTATAAATAACATAAATAATATTATATATTTAATATAATATATACACATATTTTTAATATATATAATCAGGGTTTGGGTGGGTGTGGACTTCACTCCCTGTCCCCAATCAAGTATTCCTATTAATTCCATCCCCACCCTATTCCCGCTAAGCAATGTTTTAAAAACCAACCCAGAGGCTGACCTGTTTTTGCCTCTAGGTCGCAGGTCACTGGTTCAACCAGCCTAGTTGAACAGTTCAGACATGCCATGCCAATGCATATATGGATTAAGTATATGTGTGTGTATGCATAAATATATATTTTAACAATTTGAGGCATTATGTTTTTTAATTCAGTTTTTAATTTTTAATTTATAAAAATTGTAATTTGAGGCCTAAAAAGGGATTTTTCGCTAAAATAGCGGGGCAACACCTTAGGACAGATAGATCTCGAAAAGTTACCCAAAATAAAAAAGTCACCCCAATTAGACATTGGAGTGCAAATTTATGGCCTCCGAAAGTTTGCATGCTATGAGTGTGCAATCGTGACCCGATCACCGGGTTTAACAGATCAACAGTCGAATCGGTCGGGTCGAACGATTTTTGCCCGTCTTGACTAAACCAGACCTGGAATCTTGGTTGGGTGACGATTCAAATGGTTCGATCAACTAGGTCAACGGCAGGTTGAAAACATTGTCACTAAGGCAATTTCCATAGTCCATCCCAGCTTGATCGGGAATGCCCATTACTTGATGGGAATGAAGAAAATTGCCATCCCTACCCGGGTTGTGTAGGTCCATAGACTAATATATTTTAAGTTCAATTCCGTTAACCTGCTAGTTTATCTCATAACACCCATCTTTAAACGCCCACGAAAGTGGTCATTCCTTTAGCCACGTAGTATCATCGGTGATATTGGGATTCCGCTGCTTGGTTGTTGTCCTGTTGAGTTCAAACATGAGATGATTGAAAAAAAAAGGAGGGTCAAACCAAAATACCAAATCACTTTGGACGGTTTTTCCCTTTGGGACCCGCCTTGCTGAAAATCAAAATCATCACCGATACGATAAAATCGGGAAAAAAAGTCGGCAACGCCACGTAAAATGGAGCTATCGATGGGTCACTGGTCAGAAAGCAAAACACAGTACGCGATTACGACGCTCGTACGTGCAGTTGCCAGTTGCCACGCCAGGACACCCTACGCCAAAGGAAAGCAATTTAAGCAAAGGCAGAGTCTTTAGCTCTACGTGGAAACTGGGACCCATGCTGAGCCTGAGGAGGGCACAATCCGTGGAGTGGGGAGAGCCGAAATTAGGTCGGCCTCACCAAGTTGACAGAATGGCAGTCGAGCCCAACTCAAGTCAGTCGGCCACAACACAGAACACATTCATTTTCCTTGGAATTACGTTTGCTTTGGGTTCTGACTTCTGAGTGTGATCCCTGATTCACGTGCGCCTAAAAGAATGGCTTACGATGATTCAGATTCAACCCCGACAATAGCCAATAAGTGTTTTGTGTTTTTGAATAGAAATCTCCTACTCTTCAAAATTTTGGAAGGTGGGCAATTCCACTCTTTAAAATCACAGGGCCAACTGAGTGTAGGGGTGTCAATTTTCCCCGTCCCCAACAGATACTCGGGCTCCCCGACCCGATGGGGTCGGGGATGGGGTTCCCTTGGCGGGCTTGGGATCACGGATGGGGCTACTCCTGAATCTTCGATTTGGGACGGGGACGGGGAATGCAACCCCCGCCCCGACCCGTCCCCGATTAATATATAATATATTATATATATTATAAATATATATATGTATATATAATATTGTTTATTTTTAAAACATTAATTATTAAAACTTGAAAAATAGGAAAAAGTGTAAAATATTAAACTAAAGTCTAAAACCCTCGATAGAGAGAAGAGAGAAGTCGAGAACTCTCAACTCGTCTGTCTCTAGAACAGCTTCGCCGATTCGCCTTCCTTCATCTTCGATTATTCGTCGTCGAATCGCCGAATCACCGATCGCCGTTGCCACAAAAGATTCAGAACCCTAGCTTCGTGCCTTTTCGAGTGATAGAGAATAGATAATGAAGAGTTTCAATCGTTAGCCCTCTAACCTTCACCTATCATTGCTGACCGCCGTTGCCTGTCAAACTCTCTCTCGTCGCCGATCTTAACTCTCCCAACAGTCCTCTCTCTCTCTCTCTCTCTCTCTCTCTGTCTCAACCTCTCAGCCCGTCGGGGTCAGGGATGGAGGGGGGATTCATTTCCCCGTCGGGAATCGGGGACGGGGACGGAGGGTGATTTGGGGGTCGAAGTCAGGGATGGGGAATGTAATCCCCGCCCCGTTGCCATTCTTAACTGAGTGGCTCTATTGATTTGTTAGCTGGTTCGCTCCAGTATAAACATGGATTATATTCCTGCGACCATCGACTTTCAGGATGAGCAAAGTTTGATACACTTTGATATAGGAATGCCAACGGGACGGGGCGGGGCGAGGACGGGGAGCCTCTCTCCATCCCCGTCCCCACAAAAATCCCCATCCCCATCCCCGTCCTCGTCCCTGTTAACAAGGACAAGGTTATTCCCATCCCCGTCCCCACGGGGAACTTCATCCCCATGGGGATTCCCATTCCCCGTGATTTTTTATAATGTTAACCATTTTGTTTTTGTTCTTTATTTTATTTAAAAAAATAAAAACAAAATAATTAAAATTTAGAATCCTATTAGAAAAGATTCAAACATATTCAACCATATTTTTAAAAATATTAATATATAGATGTATGTGTACATATATAACGTATGCATGCATATATACATATATATTAGTAGGGATCCAACGGGGCGGGGAGTGCTCTCCTCATCCCCACTAACGGGGATGAAAATTTCTCCATCTTCATCCCCACGAGGGGAAAATCATCCCTATGCCCACCCCATTTGGAGCGGATCACCACGAAGATCGAGGAAATGGGAAAAATTGTCATCCCTACTTTTATATCAATTATATCAATGCACCTTATTGCACTATACCCAACTTATTAAGAGAGATTTTATTAATTTACCCACTGTTGTCAAACTTAACTAAATACGATGTTAAGACCACCAAAATTAGGAATCCTTAGCCAAAACCGTTTCTTTTTGTTGTCATAGCTCTTAGAAATGTTAAACTCATTTCATTTATATGTTTTTCTTTTTGAAAAGGAAAAACTTTATTAATAAAAGGAGAGGGGCATAAACCTAACCCTTAAAACATACAAGGAGGAAAATCTCTAAATACTAAACTATATTCAAAAACAAAAGAAAATTCTCAAGAAATAGACGAGGGTGATAATTTTTGTTTGGTCTTGACAATTGTTTGAACTCTTTCCTATTGATTGTTGGGCATTGTCTCCCAATCCTCCACTTTCGATTCTTTTTCTTTTTCTCCACTATCACCCATTATTAATTTGGATCATTAATTGTTTTTCTTAGATATACATTCCTTAATAGGATTCTCACCATTGTGACAAATTTCTCTTGTAGGAGTGACTGGACAATTAGGATTTAAGGTTTGTTTCGATCACCATCGGAGAGATTTGAATTCGAAAATAAGGAGATTGGTCGAGGTGCTTTTAATTTGAAGGGTTGCACTAGCTCCAAATACCATGTCATCCCAACCTCTTTGCTTTACAATACACAAAACATATTTCGACCTTTCATCACCACACTTAGTTGAAACCTTCAGCAGTCCTGTTTCTTGATTTTTGATTGGAGTGTTCCCATATATACAACATTAATTTTCTTCTCGAAGACTTTGAATGCCTTGAACTTCTTTCCCCTTCTCGGAATCCATACACCATAGCAGACACCCTCCTCGGGGTCTATTGTAGGTTCGACAGCCTTGCTATGAACGATCATCCCATCCTTCGTCATTGGGGTTCCATTGGGTTGGTTGTTCGAGCCTTGTAGGATTTCTTCATCACTCATTCACTCATTGCAGTAACCAAATTAATCTTCATGGAAATAGCATCTCAAGCACATCCTTACCTTTTCCATTCTCCACGGGAGCCTCTCTGGAAAGCTTATCCTCCATAGACTGTTTGTTCACCCTATTATGTTTAGGGGGTGCATGCTCACGGTTTCTTAACCGAAACGTGAGCTATTTTCTGAGACTAAACTAGTATTATTGGTTTTTGCAATTCCCCAAATCGAAATCGAAACAATACCATCAGTTAATTAGTTCTGATTCTTCGACTTTTTGATTATAGGGGTGGACTGAACCTTGCCCATGGATTGATGTCAAATTCACGGGCAGGATGTGGTTTATAGGGGAGGGAGCTGCAAATTGCAGTCCAAAAATCCCTTGATTATATATATATTATAAATAGTTAATTATAAATATAGCATATATAATATATAGATAATATATAATATATCTAACAGTCAGTTTGATAAATTGCCTATTTTTTCTAGATTAATTGATAATCAAACTGATTCTTTGATTTTTCAAAAATACCAAACCGAAATTGAACCGCTTGGTTCAATTGATCACACTCTTCAGTTAGGCTTTCTCAATTTGGTTTGATTTTTCTGAATTTATGAGCACCCCTAATCATGTTTTCAAGTTTATGCTTGATGGCCAATCTTGAAGCAATTCTCACAGTAAAGAGGGAGGTGTTTATACACTACATCTTGTCGTAACCAATCTCTACCAGATACAATCTAAACATGATGAGGGTGCTTCTTCAAAAGATCTTACTCTACACAAACCCTAACAGCTAATGTGTGATAACTCGAGTAGAATGAGAAACTGTTTCTCTCTTCTTCTTATTATTCTTCCTTTGCAGGGGTTCAGAAATATATATACAAGCATCTCTTAATTATACATAGATTCTGGTTCTACCTCTCCTAGTTACATACAACTTAGGCTGAGAGTTATCCCTGAATTCAAGGGATATCCCCTAGTTTTACAGCTCACGCCAATACTCCCCCTCACGTTGGTGCGTACAGATCTTGGACACCCAACTTGCCAAGTGAGTTGTAGAAGTTCTTACTGGATACAGCCTTTGTAAGTATATCTGCCAGCTGGTCTTCAGATTTGACAAAGGGAAATCGAATGGTTTTGTCTTCGATATTTTGTTTGATGAAATGTCGGTCCACCTCCACATGCTTTGTTCGATCGTGTTGGACGGGATTCTGAGAGATGTCAATGGCAGCCTTGTTGTCGCAGAATAGGTCCATTGCAGAGGTTGGGGGAAAACCAATTTTAGTCATCAGTCTTCTCAGCCAGAGTAGCTCACACAGCCCTTTAGCCATTCCTTGAAACTCAGCTTCAGCACTTGATAGAGCTACAACCTTCTGTTTCTTACTCCTCCATGTAACCAGATTTCCTCCGACGAATGTAAAGTACCCCGAGGTGGATTTTCTATCTGAGACATTTCCGGCCCAGTCTGCATCTGTGTACCCTTCTATCTTCAGATAATCATTTTTTGAGAACATGAGTCCTTTTCCGGGTGAGGACTTCAAGTATCGAAGAATCCGCATTACAGCATTCATGTGATCTTCGCTTGGGCAGTGCTTGAACAGACTCTCTACGCTGACGGCGTAGGCGATGTCTGGGCGAGTATGGGAAAGGTAAATGAGTTTACCCACCAGCCTTTGGTATCTCTCCTTATTGGTAGGTACTTGGCCTGGGTATTCTCCAAGTCTATGGTTCTGAACGATAGGCGTGTCTGCTGGTTTGCACTCCAACTGTCCTACTTCGGAGAGTAAGTCCAAGGTGTACTTCCGTTGGGATAGAAATATGCCTTCTTTTGATCTAGCAACTTCAATCCCTAGAAAGTACTTTAGCCCACTTAAGTTCTTCATCTCGAACTCGGATGCCAATTGCTTCTGCAGTGTTGCTATTTCTCCCGAATCATTCCCTGTGATAATCATGTCATCCACGTATATTATTAGGGCTGTCACCTTTCCTCGTTGGTGCTTTAAGAATAGTGTATGATATGAATTGCTTTGCTGGAAGCCATATTTTTTCATCGCAAGACTGAACCTCCCAAACCATGCCCGTGGAGATTGCTTTAGTCCATATAGTGCTCGTTGTAGCTTACACACAACTTGGTTCTTGGAGTTCGCTGTATAACTAGGTGGGATGTCTATGTATACCTCCTCTTCAAGATCACCATGGAGGAAGGCGTTTTTCACATCGAACTAGTGTAGTGGCCAATCAAGATTTGCGGCAAGAGATAATAAGACTCTGATCGTATTCAGCTTGGCTACTGGGGAGAAAGTCTCTTGATAATCTATGCCCTATGTCTAGGTATATCCTGTTGCGACCAGCCTTGCTTTGTATCTCTCAACTGCCCCGTCTGCATTGTATTTGACGGAAAATACCCATTTACACCCTACTGGTCTTTTCCCTTCAGGCAGGGTGGCTAGAGTCCATGTCTTGTTCTTCAGTAGTGCCTCCATCTCTTCTTGTATAGCTTGAGTCCATTTTGGGTTTGTCAAAGCTTCTTGGACACTGGTGGGAATATGATTATTGGACAATTCTTGCACAAATGATTTTAGAGGTTTGGTGAGTCTCTTCGTTAATACATAGTTGGCAATTGGATACTTTGTCCTCCTATCCTCAACATCTGGAGAATATCTGTTTGGTGGTTTGCCACGATTATGCCTGAAAGGTAAGGTGTAGCCAGCCAAAGTATCGTTAGAGCTTGAAGGAGTAGTAGGGGAGGTTACCTCAGGGATGCTTTCACGTGCTTCCGGGATATCCTCAGGAGGTGGGCTTTCCGGTACTGGCGAGGTTGGGGTCTCTACTTCTTCTGCTGGTAGAGGTGATGCCGACGTTGAGGTTTTTGTAGATACTTCTGGTGTAGTCTCTGTAGGTGCCTTACTGGTTGCTTCATGGTCCACCATTTTTGTTGAAGCACTCGTATTCGGCCAGTCAGGTAAAAACCAGTTCTGTTCTTCACTTTGACTCTCCCCCTGAAGAGAAGAATTGGTTGTAGGTCGAGAGTAGAAGGTTTTAGATTCCAGAAAAGGTGACATCCATGGTAACATAGGTACGGTGGGTGACTGGGTCATAACATCGGTACCCTTTCTGGTGTAGCGCATACCCCAAGAATATACATCGAGCTGCCCGTGGATCCAGTTTTGTACGTTGATTTGGATGTAGAAGCACGAACGCCACACAACCAAAAACTCAATGTGGAATCATCAAAACAGAGGGCAATGAGACATGAGATGAAAGAGCTTGTAATGGTGTTTTAAACTGCAGGACCCGTGAGGGCATTCGGTTAAGGAGGTGCACGGCGGTAGCAACAGCATCAGCCCAATGTCGGTTAGGTACATGTGCTCCAAGTAACAAGGCGTGGGCAGTTTCGAGTATGTGCCGGTTCTTCCTTTCTGCAATGCCATTTTGCTGTGGAGTTTGGGGGCATGAAGTCTCATGAAGTAATCCTTGGACCCGAAAATAATCTCGGAACCGTTGATTCATGTATTCCCCGCCGTTATCAGACCGGAGTACCTGAATCTGTGATTTGAACTGAGTCTTCACCATTATATGGAAGGATTGAAAGACAGTTAGCACTTCATCTTTATGTTTCAGTAGATATAACCATGTCATGCGAGTGCAATCATCAACAAAGATTACAAACCATTGGAATCCAGAGACTGTAGTCACCGGGGATGGCCCCCACACGTCCGAGTGAATCAAAGCAAATGGAACTTGACTTTTATTCATACTTAAGGGATAGATTGTTCTATGACTCTTAGCTAGGATGCAAGTGTTACATTGAAAAACATGCGGCTGTATATCTGAAAATAACTCCGGAAATAAATGTCTCATATAACTGAATGATGGATGTCCTAACCGGCGATGCCAAATCCAAATTTGTTGTTCCTTGGTGTTCCCTTGATGATGTGTATGATGCGCTTGACCCGTGCTAAGATCATCCATGTAGTAGAGCCCCCCTCGCCTAGTACCATGCCCAATTATCTCCTTGGTGAGAATATCTTGAAGAAGACAGAAAGTGGGATAAATGAGCACAACACAATTCAAATCAGAGGAGATTTGACTAACAGATAGTAATTTGTGGGAGAGCGAGGGAACAAGCAAGGTGTTTTTCAAGGATATAGCAGGTGACAAGGTCACAGTGCCTGCTCCTGTGACTTGAGAGATTGCCCCATTGGCATTAGCAATTGTAGTCCGTCTTGGTGGTGAAGTCTTTGAAAAATCAGTAGCATCATAGGTCATGTGGTCAGTGGCTCCTGAGTCAAGTATCCATGCCTTGTTGTCAATGGTCTTGTTGGGAAGATTGTTACCTGAATCCGAGAGGTGAACTTCTCCCTGTGGTGCGAATGAGGGTTGAGATTCTGTTGTAACTGTTGTAGCCTTACCACTTGTTTCAACCTTGTCTTGGCGTTTCCGAGCTTGGAGTTCATGCCACCAGTCGGGATAGCCATGTAGCTTGAAGCAGTTCTCCCGGGTATGCTTTGAGTTGCCACAATGAGAGCCTTTAGTACCACCAGAAGATGCTCGAGATTTAGAGGTCTTACCAGATTTTTCGCTGCTTGCAGGCAGAGAGCTCGTTGAAGAGAGCGTAGGTTGCCCAGTCTTAACACCTTTAGAGGTCAATACTGCTCCTGGAGTTTCAATATGGTTGCCGGTTATCATGACCCTCTATCGGATAGCTTCTCTTCGAACATGTGTGTAAGCCTGTTCAATAGTGGGAAACGGGTGCATTTGGAGTACATCTGCCCGAATCTTGTCTAGTCTGTCATCAAGACCATCCAGGAAGATATACACTCTCTCCTCTTGAAGGAGAGCATTGTACCGTTGAATATCTACCACACACTCCATCGGATTCGGACGGTGAAAATCAATTTCTCTCCACAATCCTTGGAGATCATTATAGTACTTTTCAAGAGATCCTCCAGACTGGCGCAAGCGGGTCACACGGCGCCGGAGATCGTATACTTGCGAGGTATCACTGCCATCAGAGTACGTGGTAGCCACAGAATCCCACACCATCTTTGCTGTAGGGAATCGAATAAAGTTACCAATCAAGGATACGTCCATGGAGTTAATTAACCAACCTTTGACAATAGCGTTGTCGGTGCGACACCTTCGAAAGGTTGGGTCAGTTTGTGGAGGCTGAGGAAGTTCTCCATTAATATATCCCAGTTTGTCTCTGCCAAATATATACATCTCAACAACTTGGAACCAAAGGGCATAGTTGGTGCCATCCAACTTGATACCGATCTGAGCAGCAGAGGTTTCTGTAGTTGAGATCGGTCTGTGTAGGAGTTCAGTCATTCTGGTGGTCAATTCAGTGAGAGTAGGATTAGGCCGTTGTTCTCCAAACGGATATGAGGTTTCCGAATCAAACATGATTATCAGCGGGTTGTAGCAGTAGTAGCACCGTCAACCACGATGGGGCGGCGAGATTGCAGCAGAGCACCTGTCGGTCTTGCGACGACAGTAATAGTAGCCAACCACCCGGGGTTCGCGGTGAGGTTGATAGTTCTGGATAGATCCACTGCCAGAGTTGCAGCGGTAATGGCAGTGGATAGAGCCACCGTCGGACTTGCAGCGGTCACCTCCCGGTGACTAAGATTTTGCGGCGACTAGGATTTGCAGCGGTGATAGCGGTGGTCCCCTCCTGGTATCCACAAAAATCAATAACAGGAGATCTCGGCTGACGGATTGAGAACTTTGATTGAACCTCAAGAAGAAGAAGTAGAGAGCAGAGGAATCCTCAATGTTTTTTTGTCGACGAATGCTCTGGAACAATCTCCGAAACCAGGAAGCTTCTTCGCTTTCCTCCCGGTGAGAAAAATTTTTCCTTGATCGTCTCGATCGCTAGGTGGAGAAAACGATATGGAAGAACAACCTCCCGGCGACCAAGTTCTCGCAGCGATCACGACCTGCAGCGGAGATAGCAGTAGTCGCCTCCTGGCGACCGAGTTTTCGCAGCGATCACGACCTATGGCGGTGGTAGCAGTGGTCACCTCCCGGCGACCAAGTTTTTGCAGCGATCAGAACCTGCGGCGGTGATAGCAGTAGTCACCTCCCGGCGACCGAGTTTTCGCAGCGATCACGACCTGCAGCGGTCGCCTCCTGGCGACCGATTTTTCGCAGCGATCACGACCTGCGGCGGTGATAGCAGTGGTCACCTCCCGGCGACCACGTTTTCGCAGCGATCAGAACCTGCGGCGGTGATAGCAGTGGTCGCCTCCCGGTGACTGAGTTTTTGCAGCGATCACGACCTGCAGCGGGGATAGCAGCTATCACCTTCGATGACCAAGATTTCGCAGCGACAGGGATTTGCAGCGGTAATAGCAGCGGATGGAGCCTCTGTCGGCGACCAAGATTTCGCAGCGATCATATCGTCGAGTTTATCATGGATCGGTATGCTCTGATACCATGATAACTCGAGTAGAATGAGAAACTCTTCCTCTCTTCTTCTTATTATTCTTCCTTTGTAGGGGTTTAGAAATATATATACAAGCATCTCCTAATTATACATAGATTCTGGTTCTACCTCTCCTAGTTACATACAACTTAGGCTGAGAGTTATCCCTGAATTCAAGGGATATCCCCTAGTTTTACAGCTCACGCCAATAATGTGAAAGAGAGAGTTGCAGTCGTTGGATTTATCTTGAAAACTGAACCTATGACCTATGCAATGGACTAAGGAATCCTTCGATGTAAAAGTCAATCAACAAGAAAGGAAAATTGATCCATACTAGAACTACAAACAGATCCCAGCCTAGTTTAAAATCTAGTACCCACTTAAATAAATGGAATAAAAAAAAAATTAATCTCGAATGCATCCTTCATCCCAACCCGATGGACCCGGACCGATTGGATTAGTTCTGATTCCAAAACTTGTTCCGATGGATCAGTTCCAGTTCCTAATACATTTTCCCAATTATTATCAGGTCGGTATCAGGTGGATCATGTCCAAACCAAGTCTATATATAATTATATATATTATTAAATATATAATAATTAGTAAATTACATTACATATATATATGTAATATTTAAAGAGAAGATGTCTAAAATGGTCATTTCGGCAGGGTTTCATTCAAAACCTTACCGAAATGCCCACACCCTTTCCTTTGCCCCTTTTGTTTCTTCTCAATTTGAAAGACAAGCTTAAGCTAGGCTCTTGAACAGTGAACACACTACGACAGAAACTGGGAACACAGAATGAGAGCCAGAGACAAAGAGGGGCTGTAGGCTACATCTACAACTTTGTCCGTTCATCCATCTGCAATTCCGCCATCATCGTCCATCTCTAATAGTTGTTTTCTCAGTTTTTCCTCACTCACAGGTATATATTCTTTATAGTCTCTCCTCCATTGCTCATACATTGTTCATACCGTACAAGAAATCTGTAGACTGCAACTAAAATCTATATTGCTTTTGGGTGTGTTTTGAGCTTGTTGTTATGGTGTAGGCGTCAAACAAAAATCCATATTGATTTTTCCTTTGTTTTAAACATTTTCATGAGATAAAATTCAATCTCTTACTCTCAAGGATTAAAGTATCAGTATCGGGTATCGTATCGGACAACATGGATACGCTTGGAAAATACATGAATACAGATGAAAAATATACAAATGTTTGGATACACTAAGGAAATGCATATAAATTCAATAATTATATTAGTAATTTCAAGTTTAATGTCAAAATAACTATAAATAACATATAAATACATAGGAACTGCATATTTTAATGGTATATCAAAAGAAATATATTATTATTGATATAACAGGATGTATAGATATTATACAATTTTATTAATAATGCATCAATTTTTATTTTTATTAAAATCCAAGGCATAAAAAATATGCAGCAATTATATTTGAATTATTATATCAACTATTTTTGTTTTACTATTTCAATTTTTAACATCAACAAAAAAATCAACTAAAAATTAATTTGAAAATGTTCAGTAAATAATACTTTCACTTTTGTAAACAATAAATATGTTTATATAAAATGTAAATGAAA
Organism: Nelumbo nucifera; assembly: GCF_055504915.1. Taxonomy (NCBI): domain Eukaryota; kingdom Viridiplantae; phylum Streptophyta; class Magnoliopsida; order Proteales; family Nelumbonaceae; genus Nelumbo; species Nelumbo nucifera. Next base: position 1,017,524 of record NC_142652.1, on the reverse strand, counting down.
ATTTTAAGATGCATATCATATGAAAATTCATAAATTTTAATTAGTAAAATAATTATTCATTATTAATATTTTTTATTTTTATGATTTTTTTAAAATAAAAAATTAATTTTTATTTAAATGTAGATTAGTTGATTTGATAGATTCAATTTATATTATATTCTCAAATATTTTGTAAACAATATTTTATCTTTGTAATAATAAATACATTACTATTTAATGCATATTGAAATATTAATTAATAATTTATAAAATAATTATTATAATTTATCAAGTCTACATAAATAATTCTAAGTATTATAATAATTATTCTATTAATAATATTTTTATTTGCATAACTATGTTGAAATTAAAAATAATTTATATATATGTGGATTTGATAAATTATTTATTTTATTGATTTATAAAATAATAATTTTGAATATTATTCTTATTTTTTGTATTTGAAGTTATTGAATATTTTTAGATTAAATGTAATAATTAATAATAAAAGATAATTTATTTCACTTATTTTATCATGAAATGTAAGGTGGCTTGATCAGTCGTGGCATATCCCATATCTTCCCCTACTGATACCGATACGATACGCCCCGTATCGGGCATATCATGTCGATATTTTAATCCATGTTTGCTCTTCTTTTAATTAATTATTAATGGTGTTTGGCAGCTATAGTATAATTGGGTCCAATTGTCCCAAGAACCGATTGATTCGATTATGGGTATAAAGTTATAGACCCTATAGGGTCTAGGCCAGTTCCAGGTCCATTATATTTTTTGCTGGTTCGAAACTGGTTCTACCAAATTCCGACCCAGAACCGACCTGTTGGCAGCCCTTCCTTAAGATAATCCTCCTCATTTTTGAACCTAATGAAGATATGCTTAGAATCCAACAAAGAAAGAAACCCAAATCTCCTGAGTGGGCTTAAATGATCACACAATATAAGATCTTTGATCGTTGATAAAGATGGTTTGCTATACGTGCATTTGGTAATCAGCGTCCATTTGAAAACCTCATACGAAACATGAGAGAAACTCTTCTGGCCAGAAAACATGGAACTCTTCTGGCAAGAAAACATGGAACTCTTCTGGCAAGAAAACAGCTGGTTCCCCTTTAAATTGGTGCCAATCAGTACTGAAATGTCAAAAGAAAGGTTGGGATATCGGAGAGTTTGGTGAGAATTGCAGTGAAAGAGGGATTCGGATCACCATCTAGAGCTTCCATGGGAGACTGATTAGGGTTTTGTCATTTTGAAAAACCAAAAAGAACCCAATACTCCATTTCATGCACCACTAGTTACAAAATAGGTAGCATTTATATTAGGGAAAATTTTCGATTAGTAACTTGTACTTTGGGCTTAGTGCTATTTTGGTCCCCTAACTTTAAAATGATGTGTCAATCCAGTATCTGCCATTAATCGATTGTTAAGTAACATATAAAAAAATACAAATGCCCTTCCGATGTTATCTAATTAATTTTTTATCAACCATTTAAATGCCCTTTTCAAAATTAAAATACTATTTATCATCTTCTTTCTTAATAAGAAATAAAAGAGGTATAAGTTTTACAAGGGAATTGTAATGATATTACTCCCACAAAAACCAAACAATTCCTCTCAAATCCATCAACAGCAGGTTCCCCTGCACGCGCTGGTGTTTCTATTAAAACCAGAGAAAACATAAAATACCTGCATGCCGTTATGGGTTTGTTCTGTTAATTATTACGTGTGACCTTCCGAGACCTATGGTTCCAAAGTGCTGTATAATTATTACGTATTTACGTGTGACCTTCTGATCACCTCTCTCTATATATACATCACTGTTTTCAAAACAGGACCGGACTGGACGGTCAGATTGGAAAAATCGGGAACCGGTTATTTGACCGGTTTCATTTTCCTCCAAAACTGTTTTTTTCCCTAAAATTGTTGATTTTGGTCAGTAAACCATTGAACCGGCTGATTAGCCGTTTGAATGGTTTTGACCGTTTTCTAATTTTTTAAATTTTTTTATTTTTTATTAGAATGGGCCGACCGTTCGAACCAATAATCGGACCCCTGACCGATTCAGTCACCAGTTCGTTTTTAAAAACCATGCTACACACTACTATTCAGAGTTCTTTCTTCAAAATCAATCCTTCAGACTTCGGTACAATAAGATCCGGAAAACTATTGTGACGATGAGCGGAGACCCTTACATCCTCCACACCAATGTGTTTGCCCAAGGGAAGGGCAATTGTTGCTGCATTGGATGGGGCCAAGGGTAATACGATAACTTTGCTTTTGGCCAAAGCTGATGTATCCAATTCAAGGAGAGAACACACGTCAGAGGCCCGGGCTGTTATTCCAAGGGCGAAGATTCTGACGGTCAAATTAATTAAGTACTTGAAAGGGGTTTGACCAGGCTTAAGACGAGGGCTCAAACAAGGTCCCCGGAGAGAAGTAAAGCTAAAAAGCAAGAATGAACTAGATGCTTTACTTGAAGTTGAACACCCCCTTTTATACTTGACATTTCCATGGAATGGTTGAAGATAATTAGAGGTGGACGCCAGGATGTCATCCGATTGACGCCACGTTGCGCCATCCGGAACCCTGCCATATGCGCCTATATCAGCAATAGAGAACAGCAGTTCTATCTCTGGTTTGACCCCACCAAGGATTTCCACACCTATTCTTTCTTTTGGAATCCTCGGCAAATCATATAGGTGTACAGTGCTTAATTTGTATATAAATTAAAATGGGTCTTCTCAAACTATATAACCATTTAATTTTAATCTGTGTTTGCTGCAATTTTCTTTCAGTTTCTCTGTGGACGGCGCACATATCAGAGTGTTCAGAAACATGAGTCTGGCGTTGCTTTCCCCAACAAGCAACCCATGAGGGTTTACGCCAGCTTATGGAACACAGACGATTGGGCGACGAGAGGTGGGCTTGTGAACACTGTTTCAGTCTTTCTTCAGGATTTGATTTTGGGTCACGGAGGACTGTTTCAGTCTCAGGTAGGTAGAAGATGATGAACAGTATTTTTAAGTAGTTTTGATATTTAAAAAGTTTTAAATCGCACGTATCAACACTTCATACAGATTTAACACGCTTTAATTAAAAGTTCAGAGTGAAGATACTTAAATTGGCATGTTTTAAAATTTGAGGACCTAAGTGACACTAGGCTTACTAATGAGGAATTTTCCCTTTATGTCATTTTATGTGTCAATACATGCTATACCCCCCTAACATTTATTGTTGTAATCTTATTTTGATGTAAAACAGCTTTGAAAAGATAACCTAGAACTTATTTTTCATTTTTTTTTGCTGCTTTTGTTTTTTTAATAGCTTAAAATATCCAATGGATCTAGGTGAAGAGTTGAAGATTAGATAAACCGAGGTTCAAAGGGACGGGGCTGATGGACTAATATGGAGTATGGACACTTTCTCCTTCAAGTAAAATTTCTTTGAAAAGTTGAAATCGGCTTATAAACAAATTAGAACTGAGATTGCTTCTTCTTCAAAAGATGAATGACGTTCAAACAAACCTGGAAATTTTGTGGTCCTCTAAGCTTATCCCTCCTGGAATAATGATGTTTGCTTGGCGATGTTTGAATGGTGCCCTTCCTTGTATGGCTGACTGAGTTAGCTGAGAGATATTTGACTTATATTGATGGCTTATGCCCGATTGGAAAATTGAAAATGAAGAAGCTATTTCTCACATGCTTTTTGATTGTGTTTTGTTAAAGAGTACTGTGTGGTTTAATTTGGTTCTTATTTGGCTATTCGTACAGATCAAGGTATAAGGAAGTCTCCTTGAAGGACTGGATCTGGGTGTGGAAATTAATTAATGCTTGGCGTCTCCAAACTCTTTAATTTGATAGTTAATCAGTTGATGGGTTGGTTATTTCATGGAGTATTAATTTCGAAAAAACATAGAAACCGTGTTTCTTTAACATGGTTCCTGCTAATACAGGTTCTGGGATTATGGCTAGCTACTAGTGCCTTATTTGTTGTGTGAAATTATGAAACAGTTGGTTCATCTGCATACAGTGAGGTGGGATCGATGTGGTGATCATTGGGAGAAGCTCCTAGCTAGCTAGGCATGGTGAACTTAAAATTGATTAATTTTGATGGTGCTTCATTCAACTAAGAATGGTGCTGGTATTAGTGTAAGGAATTCAGAAGGAGAGAATGTTACTGCTAAGAGTATGGCTATTTTTTTTACCTCTCATTGTTTTGCATCTGAATTTGAAAGCGTTGGCTGTCTACGTACTCACTGAGTGTGTTTTCTGTAATTGTGGAAAGTGATGCACAAGCACAGCTTATCACACGGTTGCGCACTGATGAGTGAGAATGCTGAAACCCCCTGGAAGATTATTTGGTCGGTGGGGGGTAGAAGATTGTAAAAAAGAAGCTTTTAGCAAGGAAGAATTAATTAATGTTGCTCATCCGTTGCCATAGTAGCCACTGGCAAGCATTGTGATACTGAGGCCCCTGCTGATATTCTGGATGAGCATTTTGTCGAGATGAAATATACAAATGCTTAATTTATGACCATTTTATCTTCAAAGAAAAAAAAAAAAAAAGAAAGAAAACGGACTTGAATTTGTGGCCTAATCACCAAGATGGTTCTTTCTTCTTTGTGGTTGTGGACTCTGGAATCATAATTAATATTGTATTTACCATACAAATGCCAGTGCGATCAAAAGGGAAACCTTAACCTTGATAAGAGAGAAAAGTGGAGAGATGACATCTAATTAAACTTGCATTGGCAAGGCAATTTCAAAGAGTTTATAAAAAAATCAGGTAATGATATTCAATTGACTTATATAACGAAAATCCAAAGATTTTTTTTTTCTTTTTCTTTTTTTTTTGGTGTTAAGAAAATCCAAAGAGTTTGTGCGAACAAAACAAACATACCGAAATTTGAAAATCAATACCCTTTCGGCATCATCATCATGTCATAGACATGTGTTTCCGGCAGCATAGATTTTCCCCATTCCCCATTGATAAGTGATATTCTAATCAATTAAAAGCAGGGGAAGTTTCAATACAATTCAGAATTTTTCCTTCTATTAATTTTAATTAAATTTTTTTGGTTCAAATACAACCAAGATTTCAATTATGTATGACTAAGTCTAAAATCTAAAATCTTTCATTGATGTTCATCTCAACTAAAACCAAAATTTCATGGAATTCCAATCCAACAATTAAATAATAAATACCATGAAAAAGAAGAAAAATGACTATAATACAATCATGCTCCCAAAATCAATTACCGTTAATGGATAAATATCTAAAAAATGTCGTTTAGTTATAAACAAAATACAAGAGAGGAGGTGGCTTGCCGTGTTCTCCTTTCCAATTCTTTTCTTTCCTTCCTCCAATCTTCCTTGATCTTCCTCTTCAATTTTACGCCGAGTCAAAGCAAGTTGGCCAAGAATCAAGATACCCTTCTCTCTTTCTGTAACTATAATCTTTAAAATAATACAAACCCATAACAGAAGGCCATAAAAAGAGAGATCTCCCCTTCTCTTCTTCTTCTTCTTCTTCTTTAACTTTTCCAAAATTATTTCTGATCCATTTCCCATTTCTTAGTTGTATTATCATTCTTCTCTTATTATTAGCATTCAAAATTTCTGGATATCTCTCTTTCTTGCTCATCTCTAACTTTCTGTTCATATCTCTCAATGGAAGTATCAACTTCCTCGCCTTTATCAGTCCATTCAATGGAATTCTCCCCCCTCTTTCCCCACCTCCGTCGACACAAGCCCTCCCTCTCTCTCCACAACCATTCTTTCTCATCAAAACCTAAGTCTTCAATCGACTGCCGTGGCCGCTCCATGTTCCTCCACGTCGACCCACCTCGCCATTTCTCTCCCCCCGCCTCTTCCATCTTCGGCATCTCCATCTCTCGCAACAAAATCCCATCTAGGTCCAATTCAATTCCTCTCAAGATCCGCAAGACCCATCGGATACCGCCCATCTCGGCGGTCTTTGAACGGTTCACTGAACGGGCTATCAAGGCCGTCATGCTTTCTCAGAGAGAGGCCAAGGCCTTAGGCAATGACATGGTCTTTACCCAGCACTTGTTATTGGGTCTTGTCGCTGAGGATCGATCAGTCCATGGGTATCTCGCTTCTGGGGTCACAATTGAGCAGGCCCGTGAGGCTGTTCGTGCCATTTGGGGCGATGATGGTGTTAACTCAAACTCCGAGTCTTCCGCGAGTACTAGTGCCAAAAACTCTGCCGCAGCTTCCACGGATGTGCCTTTTTCTATTAGCACAAAGCGTGTGTTTGATGCTGCAGTGGAGTATTCAAGGAGTAAGGGTTATAATTACATTGCTCCTGAACACATTTCTATAGGGCTGTTCACTGTTGATGATGGAAGTGCTGGCCGTGTCCTTAAGAGGTATAATTTCCGAGTTCCTTTGGATAATTTGCAGGAGTTGTATCAAATTTTTCATTCTTATATGCGGATATGCCCATAGCATTGTTGCTTCAATAGATTTTTTGTTTTTTTATCTAACAATTTGGTTGGTATCCTTGTAGGTAAATATTGGAATTTCTAATAGCTTTTAGTTGCTATGAAAACTTTAGGCGATGCCCATGTGATCCTTCGGCTTTCTTCAAAACAATGGCTATTTGAATTTGGATTACATTGCTTGGCATTTTTGTGTTTATAACAACCATACTCCGTTTGTGAATTGATGCCTCCAAACCTGGTTTTGTGTGGAGAATTTGTGTTCCAATTGCCCATGCTAATATCATTTCTGTAAAATGGTGTGTCTCTGTGGAAATCTTACACATTGAACTGCATATTCTTACTGATTTTTTTGGGTGAAATGTGTGATACCCATTCTATTTGTCTCTTTTTAATGGATTAATTACAATCCTGTGGATGATTTATTCTTTTTTTTTATATATGTTTTTTTGGTCTCAAGAACTTCCTTGTATGCCTTTCCCTCTTAAATTAGTTTTTGAGTTTTCTTTTCCATTCTCCTAGAGAAAGGAAAACTCAATAACTACTCTGAGTCCTGGCAGACTGAACAGCATACTTTGAAGGAAACACAATTTCTTCTCAATAACTAGTCAGTTTCTGTTGCTCTTCTAGACCTGAGAAGGATTGGAATAGACATAATTGGTCAAGCTTTTGTTGCCAATGATCTCAAAGAAAAATGTGATATTTATGAGAACAAAAAAATAATAATTTTCACCTTTTTATTTCTTTTGTTCTTTTTAGTTTGGTTCCTTTTGAGGGAAAGCATTTCCAGGGTGCATGACATGATTGTGGATAATTGTGTAGAAGTTATGTTGGACTACAAGTTGTGCCTTGTAATTATTTCCAAGGAACCCATTAGGGGTAGGAGTGCAAATCGGGTTGCCTGATTTGAACAATTTTAACTACATCGGCCTCAGATTGTGCCTGTACCCAGTCAAAATTTAGGAAACTCTCAAACCCAATTTGACTCCCTAATTGGGGAGATACAACTGGTCTAACTAAATTACCATTTTTCTTGATAGAGCACAATGTGTAGAAGAGGATTCATGTAGCCAGCCCCAAGTTGGAATTAAGGCTGGGTTGAATTGCAGCTTGGAAATTGATGTTTTTTTTTTACCTTAAACATATGAGTTTCGAACAAACATGTATACATCAATTTACAATGAGTTTGAAATGGTGCTAGTTTCAAACTTTTACAATGTATAATTGGTATATAATGTATTAATGCACTGATGTATGTATTGGTGAAATGTACATACTACAATTTATGAGAAAAATGAATATGATCACAGATTGGGAGCAGATGTCAATCATTTAGCAGTTGTAGCAGTCTCCAGACTTCAAGGAGAACTTGCCAAGGAAGGTAGAGAATTGCCTGCTGCATCAAAACAGATGCGCAGTAAACCTTCTTCTGAAAAAACATCAGTTTTGAAGTCCTCCGGGAAAAGAGAAGGTGGTGTATAGATGTTTGTTTATCAAGATTAATTTGGCATCTTCCAATTGATTTTCAACTTCGTGTCTTAGGAAGAATGCTAAGTTGTTAAACTATTTCCCTCAGAGAAAAGTGTCTTGGCTCAATTCTGTGTGGATCTTACTGCTCGAGCTAGTGAAGGACTTATTGATCCTGTAATTGGTAGAGACCATGAAATTCAGAGAATTGTCCAAATCCTTTGCCGAAGAACCAAGAATAACCCAATTCTTCTAGGTGAACCAGGAGTGGGAAAAACAGCTATTGCTGAAGGGTTGGCAATTAGTATTGCAAATGGCGATGTTCCCATTTTTCTTTTGGTGGGTTGGTGTCCTTTTATTATTTAATTCTCCTCCTATATCCTCCATGTTCATCCAGTATTTTGCCAATGCCTTTCTTAAAGAAGTTGCATGTTACAACTTTCTTAGTGCTACTATTTCATGTGCAGACAAAACGCATAATGTCCTTGGATATAGGTCTATTAATGGCAGGTGCAAAAGAGAGGGGTGAGTTAGAGGCAAGGGTCACTACCTTGATCAGCGAGATACAAAAAGCAGGTAAACATATTTATTAGAACTTCATGGAAATAAACATGTTCTTTTGTTCTGTCTAATATGCCCTATATATGCAAAATATTGCAGGTGATATCATTCTATTTATTGATGAAGTCCACACACTTATTGGATCTGGTACAGTTGGAAAAGGAAACAAAGGATCAGGCCTTGACATTGCAAATTTATTGAAGCCTTCACTTGGAAGGGGTGAGTTGCAGGTAATGGTTCATGCCATGATGTTTTGGCACTGAGTTTTGTTCTTATATGGCCATGTTCCCTGGAAAACATGACATATAGGTTTTCAAAATGTTAGATAATTTATCATTATTAATATTGTATAACCAGTATGCCATGGTTAGCGGAGACCATAATATGTATGACATACCTAGATAAGAAAGATTGTTTTTTTTTAAACAATAGGTAAGAAATGATATCCAATAACAAGAATCACTCATCAGGCAGAAAGTGAAAAATTAGATACTTGAGCTTGAACCCATTCTTAAATTAATATTCCATGATCTGTTTTATATGTCGAACTAGTTTGACTCTATCAAAGACATGTTTAAAAAGTATCTGAGGCACCATACTACCTGAGGAATTCCTTGAAGCAAGCAGCCTTAAAACACAATGCTGGAGACTCAAGTTTGAAAATGTGAGGTACAGTGTTGCACGGACTCAGATATGAGAGTTGGAATATGACATGTGTCCAAGAGTCTGACTGGGCAAGCTGAGTTGGAATATGACATGATATGGTCATCATATCATCATCTAAGCCTTGTCCCATCTGTATGGGGTCAGCTACATGAATCTTGTTTTGTCATTCCATTCTGCTCAGTACCGTATCCATTGTTAAATTATGGGCTCATAAATTTTCTCACTACTTTAGGCCATGTCCTTTTTGGTCTTCCTGTAGCTCTTCTAGCCCCCTTAACTTATGACAGATTACTCCTTACTGTTGCTGTATATGGTCTTCTCAACATGTGCCTAAAGCCATCTTAGTCTACTTTCTCTCATTTTATCACCTATTGGAGCTACTCCTGGGTATCTTTGAATAAGTTCTTTTCTGATCCTATCTATTTTTTCTGGTCATCCATCTCACATTTACATTTCTGCCACACTCATACAAATTTGTTATTAAAATACTAATTGTATTTAAAACATAGATATTATTAGGATACTTCGTTTTTTTTTTTTTGTTTTTTTTTTGAATTCTAACATTATATACCTGCAAAAATGTCGCCTTGTTACTAAGTAGCGTTTAATGTTAAAAATGTCATTCATCTTGTACATTAGTTGTTCATTTGTGCCAAGGAGATAAAAGGGAATTATTACATGGAATTCCTCAGAACCCAGGAAGACACCGACTCACACACAACGTCCATTTAGGAGAATCCATGGAACACTGGCAAGCTGTATGTGCACTGCATGTACTTATGCTGCAACTTATGCACAGTTGTTGATTGTAAATGAGATCTACAATTTCTATTACCTTTTTTATATACAAATTAATGATTGAATATAATGTGCCTTTTGAAATGCTAGTGAACTAATGGGGTAAAGCTTAATAACTAATATGTCATTATCTGCGTTTTTCATTGTTTTTCTGTGGTGCTGAGTTATCTTTGGTGTATTTGCCTCAAGCTTGAGAGACTTATTCAATGACTGAATATAATATGCCTTTTGAAATGCTAGTGAACTAATGGGCTAAAGCTTAATAACTAATATGGCATTTTCTGCATTTTTCATTGTTTTTCTGTAGTGCTGAATTATCTTTGGTGTATTTGCCTCAAGCCTGAGAGACTTGTTCCAAGTTTTGTATCTTTGTTTTTCAATTTGTATGCAATTCAGACTGACAACCCACTCCCTTCCCAGTGTATTGCATCTACAACTGTTGATGAACACAGGATGCATTTTGAAAAAGACAAAGCATTAGCTCGGCGATTTCAACCCGTGTTGATTAATGAGCCAAGCCAGGTAATCTTCGATGTTTTCTCTTTATATATCTGTATTAATTTGTATACCAAAATCTGCTTAGATTTTGCTTTTAACATTTTGTAGGAGGATGCAGTTAAGATACTGTTGGGCCTAAGGGAGAAGTATGAAGCTCACCACAAATGTAGATTTACTTTGGAAGCCATAAATGCTGCCGTATATCTGTCAGCAAGATATATTCCAGATAGGTATCTTCCTGATAAGGCCATTGATCTTATTGATGAGGCTGGAAGTAGGGCACGCATGGATGCCTACAAGAGGAGGAAGGAAGAACAAACTTCTGTACTAAGAAAATCACCCAATGATTATTGGCAAGAAATCAGAGCTGTTCAGGCCATGCATGAAGTGGTAAGAGCTTTGCTTGCTAGTTAGCAGAAATTGTTTCAGGATTTGCCGGATTGATCAGTACTCGTTTCTGTTTTACATTCAGGTCCTGGCAAATAAAATTAAATATGCCGATGTTGCCTCTTTTATAGAGGATGACACCAAACTCATATCAGAGCCTCCTGTGCCCTCCACACTTGACAATGATGAGTATGATACTAGGTGCCTAATTTTTTTTAATCAAGTATGCAAATACTAGGCTCAAGACATCTAACATTTATTGTGTCTCAGATTTGTGGTAGTAGGACCAGATGATATAGCAGAAGTGGCTTCACTTTGGTCTGGGATACCAGTTCAGCAACTTGATGCAGATGAAAGAATGGTTCTAGTGGGTCTTGATGAGCAACTTAGGAAGCGGGTTGTTGGCCAAAATGATGCTATTTTTGCAATCTCTCGAGCTGTAAAGAGATCTCGTGTTGGCTTGAAGGACCCTGATAGACCTATAGCAGCAATGCTTTTCTGTGGCCCAACTGGTGTTGGCAAAACTGAGCTTGCAAAAGCTTTGGCAGAATGCTACTTTGGATCAGTAAGTACCTACACACAATGGGCAAGGGGTGGCATCTATTATGAATGTGGCTGATTTTCAGAACTTGGAGATATTGATTTTTTATTGTGAAGCTACCCTTTTATAGCAGGCAAATCTTTTTAGTATTAAGTTAAACTGTTTTTAGCACCCCCCCCCCCCCCCACCTTTTTTTTTGATGAATAGCAGAACAATTTTATTGGAAGAAGATTAGAATTACCAAAGATTAGCCATCCCAGAGGTTGAGATAGACTGAACCCAAAAAATTACATTAAATGGAAGCCCCTTCCCCTTAAAACAGAGAGAAGTCCCATTCCCCCAAAATAGGTTCTCTCTTTCTACCCCTTGTTCTGCGAACCTGCCTGCCAGCCCATTTGCAGATTTGCAAAGGGCACTTTCCTTCATTTTGAATCCACCCCACAACTACTTTCGAGTCCCCTTGTATTTGTGTAAGAGAGAGAGAGGGAGGGAGGGAGAGACTTCCATCACCATTTTTGAAAACTCCCCCAATACTGGAGGGGCCTGGCCGCCTGGGTTACCTCTGCTGCAAGCCTGCAAGCATTGAAGTTAAGCTTGATCAAATGGTTTGGTGGTGGTTCCCATACAGGCTGTGCAGCCACCCTACTAATGAAAGAGTTTGTTATCAATCTCAAGTTTTTTACTAACATCATTGGTGGAGAAGGAACTTAACAACCTCAATAATTTTACCTAATGAACCACTCTCACCGTTATGAGATCAATAAGAACTCTTCTGTCCTGAGTTTTTTGCTTGAATAATCTTCTGTTTCTTTCCTCCCAAACAGCCCATAAAGTGCAGCTCTGGAACATCTCCATAGAATCTTTTCCTCTACTCTTGGGAGGGACAAAGAAAGTGTTGTTGAATATGGACTGCAGATTCAAAGGAGGTGTCCATCTGCACCTAAAGAAAGCAAAAAACCACTCCCAAATACCAAACACAAAAGAATAGGAGCTTAGTGAATGATGAGTACTTTCCCCACTCACTTTATAGAGAAGGCAAACATGTAGAGATAAACACCAATGTGGTCTCTTTCTTTGCAGTCTCACTAGTGTTGATTTTAGCATGATAAATATCTCAACAGAAAGCCCTCACCTTAGGAGGGATTTAACCACTTCATACTTCTTTCACTTGAAAACTAGGGGAAGGGTCATGGGCAATAAGGGAATCGATGGAGGCACAAGTGAAGTTGCCAGAAGGACAAGGGAATCACACTCTAGCATCAGACTCTGATGGATCCACCACCACCCCTTCAACTATCTCCACTACCTGAATACTCAATGGAATTTCCACCTTCCTCAGGCTTTCATCTAAACCCAAAATTCCAAGAAAGCCCAACAGAGGATAGGGATACAAAGTGGGAGATAGTTTTATTTTTAAAGGTCGAAAGAGAGTGCAATGATGGAAATTTATCTCTAAGAGAAAGATTCTCCCACCATAAGACTAAGATGTCTAGAAGCACCCCACCGTGGAAATTTATCTTCATGGATGCATAGTTGCATGCATACATATAAATTTATTTAATATTTATGGGAAAATCTATGCTGCCGGAAAGACATGATACTGGAAGTGCTTTGACCAATCAATTCCCCCTCCCCCCGGTGAATTTTGATAAATACCACCTGATTGGTTATCACTTTTATGATACCGGTTCATTGATTACAAGTTTTTTTGGCATCATGTCTTTCCAATATCATAGTCGAACCCAATATTTATACATACAAATATGAAGATATGTCAGGTTCGGGTTGGGTTAGGTTGCCAAGGGCTCATTCCCTAACCCAACCTGAAATTAAGTTGGGTTATATTTTTCAATCCTTAACCCAAAATTCAACCCACCTTTTTTGAGTTTGTTTCAGGCTAACCTGGCCCAAGTTGCACCCCTACTTTTGGGGAGATTTTTTTCCTATACTAATTTGAAGCAACAAAATGGTCCATTTTGAGCTTTATACTTTTAGCTCTTAACCACATGGAAAGTATGTAAATTGAAGGTTATCATGTTTGCATTAACAGAGGAACCAAAGTCTCTAAGACAGCTTATGCTGGATTATTCATACATAAAATGTCACCTGTACTTGAGATAAACATCCCTGCATCTCCTGTACAAAGTTACGAGCTATGTCAGAAAGAATAGAAAATGATCCCAACCTTGTTTGGTATTATTTGTATGTCAAGTCTGATAGAAAGTAACAGAAAGGAGTAAACTAGGACATTTTCCCTGCACAGTGTGTTCCTCAGTTCAGATCAAATAAAATACTAATTGCTTTTAACATTTAAAGGTCAAGCACCAATCCTCTTATTGCATCTATGTATCCTTGATATTTTATGCTCCATTGTTAATTCCATTTCCCTGTATGTCATTATTGTAGGAGGCATCCATGCTACGTCTGGACATGAGCGAATATATGGAGCGGCATACAGTTAGCAAGTTGATAGGGTCACCACCAGGGTATGTAGGCTATGGAGAGGGAGGCATTCTAACAGAAGCAGCTAGAAGAAGACCTTTTACAGTGGTTTTGCTTGATGAAATTGAAAAAGCCCACCCAGATATATTTAACATCCTCCTCCAAGTATTTGAAGATGGCCACCTCACTGATTCTCAGGTTTGTGCACATTGTTATATGTTCAATATGAAGAGACTGACTGGGAAGATTTACCAAGTTTCTTATTTTTTCAAAGTTGAAACTGGTGTCAACATTGACTGATCAAACATAGTGTCATTTGGGATTGCTCCCGAGGTTAGAATATCCTTCTAGTGAAGCATCTTTCATGGAAGCACTTCTAGAAGGAAAAACTCACATAATTAGAGTACTTGGTGATTCATTTTTGTATAGAGGTTAGCTTTTAAACATCAAAATAGTTTGAGGTAAGGTATAGGTTGGTCAATAAAAAAATAATTGACAGATTATAGGGTTATTTGGCATTTAAAAGAAATCTTTAAAATAACATTTTTGTGCACATTGCACATGTTTTATTTTCAGCTTCTGCTGAGAGTGAGATGCGGATGCCATAAAAAGGTTTTACCAGATTCTGTTTCCTAATGGAAAATAAGCACTTCTAATTTAAATTATCAAAAGACATGTCAATACAGAGAATCACTTCACTGGCCATGAAGCTACAGAATAGAAGACTTCTAGGAGCAATCCCAAACTTGGCGTCTTGGCCTTGATAAATTTGGTCAAATTTCAATTGCATTATATCCTTTTATATGCTTTGCATATCCAATAATAGCTGCAGTGCTTCTTACTTTAGAAAGCATGGATTCAACAGGGGCGAAGGGTGTCATTTAAGAACACATTGATTATTATGACGTCCAATATTGGTTCTACCACCATTGCAAAGGGTAGACACATGTCCATTGGTTTCTTGATTGAAGATGATGGTGAACCAAGTTCGTATTCTGGAATGAAAGCCCTCGTTCTGGAAGAGCTTAAGGCATATTTTAGGCCAGAGTTTCTCAACAGGATTGATGAAGTAGTTGTATTCCGTCCTCTTGAGAAGGCACAGGTTTGTCTCGCACACAGATTATTAATAAAGACCAGTTCTTTATTGGCACATTGGTTATCAATTTTAGTTAAATGGGTCTCAACATTAAAGGCAACATTTTAGCTTGGTTTTCTTAATCCCTAAGCAAAATTAAATCTTAGCATTAAATCACTAACAGTATCCTTTTACCTATTACCTTATATAAAAGGGAGGTTTTTATTCCCCCTTTTGCCGACTCTCAAACTTCTCCTTTCTTAAAATGCTAATAGTTTATCTTAGGGAAAATTAGTTATGTGGGCACTTGTAAATTTTTGTTTACAATTAAGAAATGTGAACCAAAATATTTGCAAAAAAATTCTTCTAATGGAAAATCTTGTTCACTAAGTCCTTATAATCACCTTGTGCCTTGCTACTTCAAAAATGGCTTTCCTATATCCAATAACCTTTTCTCTTGATTGTTAGTAACTTAGTATTATTGAGATGAGATTAATTAGAGATTAATTGGTTTTTATCTTTTGTTTTTCCTTTGCATTTGTAAACTGCTGAAGTGCATTTCTGACTTTCTTTTATTTTTCTTTTTTGATACTTATTTGATTAACATCCATTTATATTTGTAAAACATGACTCTAGGAAGGTATGTTTCAATCAAAATAACATAAGAGAAAGAATGTAAACAACTATTCTTCTTATTATCTAATAAAATATTAAGTAATGCAAATGGGATTTGTTATAGATATAGGACTTGTGGGCATAACCTTAGAAATAAGGAAACTTAATGCAAGAGGTTCACTGCATTAATCTGTGCAACATGTGACATGGGTAGTATGTATGAAACTAAGTTTTCATGGTTACTTGATTTGTTGTTTCACTTCATTCAGGTTAGCATTTAAAATTTGTAGCTCACAACGATTAAATAAAACTAATTAATTGGGTATTCTTTTTTTTATCAATAACAGAAACTTTCATTAATAAAAAAAGGGTAGTACAAAGGAGACTAGGGGAGAGGTAAACTCTCTTAATCCTCCCTTACAAAACAAAAAACGACTCAACTTACAAAATAGCCCAAAACAATTGTTCTCTTCCCACCCCTTGTTTAGCAAGGGTATCCGCAAAGGAATTAGCACTTCTTTTTACCCACTATAACTGAATTTCCAAACCTTGTGCTAGCCGGTTAAGCATTTTTTTTTTCATTAGCAAACTTCCATAGACCATTCTCTTCTTTGTGCAGCCATCCTATAACCAGTTTTGAGTCCCCTTTCAACAATAAGCTTGCGACAGTTCAGCTCCTTTGCCTTCTTCATTTCCTTCCATCACTGCCAAAATCTCAGCTCAAAGTGAATCACCTACACCAATAGGACCGGAAAAGATATCAATGACTTTCACATCCTCATCCCTAAAAGTTCCTCCAATTCTAGAAGGCCCCGGGTTACCTTCACTACTTCCATCAGTTCAACTTGATAAATCCAAAAGCTGGAGGAGACCAAATGGGACCAATCTTGGTTTTTGGCAGGGGCTGAATTAGCCACTTCCTTCCAACTTCTTCTCATCATATCTGTAGAGATGTACTCAAACATTTCTAGAGATTTCACCCAATGTACCACTCTAATAGTAATTGCTTCAATAATGCCCTCCCTGTTCCTTTCCTTTTCATTAAAAATCGTTGAATTTCTTTCTTCTCGTATTGTCTAGCAAATGGCAGCTCTGACACATCTCCAAAGAATTCTACCCCTCTTCTTTGGCCACCTGAAAAAGGAGGCAAACAAGCTTTGTACATCTGATGGGGGGTGTCCACCTGCAACCAAATAAAGAAAAAAAAAATCATTCTCAAATATGTGAAACAAAAGAGCAAGAGATTAGTAAGTGATAGCCGCTTTCACCATTAGCCTTAGGATGCACCAATTAGGTCTTTTTCTCTGTAGCAAGTCACTAGTGTTACATCTTCCTAGAAAGGCTTCCCAATAAAAAGCTCCAGTCCTTGGAGGAATCAGTTTAGCATCTTGGCTTTGGGATGCTAGTATATATAATGCATTATGCATGCTATTTATTTGACGAACCTACTATGCACTTTTTTATTATTTTTTTTGGTATTAATAGATAAAGGAACATACACAAAATGGGGGAGGGGGTAGTACAACCCAACAGTCCATTACAGATATATTTTAACTCTTCAGTACAACCTTACTATTGAGACTAAGCATCTCTACTTTAACCAATATTCGCAAATCAATTGGTGTTTGATTGCTTTTTGTAAATGTGTGAAAGCCTCCATATCAGCTTCTGATGTAAGATTGTGACAATCCTGGATCAAGTTGGAGATGCTCCACAATGGTTTGAAATATTAATTTAAGCAGTCTATATGGTTTTGGAGTAGAGACCATTACTTGGTGTAATGGTAAATCTCAGGATGGGAAGCATGAGAATGTGGGTTGAATCTGAGAGTGGCCAGTTTGTGCAAAAAAGAAAAAAAAAATGCCAAAGGTTTGGACTGTATCGAGTCTACCCCTCCCAAGACCCTGATAGTTGGGAACCAATATTGGCTAATGGTCTTTATACTGATTTTGGAGTCCCCTTCTATCCATATATTTTTTAATCCACTTTCTTGGGCTAGAATATGAGCTTCCTTTCAGCCCAGGCCTCTGCCACATTTTTAGTGGTTTTTCTGCTACCCACCATGTGGCAGAGGCCTAGGCTGCTAAGGTAGCTCATAAAGTGAATTAAAAAAAAAAACATGGATAGAAAGGACTCCAAAATCACAATAGATTGCCTAAATAAAATTTTTGAACCACCATGGATCTCCAACTTAATCCAATATTGTCACAATCTTTCATCAGAAGCTGATATGGAGGTTAAGTGTACTCATGCATTTCCAGAAAAGCAAATCAAGCAGATAGGTTAACCAAAATATTGGTCATAGTAGAGATGTTTGCAGTTTCAATAGAATAGATCATACTGAAGAGTTAACCATGAAGACTTGGTTTCGTGCTTATGCTAGCCATGTGCCATGTGTATCACACATAAAATCTGTCAGAGAGAGGAGGCGAAGATGGTGCAGAAGACTTGTACTATTAATGTTTTGCACAGTATGGAAAACACAGGGGTCATTGCTTGGCGCAATGATAAAACCACAGACTGACAAGCATAATGTGGGTTCAAGTCTGAGAGTGGACACTGTGCAAAAATGCCAAAAATTAGGTCTGTAACCAGTCTCCTCCCAAGGCCCCAGCTAACTAGGACCAAATTGGGTAATAGCCCTTATAGTAGTGTTTTCAACCCATTGTGAACTATCTGGTCAGACCCATCCACCCATCACCCAGCCAAGTTCCTAGGTCTGTTTAGCCCCCGAACTGTTTATATGCAAAAGAAATGTTGACTCAATCAATAACCAATAGTCCAGTCGCTTGAACTGCCTAATTGTTTGACCTAGTCAGCAGGTCACAGGTTAGACATTTAGGCCATTACCCAAATGATATTTCTCATTTATCATATTTATTTTTGTTAAATAAGAAAAAAGGGCCATTACCCAATGTTGGCCCTAGTTATCTGGGGTCTTTGGGAGGTGTAGACTAGATAGGAGAACCTAGCCTTTGGTTTTTTTTTTTTCACACTGGCCTCTTTCAGACTTGAACCCATTTCACACTTGCCAGCCTGAGATTTTATCATTATTTTTGTTTAATATGATGAACATATAATATTAGAGGCATGCCCAATGTTTTTGCAGTCTTTTCTGTTTTTTACATGTTATCTAATTATCTGATTTAGGACATCATGGGTTGACCTGTTTGGCCCAGACAGTTTAAGTGTTGAACAATTAATTCACCACCTGAAGGGAAAGGTTCTGTTCCTGGGTTATTTTTTAAATATTGCTTGTGATAGATTATTCTTTCTCCTGATTTACAAGATCTTTCCTTTGTCTTTTATTTTTCCTTGTCATCAAATTCCCAATTTTTCAAGGCATTCCATTTTTATGCTATTTTTTAATTATTTTCTTCTAAGTTCTTAACCAATAGAAATTGGCTTGCAAACTGGTTTCAATCAAACCAATCCAGAACTTAGGTTAAGGTTACAGAAAGTTAAATCATCTAGCCGAAGTAAACTTTTCTAAAACTAGTAATACTTGATGTTAAAACATGTAAGGGGCCCATTAATATCAGATTCTAGCATAAGTAATTCAGGCCATTGCCACTTCTTTTCAGATTATTGAGATTCTAAATCTGATGCTGCAAGAAGTGGAGGAAAGGCTTATGTCTTTGGGCATTGGTCTGGAGGTATCTGAGGCAATGAAGGATCTTATCTGCCAGCAAGGCTATGACAGAAACTACGGAGCTCGGTCCATGAGGAGGGCGGTCACCCTTCTAATTGAGGATGTCTTAAGTGAAGCACTTCTTGGTGGGAAATACAAACCTGGTGACACTGCATTAATAGATGTGGATGCATCTGGAATCCCGTATGTGATTAACCGGTCAGATTTTGATATTCATTTGTCTGATGCAACATCCATATTGTAGTTAAGATCTTTGACAATTCATAATTTAATCACTCAGTGTATATTGATCTGTATCGAGATAGAGATTTATTTTGTATAGTTCTAGGTAATTGTTTGATCCTGTATGACCCAGGAGAATGAGGTGCTTACATACAGGTTCTGTATATATATATTTGGGGAAAAGATGCAATTATTACTTTTTGTAACTGTTTGAGGCATTTCTATGATTGCCGAATATTCTCAATACCAAAGGGTGGAAGAGTTGTTTTCATGTTCAACCATTGAAGGCTTTGTGACCTTGGCTTAAACAGAGAGCTTCGAGTTCTTGTTTCTCGTGTATATGTAGAATTTCTTTATAGATGATCGTGTTCCATGCACTATTTTGGTATGAGATAGTAGCCTCATGTGCTCCACAAATCTTGAACAATGATCACATCACATCTGACCTAAACAGAGAGCTTCAAGTTCTTATTTCCTGTGCATATGCAGAATTTCTTTATAGATGATCGTGTTCCATGCACTATTTTGGTATGAAATAGTAGCCTCATGTGTGCTTCACAAATATTGAACAATGATCATATCTAGATTGTTGAATTCTTGTATTAAGACTGAATTGAGTTGAGTCGAGCTTGCTTTCAAACTACATGAAATCAAATGATCTTTTCAGGGATTGCCCTTGCATTTCAGAATACAAATTTACCATCTATAATTCACTCAGTTACTAATAAGATATTAGTAATGATTAAGGGAAAGAAAATGAGGGAAGATATTGGTGCAGCCTTAATACCCTATCACGTAGTCAGTTTGAATAGATGTCTTGTGATTTACTTCAGGTTTAACTTTGACGACCTTAAACCAATGAGCACAGCATACAATTTTGAGAATAAAGCCAGAATATTGTGATTTATCTGCCATAAAATTGCTACTCTATCTTGGATAGACACCATAGCCTACTTAGGCCATGTTTGAGAGTGCTTAAAAATAAGTGCTTATTTTGGCCATTAAGCATTTATTGGTATTTGGGAAATAAGCCCGAAATAAGTGTGTATTTAAAAAATAAGGGCTTACATTTTAAGCCCAAATTTTCAGCTTTTTTTAAAATGCTTATACAATAAGCAGTTATTCAATCTTTTCTTCCAAAATTATCCCTAGTTGAATTTTAAAATACCACTTATAAAATTATCCCTAGTTGAATTTTATAAAAGCACTTTTATGGGAGCACTTTTACAAAAGCACTTTTGCGAAAGCACTTTAGGAAAGTACTTTTATGAAAGCATTTTTACAAAAACACTTTTATGAAAGCACTTTTACTTTTGTAAAAGTATTTTTATGAAAGTGTTTTGTAAAAATGCTTTCATAAAAGTACTCTCTTAAAAGTGTTTTCATAAAAGTGTTTTTATAAAAATGCTTTCATAAAAGTACTTTCTTAAAAGTGCTTTCAAAGGATGTATTTTGAAATTTTGAAAGAAAATGAAAGACAAAATAGTCACAAATGCTTATTTAAGTGCTTATTAGAAAAAAATACTACCAAACGTTCAATATAAAATAAGTGCTTATTTTAAAAAAAAATTGGGTGCCAAATGCAAATAAGTGTTTATTTGAATAAGCACTTGTTTTTAACTTAAGCACTCCCAAACATGGCCTTAGAACCTTATCATCGATGAAAGGATCATTAGTTTGCATTTTGCAAGACTTGGATGTTCGTTCTGGCTGACATTGTACCTGTGGTTTTCAATTTACGTGCTCATATATCAGCCTTTCCAAACTCGAATTAGAATCAAAGTCCACCGGAATTGGAATTGAAATGGTCTATTCATCCTACTTGTTTTGTTCAGATGGGTATTGGAATTAGCTAGAATTGATTCTCATTCCTGAGGGGGAGGAATGCCATTCCACTAGGAATGAGAATGGGATTTTGATTTTGCCCAATCAAACAGTTGGGTCTAATTCCAATTCCAGGCCTCTCTATTCCCACAAACCAAATGGACCTTCAAGGTGCAGTGTTGACATGAATTATATCTTTAGGTAGAGTTTAACTATGAGGGGGAGTGTTAAACAGTGTATGCCCTTAGCTCTAATCAGATTGATGTACATTTTGACATTTATTGTAAATGAATAAAGAACATAATTCATTCATGTTATTATGGGGTGTTTCTATGTAATACCCTTAAACTGGACACTTATGATACTCGTGTTAGTTTAGAATCTTCATAGTCGTTGGATAAACTTAAGGAGGTTTATCCTGACAAGGCTGACACTAATGTGTTGCCAAGTCAGTTGGGATGGCTTGTCTCAGCTGCTAGGGTGAGACCTGAAGCACATGTCGTGTGGGTTTGCTTGAAACCCTGAACTGGACCATTTTTCAGTTATGCCTTGGAGACAGATGGGCAAAACTAGAAAGTTACACCTAACCCCTAGACTCGATTATAGTGTTGCACTAGGTGTTGGATTGGGTTATCTTTGATATACCAATCAGTGAGATCCTTAGAGGGGGTCAAAACCTAAGTATGTTGGGGCAGTCCGAGAATTCACCTGAGTGGGTGATCATAGTGACAGGATCAACCCCTTTGTCGGACAAAGTGAATGATCGGGGAATGCACTCTCTTTGATGAAAACCTAAACTACCGGCAGTTGATTTCAAACTTGTTGAGATTTGTTTTTGCAAAATATATTTATATAGAGATATACATATATATTATGATTTCACAAAATATTTGCAAAATGTTTTAATTCCCGGGATCCATGTGAGCAGAGAGTGCAACACTGTACCTTGCAGTCGAGGGAGAGGTCCTCTCTTGTCGGGGCAGTGTTTAATCATCATGGGCTAAGAGGTTAAGTGTAAGACCATTTAGGGCTTTTACCTGATGGGCTAATCTCACTTAAGTCCATAGTCCTTGGGCCTTCATAAGGTGGCTAGACCTAGAGACCATTTAGTGTAAATGTTGGGCTTGCTAAGAGCCCATATTGATGGGCTTAGGGGTTCACTATCTTCAGCAGTGAATTTGGCCAAACCTTGTAACAGATGATAGGCTGAAACCATATGGTTTTTGTGGAGATCAATGCTAAGATCCCACGCCATACAAAGAAAGCCAAGCTAGCCAGCAAATTAAAGAGGAAGTGAGCATGATAACTTAATGGGCCTAAAGCCCAATTCGAACTAACTTAATGAGATTAATAAGAGATGGGCGAATTTGAGTTTAGATATACTTCTAGATCAGCAAGAGGATAAGATATGTCTTATCCACTTAGGAGTTTCAGATCTAAATAGAGATTTGGATCAAAGAACCCTCTCCTTATATGATTAGGAAGCTGATCCAAGAAGGGTTATAAATAAAGGGAGAAATCCTGTTAAACACTTTTTGCAAAGCCCAGATCTTCTCTCTGTTCTTGCCGCCCTACCCATTTCGATCTCCACATTCTTGGATTGGTCAAGAAAGGTTCTTGATTTTGATTCTTGCTTGAAGAATCAGATCTGAAATTGTGCTCACATCCCTTGTGTGATCCTTGTTGAAGGATTGCAAATCTTGTTGAAGAATTGCTTTGTTGATCCTGTCTCACTCTAAGTTGTGTCATCTTTAGTGGAGGTGGGATTTGGTACCCTCTTTAGGCGTGAACACCTACGTTGAGAGCTACTTGCGTGGATTATGTATTAGGTATATCACTCCCTTAATCTTGGTTGCAGATTTGGTCCGGCTTGTTTCAAGAACGAACCTTAACAAATGCAGTTTTTCTAAATCGGGGAATAGGATTCCCGAAAGGGAGAAAGAAATTTTTAAAATTTTGCCCAGCCACCCTGCATGGTTTGGCCATCCATATGATGGATCTCCCTTCCCTTCAGAGGGGGGGTTAATTGGTCAAAGCTCTTCTGGTATTGTCTTTTTGGTGGCATGGGTGCCATAGATTTTTTTTTTATCAATAACAGTAACTTTCTATTAATAATAAACATAATTAAAAATAAGGAAGGGAAGATAAACTTTCTTAACTCACCCAGTTGGGTAGGAGCCTCCATAAAAGCAATAAAAGGAAATTACAACTTTGCACAAAATAAAGAATCTCAAGCCACCCATTGCTTAGCTAACCCATCTATAAGAGAGTTAGCAGATCTCTTCACCCAGCTGTACTTCACTTCCATATCCTTTGTTAGCCACTTGTGAAGTTCCACAACCCTGCCTCAACCATCCTCTTGTAGCCATCCTACTACCACCTGCGAGTCACCTTCAACCACAAGTTTCCTTATATTCAACCATAGATTTTTCCTACTAACATGATTCATGCCAGCAAAATACTTTCATCCATTATTGGAAGGATAGCCCATTGAGGGTGGACCTCGGTGCAATAGTAGGGTTACTCCATTACGACCTAGGTAACAAGGGCTAAGGGGTGCAAGTTGGGTGGATTGAGCCAGGTTTTAGCTTAATCTAGGCCCAATCCTAAAATTTAGGCTTAAAGCCCAAGCCTGGCAAAGGCAGGTCAAGCTCAAATTATCCAATCTCGGCCCAACCCACACTAAAATTTTATGTATTCAAATTGAGCTTGTGTCTAAGTGAAGTTTAGGTTAGGCCTGCCCAAGTTGCACCCCTACCAAGGTTCAAATCTTGGAAACAGCTTCTATATGTGCAAGGGTAAGGTTGAGTATATGTCCCTCCAAGACCCTGTTTTTGCTTGCAAGAGCCTTGTGTGCACTAGGCTGCCCTTTTTATTGGAAGGACAACCCATTCTGGTTATCAATTCTAACACCCAAATGAGAACCAAACTATATAATATAGATATATTAAAACAAGGCGGTGAATAAATTCTTTTTTTATTTTTTTTTATTCCATGTCATTTTTTAGACAACCAATGAGATGCATTTTCCTAGAACCTAAATAATCTCCTCCTAAACTACCTCCTCCACTATCCCTCGCTTTCTCCAAAATTATCTCTAATTCCTATGTATCTTCTAAATTATCTCTAATTCCTATTTATCTCCAAAATTATCTCTAATTTAGTAGAGAGTTTCTCTCCTAAATTATCCCTAATTCCTATCTATCCTCTCCCATACTTTTTATCTATATTAAATATTTTATAGATTATTTAAATATTTATCATAACTAGATTTTAAATGGTTAAAATAACAGAATTATGTAATAAATTTAAAAAAAAAATCTTCAAAGTAGAAAAATAATTATCACATAATATTGAAATTAATAATAATTCAATGTATTACAAAATTAATAATGAAATTATGTAATAATAGTATAAATTATGATTTTATGGATAATTAAATTCAATAAATAATTAATATTTTAAAATTTAAATATTTTACATATTATTAAGTATTTAAATAACAAAATATTTAACATAACTAGATTTTAAATAGTTAAAATAAAGAAATTATGTAATATGTTTAAAAAATCTGAAAAGTAGAAAATTAATTATAACATAATATTGAAATTAATAATATTTTAATATTTTTACATAATATTGTAAATAACTAATTTCACTTATATCAAGTAATAATTCGAGAAAATAACTTTCAAAAAACTAATATTTATTAATAATAATTTTAAACTCTTAATCTATATTTATTATATAATTATATATGCTAAAATTAATATTTATTGTATTTCATTAATTATTTATTGTTTTTTGTGATAAGTGTATTTTCAATGATTATGTATAAATTTATTTTATTTTGTTATTTAACAGAAAACTTTCAATAATTATTGGAGATTAAACTACTATTATTGAATTTTTTAAATTTAATTTGTTGTACTTATTGTATTTTTGTTATAAATTATTGATTAATTAATATTTATTAAAGATGAAACTATTATTTGATATTATACTATTTATTGATTAAGTTAATATATTTTTAGTACTTATCATATTTTTTTCATTATCAATATATTTTCAATAATTGTGTATTTTTGCTATAAATTTTCAATAGTTATTGGAGATTAAACTATTGTTATTTATCAGAGATAAGACTATTAATTTAACTAAAATTATGAGTGTTCATGAGTTGGTTCGATCCAGTTGTAGGCTATTTGACCAACCAAATTGACCTGGTCAGATTGGGGAGTTGGGAAGCTGAGACTGACTGACCTTTCGTGAAAACTAACCCACTCAAGTTGTATCGGTTTGGGTCAATTTTCACAAAAGGTCAGTTGGTTCAAAAGATTTAAACTTAAAAATTTAATTTAATTTTAAAAATTATAATGCAATTATTAAAAGCAAATTTAAAAATTAGATTTATGAAATAAAACATTTTATACTAAGAAACATGGGAAATTTCTCACTTTTTCATGTTAAAAATTATATTTAAAATATAAAAGGGTAAATTTCTTAAATTACCTTATGGTTTAGCTAATTGACTAAGTATACCTTACTGCTTGAAAACTTACTAACACTACCCCTACTGTTTCTGACAATTGACTAATATTTCCCTTGTCGTTGGCATCCGTTAATAGAAAGACAAGAAACACTATTTTACCCTTTATTCTTCTTCAAATTTTCAAAATAAAACAAGGAAAAAGGGAAAGAAGCCTCATTCATTAAAACCCTAACATTTCAAACCCAACAATGCTAACCTTCCATCATCCTCCTCTTTAAGAAATTGACCCTATATATTACCTATGGAGACTTGAATCACCTGAAGTTTTGTCAATGAAGATTGAAGAGGGATGCACCTGCATCCAGTTTTTCTTCCGTCACCTCTGTATCCGTTGGGCATGAGCATTGGTAACTCCCAACCGTATTTGTGCAAATTGTTGATGGTGCGCAATTATTCATGGTTCGATCCACGCATTCATCCATGTCTGCAACCGGTTTATTGTTTGCACCTCTGCAACTCTTCACAACTCTTTAGGTGAGATGGTTATTTGAGTCATGTTTACTGTTTTTTTTTGGAAGAAAACAGGCCATTTAAGAAGAAACTGGTGTTCTGACTTTTAGAATTTTAATCAAAGAAATATATCTGGATGGATCTAGCTCTATTCTCCATTATCCATTAAAGGTCCTCTTAGGATTCCATTAGACACGACTCTTTTTTTTTATATAAGGAGAATAGAATTTACATCCATCCAACACAATTCCTTCTCCATTCTCCCCTGTTTTTGATATTAAAAACAATAAATAAAAAATATTTAACCGTTTTAAGAAGAAAACAGGAGAAGAGGTTAACAAATTCCGGATTACAAAGCACTCCTTCCATCTTCCCCCTTCGCCTCCTCCGCCCGTTGCCACCCAAAAGACGAAAAGGTTCTCCTAGGATTCACGAAATCCATTTACATCCATCCAGCTTTCATCCAATGAGATCCCAACACCGGTTGTTTTGACTGGGTCTTTGTCAAGTACAATGCCAATACCAATTGCATCACCCAACTGTTTATCGCTGTAACCACCATAGTCGGCCCCATCTCGACTGGCATCGGAGACCTCCAATACCATGGCGCCACTCACCATAGCTTTTGCTCCTCCGGTGGGGAGAGTATTTGCTGCAACTACTGCGAAGAGATCTGGGGGATGCGGAGAGGAGAAAGGGCTTCTGGATTGGATCCTCAGGGGTCTACAGAAGGAAGACCAGCTGCTTGAGACCGACCCCACCCTAAAGAATGTCAAGAAAAAGAACAACGACACCACGAGTTCGGGATGGAGGGGATCTATCGCAGTTCCACCCAAGAAGTCCAGCGGGTTTGGAGGAAAAAGAAAGGGAGAGAGAAAGAGGGGTGGGAGGTGGAGGGTAAAATTGGATTTAAAAAAATATATATCACGTGCGAATGAGTTTTGAAGGAATATTAACGGACCTTAACGACAAGGGTAAAGTTAGTCAATTGTCAGAAACAATAGGGATAACGTTAGTCAATTTTTAAATAGTAAGGGTACACTTAGTCAATTAGCTAAACTATAAGGGTAGTTTAAGAAATTTACCCAATATAAAATATTAATATATATCCATGGTTAGATCGTTCGATTTTGGTCGGTTTACAAATGGTCAAAGTGAAATTAATTCAACTTGGTCGAATTAAGAATTTTTTGAACTAAATCCAACATAAAATACTAAAAAACCGACCAACTCGGGTCGAGTTGATCGGGTTGGTTGGTTTCATAAGTTTGATGAATAAACCTAACTGAAATTAATTATTGTTATTTTTGTATTATAAAAAATTTATTAAAAGTAGTATGTAAAATATGAATAATTATTAATTATTTAAAAACTTGAAAATATAAAACAATTGTATATTCTTATGTGTTTCTATTAGGATCATTTACTATAACACACCTACCTTATAGTTTTCATTTTACTAAAACATCTCATATATTTTACAACTTATTTACTTAATCAACATTTTATTAAAGAGTGTTTGTTTTGCCATTTGGCCCATGATTTTTTATTCCAAAAATACCCTTAATATTTTTTTATACAAAAAACAAAATTGGCCAAATATAACCAATAAAGTGATTGCTCATGTTTTATTAAGGGCAAAAATGATATTTTTATTTTTATTTTCTTTTGATTAAATTCATTTAAATGAATATTAGGATCAACACTGTCATTTTTCACTATCATCTAATGGAAGATTGATTAAATCCATTGCAAACCATAAATGGTGTTTTAGTAAAATGCTAACTATAAGGTAGATTTTAGTAAATCTATGAAACTATAAAAATATTTTAGTAAATGACCATTTTCTATTATTTATCTTTCGCTTAATAAATCCCATACATCGCACTGTTCCCCACTAATATCATAATATAATGATGCATGATCAACTATTCTTCTAGCCCCACAAATTTTGTATTAAGGATCTCTTTGTTATTTTTCTTTGTCAAAGCTTCCCCATAACAGGACTACTGTATATTGCTCTCCAAGTAAATACTTGACTTTTGGGATGGTCATAACTTTGTATTAAGGAGTTCTTTGTTATTTTTCTTCGTCAAAGCTTCCCCATAACAGGACTGCCGTATATTGCTCTCCAAGTAAAAAAACTTGACTTTTGGGATGGTCATAACGTTGGAATTTCCTAATTCGTTTCTGTTGGAGATGTAGTTAGAGGTGAAACTCTAAAACGTATCTAAACACTGGTTTTAGAAGGTTATTTGCCCTTCATTCAATAGATTGAATTTGTTTTTGAGTTATAAGTAAATTTGTTTTCAACATTTAGTTTGAAAAGAGCACAAATACAAATACAAGGTTTAATAATATAATATACCTGTACTTGTGCAAGGGAATGTGCTATGCAGGTGGACAAGGATAAAGATATAACCTAACATCATATAATCAAATTTAACGTTTATGACATGCACCAAATGCCAATACGAAGTCAAGTTCCGTTTTATAAGTACAGATATGTTGGTATTTGCACTCTTCCCAAGCTGAGCTCAAGGCTAAGGGTGAACAAAAAAACTGAAAAACTGAACTGACCGAAACCAAACCAAAAAATCAGTTAATTGAATCAGTCGGTTTGGTTTCAGTTCGGTATTTAAAAAAAAATGAAGGTATCGGTTCAATTTTGGTTAACCAATATGGAAAACCAGTAGTTAACTGAACCGACTGATATACATATATTTCTATATATTTTATATATATTTATGTATATTATATATATTTAATATTTTTTATATATTATAAATTAATAAATATATATTATATATAAATATATACTTATAATATATGATATATTATTTATTATTTAAAATATAATATTTTATATGTTTATAATTTTTTTATTATATATTTATATAATATATTTTGTAAAAATAAAAAAATGATGAACCAAGCCAACGGTTAACCAAACCGGTCAACCGGTTTTCCAAAAACCGATAGTACCAATTCGGTTACAAAAAAAGACCCACGGTTCAATTAACCGAACCGTGAACACCCCTACTCAAGACTCCATTTGAGAATAGTATAAATACAAATATGTTCATTATAAATACAAATGTTATAATTTACATAAACTGTGAATATTTATATTTGCATTCTTTCCAAATCGAGCCCAAGATACAACAAAGTCGGGTGAGATACTACAACCAACAAAATTGAAGATTCTCTAAAGACTCTTTTATCAGATTGAGAGAGACAAGAGAATTGTATATGTGAATTGTGCAAAAACGACTTGTACTCTTTTCAATAGATTATGGAATCACTTTGTGTTTAAGAGACTCTTTGTGCAATCATGAATTTGAATTGACTACAATCTATAAGTTAAATGATTTAATAGGGTATTGTTAGGATAGACTTTTATGTACGATGGTACCAGAAACACTTTTAGTTTGGTTGGCATCATTTATACTTTTACAAAAATACGAAATAGTAAAATCACTAAATTGGCTTTTCATATTTTGTGCTTTTGAGGCCAAAATGTGCTTTATGTTGTCTACAGCATGTGCATTAATTGCATGTGTGGCATTTAAATCCCTACCATATGGTTACATATATAGATGCCACATGTCACTCGGATGAATTAAATGACATTATGTGTGATGTGGCACTTGAATGTAATCAATGATACGTACCATTGTGACAAAACATAAATATGCCGAATGACACCAAGGTTCAAAGTATAGACACGTATCAGTCGATACATATCGTTTCGGGAGCTCCCCGATATGTCCCTACAAAAGGTGTATCAGGGTTCTGACTGGTTTAGGGGGTGGAGCCTTAAATCGGCCCCCCAGAACCGATTTTGAAAAAAATAAAAAAAGTGAAAAAAAAATTATCGATATCGCCTGATATGCCCTTACTAGCGTATCAGGCATATCAAGTGTATCGATATTTAGAACCTTGGATGGCACTAAAATGTATTTAATGACACGTGCCATGTGGCAATATATATGAATGCCATATAACATTAGAATGTATTTAATGACACATGTCATATAATAACATATATGAATGCCACATGGCACTAAAATGTATTCAATGATACATGTATGCCATGTGCATATACGTATGTCACATGCATCAATGACATGTACAAAACACTAAATCCATCCAAATAGCACCTAAAGTCAAATCAATTAAACACCGAAGGCACTAAATCTTTAAAAACATTAAATCTAATTGCATTGTTTATAGCATGGGTCCTTTGGCATTTTTCCGAAATTATATACAGTAAAACACCTTGTTTTCTTGTGCGCCCAACACGTTTATCCTAGATGAAATCCAAGGGCCCTTCCACGCAAATTCTGTCCATAGCCTTTTTTTTTCCTTTTGATAATTGTCCATAGCCAATTTTCCACAAACACCATTTTTTCTAGTAACTCTTTCTTTTTTTATCAACTATTAGAAAAATCTCCTAGCTGCCCTAGGAATAAGGCATCAGGCCCAAAAATATTACAAAACCAGCTTCAAGAGGAAAAATAAAAACAAAGACAACTATAACATAGAATTACAGATTGAACCCTGGCACAGAAATCCCCAAACTGATCCCTAACAACACCTGCCTATTTCTTTCCCCACTAAAATGATCCTCTACCCCCAAGAGTCCTTAACTGAGTTTTGTATCGTGAAATAATTGTAACATGGAAAGTATCTAGTTTTGAGAACTTTAGTCCGATTAAGCAAGTGTTGTATCCTATCAAGGGGATGGCAGTGAGTATCAAGATGTTCAACTACAAGGCATTTGGTTCAAGCTAATCAGAAGCCCCCAAATCTGAACCAGGTTATGCTGAATTTTAAAAGATGCAGCATGGGGAACCCAGGGCCATCAGTAGTAGTAATGAATGAACAAGGGACTGGGTCAAGGCCTAAAGCAAATGAAGAGAAAGAAAAGGAACCAGAGGGGTTTAAGCTCCAAATCCTGCCACCATTTCTGGACAGATTCAAGATCCAAACAGGACGTCCTTTAGAAGAGCAACTAGAGGAACTCTGGAGACCCTTGGGCCCATTACTAAAACTAAAATTCCAGACCAGCCACAATGGGGAGAAAAGAGAAGGTGAAGCAAACCACAAAATAGAATTAAGCTTGAGAGGTGAAAGGTTGTACAAGGAGGAAAAAGCATCCTTTAAATTGAACATTACCCCACCATAATTCTTCCCAAAACTTCAATTTTATTCCCAAAACAAGCATCATACCTTGTGAAGTTCAAGAAAGACGGGCAAATAAGAAAATGACTTTCATGGAGAAGCTAGAGTAGATCTTGCAACCAAGCCAGCACCCCAGCTATTTGGATGAGCACCAATATATACTTCCTATCACCTCATCTAGTGGATATCTCTAAAGTCATTTTCCTAATAACTGTTTAATCTAATTATCCCCACTCCTATCCCCCCCCCCCCCGAAAAAATAAATAAATAAATAAATAAAGCCTTTCTCTTACACACAAACTCCCAATTTATCAAATTGTCCTTTTAAGCTTCACCCAGTTCCCAAAGAAAAACTCTTTATCTTTTCTAGTCTTTTAGTTACCAATGTTGGGGAATGAAAAACCTAGAGGAAATACTGGTGGGAGGATAGACAAGGTTATCCTTTCAATGAGATATGGGGCCTCTTCCAAGTTGCATGCTTTTCTTTTCTTTTTTTTTTTTTTTTGGTGAATCTATCCAACATTGGGTCGCAAAAAACACACTATTTAGCATTCCCGCCCAGTACTATTCCAAGGTACCTCAAAACACTGAACCAGTAAATGCATGTTCCTTGCTACCTCCCCTCACATGTCCTAACAAAATAATGCCATATCATCTGCAAAGGGAAAATGTGTTATTACAATCTGTTCCCTTTCAATTCTCATCCCATGATCAGCCCACATTCATCTGCCCTAAAACTTAATCTACTACGCACATCTACAAGAAGAGTAATGAGAAAAAAGGAGAGCAGATCTCCCTGCCTTAATCCCTTCTTGGCTGGGAAAATATATTTTACATCCCATTTATTAAGATAAAGTACGTTACTGAATTTAGTACACCTGTCCATTCACCTTCTCCATCTTTCCCCAAAACCACATTTTTCTAGCACTTCTCCCAGAAATGGCTAATCTACATGAGCACTACAGTTCCCAATTAGAAAAGGCAACTTATCCCAATTTGGGTGAATTATTTCGTTAACACTGGGTATGACTAGGGTAACTTCTACCATAAAGATGGGGTAGGAAAATCATAAAAGAACATTACTTTCATCAGGCAAAAGGTACAACTATATACCAAGAAAAAAGAAAACATTCAAACTAAACCCAGATTAACATACTGCAGGAACTTTCCGTAGATAAATGATTATTATGTATATTTGGTTATTTTGAAGATCCAGCATCTTCTGACCTGCTACAATGCTCTTCAATTTTATTCCAATCAATGCTCGTTAACTGTGCCTCTAGTAGTGTAAGAGAAGCATCTAACTGCAATATTCTCCTGAACAATCACAAAACTAAAAACTATTAGCAACAACCATCTGGTCGTTCCAATCATTAAAATAGATGCACTTGAATTTTAATAGATTCTGCAACTTAAATTACAAAGAAGTGCATCAATTTTAAAGCATGTGGAATACTCGTAAAGTTAGAAAACTTGGAAGTTTGTATGGACACTGCTTTGCAACTTGCCATTTGATCATCTAAGTTGGGATCAAAATTGGTAGAAATGCATTGATAAATTGTTTGTTGGAAGAGCAAGGAACTTTAGGACAGAAATGATCCAAAACTTAACTATCAATTTTGAGGAGAAAACTCAAAAACAAATGATGCTTTGTAAGGTTTAGGTCCAAGGTTTGGGTCTGTGGGGTTAAGGGCGAGTCATGAGGGTTCATCTAGAGATATAAGGTTTTCATTTGATTAGGTTATTCTTTTAGGGCTGAAATTCCTGCAATATGTTGAATTTTTTAAAGAGAAAACAAAAAATAAATAACTCAAGATTGTGTTGAAGTTACTTTAAAAAAATCATTAAGCCTAGATGCTTCTTTAGTGAGGTTGAGCTTAGCAAAAGTTGGTGTTTTGACATGGACATGCACAGAATGGCATTGGTGTTTTCCATTGAGTGATAATGTTGGAGAGGTCTTTTTGTTTCAGTCTCATAACAGGGAAGACACATCTGAATTCTTACAGTTTGAGACTCAGAGGGTTTGAAGACCTGAGTTGCAGTTGGATTTCTTGTCCATGTTGGTTGGGAACTTTAAAAACAACGTTTTCTACATTACCAACACCACAAATATGGGAAGTAGAACCATCAGCTAGGGTATTTGGAATGTGGAGGACTAAGAAAAGAAGAAAAACACACCTAAAGTCCCAGTCATATAATTGGAAGCTCCAAAGTCAATAATCCAATGGGACGGTTTGGATGCCAAACAAGCTATACCTAAGTGGGCAAGGGTAGCAGTGTAGTTCTACGAGGAAGCCTAGAGAAACCTTTTATATTCATCATGTGGAACACTTGCCATCTCCTTCCTAATGCACTTACAAATGTAGAACGTGTCTGGTCAGCTTGTAAGTTTTCACCAACACCACTTGTCACAACATGATTGGCCAATGCAGATCATAACAAAAATTGATAGTATACCCCTCCATTCCATAGTATGTGCACTTCCTAGACCATTATTGTGTCTTCTACCATGACCTCCCCCTAAATCTCAACCTTCACTATGCCCACCACCGCGGTTAAACATAGGACCACATCGGCCTCCTCTTCTATTCCCATGACCTCCTCCTCTTGCCACTATGAAAGCAAACCTGTCAGAGATAGTGGGACTCTCTAAAGGTCCAATCAATGTTTTAAAACGTGGAGGTGTGATGCGAGGCGTTCCACTACCTAGAGGCGTGAGGCATAATTCAGAACGCAAGAGGCGTAAGCCTCCTAAACACAAGGAAGCGTAAGCCTCCTTAAGAGGAAGGGGTTAGGAGGAGGAGGATGAAGAGGAAGGGGGGATCTCATTTTTTCTTTATTTGTGATAAAAATCTTTTATATTAAGAAAAATAAAGATGCATAACATTAGTTGAAAGGGGGGGTCTTGTCGAAGCGGAGGCGAGAGCTCACTAGAGCGGAGCAAGACCCCCCTAGCACGCCTCATGGCGTTGTAGCCAAAGGATATACACAAACTTATGGCATTGATCATCTGGAAACATTTGCTCCAGTTGCTAAAATGAACTCCTATTCGTGTGGTCATTTCTCTTGTTGCCTATTACTCTTGGTCTTTATATCAAATGGATGTGAAGAATGCCTTCCTCAATGGGGGCTTACAAAAGGAAGTGTATATGGACTTACCACCTGGGGTGAGCTTTCCTAACAGTGAAGGAAAATTTTGTTGCTTAAAGAAGTCCTTGTATGGGCTCAAGCAATCTCCTAGAGCATGGTTTGACAAGCTCAGAAATGCCATCTTAAAGATTGGGTTTTCTCAATCTCAGGCAAACCACACTTTATTCATTAGAAGAGTTTATGGAAGAGTAACAATGTTGATAGTATATGTTGATGACATTGTTGTGACAGGTGACGATATCGTAGGTATCTCCCAGTTAAAGTCCTTCCTTGCTTCCAAATTTGAGATTAAAGACCTTGGTGATCTCCGATACTTTTTTGGCAATGAAGTTGCAAGATCTAAAAAGGGAATTTTTCTGTCACAAAGGAAATATGTACTTGATTTGCTTCATGAAGTTGGGAAATTAGGGTGTAAACTTGTAGAAACTCAATTGATCCCAACCACAAGTTGAGTGCTACTGAAGGAGAAGTTCTTCCAGACAGAGGGGTATATCAAAGATTGGTGGGCCGCCTTCTGTATCTCTGTTTGACTAGAACTGACATATCCTACGTTGTTGGAGTGGTTAGCCAATATATGCATGAACCTGGGACCTCTCATATGTAGGTAGTTAATAAAATTTTAGCCTATTTGAAAGGATGCCCTGGTAAAGGGATGTTGTATTCCAACTACAACCATCTAAAGATTGAGGCTTACACAGATGCAAATTGGGTAGGGTCCATTGATGATAGAAGATCAACATCTGGTTATTGTGCATTAGTCGGAGGCAATGTGGTTTCATGGAGAAGAAACAATCTGTGGTTGCTCGTTCTAGTACTGAGGCAGAATGCAGGGCAATAGCTCATGGAGTGTTTAAACTACTCTGGTTGAAGACCTTATTGGCTAAGATGGGCTCCAAGCGGATATCCCAATGAGACTATATTGTGACAATCAAGCAGCCATAAACATTACCCACAATCCTGTTCAACATGATCGTACAAAGCATATTGAGGTGAATAGACACTTTATTAGAGAAAAAATTGCTAGTGGAGAGATTTGCTTTCCTTTTGTAAGTTCGAAAGACCAACCAGCCGATTGCCTCACTAAAGGTGTTCACCACCCAAAGTTTGCTAAGAACCTTGCCAAGCTGGGCATGATTGACATATATGCCCAGCTTGATGGGGAATGTTGAGAAAGTTTAGGCAATGGTGTTTTTAGTCTTTACCTCTTCTCTTTGTACTCTTTTTGTATTTGGGCTCCCAAGTAGGGACCTCTTTGTAATTTCTTGTTTCAAAATATAAAATGCTTTTTGAGGGTGTGAATAGTAACAAGAACACACATTTGACAAATTCCTCTCTTCTTCTCCTTTCTCTCTTTCTTTCTTCCTTTCTCATACAAACCCTAGATTTACAATACTAGTTGACAACTAGAATAACTAAAATTAAAAAACTCCAACAATAGAAAACTAAGAAATATAAGAGCTTTAATGAACAAATTAGAATAAGAAAAATCAGAATAACTAATTTCCCTTTTTCCTCTGGTTTTCAAGATAGGATCCGTTATGAAAAACTAAACCTTAAACAAAATAATTAATTACCTTTATTACCTTTCTCTTAGATTTATTTTCTCCGTGTGGGTATCAAAATGGGGTTAAAGCAGACCCAACCAGCTATACCAAAAGGAGGCATAGAGCTATGTCTTCCTTTTTCTGTTTTGGTCTTGAATAATCTTATTCTAACAAGATATGTTTCCATGAGTAACCGGAATGAAGAAACTGGAAGGTTCATACCTGTGGACGTGGGCGAGTTTTTCCTCACAGAGGGCTGAGAATCGATTCAAAAAACGAACCATGTTCACAATGAAAATGTTCACCTGAGAAATTCAAGTCAAATCAATAATACTATCACGAGAGAGATACAGATAGACAGACAGACGGAGAGAAAATACCAAATAGAGAGTCCTCTGATCGGAGACAAAAAGAGCAACTTCTTGTTGTTGCTGCTGCTGCCGCTGCCGCTGCCATTGAACTGGGACAACTTCATCTGGAGAAGGGAAGGAAAGGGTCTTTCTCCACTGCATCCTCTACTTCTGCGGGTAAAAAGCAGATGTGAAGCAAATGCAACACCCAATTCCACAATTGTTTTTTACGGAGAGTTCAATATACAAAAAAACAACAAAACAAAAACAAAACAAAAACGAAACAAAAAGTCCACTATATGGTGCATGCACCAAATCGAACCGAACTGAAATTTCAGATTTGGTTCGATTCTGCATTTTGTAAAATAAATCAAACCAGAAATTTTAAATTTAAATAAATATATGTGTATAGTATTAATTTTAGAAGATTATAAAGATAATAATAATGTATCCAAATTTTTTTTATAAATTTTATAGATTTTTTTGTTTTTTATTATTAATCCGATGTAAATTTCAAAATCTAAATATGATTATATAAACACCCCATCCAAATATGTGGGATCGAGTTGTGAATTTTCAAGTATCATTGATAGGCCTATCTACTCGATTAGATTCTTCTTTTTGGTGTTTTTTTTTTGTTTATTTATCAAAAATAAAATGTAAGATTTAAGTAGAGGGAATTGATGAGGTGAAAAGTAGTAGTTCAATTAACAATTTAAATCTTACAATTAAATATGAACTAAATTCAAAAATGAATATTTTAGTCAGAAGAAAATTTCAAAATTTTATTCATATTTTTAATAATAGTGTAAATATAGAATTACAGATGTGCTCAATTTTTTCTATAATTTTTTTAAAATTTTTGTGTGTAAAATAATTATGATACGTCACACTTACTTTTTGTTTAATACAATAAATATATGATATTATACATGCACCTAAATGTTTTTTTTGCAAAATTTATGTATTTTTTATTTTTATATTTTATTAAATTTTATTATTTATTTATGACATTAAAGGTTAACACATTTAATCCAAAAGTTGAACTATTTATTATAGTTTTTATATTTCATTTTTGGCTAGTTTTAAATTATGTATTTAATTTTTATTATCAATAAAAATAATTATTGTTTATTACACTTATTTTTTAATTTGATTAATAAAAATATCATAAATGTGTCTAATTTTCTCTACATTTTTCTAATTTTTTATATTTATTTCTATTTTAAAATTTTTATTACTTAACTATGACTTTATAGGTTGATCAATTTGATTCGGATTGTTGAAAATAACTTAAATATAGAATTTAATAAGAGAAAATGAGATTTAATACCTAAGACTTCATGAGATGGGATTAAATGAAGTGAAAATTAATAATTGAATCTACATTTAAAGATGAATAAAATACATAAATATAGGCATTTTAGTAGCTATTAAAACTAGCATTTTAGTAGCATGTAAATTTATGCATATATATATGTTGTTTGGGCTTTCTAATTGGATTAAATGCAATGAAATGGCCCAACCCATATTAGAAACCACACCAAATTGTAACAAAATAGTTTGGTTTGGTTTACATACCACAATGGTTTGGTTTTGTTGAAGAATTTTATAGATCGTATTTTATTGCCTTAGTCTAAGATTTTCTTCAAACCGCACTGAACACACCCTATTTCCTCCCCCACCTAATCCCAGTAGAGATCGGCTTCCATCAGGGCACACCTGTGCCCACACCATTCTAATAGCCTTTCCCAACTTTGCAATGAGAATATCTCCCCATAAAATAAAGCATATAAGTATAGAGATATTCTCAATGCAAGGCACTAAAAACTACTCGAACGAGCTTTGCCCTGATTGAAGCCAAACTCATCCAAGTAAATGGCATACACTATTAGTGAGGGGGTGACCATTTCAACATGGTCAAAAATTGGGTCCAAATCAGACCCACAATTTTGAAAAGCCAAGCCTAGGCTTAATACTTCAAATTTAGTCGGCACCCAATTCTTCCCACATCAAACCCACCTGAAACCCCAACCCATGACCACCGCTAGTGGCGATTGGTAAGTGACACCTACCCCCCTCGTATTTTAACATATCATGATCTGTGATCACTAACACTAGTGGCTTTTAGGGTCAGTGATCACAGATGATCTATGATCAATGACATGTCTACTTTAACACTTAACCCTCCTTGTATTCTAAAAAGATCCAAGGCTGCATTTGTTTTTAGTGTAAATGTAAATTATCATAAAACTCCAACATAGACGCATTGGCACATGTTTGTTTTCGATGTAAATACAAATTGGTATAAAACTCCACTCGTAATCTGTATTTTCACACATTCATTTCAATGTAATGTTTACATCAAAAATGGATGTAAAAGATTCCAACGTTTGAGTTTTTCATCAATGATTGATGTAAATAATACATCAATTTTATCAATATAGAGTTACATCAATTATCACATCAAAAAAGCTCCATCGATCCACTAAAATTTTAAAATTATCGTTTGAGTTTTCCATCAACCGAGTGTTACATCGATGGATTTTCCACCAAAAACAAACGCAGCTAAAAAACGGAAGCTTATCATTGGCCATTTGGCTCATACATGTCTTTTTCTCACTTTCATACGTATCGCTGACGAAGGGTGTTGTTATTAGTGGTAGCCTGCCAAGTGTAGCATTCCAAACTGCTAAATGGTTTCAAAAGGTTAATGAGACAAGGCAATAACAAAAACCCTTGCAGCCTTGCCTCAATAACTTAGCTCAAGCCTTGGGTTGGCTGAATGCGGCTCAAATAATACTTTATACATATAATCGTCCCCTTTCCATTAATCAATTAATTCATTTGGGCGTTAATATAATGCCGATACTTAACTGCGCCTCACGGTAATCCCAAAATTACAATTTATGATGCCGCTCAACTAGTGTTTCAAAATACAGATAAAATTGGGATCTGTTCCTCGCAGAGCGCGCCTTACACAGACTTTACAGTTACATTTTATCCTGTATTGAGAATAGATTTATTCACGGGTTGGGCTTCGGGCCTGATTTACACTGTCGGGTTTGAGCTTCGGAATCCATTTAAAATTTGGCAAACATCAAACCCTGACCCTGGCCTATGGACAAGTCTAATTGAGAGCATCTCCCATGTGCGGCCAGGACAGGTTGTGAGGTCAGTGTGAGGCCGATATGTGAGTAAATCCAGACTCATAAAAAGAGTGGTAAAACTAAACAGCAAAAAATAAAACGGAAAAGTACGAATAGGTTAATGCAAATTTCTGATTTCCACTGCAGATTTATAAACAATCAAAATATTAACAATCCACACTCTATGCATCAATGCCCGCCCATGAATTAGCATCAATTCCGAATTGACACCTACCCCAACAGTAATTTGGACCTACAAATTCTGATCCTGGGTTGAACTGTCATTCTCCCAAAAAGAAAAGATGGGGTACACGGTAGAGAAAAAAAAAAGACTAGGGTGATTGACGGCATCCAAAACTCAAAGCACCACTCGGTAATTTTGCAAAACTTTAGAAATGGCACCAGCAAATCTAAATCAACATAAATTACTGGCTGCAGGTGTAAGACTGTAAGCCCTCAATAGGAGTCATTCTCAGACGCGCCTCTAATTAATTTAGGTTAAGAAGCAAACAGCTTTCTTCTACTCCCATAAATGAACATGGAATCCTCAATTTAGCGGTGCCAGAATTTCTGTGCTTCACCGCTTCCAAAGATCACCAGAATAAATTCTCTCAACTGCAAGAATAAGATGTAACAACCACCGTGAGAATGCAATTCATCAGAAAACAGTGTAAGGTTGTGCCTTGATACAAAGACATAGCCCATCGAACTTAGTAGTTTAATTATCTATTTAACAAGAACCAATTAATTGAATCTCAATTCTCAAGGATTATTTTTCCATCCAACTTAGTAGTTATCTTTTTACATTCTTCTCATTACGTTATAAGAAAATAGTACATTAGATATCACTTTTTTTTTGCTACTAAGATAACACCTTATTTATTACAGAAGTAATTGATTCTGTTTATCTAATTTTTATTTTTATAATATATTTTAAATATTTATATTTTACTATTATATTTATGACATCACAGGTCAAACTGTTTGACTAGACAGTTGAACCACTGACCCAAAAACAGAGGCCCAAGCGGTTCCATTTCCTGCTCAGTTTTTTAAAACCTTTGTTTATAATTACTATCAACAAAAAGCTTTTCAGAATGGTAAATTTAACGAAAAATCAGTTTCTAAAAAGGGAAAATTCCCAATTAATACCCTGTACTTTGGGCCTAGTGCTACTTTGGTCCCTGAACTTTAAAAACGTGTCAAGTCAGTACCAACCATTAAGTGGCATTTGAAAAGACACAAATGTCCTTTGAGTGTCATCTAATTCTCTTTATCAACCATCCAAATATTGACAAAAATGAAATGTCCCAAATCCTTGTCTCTTCTATTCAAGAAAGTTTGGAATCATGTCTTAGTTGACATTTTAGTGACCCCAAGTTTCTTGAATAGAAGAGGCAAGGATTTGAGACTGTTCATTTTTTATCAATGTTTGGATGGTTGATAAAGAAAATTAGATGACACTCGAAGGGCATTTTTTGTCATTTCAAATGCCACTTAACGACTGGTTAACGAGCTGATTAATGGTAAGTACTAAATTGGCACATTTTGAAAGTTTGGGTACTGAATTGTATGTTTTAAAGTTTGGGGGCCAAACTGGCACTGGGCCCAAACTATAGGGTGCTATTCGAGAATTTTCCCTACTAAAAATAAACTGGCAATACTGATTTAATACTCCATCATTTACAATTTTAAGTGGGCCAGACATCGTTTTCTAAGTTCGAGCAGTAATGCATCTGAAAAGATTACACTCAGTCTTCAATGTAACCAGATTTATGCATAACCCCAAAACCATGAAGAACATAAAGGAATTAATAGTAATAAAAGAGACCACAAGTCTGGTCGTTTGAGAAGGTTCTACTATATAGAATGACTATTAAATTCCTCAAAACACAATGAAATTAACAGCTACAAAAGTAGATAGAATGAAGCTTACTAGGAATGTCAGATCAGATTCCAATTAAGAATTCAATAGACAATGGATTTGCTTGAACCAAGCACGAACTAATCTGAAACCAAAGACATAATCTTGACAGAATATAGAGAAAAAGGACCACCAAAACTTCAACACTCAACATTCTTTTCCATTCAGCTAGTCGCCATGTGCATAATGCACCAGCATGACTCCTTTTCTAGTTTATCCTTTTTCGGCTCTGCCTTTTGCCCAAGAAAGGCAGCAATCATGACCTCCCTTAATAAGCTTCATCTCTGACGTCGTCCTTCTGTCCCAAACACCTGATCAATCTTAACTCTTAATCTTCTTTAGCTCCATTTGTCCTCTCTTGCATGGTAACTCGAGCTTTTCCCAGAAAAATTAAGCACCTACAACAAAGGACTGAAGGAGCAGATTCTACAGTAAGCCCTAATTCTAGATTTCTTTCCCTAGTTCTTTGAAACAGAGATCAGAGAATACAACCCACCAACACCACCTGATTATGCAACTTTGGTGGAGAGCAAAGATGAGCCTCAGTTGTCCACCTGGCTTCTTCCAGGAGACCATGGCCATCTTGAAGTTTGACAATGTCCAAGGACAAAAATCTTTGTCTCACCCAAAGGTACAAAGAGGTAACAAGAGATAAAACAGGGAGAGAGAGAGAGGCAACAGACAGAGAGGGTGCTCCAGCGATGGTTGTGTGTTTCAATAACCATCTAAAGGTTACAGGGATGATTAAAGAAGTAATGGAAATTCTGTTATGGGGGCAGGGAGCATTGAATATAGAGAATCCAAGGGCTGATTGGGGCTAATTCTCAACTCATTTTGTTCTTTATTTTCCATGTTAAGGAACTTGGGAATATCATTATAGAATGTATCATATTTGTACAGCTTATTTTATTTTTGTACGAGGACAAAATGGTCCTTTCTCACATTTGATTCTTAATAATATATAAGCTATTTATTCTTTGAGGTGTGTGCAAGTGTTACACCCACACACACCCATTCAAGCTGTGTTTTTTTCTAACTGCTGACATGGTTGTATCAGAGCTGGTACGATTGATTGAATTTGCACGAAGTTTTTGAACCTGCTGTTTGAGGATTAAATTAAAGACTTCTTTGGCTCATCTATCTGGAGAGATCAATCCAGCCTCTTTTTTCCTTAGTATCTTTTGATTGGCAATTGACTCCTCTTTGGGAGGGTTTCTTTCTGGTCTGCAAACTAGTTCTTTTTGTACTGCTACCTGTTATTTCCTCCACATGGGTGCTTCCTTCACTGGGAAGACTGCATATCTGTGTGCTGGTTTCCTTTTCCAGCTATTCCTTTATTTCTCCTGCTATTCTTTTATGAGATGACACCAGATTTGATAGATTTGCTGCTTGATTTCTTCTATCTTCTCATTGAAACACCTTTATCTTTTGCCTTGGGCTGTTTTATTTGGTGATTTACTGCTGAAATGGCATTAGACAAAGGGGAAATTTTATCTCTCAGGTTCAATGGATTTAACTATGCACTATGGAGATTTCATTTTCAATTTTTTTGAAGGGACTTTGGGATTACATTGATGGTTTGGTTTCTAAGCCTGATGATTCAGATGTTA
This sequence comes from Nelumbo nucifera, assembly GCF_055504915.1. Lineage (NCBI taxonomy): Eukaryota > Viridiplantae > Streptophyta > Magnoliopsida > Proteales > Nelumbonaceae > Nelumbo > Nelumbo nucifera. Next base: position 974,401 of record NC_142652.1, on the reverse strand, counting down.
AGAATTTCTAGCTGTGGAGGATAGATAATGTAAAAAATGCTTCTTGGATTCTCAACTAATACTGATGTGGCTATTCCCATGAGGGGGTCTTCAGACTGCCTGGGAGATGTTTAATTACTTGGAGAAGGTCTATGAACAATCTAATATATCTCGTCAGTACCAAATTGAAACTAAAATCTTCTCCTACAGTCAAAGAGAGAAAAGAATACAAGAATACCATGCTCGTTTTGTGAACTTGTGGATTGAGGATGAATTAGTTCATTTAGGTTAATCTTCACCTGATTGTTGCATCAAAGTTATGAAGGACACTTTGATAAGAGGGAAGATTATGCATTTTCTGGTGCACTTAAGATCTGAAATTCTGAACGTGAGGTGATCAGGTCGAATATTTATAGAAGGGCACCATTCCTAGTTTGGAACTTTTAAGAGTTATAGGCAGTAGGACAATGACTTTATTTTACATAATTAGGGATAGTATTGTAAGTTTACCCTTTATTTATATAATAAAATAAGTAGGGCAGCGGATAGAGACATATTCTTCTTCTCATTATTCCTGGTTTCTTTTATTTTAATATTGTATGTTTATATATAAATATTTCCTTTTCTTCTTCCTCCTGGTTTCTTTTGTACATAAGTTGGGAACTGGACTTGATAGGTTTGATTTTTATTTTTTTTTTTATATCTTCGGAAAGTTTACACAATGGGGTAGCCCATCCCCCAACCCATACCCCCCCAACCTAGGTGCAGGCGGGATTCGACCCCAAGTCTTCGCTACGAACAGCAGGAGACCTTACCAACCCGCTGGTTGATAAGTTTGATTTTCGAGCTACTAGATGTGTTCTTCTTGGTTATTGTCAAAGACAAAAAGGGTATAAATGTTATGACCCCCATCCTTGGAAAATCCTTTGTTGTTCCTGATGTCGCATTCTTTGAAACCTTACCTTTCAACTCTAGTATCCACCTTCTGTTCCACTTCCCCCGCTCCACTAGTGATCCATTTGTTCCTCTTCCCACTCTTGAAGAGCCCATACAGCCACCAATTCATAGAGTGCACTCCAGACATGAAAGGGAGATCGATATTCTAGCTATAGTGCCCACTCCAACTAATCCACCATCAACACCTCCACCATCAACAGATTCTCCATCAATTGACTTAAACCTTCCCATTGCTCTTCATAAAGGTTAACCATCCCATTTTCCATTATGTTTTTCTTGCTCACTTGTTTCCTAGCCATCAACAATTTGTCTCCTTCCTTTCACCAAACCTTCCCATTGCTCTTCGTAAGGAATAACCATCCCATTTCCCATTATGTTTTTATTGCTCACTTGCTTCCTAGCCATCAACAGTTTGTCTCCCTCCTTTCTTCTATTTATGAGAAGCTTTCACATCCTAATGCAGTACAAAAGAAGGCCAATAAGTTCTATGCAAGTTGGGACCATTCCAAGACACATAAGAAGTAGAAATGACGCCACCGGCCCATCTTAGTAAATATTTACCGATATAGCATCACCACAAGAATTCTATCTTAGTACGTTTTTACCAAGTTGGCGCCATCTCAAAGTGTCCATCTTAGTTCGTTTTTACCAAGATAGCATTATTTCGAATTTATATTCAATTAGGACTTTCCTTTTAAAGGATTTTAATAGGATTCTATTTTGGAGTGTTTTCTTAGATTAGGATTTTCTTTTTTAAGGAGTTTTAGTAGGATTTTATTATGGAGTGTTTTCATATTAGGAATAGGAGACATAAGGGTGTATGCCTATATAAAGAGTAGCTAGGGGAAGGCTAAGGCAGTTCTCTTGTTATCAATTTTCTCTTAATTGTTTAGTGAAGAATCTTCTTCCTAAAATTCAACTTCTGTTCTTTTTTTTTAAGCTTTTCTCACGTGTTTCGTTTCCGTTTTGCATCAGTTGGTATCAAAGCTCAAGTTGATCCTTCTTCGGATTATGGCTCCTAAGAAGAAACAAGTAGCTCACATCATGGAGCAGGAACCCAACAACAAAACACAAGGAGAGATAGCGGAGCTGAGAATACAAGTTGAGGCACTTGCTGAGAAGGTGAAATCGTTGCATTCCCGGTTGGAAACAGGGGACAACGACTCCAATGCAAGTATCTCCATATGTTCCCTTTCATCATCAAGGCAAGCAACTAGATTGGCTGTAGTTGCGGGTGGTGACCAAAGACGGTGGCAAGCAGATCTCAAGGTTGAGATTCTGGAATGCCAAGGAGGCATGACTCTAGAAGAATTCATGGATTGGCTTTTCGTGATAGAAGAAATCCTTGAATTCAAGGAAGTTCCGGAAAATAAGATTGTGTCCTTAATAACCACTCGGTTTAGAGGACGAGCAGCAGCATGGTGGCATCAATTGAAGGTTATGTGACAGAGAAGAGGCAAGGAAAAGATTAAGACATGGGAGAAACTCAAGGCAAAGATGAGGCCAGAATTTCTACCCCATAATTATATTCGTTTACTTTATCAAGAATTGCAAAATCTAAAGCAAAGAACTGATACAGTAGATGAATATACAAAGAAGTTTCATCTGTTAGTGGCCCGGAATGAGTTAGTGAAACCGAAGACCAAATGGTGGCTAGATATATAAGTGGGTTGAGATCAAAACCGAAGACCAAGGGTGTGGACCTAATCAAAACCAGGTGGATCCACCTGGACTGAAGTGTTTTAAGTGTGGTGAACCAGGCCATAAATCTATTGAATGTGTGAGGGGTGATAAAAGAAAGGGGCGATGTTTGTAGAAGATGAGAGTGAAACCCAATTAGGTTAAAAAAAAGCAATTTGACCGTGTATGGTGTGATGTTGGTTAAAAAAGAGACCGGTGTTGTGTATGCTTTAATTAACAAGGGGCTTGACTTGAAATGTGTGGAGACTCCAAAGGAGGTGAGGCCTTTGCTTGATGAATTTAGTGATGTGTTCCTCGAGGATTTACCAGCAGGATTACCACCATTAAGGGATATCCAACATTGCATAGATTTAACACCGGGTGCTAGTCTCCCCAACAAGGCCCATTACAAAATGAGTCCCACTGAACATGAGGAGTTGCAAAGGAAAGTAGATGAATTGATTGCTAAAGGGTTCATACAAGACAATATGAGTCCATGCGCGGTTCCCACTTATTAGTACCGAAAAAGGATGGTACTTGGAGGATGAATGTTGACAGCCAAGTAATTAATAAGATAACCATCAAATATCGATTTCCGATTCCACGTTGGGATGACATGTTGGATCAACCTGCTAGGGCCAAGGTGCTTACTAAGTTGGACTTGAAATCAAGCTACCATCAAATTAGAATTTTTCTCGGTAATGAATGGAAGACAGCATTCAAGATGCGGGATGGTTTGTATGAATGGCTAGTGATGCCATTCGGTTTGTCCAATGCACCAAGCACATTCATGAGGGTCATGAACCAGGTTCTCAAGCCTTTTATTGGAATGTATGTTGTGGTATACTTTGATGATATTCTCATATATAGCATTGATATGAACTCCCATTTGTTGCATCTTCGAGATATACTTGTGACTTCGCGCAAGGAGCAACTTTATGCAACCATGAAGAAGTGTATTATTGCCATAGATCGGGTCTTATTCCTTGGATATATCATCTCAAGGGAAGGAGTTTCTATAGACCCAGAGAAGGTTCATGCCATTGTTGAGTGGCCCATCCCCAAAACACTTACTGAAGCACGAAGTTTTCATGGTCTTGCAAACTTCTATCAGTGACTCATTAGCAACTTCAGCACTGTTATGGCACCATATACAGACTATATGAAGGCTACAACCAATTTTGTGTTCACCACTGAAGAAGAGAGAGCCTTCATTGGGATTAAGGCACGGTTGACAACTGCACCCGTGCTAGCCCTTCCCAACTTCGAGCAACCCTTTGAGGTTGATTGTAATGCTTCTAAGGTTGGAATCGGTGTTGTTCTCAGCCAAGGTGGCCAGCCCATAGCCTACTATAGTGAGAAATTGAATGAATCATGCCTCAACTACTCAACTTATGATGTGGAATTCTATGCTATGGTACAGAAGCTTAAGAACCTCCAAGAAAAAGTCCACAACAAGCTGAAAGTAGCCAATGCTAAGTACAAACAATATGTTAATGGAAAAAATGAGGAAGGTAGTATTTGATACGGGAGACTAAAGCTACCCAACCATATACGTACCCATGATGTTTTCAATGTCAAACACTTGGTACCTTATGTTGGCGATCAATCAGATGATGATTTGAATCCGAGGACGGATTCTCCCCAACCCGGGGAGGATGATGTAGTACAGGAGAAGGCCAATAAGTTCTATGCAAGTTGGGACCATTCCAAGACACATAAGAAGTAGAAACGACGCCACCGGCCCATCTTAGTAAATATTTACCGATATAGCATCACCACAGGAATTATATCTTAGTACGTTTTTACCAAGTTGGCGCCATCTCAAAGTTTCCATCTTAGTTCGTTTTTACCAAGATAGCATTATTTCAAATTTATATTCATTTAGGACTTTCCTTTTGAAGGATTTTAATAGGATTCTATTTTGGAGTGTTTTCTTAGATTAGGATTTTTTTTAAGGAGTTTTAGTAGGATTCTATTATGGAGTGTTTTCATATTAGGAATAGGAGACATAAGGGTGTATGCCTATATAAAGAGTAGCTAGGGGAAAACCAAGGCAGCTCTCTTATTATCAATTTTCTCTTAATTGTTTAGTGAAGAATCTTCTTCCTAAAATTCGACTTCTGCTCTTTTCTTTGAAGCTTCTCTCACGTGTTTTGTTTTCGTTCTGCATCACATCCCCTGACGAGAAGAAGGCAATGGACGAAGAATTTCATATTCTTCATTCCAATCATACATGGTATTTGGTTTCCTTAGCTCATGGAAAGCAAATAAATGGATGTAGGATGTAGGTGGGTGTATATAGTTAAGCATTGACACGATGGTAGTGTTGAACAATATAAAGCTTGTTCGTTGGCTAAAGCATATACCCAAACCTATGGCATTGACTACTCTGAAATCTTTTTCTTATTGCTAAGTTGAGATCAGTAAGTTTGTAAAGACATGATAATCCAAATAAAGTGGATTAGGAGATCTGAAAACAACATAGCGGATGGGTTAGTAGCTAAACAAGGAATTCAGAGACAATCCATGTTTTGGGTTGTTTTCTAAATATTGGAATTGTTTTTTGGGCTTGTTCTTTGCCCACAACTGTTTGTTGTACTCCTTTTTAAAACTGATAAATCAATTTTTGTGTTGCTGACCAAAAAAAGTTGGGATCAGTAAAGGTGGTAATATCATTAGAAGCACACTTTGGTTTGGTAGATGCAGACTGTGGTAAGAACTTGGTTTGCGTAAACGCAGTATTGATCACTCGATTTTTAGTAGAGATACTTCTTCTAGGAAGATTATCTTGGTTGTCTATGTCAGATGTAATTATCACTAGTAGTGATGTTCAAGGTATTGACAAGTTGAAGCAATTTTTACAATAGCAATTTCAGACCAATGATTTGAGACACATGAAGAATTTCTGGGAAATTGAAGCAACAAGGTCAAGATGGGGGCATTTCTCCATTATAATGGAAATATGTACTTGATTGGTTGGATGAAACTGAGCTGTTAGGAGCTAATCTAGTTCCCATGGATCCCAATGTTAAGATGACTAATAGAGGTACAGGACAGGTATAACCTTCAGTGTGGGAGTTTTGAGTCAATTTATGCAGAGTTCTAGATCTAGTCATTGGGAAGGCAATAGTTAGGGTGACTACTTAAAAGGTGCTCCAAGTCGAGGCTTGTTATATAAGAAAGGGAGAGGGTTGTTATTGGAAGGACATTTAGATGCAAATTGGCAAAATCCTCAGTGGATAGAAAGTTGACCACATGTTATTGCACTTTCTTAGGCGAGAATCTAATCATGCGGGAAGTAAGAAGCAAAGTGTGGTTGCCAGAAGTAGTGCTAAGGTTAAGTACAGGGCAATGGCGCATACAACTTGTGAGCTAATCTGGTTGAAGCATCTCCTCCAAGAGATTGAAACATCTGTGTTTGAGCCTATAAAATTGTTTTGTGACAATCAAGCTGCTACACGTATTGCTTCCAACCCAATTTTTCATGAAATGGCTATACAATGGTTGACTACCATTTTGTAAGAGAGAAAGTTGCAAATGGTACAGTTGTTACCTCATGCCCCCATGTCAGGTTGGAGGATCAGCTAGTCGATTCCTTCACTAAAAGTCTAAGTTGTTTAAGGATAGATTACATTTGTACAAACTGGAACTTTATGATATTTATGCTCCAACTCGAGGAGGAGTGTTAGGAGTTATAGGTGGCAAGACAAAATGCCTTTATTTTACATAATCAAGGGAAGTTTTGTAATGCTACCTTTTATTATATAATAAAATAAGAAGGGCAGTAGATACAGACATACTCTTCTAATTCGACCTAGTTTACTACTCTCTTCTTCTCATTATTCTCGGTTTCTTTTATTTTTCTCTTGTTCTCTAAATCGATTTCAAGGCTGCATTTGTTTGCGATACAAACACCGAACCAGGGTATATGCACCCCGGTTTGCGTTTGCGAGCGTTTGTTTGAAACATAAAAAAGTAACGACTATCAAAGTAAAATTGCATTTTCTGACACTTTTGCACTCTAAAAAGATAGCATTTGTACCTATTTTTTGGATACAAATTTGTGTTCATTTGATAATTAACTTTTTGACCAAAGTTGAGGCATTGAAGCATAAGATAGTTGGAGCATTTAATGATGGGCCCACACCTTTGCACCGATTTCAAACAAACAGGATGAATGCAAAAACAGTTTAAAATGTGAACCGTATTTGCATTCATGAACCGAAAAATGGGTAAATATGTAATGTACATATTTGCGTTTGCATTGCAACCAAAAGCAGCCCAAGTTGTTTTTAAGATGCAATCTTGGGAGAATTCCTCAGGGAAAAAACGAGGTTGATCACTAAGTCTACTATTAATGGGAAACATGATTCTGGAGTTAAGATTACATTTCTTGCAAATAAGTCCACACTAAAGAATGCTTTGTCCCAAGAGAAGATGTTAAGAATGCAAGGAGTAGGTCACATGATTTCTCACTGTAAGAAAAAGAACATGTGTACCTATCACAGTGTTTTAAAAGCGAAAGGCGCACAAAAAGCAACAGGTTCCAAATGCGCCTGAGGCGCAAGGCGCAAGGCGAGGCACACGCCTTTTTAAAAAAGGCACACAAAATAAAAATAAAAAACTAAAAATAGAAAAAATAGAAAAAAAAAAACATGTAGAAATTCTAAGACATTAGGAAAATATCAAAAAACAAAGTTAATTACTTAATTATTAGCTCAATTGGTTAGAATTAGATACTTAGATTATTAGACATTACTCATTAGAGGTAATGTAATCAGCTTATCAGCAATCTGAAGTTAATGAATCAGGAAAATATGCAAATATGCAATCATCAATTATCAATCTTGAATCTACAGAAATAAAAATTAGAGATATACTCATAAACTGATAAAGTATGAAATCAGCAATGGTTCAATATAAAAATTAAGAAATCAGCATGATTAAATATAAAAGAATTATAGAATATGCAAATACAATCAGCATTAAATATAAAAGAATTAAAGAATATGCAATCAGCAATGATTCAATTGGTTAATCAGGAAAATATGCAATAAGTACAGAATTAAGAAATCAGTATTAAATAATTAAAGGAGACTAGACTACAAAAAAATAATAATAACAGAACAGTATAACACATTCAAATTCAATGATTCAATATAAAAATATAAAATATAAATATAAAAAAATTAAAGAATATGACATATGAACAATTGAGCACAACCTATACAACATAAGATAATCAGCATTAATGAAGTTAACACTTAAAAGACACTTACCTCTTGGTATCAGTATCCTCTCCATGGCTCACACCGTTACACTCACAGGTAACAAAATCAATATAAAAATTAATCCTTTATTGTAATAGGCAAGTAAGGAATCAGATTTGAAAAATATTTCAAAAAACAAGCTATATATTGAGTCATAGACAGTTTTCTACCCAAAAAATGAGTCAGACAATTTTCTACAAAACAAAATCATAGACAATTTTCTATATATATAAAAAAAAAAGAGTCGTAAGGTTTCAGTTCAGCCATTCTTCAAGACTCAATGTCTCAATCAGTATCCTCATCCTCTAATCATCTTCATCTTCACTTGGAAGTTCAACTTCATCTTCATTGTCATCTGACTTGTAGTCATCAAAATCCTCTTCCATTTCTTCTTCAACTTCTTCTTCCTCTTCTTCATCTTCCAATTGAAGCTGTCTTGGTCTTTTTCCACTAGATTTTGTTGTTCTTGCTTGGGAAGTTGAAGCTCTAGACCTTGTATACCTTAGTGGCTCTTCAACTCCAGAAGCACAAGCAACATCTCCCCATGTTAGTGTATCATTATCAAACACCAAATCAGCTTCTGCACCATCCTCGTCACATCCTACCTCCCCCATTAACCATTCATTACTCTCATATATATCTTTTAATGAAATGGGGTCATTGGTGCTACGTGAGTCAAAACTTTCTTTAAGCATCTAGTTGAACTTAACAAATACCAAGTCATTCAATCGCTTCTGATCCAACCGATTTCTTTTCTTAGTATGAATCTGTTAATTCAAAAAATTAAATAAGTATAAATTTAAGATAGTTTATTCAAAAAAAAATTGAAGTATTTGAGTGTAGTAGTTTGGCATACATGCTCAAATACGCTCCAATTTCGCTCACACCCCGATGCACTACATGTCGAACTTAGAACTTTCACTGCAATCTTTTGTAGATTCGGGGTAGAAGCACCAAATATGGTCCACCGATCAGCTAAAAAATATAAATATTAACTAAATTAGTGATGATTAGACAAACTAAAAATATTAAGATAATCAAATATTGTATTAATTATTAAATCAATGTTATTTACCTGGTGCTTTAGTCTTCCTCTGGGAAATAGCCATATCAAAACCAAAAATGCCTTCTGCATTCTTGTACTTGGATATTTCATCAATGATTACACTTCTCTTGTTCTTGTCCTTCTCAAGCATCTCAATTACTTTAAAAAGCCCCATCATAACCTCTTCATCTGTTTCAAGTCTCTCTTGATCATCATAATAAAATTGGGGGTTTAAAAAGTAACCAACTGCATGCAATGGTTGGTGGAGTTGGCATTCCCACCTCTTATCAATAATTTCAAAAATTTCATATTTTTCTTTCCTTCCACCAAATGCCTTGTCAATGGCCTCCTTTGCTCGATCCATAGCCTCATAAATGTAATCCATGTAAGGCCTGCTTTCACGATCCACCAACCTTAATACACAAACAAGAGGGCCACACACTTTAAGAGTAAAGATGACATTATTCCAAAATGTGGGCATCATGACTGTCTCCCCTATTCTTTTCCCTTTTGCTTCTTTTATCCATCTGCTATCACTCCATTCCTTTGAGTTGAATAAACCTCTCAAATTCTTTTTTTGTTTGTATATACTCTACAATGTGAGAAAGGAAGTAGCAAAACAGGTTTTTGCTGGCCTAATCAATCTTTGATTTGTGAACTTCCTCATCAGGTTCAATAAACCTGGATGGTTATAGATATAACCCATAAGTGCAATTGCCCTCTCAATTGTTCTCTTCACAGTAGGCAACTTTCCAATGTCTTCCAATATCAAGTCTAAGCAATGGACAGCACACAGTGTCCATGTCAGATGAGGATGCTTTGCCATCAAAAATTTCCCTAATAATACAAGAAAACAATTCAAGAAATAAGAATTAAGAAATGTGACTCTAACATGTCAAAAGACTAAAGTTAAATAGAAATAATAACAAAGTATAAAACCGGCTAGGACATAATTTGATGCGTTGTTAGTAATAACTTGGAGAACATTTTTCTCACCGATTCTCATCACCATCTTGTCAAGCAATATAAATAACCTCTCAGTTGTTTTTACTTCACTTGAAGCATCAATGCTCTCTATAAACATTGTCCCCGCACGGCTATGGACCAAAAAATTTATGAGGGTCCTATCCTTTCTATCTGTCAACCCATCAGACATAAGAGAGCAGCCCCATTTTTCCCAAGACTCATTATGGTGCTGAAGCAATGTTTTGTATAATCAACCTCCTTCAAGAAAGGAATTCGCAACTCATAGTAACTTGGGATTTTTAATCCCGGACCAAATTGCCCTATTGCCTCTACCATTGCTTCAAAACTTTTCAAGCGTACGGTATTCAAGAGAATACCAGCTTGATAAAACCATCTAGCAATGTGTATGCATACTTGCTCTCTCCCTTTTATTATACGCATCACTAATAGTGGTTTGCTTCATTTCTTCTGGGCTTGGAGTAGGAAAAAATTTATCCAAAGGCCCCTTTTGCCTTCTTGTGGGGGACTGTTTAGAACTTCTTTTTGAACCTGAAGCAGAAGGAATGTGATCACCACCACCAACACCAAGAACTTCCACCTTGTCCCCCATCTTATACTCATCTTCAATTATGTTTTCAAAATCATCAAAATCAGGAATTCTGCCCTCTTGACTTCCAACTATGTCCTCTTTCATTGATTTTTTTTCTATGCATGTATGCTAACATCTCTTCTTTCACCTCTTTCGAGCATTTAGGATAGACTTTTACATTTCTTCTTCCACCAATCAAATGCTCCTTTTCTCTATAGATCCCTCCATTTGTCATTTTGCCACAAAATTTGCAAGTGACAGAATTTGTATTCTTTGGATCTTGCAAATAACAATATTTCTAACTCGGGTCTTTCCTATTGCTTTCTTGAGTATTGTCGGACTTGTCTCCCATCTCTTTACTCGGTTGGCAAAATTTCCTATTGGCAAATAACAAATTACAATTTGCAACTATCAATACTCATATTTGTGCACCTATCTTTGAAAATAAATAAACTATTCTAGTTCTGCTTGATAATAACAGAAATAAATAAACTATCTTATTTGATAATGAGAAAAACTGAATTGTTTTAACTCACTAAGAAGCAAGACTGCAATTCTGCAAGTATGCAAGTCTTTGTAGAAACTATAAAGAAGAATGGGCAATTTTAATGATAAAAAACTAAAAAAACAATGGGGTGGACTATGAAGCCCCAATTTTAATGAGAAAAACTGAAAACAAAAGGGGCGGATCCCCTGTTTGTATGATAAAAACTGAAAAGCAATATGTTTCAATTAGAAAAACTGAAAAAAAATAGGGTGGATCCCCTGCTTTTATGATAACAACTGAAAAAAAAATGGGGCAGAGCCCCTGCTCTAATGAGAAAAACTGAAAAAAAGGGGCGGATCCCCTGTTTTTATGACAAAAACTGAAAAAACAAATGGGGCATAGCCCCTGTTTTTGTGCAACAAACAAGACTGCAAGAAAGAAGAAGAGAGGGCAGAGCCCCTGTTTTACTGATAAAACTGAAGAAGAAGAAGAAGAAGAATAAGAGAAAGGGCGGAGCCCCTGTTTTACTGATAAAACAGAAGAGCAGAGCCCCTGTTTTAGTGATAAAACTGAAGGGTGGAGTCTTTGTTTTACTGAGAAAAATCGAAAAAAATAAAAGGGGCAGAGCCCCTGTTTTTATGCATGTTTTGTACGAAGAAGAAGAAGAGGCTGAAGAAGAAAAAAAATAGGGCGGAGCCCCTGTTTCAGCCTAGATTGCCAACTGCCATAGGAAGAAGAACAAAAAAAAAAATACATAACATGCCTTATAGGCTGATATTGTAGCTCTGTTCGATTCGGGCTTGGAGTCTTGGACGAACTTGAGCTTCAATGAGCTTCAGCTTCCTCTGGTTTGTTTCTGGAGTGCTAACTTTTGAACGAAGGAAGTCTTCCCTCCAAACTTTCTTTTTTTTTTTTTTTTTTGATAAATGAGTGAAATTTTATTAAACCAGCAAATAAGAGTTACACGCAACTCGTGGAAAGGCACGAGATGCAACCTTTCCTTTAAAGCTAATTACAGAATTATAAGTACAAAAGAAATTACACTGAAGCCCAAAATAAAGTATCCTGAGAAACCCCTTGTTTTGCAAGTGAATCAGCCAATGAGTTTGCTGATCTGCCTACCCACTGAACTCTGATTGTCATATTCCTTGTTAACCATTTAACCTTTTTGAGAAGATCTCTAAAACCCCAAATCACAGTGTCTAGATCCTTCAGCCAACCCACTATCACCTGGGAATCCCCTTCAATAATCAGATGCTCTATGCCTACCTGATTTGCAAGCTGGATTCCTTGTACAGCAGCCAGTAATTCGGCCCTTAAAGAGTCTCCCACACCTGCTGAACCTGAGTACAAAGATATCACGTTACTATCTTTGTTTCTCAACACTCCTCCTATGCCTGAAGGTCCTGGATTTCCTCGGCTACTTCCATCAAAGTTCAGCTTGATAAACTCCTCCCCCGGTGGCATCCATTCAACCCCATGTCTATCCTTCCTGGTAGAAGTATTAGCCATTGCTAACCAATTTCTCCATAGGGTCAGCAAAAGAGTATGCATCAAAGATCTTTAGAGTTTTCAGCCACTGAATTGCCCTTGTCAAAATACATTCTTTAACTTCCAAGAAGCTCTTTTCTTTTTCACAAAAGATTCCGATGTTCCTTTCTTCCCAAACTGTCCACAACAAAGCTGCTCTTATGCACTTCCACATTGTTGAGCAAGAGCAAGTGAAGAGAGGAGAGGAGAAGAGAGAAGAGAGGTGAGTCGAGTGACTGAAAGCCCTCCAGAACTTAGGGGGCGAATGAATGAAATTATTATTTATACTAGTCCAGTCGAACAATATAAACAGAAGAGGAATTACAACAGTACCCTTATGGTACTAAACCTGAATACACAAACAACTGTCAACACTCCCCCTCAAGTTGGAGCATAGATATCAATCATGCCCAACTTGTCACAAAGATCATGATGTCTGGAAAGGTTTAAACCCTTTGTAAAGATGTCTGCAAGCTGGTTCTCAGAAGTGACATAGGGGGTACACACTTCGCCTATGATAACTTTTTCTCTGATGAAATGCTTGTCAACTTCGATGTGCTTTGTTCTATCATGTAGCACCGGATTGGCATAAATGCTTATAGCTGCTTTGTTATCACAAAATAGAGTTATAGGTTTGGCCACTGGGAAACCCAACTCCCCCAACAAATTCTTTATCCACATGCCTTCAGCAACCCCGTGGGCCATAGCACGATATTCAGCTTCAGCACTGGATCTAGCTACCACATTTTGTTTTTTACTCCTCCATGTAACAAGGTTCCCTCCTACAAAGGTGCAGTAGCCACTGGTAGACTTTCTGTCACTTTGGGATCCAGCCCAATCTGCATCTGTATAAACTTCAACTTTCAAATGTCCGTGCTTTTGAAACAACAAACCAGTACCCGGATACTTCTTTAGATATCGAAGGATTCTCTCTGCTACTTCAAGATGAGAAGACATAGGAGTATGCATGAACTGACTGAGGACACCAACAACATATGCAATGTCTGGGCGAGTCATAGAAAGGTATAACAATCTCCCTACAAGCCTCTGAAACTGTTTCACATCCTTGAGCGATTCACCACAGTTGTCACCTAATTTATGGTTGGGGTCAATGGGAGAGTCAACTGGCTTCACCCCCATCTTTCCAGTGTCCTGAATTTCATCCTCCTAGTCACCAGTGTCCTGAAGATACCCTTCTTTGATCAGACGACTTCAATTCCGATGAAGTATCTGGCAGGTCCTAGATCCTTCACTTCAAACTAAGTGGCAAGAAAAAGTTTCAATTTCTGAATTTCATCCTCCTAGTCACCAGTAACAATTATGTCATCCACATATACAATTAGAGCAGCAATTTTACCTTCTCCTTTTTTCACAAACAGTGTGTGATCTGATTAACATTGCCTGTATCCTTTCTGCTGAACTGCCACACGAAATCTGCTGAACCAAGCTCTTGGTGATTGTTTCAGCCCATATAAGGACTTCTTCAACTTGCACACTTTCTGTTCATTGCCTTGAGCTACAAAACCAGGAGGTTGAATCATGTACACTTCCTCTTCAAGGTCACCATTCAAGAATGCATTCTTGATGTCAAGCTGGTGTAAAAGCCAATCCAGATTAGCCGCAAGAGAGAAAAGAACTCTAATGGAATTCATCTTGGCAACGGGGGCAAAAGTTTCTGCATAATCAACTCTATACACTTGAGTAAATCCCTTTGCCACTAAGCGAGCTTTATACCTTTCCACTGTTCCATCAGCCTTATGCTTGACTGTGAACACCCATTTACATCCAACTGGAACCTTTCCCTTAGGAAGATCAACAAGTTCCCATGTGCCATTTTTGTGAAGGGCATTAATTTCTTCCCTCATGGCATTTGTCCATTCAGGAACTGAAAGAGCTTCTGCCACATTCTTAGGGATAGGGACACTGTCAATAGAGGTAAGGAAAGCACGGAATGAGGGTGAAATGTTCTCATAGGAGACAAAGTTGGAAATGGGATGTTTAGTGGTGCACAATCTAACACCCTTCCTGTGAGCAATAGGGCGGTCAAGATCATTAACAGTAGAGGAATCATTTTCAATAGATTCAAGGACATCATTGGGAGCCAAAATACCTGAGTGAGTATGATCCTCCCCCGAAGAGTCTGATGGCACTGGAGGTACAACTTTCGGATTCTCTACAGCTCTTGAATTTGGTTGGCCTTTGTGACGACGAGAAAAAACACGAAAAGGTGGAGGGTCAGGAAGAGATGGAAGCTGAACCAATTTCTCCTCATGCCTACACTCCCCCTGAGGAGAAACAGGATAGAAAGGCTCATCTTCAAAGAAAGAAACATCCATGGAGACATAGAATTTACGAGAAACAGGATCAAAACAACGGTATCCCTTTTGAGTGAAGGAGTAACCAAGAAATATGCAAGGGATAGCACGAGAATCCAATTTCCCACGGGTGGGAGACAGATTTTGGACAAAACACCGGCAACCAAAGACACGAGGAGGAATAGAAAGAAGAGGAGCCTTAGGAAAGAGAAGTTGATGTGGGCTTTGTACTCTAATCAACGAGAGGGCATACAGTTTATAAGGTAAGTGGAACAAAGAACAGCTTCAAGCCAAAACCGTTTGGGAACATTCATATGAAGTAGTAAACCCCGAGCCACTTCAAGGAGATGTCGGTTCTTCCGTTCGGCCACACCATTTTGTTGTGGTGTGCGGGCACAAGAGCTACGGTGAAGGCAACCATGCGAAGCAAAAAATTCCATGAGGTCACTATGAAAAAATTCTTTTGCATTTTCTGATTGAAAAATTTGGATTTCAGTTTAAAATTGAGTGAAGACCATCCGCTGGAAATCTTGAATGATTTTTGGTACTTCTTCCCTGGTTCGCATCGGGTATACCCAAGTATATCTAGAATAATCATCAATGAGGGTAATGAAATACTTGTAGCCACTCTCAGATGGTAAAGTAACAGGGCCCCATACATCAGAATGAACAATGTGAAACAGAGATTCAGATTTACTATTTCTTTGAAGAAAATGAGTTCTACAATGCTTACTCAACTGACACGTTTGACAAGAAAAATCAGAAACAGACATTGACTTAAACAGTTCTGGGAATACAACTTTCAAAGACTCAAAAGACAAATAACCAAGACGACAATGCCATAAATAGAATTTTTTCTTACAGGACTGACTCATAGACTCTGTAACATGAAGACCAACTTTCAGACTGTACAAGAGCATAGACTTCCTGAACAGATGGGAGATCCTTAGAGCTGAGAATTTGAACCCTGATAGATTCATACATAGGATTCAGACCATGTAAGAATGCAAACACCCTTTGCTGGGAGACAAGCTGCTTGTACTTCTTAGCATCCTCATCACACTTCCAATCCACACTCTGGTAGTGATCCAATTCCTTCCAGACAGATGTTAAGTCAGAGTAATAAACCGATAAACACCTCTCCCCCTGTCTACAAGTAGAAGATGTTGCCTACAGTTGATAAATTTTGGCATAGTGTCGCAATTCTAAATATGTAGACTTTGCTTGTTCCCAGATTTCATTCGTTGTTTCAGCCCACATGAAATTCTTCCTGATTTGAGGTTGCATGGAAACCAAGAGCCTGGACATAACAATATTGTTCTCCTGATTCCATCTATCATATTCATATAGCCTATCTTCCCCCTTGTCGTGATGTATAATTTGATCCCTCTTGACCACTCTAGGTAATTTAAACCATCAAGAGGGACAACAGCCATGGAAAAGGATAGGTCACCCCCACCCATTCCATTCAGCATTGAGGAAACTCCAGATGTGGCTGAATCTTCACTGCCCATGATATCAGAATAAAAACTGAAACAGCAACCAAAAAAAGTACAGCCGTACAAGGCTATTGCAGAAATAGGTCCTTCTGACCACCGGTTTCACTGAGAGCAAAAAAAAAAACAGAACACTGTTGTTGCAGTACTGAAACAGGTCCTTCTGACCTACGGTTTCACTGAAAACAAATCTGCACACTGTTGTTGCAGTCAAGGAGATCAACAGGGTAGTCGAACAGTCAATCAATAAGATTAATATTGAGCAGACAATCAATCGGCTGAACAGACAATCAACAGTCCACAATACCAATAAAAAAAAGGTTTGAATACAGTTACTGTGTTAAGGAATATAGTCACTTAACAGTAGGGCAGCCGAACAGTTCATCAAACAATAGGCAATCGAACAGACAACAGTAGGGCAGCTGAACAGTTCATCAAACAATAGGCAGCCGAACAGACAAGGATGATAGTACCTCTTTTAGTTTCAGATGATAGTCTCCCTGTAAACCAGAACTCCTTCTACGAATCCTCAAACAATAGGCAGCCGAACAGAAGATGACCAATACTTCTTTTAATTTCAGATGATAGCCTTTCTGAAGACAGAACACCCTCTACAAACCTCAAACAATAGTCTCTCTACAGTCGAGCAGACAAGAGGAGCAACTTCTAGGCTGGAAGACGAAAAGACTGTAACTTCTGGGTCGAACTGATTTCACCAGATTAGGAGTTCGATTGGAGACAGCACTGGATGCAACAGTAGTTAGCTTGACATCAACCTTCAGGCCTGGACGACATGCTCTGATACCATGTTGACAAGAGCAAGTGAAGAGAGGAGAGGAGAAGAGAGAAGAGAGGTAAGTCGAGTGACTGAAAGCCCTCCAGAACTTAGGGGGCGAATGAATGAAATTATTATTTATACTAGTCCAGTCGAACAATATAAACAGAAGAGAAATTACAATAGTACCCTTATGGTACTAAACCTGAATACACAAACAACTGTCGACACACATAATTCTCCCTCTCTTTGTGTGCCATTCAAAAATAGACGGACTAAACAACAAACTGGTATCAGATGGCAGGTTCCACCTACACTCAAACAACATAAGAATCTAATTCCATAAAGCTGTAGCAAAGAAGCAAGAGATTAGTAAGTGGTGACAGTCCTCATTCTGAGATTTACAAAGAACACACCAATTAGGGGATAAGCACCATTTTGGTCTTCTCTTTTGTAGGTTTTCAAAGGTGTTAATCTTACCATAATAAACTTCCCAACAAAAAACAACAGTCTTTCGGAGAATGGGCCTAGTCCAAAATTCTTTAACTGGGAAATTCTGAGGTGCAGAAGTAGAACAAAGGGACTTGAAGAAAGAGGAGCAAGTGAACAAACCTTTCAGGTTAGGGACCCAAATTCTTGTGTCAGGTTTGAGGGGATCTAAACAAATAGGCTCAAGTAAAGACAATAAATCTGAAACACAAGCACTTTCATCATCACGTAACCCTCTACGAAAACCAAAATCCTAGTTTAGGGCCACAGAAGATTCTGAGTAGGAAATAAAACTAGAAACTGGCTCTTCCTTATAAAGGGAAAGAGAGTAAAGAGAGGGAAAAAGGTCTTTAAGAGGTTGGTTGCCCACCCAAATGTCTTCCCAAAAAAGAACATTGTGTCCAGAATTAACATTATACCTGACCAGATTGAGAAAATGGGGTAGAATTCCGTGAATGGCCTTTTAGGGTGTTGCAAGAGTTGCCCGTCAAGATACCCCGGCATCCCAACCGTTCTGCAAACAGCCATGAATACTATTCACCACCTTGTGCCACAACCTCTTTCTCTCTAATGGCCATCCCCAGAGCCACTTCCCTAGTAAAGCTTCATTCTTAAGAACTAGATTTCCCAATCCTAATCCCCCTTCTTCCTTACTCCTACTGACTATCTCCCACCTAATCAAATGATCCTTCTTCTCTTCCCCTGGCTCCCACAAGAAATCCCTCATCACCTTTTCTAGCTTCTTGGCTTCCCTTAAGGGTATCTTGAATACAGAAAGAAAATAAACTGGAAGACTAGCAAGTGTCACCCTAATCAAGGTCACTCTACCCCCTATCGAAATGTAACTTTTTTTCTAAGCAGCCAGCCTCTTTTCAAACTTTTCCACAATTGGATACCAGAACCGACTTTCTTTTGGGTTAGCTCCTAACGGAAGGCCCAAGTAGGTTAAAGGCTAACCATATATGAAACACTCTATAGAACCTGCTATAGCCTCTACCTCTCAATCTTCAAAATTGATTCCCACCACACAACTTTTGTCAAAATTAATAGATAGGTTTGAAGCAGACTCAAAGAATTTAATAAGATCTTTTAGGTTCCTCACTCTCCCTAAATCTCCCCCTTCACAAAAGATGATGATATCATCAGCAAACTGAAGATGAGTCACTGTGACATTATTCCTGCCTATCCTCCAACCTTTTATTAGCCATTCCCTATCTGCTTTAGAAATCATTCTACTGAGCACATCTGCCATAAGTGTGAACAAAAAGGGGGAAAGAGGATCTCCTTGTCTGAGCCCTCTACATCCTGGGAAGAAGTCCTTGACCCCTCCATTAACTAGAACTGAAAATTGGCAAGATGTTATGCATCCACTCACCCACCTACACCATCTATCCCCAAATCCACATTTCCTTGGCACTTCTAATAGAAAATCCCAATCCACTGAGTCATAGGCCTTCTCAATGTCCAGCTTACAAATAAAACCTTGATTGTCGGATCTCCTCATTTCCTCCACACATTTATTCGCTATAAGGATCTGATCTATAATTTGCCTATCTTGGACAAAAGCACCTTGGGTTTGAGTAATGAGAGACAGAAGGACCTTTTTAATCCTTAAAGAAAGCACTTTTGCCACAATCTTATAGATGCTGGTCACCAAACTAATCGGCTTGAAATCTTTAGGGTGTTTGGCATCTGATCTCTTTGGAATGAGAGCTAAGAACGTGGCATTAACTCCGCAACTAATCACATGGTTGTTTTCAAACTCCCTAAACACCTCAAACAAATCTTCTTTAATAATGTCCCAACACTCTTGATAGAAAGCCATGGTAAAAATATCTAGTCCAGGAGCCTTTGACCTGTCCATAGAGAAGACAGCTTGTCTTATCTCTTCCTCTTCAAAGTTTCTTTCCAACCAAGCTGCCTCACCGACTGATAGACCTGGCCAATCTAGATCTTCCACTCTCACCCTTCTCTCCAGCGGCCTGCTCAAAATGGATCTGAAGTGAGTTACAAAGCAATTGGTTATCTCCTCTTGTGACTCAATTTCTACTCCTTTAACCTCAATCTTGGTCACAAAATTTTTTCTCCTTCTCCCATTGGCCATAGCGTGAAAGAACTTGGTATTCCCATCCCCTTCTTTGGTCCATTGATGCCTAGATTTTTGCCTCCAAGATATCTCTTCCCTCAATAGGACCTCTTCCAAATCCTTCTTCAACTTCCATCTCAATTCTCTTTCTTGTGCACTCAAGGTCCTTTGATGTTCCTTTAAATCTAAATCCTCAATTTGGGTTGTCAATCTGGCTTTTAACTCTTCCAATCTCCCAAATTCCTCTCTATTCCTATCTCTTATTTTGGATCTCAGACTTTTTAATTTCTTGTGGAATCTAACCCCTTCCTTTCTTTTCTTTTTTTTTCTTTTGGTTGTTTTGTCAAAGACCCTGTCGATTCACCTTCCTTTTTTTCTAAGTTTCCTATTTTGTGTTTTTTTAATATAATTTCGAATCCTATTTTAAGTTGAATTGTGTAAACAACTAAACGTCATCCAGGCGCTCGCCTGGCCTGAGGCACATGCCTAGGCGCAAAGGCGAGCGCCTATTCAAGGTTTGTGCGCCTTAGCCTGGGCAAGGCGCCCAGCTTGGAAAGCACATTGCCTCTACGCCTAGGCGCACCTAAGGCACGCCTTTTAAAACACTGACCTATCATAAGCAACTAGGACACATAATAACTGAGTGTCCTACTCAGCTACCTAAAGCAAATGAATGGTTCAAAGAAAAACCAACACAAAGCCTATCAGACTACTATGAAAGGGTCAGAACTCAAAAGGTGATACAATTTCTCCTCCCATCACTTCCTATTCAATTTAGAGTACTGAGGAGAAGATGTGGAAATTGATATCTACAACCATTTCTTTTTGCATTTTCAACCATTGGTCTATTTGGTGAGTTAGCTTAGTATTGTTCTTTTCCCAATTATCTTTGGATAATCAGTTTTGATGCCTCTAATCACATGACAAGGGAACATTCTGTTTGTCTCTTAAACCTCAATCTTTCAACAAACATATCATTATTGTTAATGGTGAAATCACCCAAGCATAGGGAATTGGACTATAAGAGGAGAATCACCCAAGCAAGTGTCCTCTCAAAAGAGGACTCCATTACCACATCCTACATCAAATCTGGCGAAGTTCAAGAAAGTAGGGAGTACCTCATAATGGATTTCCAAGGTGAAGCTAAAGAAGCAAGAGATGAGACCTTTGCATCCCAACCATTGTCCAAAGCACCATGAATACTTACCATGACTCTGCCACAGTCTATACCTTTCTAGAGGCAAGTGCCACAACCACTTCCTAAGCAAAATTTTTTGAGGATTAGGTCACTTATCCCCAACCCACCTTGATCCTTAGATCTACACGCCAATTATACTTCACCAAATGGTCCTTTCTATCCTTCCTCGATTTCCATAATCCCTTCTGTATTTCTCTAATTTCCTTGCTACTGTTACCATAATATGGAAGGTGGGTGAAAAATAGATAAGAAGGTTGGCCATTGTAGACTTAGATCAACATAATCCTTCCTCCCAAAGGACTTTTTAAATAGAACTTTAATAAACAATGCTCACCAAATGCCAATACTATACTTTTAAATAACTTTTTAAATTGAACTTGTTAAAAATCCAATAAGTTACCTAACTGCAATGCCAAATGCAACCTAAATAACCAACCATCCCATTACCTGATCTCCTTTCCCATTGTACTCTAGTAATCATATCTGAGCTCACATCGTCTTTCCCTGCCAATGATAATCAACCACGTCACAATGAAAGTTCACCCACACCAACATCATCGCACACCGCCACTGCAATCGAGCCACCATAGTTAGTTTGTGGCAACAGCCGGAGTCTTTCTCGACTACCGCTATTTCTCTGAGAGTTCATTTCCACAACAACGGTTATCAGAAAAATCTAAGGTTAAGTTTCATTGGAATTTACATAAACTGGATTAGGATTTGGAGGAGCAGGAGACAAGAGTGGTTGTTGGGCCCCTAGTGTTTTACAAGAGAGGAAGGAAATGGTATGATGAACATGTTGATAGGATTCTTTTCATGATTCTTTCATCATTGGGATTGATTTTTTCTGATTGTAATGATGGGAGGATCCAGGCGGTGGAGACCATGGAAGAAGAGCTTACGGAGATGACAGGTGATTGTGACAATGATGTAAGAACATCCAATTCAAAAAATCCCAGCTTAAAATTTTGTCATTCAATAACACTCTGCAAGGTTTTGTCCTATTAAGTCTTAACGATATCTAGATTACACTGTAAAGATAAAAAATATGATGAATTGACCTTTTGATAATTGATACACAGTCGCAAGACCAATTCTTTGTGGATTCTTCAAGTATTGTAATGAAAAGCAATTGACTGATGTATATAATTAACTACATAAATTACCTTGTTGCAAGGTTTTTAAAATCAAACCGGACAATGAACCGGTCAAGGGTCTGGTTCCTGGGTCAAACGGTCCGACCGTTCGAACCGAATGGATGGCCCATTCTGACAAAAAAATAAAAAAATTAAAAATGGCCAAAACCGCTGAACGGTTCGACCACCCAGGTCAGCGGTTTGCTAAACACATCAACGTTTTTGGGCAAATTAACGGTTTTGGGGTAAAATGGAACCGATCACCTGACCGGTTCCCAGTTTTTCTGGTCCGACTGTCCGATCCGGTCCAATTTTGAAAACCATGCCTTGTTGTTATAGTGCCTCTAGTTTCTGTAGATGTGTTAACATCGGTATGGTTATATGCGACCTCAAAGTTCATCTCAATCATTGGGTAAAAGTCCCAAGAGGGAGTTCAATTGAGGTAGGCATAGTTGATTGAAAAGTCTTTTTCTGAAAGAGACAAGGATAAGATCGAATGCAAAACCTTACCACACCTTTACATCTTCAAATTACAAGTTTCAGGGAAAACTTCTATTATTAGCAAGCCATGGAATATCATCTCCAATGTCCACCAACCAGTTATGCTCATATGTCAGAGAGAGAGAGAGAGAGACTCATAACTTTCTTCTTCCATCTATATACAAAAGATTCTTGCATCTATAAATCATTTAGTTTGCAAGGAATTTTAGAAGAAATGAAACAACTTTACAGTGTGAAATTTTTCTAGACAAGAAGATAAGAGGGAAAAAGGAAGAAAAATTGGAAAAAAAAAAGATGAACAACTTCAAGCCAAAATAAGCACTGCTGAAATGAAAAGAAAAGGGAAAACTCGGCAGCCTCCTCTTCTGTGATCATCAGGTTCATCGTTGTTCACTTATTCTCTTTATAATTGATCATCATTGTTCTCTTCTGTGATCATCAAGTTCATCAGTACTCTGATACAAACTCTCTTAGAAGGCAAAACAAAGAGTTGTAGTGGAAAGATTCCGGAAAGAATCATTGGTGGCTCTGAACGTTGGCATTGAGCAATGAAAAGATTTTGGAAGCTTGCAGCAGACGAACTCTTGTAGCTCAGCTCGCGAAGGTAGTGTTTTGGCAAGGGGAATGAGGGTGGTCAAGAAAGACTCTGGCTGTTGCCACGGACGAACGACGGTGGCTTGATTGCAATGGCAGTGTGCGACGACATTGGTGCGGGCGAACTTCGTTTGAGAGAGTGCAGAACGAAAATGGGGAAGAGAAACTTGGAAAGTGGGATCCAAAGGGTGGTTAAACCAAAATTGATAAGTTTTGGAGTCCAGACTGCTGTTAAGGTCTAGACTCCGTTAATTTTGAAATTTACAAAGAAGAGCAACATGGTTGATTATCATTGATCGGGACAGAAAAGTTTTTGTCCCCTAGGACAGACGATGTGAACTCGTACTAATCAGCCATTTAAATCTTTTCATTACTCCCCTGTATTTCCAGATCACTATATCCAGTTCTTTCAGCCATCCAACTATCAATTTAGAGTCACCTTCAATTAACAACCTATCATGGTTTAACTCTCTAGCAATCTGTACTCCCTCCATTACTGCTTGGAACTCAGCATACACCGAATCCCCTACTCTAACAGGACCTGAAAATAGATCAAGAACCTGCCCTTCAGTATTTTTTTTTTTTTTTTTTGATCAGCAAACCTGCCCTTCAGTATTCCTCAACACTCCTCCTATACCAGCCGGCCCCGGGTTTCCTAGGCTGCTGCAATCAAAATTTTAACTTCATAAAACCTTCTTCAGTGGGCATCCAAGGTACAGCAGGTTTATCTTTAACAGTAGAGCTTTTTTTTATCAGCAACACAAAATTAACTCATTAGATTTAAAAAGAGGTACAACAAAGATTTGTGGGCACAAAAACAAAGCCCACCCAGAAAATATTCACTATTTACAGAATTGCCCAGAACATAGTGTCCTTGAGTTCCTTGCTTTGCCAGACCATCAGCCAAACTATTTGTAGACCTCCTAATCCATTTATTTGGATCATCATATATTTAGAAATCTGCTTGAATCTCCTGAATTCATTCCTTAAATTCCATATGATTCCTTCCCCTTTTTTCAACCAGCCCACAACTACTTTTGAATCACCTTCAATAATCAGCTTAGTAATCCCCATTTCTTTAGCTTTTCTACTCCATAGGCATCTTTAACAGTAGAGCTACTTGCTACAAACTTCCAATTCTGCCATATATCATCAACAGAGTAGTCTAAAAACAAGTCTAAAGATATAACCCAATTTAAAGTGCTATTAACTATACATTCCCAAACTGCTTCTGCATTCCTTTATTTATCAAAGAGGGTATCAATCTGCAAGGGCACATTTCACCTGTTACCAAAAAGACTGAAAAGCTTTTTTCCAAAGACGTACAACAAAAGGGCACAAGATTAGTAGGTGGTAACAACTTCCTCTATTAGTGCTGCAAAGGGTACACCAGTTTGGGGAGATACAAAGGCTCTTCTTTGTAGAACATCCAGAGTGCTAGATTTCCCATGAAAAGGCTTCCCAACAAAAGGCACCGAACTTGGGAGGGATGGGTTTGGACCAAATTTCTTTAACAGGAAACGACCAAGGGATAGGGGATGAACACAAGGTGGAAAAGTATCGATCAAAAAAAAAACACAAGGTGGAAAAGGAGGCATAAGAGAACAGTCCCTTAGCATGAGGAACCCAAATATGACCATCAAGCTTAGAATTATCCAAAAAGACGGTATCAAGGATTTGTAAAAGCAAGGCTGCTCGCTCAAACTCATGGTCTCTTAAATCTCTCCTTAAACCCAAGTTCCAATGCCAACTGACACCAATCAATGACAAGAAAGAAACAAAGCACTGGATGGGTTCCTTTTTGAATACAAAGATGGAGTATAAAGATGGAAATAAGTCTTTTAGGGTTGCATTGCCAATCCAAAGGTCCTCACAAAAAAGAACCTTATCTCCAAACACAAATCATACTTGATAAGGCTTAAAAACTGAAAAAGCACTCCACTTATGGCCTTCCAAGGAGAAGTGATAGCAGATCGCAAAGATACCCCAGCATCCCACCCATTGCTTGCACTTCCATGAATGCTACTTATAACCTCATGCCACAGTCTCTCCCTCTCCAATGGCCATCTCCATAGCCATTTTCCTAGCAACGCTAAATGCTTCTTCCCTATATTACCTAAACCAAAACCCCCATGTTCCTTGCTGTTACACACCAAGTCCAATTTAATCAAATGGTCATTCCTTCCTTCCCCAAGCCCCTCAAGAAGTCCCTCATCAATTTCTCTAATTTCAACATTTTCCTTTGTGGGATCCTAAAGATCGAGAGATAATCAACTAGCAGGTTTGCTAAGGTGGACTTTATCAAAGTAATTCTACTCCCAAGAAAAATGTAATTTCTTTTCCAAGTTGACAATCTTTTAGAACAACTTTCTACAATTGGCCTCTAGAACCTGCTTTCATGCAGGATATCTCCTAGGGGCATACCTAGGTATCTCATTGGCCATCGAGTGAAGACTAACCTAAACCTAGGGACTCCACTGCTGCAACCACTTCCTCCTCATCAAGATTTATCCCAAACACAACTTTTTTCAAAGTTAATCTTTTCAATTTAGAAAGGTGTTCAACCAAAACCAATGTAATCACCCACATTAACTACCTTGCCTTCCTGGGATCACCACCCTCACAAAAGATTATTGTATCATCCACAAATTGCAAATGTGTTACTAATGTATCATTTCTTCCTATCCTCCAACATCTAATAAATCCACCAATATATGCTCTCAAGATAAATCTATTGAATGCATCTACAATCAAGGTAAAAAGGAAAGGACAGAGAAAGTCCCTAACTACACATTGACCAAACCCTAATAATGGCAAGTACTCAGACAAGCTTCAATCCAGCCACACCATCTTTCCCCAAACCCAAAACTTCTCATGGTATCCAAGAGAATGACCCAATCCACCATATCATAAGCTTTCTTTCTCCAAAATTCTGGTGGAGCAAATTGAGGATTTGGACCAGAAGGAAGAGAGAGGCCCCTTTGGAGAGGAATAAAGGAAGTTGAGATGGGTTTTAAGGAGGAAGTTGGAGGACATCCTAATCAAGGAGGAAATCAGTTGGAGGCAAAAATCTAGGTGTAAGTGGCTAAGGGAGGGAGACAGAAACAAGGTTTTTCCATTCAATGGCAAATGGAAGGAGAAAGAAGAATTACATCTCTAACTTGGAAGTTGATGGAACAGTTTTGTCTCACCCGGCTGAAATTGCAGAGACCCTAGTAAATCACTTCAAATCTATTTTCAGAAGGCCTATGAATGAGAGAGTGTGGTTGGAGGGTTTGGATTGGCCGACTCTAAGTGCAGAGAAGAGAGAGTGGCTAGAAAAAAGATTCGATATGGAGGAGGTAAAGGAAGCAGTTTTCTCTATGGATAGGACAAAAGCTCCGAGTCCAGATGGGTTCACAATGGCCTTTTACCAGGATTGCTCGGATATCTTGGAGAATGATCTTGCTTCGGTCTTTGAGGAGTTCCACAAGAGGGGTGTAATAAACTCGGGGTTGAACTCAACTTTCATTGCCTTAGTCCCAAAGAAGAAAGATGCCTCTCAACCAAAAGATTTTAGACCTATTAGTCTGGGGACTAGCTTGTACAAAATCATTGCTAAGGTGTTGTATCTCAGGATAAAGAAGGTGCTCCCCTCTATTATTGCACCCAACCAAAGTGCTTTTGTGGAGGGAAGACAGATCACCGATCAGATCCTCATTGCAAATGAGAGCTTGGAGAGCTTTAGAAAGTCAAAGAAGAAGGGAGTGGTCTGCAAATTGGATCTGGAGAAGGCTTTCGACTTGGTTGATTGGTCATTCTTGATGGAGGTGTTGAGGAGTTTTGGTTTTGGTGACAGGTGGTGCAAGTGGATCTGGGGCTGTGTTAGGACTTGCCATTATTCTATCCTGGTGAACGGGACTGTGGTTGACTTCTTTCCGGCGTTGAGAGGTCTAAGACAAGGAGATCCTCTTTCCCCTTTTCTTTTCACCCTTATTGTTGATGTGTTTGGGCGTTTGATCCATAGAGCAGACTCGAGGAATCTGATAAGAGGGTGGAGAGTAGGAAGGGAGGAGGTTCCCTTAACTCTTCTACAGTTTGCAGATGATACTATCCTTTTCTGTGAAGGAGGGAACCTCAGTTGGATCTGGAATCTAAAGTTGACAGTACAACTTTTTGAGCAGATATCTAACCTCAAGGTAAACTTCGACAAGAGTTGTGTGGCGGGAGTGAATGTGAACGAAAGAGACCTAAGGAAATCTGCAGATGAGCTAGGTTGTGCTATTACGGACTGGCCCCTGACTTACTTGGGCCTCCCTTTAGGAGATAATCCTAAGAGTGTCAACTTTTGGGCTCCGATTGTGGAGAGGTTTGGGAAGAGGCTAGCGGCCTGGAAGAGGAGTTATCTTTCTTTAGGTGGAAAAGTCTCTCTCATTAGATCTACCCTAGCTAACCTTCCTGTTTACTTTCTGTCAGTGTTTAAGATCCCCTCAAAGGTTTCAAATCTTTTGGAAAAATTAATAAGGAACTTTCTCTGGGAGCCTGGAGAGGAGAAGAGAGATCATAGGGTGAGTTGGGAGGTGGTCTCTAGGTGTAAAACAATAGGAGGTCTAGGGATTGGTAATTTCAAGAAAATGAACATGGCTCTTCTGGGGAAGTGGTTGTGGAGGTTCTCTTTGGAAATGGATAAATTGTGGACTAAGATTGTGGCTAGCATTCATGGGCTGGAAGACAATGGCTGGGATCCTGGAATCTTGGCAAGGGCTTCAGCTGCTTCTCCTTGGAAATCCATCCACGATCTGCTTCCAGTTTTCTCCCCTTGGATCAGGTATGGTCTAAACTCTGGTAACCGAATAATTTTCTGGGAACATCTTTGGGTCGGGGATTCTCCTCTGAAAGACAAGTTTCCTTCCTTGTATGCTCTTTCAGACTTGAAAAATGAACCCATTTCTTCTTTCTTAGTCCCTTCGAATTCCACTTCGGGCTTTGGTTGGAACCTTGGCCTGCATAAGGCAATTAGGGATACGGACTTGGATAGCCTGGTAGCTCTGCTAGCCTCCCTTGAGGGTGTCTTCCTAAACCCTGCTAAGGAAGACACCAGATTTTGGACCCTTTCTAGCTCTGGTACCTTTTCTTGTGCTTTTTTCTTTGAAACTTTAACTCAGCCTCCTACCCCCCTGGGGTTGTCCTTTCCAGTTAAGGAAATTTGGAGCAGATCTATTCCTCCTCAAGTGGGGTTTTTTTGTTGGGAAATTTTCCTGGAAAGAATCAACACTTTAGACTTACTCCAAAGAAAGAGACCCAACTATTGTCTACTTCCTAATAGATGTGCTCTTTGTAAAGTTGATGGGGAATCTGGCTACCACCTCATGGTCTCTTGTAAGGTTGCTAAATCTGTTTAGGAGTGAGTTTTCTCCCGTTTTGGGTGTTCTCGGTATCCTTCGGAGACTGTCCAATGTTTGTTTTCCCCATCTTTTTTCAGTTGGCCTAAGAAGCGAGAGAAGACTATGTGGAGGTGTATTAGGGCAGCGGTTTGCTGGTCTTTGTGGGAAGAAAGAAACTCACGCATATTTTCTGACAAGGAAAAAACTTTGGAAGATTTGTTAGATCGAATCCTTATAAGAGCGGTCCACTAGCTAAAATCTTTGGAGTTGTTTTCAGATTGTCCTATGGATGACTTGCTAAGAAACTGAAAAGAGATTGCTCTCACTGCAAGATGCAAGAGGACTCTTTGTCCGTTCTGGTCCCCTCCCCCCTCGGGCTTTTTAAAGCTGAATTTTGATGGTAGCAGTGTAAGGAATCCAGGGCCCTCTGAGATTGGAGGAGTCTTCAGGAATGAGGAAGGGATTGTTACTGCTTTATTCTCTGGCCCTATTGGAGAAGGTGACTCTCTTAGGGCTGAGATCCTTGCAGCGCTTGAAGGAATTCGAAGAGCAAAAGATCTAAATATTAGCCGTTTGATTCTGGAAGGTGACTCGAAGGTGGTGATTAATTGGTTGAAGACAGAGGACAGTGGTTTGTGGAACTTTAACAATGAGAAAAAACAGTTCTTATGGCTGGATAGGGACATAGAGATTCAGTACAGCTGGGTGAAGAGGAGTGCCAACTCATTTGCGGATGGGTTGGCCAAGCAAGGAGTGAATAGGGAGGCTGTTTTCTGGGCTAGTTTTTAATTTTCTTTGCTTTCCCTGAGTTTTCTGTTTTTGGGGAGCTAAGTTATTTTATCTCCCTTTGTATTCCTTTCCCTCTATTCTCTTAATTTAATGAAATTGGTGTTATTGATCAAAAAAAAATAAGCTTTCTCCAAACGCAACGTACACACAAAGACCTTTTTTCTTCTTCTCTTAAAATCCTCCACACACCAATTAGCTATTAGAATTTAATCAAAAATCTGTCTCCCTTGAATAAAAGCCCTTGGAATTGAGTCACTAACTTAGGGAGGGCTCATCTTAATATTAATGACAACACTTTGGCCATGATTTTATAGATGCTAGTCACCAAACTAATGGGTTCTCTCAGTTAAATGGCATCTCTTTTTCTGGGTATCAATGCTAGGAAAATAGAATTAATCCCTAGGCTAATTAAGTGTTCCTCAGCAAACCCCTTGAAAACTAACAACAAGTCAGATTTGATTATCCCCCAACAATCTTGATAAAAAGTCATTGTGAAACAATCCAGCCCTGATGCTTTAGATCTACCCAATTATTAGTGGACTTGGATGATGTTAGGTAACGATTATAAAACAATTATGGTCGTCAATATGGTGAGTACATCACCACAAATTGAAGTAGAGAAGCCAAAGGTCTTAGTACTAGTTTGTTATCAGCAACAAAGAAAACTTATTCATTAATTTTAATTGAAAAGCAATGTTCAAACTTGAAAGAATTGGACCGGGCATAGAACTGGAAAAGAGAGAGGTTCACCAATCAAAGGTTTAACCAAGGTCAAACCGAAGGTTGAACAATGATGACATGGCATATATGTATATATACTATAGGTCATATAAATACTACATATAATATATTTTACAACTTTTACTATACTTAAATATGGTAGATGGATGGCAAGTTCCTTAATTTTTAAAGCAAATGACCAAGGTTCAAGTCTCTTAATTTACATTTTCTTTAACATATGTGTGTATTGTGTAATAAAGTACTAAATACGATAAAGAGTCATTAATTAACACAAGCAAAGATGTGGAATAGTGGTAATTAAGTGATACTAAAAATTTAATTATTTAATGACCTGTGCGGTTTCATGAAACCGGGACCAGTTCACCGATTTTCCAGTTAAAACAGCTGATCAGCCAGTTTTCACTGGGTTTTTAGCAATTGCGGTTATTGGGGTGTGACCGAACTGGCTAGGGCCCAATCACAGTTCAACCAGTCCAACAGGCCAGTCTGGTCCGGTTTCCTAAACACTGTTGAAAAGAACATAACAATCAAAAAGCAATAAAATAATCACAACGTGATGCAATATGAAAACATGGCAGAAGAAATGGAAACAAAACAATGCTTACACTTTCTGCGGCAGGACTCAATCATCCATAACTTCTTAACATCCCTCTCTACCAACCGATTCCTCCTCCCTCAACCGCCCACAAGCATTGCACTCCATAACACCAGACACAACCCCTTCCTCCGAAGGTGGTAATGGTGCCAACGTCCCCCCGCAGTTATCTCGATCACACACATACCTCAGAAAGAAATAAGCATGAGGAAATTCAACTTCACTGCCCTCTCCATCGCCATCCTCATCCTCAACACCTTCCATTTGCTCCTCCCCATCCTCCTCCGTCATCTCCTCCTCCCCAATCCCATCCTCCTCGTCATCTGACCAACTCACCTCCACCCTACACCGATCACACCCGCATTCAAACCCGTAGTCCTCCCTCAACCTAGTCTGTCTCTCTTTATACCTCCAATTCACCGGAAAATAGCTCAAACAAATCTCCCTCCCCTCCGGAACTTCATGAACCGCCCTCACAATAATGTCAGTATTGCCATCTCCAACACCATCCACATAGTCAAATCTACAAGCGTTCGGCAGGCAATCGTGGTTAAAGAACGACGCATTCGGATAAATACCGTACGCCCTCACGGCCCGCTCCCCAGTTTCCTTAAACGGTTCCATTAACCCAAACGCGTTCGCTTTGTCCTTGGCCAGCAGAGCCGCCGTCATCTCGGGTGAGAACCCGGTAAGGCCCGGGGGAGGACCAAAAGAAGATATCAAGGAATGGAGGAAGAGAGTTGGGGCGTCCAGAGACTCGGGAGGGTCTCCGTGAAGGGAGAGTAAGGCATGGAAGTCGGGAGCAGATAGAAGGGAAAGATTGTAGGCAGCGATGAGGAAGAAGGCTTGAGTGTGGAGGTCAGGCGGAAGGGGGGGAGAGAGTGAAAGGGAAATGAGGGAGTGGCAGGACCATGGTGAGTGGGAGGAGGAGAGGGCGAGGGAGAGACAGGAAGAGGAACAGAAGAGAGCGCAGTGGGAACAGGTGGGACAAGGGAAGGGGGACTGTGGAAGGAGGCGGAAGCAATGGGAGCAAAATTTGCAGAGGGAGGGGGTGGCGGAGTACAGGAGGACCGGAGAGTCTCGGAGGAGTACTTGACCTGGTTTTATGGGCTGCGTGGAGACCATGCCGCGGCCTTTACCTGGTATTGAAACGAGTTTCACAATGGAGTTCGGTGGCTGCAACATGACTTACCTACTGTCGTCGCCCAACGATTTCCTTGGAGGTTAGAGGCTTAGAGCAAGCCGCAAGGCGACTTCATTTGTAATGCAAGAAGCTCGAGAAAGAGAGACCTCCGTCGGGGGCGTGTTACGGCTGGTTGTAGGTAGGGCTGTCAATGGATTTGGTCTGGGTCGGGTCCAAACCAATCTCAAATCGATTATTAAACATTTTTAATTAATATATTAACAAATTAAACATTTTTAATTAATATTACTTATATATTATTTAAATTTATTATTTCGAATATAAAATATGATAGAATTATAAGAAAAAAAAATCTTATATATTTAATAAAATAATTGTTCTATGTCTTAATCGATTCAGAACAGACAAAAACTAGAGTTGACCCAATTATTAGTCAGGACAAAATCATGGAATTATAAGTTTATAACTATCATAATCGGTTGAACTTGAATCCATCAGGAAAATCCGACCTATTAACAGCCCTAATTGTAGCCTAGACTTGGGAATTGGGATCAAAATCCCGCTACACCAGGTTGAGGGTGTTATGGGTTTGGACTTTGGGGATGTACTACCCGTTTGGGGAGGGGTTGTTATGGGCTACCCTACCCCTATTGTGTAGCTGAGCCAAAAAAAAAACAAGAAAAGAGAGAAAGAAGGGGAAATTGAAGCACGGATTTTTATAATGTGTAGCTGAGCCAAAAATAAATAAAAAAGAAAGAAAAAAGGGCTACTTTCATTACAGTTATTTTATTTTTCATAAGGATTTTGTTATGTGAATTTAAGTAAAAAGAACCTTATAACATTCCCAAGTAAGCCAATCGGGTTTGGTCCAACCTAAACATAATTTTATTAATTTTTTATTTTATCATTTTTTAAATGTCATACATCAATGAAAAATTAGAACTAAAAATTGCATTATTTTAATTTTGAATGGATATTAAATTTTACTATATTTTATTATTTTCATTAATTTTACTAAGATATACAAATTTGTTAATTTCAAATTTTTATTAATTTTTTTATATTGAATTTAAATGGATTTGAAATTATAGTTTTTACCAATAATAACAATTAAATAGTGGGGCCTAATGCATTACACGAGTTTGTGACATGGGTTTCACAAAGTTATGGCCTTCGAAAGTTTTCATACACATTAGTGTGCAACCTGACCCGGTCACTAGATCAAACGGGTCAATGATCTAATCGCCCAAGTTGGATGTTTTGACTAGAAATGCAACCGAATCGGATCGGATTTGAATCAGGGTATATCCGAATCCAGTCTGACACTGTTCATGTCAGATCCGATCCGATCAAAAAAACTGATCGGATCTGATAGGCCTCAAGTTGAATTCGAATCCTATCAGTAAGTCAGATCTTCGGGTCTGATCCAATCCGACTTGTTTTCTTTAAAAATACATTATTAAAAGAAAAATAAAATATACCAACTTAAATAAAGAAAAAAAGTACAAATATTTTTAATTATTTTCAACATATGTATACATGCTTTTATAAAAAATAAATAATATAACAAATTTATAAAAATACAATATAAATAATATATTTATAAACAAATAAATAACATATATGTGTATTATATATATTTATATAAATAAATATATAACATACATTGGATCGAATCTTTAGAGATCGAACAAGGGTGATCCGAATCCGATTTGATTTCTTATCAGATCATATTATCCGATCCAATTTGAAGATCTAAGCAAGGATGATTCAAATTCAATCAAATAGGATTGGATCTCGGATCATATCGGACCATGATTCGATCCACTTGCATCCCTGGTTTTGACTAAGTCAATGTTCTTTTACCAATTTATAGGTTTTACTATAATTGAATCCTTGGTCCAATGATGGGTTGAAAACACTATTCAAAAGATCTTGGTCCAATGATGGATTATTAGCTTTGACAACCCTTGAACTTTGTAAAAGGCCAATTTCGACCTTAAAGAATTAGAAAATACCATTTTTGACCCCCCCAAACATTGGTGAAAAAAAGGCAATTTGTAGACAAAAATACACAACATTTGAAATAACATCGAGGGATCCGTTAGACAATGAATAAAATAATAAAAGCATTACTAAAGTTTGAAAATGTCACTTTAGAGCCCCAAATTCGAAAATAGGTCACTTTAATAAAGTTAATTAAGTAAATTACTTTAGGGTCTAATTAAAAGACCCTAAACTATATAATTAAGCATTTAATTTACTTAATTAAGTTAATCAAGGAAAACAAATAAATTACTACTTAAGATAATTAAGTAAATTAAGCAATTAAATAAGTGAATCAAATTAATTAAGGAAACAAAGTTAATTAATTGATTAAATAAACAAGGTTTAAAACCAACCCAAAATGGAACCACTTTAGCTATTGGTTTTTGGGTCAATGGTTCGATCATCCGATCCAAATAGATCAACCCATTACATTTTGAATATATGTAATTAAAATTAAAAAATAATTCAAAAGCCATTTACCAGATCAAACAATTTAGTGGTTCGGGAAAAATTTTAGGCCAAATATAAAATGGAACACTTACTAGTTTCCGTAGGTGTCAATTGGATGGATTTGGTCCAACCTAATCCAGTCAAACGTGAATCCACTTATAAATGGACTGGACCCAATCCTGTCCAAATCCAATACAAACCAAATCCAATCCAATCTATTAAAATGCAAATGGATTGGATTGGATGCAATCCAAACCGAAAGAAATATAAAAAATTATATAAAAGCACTTTTAGCATTGAAAGAGCACTTTTGTAAAAGTACTTTGATAAAAACATATTCATAAAAGTGCTTTTACAAAAGCACTTTATTGAAAGTACTTCGGCACTTTTCGAAAAGTACTTCCATAGACTTTTATAAAAGTACTTTTGTAGAAGTGTTTTTGTAAAAGTACTTTTATAAAAGTACTTTCGTAAAAGTGATTTCGTAAAACTACTTTTATAAAAATACTTTCGCAAAAGTGTTTTATAAAAGTGCTTTCATAAAAGTACTTTTGTACAAGTGCTTTCGTAAAAGTTCTTTCATAAAAGTGATTTTCTAAAAGTGCTTTCGTAAAAGTGCTTTTATAAAAGTATTTCTATAAAAGTGCTTTTGTAATTTTTTTTTTGTAAAAGTGTTTTCGTGAAAAGTACTTTTGTAAAAGTGATTTTATGTTGTTTTCAGTTTTGATTGAATTCAAATTTGACAAGGATTTTGCCTCATGATTGGATTATTGGAAATTTGGTTTAGGTCTAATTCAAACCAATAAGAATATGGACCAATTTATTTTAGATTGACCCAATCCAATAATTATAATGGACCGTCCAAATCCGATTTAATAAGATTTGGATCGAATTGGATCCAAACCAAAACCGGCCGATTGACACCCCTCCTAGTTCCTGGGTCAAATGGTTCGACCGCTCAACTGCTTGTGCTCCAACTACTCGCAGGGGTCATGCTTATGTTCTAGCTTCTAGCACCCATATTGACTAACCAAGGCCAATGAGACACCATCCATTGGTACCTACAATAGGTCTTGTATGTGTCTCCTATGTGGAAGAATGTTCACCTTCTTCTGCACTCTTCTTTTTATCTAAAAGTAAGGAGTCTTCTTGATGGATCTCTCTACTATGTTTCATTTTAGAAGGGAAATTTCACGGCTTCAAGCTTCGGAATACAAAATGCATATGGAAAAGTTCTAGAATACAAAACGTCTCTCTCTAAGAAAATCTCAATGGCTCATGATTGGAAATTTGTAAAATTACCTTGTAATTGTGATGAAAATTGGTAAGGGGTAGAAATAATTAAATTGACCTACTAAATGCACAATCGAAATAACAGATCACTGCACTTGCACTTGGACTATGTGTTCTGTTCGTAATGTTTGAGAGCAAAAAAACCTTCATGTTCGCCGGTGATGTATTCGACAAAAGAGGAAAGAAGAAAAAACTGAACCTATTCAATCGTGTTGGTGGTCGCCGGTGATGTCAGAACGAATGCCGGCGCCAGAAAAGGAAGTGGAGATGGAAGGGCGCTGAACAGGAGTGCCTGGAAGTCGAGAGAGAAGGGTGAGCGGGAATAGGGGCTTTTGGGTTTTTTGGAAAAATTCCTGATCATTACCCTGTACTTTTTGATTTCCGAACTTTAAAATGAAACAATCTGTTATGAATATCATGTGACGGTATCCCTTCCGGCAGCGTATTGGCCAGATAGACACATGGCAACTGGGGGTTACCTGCCTGCTGCAGCGACAATAACGGGGGCGGAACAGCCAGTGTATCTAATTCCCACACTGGGTAGCGTGTATCATGCACCAACTGGGCGCTCAATAACATGTCTAATAGGCCAAAATTACTACACGATGCCAAGAGTGGTTCCAGAGGTTTATAGGAAAGCACCACCACCCGTCTACAGTGTGGGTGCACCAGCGGCCGCAGCACCTGCAATAGCGGCACAAGCGAAGGTAGGGGCGTATGCAGAAGGTGGGGTTGGACGCAGGTTATACGTAGATCGCCTACGATGGCGCGGGGAGGCAAATGTACTAGCGCAGCCAGGTGTAGTGACCCAATATCAGACAATGGCGGCTGGTTTGGTATTGTGCGGTGGACATGGCGTCTCTCTCTTCCATGGCTAACAATAATAATCTTCACGTAGTAATGTTCCTATGGTTAGCTTTTTGGGCACATGATGCCGTTTTTGGAGCTCTCCAATGAGGCGAGATTCTGTGAACCGGGCGCGTGAACCCTCCAATAGGAGGCGTGCACGTCTCCCCTTCGAGTCATGCGCGAAACCTCCATCGCCGTTAGCTTAAGTAACCATTAATCGGTTGAACCGGGTGGAAACTGGGCGGGACGAGATCATAGAAACCGAGTTCGAGAACACAGAAACCGGCGGCATCCTCACCGAATCATTCAACCATATCCGGTGGTAACCAGGTGAATCATTCAACCATATCCAGCGGCAAGCGGTAAGACCCTCTAGTAAGTGGCTTCTCCTTCTCCGACGGACTTGGAACCCTGTTTTGAAATGTAATTTTCAAAATAGCGGCAAATGTGATTTTCTTCTTCTCAAATGTAATTTTCTTCTCCTTCTCCAACTATGTCATGTTGTTTTGCTTTCCTTCTCCAACTATTTCATGCTGTTTTGCTTGTTAGGATGCCGCCGGTGACCTATAGAGAAGAAGAAAATCACATTTGAGATTCAAAACAGGGTTCCAAGTCCATCGGAAAAGGAGAAGCCACTTACCAGAGGGTCTTACTGCTTGCCGCTGGTTGCTGCTGGATATGGTTGAATGATTCACCCGATTACCGCCGGATATGGTTGAATGATCTCAGTGAGGATGCCGTCGGTTTCTGTGTTCTCGAACTACGGCTCGAGTGACTCGAAAATGGGGGGAGTGGGGGAGAGAGGGAGATGAAACGAAGGGATGGTGGGCTCTCGATTGATTTTGTTTTTGTCCCGCCCGGTTCAACTGATTAACGGCTATTTAAGCTAACGGCAATCGAGGTTTCGCGCATGAGTAGAAGGGGCGACACGCACGCCTCCAATTGAAGGGTTCACGCGCCCCGTGAACCCAGGGGTTCACTGAATCTCGCCTCCTCTCCAAGAGTTTATCTCAAAGGGGTCATCGTGTCTCCTTCGTTTCTACACCTAGAAACATCAAGACTCCCCAAGATCACTCCAAGCTTATAATCTCTCCTGCACCTGGTGGAGCTCCCCTTACCTCCCGTCGACGGTTTGCCAGAGAATGCAAAGGCAATTGTTGATCTCTCGTACCACAAGGTCCATTACCTTAAGAAAGCCTTCGATGGGTTGGAGGGACCCTTGACTTGTTTCTTGGAGAGCTCATCCCCGAATTGGATCGTTCATGATTTTGTGCCTTCTGCTTTCTTAATGCATCAATGAATGCCTTCTTCGGGTCTTATTTGAAAATAATAAAGAAGACAGATGGAACTTATCGGTAATCGCTTTCCAAACTAAGAACTTGTAGGAGTGTAGTGTTGTAGAACTGCGAAACTGAGAAAAGGAGGGCTGAGTCATGCCACTTGGTCACTCTCCTTAAAACCGCATTTGCCCCCTATGGTGCAGTCGGGTGATCACAAATTGGTCGCCAAGATAAAACAGCCCACAGGTCACTATTAGGCGTGCACTTGCTTATTAGACCTTCGCGAACCACTGAGAGATGATGCTCAGATTTATGGAGAAGACAAAAAAGAAGAATGTCGAAAATGTTGCTCTGTGAAAACTGTGTCGACCAACACTCATTTTATATCTTAGACCCGAAAGGACATGTGCCTCTTTAGAATAGTGCACCTGTTCAAAGAGACACAGAAGGTAAAGGGATAAGAACCTGTTCGAAAAGACAGAGACAGGAGACACGAACAGGAAAAGAAAATTGTTCAAAAAATAAATTTGAATTAAAATTCAAAAGATTAATTTGGTTAAAAGCAAAACTGATTCGGTTTAGCGTGTACACGTACACGTACTTGTACCCGCGCCCGTGCCCCGACCCGATCCGGCTCACGCGTGTGAAAAGCACCCCCAACTCCCCCTCACATGCACGAGATATCTATAATGCTTTCCTCCTATGGGTCCCTACCCATAGAGAGCAAAACTATAGATATACTCTACCTCTACTCATTTTCCAAGCAATGTGGGACAATGAGTCTTCCCCTGCACTCGAGAGTGGGAAGAGGAAAAAACAAACTCAAAAACAAGATAAGGAGGAGAGAGACTCTTGAAATTTTGAATCTCCCTCCAACACCTTTCCAATTGGCATTTCGCCTCTAGGAGATCCTCATAATGGTCGATGGCTTAGACCAAAATGCTTTAGGTGTCTGACTCCTACCAAGGCGATCCTAGGCTGTGATATTGTGGTCATTCGAAGCTGTATGGAGTTCGAATCCAATTGCTTGATTAACTTGGTCCAATCTTCCACTCTCTTTTGTTTCTTCTCATTTTTTTCCTTGTTTTTTCTTTTGTTCTTTTTTGTAGGGATTTTAGTACAGGAGGCGGAGTGTTTGGCGGTGGCCTTAATCGCTAATTTGATTCACCGTTGGTGACTGTTTCCTTATTTTACTTAACTGACACTTACAGTTCTGGGTGGATCCAGTTCCGATGATAATAAATCTGATGATTACAATTCTAGGTGGTTAACGTTCTAGTTGGTTCCAGTTTTGGAGACATCAATTCCGACAGTTTCAGTTCCGGGTGGTTAAAGTTCCATTTGATTCCACTTTCGGCAATAACAGTTCCGATAGTCTCAGTTCCGGGCGGTTAAAGTTCCAGTTGGTTTCACTTCCAGTGATAACAGTTTCGACAGTTACTTTTTTTTTTCTGGGTGGTTAAACTTCCAATTGATTTCAGTTTCAGCGATTACAGTTCTAGACTTTTAAAGTTCTAGTTAGTTCCAGTTCTGGTGGTTATGGTTCCGGATGGTTAAAGTTATGACGAATCGCTATTGTATTTATCCATCTCTTTCAGTGGTTGGAAATGCGTTCATTTATCTATTTTGCTAGTCATTCTGCCTCACCTTTTATCTATTGCAGAAGTTTCTTCATTTCTCCTTTATCTACTGTGAATATTTTGTTCTTTCTAGAGACTTGTATACTTACTTGGTACTGTTATCACTTCTCTGTTTTCATTCAATGTTTCTATAGTTTCTTGCTTGGTACTATTACCAGATACCACTACTTTGTATTCATATAAGTTTCATAGTTGTGAAGGGATGAGAGATCCATCCTATGGACGCCCAAAAGATTGCGGAATAAGGGGCGAATTTCAAAAATTTTTCTCTCCCTTCAACTGGGAATCGTATTCCCCATTTAGAAAATCATATTTTCAAGGATCAATTCTGAACCATAAACTGAACCAGATTTGAACCAAAAAGAAGTGGGAAGGATTATACCTGATACGGAGAAGTAATATCTCCCAACGAAGGTGTTCACGCCCAAGGAAGGATCCAAAGACTGCTCCCACTGAAGATGGCGCAGTGCAGGTGGAGCAGAATCAGCAGTGTTCTTCTCCAAGAACTCTGTCCTTCGCAAGAATAAGCAAGATGGCACGTGAGCACAGCTTCCTTTCAATCCTTTCTCAAAGGACTGATGTCAAGATCCAATATTGACTTCTCCCACAAGTGGAGATCGAACTGGAAAGCAGGGCGGCAAGAACAGGGAGGCAGCAAGAGAGTATTTGCAGGGAGCAGAATTCTCTCTTCTAGATTTAAGCACCAAAGAAACCTGATGATCTGTGTGTATTGTGTCTAAAGGCTGCCGCCCCCTTCTTCTTTTATAGTCTTAAAGGGATCAACTCCTAATCAGATTAGGAGTTGCTAATCCAAATCATATTTGGTTTAGAAGTCCCTTTAAGTGATAAGGGATAATCCTTATCTTATCTGGAGATCAGATCAGCCATCTCCTAATCTGATTAGGAGGTTTCCAGATCTAAATCTTATTTAGATCTTGGACTCTCTAAGTGGATAGGGTCTAAGCCCAATCCTATTAGCTGATCCACTTCAGATTTCGCCCCTTTATTAACTAAATAAGCAGCCCAGTTCGAAATGGGCTTTAGGCCCATTAAGCTTATGTGCTCACTTAACCCTCTTAACTGCTGCCCAATTGGCCTTCCTTGTATGGCGTGGGACTCAAGCATTGATCTACACATCAGCCACATGGGTTCGGCCCAGCCTTTGTTACAAGGCCTGGCCGAATACACTGTAAAAGACAGTGCACCCCCTGAAACCCATCAAATGGGCTCTACGGGCCCAACACTTACCCTAAGAGGTCCCTGGGCCAAGCCACCTTGTAACACCCAGGGACTGTGGGCAGATGCAAGATTAGCCCATCAGGTATTAACCTCAATGGTCTTACACTTAACCTCTCAGCCCATAATGATCATACACTGCCCGACAAGAGAGAACCTCTCCCTCGGCTG
Organism: Nelumbo nucifera; assembly: GCF_055504915.1. NCBI lineage: Eukaryota > Viridiplantae > Streptophyta > Magnoliopsida > Proteales > Nelumbonaceae > Nelumbo > Nelumbo nucifera. The sequence goes on along the minus strand of NC_142652.1, from coordinate 933,705 downwards.
CAAGGAACAGTGTTGCACTCTCCACTTATATGGATCCCGGGAATTAAAACCTTCTTGCAAACAATTTAGAAACCATACATATATACTTTTATATCTTATATAAAATATATTTTGCAAAACAAATCTCAACGGTTGAAATCGGCTGCCGGCAGTCTTGGTTTCCATCAGTGAGAGTGCATCCCCGATCATTACCTTTGTTCAACAAAGGGGCTGATCCTGTCACTATGATTCTCTCTAGGGTGGCGGCAAGCAATGGAAGAATAACTCTCTGCTCTACAACATAATCATACGTGGGAACTCACCACCCTTCCTCCTGGTAAGCACACTGTTGGGTGTAAATGGGTCTATACAGTGAAGCATCTTCCTGATGGCAGTGTGGAACGATTGAAGGCACGGTTAGTGGTCAAGGGCTATTCTCAGTTATATGGTGTGGACTATATGGAGACATTCTCTCCTGTGGCTAAAATTGGTTCAGTTTGGGTGTTGATCTCATTGGCTACTATGTATGATTGGCCTTTCCTACAACTTGACATAAAAAATGCCTTCCTACATGGTGATCTTGTTGATGAGGTGTATATGGAGCAACCACCAGGGTTTGTTGCTCAGAGGGAGGCTGGTAAGGTGTGCAGGCTCAAGAAGGCAATCTATGGACTGAAACAATATCCTCGTGCATGGTTCGGTAGGTTCAGTGAAGTGGTGAAGGCCTTTGGGATGAAACAGTGTCAGGTTGATCATTCTGTGTTTAGCTATAACTCGAAAGATGAAAAAATCTTGCTAGTCGTGTATGTGGATGATATTGTCATAACTGGAAGTGACAGCAATGGAATTGACAGGCTGAAAAAATTCTTACAGGACCACTTCAATATGAAAGATCTGGGGAAGCTAAAGTATTTCTTAGGAATAGAAGTTGCGAGGTCAAAACAGGGGATCAACCTATGTCAGAGGAAATATGTTCTTGATCTACTTGAAGAAACAGGGTTGTTAGGTGCTAAACCAGCAGAGACTCCTATGGAACTCAATGCCAAGTTAAGTGTGGATGCAGGTGAAGAGTTTGATGATCCTGGAAGATATAGAAGGTTGGTGGGAAAGTTGAACTACTTGACCATTACCCGACCAAATATATCATTTGCTGTGAGTGTGGTGAGTCAGTTTATGCAACATCCCCGGGTTCCTCACTGGGAAGTTGTTATGAGAATTGTTAGGTACCTAAAGGGTGCTCCAGGTCGTGGTTTGTTATACCAAAAAGGAGGACCTCTTGAGATAGTAGGGTACACAGATGCTGATTGGGTTGGCTTTATATCAGACAGGAGGTCAACCATAGGGTATTGTACCTTCCTGGGTGGCAATCTTGTAACTTGGAAGAGCAAGAAGCAAACAGTGGTGGCAAGAAGTAGTGCGGAAGCAGTGTACAGGGCTATGGCCCATACCACATGTGAACTAGTATGGCTGAAGAACCTACTACAGGATATGGGTTTCTCAATTGACAAACCCATGAAACTATACCGTGATAACCAAGCTGCTGTTCACATCTCATTCAATCCTGTCTTCCATGAAAGAACTAAACATATTGAGGTGGATTGTCACTTTGTGAGAGAGAAAGTGATAAGTGGGGTAATAACTACATCTCATGTGAGCTCAAGAAATCAGTGGGTAGATATCTTCACAAAAGGATTGTTTCGGGGAAGAATAGATTACATTTGTAACAAGCTGAGACTATATGATATATACTCTCCAGCTTGAGGGGGAGTGTTAGAATGCTCGAGTCAGGGGTATTTTGGTCATTTTGGTGTATCTTATTGAAAGTGAAATGTCTAATGTATCTGAGTTTAAGTTATGTGTCCCATCTTCTATGAGGAACAAAACCGTCTTTCTTGTAACTCAAGTTTTTCATGAATAAAAGTCAAGTGGGTCGGTAGGAGAGGTACTTTTGTACATCCTCTCTTCTGGTCTGGCCGAATACTTTTCTCCTCTCCTTCTTCTTCTTCTTTCTCTTTTCTTTCTTCTTTCTTCTTCTCTACTTTGACCTAGAAACAATTAGGGTTTATTCACAGACTTAATTATCTCATTTTTGCCGTTAAAAATTCAAGGTTCATAGGGGAATTTTAACAGCAAGAAGGAGATAAGTCCTTAAAATAAGGAAATCCAAATGCAACATTAGTCTCGTCTCTCTTGACAGAGTCATCAATGGTAGCCAATGGTGTTTCTTTTTTTGGTAATCGCCATTGGTGTTTGTATGTTTGACCGAATGATGTTTAAACTGCCTCTACAACATGTGGATGATTTCAAACCCTTTCCTGTTAATCAATGAATCTCATCTGCACAAGTTCATTCTTTAGAGCCATGGACTGCATAATGCCATCAATTATTCAAAGTTCAAATGTTAATTTATTGATCTCTATCACCAACTTTGAAATTAGTTCTTACTCAATAGTCACTTCCCAATTTGATGGACGTGAAAAAACTTGGTGTTACAAACTCCTTCCTTCAACCATTTTATACTTAGATTTTTGCCTCCATAACACTTCTTCCAACTTCAAGGTTCATGCAACTCCTTATAAACACCCAACACCAATCTATTGTGATCATTAATACTATGAATATCACCAAAAGCTTCTTAGCTCCATGTTTTCAATCTATGAAGTTTTAGAAAAGGTCTAACCAAGGAGATAGCTGCCACTAATTCTCCCCAACTATATCAAGAAAAATATGATGATAGGTCCACATTCGGTGGAACCTAAAAAGGCTTAGGATTTTCATGTTTCAACTATATTCTCCTCCATATGGAAAATCAAAGGGCTATGACCGTAGTTGAGCAATTCTATCATTCCATCTTAATTTATTATTTGTTCTTTATTATTTATAAACTTTAAATATTTTTAAATTTTTTTTAAGTTTATGCCTTTCTACCCCTTAAGGCTTATGCCTCACCTTTTTGAGCCATTATATCTCAACTACACCCTTTGCCTTTTAATGCTTTAGTTGGCAGATTTGATCAAGGTTAAAGGAGAGACAGAGAGACCAGGGAAATTGGGGTTTGAGAAGTAGGGGTACAACATACTTGCATGCAACATACTTCGGATTGTACCTATCAAAAATAAATAAATAATAGACAATTACCATTTTTTATCTTTTCTCATTTGGAAGGTGTAAAAACATCGTGCACTACTTATCAAATTTGTGTTTGGCCTTGTAAATTGTAATATGAAGAAACAATCTGAGAAGTTTTCTTATTTATGTTGACAGGCTCTGTATGTGACAAATAACTAGCAGTAAAATAGCCTAAAAAAACTAGCAATAGAATAAAGTAAAGACATGATCAGCGCCTTGAGATTGGTATTTGCACTATATCTTTCTACAGAGATGCTTCCTTGTCTCTTTAACTTTACCCCAATTGACCTTGTTCAGTTATACATTGCTGCCTTGTAATTTAATCTTATGATCTCAAAAGTCTGCGACCTGAGTTTGATACCATCCAAGATGTGATCACATCCACCAGCAGGTCTATGTCCTTTGAAATCTCTGCCCTCAGGGTTGTTGAGTCAACGCCCAATGTATTGCCTACTTCTTTGGCCACCATTTCCCATGCTGTACCTGCAGTCAGGTTTGCTAGAAACTCACCTCCACGGTTTACTGCATCTGCCATTGCTGGTGGAACATCTGGGAGAGCCTGCAAAAATGTTAATTGGTTCTAGTTTGTTTCCTTGTATCAATAGATTACAAATATATCATGGGAACTGTGCATAAATGAGCTTACTGCTCCTCTTTTTCTTCACACTAGAATCAGTTGAGTTCTCATTGTTTTCGTTAATGATGAGGGAAAAGGGTTATTGAACTAAACTAATGGGTGCCAGATTCACCTGTTTCAAAGGAAGCCCATGATCTCCGGGCAATGAACGAATTGACATATCCAGTAGAGAACTAATGGCAGAATCTGAACTTAGCATCTGTGCTAATGTTGAGGTTTCATCAATTGTGTCATCTTTGAACTTAATAAGAAGGTTCCTTGAAATCCCATAATATGACTTTACCTGCAGGAGGGGTAAATATCTCTGCATCATAAGCTCTAAATGATCATTAATTGAATTGAGGATCTACAAAAAGGAAACTGTCCAAATATCATGGAGAAAAAAAGGCCATTACCCAATGTTGGTCCCAGCTATGTGGGGTCTTAGGTCAGTGTAATTCATAACACATGTTGGTCCAATTAAAGCATCAGGGAAGTTCCAGCCAAAAGGCATGGCAGTTTATTACAAGGTGACTATTCATACAAAAGTTCTATTGCTACACATGTCATTTCAATTTGAACAGATTTATTCAGATTTAGCTCTATAGGCATGTATTTATCTTTGTAGTTAGGATCTCAAACAGATTCACTGATTCACAATTCTGCATGCATGACTCTGTGAAACAGTTGATAAGACATTAACCAGTTACATTTTCACTGTCATCTTGTTCGTTGCAGCCATATGATCCAACTGATCCTGCAGATTGTACATCTGCTAGACTGTCTTAACAAACCTTTTCTATTTTTTTCCTCAACCTTTTTTAATAGAAATATGAGCAAATAACTCCCTCGTATAAAAGGAAGAGATCCTACCATAGATCCTAGGATCCTTTTTTGATAATAAATACAAATTCTATTCAAGAAAAGGAAAATTGAAACATGGAACAGGTGAAACAAGAACTTCAAGGCCTCAACATAACAAAATAGCCAGCGTGGTCACATACAAAAAAGCACCTGCCTCATCTCGCTATACTTCCAAAAAGTAAAAACAAAGTCAGAATACCCTCATAGCCTTCTTCCTACATCACCATCTGGGCTTTAGATTAGCCACCCCACTGGCAGTCCTATCTTTGCTACAAACCTCCTCACCCACCATGCTACATCCACTCTCCAACTGTTCTTGTTGTGTCCACTACTTCCAGATGCCTAAGTTTGGATTTGTAGTTTCCTAACCCAAGAACAGGACCAACTTCTTAGCTATCTGAACCTCCTGAGTAACCACCAACTCTAAAGAAATGGACCTGTTAATTATTACAATTATTACCATTCTTCAGGTAGATGATAGATCATCCAACTTAAAAAAAAAAACAAAAAACTGTCAATACAAAACAACACTCCCATCTTCCAACTAAAAGGCTGACAAAAAATTCTGGTAAAATCACAACAGGTTTCCAATCTCTGCACAAAGCTTTTCTTTGCCTTTTTGATTGACAACAAAGGAACAAAAAATTTATTAATATAAATAAAGAATATACAGCGTTACAAACAAGGCTGAAGGCAATCAAGCCTTGCCACTCCCCACAGAAATTACAATCTCACCTGAAGCATTCAGATCTTTCACTTTATAATTGAGCTCAGAATAGCTGCCTCCTGTAATCATTCATGGAGAGAGAGGGACGAGAGAGAGAGAAGAGAAAAGAGAAGAGAGGAGAAGAGGAAGATACGATTGAGAGTCTCAAACTATAGCTGGCGGCTGCCAGTTTGTTTATTTACATTAACTTAATATAAATGAATGAGAAATTACAAGTATGTCCCTGGTGGCACTCCCTAGTAACAAGCTAATAAGAAAGAAAGAAACTAACTGGCTGACAGCACACTAACAGCAACTGTAAATAACAATTAAATAATCCTCACAACACCTCCCATTTACCCCTTGTTTAGCAAGACAATCAGCTAATCCTTTGCCTGATCTTAGAACCGATTGTATTATTAGCTGCATGTCCTTTGAGAACCATTGGAACCTTTTGATCTTGTTATTAAAACTCCATAGTGCATTACTTTCCTTCATCAACCAGATTATCACAAATTTTGATCTCCTTCGATTATTAATCTTACAATCCCTGATTCCCTTGCCTCTGACACCCCAAAAGCTGCTGTCATGAGTTCTGTTCTAACTGAATCTCCTTCCCCTATTAGTCCAGAAAAGATGGCAAGTATGAAACCATTCCGGAAGGCCCTGGGTTACCAATGCTACTCCCACTAAAATTTAGTTTTAAAAACCCCTCTCCTGTGGAGACCAGCTCATTATCTATTATTGCACCCCAATTTCTAAGAATTTCATCCATTGTGTAGTCTGTAAAATTAATCCATAGTCTTGACTTGACCCAATGTGCCACTCTTATTGCAATACTTTCAATGGTAGCTTCATAGCTTCTCATTTTCTCAAAGAACCATTCAACCTAAAAGACTAAGTTGTTAAGTGAGGTTCTTGAATAGGTTTTGTTCTCTAAAATGTCCCCTCACATGAAAGCCCATTGGGCTTGAAGTGTGGACAGCACAGGCCCACCCATACCTTGTGCTGAAACTTAATTAATTATAATGGGGGTGACGAGAATCGAACACTAGACCACTTGATCAAAGTGGCTCTGATACCATCTCAAAGAACCATTCAGCCTAAAAGATTAAGCTGTTAAGTGAGGTTCTTGAATAGGTTATATTCTCTAACATTTACCCTCAAGGATACAAGCATTCCTTTCCATCAAAGATTCTTTGTTCCTTTCATTCCAAACCTCCCAGCAGATTGCAAATGGTGGAACACAACACCAAGAGATTTTTGCTCTTTTGCTCCCTTAAAGAACTGACCAACAAGAGAAATTCTTTGGGGGAATAAGGACCCCATAACTTTGTTCTAAAAAGCTGAAAGAAGTAATCCCACAGGAACTTTGTAGAAGAACAGTCAAAAAAAGGTGCAAAATATCTTCCTCCATACTAAATATATATATATCTCTACATTTTAAATGATCCTGCATGAGGATACTAGTCAGAATTACCAACCACACAAAGCTTCAACCCTTGGAAGCCCCTCTTCTTCATGCCCTTCCTCAGCACCTCCATAAACCTCCCCCCCTCATTCCCCTCCCCATCTGTCACCTACGTCCTCCAAAACATCCTCCATTTTCGGATGAATCCTGTATGGTCTACAATTAGGTGGTACCCCATCAAAAACTCATCTTCATCATCTTGAATGAAGTCCAGACCCTATGATCCTCACACACTAGTCAATTCTACCCTCGTCTTACATCACTACATCAACTGCCATATTCATGTTGAGGTTAATTTTCAATTCTAATGATGCTTCATATTCTCTTAAGGAAATTTCATCACATGTACTTGCCTCTCCTTTAGCCCCCACAAATATGGTCATAGCATCAGCAAACTGGAGACGGGCAATTGCAAATCCCCTATTAACCACCCTGAATCCTTCAAATGAATCTTAGGTTTTCCACTTCAATTATTATTCTACTGAAAACTCTCACTACAAGAACAAAAAAAAAAAAAAAAGAAAAGTGGAGATAAAGGATTTAGTTTCTGCCTTGAATCCACTTAAAAGTTAAAACCCAAGTAATGTCATGTTTTTTGAAGCATTTAAAACCTTTAACTTTTATCATGAATTCAGTGCCTATTCATACCTTCTTGAGTATTAGCTTTAGATAATAGAAGATATTTAATTATTATATGTATTTTGGTGCTGCACCAGTGAGGAGTGAACTGGTGCAAGTAGAAGGCTCTAAAGACCAAAGAAAACATGAAACGTTAAAAAAATGGTTTAATGATTTACATCTTAACAGAAAACATGGCTCTTGATTGTGAAAACCTTATTTAGTCCTAGGTTACAGTAGAGAAGAAGGAGAAGAAGAAGAAGAAGAAGAGGAGAAGAAGGGTTCGGCCAGTAGAGGAAAATCAGTCCTCTCTCTAGTCGACCCACTTGAATTTATCTCCAATAACATAGTTACAAGAAAGACCATATTGTCCCTCATAAGTGATGGGACACATAATTTAAAACTTAAATAAAACAGACCTTTCACTCTCAAATAGATAAACCCAAATGACCAAAATACCCCTGTTTTGTGTACTCTAACACTCCCCCTCAAGCTGGAGAGTATATGTCATATAGTCCCAGCTTGTCACAAATATAATCTACTCTGCCCCGAGACAATCCCTTTGTAAAGAGATCTGCCCGCTGATTTCTTGAGCTCACATGAGATGTGGTTATCACTCCACTTATCACTTTCTCTCTCACAAAGTGACAATCGACCTCAATATGCTTGGTTCTCTCATGGAAGACTGGGTTGGAAGAGATGTGAACAGCAGCTTGGTTATCACAGTATAGTCTCATGGATTTGTCAAACGAGAACCCCATCTCTTGTAGCAAGTTCTTCAACCATACTAGTTCACATGTGGTATGAGGCATAACTCTATACTCAGCTTCTGCACTACTCCTTGCCACCACTGTTTGTTTCTTGCTCTTCCAAGTTACAAGATTGCCACCAAGGAAGGTACAATACCCTGCAGTTGATCTCCTGTTTGATATAGAACTAGCCCAATCAACATCTGTATACCCTACCATTTCAAGAGTCCCTCCACTTTGGTATAGCAAACCACGACCTGAAGCACCCTTCAGGTACCTAACAATCCTTGGAATTGCTTCCCAATGAGGAATCCGAGGATGTTGCATAAACTGACTCACCATACTCACAACAAATGATATATCTGGTCAGGTAATAGTCAGATAATTCAACTTTCCCACCAACCTCCTGTATCTTCTAGGATCATCAAACTCTTCACCTGCATCAACACTCAACTTGACATTAAGTTCCATAGAAGTCTCTGCTGGTTTAGCACCTAACAGTCTTGTTTCTTCAAGTAGGTCAAGAACATATTTTCTTTGACATAAGTTAATTCCATGCCTTGACCTTGCAACTTCTATTCCCAGGAAGTACTTGAGCTTACTCAAATCTTTCGTATTGAAGTGGTCCTGTAGGAATTTCTTCAACCTGTCAATCCCATTACTGTCACTCCCAGTTATGACAATATCATCCACATACACCACTAGCAAGATTTTCCCATCTTTTGAGTCATGGCTGAACACAGAATGGTCTACCTGACACTATTTCATCCCAAAGTCTTTCACTACTTCACTGAACCTGCCAAACCATGCGCGTGGAGATTGTTTCAGTCCATAAATTGCCTTTTTGAGTCTATAAACCTTACCATCCTCCCCCTGAGCAACAAACCCTGGCGGTTGCTCCATATACACTTCCTCAATGAGATCACCATGTAGGAAAGCATTTTTGATGCCAAGTTGCACAAGAGGCCAATCATACATAGTAGCTAATGAAATCAACACCCGAACTGAACCAATTTTAGCCATAGGAGAAAATGTCTCCATATAATCCACACCATACAGCTGAGAATAGCCCTTGGCCACTAACCTGGCCTTCAATCGCTCCACACTGCCATCTGGAAGATACTTCACTGTGTAGACCCACTTACACCCAACAACATGCTTACCAGGAGGAAGCGCAGTGAGTTCCCACGTGCAATTGTGTTGTAGAGCAGAGAGTTCCTCTTCCATGGCTTGCTGCCACCCTGGGGAGGTAAGGGTTTCCTGGACAGTCTTGGGAATGGAAACAAATGATATAAAATTGCGATGAGAAGCAGAAAGGTGAGCAGCTGAAACATAGTGTAAAATAGGATGAGAAGTACAAGTGCGTTTACCTTTTTGCAGGGCAATAGGAAGATCAAGGTCCAAGGGAGAAGAAGCAATGATAGGACCTGTCGACGAGGGCTGAATTGGAGGAGGGGCCGGTGCTCTTCTATGAGTATACACTTGTCTGATTGGTGGCTGTAGAGAACATTGATGTGGACCCCACTGCTGTGGTCCCCACTGTGTTTGTATGGCAACATAGCATATCTTTTGTTAGTTATGTCAGTGTTAGTTGGTAGTTATTGGTAGTTATTGGTAGTTATTTCAGTTTGTTGTTACAACTTGTTATTTCAGCTTTATTATTAGTTTATTTGCCATGTAAGCAATAAGGGCAATTCAGCCCTTTTACAATTAGTCAACATATATAAATATTAAGAGTGGGTCGGCAGATCAATAGATCAACCCTCTCTCTCTCTTTTCTAAATCCCTTCGTGTGCCTCTTCTTTTCTCCCTCTCTTCTTCTTCTTTTCTTCTGAAATTTCTCCTTTTTCTTTCGAATTCAAGACTGATTGTAGTCTTGATCGACTACTTGGTATCAAAGTAAGGATTAGGGCTTCTCATGTGAGTCTGATCCAGCCAACCACATGAGAGTTGCTTAGGGGTGGAATATTAAGAGGATCCTTTTTCGGCTGATTCTTGGAGGTTATCAGAGACTGTAGCAGCTGTCCAAAGAGTGGATTGTGTTCTTGATAATCAAGAAGAATCAGAGGAAGATAAAGAGTCCAAGATCAGTTTCTTTATCAAGACTGAAGGTGGCGATCAGAATTTTTGTTCAAAACCTAAAACTGGTTGTAGAGAAGGTCTTATGTTAGTCTAATTAGATTGACTACAGGAGAATTTCCTAGGTTTAGAAGTTTTTCAACAAAGAAGGAGGATCGGCTGATTCTTGGAGGCTATTGGTAGTGTGCGGCTACTACTAAGAAGATTGTAGAAGGCTGGGAGAGTTCCAATAGTTAGGAAGAATTAGAAAAGGCTTCAGATCCCCAAGATTAGGGTTCTGCATCAGACAGAAGGTGGCGGCCAGAGATTTTCTTTCATAAAGTAAGTTTTTTTTTTTTTTGCTTGAGAATAACCTTGAAAGAATCATCTTGGTCTATTCTGAGAGGTGCGGCTGGAAAATCTTTTTTTCCTTCTAGGGTTTTGAGAGAAAACCCTAAAATTCAGAACTGTTGTTGGTTTCAGATCAGATTTTGAACTGGTTTCATACAGAATTCTCTTTTCTTTATTGTTTGGAAGACCTAGGCTGGCTGTTATCAGTTGTTTAGGTGTTGTTTTCTATTACAGTAGCTTCAAAAGTTTTTTTATTGTTAATTCTTGACCAAGAATGGAGTTCAAGAATCAGGGGGAAGGTGTTTTTGGTACTAGCAATTCTGGTAACATGTCTGAGAATGCCTTTCAGATTACAACTGTGAAGTATGATGGATCCAACTACTTAGAATGGGCTCAATCGGCCATGATGGCCATTGGGGGTAGAGGAAAACTCAGCTACTTGTTGGGAGATGTGAAAGAACCAACTAAGGAGGACCAAACGTATACCAAATGGGTTCAGGAGAACTATTTGGTTATGACATGGCTGTGAAACTCTATGCAGCCACATATCAGCCGGAACTGTTTGTGGGCAAAAACAACCAAGGAAATCTGGGATATCATGAAAGAGACTTACTCCCAACCCCTTAATGTTGCTAGGGCCTATGAATTGAAGTGTGAGGTTAATAACCTTAAGCATGGAGAGAAACCAATCTTGGTTTACTTCTCTACTTTGAAATCTTTGTGGCATGAAATTGACCACCTAGAAGCACTTGAGTGGGAAAGTCAGAAGGATGCACAGACTCGTAGAAAGCAAGTTGAAACTAATAGGGTTTTTGAATTCCTAGCTGGTCTGAATTCTGACTATGATATTGTGAGACAACAAATACTAACAAGGGACAGTGTGACCTTATCTCAAGCCTACTCCTTGGTGCATAGTGAAGAGACTAGGAGAAAGGTTATGATGCAACATCAACCCTTCCCACCAGCCTTGGCAGCAGTTAAACCTAAGTCTGAGGGTGATACGGAGAGGGATATAAAGAAGGAAGATAAGCGGGATCTAGTGTGTTAACATTGCAAGAAACCTAAGCATACTAAAGACACATGTTGGAAGCTGCACCCTCATCTAGTTCCAGCAAAATTGAGGAACAAAAGGGGTAATGCTCATATGGCTGTTAATACCGATTCTACATCCTCATCGGGCACAAAAGGCACGCCTCTAGACACCTTAGCTTCTGTCCGGGCTGCCCTAACTCAATTGGAAAAGGAAGTTGGGAATTCAGCTCAATCATCTCAGCCATCATCAGCTCCTTCCACATCAGCCTTTGCTCATTCAGGTACTCGGGCCTCAGCTTACCATGCATCAACTCCAGGTAACACTGAACATTGTTGGGTAATAGACTCAGGTGCATCTGACCATATGACTAGCTTGCCATCACTGTTCACTACCTATCACTTATCTTCTGGTAGAGATAAAGTGTCCATTGCTGATGGTTCCCTTGTTCCCATTTCTGGCAAGGGAGACATCAAGTTGTCTAATACCATTTCCTTATCTTCAGTTCTGCATGTTCCTAAGCTTGATACTAACTTGCTTTCAGTCAGTAGTATTACAAAACATCAGAATTGTTTAGTAACTTTTTTCCCTGACCGATGTATTTTTCAGGACTTGGAGACAAGGAAGGTGATTGGGACTGACCATGAGACGAATGGGATCTATCTGCTTGGAGAGAGTTCTCATTAGGAAGATCGTGAAGATAGGAAGTCTTTTGTTTCTCAGTCTGTTAGTCAGGTTATGCTTTGGCATAATCGGTTAGGTCATTTATCCTTTCGGTCTTTGAAGAGTTTGTTTCGAAATTTGTTTGAGTCTGTTCAGATGTCAAATTTGAGATGTGAGAGTTGTGAGCTTGCAAAGCATTGTAGAACATCTTATTCCTTGAGTAATAAAAGAAGTAGTAATTCTTTTGATGTTGTGCACACCGATGTTTGGAGCCCGTATCACATCCCTTCTATGGGGGGTACAGATATTTCTTGTTGTTTGTTGATGACTATACCCGTTTTTCTTGGGTTTACCTTATGCGTTCTCGAGATGAGGTTCCTGCTCTGACCCAGATCTTTCATCAGATGATTTTAACCTAGTTTGGGGTCAAAATCAAAATCTTCAAATCCGATAATGCGAAAGAATACATTACCAAGCCATTAGCCTCTTATCTGCTTGATCATGGGATTATTCACCCAAGTATTTGTCCTTATACACCACAGCAGAATGGGGTTGCTGAGAGGAAGAATAGGCACATATTGGAGGTGGATAGAAGCATTATGTTTAACTCCAATGTGCCTATCCGTTTCTGGGGTGACGCTGTTCTTACAGTAGTGTATCTCATCAATCGAGTTCCTTCACAGGTTCTTGACATGAAGCCTCCCTTTACCCTTCTATACCCCGATAAAGAATTGTTTACTGTTCCCCTTAAAACCTTTGGTTGCACTTGCTTTGTTCAGATTCTTGGACCCCATCATTCCAAATTTGATTCTAAGGCCTCCAAATGCATTTTTCTCGGTTATGCACAAACTCAAAAGGGTTATTGCTGCTATGAACCTACTTCTGGGAGGAGATTTGTCTCGACGGATGTTACTTTCTTTGAGGAGGTACCCTATTACCCTAGGCTTTCTCCTCAGGGGGAGAGTGAAAGAATGGTAGGATCCATCTAATGGACGCCATAAAGGTTGCGGAATGGGTGGGGCGAATTTCAAAAATTTCCTACCTTCTCCCAACTGGGAATCATATTCCCTGAATTTAGAATACAATATTCAAGGATCTACTTGAACCCTAATCAAACCAGATCTGTACCAAAGATAAATGGGAGGATTATACCTGATCCGGAGAAGCAGTATCTCCCAAAGTTGGTGTTCACGCCCAAAGAATGCTCCAAGATCTGTCCCTGCTGAAGATGACACAGCTGTGGATGGAACAGAACCAGCAGGGTGCGTCCTACACACTGGATCCTTCACAAGAATCCCCTGGATGTACTAAACACTGAATTCTTTCAGTCTTTCTTGCAAGACTGATGTCAAGAACTGGTTTCTTGACTTTCTTTTCTGCAAAGATCAAATCTTGCAACAATGCAGATGGCGGCGGCAGGAGGAGATTTCCAGAAACGAAAAGGCTGAACTGTTTTCTTTTCTGGAGAGAATGAGATCTAATCTCAATTCGCAGGAACCCTTCTTGCTTACCAAAACCTCTTGGATCGAAATCTTATTTCTCTCTCTTGGTTCATTCGAAAATCTCCTCTCTTTTCTTCTTGATTAAGAAATCTCCTAATTAGGAGTTATCCCAATCCAAATCAGTATTTGGATAGGGGATAATCTTAATCCTTTTCCCAGATAGAGTTAGCTTACTCCTGATCTTATCAGGAGGTTACCAGATTCAAATCTGATTTGAATTTGGTCTCTAAGAGTGGATAAGGCTAAGAGCCCAATCCTTTTTGCTAACTTCAATCTCAAATTCGCCCCATTGATGGGTGATCATATCAGCCCACTTCGAAATGGGCTTTTGGCCCATTAAGTATTCAGTGTTTAATTAGTTTCCAATCTGCTGCCCAGTTGGGCTTCTTTGTATGGCGTGGGACCCAAGCATTGATCTACACACCAGCCACATGGGTTCGGCCCAGCCTTTAATACAAGGCCCAGCCGAATTCACTGAAAAACTCAATGAACCCCTTGAGTCCATCGTATGAACCCTATGGGCCCAACACTTACATTAAGTGGTCCCTGGGCCAAGTCATCTTATAAAAACCCAGGGACTGTGGGCAGGTGCAAGATTAGCCCATCAGGTATTATCCTAAATGGTCTTACACTTAACCTCTCAGCCCCTAATGATCAAGCACTGCCCGACAAGAGAGGACCTCTCCCTCGGCTGCAAGGAACAGTGCCGCACTCTCCTCTCACATGGATCCCGGGAATTAAAACCATTTGCAAACATTTTGAAACCGTACATATATATGTAAATATATTAATTTTGCAAAAACAAAATTCCAACGATTGAAATCAACTGCCGGCAGTTTGGTTTCCATCAGAGAGAGTGCATTCCCGATCATTACCCTTTGTCCGACAAAGTGGCTGATTCTGTCACTATGACCACCCACTCAGATGAATTCTCAAACTGCCCCAACATACCCAGGTTTTGATCCCCACTCAGGATCTCACTGATTGGCATATCAAAGGCAGCCTGATCCAGCACCTAGTGAAGTGTCATAATCGAGTCTAGGGGTCAGGTGTAACTTTCCAGTTTTGCCCATCTATCTCCAAGGTCCAGGGCAAGACTGGAAATCTGGTCCGGTTCAAGGATTCAAGTAATCCCATGCTGTATGTGCCTCGGGTCTTACCCTGATGGCTGAGACAGGCCATCCCAACACTTGGTGGCACACCAGTATCAGCCTTGGCAGGATAAATCTCCCCAGACTTATCCAACGGCTGTGAACATTTAAAACTAACATGAGTCTCTACAAATGTCCAGTTTTAGGGTTTTACACAGAATTAAACCAAACAACATGAATCAAACATGCACTTTATTTATTTCCACTAAATGACAAAAGTACATCAAAATGATTGAAGCTAAGGGCATACAAAACTGTCTAACAGAGAGTAGTGAGAGTGGGGTTAACTCATTAGAAGTTCCTTTACCTGTTCCATTAAGTGATGAGGGATGTAATGGGGAGGGTTGTCAGAGGTGTTAGGATTTGAGAGTCTATCATAGGCGGTGGAGGCAGGTTGATTTCGGTCATCAGCAGTCCAGGCCAGCTCCAGTTCCTTCTACGAATCCAGATCCAGGTACCACAGTCCCTTTATCAGATCCAGGTCCCCCTGAGATACTTTCCACTGTTGCTACTTTACCTCCTTTGGATGACCTTGACCTCCCCATTGCAGTCCGTAAAGGCAAACGACGTTGCACCACATCCACAGCTCACTGCATTTCCCAGTTTCTGTCCTATGATCGCCTGTCCCCCTCTTACAGGTCCTTTCTCACATCCATTGCTGATATTCCTATTCCCAGAACAGTGCAGGAAGCCTTGTCAGTTCTTGAGTGGAAAGATGCAATGAAGGTTGAAATGGATGCCCTTCTGAGGAATAATACTTGGGAGCTAGTTAATTAGCCTAAAGGAAAGAAACCGGTTGGATGTAGATGGGTATTTACTGTGAAACATAATGCTGATGGTTCTATTGAAAGGTATAAGGCTCGGTTAGTTGCAAAGGGATTTACTCAGACTTATGGTATAGACTACTTGGAGGAGGTACCCTATTACCCTAGGGTTTCTCCTCAGGGGGAGAGTAGTGAGAGTGGGGTTAACTCATTAGAAGTTCCTTTACCTGTTCCATTAAGTGATGAGGGATGTAATGGGGAGGGTTGTCAGAGGTGTTAGGATTTGAGAGTCTATCATAGGCGGTGGAGGCAAGTTGATTTCGGTCATCAGCAGTCCAGGCCAGCTCCAGTTCCTTCTACGGATCCAGATCCAGGTACCACAGTCCCTTTATCAGATCCAGGTCCCCTTGAGATACTTTCCATTGTTGCTACTTTACCTCCTTTGGATGACCTTGACCTCCCCATTGCAGTCCGTAAAGGCAAACGACGTTGCACCACATCCACAACTCACTGCATTTCCCAGTTTCTGTCCTATGATCGCCTGTCCCCCTCTTACTGGTCCTTTCTCACATCCATTGCTGATATTCCTATTCCCAGAACAGTGCAGGAAGCCTTGTCAGTTCCTGAGTGGAAAGATGCAATGAAGGTTGAAATGGATGCCCTTCTGAGGAATAATACTTGGGAGCTAGTTAATCAGCCTAAAGGAAAGAAACCGGTTGGATGTAGATGGGTATTTACTGTGAAACATAATGCTGATGGTTCTATTGAAAGGTATAAGGCTCGGTTAGTTGCAAAGGGATTTACTCAGACTTATGGTATAGACTACTTGGAGACTTTTGCTCCAGTAGCAAAGATGACCACTATTCGAGTTCTGCTACACCTTGCAGCCAGTTATTCTTGGCCCTTGTTCCAGATGGATGTTAAAAATGCCTTCCTCAATGGAGACTTACAGGAAGATGTCTACATGCAGTTACCTCCTGGATTTTATGATGCAGAGACAGGTAAGAAGGTTTGCCGGTTGATTAAAGCCTTGTATGGACTAAAGCAGTCCCCCAGAGCTTGGTTTGATAGATTCAGACAAGCCCTAGAAAAATTCGGCTATGTACAGGCCCAGTCAGACCATACATTGTTCATTAAAAGAGTGGACTCTTCCTTGACTTTGCTTGTTGTATATGTGGATGATATTGTAGTGACAGGGAATGATAACAGTGAAATTGAGTCTCTTAAACAACTCCTTCATCAAGAGTTTGAGGTGAAAGATCTGGGAGAGCTACGATACTTCTTGGGTATTGAGGTTGCTAGATCTAAACATGGGATTTTTATTTCTCAAAGGAAGTATGTTCTAGATCTATTGGAAGAAACTGGGAAGTTGGGTGTTAAGCTTGCTGGTACACCTATTGAACAGAATCACAAGATCAGTAAGCTATGTTCCAAGGGTTGGTTGGAAAACTCCTCTATCTTTGTCTCACACGACCGGACATCAGTTAACAGTCAGCGTTGTCAGTCAATATATGCACTCTCCTAGAACTACTCACCTCCTTGCAGTTGAGAGAATATTAGCATACTTGAAGAGATGTCCAGGTAGAGGTATATTATTCAAGAATAATGATCACATGAAGATAGAGGTCTATACTGATGCTGATTGGGCTGGGAGTGTTGATGACAGAAGGTTTACCTCTGGATATTGTGCCTTTGTAGGAGGTAACCTTGTCTCCTGGAGGAGTAAGAAACAAAGTGTTGTTTCTCGTTCTAGTGCTGAAGCTGAATATAGATCTATGGCTAATGGTGTGGCTGAAATCCTATGGCTGAAGTCATTATTTGAGGAGTTGGGTATTGCTTATGAGAAGCCCTTAATGTTGTATTGTGATAATCAGGCTGCTATTAATATAGCTCATAATCCGGTACAACATGACAGAACTACGCATATCGAAGTCGACCGACATTTTGTCAGAGAAAGGGTTTCGTCTCAAGAAGTGTGTCTCCCGTATATCACCTCCAGCATGCAGCTCGCAGATCTTCTCACCAAGGCTGTTCCAAGGAAGAAGTTAGAGGCAAACCTATGCAAGTTGGGAATGACAAATATCTATTCCCAACTTGAGGGGGAGTGTAGAGAACACTGATGTGGACCCCACTGCTGTGGTCCCCACTGTGTTCGTATGGCAGCATAGCATATTTTTTGTTAGTTATGTCAGTGTTAGTTGTTAGTTATTGGTAGTTATTTCAGTTTGTTGTTACAACTTGTTATTTCAGCTTTATTATTAGTTTATTTGCCATGTAAGCAATAAGGGCAATTCAGTCCTTTTACAATTAGTCAACATATATAAATATTAAGAGTGGGTCGACAGATCAATAGATCAACCCTCTCTCTCTTTTCTAAATCCCTTCGTGTGCTTCTTCTTTTCTCCCTCTCTTCTTCTTTTCTTTTGAAATTTCTCCTTTTTCTTTCGAATTCAAGACTGATTGTAGTCTTGATCGACTACTGTGGCCTCTCAGTAGTAATTGGCACGGGAGGTGAATCTGCAACTGGAATGGGAACTACAGGAAGGGGATCCACAAGAGGGACGGGAAGAGGAACTACGGGGGAAGGAGAAGAAACCACAGTATCCGAGAAAAAAGGAGCCGATTCAAAGAAGGTGACATCGGAGCACACAAATGACATGGAATTTAGGGTTATAACACTTATACCCTTTCTGAGTCCTTGAGTAGCCAAGGAAGATACACTTAGTAGCTCGTGCATCTAACTTGTCTAAACCAGGCCCCAAGTTTTGAACGTAACAAACACATCCAAAGACTCTTGGGATGAGAGGAAACAGAGACAAGGTGGGAAACAACACCGAGAAGGGGGATTGACTTCCAAGGATGGACATGGGAATCTGATTGATGAGAAAACAGGATGCAAGGACATCATCACTCCAAAAATGCTTTGGGACATTCATATTAAGCATCAAAGACCGAGTAGTTTCAAGGAGATGTCGATTTTTCCGTTCAGCTACACCGTTCTGTTGTGGGGTGTAGGCACAAGAAGTTTGATGAATTATCCCATGGTGCTCTAAGTATTGCTAAAATGGTATTGAGGTGTACTCTTTGGCATTACTGGAGCGAAGAATTTTAATATGAACACCAAATTGGGTACGTATTTCAGCATAAAATTTTTGAAAAATAGAGAACAATTCACTACGATCTTTCATAAGATAAATCCATGTCATCCTTGAAAAGTCATCAACAAAAATTACAAAATACTTATAGCCATTGTATGACATCACTTTGATCTTACCCCAGACATCAGAATGAACTAAAGAAAAAGGACTCAAGACACGACTATCAACTCTTGGACTAAAAGAGACTCTATGATGTTTCCCAAGCTGACGTGACTCACATTCCAAAGATGAAAGATGACTCAAGGAAGGAACAACAACTTCAGAGCCTTGAGAGAAGGATGACCAAGTCTGCAGTGCCATTGAAGAGGAGTAAGAGACAGCTGAAAAGCTACTGGAGGGCCACCACCATCAAGGTAATACAATCCACCTGCCTCATGCCCTCCACCAATCTTCATCCCTGTCTTGAGATCCTAAAACATACAAGAAGAGGGATAAAAGGTTATGGAACAATTAAGTGACTTGGGGACATATAAAACAGATGATAAAGACAAGGAGGAGAGATCAACATCACCAACACCACAGATGGGAGATGTAGAACCATTAGCAAGAGTAACTGTTTGAGATGTGGAGGACCGAGAAAGAGAAGAAAATACATTAGGAGTCCCAGACATATGGTCCGAGGCTCCGAAGTCAATGATCTAGTGTGAAGACTTGGAAACCAAGCAAGCCATACCTGAATGGGCAAGGGTAGCTGTGTTCTGCTGAGAAGATGTCTAAAGAAACTGCTCATATACTGCACGGGGTACACTCACCATATCCTTCCCAGAAACACCAGTAGATGTGGAGGGGATCGGGTCAGTTTGTTGACTTTCAATAGCTGTACCACTACCCTTAGTCACAGCATGGTTAGCCCAAGTGTTGGGTGGACCATGTAAATCATAGCAGAAATTAACCGTGTGCCCCTCTAATCCACAGTATGTACACTTCCTAGGGGCATTACTTCTTTACCACAACCTCCCCCTGAGTCCCGATCTCTACTCCGGTCACCAGCACGGTTAAACATGGGACCACCACGGTTACCTGCCATTCCGTTTTGTTGTGGAGTGCCAGGACAAGATCTCTGGGATTGAATTCCATTGTCTCTCAAGAAAATTTGAAAGTCTCCATCAAGGTATTCACCCCCCGAGTTTGAATGGAGAACCCCAATGTTTGCATCAAATTGGTTTTTGATTTTTGCTAGGAAATATTTAAAGGTAGAAAAAACTTCAGATTTGTTTCTCAAGAAATATATCCATGTAAAGCCAATCATCAATAAATGTAACAAAATATTTAAATCCCAACCTGGAAACAACTGGAGACAACCAAACATCACTATGTACTATTTTAAAAGGAACAGAAGCATGTTCAACAATTGAAGGAAAAGGTAAAACATGGCTCTTACTCAAGCAACAAGAAATGCAAGCCTTATCCACATTATTAAAAGAAGTAGATTTAGAAGACAAATAACTATCATGAAACAAAGACTCAAGTTTATTTGCATAGGGGTGACCAAGACGCCTATGCCACAAGTGCCATACATTGTTTTTGCAAATAACCTCAGTACTAGGAGTGGTAGTAAGCAAACAGGATGTGGATGAATGCCCTGGTGTCTTTTCAAATTCCAAGGCAAATAGCCGACCCAGCCTACGCTCCTTCCCTTTCACCGTCCTAGTGTGTTGGTCCTGTATCAAACAACCATCATGGGAAAAGGAAACAGTGTTGCCATCCTCAACTAGCTGACTGACTGAGATCAAATTCGTTGTAAGTTTAGGAACAAAGAAAGTTTTAGGTAAATGAAGGCAATAATTGACAGATGTAGACAAATCGTTGCAACCAACAATATCCAATTTCTCTCCATTAGCAGTAATAATATGTTTATTCAAGGATTTGGGTTTAACGAACTGACCAATGTGTGCCCCTGTCATATGGTTAGAGGCCCCGGAATCAATGGTCCATAAGTGACTAGGAGAGGAACAATAATACGATGACTCACCGAAAAGACTAATGGCTGAAAAAGCAGAGGAAATAGTTGAGGATACTAGCTGCCGCATTCTTTCTTCTGTAAGAGTCCTAGAATTTTCACCCATTCTTGTTGAAGTCGTACTCCCTGTATCCGCACCTTCAGTTGTTGAAGCTGTACTCCCTGTACCTACTGCAAACAGCATGAGAATATTATTCCTGAATGTACTCCCTTTGCTGGCCGGGTAGGACATTCAGGAATAATATGCTCATGCTGTTTGCAGTAGGTACAAAAATTTTTCTTCTGACAGTGTGAGACATGTCCATATTCCTTGCATTCATAGCATTGTACATGGGACAAGTCCTTCTTGGGCTTGGATTTGTTCATCAGAAAGGCTGTCTCTGTTCCACAATCAGATTTCAACCTCAAGGTCGATTGAGTAATGAGTCTAGTTTCCTCCCTGAGAATCTCCCCCAAAACTGTGTCAAGTGTGGGAGGAGTGCCTCTACTGAGAATCTTGGACCTTACAATTTCATATTCAGGTCTCAGATGCATCAGAAAATGCATGGTTTTCCTCCTATCAAAGTGTTCTTTCAGATTTTTGATGCAACAAGTAGAGATGCTTTCACCCATGTGAACTAATTTATATTACGTCCACAAATTCACAAAACCAGCATAATACTCCTGTATTTTCTTCTCACCCTGACTGTAAGAAAATATCTCTCTCTCAATTTGATACTGACGAGAGATGTTGGACGGTTGGTACACCTTTTCCATATAGGTGAACATTTCACTAGCAGTTCGATAACTTCAAATTGGAATAGCAACCTCAGTTTCAACGGACCCAAGAAGCCAAGACACTACTTTGGCATTGTCGATCTTCCACTGTTTCAGCCCCTTGGAATCAGACTCATCTGGTTGTTTTGTGGAACCATCCACAAATCCCCATAGGCCATTTCCCTCAACACAGAACTGGAAATGGAATTTCCAGAAGGCATAGTTTGTTCCATTGAACTTTACTGGTAGAATATCCCTTTTCTCCATGGCCATTTCAGCAATGAGTAAGCAAAGAAAACTAAGAAAGTAGACCAGCCGAAGGTCCAAATGAATCCAAAACTTGATGGAATATGTGTGTCTAATCACACACCACAAGGAGGAATCAAAATCCAATAAAGAAACCAGCCACACAGAGTTTTCGAACTGATAACAGTCCAAAAAAGTTAAGTTTTCTGGACTGTCAAACAAGAAGAAGGGAAAAACACCCTTCAAAAGGAATCCGAACCAGAACTAAATTATAGATCTATATAGATCTGACCTGGGCGACTTCAGATCTGAAGTTTCACACTTATGCCCTTATCTTACAATGTTATGGAAAGGACAGTTATGCCCTTATCTTACAAGAAAGAATTAAACAAAAGATAGTGTACATAAGTTACAGCATAAAAGAGTGGTCCCAAGGGCCAAAAAGGAAAGATGTAAGAAACATAATCAGTTTCTACATCTTCAACTTGCGACAGATCACTTTCTAACTTTACAGTTTTTCATCATCTTAGGACACATATGCAATTCTTGATATTAATCCCTAAGACCTTTCCTGACCTAACTGATGTCTACCTTTAAGCTGCATTTTATAAGAGCATAAATGCAGAACCATTGCAAATTTGTCCTCCAGTTCAGTTTTACAGTTGTTTGGTAAGAATACGTCTTTGTACTGAAAATGAGAGTAAATTTGTTTTTTTCCCTGATGTTTTTGCATTCAAAATGGGAGCAAGAAGCAAACTTTTGCACTCAAAATTGGTCAATGTAAAAAAGGTAGGTTCCAGTTTTTAAATTCGTCTTTGTACCCATCACAACCAAACTCAATACAAAATTTATCAATGCAAAACTGAACCAAGTTTGCATTCTCACTTTTTGACCAAATTTGCATTTACTTCAACACATATGCCTTTTGCACTCTTTCCAAATGCAGTCTTAGTTTTATAATCATCACTAAACCCTATTACAAATAATTAATTCTTTCCTAGACTCATCCTTTGGTCATAACTGTTCTACATCAGTTTTGTATCAAAGTAATTAATCCTATATCAAAAGTGCAAGGGGTTCCTAGAGTCTGAGCCACAACGCAAAGCATGTTCTTGAACAAAAGTGAGGCATTATTTTTTGCAAAAAAAGATAAATAAGTAAGAGTAATTAGTCTACAAGAATATGAAAACAAAATTCTTGGAGATATAAGATATTTTACAAAATGTAGATCAATGGGATAGAGAATTGTCTTATTATCACCAAGGTTGTAGCCTAATATGTTGAAGTCTTATATAGGATAAAACATTATAGGTATAACCTACAATATAGTAAATTTCCTATTGAGCATTAAATTCAAAGTTAATTCATCAAAGCAAAGCAACAAGCCAGGTGAGGATCACTTGGGTTCAATGGAGGTGCATTTTACAAACTGAGCCTCATTTTGTGGGTAAATTACAGATCACCACATTGTACTTTGGGGGTAGTGACACTTAGCCCACCGAACTTCCATTTGCAACAAAGGCCCCCTAAACTTTCAGATTCCAATACTTCGCCTCCTCTCTGCTAACTGGATTGATAAAGTTAATTTACTAAAATGCCCTTTTGAGATACGTATGGGCAAGGGGTAGCATTTCAAAATAATGAAAATGGGTAGGTTAAAGTACATTATCTCTTCTTCACCCACTTTGCTTCTAAGCCCTAAACGAACAAAATCCTCATTACAAGAAAGAAGAAGAAAGAAACATAAGTAAAGGGTTTATACTAATATGTAAGA
This sequence comes from Nelumbo nucifera, assembly GCF_055504915.1. Taxonomy (NCBI): domain Eukaryota; kingdom Viridiplantae; phylum Streptophyta; class Magnoliopsida; order Proteales; family Nelumbonaceae; genus Nelumbo; species Nelumbo nucifera. The sequence continues at coordinate 910,160 of NC_142652.1, read as the reverse complement.
GAAGGGGCAAAATGGTCCCACAAATTAAAGAAAGGGTAGTTTGGAGATTAGGAAATATTTCACAAGCACAAAACAATCATATGAGAATCTTTTTCAAAGTTAACTGACAGAATGCTAATGGAGGGGGCAAAGTGTTGGAATCTGAAAATTCAGGGGGGTCTTTGTTGCAAATGAAAGTTCAGGGAGCTAAGCGTTATACAGTTTTACAAGTAACTGTTTTAGTGGCAGTAATCTGTAATTTACCCTTTTTTGATAACTGTTTCTTCATTAATGAAAAAGTATATACATAGTTTTATATAAGACAAGGATAGGCGAGAATTTTCTGCCCATCCCCCACAAAAAATTTAACTACAATACAGCCCAAAAGAGTTCATCCCTGTTTACCCCCATGTTTGGCAAAAGTGTCAACCGTGCTGTTGGTCAATCTTTTAATCCACTGAACTCTGATTTCCAGATTCATAGTCAACCATTTGATTTCCTAGAGTTCCCATCTATAGGTTTGTAGAGCCTTCTCTTCATGGGTAAGCCAAATGACCACTATCTCGAAGTCACATTTAATGATTAATTTAGTGATATTTATGTGATGAGGCATAAAATATGCCCACCAATAGATGAAGCACAGAATCTATTCACTCCCTCGTGTCTGATGAGGTGGCTCGGACCGGGTTCAATCTGCGGTGAGCTGAGCTACAAAGCCGAGCTGAGGGTCTGAGCTGGGATCTGCTGAAACGAAAGAGAGTTTAGAGTGCCTGGGTAAATTTTACCCAGGAAGACAGCTTAAGTCAGTAAGTAGTTCAATCAGAGAAATTGGGAGAGAGTGAGAGCTTATGTGTTCATACCCTTTTGAAGTGGTCCTGGGGTCTTTTTATAGCCGCCTGAGGTTCAGGTGCTGCTGGGTAACATCTCGGAGCCTTGTACAGAGCTATTTCCTAAATTCTGGGGTGTACTAGTCAATTGATTGCTAGATCTGTGTGGCGGTTACAGGTCGCCTGCTGGTCTTGAGGCGGTCAACTCGGTGGACCGCTCCCTGTGTTGATGTTACAGTGCTTACGCGGGCATTGCCTTCGGGACTGTTTTGGGTGAGCTGGGGCTGTCACAGGATTGAGCTCGCCCTAGCTCGGCCGTGTACTAGATACTGACTGCCTCGTTTTACTTTGGCGAGCTGCTCTGCTATGCTGGACGCTGTGGGCTGAGCTTGCTCTATCTTGGTCGTGTACTCGCCCCACTCTCGAGTCACTATTTAGTAGACAAAGAGAGTAGAAGTTCCTGGGGCAATTTTGGTTCACTCTTAGGTATGTTTCACCTTTTGAATCAGTTCGGTTCAGCTCGGTCGGTTCAGTTCGTTTGATTTGGCGCGGTTGATGAGGACAACAGGCTTTTTTAAATTTTGAAAATGAGCACCGTTTTTTCAAACTCCTGCAATTGGCGCGCTGACAGGTTCGGCGCGTGTCTGTTGGCAGCTGTCAGCAGCCTGTCAGGCGCAGGCGCCCCTAGATCATGGGAGACGTGCTCCTATCACGTAGTTTCCAATCTGGGCCGTTGACTTTTATTTTTGCGAGCTTTAAATATGGGGGCCTTCGAGGTCCCCACCTTGTCACTGTTCTTTGGCTTTTTCTAAGGATAGGTGCGTGGTGAGAATTTGGAATTTCTTGCTGAGGCGAGCTTTGTTTTCCGCAGGCGAGCTGTTTTTTCTTCCTTTGCCAAGTTCGGAAGCTAGCGTTCTCTTGGTGAGTACTTTATTCTTGATATGTCTCACAGTTCCGTTGAGAATAGGGTTCGTTGTAGTGGGTCAGGAGAGGAGTCTAGCTCCTTAGATGAAGAGTCTTTCGAGGTTTTCTATGATGGGGCTATGGTGGGCAGATAGGCGGAGGATGAGGCTGCAACGACTTCATTTGGGGAGACCGAGTTGTCGGGGGACAAGGTGGTAGAACTGTGTCATAGGTACGAGGTCCCAAATGAGTACCAGTGGATCATGCCCAGTCCTGGTCATTATCCTTGGGAGCATGGCCTGGAGGGTTTATGTGTCTACAAAGAGTCTTTGGCGGCTAGCCTTCGTTTTCCCCTTCATCCCTTCATCATTGTAGTTCTGATGCGTTATCGGGTATCCATGGGTCAGCTCGCTCCTAATGGGGTTAGGACATTGATTGGGTTAATCAGTTTGTTCCACCATTGCGGCTTTCCCTTGAGTGTTGAGGCCTTCTCGGCTTTGGTGCACATGAAGTGGGTTTCGGGTCCCTTCTGTTTCTGTCTCCCCTTTCGCAGTGGGAAGAAAATTTTCAACTTCCCAAATAAGGTTAGGAATTGGAGGCATCGCTTCTTTTTTCTTAAGAAGGTAGGTGGTTGGGGCTGTAGTACTGCCTGGTACAACAATCCTCAAAATGTTCCTGAGTGCAAGGATGACAAGCTGTGGGCTACCGTTCAGCAGCTCATCCGAGAACATGTTAAAATTGAGGATTTTCTGGCCGAGCCGATGCTCGTGCAGGCAGGCCTGAGCCGAATAGGTGGGTCGGATGTCTGGCCACTTATTGCACATTCAGTTCAGGTTGCTTGCCTATTTTTTTCTTCCTTTTGATTTGGTAACTGATACCCTTTTGCTTTTTCCAGGTATGGCGAGCTTAGCTTCAATGATGTTTGCTGATGCTGAGTGGAGGTTCTCCCACAGGAAGCGTCGAGTTGAGCGCAGGCTATCGAGGGGTGTAGCTTCTTCTTCCGGGACTCCTATTGTCGACTTGGAAGGGGAGGGGGATCCGATGCTTACTGAGTAGGATTCTTTTGATCCTGGGAGAGGCGGGTCCCCACCTTTCCGACATCCCTCCTTTTGTTCCCAGTATTCCTGATGTGAAGGTAATTGATTGGTTGAGCGATGTCCAGGTAGCGCTTCAGATTGGCAGGGGCATTCTTTTTCCGGCGGATATGCAATGAATCGCCGAGATGGATCTTGCGGAGGCCGGAGCTCGGATGACCCAATGCATTATCCAGGTGCCTTCTCCCTTCGTCCTTCTCTTCTCCCCCCTTTTTTCTCTTATTTTTTTGAAGTGCCTTACTCCTGTCTTTCCTTTTATAGGCAAACTCTTATGGCCAGGCCTTGTTGGATCATGCCTACTCCAGCCAGAAGGAGCGAGCTAGTCTGCAAACTAAAGTAGGTTTGCTTAACACCAAGGTGCAGAAGCTCAGGTTTGACTCGGAAGGGGAGCATGTAGAGCATCAACGTTTGTAGCACGAGCTGTCAGAGATGAGGTCGAGGTGTTCCTAGAAGGAGTGCCTGAGGGCTGAACAAGCTAGGGCAGAGGCGGTTGCTTCTTACCTAAAATCTAGGGCTGTTCATAAGAAGGCCCAACCCGACCAAACCGACCAAACCGACCAACCCAGACCGACCCAACCCGAGTTGGCCGGGTTTTCATCAGCACAGGTCGGTTTCGGGTTGTGCAAATTCCTAAACCGATGATTCGGGTCGGTTTCGGTTTTCACACCCGAACCGAACTGACTTAGTTCCTAGTTCAAACATGAAGTTCCAAAGCCCATTAGGCCACCTAGTTTTTGAATGGTTGCAAGAAACTTTGGATTAGTGAATAGTGATTAATGAACAACTTTTGTGATTAACTTTTCATTTAAATTTTATCATAGGAGATGGCTGAAATGATATTCAATTTATGACTGTTTTTAAAATTAGCAAGATTTTATCACAAGGATGAACTTAGAATCGAAACCGACCCAAACCGACCCAACCCAACTCAAACCGACCAGGTCGGTTTTTCTTAACACTGGGTCGGTTTCAGTTTCTATGTTAGGTAACCCGACCAGGTCGGGTCGGTTGGAAAAACCGTAGTAAACCGACCCAACCCGACCCGTGAACAGCCCTACTAAAATCCCCCGCGTACGAGAACCAGCGAGCAGTGGATGGTATTCCTTCAATGAAGAGGGGTTTCAAGCTATGCTGCCATTACCTTAAGTCTCTTTTTCCCGACCTTGATGTTAGCTCTGCTACTTCTCGGAAGGTGCCGCTCGATCTCGTCACCCAAGTGGACCAGGAGCCGCTGACCCTGTCAGATGAAGAGGAAGACGATGAAGAGGGGTTTGATGGGGGAGATGGCGAGGAGGCTCAGGATGATGCTGGTGGTGAAGAGTAGCCTGTCTCTTAGCTCGGACGAGGAATCTGTGGTGGTCTGTTGGTGTTCTCAGTTGTTCCGGGGGCTTTTATGCTCCTGTGAAGATCTTGGGGCCTGCATGCCCCGTATTTGTCCGAACTTATGAATATATATTTTAGGCGGCCATTTGGCCTGCTTCTTGTAGGGAGGGGGGGTTCTGGTTCTCCCCCTTTTTCTTTCTTCAGCAAAGGAGCTTTGTTTCTTCCATCGTTCTTGTTTTCTCTGTGTGTCTTAGCTATGCTGTGTTGTTTTGATCTCTCCTGTTACCTGCTGTTGGTCGAGCTGATTTTTGGCACTAGCGAGCTGTTTAAATCCTTATTTCAGGAATAGTGTCGGTGTAGATTGTCTATGTTCCATGCTTGGGGGATCTTTTTGCCATCAAGTGTCTCAAGTTCATATGCATTCCCGCCGAAAATTTTAGAGACTCTATAAGGTCCTTTCCAATTCGGACCGAGCTTCCCTACTCCAGGCTCAGGCACCATGATTTTCCTAAGTACTAGGTTGCCGACCCTGAAATTACGTTTCCTAACTTTAGCATTATAGTATTGCACAACATGCTGTTGATATGCTGCAGTCCGAATGTGAGCAAGTTCTCTAGTTTCTTCTAGTAGGTCGAGGTTAGCTCGCAGTTCTTCTTCATTTGATTTTTTAGCGTATACTTCAGATCGCAAGGTTGGAATTTCTATTTTTGTTGGTATCACAACTCCAGTTCCATAAGTTAGGTTGAAGGGCATCTCACTGGTTGCTGTTTTGGCAATGGTCCTGTAGGCCCATAGTACACTGGGTAGCTCGTCCACCCACAATCCTTTGGCTCGAGATAATCAAGCCTTGAGTCCTCGTAGTATTGCTCTATTGGTGACTTCAGCTTGCCCATTAGCTTGGGGATGCACTACCGACGTGAATCTTTGCCTTATTCCCATTTGATCGCACCAATCTTGAAACTTAATGTCTTCAAACTGTTTTCCATTGTTGGAGACTAATACTCTTGGTAGACCAAACCTGCACACTACACTTTGCCAGAAAAAAATTTGGACGCTGCGAGCTGTTATTGTCACTAAGGATTCTGCTTCCACCCACTTAGTGAAGTAATCCATAGCTACCACCAAAAACTTTTTCTGTCCCTTCGCCGGTGGGAAGGGCCCTAGTAGATCTATGCCCCATTGCGCAAATGGCCACGGGTTGGTCAAGTATCTTAGGTCAGCAGCGGGTTGATGTAGGATGTTTGCATGTTGTTGGCACTGATCGCACTACTGGACCAGCTCAGCTGCATCTGCTTTCATGGTGGGCCAGTAGTATCCTTGTCGCAAGGATTTCTGGGTGAGGGCTTTGCTCCCTAGGTGCCCTCCACAGAGGTCTTCATGGATCTCGCATAGAACTTGGTTTGCCTCAGCTCATCTTAGGCATCGTAAGTAGGGCATCGTGAAGGATCTCCTGTAGAGCAGCTCACCTACTATCACGTAGCGGGCTGCCTGTCGCTTTATTCACCGAGCTGCATTTCTTTCTGTTGGTAGCATGCCATGTTTCAGGTAATCGTAGAGTGGGTCAATCTAGCTTGGTTCGGCGGTAGTAATGTTGGCGACCTCCTCTCTTGCCTTTTCTATCGAAGGTCGTGGTAATTCTTCTATGTAGATGGTTCGTTTTGTCGAGTCAATCGTGCTCGCTAATTTGAAGAGGGCATCAACCTCCGTTTTTTCTGATCTCGGAACTTGTTGGAGATACATGATTCAAAAACTGGCAGGAGTCCTCTAACTTTGGTGAGATATGCCATCATGGAGGAGTCCTGAGCCTCATAGTTCCCATTTACCTAGTTTACGACGAGCTGAGAGTCGCTGCATATGACCGTGTTTGGCTCCTACTTCCTTTGCTAATGCCAATCCTGCTAGTAGGGCCTCATATTCAGCTTCGTTGTTTGATGCCCGGAATAGAAACTAGAGCGCATATTCCGGCTTTGTTCCGCAAGGTCTGTATAGTGTTAACCCAACTCCGCTTCCGCCCTGGTGAGACGAGCCATCTACCTAAAGTATCCAGGGCTCCTCGTCCCAGCTCGCTATCTCGCGAGGTGGGGGCGCCGTGTTGGATAAAGCTTCTGTTGCTAGCTCCATCTGCCTGGGCGACGACGAGCTGAAGGTACTCTTGGCAATGAAATCTGCCAGGACCTACGCTTTAATTGTTGTGCGCGGCTCAAACCAGATATCATATTCATTGAGCTCGATTGCCCATTTGGTGAGTCTCCCCGAGATTTCGGGTTTTAGGAGAATTTGTTTCAATGGCTGATCTGTTAGCACCACTATGGAGTGCGCCTGGAAGTAGGGTCTCAGCTTCCAGGTGGCTAATACCAAGGCGAAGGCAAGCTTCTCAATGTTTGGATACCTTATTTCGGTGGCATGGAGTACTTTGCTAACATAGTATACTGGAAATTGTGTTTTTTCTACCTCTTTGACAAGGACTGAGCTTACCACTTCATCACTTGTAGAGAGGTAGAGTTTGAGCTCGTCTCCCACCTCCGGCCTGGTCAACAGAGGGGGTGAACTAGGGTATTGCTTTAGTTCGTTGAAGGCGAGTTGGCATTCCTCGGTCCATTCTAAGGTCTGGTTCTTTTTTATGGCCTTGAAGAAGGGAAGACACCTCCCAGTTGATTTGGACATAAATCTGTTCAAGGCCGCTATTCGTCCTGTTAATCTTTGAGTCTCCTTAACCGTCCTGGGTGGTCTCATGTCTAAGATCGCTTGGGTTTTTTCTGGGTTAGCCTCTATGCCTCGTTGGCTGACGATGTAGCCCAAGAACTTTCCTGAGGTCACACCGAAAGCACACTTGTCTGGGTTTAACTTTAGGTTGTGTTTTCGCAAAACTTCAAATACAAGATTTAAATCAGAAACTAATTCTTTTGAAAATAGAGTTTTTACAACCATTTCGTCAACATAGAACTCAACTTTATTGCCAATTAACTTTGAGAAAACAAAATTCACTAATCGCTGGTAGGTCGCTCCAACATTTTTTAAACCGAATGGCATGATCATGTGACAATACAGGCCTGTCTCGGTGGTAAATGCATTCTTCTTTCGATCTTCAGGGTCCATCAAGATCTGGTTGTAGCCCGAATAGGCATCCATAAAGTTGAGCAGTTCGAATCCTGAGGTTGCATCTACCAAGCGATCTATGCTGGGTAGGGGGAAGCTGTCTTTTGGGTAGGCACGGTTTATGTCCGTAAAATCTATACACATCCGCCACTTCCCATTTGCTTTTTTCACTAAGACTGGGTTCACCACCCAGCTTGGGTATTGGACTTCCTCTATGAAGTTCGCAGCTAGCAACTTCCCCACTTCTTCATTTACTACGTTCCACCTTTCCGGGGCAAGGTTTCTCTTCCTTTGCCAGATTGGTCTGACTGTAGGGTCCACATTAAGTTTATGAGTTATTAGATTGGGGTCTTTACCAAGCATTTCAGCAGCTGACCAGGTGAAAACATCTAGATTTTTTAATAAAAAGCTTACCAATTCAGATCGCAGAGGATCTTTCAGGTGGACTCCTATCCGTAGTACTTTCTCAGGGTCAGTTTTGGAGACTTGCACTGCTACTGTATCCTCGGTCGAGCGAGCTTTTTCTTCAGTGTTTTTTGGTGGAGGATCTAGGTCAATGTCAACTATCATTTTACCTTTGGCTTTCAGCGAGGCCACGTAGCATTTCCGAGACTCTAGTTGATCATCGCGTAGCACTCCCACCCCTATGTCCGTTGGAAATTTCAGTGCTAGGTGGTAGGTGGGTACCACAGCTCGCAATGCATGTAGAATCGGTCTTCCCAAGATCGCATTGTAAGGCGATGAAGCCACTACTACTAGAAAATCATGTTTCAGGCAAGCTGGGGGGGAGCCTGCTTCAATCGGTAGCCTGATCTTGCCAATCGGGCGACTACTTCCCCGCTGAATCCTACCAACGGTATATCAGCGGGTTGTAGGTCAGTTTTACTCAGCTCCATTCTTTTGAAGGCTTTGGCGAACAAGATGTTAGCTGAACTACCTGAATCTACCAAAATTCTTTTTACCTAGAAATCATTGATGAGCAATTTTACCACCAAAGCATCATCATGAGGGTATTGGATTCCTCGCATGTCATCTTCAGTGAAATAAATGACTTCTTCTATTCGGGGGTGTTTGTGTGGCTGGTTATCTTCCTGTTCTAGTTCGCGTATTGTGTTCCTCCAAGCAGATGAGGTGCATCCTGCTATAATCGAGCCTCCTGTGATCACGTTGATAGTTCCTCTAACCTGTCTCTCTGGTGCTTGTTGGTTTTTGGCAAGTGGTTCCTACTGCCTGTTGCTCTGTGGTGCTTCCCTATTAGCTTCCACTTCTTGAGTCCGCTCATCCTTGATGAAACGTTTCAAGTAACCTTGCTTAATGAGGTCCTCGATTTCATTCTTCAAGTTCCAACAATTCTCAGTATCATGTCTGAAGTCCCTATGGAAATGGCAGTACTTGTTCGGGTTCTAGTGCTGGGGTCCCCCCTCATCTTGGGAGGCCATTTCACATAATCATTAGATTGAATATGCATGAGAATCTCCTTTCTGCGAGTGTTCAATGATGTAAATACCCTGGTGTATGCGAGTGGTGTTCCCAGTCGTCGCCTTGCTCTTCTGTTTGGCGATCTGCTTTTTCGGCGTGGTGAGCTGCTACGCCTTCTCCTTGGGGATCTACTTTTATGAGGTGACCTGCTCTTTCGCCTAGTTCGACTTGTGCTTGCCTCTTCATCTGTCCGCTTCCTTTTTCCTACCTGCTCCTACTGCTTCTTCCGCCCTTATGAATTCATGGGCAATTGTGAGGAACCTTTCCATGGTAGCGGGAGGGTGGAGTTCTAGTTCCCGTTTTAGCTTGCGATGCTTGACGCCCTTTTTGGCTGCTATCAACTGAGTAGAAATCTGCTGAATTAGAAAATATGAAAGAAAGTAGTTTCTTGAAGAGAGAAGGAGAAGAAGAGAAGAAGAGACGTTGAAAGAAAAGAGAGCAATAATCTGGCCGCCCCCTTCACTTATTATTTATACTAAAATAATAGAATAGTACAAAGACAACTATGCCCTTATAGGGCGGCAAAACATAAAACAGCATATACAACACTCAAAAAACATAATAAAATTTGGACTCACATAACTACTGTGGTCCCCACCTCCTATCTAACAACTAACATAAAACATCATAAAACTAATTAATCTTCAACAAACTGTACAAAGGGATCTAAATTAGGTATCTACAACCGTTCCATGTTGAAGCGCCGGATGTATTCTCTAAGTGGTTCATTGGGCTTCTAGACTATGTTAAACAGGCACGTAGCTGATTTTGAATGCAGCGTGCTTGTGATAAATTGGTTGATGAAGAGTCAGACAAACTGGTTCCAGTTTTTTATGGATCCTGGGGCTAGTCCCGAATACCATACCCAGGCTTCTTCTTTTAAGGTAGTGGGGAACACTATACACATACTAGCGTCATTTGCTCCGTAAAGGAGCATTAGAGCTTGAAAGCTGTTAGCATGTTCTACCGGGTCTGATTTCCCTCGGTAGGATTCCAAGGTGGGTGCCTGGAAGTTTTTAGGGCATGGAGCTCCAAGAATTTCTGGTGCGAGAGGGGTTTCCCTAGTCAAGCTGGATTGTTCTGATAAGGTAATTATTCTTCCTGTTGCCGTGCTACCTTCTCCTAGACGAGCCTTGCCCCCCGCTCGAGCGTGCTGTATCTTTCTTCCTGCGCGGTGTGTTCTTTTCTTTTTTCTGGTGCCTTGCGGAGCAAGCTGCATTAGATTCAGCAGGGGCCTCCACCTGACTCTCTTCTGGTCATTGCTCATTCGGGGTTGTAGTATCTTCTCTGGTTGGTGCATGGATTTGGCTACACACTCGCGATTGGGGTAAACCTTATTGATTCAAATTGGATTGTGGGGGTTGTTGGTTGTTATGAGGCTGACTGTCCTTTGGTGCTGGTTGTCTGGACATCACCGGATGCTGTGGTTGACACCGCTGCTGAGGTTGCTGGTGAAGTTGTTGAGACTGCTGATGAAGCTGCTACTGAGACTGCTGTTGGTGTGGCTGTTGTGGCTGCTGCTGGGACGATTGCTACTGTTGTCCAGTGATAAACACAAACCTGTTCTCTCACGACCGCATTTGTTCAGTCATGGTATTGACACACCGTACTAGGTCATTAAATTGTCACGCATCCACTGTCGTGGGGGGTGCTGCTGGTTCCATAGATGGGGGGGGGGGGCATATTCACATTTTCCACTTGTGGAAGGGGAACATCGATTTGGCCAATGGTGATGGTTGGGATCTGGCTGTTGATGTTATTGGTGGAAGGATTTTCTGAAGATGCCATTAAAAGGTTTTTTTTTGAGTAAAATTTGAGATAAAGAGATGAATGAAAGGGAACACAGGCTTTTGCTGCGTTTTCCACAGATGAAGCACAAAATATGCCCACCAATAGATGAAGCACAAAATCTATTCACTCCCTTGTGTCTGATGAGGTGGCTCAGACCGGGTTTAATCTGCAGTGAGCCGAGCTGAGGGTCCGAGCTGGGATCTGCTGAAACGAAAGAGAGGTTAGAGTGCTTGGGTAAATTTTACCCAGTAAGACACTCCGATGCTTAAGTCAGTAAGTAGTTCAATCAGAGAAATTGGGAGAGAGTGAGAGCTTATGTGTGCATACCCTTTTGAAGTGGTCCTGAGGTCTTTTTATAGCCGTCTGAGGTTCAGGTGCTGCTGGGTAACATCTTGGAGCCTTGTACGGAGCTATTTCCTAAATTCTGGGGTGTACTGGTCTGTTGATTGCTAGATCCGTGCGGCGGTTACAGGTTGTTTGCTGGTCTTGAGGCGGTCAACTCGGTGGACCGCTCCCTGTGCTGCGGTTACAGTGCTTACGTGGGCGTTGCCTTCGGGACTGTTTTGGGCGAGTAGGGGCTGTCGGAGGATTGAGCTCACCCTAGCTTGGCCGCGTACCAGATACTGACTGCCACATGTTACTTTGGCGAGCTGCTCTGCTATGCTGGACACTGTGGGCTGAGCTTGCTCTAGCTTGGCCGCGTACCTGATACTGGCTGCCACGTGTTAAGCTGGCGAGCTGTCTTGTTGAGTGGGACGCTGTGTTGTTGACAGCGTCCACGTGTCCGCCGTCAATTAGGTTGACCAAAATGCCCCTCATCAATTTGTTTTGCCACTCTGATTCTTTCAAGTAAAGCTAATACCTCTACCCTTATGGAGTCTCCAACACCTGTTGGGCCTGAAAACACTGCCCTAACACCTCCATTTTCATCTCAAAAGACACCACCTACTCTGGAGGGTCATGGGTTACCCATACTACTACCATCAAAGTTGAACTTTATTACTCTACCATTGGATGGTTGCCACTGTTGTTGCACTACCACTTTCTTGGAGGATGAGCCTGCCACTTCCCCACATTTATGCATAGTATCATCAGTAGAGAAGGGTGAAAATAGGCTCAATGACTTCATCCAATGTGCTACCCTTATTGTGATGGTCTCAATAATGGCTTCTTCACTTCTTGCTAGAACTTTGTATATTCTAGCATTTCTTTTTAAGTATAGGCACCCCCAATATGTTCCATTTAAAACACTGGTTAAGAAAGATTTCAAATGAATAATAGTGGTAAATAACATCTATCCTTGTAGCAGAAAACTCATCACAGTCTTAGTAAGAAATATATTTCTACAATTCATACAACAATCCTAGGGAGATACAAAATACAATAATCTGAATATTAAATGTAGTAAATCAGGTTACTGGAAATTCACTGAACACTCGAGTGATTACATACCAACCGATGGGTTTCTTCTGGTTTAGGGCTAAACTCTTCTCTCCCCCTGACTAAATCCATGTACAAAGGAGGAAGTTGTTCAACCAAGGGAAAAACCTGCTTCATAATTGGAGGGCTAAGGTTTTCGAGTTGCTTCATAGCCATTTCTGCCTGGAAACATTTCATGAAGGAATGGCATATTCATCAGTTAAAAAATTGTTGTAATAAACCTACTACACAGAAAATAGATACTATAGAGTATAGACCTAGGAAATATTAAAGCATTTTCTTTGAGACTAAACAATCTCTACCTTGTTCAGTCATGCTCTGTCTGGGACACACAAAACAAAATAATTCTTTTACAGTGACCAGCAATAGGGGAAAACAGGTAATATTAAATGGCTAAATGAAGAATGGTAGGCAAGAATCTGATCAAATACTGGGGAAATTTCACTATTGCAGGCATTTGAGATTATCTTATAGCAGAATAAAAGAGTTAACTTAAATGTTAAGTATGTTATGCTCAAGTACCTGAGGTAAATATATGCTTCTAGCATACAAAAATTTGAATACAAGTTCCAGTGGTTTTTTAATAAAAACGGGTTAAAATTAGTCATGGCCAAGTCTATCTGGATTGGCTACACGATATTTTCATGCAAAGTTTCTTTTACTATCTTCTTGCAAAGCATGGATGCTGATGATGTATTGTAATAGACAAAAAGTACATACATAAAACAACATACTTCAGATAGCAAAGTAATATCAGATAAAATTACTCCAAAGTAGAAAGGACAACCACTCCAACATAAGAAGGCAACTTTCTCACCCCAAGGCGGACTGTTGGTGATGATGTAAACTGAGAAAGAAGTGGACCAAAGCTTTGAGCCATTGGAATAATGACAGGTGAAAACAATGGGATAGCTAAGCTTGCCTCCTGCAAAATTAATTAGTTGAGAAATGCATCAATTGATCTCTCAAAATTTTATAGATTCAGTGATAGTCGGATAGGCATTTCAGTATTAAGAAACAAACACAGACCATCCATCATATTACACAGTTGTCTAATAGACTGTTTTTCCTTTCGTTTTGTGTGTATGTGTGTGTGTGTGTGGGGGGGGGGGGGTTAATTCTTGCACAAAGGAAAAGAATACAAAAATACTATATCTAATTCTTGTGTAAAAAAAGAATCTAAACGAAACAAGTACAACAAGAACCATAAAAATTAAGGGTGAAGAAATAAATACAGCCTACTGATGACGTTGTACTGTCATTTGCTAGACCATATACTTGTTTATATTTCTTTCTTTTTTTTTTGGAGGAGGAATATTATTTTTTGAACAAAGGAAAGGAATAAATAGATACTATATTAATGTTTCTTTTGTAAAGAAAATCTTTAAAAAAATAAGTACAAAATGAAGCCATATAGTATGGTGATGATGCACTTTTTGGCAGCTCCTGGCTGATAGGTAACTCGGATGCCTAGCTGAGCAATCCCTACCTGGATGGTGGCTCTGACAGCTAGCTGAATGGTGATGAGCTGGAAGGTGGCTCTGACGCCTAGTTGTATGGAGACGAGCAGGAAGGTGGCTCTGACGCCTAGCTGAATGAGACGAGCTGGAAAGTGGCTCTGACGCCCAGCTGAACTGTCCCTAGCTAAAGGTGGCTCGGACGCCTAGCTGAACTTTCTAGCTGAAGGTGGCGAACTGCATAGTTTACTGGTCCGACCTGCAAGGAATCAATGTCACAGTGCCCTGGTTGCTTTACCCAGGGTGGGCACTCCGATGCTTAAGTCAGCGAATAAGAGATTTTTAAGATTGCTAAATGTGAGAGAGCTGGAGAGCTGCAAGAACTAAATTGCGCATGTACTCTCTGAGGTTGGAGGTAAGGCCTTTATATAGGCATTGTTTGACGTGGGCATCACGCATCGCGTCCGAGATCTCCGGGAAGATGTGCCTAACTGGTCCAAAGTCCTCAGAGGTAGTCGTGCATGTAGACTAGTCTTTGCGCCTTATTCGGTTTCTTCCAGAACATTTGGTGTGAGAGCTGACTTCCGAGAGACCTGGGAGTAACGGGATGCATGCAAAATAGGTCAGCGAGCACGTCTTGCAGGACGCCACCTGGACCTCAATCAGGTCGGCAAGCCTTTGAGGGAGGTTGCTCCTCATGTCGAGGTCACTTTGACCGGTACTGATGAGGTACCACAGGTCGGCTCTGGACGAGGTGCTGCTAGCGACCTTGAGTTGTGGACGAGGTCGCTAGCTAGATTTCCACCAAGTCGGCGGCAGAGGCAGGTCGCTAGGTCGGTGACGGAGGTAGGTCACTAGGTCGGCAACAGAGGCAGGTCGCCAAGTTGGTGGCAAAGGCAAGTTGCCAGGTCAACGACAGAGGTAGGTCGCTAGGTTGGCAACAAAGGCAGGTCGCCAGGTCGGAAGGGGAGGCAGGTCGGTGGCGGAGGCAGGTCGCCAGGTTGGCGGCAGAGGCAGGTTGCCAGGTCACCAGGTCGGCGGCGGAGGCAGGTCACCAGGTCGCTAGCTGGGACTTCATCATTTTGGCCAAGGCAAGTTGTCACCTAGGTGATGCTGGGATGTCATTCAACTGTTCTGAGATGCCATGTGTCATGATGTCAGTAGAGGGCCAAATCTGCCCTCATCAATTGCCCCCTACTCCGTAGCTGAGGTTAGCTCAGCGAAGGGAGTAGCTTTATTGTAGGTCCTTTGGCCTGTTACCAACATATTTCAAGGTCAACTTAGGGGTCCTTGATGTTGAAAGCGGTTTGGCTTCCCCTTGTAATATGTGTGTCATTGTTTAAATAGCGGGTCGGTGTCACGTCTGCACTGTCATTCCTCAGAGGTGTTGGTCGTCTACTCCTACGATAAGCCACAGGGTTCTCAACCTGCGGGGGCAGCTCTACTAATTGCAAGTTGCCAACTCGCACGGGAACCTTGAAAGGCTCAACCCGCAAGGGCAACTACAGTCTGTTGGCTGCCGACTCCCGTGGGAGCTGCAAAGGGCTTGATCTCTAGGGGCGACCTCGCGAACAAGGCTGACAAGGCTCGTCTGTGCTGATTACGTGTCGTCAGGTCGGCAGAGGTTGGTTGCCATGTTGGCGGTAGAGGCAGATTTTCAGGTCGTTGGAAGTAGGTCGCCAGGTCGGCGGAAGTAGGTTGCCAGGTCGGCAGAAGTAGGTCGCCAGGTCGGCGGAGGCAGGTCTCCAGGTCGCCAGTTCGGCGGAATTTTGACAGTCTAGTTTTGCTCTCAGCACCGCAGCCTACAAACACCTCGTCTCTTCGAAAGGATTGACCTGCGAGGGTGGCTCCACAACCTATTGGCCATAAACTCCCATGTAGAGCATGGAGGGCTCGATCTACGGCGCGACCTCACAATTTGTTGGCTATCAACTCCCACGGGAACCATAGAGGGCTCGACTTGCGGGGTGACCTCACATTCTGTTCGGGCAAGATTGCGAGAACTCGTCTGGGCTAATCATTTTGATTTTGCCCCCCTAGGGGATTCTTTCGATTAAGTGCCGTTGTTGTTTCTTGAAGATGCTATTACTTGAGGCTTAGAGAATTGGGTGAGAACTTAGCCTTTTGTAGCGTTTCCCACAAACGACGCTAATTGATGATGCACTTTTTGGCAGCTCCCGACTGACAGGTAACTCGGATGCCTAGCTGAGCAATCCCTACCTGGAAGGTGGCTCTGACGCCTAGCTGAATGGTGATGAGCTGGAAGGTGGCTCTGACACCCAATTGTATGGTGATGAGTTGCAAAGTGGCTCTGACACCTAGCTGAATGGTGATGAGCTAGAAGGTGGCTCTGTTGCCTAGTTGAACTATCCCTAGAAGAAGGCGGCTCGGACGCCTAGCTGAACTGTCTCTAGATGAAGGTGGCGAGCTGCATAGTTTACTAGTGAGACCTGCAAGGAAACAGTGTCACAGTGCCCAGGTTGCTTTACCCGGGGTGGGCACTTCGATGCTTAAGCCAGCGAATCAGAGATTTTTAAGATTGCTAAATGTGAGAGAGTTGGAGAGCTGCAAGAACTAAATTGTGCATGTACCTTCTGGGTAGGAGGTAAGGCCTTTATATAGGCATTGTTTGGCATGGGTTAGTCCAAACAACCTTGTGCAAATTTGGAGGTAAGGCCTCTATTTTGAACGAGATGCATGCAGAACCACTTAAGGCGCAAAGATTGGCCTACGTGCATTAGTCCAAACAACCTTCATAAATCCAAAACTGGTCATATCTTGGACAAGGCATTGTAACTCAACAACTTGGAGTTATAGACATGCCTTCAAGGAGATAGACTATGTAGCAAAGGAACTCAATATCACCTCCAGCTAGATTAAAAGAAGTGCAAATGACTTGGAAGATGTACTGGCAAAACAAGGGGTGGATATAACCCATTTGCTTTGGGCAAAAATCTAAACTCTTATATTTGGGGTTTAGTTTGAATGGTGCAACAACAGTACTAAAATTTAACTCCAAATTTAATTAATGAATATCCTTTGCTGATAAAAGAACAAGTGTTTTTTTAACTAAAATTAACTTATATAATATATCAAATTTACCCCTCTAGACATAAATCATAACAAAAAAATACAAGAAAACCACAAGATCTTTATATATTATTAATTACATAATCGGTTCGGGTCTTAATCAGTTTGGAATAGAAAAATTGCTCGCAAACAAATTATAATTGGGAAACAAAACTTAGAACTAGAACCAGTATAATCAATTCGGTTCGGTCCTATTGGGTAGATCCAACCCATTGACAACTCTAACAACCATCTGCCTCTTACTCTCCCACATAACTAAATTTCCACCTAGTAAGATGTAATAGCCAGTTATGGATTCTGTAGAGAGGATGGGCCGAATGGTCCATAGGCTATTTATTCTTTCTTACCTTTTATATTCCTTTCTGTAATGGGCCTTATTCTGGGCCCATCCTTTCTATGTTATGTTCTTTTAATTTCTTGCCCAACTAAGGGCCTCCTTG
Source organism: Nelumbo nucifera (assembly GCF_055504915.1). Classification (NCBI taxonomy): domain Eukaryota; kingdom Viridiplantae; phylum Streptophyta; class Magnoliopsida; order Proteales; family Nelumbonaceae; genus Nelumbo; species Nelumbo nucifera. The sequence continues at coordinate 893,241 of NC_142652.1, read as the reverse complement.
TAATTATTCAAGTTTAACTTAATAAAATAGTGTTAAGGTGTAGGAGAAGAGAGTAAGGTTCGAAACTCTCATTCTCTGAACCCTTATTGCCGCCCTCTTCTTCTTCACCTTCTACTCCATAGAAGAAGCATTTTCTGCTGTTCCTTTTTGATTTCTGCATCTATTCTAAACAGTCCCCCCATTCCTAACCACTCTCATGTGGGTGTAGTCCAGCCGATTACATGAGAGTGTTCTAGGGTTGGAAGCTTCAGCTTGTGTCGCCTGATTCTTGGAGGTCATTGGAGATTGAAGAAAGTGCCCAAGATTCAAATCTCTTGGAGAGTGGTTCGGTGACCAGGAAGAATTAGAGAAAACAGGTCGGTTTCTGAATTGGAGCTTAAGTCAGAGATTGTAAGTTGTGCTCAGTTATTTCTGGGTTATTGTTTTTGTTCTAGACTGTTGAAGTGTCTGAAGGTTCTTTGAAAACTGTACAGCTATTCGGCTGTTTTTAATCTGGTTTAACCCAGAGATTTCTGGGTTGTTTTCATTCCTTTTCTGGACTGTCAAGTTGCCGAAATACCTTTAGATTCAGTGCTGCGGGTTGTTGCTTCCTTGAGTTGTTTTTTGGGCACCTGTACAGACTGTCCCTGAGCTGTTTTTCACCTTTGACAGTGGGGTCTTCTCTGCTGCCCACATTGTGTTTGTAAAAAGGCCTCTTCATCAATATGGACTGTTCTTTGCTCTTTTTGGGGTACTTTTTGGTAAGTACCTGGAATTTCTGTTTAGAAAAGGAGCTTGGACTGGGTGCACAGTATTTGGAGGTTTTTTGATTATTTCTTGAAGGCCAAACCAAGCTGTTTAGTGTCTCGTGTAGTCAACAAGGTGCTGCTTCAGTCTTGGTTCTCACAGCTTCCGGGTGTGATTTGGTTTTGTGTATTGCTGCTTTAAGGCTGGTTTAACACAGTCCTTGCTCATCCTCATTCAGTACTTTTGTTGAAGTTGGTCGAAATCTTATTTGAAGTGTTTAAAGGGATGGACTCCTTAGAGATTGAAAATAAGAATGTTGCTGAATTCGGACAAGTTCAGGGGGCTCCAGTTGATTCTTTATTGACTGTGACCACAGTCAAGCTGGAGGGAATTAATTATCTGGCATGGTCACAATCGGTAAAGATTTATATATGTAGTAGAGGAAAGTGGGGCTTTATCTCCGGGAGCAAGAAGGCTCCCCCAAAGGATGACCCATCCTATGAGAAGTGGATGCAAGAGAATTACACTGTTATCAGGTGGCTTGTGAACTCAATGCAGCCACAGATTAGCCAACACTATCTATGGATGAATTCAGCAAAGGAAATCTGGGACAGTGTTGCAGAAACCTATTCCCAAAAACTAAATGTGGCTAGAGCTTATAAATTGAGAAGTGATGTGAAGAATTTAAGACAGGGGGAGAAACCTTTAGCTGTATACTTCTCAACCTTGAAGTCTTTGTGGCAAGAAATAGACTTAATAGAAGCTGTAACCTAGGACACCACCAATGATGCAGAGACCTACAGGAAACTGGTTGAAAGAAACAGGGTGTTTGAGTTCTTAACCGGACTAAACCCAGAATATGATATCACAAAACATAATATTTTATCCAAGGAGTCTGTCTCATTGTCACAAGCATATGCGTTGGTGAGTAGTGAAGAGAGCAGAAGGATTGTCCAGGTTCAAGGGACTGGTATAAGTGATCACTTTGCTAATATGGGAGTGAAACCCAAAGGAGTTGCAGGGACTTCTAGTGGCTCTAGGAAGAAAGAGGTTGTATGTGACTACTGCAAGAAGCCAAAACACACCAAAGACAAGTGCTGGAAACTACATCCTGATCTTGTTCCCCTTCGATTTCAGAAAAAAGCATGATAGTAAAAGGGCAGGGAGTGCAAATGTGGCTGCTGGTCCAGATAGTGACAAGTACCATACTGAAGAGATATCTGCTTGTGCACAGTTAGCAGCCATGAAAGCAGAATATGAAAAGTTTGGGAAGATGATCAGTCATTTAGAGGGCGTGACTTCTTCTTCCAACCCTTCGGGGAATTCATCCTCTTCTGCATGTGCTCATTCAGGTATAAGGGCTTCTGCCAATCATGCATCCATATCAGGTAATCTCAAGATCCCTTGGATTATCGATTCAGGTGCTTTTGATCACATGACCAATCTTTCTACCTTGTTTGTTTCATATGACTTGTTTCCTGGACGTGATAAAATCACCCTAGTTGATGGTTCTCTTGCCCCTATTTCTGGCAAGGGAACCATCAAGGCTACAGATTCTTTTTTTCTACCTTCTGCCCTTCATGTACCTAGACTAAATACAAATTTGTTGTCTGTAAGTAGTTTAACTAAGTCATTAAATTGTTGTGTAACCTTCTTTCCTTCCTACTGTGTTTTTTAGGATCTGGAGTCTCAGAAGGTGATTGGGAGTGGCCATGAGGTGAATGGAATATACCTGCTTGATACTCCGGGACAATGCCCTGATCAACCTGGGAATGTTGCTTTTGGTTATGTTTCTTCAGAGTCTATTAGTCGAATTATGTTATGTCATTTTCGTTTGGGTCATCTTTCCTTTTCTGCTTTGAGTCATTTATTCCCTGAACTGTTTAAGGGAATTAGTTTGTCCAATCTTCATTGTGAGTCTTGTGAGTTGTCAAAGCATTGTAGAAACAATTATCCTTTGAGTAATAAAAGAACTTCTTTTCCTTTTAATATTGTGCACTCTGATGTGTGGGGGCCTTGCCACTTACCCTCTATGGGTGGCTACAAGTATTTTACCCTGTTTATTGTTAATTTTTCACGGTTCACTTGGATATTCCTGATGAAATCCCGTGATGAAGTTCCGAGACTTGTGAGACAGTTCCATGAATTTGTTCTAACCCAGTTTGATACCAGGATTAAAATTTTCAGATCTGACAATGCAAAAGAATATTTTGAGAAGAACTTATCCTGCTATCTCTCTGACATGGGGGTTATCCATCAAAGTTCCTGTGTTAGGACTCCAGAACAGAATGGAGTTGTTGAAAGAAAAAATAGGCATATTGTTGAAGTTGCAAGAAGTATTTTGTTTGCCTCACATGTTCCTACAAGGTTTTGGGGTGATGCTGTTCTCACTGCTACCTACCTTATAAACCGTATGCCATCCAGGGTTTTAGGGTTTAAGTCTCCCTTCAGTCTCCTTCATCCGGACAAGGACCTTTTTCCTATTCCTCTTCGTGTCTTTGGCTACACCTGTTATGTACATATTCCAAGTGTACAAAGGCATAAATTTGAACCAAAAGCCCACAAGTGTATCTTCCTTGGTTATTCCCCCACACAGAAGGGTTACTGTTGTTTTGATCCGAAGGCTGGCACTCGGTATGTCTCAATGGATTTCACCTTTGATGAGCTTTCTCCCTTTTATGGTTCCTCCCTGGAAGGACATTGTCCAAAGGGGGAGGATGTATCACAGGTGTTTGCTCTTCCTCTTCCTGTCCCAGTTGAGTCTTTTGATGAGTTTATTTCTCCTTCAAATGAATCAAGGGAGGATCAATCATTCCATTCTCCCTGTCCCAGTGTTCTTCCCCCTTTACCTCCTCGTCCTATCTTCAACCCCAAGGTGTATCAAAGGAAAAAATCCAGAAATGAGCAGGTTGTTTCCCCTACAACTCATGAGCCTCATGCACTTCTAGTTATAGATGAGACAACAGGTACTGTTTCAACTCCCTTGGGGCCATCTTTCCCTGATCTTAATATTCTCATTGCTGTTAGGAAAGGAAAACGGAAGTGTACTGCACATTGCATTTCCAAACACCTTTCTTATAGTCTGCTTTCCCCTTCATACTTTGCCTATCTCTCTTCTGTTGCCTCTAACCCTATTCCTAGGTCTGTGTCAAAAGCTCTAAATATTCCAGAATGGAGGGGTGCTATAAGATCCTAAATTGATGCCCTACACAAGAATGACACTTGGGAAGTGGTCGATTTGCTTGAAGGGAAGGATCCAGTTGGTTGCAAGTGGGTCTTTACCATCAAATATCAGACTGATGGCACCATTGAGAGGTAAGGCTATACACAAACATATGGGATTGATTATCTTGAGACCTTTGCACCTGTTGCCAAGATGACATCTGTGAGGGTTCTTCTATCTCTAGCTGCTCACTCTGACTGGCCCCTATATCAATTGGATGTAAAGAATGCATTTCTGAATGGTGAATTACATGAGGAGGTTTATATGTCTCTTCCTCCAAGGATGTATGGAACAGATATGAAAGGAAAGGTATGCAGGCTGAAGAAATCTCTTTATGGACTAAAACAATCCTCTAGAGCATGGTTTGAGAGATTTAGAACTGCCCTTGTTAACTTTGGCTATGTACAGACACAGTCTGATCATACTCTTTTTGTGAAGAGTAGTGGACCTCCTGGCAATATACCTCATTGTGTATGTAGATGATATTGTTGTGACTGGTAATGATGTTTCAGGTATTCATGATCTCAAATCTTTTCTCCATACAGAGTTTGAGATTAAAGATTTGGGAGAATTGAGATACTTCCTTGGCATAGAAGTTGCTAAATCCAAGGATGGGATTCTTATCTCCCAAAGGAAGTATGTTCTTGACTTGCTCTCTGAAACAGGGAAGATGGGTGCTAGACCAGTTTCTACTTCTATTGATATGAGTAATAAACTCTCTGCTTCAGATGGAACATTGTTAGAAGACAAAGGAGTCTTCCAAAGACTTCTTGGAAAACTTCTGTACCTATGCATGACTCGGCCAAACATTGCTTATGTTGTCAGTTGCATCAGCCAATTCATGCATGCTCCCCGAGACACTCATATGGCAGTAGCAGAGCGAATCCTGTGTTATTTGAAGGGCTCCCCAGGAAAGGGAATTCTGTTTGCCAAGCATGGTCATATGAAACTTGAAGCCTATACTGATGCTGACTAGGCTGGAAACATTGATGACAAAAGATCACTTCTGGGTATTGCAGCTTGGTGGATGGTAATATTGTTTTTGGAGAAGCAAGAAACAATCGGTTGTTGCTCGATTTTCAGCAGAAGTAGAATACAGAGCCATGGCACATGGAGTTTCTGAACTATTGTGGCTAAAATCATTGATGGAGGAACTGGGGGTTGAGCATGACAAGCCAATGATGTTATACTGTGATAATTAGGCTGCCATCAACATTGCTCACAACCTAGTGCAACATGATAGAACTAAGCATATTGAAGTTGATAAACACTTTATTTGAGAAAGAGTCTCTTCGGGTGAAGTATGTCTTCCTTTCATCACCTCTGAAGGACAGTTGGCAGGTTTTCTCACCAAGGGCATTCCCAAGGCAAAACTTCAGCATGATACTGGCAAGCTTGGCATGATTGACATCTATGCTCAGCTTGAGGGGGAGTGTAGAGAGGATGGGCCGAATGGCCCATAGGCTGTTTATTCTTTCTTACCTTTTATATTCCTTTCTGTAATGGGCCTTATTCTGGGCCCATCCTTTCTATGTTATGTTCTTTTAATTTCTTGCCCAACTAAGGGCCTCCTTGTAATTATTCAAGTTTAACTTAATAAAATAGTGTTAAGGTGTAGGAGAAGAGAGTAAGGTTCGAAACTCTCATTCTCTGAACCCTTATTGCCGCCATCTTCTTCTTCACCTTCTACTCCATAGAAGAAGCATTTTCTGCTGTTCCTTTTTTATTTCTGCATCTATTCTAAACAGTCCCCCATTCCTAAGGACTGTTTTTCTTCTGATTCTTATCAAAGATGGATCCATCCCAATCAGAATCTGTATACCATTTAATAATTTTAATTTTTTATTGCTTTTAGTCAAAGAATAAAATGAATAATGTTAAACATGTGAAGTAGAAAATATATATAATATTCAATGGTAAAACAATTCAAAAATACCATAAAGAAGAAAAACAATTTTCACAGATCAGATTTCAAAACTGTTCTCAAAACTTTTTGGCTTTTTAGATAATCTAGATTTGTCAAATACCACCTTAATAATGGTGAAACTCCATCTTGCAAATTACAATTGGGTTGATGAGACCCCAATGAGAAGGCTAGGGTTAGAGGAACCCACATCCTTTCCCTATTTTTCGTTCTTCTTGTGGATCCTCAACCAAAATTTCTATATTGGGGCGAAATTCAGTACTCTTTTTTCTGGATTTACTTGCATGTTGCCAAACCCCCTTGAATACTATTAAGTGAATACCACAAGCCTCATCTGAATAAAAGTAAATATTTGTGACTCAAGTTGACTATATAGGGAACTTAGTTGTTGCATGTAGAAGCCAATAAAGTGGTTGTAGGAAAATGATGCAGGTCCAAGTGCAACCTCTAGAAGTATGTTCTTGATACACCAATGAAAAATTAGGTAGTTGTCTATATAACTCATCTTTTCATAGAAATAAATCAATAGATAACATTTTAACTTCTAACAGCCAAAAGAATGTGAGACTACCTTATTGTTAAAGGACATTAATACATTCCCATTTCGTTGGATGGCATATCTTGACCCTGTGGCATGAAGTGTTGCAAAAGAAACCATTATGTCACCAAGGCAGCCAAAAAGAAGAAAACCAAACCACATCATAAAAAAACTATAATTACAAAATTGTAAAAAAATAATAATACCAATCAGAAGGTGGATGACAGATCCTAAAGAATGGCCAATGCCAAAAGTAGGGAGATCATTTACCTATAGATACAAGAAATTTTAGTTTGGAAAATCATGAAAAATCAAGAAATTTCCTGCACATCATATCAGGTACTCACAATCTCTTGTAAAAACCGAAGGCACCTGTCAAATTTGAATTGTACTTCATCTGCAATGAGGAAGTGATCGAATCCACTGGCATATGGTGTAGCGATTACCATTGCTCCCCTAAATTACAGAAAAATTTTAAGTATTACTTTTTTCCCTTTATTTTTAAAATTTTATAATTGCAAATCTAAAGAGATGAGTAAAGGAAGTTATGTGGTCGTCATGCTTAGGAAATAATTTTGGCCAAAAGGAAATGACCATAATAAATACAATTATTTAAAACAAGTGAAAAGATGCATGCCCAGTGCACCTAGGCATGTGCTTGGTGTACCTTGAACCTCACCTCAGGCATGCTTTGATACGTGCCTTAGGAGAACTCACCCCTAAAAGCTAGCTGTTAGAGGGAGGGAACCCAAGCACATATATACCACACAACAGTATCCCATACTACTGATGTGGGATATCTCACATTAGCATCCCATACTACCAACGTGGGACAAATGGTTTTTTTTTTTTTTTTGAAGCTTGGTGGCTGGGCTGGGGGCTTTTCCCCTTGACCCCAACCAAGCCCCTTAAGGCAAGCCCAAACAACTCCATGTCATGGTCTAAAATTCTTTATCCCTATAAATGAAATGGTTTTATAATTTTAAATACCTTTTAGAAAATATCTTTTATTAGGAAGAATGAATTAACAGCATTAGTAAATAGGAGGTTGATGAAAGAGCAAGAGGAAGTACCTAGAATCACCATGATATTTTGCAAGATGATTGAAACTCAGCTTGGGAAGAAGGTGAAATAGTTACAGTTAGACAATGCTGCTGAATATTTCAAGAATTCCCTAAATGTGTTCTTTGAAGATGAAGGGAGTCAGGGACTATACATCAGTCCTTTTGTTCTTACACTCCACAATAGGACTTGGTGAGAGAAAGAATAGTCATTTAATGGAAACCACTTGTGCTTTATTGTTTTATAACAAGGTTCCAAAGAGTTTTTGGTATCATGCAGTGCTCATAACATCCTACTTAATCAATAGAATGCCTTCTAGGGTATTGGGTGTTGGTTCGACTGTTATTAGTGTTTAAGTTGGTCTTATTTGTGTCTTATGTTCTTAGTTATTGGGCCTTGTTATTGGGCCCAAACCTGTTTAGTGTTTTAATTGTTTTATTTGTCTAGGTGTCCCATCACTAATCAGGGGCATTCTAGTCCGTTCATGTAATATTATTTTATAATCATCTATATAAACTTGTTGGGCCGGCTGAAGAGTTTAAGCCGTCTCTCTCAGATCTTCTTCTCTTCTTCTTCCTCTCCCTCTTCTTCGACTGCTGCAATCCAGCAAACATGGTATCAGAGCAAGGTTCGTTTGTCTGATTACAGCCGCCACCTTTTGGCCCTTCTCTTTTTTTTCTTTCTTTTTCTTTCTCTCCTGTCTTGGTTGCTGTGAAGAAACTCTAGGGCTGACCGTAGAGCACAGCAAGGTCTGTATCTAGGGTTTCCCTTGGTTGTAGGGCCCAAGGGGAGTTTGTTCCAGAAATCAATGCCCTACTAGACACCTTACAGCAGGTAGTAGCCATTCGGCTGCTAAGAGAGATCTGTGTGGAATAGATCTAGGTGGAAGGGCCGACACACCCGAGATACATGCTGGGATCTTCATGGAAAGCCGAAATGGGCTCAAAATCTGAATAAGAAGCAAAGTTCAGATATGAATAAAAAGTCAGGACAACAAGGTACAAAAAAACACACTATGGCCAACATGGCTACTCAAGAGAATCAGCCCCCCATCCATACTGTGACTCAGACACATTCATCTGGATCTGACCCAAGGAAGGATATTATGAATTCCTTCCGTGACCATTTAGAGCTCTATGGTAGAGCAATTCGTCAGATGGATGCTCCTCCCTCAACCTCATTTGCGTCTACATCAGGTAACTTTGCCACAGCTTTCCATGTTGCTTCTCATACCCTGACAAGGTGAGACTAGCTGATGGATCATATGCTTCCATAGCTGGTCAAGGAACCGTCTCTCTTCCCCTCGGCCTTACCCTCTCTGATGTTTTACATGTTCCAAAATTTCCCATTAATTTGTTCTCTGTTAGTAGTGTTACTAATTCCTTAAACTGCTCAGTGACCTTTTTCCCTTCTTACTGTGTGATCCAGGATCTGGCCTCGGGGAGGACGATTGGTAGAGGATGTATGGTTGATGGACTTTACATGCTGGAGAATAAGGCCGGTCTTCATGTTACAGAGTCTAAGAGTCAGTCCTGTAAGCGTCAAGTTTATTTATGGCATTGTCGCCTTGGTCATTTATCTTTTGAGTCTTTGAAAGTGGTGTTTCCAGATCTGTTTAAGTCAGTGTTCGTTTCAGATTTCTCTTGTCAAACATGTCAATTGAGTAAACATTGTAGAACTCATTTTCTTCCAAAAAATAGTAAATCTGAATTTCCTTTTCACATTGTTCATTCTGATGTGTGGGGCCCTGTTACTTTACCATCTGAGAGTGGTTACAAGTATTTTATTACCATCATTGATGATTATTCTAGATATACTTGGGTATATCCCATGCAAACCAGGGAGGAAGTACCAAAAATTATCCAAGATTTTCAGAGGATGGTCTTCACTCAATTTCAAACTGAAATCCAAATTTTTCAGTCAGATAATGCGAAAGAGTATTTTCATAGTGATCTCACGGAATTCTTTGCTTCGCGTGGTTCACTTCACCGTAGCTCTTGTGCCCGAACACCACAACAAAATGGTGTTGTTGAACGAAAGAACCGACATCTCCTTGAAGTGGCCCGGGGTTTACTACTCCAAATGAATGTCCCCAAACGTTTTTGGCATGAGGCTGTCCTTTGTTCTACCTACCTCATTAACCGTATGCCCTCTCGTTGGTTAGAGTGCAAAGCCCCACATCAGCTTCTCTTCCCTAAGGCCCCCCTTCTTCCCATTCCTCCTCGCGTATTTGGTTGTCGGTGCTTTGTCCAAAATCTGTCTCCCACTCGTGGGAAATTGGATTCTCGTGCTATTCCTTGCATATTCCTGGGGTATTCCTTCACTTAGAAGGGATACCGTTGTTTTGATCCTGTTTCTCAGAAATTCTATGTTTCCATGGATGTCTCTTTCTTTGAGAATGAGCCTTTTTTCTCTGTTTCTCCTCAGGGGGAGTGTAGGAATGAGGAGAAACTGGTTCAGCTCCCTCCTCTTCCTGATCCTCCGCCTTTTCGTGTTTTCTTCCGTCGTCACAAAGGCCAACCAAATTCAAGAGCTGTGGAGAATCTAGAAGCTGTACCTCCAATGCCATCAAACTCCTCGGGGGCGGATCTTACTCACTCAGGTACCTTGGTTCCCAATGATGTCCCTGACCCCATTGCAATTGATACCTCTATTGCTAATGACCTTGACCTTCCTATTGCTCATAGGAAAGGTGTTAGATCGTGCACCACTAAACACCCTATTTCCAACTTTGTTTCCTATGAAAACATTTCACCCTCTTTTCGTGCATTTCTTACTTCCATTGACAGTGTCCCTATCCCTAAGAATGTGGCAGAAGCTCTTTCAGTACCTGAATGGACAGATGCCATGAAGGAAGAAATTAATGCCCTTCATAAAAATGGCACATGGGAACTTGTAGATCTTCCTAAGGGAAAGGATCCAGTTGGATGTAAATGGGTGTTCATCGTCAAACATAGGGTTGATGGCACGGTGGAGAGGTATAAAGCTCATTTAGTGGCAAAGGGGTTTACACAAGTGTACGGAGTTGATTATGCAGAGACTTTTGCTCCTGTTGCCAAGATGAACTCCATTAGAGTTCTATTCTCTCTTGCTGCTAACCTTGACTGGGATCTACATCAGCTTGATATCAAGAATGCATTCTTGAATGGTGACCTTGAAGAGGAAGTTTACATGATACAACCCCCTGGTTTTCAGGCTCAAGGCAATGAACAGAAGGTGCGCAAGTTGAAGAAGTCTTTATACGGGCTGAAACAATCACCAAGAGCCTGGTTCAGCAGATTCCATGTTGCGGTTCAGCAGAAACGATACAAGCAATGTCAATCTGATCACACACTATTTGTGAAAAGAGGAGAAGGTAAAATTGCTGCTTTGATAGTATATGTTGATGATATAATTGTCACTGGTGACTGGAAGGATGAAATCCAGAGGTTGAAGAGTTTTCTTGCCACACAGTTTGAAGTAAAGGATCTAGGGCCTCCAAGATACTTCCTAGGAATTGAAGTTGCCCGCTCAAAAAAGGGTATCTTCATTTCCCAAAGGAAGTATGTCCTAGATTTACTCCAGGATACTGGAAAAATGGGAGTGAAGCCAGTTGACTCTCCCATTGATCCTAACCATAAATTAGGTGACAACCAAGGTGAACCTATTAAGGATGTGAAACGGTTTCAGAGACTTGTAGGGAGATTGTTATATCTTTCTATGACCCGCCCAGACATTGCTTATGTTGTTGGTGTCCTTAGCCAGTTTATGCATGCACCTATGTCCACTCATCTTGAAGCAGCAGAAAGAATCCTCTGATATCTTAAAAGGTTTCCAGGTGCTGGCTTGTTGTTTCAAAGACACAGGCATTTGAAAGTTGAAGTGTATACGGATGCAGATTGGGCTGAATCTCTAAATGACAGAAAGTCTACTAGTGGCTCTACACCTTTATAGGAGGAAACCTAGTTACTTGGAGAAGTAAAAAGCAAAGTGTAGTGGCTAGATCCAGTGCTGAAGCTGAATATCGAGCAATGGCTCATGGAGTGGCTGAAAGTATGTGGATAAAGAATCTGTTGAGTGAGTTGGGTTTTCCTGTGGATAGGCCTATGACCCTATTCTGTGATAACAAAGCAGCCATAAACATTGCTGCTAACCCAGTGCTACATGATAGAACAAAACACATCAAAGTCGACAAGCATTTTATCAGAGAGAAAGTCATCACAGGCGAAGTGTGTACTCCCTATGTCAGCTTTGAGGACCAACTTGTAGACATCTTACAAAAGGACTACACCACTCAAGACATCATGATTTATGTGACAAGTTGGGCATGATTGATATCTATGCTCCAACTTGAGGGGGAGTGTTAATAGATGTAACAGATGTTATTTTTTATATGTATAGTACCACAGGGGTACTATTGTACTTTTACTTCTCTTTATGTTTAGTTGTTGTCGCCCTAGTATAAATATAACATACTGCGTCGCCTGCAGTATCTTTTTGGGCTCTCAGTTCTCTCATCTCTCCTCTCCTCTATCCCTTCCTCTCTTCTTCCTATACAACAGTGACCAAGCCAGATAATTAGTTCCATCCAGCTTGACTGTGGTCACAGCCAGTAGAGAGTCTACAGAGGCTCCCAGAACCTGTCCTGATTCAACAACATGCTTGTTTTCAAAGTCTGAAGAGTTCATCTTCTTAAACACTTCAAAAATGATTTCAAACAGCTTCAAAAAACACCAAATGAAGACAGAACAAAACTGTGTTGTGAGCCAACCTCTATGCAGCCATACCAGTAATCTGCGTCACACCCGGAAGCTGGGAGAAACGAAGAAAATTCAGCCGCTCCTTGTAGACTTCACAGAACACCAATCCACTTAATTCGATCTTCAAGAAGGAGAATGAGAAAGACTTCAGTCACTGAGTGCCCAGGTCACTCTTGTGGGGCCCGCAATCAGATTTCTCCATAAAATTAGGGTTTCGGGCAACACACTTGAATTTGTCAAGGGGGCGACAAAGCCAGTCCTCTTCTCTCCAGAAACCACTAACAACTGGGCTGAAAAAGGTGTCTTTAACTATTCATACGATTCAGTTCTCCATACACATGGTGTATGGGAAAAAAACGAGCCTGCTCTGATACCAAGAAGAAAAACAGCCTTTTAAGAAGAAATGACTGTTTTGAAAGATGCAAAAAATCAAAAGAAAGTAGCAGAAATCAGAGTTCAAGAGGAGAGAAGATGAAGAAGAAGGTGGCGACAACTTGGGTTCAGAGAGAGAGATTTTCGAACATAATCTCTTCTCTTACACCCTTAATTCTATTTTATTAAGTTAAACTTTGGTAATTTACAGAGAAGCCCTTAGTTGGGCAGAAAATTAAAAAGACATAACATAAGAAAGAATAAGCCTAGATTAAGGCCCATTACAGCAAAGAATAAACAGCCTATGGGCCATTCTGCCCATCTTCTCTACAGAAACAATACCCCTTTGTCCTGGTAGCTAAGTTCACATCCCTTTTCCCATAAGGTGTTATAGGAAGTTTATTCTCTGCCTAACATAAGATCTTTATGCTTGGAGGAAGCTCATAAGGATTACTCATTGCAGTAAAGACCATGGAAAATTTCAATGATGTCTCCATTCTCAAGATCATATATTTAGTGATTTGTTTCTTTTTCTCATAGGTAACTATTTCGACTGCTGCTACAGTAGTCCGAACCAGTAAAGAGAAGAAGAAAGAGAAGGAGAAGAAGAAGAAGAGAAGAAAAAGAAGAAGATGAAAGAACTGTCGAACCTGATAGACTAAACCCTATCAGTCGACCTCTTAATAGTGATTAGGATCTAATTAATTGTACAAAGACTAAACTGCCCCCACTTAAGTATGGGACAGAGAGTCTCCAATAAGACTGCCACATAAGCACATAACTTAACAAAGGTGAGTTGACTAATCTACCCTTATTCGGCTAACTCTAACACTCCCCCTCAAGCTGGAGAATATATGTCATATAATCCCAGCTTGTTACATATATAGTTCACTCTCCCTGAGCTTAAGGCTTTTGTAAACAAATCTGCCCACTAATCACCTGAGCCTACATGTTCTGTGCTTATCTCTCCAGTAAGAACCTTCTCCATCACAAAGTGGCAATCAATCTCTATGTGCTTTGTTCTCTCATGAAAAACAGGATTGGATGAGATATGGAGCGCAACTTGATTGTCACAGTACAATTTCATAGGTTTATCCATGTGGAACCCGATTTCTTGTAGGAGATTCCTCAACCATACTAATTCACATGTAGTGTGTGCCATGGCTCTATACTCGGCTTCAACATTGCTTCTAGCCACAACCGTCTGCTTTTTACTCTTCCACGTCACAAGATTTCCTCCAAGAAATGTGCAGTAACCTGTAGTAGATCTTCTATCAGACACAGAGCCTGCCCAATCTGCATCTGTGTACCAAACTACTTCAAGTTTTCTTCCTGGTTTATACAATAGCCCACGGCCCAGAGCTCCCTTCAGATATCTTATAATTCTAAGAACTGCATCCCAGTGAGATATACGAGGGTTCTGCATAAATTGGCTCACCACACTGACTGCAAAGGAGATGTCTGGTCTCGTGATAGTCAAATAGTTCAGCTTCCCCACTAGTCGTCTATACCTTCCAGGATCATCAAATATTTCCCCTGTATCACTGCTCAACTTAACATTTGGTTCCATAGGAGTCTCAGCCGGTTTTGCACCTAACAGTCCTATTTCGTCCAGTAGATCGAGAACATATTTTCTTTGGCACAGGTTTACACCTTGTCTTGATCTAGAAACTTCTATACCCAAGAAATACTTCAATGTCCCAAGGTCTTTTGTTTGAAAATGATTTTGCATAAAGACCTTTAGTTTGTCGATCCCCAATTTGTCACTGCCAGTTATGACAATATCATCCACATAGACCACTAATAAAATTTTTCCGGCTTCCGAGTCATAGCTGAACATTGAGTGATCAACATGGCATTGTTTCATTCCAAAATTCTTCACCACTTCACTAAACTTCCCAAACCAAGCACGAGGCGATTGTTTCAACCCATAAATTGCCTTTTTCAGTTTGCACACCTTACCATCCTCCCCCTGAGCAACAAACCCAGGTGGTTGCTCCATATATACCTCCTTCATAAGGTCACCATGAAGGAAGGCGTTTTTTATGTCAAGTTGAAATAGGGGCCAATCATACATAACTGCCAGGGAAATTAACACACGGACAGAGCCAATCTTAGCCACTGGAGAGAAGGTCTCCATATAGTCCACTCCATACAACTGTGAATAACCTTTAGCAACAAGTCTAGCCTTCAGACGCTCTACACTACCATCTGGCAAGTATTTAACAGTATACACCCATTTACAACCCACAACATGCTTACCAGGTGGAAGAGTAATGAGCTCCCACGTGTGAGTATGCTGAAGAGCAGAGAGTTCCTCCTCCATTGCCTGCCTCCACCTAGGTGAACTAAGAGCCTCTTGGACAATGTTAGGTATGGAAATAGATGACAATAGTGAAACAAACTGGCGATGTGAGGCGAAAGGCGAGAAACTGAAACAAAATTGGAAATGGGATGGAGAGTAGAACTACGTTTACCTTTCCGTAAGGCAATGAGTAGATCAAGTCCTGAGGGTTCAGCAACAGGACCAACGACAGGATCCACGGACAAGGTAGAAGCTGGAGGGGCCGGTGTCGTTCAACGTGTATACACTTTCTGAATCGGTGGTCGTTCAGTAGGGATCTGCACTGGATGAGGTGACGAGTCAACTCCAACAGGAACACCCGGAACGGGATCACTGACCGGAAGATGAAGAGGAAGTAAAGGTGGAGACGAAGATGCTTCAGTTCCTGAGAAGAAGGGGACAAACTCAAAAAAGGTGACATCAGGACAGACATAGCACTTCCGAGTAATGGGATTATAACACTTGTACCCTTTTTGAGTCCGAGAGTAGCCAAGAAAGACACATTTAATGGAGCGTGCATCTAGATTGTCTATTCCAGGACTCAGATTGTGAACAAAGCACACAGCCAAAGATACGAGGTGTTAATGGAAATGGAGACAAAGTAGGGAACAAGATAGAGAAGGGAGACCGACCATGAAGAATGAAGGAGGGCATCCGATTAATGAGGAAACACGCCGTAAGTACAACATCACTCCAAAACCGTTTAGGAACACTCATATGATGAAGAATGGACCGAGCAGTTTCAAGGAGCTGACGGTTCTTTCGTTCAGCCACTCCATTTTGTTGAGGAGTGGATGCACATGAGGTTTGATGAATGATGCCATACTGTTCTAAATACTGTTGAAACGAAGTAAGAAAGTATTCCCGACCATTATCTGAATGAAGAACTTTGATTGTAACACCAAATTGTGTACGTATTTCAGCAAATTTCTGAAAAATGTAAAATAATTCACTTCTTTATTTCATTAAGTAAATCCATGTCATCCTTGAACAATCATCAATAAAAGTGACAAAATACTTGTAACCATTATAAGACTCTATTTTGATCGGGCCCCAAACATCTGAATGAACCAAAGCAAAAGGACTCAACATACGACTTTCAACTCTAGGACTAAAGGAAACACAACGATGTTTACCAAACTTACACGACTCACACTGTAACACCGACAAATGACTCAAAGACGGAACTAGTATCTTGAGTGCCTTGAGAGAAGGATGCCCCAGTCGACAATGCCACTGCAGAGGAGTGAGTGAAGTCTGAAGTGAAACTGACGATCCACCACCGTCAAGATAATACAATCCACCAGCTTCATGCCCCCCACCAATCTTCTTCCCCGTCTTGAGATCCTAAAAAACACAAGAGGAAGGGAAAAAAGTAACAGAATAGTTAAGAGTCTTGGTTAATTTACTAATAGACATAAGATTGAATGGAAACTTAGGGACATATAGAACAGATGATAAAGAAAGAGAAGCCATGTCAACATTGCCAACACCACAGATGGGAGAGGAGGAATCATTGGCAAGGGTAACAGTTTGAGATGTGGAAGTTTCAGAGAGAGAAGAGAACACACCTGGAGTCCCGGTCATGTGATCAGAGGCTCCAGAGTCAATAATCCAGGGAGAGGTTTTAGATGACAGGCAAGCTATACCTGAGTGGGCAAGAGTAGCAGTAGTGTGCTGTGAAGTAGACTGAAGGAACCGCTCATACTCATCACGCGGTACACTCACCATCTCCCTCCCGGAAACAGATGTAGATGTGGAAGGAGTTAGGTCTGCCTGTTGATTATCACTGACGTCAACCCCACCAGCTACAGCATGATTGGCCCATGTAGAGGGAGGGCCATGGAGATCATAACAGAAATTTACGGAATGTCGTTCCCTGCCACAGTGGGTACACTTCCTTGTAGAGTTGCTTTTTCCTTTGCCACGGCCTCCCCCTGAGTCACGACCACCACCACGGCCAAATATGGAACCACCACGACCTCCTCGGGAGGCATGTCCTCCCCCTTTTGTACCACGTCCACTTCCTCTGGCTGTCACAAATGCTGATCTATCAGACTGTGTGGGATTCTCTGTTTGTCCCAAAGAAATCCTACGAAGCCATGCAAACACTTCCTCAAGTGTAGGAAGGGTAGAGCCCCCCAATATTTGGGCCCTAACTGGTTCGTACTCTGATTTCAACCCCACTAAGAACCTTGTGACATCTAGTTGTTCCCTCTGTTGTTACTGAACCTTAACATCTGGAGTGAGAGGATGATAGACATTGAGTTCATTTATGAGGTTCTTCATACTGGCATAATACTCTTCTAGGGTTTTATTTCCTTGTTGTAGATCAAAGTACTCCTGATAGAGCTGATATACCCTTGTAGTATTATCTTGCCCAGAATACAACTTCTTGGCATGTTCCCATATGTCCTTAGTTGTATCTAAGAACATGAAGTTGGCACTTATTTTGGGTTCCATACTATTCCGCAGCCATGTCATGATTTGAGCATCTTCCTGTTCCCAATCATCAAACCCTGGAGAGTTAGCCGATGGTTTATCTTCTTTCACATGCTTCACTTTCCTCTTTGCCTTGAGAAAAACTTCCACTGACTTGGCCCATGGAACATAGTTCTCACCATTCAGTTTAATTGAGGTCATCTGTACACCTAGATAGTCAAAGGAAACCACCACACTAGGTTTCTGATCACTACAGCCATCTCCAATTGCTGCCATGATACTCTTTCAATGCTGCCTCTAATCTGAATTCCTAGTCACCAACTAAGTGCTGCTGTCAGGAGTTTGATGTTCCAGAACCTACAGCAGTCCCTAAACACAATGATAGATACACAAGCCTTTGTTCTTGTCCACATCACTACTGATTTCACAAAACCACGAACCACACCAACATTAATTCAGCACTTACTAACCACATGCAAGCCCTCTTATAACTACTCAACAGAGATTGTGCATCACAAGCACCACCACACAGCCATAGCTGTCACACACGTTACAGACCTGTCTAACACTTTTAAGAGGGCACTACAAGACCAAAGAGAACTCAACTAGTGCCACTGCATTACACCTTGCACCATTTGGCCACCTACAGCAGCCCTTACACCATTCGGTCACTGTAAACACAGCCTGTTCTTGGAATTTTTTTCAAGAACCAGGGCAACAACCAACCTAGTTCTCTAGGTTCTGATCAGTCCTCGCTGGTTCTTGAAGATTTTCAACCCAGAAATACCAACAGCACAAAGAGAAGAGATAACCAACCTTCTTTTGAGAGCTTCATCCAACCATTCACTGCTGAAGTCGTTTTCTTAAGAAAGGAGGTTCTGCGCACCAGAGAGAAAGAAGAGCTGAGATGTTTTAGGCCTAGGACGAACCAGTTTTCTCCATTGACAGCCCAGAAAAGAAAAGGAGAGAACTGAAGCACGAACTGAAGCAGGTCACGAACCCTGCTCTGATACCATGTTCCGGCTGCTGCTACAGTAGTCCGAACCAGTAAGGAGAAGAAGAAAGAGAAGAAGAAGAAGAAGAGAAGAAGAAGAAGAAGATGAAAGAACTGTCGAACTTGATAGACTAAACCCTATCAGTCGACCTCTTAATAGTGATTAGGCTCTAATTAATTGTACAAAGACTAAACTGCCCCCACTTAAGTATGGGACAGAGAGTCTCTAATAAGACTGCCACATAAGCACATAACTTAACAAAGGTGAGTTGACTAATCTATCCTTATTCAGCTGACTCTAACAGTAACAATAATGAGTTTCTTAGGGTTTAGCAAAAAAAAAAAGAGAAAGAGATTTAATGTAAAGAGAAAAGAGAATTGGAAGAGCAAGGTGAGAGGCCCACCCTCACTTATTTTATTAGAGAGATTTAATGCAAATAAGTTACAATATCACCTTCCATATGATGAGAAGCCATTGGATGGTAGTTTTGGGTATGAAGATTGGGTGCAAGATTGCACAAATCATGACATGGATATGGAATAGTATGGACTGAAGATTAATGTTAACTTTATGTTCTTAGACAATGCTAAAGAGATCTTGGAACATGCTAAGAGGCTGCATTTTGGCAAGGGCCACCAAACACATAATAGTTGACTGCCACTTCGTGAGCATAGTGAACTGAATACCCTTACCCAATACAACATCAATGCGGCTTCTCATATGCAATACCAAGTTTTTCAAATGTGAATAAACCCTAGTTGTTTCTAGGTCAAAGTAGAGAAGAAGAAAGAAGAAAGAAAAGAGAAAGAAGAAGAAGAAGGAGAGGAGAAAAGTATTCGGCCAGACTAGAAGAGAGGATGTACAAAAGTACCTCTCGTAGCCGACCCACTTGACTTTTATTCATGAAAACTTGAGTTACAAGAAAGACAATTTTGTCCCTCATAGAAGATGGGACACATAACTTAAACTCAGATACAATAGACATTTCACTTTCAATAAGATACACCAGAATGACCAAAATACCCCTGACTCGAGCATTCTAACACTCCCCCTCAAGCTGGAGAGTATATATCATATAGTCCCAGCTTGTTACAAATGCAATCTATTCTTCCCCGAGACAATCCTTTTGTGAAGATATCTGCCCACTGATTTCCTGAGCTCAAATGAGATGTAGTTATTACCCCACTTATCACTTTCTCTCTCACAAAGTGACAATCCACCTCAATATGTTTAGTTCTTTCATGGAAGACAGGATTGGATGAGATGTGAACAGCAGCTTGGTTATCACAGTATAGTTTCATGGGTTTGTCAATTTAGAAACCCATCTCCTGTAGTAGGTTCTTCAGCCATACTAGTTCACATGTGGTATGGGCCATAGCCCTGTACTCTGCTTCCGCACTACTTCTTGCCACCACTGTTTGCTTCTTGCTCTTCCAAGTTACAAGATTGCCACCCAGGAAGGTACAATACCCTGTGGTTGACCTCCTGTCTGATATAGAGCCAGCCCAATCAGCATCTGTGTACCCTACTATCTCAAGAGGTCCTCCTTTTTGGTATAACAGACCACGACCTGGAGCACCCTTTAGGTACCTAACAATTCTCAGAACAGCTTCCCAGTGAGGAACCCGGGGATGTTGCATAAACTGACTCACCACACTCACAGCAAATGATATATCTGGTCGAGTAATGGTCAGGTAGTTCAACTTTCCCACCAACCTTCTGTATCTTCCAGGATCATCAAACTCATCACCTGCATCCACACTTAACTTGGCATTGAGTTCCATAGGAGTCTCTACTGGTTTAGCACCTAACAACCCTGTTTCTTCAAGTAGATCAAGAACATATTTCCTCTGGCATAGGTTGATCCCCTGTTTTGACCTCGCAACTTCTATTCCTAAGAAATACTTTAGCTTCCCCAGATCTTTCGTATTGAAGTGGTCCTGTAAGAATTTTTTTAGCTTGTCAATTCCATTGCTGTCAGTTCCAGTTATGACAATATCATCCACATACACGACTAGCAAGATTTTTCCATCTTTCGAGTTATAGCTAAACACAGAATGATCAACCTGACACTGTTTCATCCCAAAGGCCTTCACCACTTCATTGAACCTGCCGAACCATGCACGTGGAGATTGTTTCAGTCCATAGATTGCCTTTTTGAGCCTGCACACCTTACCAGCCTCCCCCTGAGCAACAAACCCTGTTGGTTGCTCCATATACACCTCCTCAACAAGATCACCATGTAGGAAGGCATTTTTGATGTCAAGTTGTAGGAGAGGCCAATCATACATAGTAGCCAATGAGATCAACACCCGAATTGAACCAATTTTAGCCACAGGAGAGAATGTCTCCATATAGTCCACACCATATAACTGAGAATAGCCCTTGGCCACTAACCGTGCCTTCAATCGTTCCACACTGCCATCAGGAAGATGCTTCACTGTATAGACCCATTTACACCCAACAGTGTGCTTACCAGGAGGAAGGATGGTGAGTTCCCACGTATGATTATGTTGTAGAGTAGAGAGTTCTTCTTCCATGGCTTACCGCCACCCTGGAGAGGCAAGGGCTTCCTGTACAGTCTTGGGAATGGGAACTGAAGAGAGTAATGATATAAACTTGCAATGGGAAGCAGAAAGGTGAGCAATGCAAACATAGTCTGAACTGGGATGAGAAGTACAAGTACGTTTACCTTTCTGCAAAGCAATAGGGAGATGAAGATCTGAGGGAGAAGGAGCAATAGTAGGATCTGTCGACGGGTGCCGAAGTGGAGGAGAAGCCGAAGCACTTCTGCGAGTATACACTTGAGTAATTGGCGGCCTCTCTGAAGTAACCGGCATATGATGTGCATCCGCTGTAGGAGTGGGAGCTACGGGAAGGGGGTCCACAACCGGAACAGGAAGAGGAACCACAGAGGGAGAAGAAGAGACCTTGGTATTGGAGAAAAAAGGAACTGATTCAAAGAAGGTGATATTCGGGCACACAAACGATTTATGAAACGTAGGGTTATAACATTTGTACCCTTTCTGAGTAGCCAAGAAAAATACACTTCGTAGCCTGAGCATCTAGCTTGTCTACTCCAGGCCCCAAGTGCTGAACAAAACAAACACAACCAAAGACTCTTCGGGTGAGAGGAAAGGGAAACAAAGTGGGGAACAACACGGAGAAAGGGGATTGACTTCCAAGGATTGACATGGGCATCCGATTTATCAAAAAACAGGATGTAAGAACAGCATCACTCCAAAGTGCTTTGGGACATGCATATTGATCATCAAGGACCGAGCAGTTTCAAGAAGATGTCTATTTTTCCGTTCAGCTACACCGTTTTGTTGTGGGGTGTAGGCACAAGAAGTTTGATGAATTATTCCATGATGTTCTAGGTATTGCTGAAACGATGAGGAGATGTATTCTTTGGCATTATCGGAGCGAAGTATTTTCATATTAACACCAAACTGAGTGAGTATTTCAGCATGAAATTTCTGAAAAATAGAAAACAATTCACTACGGTTTTTCATAAGATAGATCCATGTCATCATTGAAAAGTCATCAACAAAGATTACAAAATACTTAAACCCATTGTATGACACCACTTTAACTGGACCCCATACATCAGAATGAATTAAAGCAAAAGGACTTGAGACACGACTATCAATTCTTGGACTAAATGAGACTCGATGATGTTTTCCCAACTGACATGACTCACAATCTAATGATGAAAGATGACTCAAGGAAGGAACTAGCAGCTTCAAAGCCTTGAGAGAGGGATGACCAAGTCTACAGTGCCATTGGAGAGAAGTAAGAGACGACTGAAAAGCCACTGGAGGGCCACCACCATCAAGGTAATACAAACCACTGGCTTCATGCCCTCCACCAATCTTCGTCCCCATCTTGAGATCCTGAAATACACAAGAAGAAGGATAGAAGGTTACAGAACAATTAAGGGACTTGGTTAATCTACTAACAAACATAAGGTTAAAAGGGAACTTAGGAACATAAAAAACAGATGCTAAAGACAATGAGGAGAGATCAACATCACCAACACCACAAATAGGAGATGTAGAACCATTAGCAAGTGTAACTGTCTGAGATGTGGAGGTGCGAGAAAGGGAAGAAAATACATCAGGAGTCCCAGACATATGGTCCGAGGCCCCATAATCAATGATCCAGGGTGAGGCTTTGGAAGCTAAACAAGTCATACCTGAATGGGCAAGTGTAGCTGTGTTCTGCTGAGATGTTTGAAGGAACTGCTCATATATTGCCCGTGGTACACTCACCATTTCCTGCCCGGAAGCACAAGTGAGTGTGGAGGGGGTTGGTGCAGTTTGCTGGCTTTCAGTAACTGTGCTACTACTTTTAGATGTAACATGGTTAGCCCAAGTGTTAGGTGGACCACGCAAATCATAGCAGAAATTAATTGTGTGCCCCTCTAAGCCACAATGTGTACATTTTCTCTGAGCATTACCCCTTCCTTTTCCACGGCCTCCAGTCCGGCCACTGGCCCGGTTAAACATGTGTTCACCACGGTTGCTTGGAGGACCACTGCTGCCACCACCACTTCTACTTCCACGACTACTCCCTTTAGTCACTACCATACCAGATCAATCAGAGAAGGAAGAATGTTCCACTGGCTCAATGGATGTCCTCTTAAGATGAGCAAAAATTTCTTCAAGTGAGGGGAGAGCTGATCCCCCAAATATCTGTGCTCTGACAGGCTCATACTCAGCCTTCAAACCCACAAGGAACCTAGTCACATCAAGTTGTTCACGTTGCTGCTGTTGGATCTGGACATCTGATGTGAGAGGGTGATACACATTTAGCTCATTGCGGATGTTTCTCAAACTTGCATAATACTCTTCTAAGCTTTGACTTTCTTGATTCAAATTGAAGTACTCTTGGTATAACTGATATACCCTAGTTGTGTTGTCTTGTCTAGAGTACAACTTTTTAGCATGATCCCAGATCTCTTTGGCTGTATCTAGGAACATGAAGTTCACACGAATCTTTGGTTCCATGCTGTTCCAAAGCCATGTCATCATCTGTGCATCATCTTGTTCCCAATCACTGAACCCAGGAGAATCAGAGGAAGGTTTCTCTTCCCTCACATGTTTGACTTTCCTCTTGGCCTTCAAGAACACCTCCACAGATTTTTCCCATGGTATATAGTTCTCACCATTCAACTTGATGGATGTCATTTGAACACTTAGATAATCTGAAGAGAGCATGATGCCTGTTTTGTTGTCATTCCCAACTCCAGTTGAAGCCATCTCAATTATGCCTCCTCTGAATGTACACCACAATCTCACACTTGTCACAAGACTTATCTCACTTACAATACCACCAACCCACTTTCTTCAACTGCACATTACACACTACACTCTAAAGCTGAAATCATTCAGTCAACACATCAAACACTTGGACTGCACACTGCAGGACCATTTACCACCAACACACCACTACTGAAATTACTCAGTCATTTCATCGAACACTTGTTCTGCAAACTGCAGAGCTGATTACACACAAGTTCTAGGGGTTCACTTTTAAGCATTAAAAAAATATAGATATGCCAGCCACCACAACACAATCAACACCGCACCACTGCTGTCGTGGACATCAGCAGTCTACCACTCTTCTTTCAGCACTCATGTGAGCAAGAAAACACAAAAAAAAAATGACTGATATGTGTATCAGTTTCACCCAGCACCACAACAACTAACTTTCGATGTACACAAAAAAAAATCAGCATTCACAGTCCATTTCTAAACACACGACAGCAGTGCCCATACCTGTATACGACTAGCCCTCTTCGTACACTGAATAGAGGGTCTACTATACCACTTCAACGACCACCACAGCACCGGCCAGAGGCATTCTCACCTCCAGGCCCTCAAAACGACAACTCCTTTTCAGCCCTTTATCGAGTCTTCAATCAGATCAACTGTAGGATGAAGAAACCTACTGTGAAGCTGGCGGCAAACCCAGGAAGAAGACAGCAGCAAGAAAAAAAAAAAACGAACACCAGACCTTAATGCTCTGATACCATGTGAATAAACCCTAGTTGTTTCTAGGTCAAAGTAGAGAAGAAGAAAGAAGAAAGAAGAAAGAAAAGAGAAAGAAGAAGAAGAAGGAGAGGAGAAAAGTATTCGGCCAGACTAGAAGAGAGGATGTACAAAAGTACCTCTCGTAGCCGACCCACTTGACTTTTATTCATGAAAACTTGAGTTACAAGAAAGACAATTTTGTCCCTCATAGAAGATGGGACACATAACTTAAACTCAGATACAATAGACATTTCACTTTCAATAAGATACACCAGAATGACCAAAATACCCCTGACTCGAGCATTTTAACATCAAACAAGCACAACCAAAGAATATCTCAAACCTGAAGTGCCATCAGTCTATAGTCAGCCCCACCAAACAGTCTGCAGCACTATTATCAATATGGATAGTAAAATATAGGTTCCCACTGACCCATAAAGGTTGTTGTAAGTAGTTTAAACACCTCTGCATCCTAGCAGCGCAAAAATCCAATGTAAAACAAGGTCTTGAACTGACTTCCAGCCCTGTAAACCCTTCAATTCATGGTCAAAAATAACTCTGCACAGCCTCATAAATAATCTATAATAGTGAATCTGACCTTTTGCATACACCCCAGCAGTCATATGCATCATACATTCAGGTTTACTGCACTTGGGACACATCCCAGCAGTCATATAGATCCCACAATCCAGTAGAGCAGAGTAGTTCAGGTTTAGACACCCCTTATACCTCTATCTGCAGAATTTAGTCACCAACAAATGGTTTTCTCTTGGTACCATGAGTTTATGACCAACTAAAATAGGAAAAAATGAAAAAAAGGGTTGCAGGTTAGATTGTACAAACCAAGATCTTCTCCTTTCAGCTGCCAGTTACTACAAACCTGCTCTGATACCATGTAAACCAATATAGATTGGAAGAAGAAGAAGAGAGAAAAGAAAAGAGAGAAGAGAGGAAGAAAGAATATAGAAGATTGGGAGAACATCATAGTGAGCCTGGTTGCACCCACTCTATTATTATATTAGGGTGACATAATAAAAGAGGAAAAGACATAACTACCCCTGCATCAATAATAGAACAGTTTACAACAATGATTCCAGGGTTGTGGTTGACTCGATTGAGAGAATTGTCTAGGTCTCCTTGGAAAGATTCAGTAACCATCCCAAAATGGTATGGTCTCTGTCTCTGTCATCAGATTGAAGCCCTTGTTCAAATAGGTTCCAAGAAATATCAGTTCAGTTGTAGATAATCTTGCCCCTGAGGAGTGAGCGAGTTTTTTGGCACACATCAATGCTGGGTAGTTTTTTCGTTATATGAAATATAAGAGAGCCCATCACCTCAAGGTTGCCCTCCTCTCTACTTATTTGTATTCTCCTAGGTGATTTTTACCTATTGTCTCCTTTATTTTCCTTTTAGTAAATTTTCCATTTTCTATTACCAAACAATAAGTATAAGATATTTTTATCTAAACTAACTAAATGTAACTTCCAAGATTACCATAAATCAGATTATCAAATGCATGATGTACCATGAACTATGATTACCAAAAAGTGATATTCTAAAGCAAATTATAAGTAATAAATAGTAAAAAACCACTTACTTTTCTGAAAGGCGTTCCAGAAACAAACGGTAGGTAAGCTGAGGGGCAGCTCCAACAAAAATACCACCAATGAAATGGACAACTGATGTTGGTTTTGAATTTCTTGGTTTTAGCACCCATGCTCCCTGATAGAAAATAATCCCAATTAATTTAAAAGGATTACAGAATAGGTAAAATCATAAAAATCATTTTCAAGAATAATATTTGTAAGAGCTTTAACTGCTTAATCAAGCTTCTTGAAACTAATCAAAATAAAAAATATTTAAGATCTTTCAGCACAAGTGTTGAAACAACTTCATCTCTGAAGTATATCCACACAAGAGAAGAAGTTTTATTTGAGAAAAGAAAAGGAATCATTTGAAAAAGGAGAACAGATATCAAGTCTACACTATTAGTTCTGTTTTTTAATCAATAACAAATAATTGTTTTAATTCAAAAATTAAGGTGGCCAATGGCTTAGCCAATTTGAGATGCTCCCATGGTCTTGATAGTGTTTGGTTTAACTTCAATGAGCTTCCTATTCATGTGCAGAGACTTGTTAGTGATGACTTAAATGGGATGCTCACATTTAAGTCAGACTTGTAGCAATGCCAGGCCCTGGTATTTGCCATAAAAATTGTTCCTGTTCACTTCAGATTTGCCAAAGCGTCAGCAATTGAGTTAGCTGAAGCAATTCACATTGATGCCAAAGCAATGGCTTCTCTAATAATCTATTTCAGACTACAAGGACCCTCATCTTTTTTCTCCATCCATCCCATGAGCACCTTACAGTCTCCTTCAATCATCAGATTCATCAATCCTTGAGATTGGGCTAATTTTAATCATACACCAATTGATCCTGTAAAACTCATTATAACATTCTCAAGATGGTCTCTTGCCAAACCTATGCCCAATACTACCCCGAATTGACAACATCAAAGCTGAATTTCAGCTTCCCTGCCTCTGGTGTTGACCATTAAGTTTCAATACAGTTCTTTCTCAAGGAGGCTAGCCCCACTCTATCCTGAACTCCTAGTATATCATCGGTTTTAAGACCTTTAAATGCTTTGGTAGTGAGTACCCAATTAGCCATCTTAACCATACATTTTCTATGGTATTGTACACATCTCTTGAGTATTATCAAAAAATATTGCATTCCTCTCCCCACAGAGTCCACAGCACAGTTGCTCTGGTATAAGACAACAAAATTCTCCCTTTTTGGTAATGCCGAGGTTGAACATGATTGCTGAATAGCTCCATTTTATTATTTGGTCAGTACCATATTGATTCAAAGAGGGTGAAAAAATGATTCCACAGTCCACACCATTGATGATTAGGGACAAGAAAGAAAAAGATGTTCAACACTTTCCCCCACAAGAACACACACATGAGGGCAAAGGTACCATGATTTTCGTTTTCTTTGATTACGTATTATGATTATAAGAGTAGCTTCCCATACAAATGCTTTAAATTTTGGTGTTCTGGGTCAATTCCAGATCTCAAGAAAGGGAAAGGAATAAGGATCAGAAGGAGAATTATTGAACTCTAAAGAAAGATTTACAAGTGAAATAGCCCATAGGATCTGGTGACCAAACTCTACTGCCATGACCTTCTAATTGAAGGAAAACTTGGTTAAGGTTTTTAATAAGCTGCAGACTTCCTCACTTTTCCCCTCCCTCAAGTTTCTTTTGAGTCCCAAATTCCAAGATAACCCATTGGGTGAAAGAGTCACAAGGTCCCTAATACTTCTATTTTTATGTAGGGATAAAACATAGAGTCTAGGGTACTGCATAGTAAGAGGCATATCACCCGACCAAGTTTCTTCCCAAAATTTGACTCTATGACCTGTAACTGGACCAAATATTATAAGCTGACACCCTGTTGTTCTTTTCTAATTTGATTTTTTTTTAATTGGAAACTTGTTTTTCAATATTGGTTTCCCGATGAGTGCGTGGATCAGAATGAAATGCACAGCATTTTGAGTGAATCCTGAATTAGTTCTACCTTGCTTGAGAGGAGTGCAATTCCAATAGAAATGGAATAGATAATTGTTGTTACAAACAGGTCAGCTAAGTCACTTTTAGTTTTAGGTACTCTCCATTTCATATTCTAATGATTCAGAAAATATTTAGACCTTTAGCAGAAAAATCATTACTGATTCCAAAGAAAACTTGACATATGGATATGCTACTTACAAAGTACCACAAAGTATAAACATTTTTTTACTACTCAAATATACAGACTACTAGCCACAACCATCCATAAGTAACAGCTAAAAGTTGAGCTCACAAGACCTCAATTTCACTCCAATCTCCTGAAGTTCTCCACCCACTTTGGGATTGCCGTGCAGTTTCAGTAATTAATCTGCAATTAGAAAATAAGAATTAATTTATTTTTTCAAATACCGGCCAGATAAAAACATTATATTTTTCTTCTAAATAGGTAAATGAATTCAATCATAAGGAGTTCTTGTGAGAAAGCATTATTGTATTGGTTCATGGTATAGATACATGGAAGTGGAAAATAGCCAATATCAGCATCCTTAATTCCAGTTGAATCTATTCCTTGCCATTAAGGTTTATTTTTCATTTATAGATTCTATATGATAATGCATGGAACTGGTAAATAGTCATTTCAACACCAACAGTTCCACTTGAATCTATCATGCCTTGCCTTTTAGATTTACTTTCCCACTTTTAGGATTCTATAAGATTTTGGCTTAGTGTACCACTGAAAAAGGTAGGATTTGAATCATGGACTGTAAGATCTGATCTGAATACAAAATTTTCCTTCAGGTAAAGAAAACTTAAAAACTGAGGTCAATGGCAAGAATAGAGGGCAATGAGATCCTGTCTGGAGAAGGAAAGGAATTTCAGTTTCTGAATCCACATTCGGGTGAATTGTAATGGGCTGGATATAAATGAATGGGTTGCTGGATTAAGTTCCAGTATTTTATGTAATGATTTAATTCTCAATTAATGAAAGTAATTTCTGTTGCTGATATTAGGAAAAAAAAGAAATCCACATTTGGGTGGACGATAGCTTACTGGTTTTTGATGTCAAAGAAGTAGAAAAATCTAATGTCTTTCATAGTGATCAGTGATGCTATAAAGAGAACATCAATAGTGCTCTTTGACAACCTATGCAACCACTTCTTCAAGCTTGGTGCATGACACCTTTGACAGCTTTTTCTGTTGATGTATTGTTATATGGAAAGTTTTTATAATCTAGTGTATGTGTGGGTGTTGCCTCGAAACCCTACTTGGGTGTACCTTCTTTTGTTTTGATTAATGAAAATTTTCTATTTACTTATCAAAATGCTATAAAGAGAATACAGAGGTTGATAGGAGAAGTGTTAACTGGAAATCTGATTAGTTAGGCTAGATTCTTGTAGAGACTAGGAGTGTCAACGGTATTCGAAAATCCAATTTCGAATTCGAGATTCGACATAATCGAATCAAATTCAGATAATTCGAATATTTGATCGGTTGAATTTGGATATGACCTGATTCGATTCGATAAATATCTGAGTTCGACCAATTATTTAAGTCTTATATATAATATATAAAATATTTAAATTTTTATATAGTATATATATATGATAATTAAATTATATAAATAATTTATATATTTATGTACTTTATATAAATAAAATATTTATTTTATATATTTATTAATTACCTAAAATAATTAATTAGTCGATTCGAATCTAAGTGAATATTCGAATATTTAATCAAATTCGAAATCAAATATTAATTTTCAATATTCATCAGATATCGAATTTTTTAATCAGATTCGAATTTGGATATTGTCTGGTCTGATTCAAATTCGATCCGTTTACACCCCTAGTAGAGACTTCAGACATATCAGTTGCTCAGCTAGAAGCTGATTTCTTTATTGGCAAGAAGTAGGTGAGATTTATGGAGAAGAGGAGCTTGAAATTGAACCAAGAGTATAAGGTCAATTGGTAGTTGTAGTCTTGTAGAGCTTAGGGGAGGGTAGAAGGTAGGAGACACGATGGATATTGAGAAGGTCAAAGATGTCAACTCATTTGACGCTAAGAGACATGTAGCTGATAGGTGAATTTGATGGTAGTGGTGAGTTCCAAAAATAAGATGGATGGAGATACAAGACATGCTTTAATGGAGTAGTCGATCAAGACTACAGTCAGTCTTGGATTCCAAAGGATTTCAGATTGAGAAAAGTAGAAGGAAAGAGGGAGAAGAAGAAGAAGAAAGCAGAAGTACACAAGGGTTTTGAAAAGGAGGGACAGATCGAATGAATCTGCCGCCGCCACTCTCTCAATATTTATATGTTATGTTCACTAATTGTAGGAAAGGGCAGAATTGCCCTTAATGCTTACATGGCAAATAAAACAATAATAAACTAAAATAACAAGCTGTCTAAAATAACTACCAACTAACACTGACATAACTAACAAATATTACGAACACCGTGGGGACCACAGCCGTGGGGCCCACATCAGTGTTCTCTACACCCCCTCAAGTTGGGAACAGATATTTGTCATTCCCAACTTGCATAGGTCTGCCTCTAACTTCTTCCTTGGAACAGCCTTGGTGAGAAGATTTGCGAGCTGCATGTTGGAGGTGATATACGGGAGACACACTTCTTGTGATGAGACCCTTTCTCTGACAAAATGTCGATCAACTTCGATATGTTTAGTTCTGTCATGCTGCACCGGATTGTGAGGTATATTAATAGCCGCCTGATTATCGCAATACAGCATCAAGGGCTTCTCATAATCAATACCCAACTCTTCAAGTAGTGATTTCAGCCATAGGATTTCAGCTACTCCATTAGCCATTGATCTGTATTCAACTTTGGCACTAGAGCGAGAAACAACACTTTGTTTCTTACTCCTCCAAGAGACAAGGTTTCCTCCTACAAGGGCACAATATCCAGAGGTAGACCTCCTGTCATCAACACACCCAGCCCAATCAGCATTTATATAGACCTCCACCTTCATGTGATTATTATTCTTGAACAGTATACCTCTACCTGGACATCTCTTCAAGTATGCTAATATTCTCTCAACTGCAAGAAGATGAGTAGTTCTAGGGGAATGCATGTACTGGCTGATAACACTGACTGCACAACTGATGTCTGACCGTGTGAGACAGAGATATAGGAGCTTTCCAACCAACCGTTGGAACATAGCTTTGTCTTCAAGAGGCTCTCCACCCTCTGCACTGATCTTGTGATTTTGTTCAATGGGTGTATTTGTAGGCTTGACACCTAACTTTCCAGTTTCTGCCAACAGATCTAGAACATACTTCCTTGAGAAATAAATATCCCATGTTTAGATCTAGCAACCTCAATACCCAAAAAATATCGCAGTGCACCAAGATCTTTCACCTCAAACTCTTGGTGAAGGAGCTGTTTGAGGGACTCAATCTCATTATTATTATTCCCTGTCACTACAATATCATCCACATATATAGCAAGCAAGGTCAAGGAAGAGTTCACTCTTTTAACAAACAATGTATGATCTGATTGGGCCTGTACATAGCTGGATTTTCCAAGGGCTAGTCTGAATCTATCAAACCAAGCTCTAGGGGACTGCTTTACTCCATACAATACCTTATTCAGTCGACAAACCTTCTTACCTGTCTCTGCATCATAAAATCCAGGGGGCAACTGCATGTAGACTTCTTCCTGTAAGTCTCTGTTGAGCAAGAGCAAGAGAAGAGAGGAGAGGAGAAGAGAGAAGAGAGGTGAGTCGAGAGACTGAAAGCCCTCCAGAACTTAGGGGGCGAATGAAAGAAATTATTATTTATACTAGTCCAGTCAAACAATATAAACAGAAGTGAAATTACAACAGTACCCTTGTGGTACTAAACCTGAATACACAAACAACTGTCAACACTCCCCCTCAAGTTGAAGCATAGATATCAATCATGCCCAACTCGTCACAAAGATCATGATGTCTGGAAAGGTTTAAACCCTTTGTAAAGATGTCTACAAGCTGGTTCTCAGAAGTGACATAGGGGGTACACACTTCGCCTATGATAACTTTCTCTCTGATAAAATGCTTGTCAACTTCGATGTGCTTTGTTCTATCATGTAGCACCGGATTGGCAGCAATGCTTATAGCTGCTTTGTTATCACAAAATAGAATTATAGGTTTGGCCACTGGGAAACCCAACTCCCCCAACAAATTCTTTATCCACATGCCTTCAGCAACCCTGTGGGCCATAGCACGATATTCAGCTTCAGCATTGGATCTAGTCACCACATTTTGCTTTTTACTCCTCCATGTAACAAGGTTGCCTCCTATAAAGGTGTAGTAGCCACTGGTAGACTTTCTGTCATTTTGGGATCCAACCCAATTTGCATCTGTATAAACTTCAACTTTCAAATGTTTGGGCTTTTGAAATAACAAACCACTACCCGGATACTTCTTTAGATATCGGAGGATTCTCTCTGCTGCTTCAAGATGGGAAGACCTAGGAGCATGCATGAACTGACTGAGGACACCAACAGCATATGCAATGTTTGGGCGAGTCATAGAAAGGTATAACAATCTCCCTACAAGCCTCTGAAACTGTTTCACATCCTTGAGAGGTTCACCACAGCTGTCACCTAATTTATGGTTGAGGTCAATGGGAGAGTCAACTGGCTTCACCCCCATCTTCCCAGTGTCCAGAAGTAAATCTAGGACATATTTCCTTTGAGAAATGAAGATACCCTTCTTTGATCGGGCGACT
Organism: Nelumbo nucifera; assembly: GCF_055504915.1. Classification (NCBI taxonomy): domain Eukaryota; kingdom Viridiplantae; phylum Streptophyta; class Magnoliopsida; order Proteales; family Nelumbonaceae; genus Nelumbo; species Nelumbo nucifera. The sequence goes on along the minus strand of NC_142652.1, from coordinate 860,534 downwards.
TCAATCTCTGAATTTCATCCTCCCAGTCACTAGTAACAATTATGTCATCCACATATACAATTAGAGCAGCAATTTTACCTTCTCCTCTTTTCACAAACAGTGTGTGATCTGATTGACATTGCCTGTATCCTTTCTGTTGAACTACCACATGGAATCTGCTGAACCAAGCTCTTGGTGATTGTTTCAGCCCGTATAAGGACTTCTTCAACTTGCACACTTTCTGTTCATTGCCTTGAGCTAGAAAACCAGGAGGTTGAATCATGTACACTTCCTCTTCAAGGTCACCATTCAAGAATGCATTCTTGATGTCAAGCTGGTGTAAAACCCAATCCAGATTAGCCGCAAGAGAGAAAAGGACTCTAATGGAATTCATCTTGGCAACGGGGGCAAAAGTTTCTGCATAATCAACTCCATACACTTAAGTAAATCCCTTTGCCACTAAGCAAGCTTTATACCTTTCCACTGTTCCATCAGCCTTATGCTTGACTGTGAACACCCATTTGCATCCAACTGGAACCTTTCCCTTAGGAAGATCAACAAGTTCCCATGTGCCATTTTTGTGAAGGGCATTAATTTCTTCCCTCATGGCATTTCTCCACTCAGGAACTGAAAGAGCTTCTGCCACATTCTTAGGGATAGGGACACTGTCAATAGAGGTAAGGAAAGCACGGAATGAGGGTGAAATGTTCTCATAGGAGACAAAGTTGGAAATGGGATGTTTAGTGGTGCACAATCTAACACCCTTCCTGTGAGCAATAGGGCGGTCAAGATCATTAGCAGTAGAGAAATCATTTTCAATAGATTCAAGAACATCATTGGGAGCCAAAATACCTGAGTGAGTATGATCCTCCCCCGAGGAGTCTGGTGGCACTGGAGGAACAACTTCCAGATTCTCTACAGCTCTTGAATTTGGTTGGCCTTTGCGACGACGAGAAAAAACACGAAAAGGCGGAGGGTCAGGGAGAGAGGGAAGCTGAACCAGTTTCTCCTCATGCCTACACTCCCCCTGAGGAGAAACAGAATAGAAAGTCTCATCTTCAAAGAAAGAAACATCCATGGAGACATAGAATTTACGAGAAACAGGATCAAAACAACGGTATCCCTTTTGAGTGAAGGAGTAACCAAGAAATATACAAGGGATAGCATGAGAATCCAATTTCCCACGGGTGGGAGACAGATTTTGGACAAAACACCGGCAACCAAAGACACGAGGAGGAATAGAAAGAAGAGGAGCCTTAGGAAAGAGAAGTTGATGTGGGGTTTTGTACTCTAACCGACGAGAGGGCATACGATTTATAAGGTAAGTGGAACAAAGAACAGCTTCAAGCCAAAACCGTTTGGGAACATTCATATGAAAAAGTAAACCCCGAGCCACTTCAAGGAGATGTCGGTTCTTCCGTTCAGCCACACCATTTTGTTGTGGTGTGCGGCCACAAGAGATACGGTGAAGGGAACCATGCGAAACAAAAAACTCCGTGAGGTCACTATGAAAAAATTCTTTTGCATTGTCTGATTGAAAAATTTGGATTTCAGTTTGAAATTGAGTGAAGATCATCCGCTGGAAATCTTGAATGATTTTTGGTACTTCTTCCCTGGTTCGCATCGGGTATACCCAAGTATATCTAGAATAATCATCAATGAGGGTAATGAAATACTTGTAGCCACTCTCAGATGGTAAAGTAACAGGGCCCCATACATCAGAATGAACAATGTGAAACGGAGATTTAGATTTACTATTTCTTTGAAGAAAATGAGTTCTAGAATGCTTACTTAACTGATACGTTTGACAAGAAAAATCAGAAACAGACATTGACAAACAGTTATGGGAATACAACTTTCAAAGACTCAAAAGACAAATGACCAAGACGACAATGCCATAAATAGACCTTTTTCTTACAGGACTAACTCATAGACTGACCCATAGACTCTGTAACATGAAGACCAGCCTTATTCTCCAGCATGTAAAGTCCATCAGCCATACGACCCCTACCAATCGTCCTCCCCGAGGCCAGATCCTGAATCACACAATGAGAAGGGAAAAAAGTCACTGAGCAATTCAAGGAATTAGTAACACTACTAACAGAGAACAAATTAATGGGAAATTTTGGAACATGAAGGACATCAGAAAGGGTAAGACCAAGAGGAAGAGAGAGAGTTCCTTAACCAGCTATGGAAGAGTATGATCCATCGGCTAGTCTCACCTTGTCTCTTCTAGAAAGAGGGTGATAGGTTTGAAAGTAAGAGGATGTACCAGTCATATGTTTTGATGCTCCAGAATCAATGATCCATGGAGAGTCAGGGGTGTGAGAAGCAACATGGAAAGCAGTGGCAGGGTTACCTGACGTAGATGCAAATGAGGTTGAGGGAGGAGCATCCATCTGACGAATTGCTCTACCATAGAGCTCTAAATGGTCACGGAAGGAATTCATAATGTCCTCCCTCGGGTCAGGTCCAGTGAGAGGTGTCTGAGTCACAGTAGAAATGGGGGGCTGATTCTCCCGAGTAGCCATGTTGGCCATGTGATGTTTCTTTGTACTTTGCTGTCCGTACTTCTTATTCACCTCTGAACCTTGCTTCTTAGTCAGATCTTGAGCCCATTTTGGTTTCCCATGAAGATCCCAACAGGTATCTTTGGTGTGTCGGGGTTTCTGGCAATGAGTGCACCACAATTTTTCCTTTTCTTCTGTTTTTTTCTGGAGATCTCCTTTCCGGGAAGAAGATCCCACACCAGTAGAGACACCCCCTTTTGCAACCAACACAACAGCATCCCCACCAGGGTTGTTCATCAAATTTCTCTTGCTTTCTTCAGACTATACAAGAGCATAGACTTCCTGAACAGATGGGAGATCCTTAGAGCTGAGAATCTGAACCCTGATAGATTCATACATAGGATTCAGACCATGTAAGAATGCAAACACCCTTTGCTGGGAGACAAGCTGCTTGTACTTCTTAGCATCCTCATCACACTTCCAATCCACACTCTAGTAGTGATCCAATTCCTTCCAGACAAATGTTAAGTCTAAGTAATTGTAGAGAAGATGGGTCGAATGGCCCATAGACTATCATTTCATGTTATGTTATGTTTCTCTTTGTTTTGGGCCTTATTCTGAGCCCATACTCTGTAATGTTCTATTTTTTGTATTTTCCTGCCCACTCAAGGGCCTCTCTGTAATTTGTCAAAGATTAACTTATTAATAAGATGTTTAGAGTGTTAGAGAGAGGTTAAGTTCGAACCTCTTACTCTCTAACACTCATTGCCGCCAACTCTCTCTTCTCTTCCTCTCTTGTTTGTTTATTTTCTATTTTGCATCTAATCTCAAACAGTTCCATACATCAAGTGGATTGTTTTTCAACTTGGTATCAGAACAGGCCATTGCTTGGCGTGTCCCTCATGTGGTTCTAGTTCAGCCAACTGCACGAGGAGGTTCTAGGGCTGAAAGTTTACAGTCATCCGCCTGGTTCTTGGAGGTCATTGGAGGGTGCTCAAGTTTCTATACACTTGGAGAAGGGTTTGGTGACCAGGAAGAATCAGAGAGCAAGTTGTTTGGCCTGATTTGAAATCAGAGAAAAAGAATTTCGAAGTTATCTCAGAGAACAAGTGTTCGGCCTGGTTTATAGTTCAAACCAGAGACTCTCTTACTGTAAGTTTTTTCTCAGTCCTTTGCTGGGTTATTTTTTTGTTGTTTGGGAGGACTGTTAAAGCATTCAAAGCCCACCTCCATTCGGTCCACTATTGCTGGACTGATTCTACTCAGAAATTTCTGGGTTGTTTTGGAAGTGCTATTAGGCTGATTATTGGACTGTTAAGCTGCTGAAACTGATCTAAACTAAGTGATACTAGTCTCATCTTCATCCCAGCCTCTTCTTGGACCGATACTGAACACTTTGAAGTGGTTTTCTTCTAGTTAACAGTAGGCTGTTAACTACTGCACACTGAGTGTTCGACAAAAGGTCTCTTAAGGACTGTGACATTTTTTTCTTCTCTTTGGGACAACAGCTGTTGGGAACCTGAAATACCTTGTGATTGGAGGTTTGTTGGGTGTTCTTTGAAGGCTGAAACAGTATAGAAAGAACTACCATCGAACTGGACTGTCACAATTATCAAGATTGAACTGATTCTGTGATCTAGTTGTTGTTGCCTATTCAATTACATGATAGACTTCTCAAGCCTTGAAAACAAGAATGCTGCTGAATATGGACAGATTTTGGGAACCCCAACCGATTCTATGCTAGCTGTAACTACAGTTAAGTTTGATGGGACCAACTACTTGGCTTGATCACAATTAGTGAAAATCCATATTTGTAGCAAAGGAAAATGGGGTTTTATTTCTAGGAGCAAGAAAGCTCCTCCAGAGGATGATCCATCTTATGAGAGATGGGTGCAAGAAAACTACACAGTGATTGGGTGGCTTGTGAACTCAATGCAGCCACATATTAGTCAGCATTATCTGTGGATGAACTCGGCTAAAGAAATCTGGGATAGTGTTGCAAAAACTTACTCCCAGAAGTTGAATGTTGCCAGAGCCTACAAACTGAGAAGTGATGTGAAGAATCTAAGACAGGGGGAGAAGTCACTTGCAGCATACTTCTCAGCCCTAAAATCTCTATGGCAAGAGATTGATTTGATAGAGGATGTGACATGGGATACCCCTAAGGATGCTGAAACATACAGGAAATTGGTTGAAAGGAATAGGGTCTTTGAGTTCTTGACAGGGCTGAATTCTGAATATGACATTACAAAGCACAACATCTTGTCCAAGGAAGATGTTTCATTGTCTCAAGCATATGCTCTGGTCAGTAGTGAAGAAAGTAGGAGGCAAGTGCAGGTTCAAGGAGTCAGTACCAATGATCATTTTGCAAATATGGGAATTAAACCCAAAGGGGTTACAGGAGCTCCTAGTGGCATGGGAAAGGAGGTGGTGTGTGAATATTGCAAGAAGCCGAAACACACCAAGGACAAGTGCTGGAAATTGCATCCCAGTCTTGTCCCTATCCGATTCCAGAAGAAGAATGATAGTAGAAAGTCAGGAAGTGCACATGCAGCCACAAGTACAGATACAGAGGTTGAGTCTGCCAGTGGACAATTGGCAGCCATGAAAGCTGAATATGAAAAGTTTGGAAAGATGATCAGCCAGCTTGAAGGTGTAACTTCACCATCCAACCCTTCTGGAAGTCCAGCCACCACCGCATTTGCTCACTCAGGTATAAGGGCTTCTGCTAACCATGCATCCACCTCAGGTAATCCCAAGACCCCTTGGATCATAGACTCCGGTGCTTCTGATCACATGACCAACCTCTCCACTTTGTTTGTTTCATATGATTTGCTTCCTGGTCGTGACAAAATCACCTTAGTTGATGGTTCTCTTGCCCCTATTTCTGGCAAGGGAACTATCAAGCCTACAGACTCCTTACTCCTATCTTCCACTCTTCATGTACCTAAGTTAAATACCAACTTATTATCTGTAAGTAGCTTGACCAAGTCATTGAATTGCTGTGTAACATTTTTTCCTTCTCACTGTGTGTTTCAGGACCTGAAGTCTCGGAAGGTGATTGGGAGTGGCCATGAAGCGAATGGAATATACTTGCTCGACACCCCTAGCCAATGCTTTGATCATCCCAAGAATGTTGCTTTTGGTTCTACTTCTTCAGAGTCTGTCAGTCAAATTATGTTGAGTCATTGTCGGTTGGGTCATTTACCTTTTTCTGCTTTAAGTCATTTACTTCCCAAACTGTTTAAGGGAGTCAGTGTGTCCAGCCTCAATTGTGAGTCATGTCAGTTGTCAAAGCATTGTAGAAAAAATTACCCTATGAGCAAAAAAAGATCTTCTTTTCCTTTTCATATTGTTCACTCTGATGTGTGGGGGCCTTACCACTTATCCTCTATGGGGGGTTATAGATATTTTATCCTATTTATTGATGACTTCTCTAGATTCACTTGGATATACTTAATGAAATCCCGAGATGAAGTCCCAAGACTTGTGAGGCAATTTCATGAGTTTGTTTTAACTCAATTTGATACCAGAATTAAGGTTTTTAGATCTGACAATGCAAAAGAGTATTTTGAGAAGAGTTTATCCTTGTATCTCTCTGACATGGGGGTTATTCACCAAAGCTCCTGTGTTAGAACCCCTGAACAAAATGGAGTTGCTGAGAGAAAAAATAGACATATTGTTGAAGTTGCAAGGAGCCTTTTATTTGCCTCATATGTTCCTACAAGATTTTGGGGTGATGCTGTACTTACTGCAACCTATCTCATAAACCGTATGCCATCCAGGGTTTTTAGGGTTTAAATCCCCCTTCAGTCTTCTTCATCCAGACAAGGATCTCTTCCCAATTCCTCTTCGTGTGTTTGGTTGTACCTGTTATGTTCACATTCCAAGTGTGCAGAGACATAAGTTTAAACCAAAAGCCCACAAATGCATCTTCCTTGGTTACTCCCCCACACAAAAGGGTTATTGTTGTTTTGATCCAAAGACTGGCACCCGACATGTCTCTATAGATGTTACATTTGATGAACTTTCTCCTTTTTATGGTTCCTCTCAGGAAGGACATTGTCAATAGGGGGAGAGTCTGCCACAAGTCTTTGCTCTTCCCCATCCTGTCCCAGTTGAGTCTCTTGACAAACTTGTATCCTCACCTAATGAATCAAAGGAGGATCAGCCACCTCATTCCTCTTGTCCTAGTGCTCCTATTTCTTTACCTCCTCGTCCTACCCATAATCCCAAAGTGTATCAAAGGCAGAGATCCAGGAATGAGCAAGTGGTTTCCCCTACAACAGATGAGGCTCATACATTCCCAATCATAGATGAGATAACAGGTACTGCTTCAGCTCCCTTGGAATCATCCTTCCCAGATCTTGATGTCCCCATTGCTGTTAGGAAAGGAAAGCGGAAGTGTACTGCACACTGCATTTCCAAATACCTTTCTTATGACCTACTTTCCCCCTCATACTGTGCCTACCTCTCTTCAATTGCTTCTAACCCCATTCCTAGGTCTGTATCAGAAGCTCTTGGGATTCCAGAATGGAGAGATGCCATGCAGACTGAAATGGATGCTCTACATGAAAATGGTACTTGGGAGGTGGTGGATTTGCCTGAAGGGAAGGATCCAGTTGGGTGCAAGTGGGTTTTTACCATTAAATACAGGGCTGATGGGACTATTGAGAGGTACAAGGCCAGACTTGTTGCAAAAGGCTACACACAGACATATGGGATTGATTATCTGGAGACTTTTGCCCCTGTTGCTAAGATGACATCTGTGAGGGTTCTTTTATCTCTGGCAGCTCACTTTGATTGGCCTCTCTATCAGTTAGATGTAAAGAATGCATTTCTGAATGGTGACTTACATGAGGAGGTCTACATGTGTCTTCCTCCAGGAATGTATGGGAAAGATATGCAAGGAAAGGTATGTAAACTGAAGAAATCTCTTTATGGCCTCAAACAATCTCCTAGAGCCTGGTTTGAGAGATTTAGAGCTGCACTTGTTAAATTCGGCTATGTTCAGACACAGTCAGATCATACTCTTTTTGTGAAGAAAAGTGGATCTCTAGCAGTGTATCTCATTGTGTATGTTGATGACATTATAGTGACTGGTGATGATGCCTCAGGCATTTTGGCCCTTAAGTCTTTCCTTCGTACAGAATTTGAGATTAAGGATCTGGGGGAGTTGAGATACTTCCTTGGCATAGAAGTTGCCAGATCCAGGGATGGGATTCTTATTTCCCAGAGGAAATATGTCCTTGATTTGTTGTTTGAAACTGGAAAAATGGGTGCAAGACCAGCTGCAACTCCTATTGATATGAGTCACAAACTTTCAGCTTCGGATGGAACTTTGTTGGAAGACAAAGGGGTCTTTCAGAGACTTCTTGGGAAGCTTCTGTACCTGTGCATGACTAGGCTAGATATTGCGTATGCTGTCAGTTGCATTAGCCAGTTCATGCATGCTTCTAGAGATACCCATATGGCAGCAACAAAATGGATTTTGTGCTATCTGAAAGGCTCTCCAGGAAAAGGAATTCTATTTACCAAGCATGGTCATCTAAAACTTGAAGCCTATACTGATGTTGATTGGGCTGGAAATATTGATGATAGAAGATCTACTTCAGAGTATTGCAGTCTGGTGGCTGGTAATGTTGTCTCTTGGAAGAGTAAGAAACAATCAGTTGTGGCCCGATCCTCCGCAAAATCAGAATATAGAGCCATGGCACATGGAGTCTCGGAATTGTTGTGGCTAAGGTCCTTACTGGAAGAACTTGGAATTGATCATGACAAACCCATGAACAGGTCCTTCTGACCTACAGTTTCACTGAGAACAAACAAAAAACTGAACACTGTTGTTGCAATACTGAAACAGGTCCTTCTGACCTACGGTTTCACTGAAACAAGTCTGAACACTGCTGTTGTAGTACAAGAACACGTCTGAATGACCTAATTAGTAGGCCTGATAGCTAATCAGTCGAGGAGATCAACAGGGTAGCCGAACAGTCAATCAATAAGATTAATATTGAGCAGACAATCAATCGGCTGAACAGACAATCAATCGGCTGAACAGACAATCAACAGTCCACAATACGAATAAAAAAAAGGTTGAATACAGTCACTGTGTTAAGGAATACAATCACTTAACAGTAGGGCAGCCGAATAGTTCATTAAACAATAGGTAGCCGAACAAACAACAATAGGGCAGCCGGACAGTTCATCAAACAATAGGCAGCCGAACAGACAAGGATGATAGTACCTCTTTTCAGTTTCAGATGATAGTCTCCCTATAAACCAGAACTCCTTCTACGAACCTCAAACAATAGGCAGCCGAACAGAAGATGACCAGTACTTCTTTTAGTTTCAGATGATAGCCTTTCTGAAGACAGAACACCCTCTACAACCTCAAACAATAGTCTCTCTACAGTTGAGCAGACAAGAGGTGCAACTTCTGAGCTGGAAGATGAAAAGACTCTGTAACTTCAATAGCAGTTTGCTTGACACCACCCTTCAGGCCTGAACGACTTGCTCTGATACCATGTTGAGCAAGAGCAAGAGAAGAGAGGAGAGAAGAGAGAAGAGAGGTGAGTCGAGAGACTGAAAGCCCTCCAGAACTTAGGGGGCGAATGAAAGAAATTATTATTTATACTAGTCCAGTCGAACAATATAAACATAAGTGAAATTACAACAGTACCCTTGTGGTACTAAACTTGAATACACAAACAACTGTCAACAGTCTCCATTCAAAAAGGCATTTTTAACGTCCATCTGGAACAAGGGCCAAGAGTAACTTGCTGCAAGGGCTAATAGAACTCGAATAGTGGTCATCTTGGCTATTGGGGCATAAGTCTCCAAGTAGTCTATACCATTAGTTTGAATAAATCCTTTTGCAACCAACCGGGCTTTGTACCTTTCAATGGAGCCATCAACATTATGTTTCACAGTAAATACCCATCTGCATCCAACCGGTTTCTTTCCTTTGGGTAGGTCAACTAGCTCCCAAGTATTATTTTTCAAAAGGGCATCCATTTCAACTGTTCTGGGGATAGGAATATTAGCAATGGAAGTAAGAAAGGACCTGTAAGAAGGAGAAACGATCATAGGATAGAAACTGGGAAATGCAGTGAGCTGTGGATGTGGTGCAACGTCGTTTCCCTTTACGGACTGCAATAGGGAGGTCAAGGTCATCCAAAGGAAGGGAAGTAGCAACAGTAGAAGGTATCTCAGTGGGTCTTGGACCCGAGTAGGGGACTGTAGTACCTGGATCTGGATCCGCAGAAGGAACTGGGGCCGGCCTAGACTGTTGATGACCGAAATCAACCTGCCTCCATCGCTTGTGATAGACTTTCAACTCCTGATCCCTCTAACAACCCTCACCATTACAGCCCTCATCACTCAATGAAATGGGTAAAGGAACCTCAGATGAGTTAACCCCACTCTCACTGCGCTCCACCTGAGGAAAAAGACCCATATTCTCACTACTCTCCCCCTGAGGAGAAGCCCTAGGATAATAGGGTACCTCCTCAAAGAAGGTGACATCCATTGAAACAAATCTCCTCCCCGAAACAGGATCATAGCAGCAATTGTTAGACAGTTGTATGCCCTTAGCTCCAATCAGAATGATGTACATTATGAATTTATTGTAAATGAATAAAGTACATATTTGATTCATGTTCCTGTGGTGTGTTTCTGTGTAATACCCTTAAACCGGACACTTATGAGACTCGTGTTAGTTTAGAATGTTCACAACCATTGGATAAGTCTGGGGAGATTTATCCTGCCAAGGCTGACACTGGTGTGCTACCAAATGTTGGGGTGGCCTGTCTCAACTGCCAGGGTGATACCCAAGGCACATGCAGTGTAGGATTGATTGAATCTTTGAACCCGGACCAGATTTCCAGTATTGCCCTGGACCTTGGAGATTGATGGGCAAAACTGGAAAGTTACACCTGACCCCTAGACTCGATTATGATACTGCACTAGGTGTCAGATCAGGCTGTCTTTGATATGCCAATCAGTGAGATCCTTAGCGGGGGTCAAAACCTGGGTGTGTTGGGACAGTCTGAGAATTCATCTGAGTGGGTGATCATAGTGACAGGATCAGCCCCTTTGTCGGACAAAGGTAATGATCGGGGATGCACTCTCTCTAATGGAAACCAAGACTGCTGGCAACCGATTTCAATTGTTGAGATTTGTTTTGCAAAATATATTTTATATGAGATATAAAAGTATATATATTATGGTTTCCAAACGTTTGCAAAAGGTTTTAATTACCGGGATCCATGTGAGTATAGAGTGCAGCACTGTTCCTTGCAGCCGATGGAGAGGTCCTCTCTTGTCGGGCAGTGTTTGATCATTATGGGCTGAGAGGTTAAGTGTAAGACCATTGAGGGTAATGCCTGATGGGCTAATCTTGCATCTGCCCACAGTCCCTGGGTGTTACAAGGTGGCTTGGCCCAGGGACCACTTAGGGTAAGTGTTGGGCCCATAGAGCCCATGTGATGGGTTTCAGGGGGTGCACTGTCCATAACAGTGTATTCGGCCAGGCCTTGTAACAAAGGCTGGGCTAAACCCATGTGGCTGATGTAGATCAATGTTTGGGTCCCACGCCATACAAGGAAGTCCAACTGGGCAGCAGTTTGGAAGGCTAAGTGAGCACATAACCTTAATGGGCCTAAAACCCATTTTGAACTGGGCTGATTTGATCAGTTAAATAAGGGGCGAATTCTGAGATTGGATTAGTAGATAGGATTGGGTCTGAACCCTATCCACTCAGAGAGTCTAGATCTGAATGTGATTCAAATCTGGAAACCTCCAAATGAGATTAGGAGTAGGCTGATATAATCTGCAGATAAGATAAGGGTTTACCCTTATCACTTAAAGGGAAGTCTGATCCAAATATGATTTGGATCAGCAACTCCTAATGGGATTAGGAGCTGATCCCTTTAAGGTTATAAAAGGAGGAGGGGGCGGCAGCCTTTTGACACACATCTCATCCTGTCTTCAGAGCTGAAATCCTAGAAGAGAGAATTCAGCACATCTGCGAAAATTCTCTCTTGTCGCCTCCTTCCTGTCGCCGTCACACCTGCCAGTTCGATCTCCAGTTCAGTGGGAGAAATCAAGATTCGATCTTGATATCAGTTCCTTGTGAAGGGACTGATAGGAAGCTGTGCTCACGTGCCATCCTGCTAATTCTTGCGAAGGATTAGGTTCTTGGAAAGAACACTGCTGATTCTGCTCCATCCTGCACTGCGCCATCTTCAGTGGGAGTAGTCTTTGGATCCTTCCTTAGGCGTGAACACCTTCGTTGGGAGATATTATTTCTCCGTATCAAGTATATCCCTCTCCTACTACTTTTGTTCAGATCTGGTTCGGTTCATGGTTCAAGATTGATCATTGAAAAATATGATTTTTCTAAAATAGGGAATACGATTCCCAGTAGGATGGAGAGAAATTTTTGAAATTCGCCCATTCTATTCTGCAAGATTCGGGCGTCCATACGATGGATATCTCATCCCTTCAGCAATAACCCTTTTGAGATTGTGCATAACCGAGAAATATGCATTTGGAGGCCTTAGGGTCAAATTTGGAATGATGATGTCCAAGAATCTAAACAAAGCAGGTGCAACCAAAGGTTTTAAGAGGAACAGTAAACAACTCCTTGTCTGGGAATAGAAGGGTAAACGGAGGCTTCATGTCAAGAACCCGTGAGGGAACCCGATTAATGAGATACACTGTCGTGAGGATAGCATCACCCCAGAAACGGATAGGCACATTGGAGGTAAACATAATGCATCTAGCCACCTCCAAAATGTGCCTATTCTTCCTCTCGGAAACCCCATTCTACTGTGGTGTATGAGGACAAGTGCTCTGGTGAATAACCCCATGATCGAGTAGATAAGAGGCCAGTGGCTTGGCAAAGTATTCTTTTGCATTATCAGATCTAAGGATTTTGATTTTGACGCCAAATTGGGTTAAAATCATCTGATGAAAGTTTTGGGTCAGAGCGGGAACCTCATCTCGATAACGCATAAGGTAGACCCAAGAAAAAACGGGTATAGTCATCAACAAACAATAGAAAATATCTGTACCCCCCCATAGAAGGGATGTGATACGGGCCCCAAACATCGGTGTGCACAATATCAAAAGAATTACCACTTCTTTTATTACTCAAAGAATAAGATGTTCTACAATGTTTGGCAAGCTCATAACTCTCACATCTCAAATTTGACATCTCAACAGACTCTTCAAAGACCGAAAAGATAAATGACCTAACCGATTATGCCAGAGCATAACCGGACTCACAGACTGAGAGACAAAAGACTTCTTATCCACAGGCTCTTTCCAATGAGAACTCTCTCCAAGCAGATAGATCCCATTCGTCTCACGGCCAGTCCCAATCACCTTCCTCGTCTCCAAGTCATGAAAAACATATCAGTTAGGGAAAAAGGTTACTGAACAATTCTGATGTTTTGTAATACTACTAAATGAAAGCAAATTAGTATCAAGTTTAGGAACATGCAAGACTGAGGATAAGGAGATAGTATCAGATAACTTGATGTCACCCTTGCCAGAAATGGTAACAAGGGAGCCATCAGCAATGGATACTTTATCTCTACCAGAAGATAAGTGATAAGTAGTGAACAGTGATGGCAAGCTAGTCATATGGTCAGATGCACCTGAGTCTATTACCCAACAATGTTCAGTGTTACCTGGAGCTGAAGCATGGTAAGCTGAGGCCCGAGTACCTGAATGAGCAAATGCTAATGTGGCAAGGGCTGATGGTGACTGAGATGACTAAGCTGAATTCCCAACCTCCTTTTCCAACTATATTAGGGCAGCCCGAACAGCAGCTAAGGTATCTAGGGCGTGCCTTTTATGCCCGATGAGGATTCAGAATCGGTATTCACAGCCATATGAGCATTACCCCTTTTATTCCTTAGTTTTGCTGGGACTAAATGAGGGTGCAACTTCCAACATGTATCTTTCGTATGCTTGGGTTTCTTACAATGTTCACATACTAGATCCCGCTTATCTTCCTTCTTCATGTCCCTTTTTGTATCACCCCCAAACTTAGGTTTAACTACTGCTAGGGATGGGGGGAATGACTGATGTTGCATCATAACCTTTCTTCTAGTCTCTTCACTATGCACCAGGGAGTAGGCTTGAGATAAGGTCACACTGTCTCTTGTCAATATCTGTTGTCTCACAATGTCATAATCAGAATTCAGGCCAGCCAGAAATTCAAACACCCTATTGGTCTCGACTTGCTTTCTATGGGTCTGTGCATCTTTTGGACTTTCCCACTCAAGAGTCTCCAGATGGTCAATTTCATGCCATAGATATTTCAAGGTAGAGAAATAAACAGAGACTGGTTTCTCTCATTGTTTGAGGTTATTTACCTCACACTTCAGTTCATAGGCTCTAGCAATATTAAGGGGTTCGGAGTAGGTCTCTTTCATGACATCCCATATCTCCTTGGCTGTCTTTGCCCACAAGTAATTTCGACTGATATGTGGTTGCATAGAGTTGCACAGCCATGTCATAACCAAGTAGTTCTCCTGAACCCACTTGGTATACATCGGGTCCTCCTTGGAACGTTCTTTCACATTTCCCAATAGGTAGCTAAGTTTTCCCCTTCCCCCAATAGCCATCATGGCCGATTGGGCCCATTCCAAGTAATTGGATCCGTCAAATCGCACAATTGTAATCTGAAACACAATCTCAAACATATTACCAGAACTGTTGTTCCCAAAGACACCTTCCCCCTGATTTTTGAACTCCATTCTTGGTTAAGAATCAGTAATTAAGAACTATTAGGGCTACTGCAATAGAAAACAACACTTAAATAACTGATCACAGTCAAAAATCTGTATGAAATCAGTTTAGATCTGATCTAAAACCAATCGGCAGTCAGAATATAATCAGTCCGATAACAGTTCTCACCCCCAAAACAGGCTTGGAAGACGAAGCAGGTCTAGAAACCACTTAGAAAACAACCTGTAATGCTGAAGCAGAATTAGGGTTTTAATCGTAGGGTTAGGAAAACCTTTGTGAGAACATAAACAGTGCTCAGCCGCACCTTCCAAAGGATTCACAGTCAAGTCTGGCCGTAAGGTTAATGACAAACCCTAAAAAAAACTGATTGCCTCTGAGAAAATAAGGGAGAGTTCGGCCGCTCCTCCCAGATAGGTCCAACCTATCTTGACTGGCAGCAATCTCAAGGGAAAAATAAAAACTTACCCAGAAAACTCTGATCGCTACCTTCAATCGTGGCCTGAACCCTAACCTTCTCTGATTCTTCCTGATTACCAAAACACTCTCCAAGCCTCTACAAGCCTTCGGACAGCTGCTAAACCTTTCTGGTAACCTCCAAGAATCAGCCAACGAACAATCCTTTGTAAGCTTCCAGCCCTAGACAGTTCTCATGTGGTCGGCTGGACTAGACACACATGAGAAACCCTAGATAGGCTCTGGTACCAAGTAGTCGATCAAGTCTACAGTCAGTCTTGGATTCCAAAGGATTTCAGATTGAGAAAAGTAGAAGGAAAGAGGGAGAAGAAGAAGAAGAAAGCAGAAGTACACAAAGGTTTTGAAAAGGAGGGACAGATCGAATGAATCTGCCGCCGCCACTCTCTCAATATTTATATGTTATGTTCACTAATTGTAGGAATGGGCAGAATTGCCCTTAATGCTTACATGGCAAATAAAACAATAATAAACTGAAATAACAAGCTGCCTAAAATAACTACCAACTAACACTGACATAACTAACAAAGATTACATGTGCTGTCATACGAACACCGTGGGGCCCACATTAGTGTTCTCTACAAATGGGAAGATGAATAGTAGAGCGTTATGTGAATAAGTGGGTTTTATAGAAATAAAATAGAAGGGTGGAGGGGATATTTGAAAGGAGAGAGAGGTAGAGAAACATGTTCAGGCTTTTGAGCAGGTTCTTGTGAACTAAAGTGGCCAATGAATTCAGCTAAACCCGGTTTTGGTAAATTACTTGTTAGACAGTTTTGTATGCCCTTAGCTTCAATCAAGAATGATGTACTTTATGAGTTTATTGTAAATGAATAAAAGTGCATATTTGATTCATGTACCCTTGGTATGTTTCTGTGTAATACCCTTAAACTGGACACTTAATGAGACTCGTGTTAGTTTAGAATGTTCACAGCCAGTGGATCGGTCTAGGGAGACCTATCCTGACAAGGCTGACACTGTAGTGCCACCAAGTCGGTTGGGGTGGCCTGTCTCAGCTGCCAGGGTGAGACCCTAGGCACATACAGTGTAGGATTAATAGAACCTTTGAACCGGACCAGATTTCCAGTATTGCCTTGGACCTTGGAGATAGATGGGCAAAACTGGAAAGTTACACCTAACCCCTAGACTCGATTATGATACTACACTAGATGTCGGATTGGGCTGTCTTTGACGTACCAATCAGTGAGATCCTTAGCGAGGGTCAAAACCTGGGTATGTTGGGACAGTCCGAGAATTCATCTGAGTGGGTGATCATAGTGACAGGATCAGCCCCTTTGTCGGACAAAGGTAATGATCGGGGATGCACTCTCTCTAATGGAAACCAAGACTGCCGGCAGCCGATTTCAACCGTTGAGATTTGTTTTTGCAAAGTATATTTTATATGAGATATAAAAGTATATATATTATGGTTTCTAAAATGTTTGCAAAAGGTTTTAATTCCCGGGATCCATACAGGTAGAGAGTGCAACACTGTTCCTTGCAGCCGAGGGAGAGGTCCTCTCTTGTCGGGCAGTGTATGATCATTATGGGCTGAGAGGTTAAGTGTAAGACCGTTGAGGATAATACCTGATGGGCTAATCTTGCATCTGCCCACAGTCCCTGGGTGTTACAAGGTGGCTTGGCCCAAGGACCACTTAGGGCAAGTGTTGGGCCCATAGAGCCCATTTGATGGGTTTTCAGGGGGTGCACTGTCCATAACAGTGTATTCGGCCAAGCCTTATATCAAAGACTGGGCTGAACCCATGTGGCTGATGTGTAGATCAATGTTTGGGTCCCACGCCATACAAGGAAGCCCAACTGGGCAGCAGTTTGGAAGGCTAATTGAGTACATAACCTTAATGGGCCTTAAGCCCATTTCGAACTGGGCTGATTTGATCAGTCAATTAAAGGGGCCGAATTCTGAGATGGATCAGCTGATAGGATTGGGCCTAGACCCTATCCACTTAGAGAGTCCAAGATCTAAATGAGATTTAGATCTGGAAACCTCCTAATTAGATTAGGAGATGGCTGATCTGATCTGCAGATAAGATAAGGATTATCCCTTATCACTTAAAGGGACTTCTAACCCAAATATGATTTGGATTAGCAACTCCTAATCTGATTAGGAGCTGATCCCTTTAAGATTATAAAACAAGAAGGGGGCGGCAGCCTTTGAATACACAACAGATATATGATTCACAACATATTTTCTCTTCAGGAAAAAGAAAGAGAGAAAGAGAGATTTCCTGCATACTGCGAATTCTCTTCTGCCGCCTCCTTCCTGTCATTGCCATTCCTTTCAGTTCGATCTCCAGTTACAGGGAGAAATCAAGATTTGATCTTGATCTCAATCTTTTGGGGAAAAAATTGCTTGGAGCTGTACCCATAAGCCATCTAGTTGATTCTTGCGAAGGGTCAAGTTCTTTTGGAAGAACGTTGCTGATTCTGCTCCATCCTACACTGCGCCATCTTCAGTGGGAGCAGATTTTGGATTCTTCCTTGGGCGTGAACACCTCCATTGGGAGATATTGATTCTCTGTATCAGGTATATCCTCCCTTCTACTACTTTTGGTTCAGATCTGATTTGGTTCTTGATTCAAGATTGATCCTTGAAAATATGTTTTCTGAAATAGGGAATTCGATTCCCTGCAAAGATGGGAGAAATTTTTGAAATTCGCCCCATCCCTTCCGCAAGATTCAGGCGTCCATGTGATGGATATCCCATCCCTTCATTACTTAGGTTAGATGTGAATCATTCCTCTAAAACTGATATAAACTTGGTTAAAATTAGAGAGAAAAGAAGAAGAAAAGTAGAGGACAACAGCACAAAGGAAGAAGATGGAGAAAAGAAGAGGAAGAAGAAGAAGAATTCGATTATCTCCTCTCTCCCCTCTATAATCCTTTTGTTAAACTTCATTCATTAGGCTAATTACAAGTATGCCCTTAAGTGGGTGGCTAGTTAGGCAGAAACATAAAGTAAACTTACAAAAAGAAATAACAGGCCCATAAAGATAGGCCCATTAACAAACAAATAAATAAATAACACACTACAAAAATAGATACTAGGGCCAATTTGGCCCAGTCTCTCTACACTCCCCCTCAAGCTAAGCATAGATGTCAATCATGCCCAGCTTGCTTATATAGTGTGTCAGCTTCTCTCTTGGAACTCCCTTGGTCAAAACATCAGCCAACTGTTCTTCTGAGGCAATAAATGGCAAGCAAACTTCTCCTGAGGAAACTCTTTCCCGTATAAAATGTCTATCAACCTCAATGTGCTTAGTTCTGTCATGTTGAAAAGGATTATGTGCAATATTGATACCTGCCTGGTTGTCACAGTAGAACATCATTGGCTTCTCATAGTCAACCCCCCCAATTCTTCTAAATGTGATTGCAGCCACAGTAATTCTGACACACCATGTTCCATTGCCCTGTACTCTGCTTCAGTAGAGGATCTAGCAACTATAGACCATTTCTTACTCCTCCATGAAACAATGTTCCCTACCACCAAAGAAAAATAACTCGAGGTGGATCTCCTATCATCAATACATCCTGCCCAATCAACATCGGTGTATGCTTCCAGCTTCATGTGTCCATGTTTGGCAAATAGAATGCCTTTCCCTGGAGTACCTTTCAAGTAACACAAAACTCTTTCTACTGCAGCTAAATGTGTATCTTTGGGAGAATGCATAAACTGACTAATAACACTCACTGCATAGGAAATATTCGGCCGAGTCATGCAGAGATATAACAACTTCCCAAGTAGTCTCTGAAACACTTCCCTATTAGATAAAAGTTCACCATTTGTAACAAAAAGCTTATGATTGGGATCAATAGGAGTGGAGGCCGATTTAGCACCAAGTTTACCAGTCTCTACAAGGAGGTCAAGGACATACTTGCACTGAGAAATGAAGATACCATCCTTAGATCTAGCAACTTCAATTCCCAAGAAATGCCTGAGATCTAAATTCTTGATTTCAAATTCAGAGTTAAGAAACTTTTTGAGTTTACTGACCTCCTGGGTGTCATTACCCGTGACCACAATATCATCAACATAAACTATCAGAAAGGTCATCAGAGAGTCACTTCTTTTCAAGAACAAGGTATGGTCAGATTGAGTTTGTGTGTAACCAAATGAGACAAGAGAAGCCCTAAATCTCTCAAACCAGGCCTGAGGAGACTATTTGAGACCATAAATGGATTTTTGCAGTTTACACACCTTCCCTTGCATTTCCTTTCCATACACTCCCGGAGGCAATAACATATAAACCTCTTCATGTAGATCTCCATTCAAGAAGGCATTTTTAACATCAAACTGGTGGAGAGGCCAATCAAAAGTAGCAGTTAGAGACAACAAAACCCGGATTGAGGTCATCTTGGCCACAGGAGCAAAGGTCTCAAGATAGTCAATACCATACATTTGAGTGTAGCCTTTAGCAACCAGCCTGACCTTAAACCTCTCAATAGAGCCATCAGAATGATATTTAATGGCAAATACCCATTTACAACCCACTGGTTCCTTCCCTTCTAGCAAATCCACAATATCCTAGGTATGGTTCTTATGCAAAGCATCCAGTTCAGCCATCATAGCATCCCTCAATTCAGGTTTAGATAGGGCTTTTGGTACAGAGCTAGGTATCACATGGGAAGAAATAGAAGTAAGAAAATAGTAGTAGGTAGGGGATAGAAGGCTATAGGACAGGTGTTTAAAGATACAATGGGTTGCACACTTCTGCTTGCCCTTGCGAAGAGCAATAGGAAGATCAAGGTCTGGGAAAGAAGTAGATGGGTCAGAGGAAGGCTGATAAGTTACCTCAGTAATGATGGGAGGAGAAAGAGGTCTTCTGCAGGAGTGGAAACAACCTGCCCATGTCTGAATTTGTGTCTTTGGTACCACCTTTGGAGAACAGGATGTGGGGGAATTATAGGAGGATGAGGTGGAGGAGGAGGAGTAGAAGTAGGAATATTGGAGGTAGGCCCAGTGGGAGAGGTGGACACCTTTTCAGATGACTCAAAAGAAACAAGAAGAGGAACTGCTGGAGACATAGCAAAGGGTTCCTCAGATTGCTCCCCCTCAGAAGGAATACTAAAGAAAGGAGTAGGTTCAGGAAATGTGACATCCCGAGATACAAAGCGGGTGCCACTATCTGGATCAAAATAGAAATATCCCTTCTGTGTGGAGGCATATCCTAGAAAAACACATTTACGAGCCTTAGGTTTAAATTTGTGCCTTTGATGGTTGTGAACATGTACATAGCAGGTGCATCCAAAAACACGGAGAGGAAGAGAGAAGAGATCTTCATCCGGAAAGAGAAGGCTAAAGGGGGTTTTGAAGCCAAGAACCCGAGAAGGAATACGATTAATCAAAAAGGTAACGGTAAGGACAACATTTCATCAAAATTTAATAAGAACATGGGATGCAAAAAAGAGGGATCTGGCAAGCTCAACCACATGCTGGTTCTTCCTTTCCGCCATTCCATTCTACTGTGGAGTGTAGGAACAAGAACTTTGATGAATAACGCCAAAATCTTCAAGATAGGATGAGAGGGTTTTCTCAAAGTACTCCTTAGCATTACCAGAACAGAATATTTTGATTCGGGTGTTAAACTGGGTAAGGATAAGTTCATAAAATTTTTGCACAATAGTTGGTACTTCATCCCGGGATTTCATGAGATAAATCCAAGTGTAATGAGAATAATCATCAATTAAAAAGGATGAAGTACTTGTAACCCCCCATAGTAGGCAAATGATATGGCCCCCACACATCAGAGTGAACAATATAAAAAGGAGAAATGGATCTTTTATTGCTTATTGAATAAGATTGTCTACAATGCTTTGCCAGTTCACACGACCAAGGTTCAAAGTATCGATACGATACGAGTTTCGGTCGTATCGTATCGGTACTTAGAAATGGCCGATACATACTTTTTTTTAGTTTTTTTTCAAAGTTTAGTTTTTTGGGAAGCTTATAAGATATTTTTTATTATTAAAAAAATTGGGGGTCCGAAACACCTGGAAACAGGCATTTCGGACTGTATCTTTTTTAAAAGATACGATACGATACACCCCGTATCGGGCGTATCGTATCGATACTTTGAACCATGCACACGACTCACAATGAAGACTTGATAAAGACACTCCCTTAAACATATTTGGAAACAAATGACTCAAAGAAGAAAAAGACAAATGACCAAACCGAAAATGGCATAACATGGCTCTGTCAACAGACTCTAACAAAACTGACTCCAAGGCTACTCCATGAGGCGGTCCAAGAATCCTATCAAGTGTGTCCAGTAAGTATATTCCATTCGCCTCATGGCCACTCCCAATCATCCTTTGAGATTGCAGGTCCTGAAAAATACAATGAGTGGGAAAGAAGGTTATGCTACAATTCATGGATTTAGTTAAGTTGCTAACATATAAAAGATTTGTATTAAATTTGGGGACATGAAGAATAGAGGATAAAATAAGGGTGTCAGAGGTCTTGATATCCCCTTGCCAGAAATGGAAGGAAGAGACCCATCAGCAAGAGATATTTTCTCTTTACCAGAGAGAAGGTGGTATGAACAAAAAAGATTAGACAAGCTGGTCATATGGTTTAATGCACCAAAATCGATGACCCAAGGGATTTTATGATTACCTGAAACTGAAGCATGGTTTGTAGAAGCACTAATACCTGAGTGAGCAAATGCGGATGATGATGATGTGTTGCCTAAAGAGTGAGATGTAGAGACAGTGGCTTCCAAGTGATTTAACAACCTTCCATACTTTTCAAAATCAATGACCCAAGGGATTTTATGATTACCTGAAACTGAAGCATGGTTTGTAGAAGCACTAATACCTGAGTGAGCAAATGCGGATGATGATGATGTGTTGCCTGAAGAGTGAGATGTAGAGACAGTGGCTTCCAAGTGATTTAACAACCTTCCATACTTTTCTAAATCTGCCTTCATTGCTGCCAACTGTTCCATGGTTGACTTTTCTTCACTCTCCTTACTCCCTCCTTCGGGTACTGTGGCAATATTAACTCTCTTAGGCTTTCCTGTCTGACCGGTCTTCTTAAAACTATTGTTATTCTAAAACCTGTCAGGTAGAAGATCTAAATGGAGCTTCCAACAAGTGTCCTTAGTATGCCTCAGTTTCTTGTAGTATTCACATACCAACTCTTTCTTCTCAGTTGGACCCTTCGGCTTTATTCCAACATGTGCAAAGTGTTCTGTAGGTGGACTCTGTAATTGAACCTGCCGCCTACTCTCTTCACTACTTACCATAGCATATGCCTAGGCAAGAGTTACCTCATCCTTGGCCAGAATATTCTGCCTAATAATGTCAAACTCAGGGTTGAGTCCTGTAAGAAACTCAAAGACCCTGTTTCATTCCACCAACTTCCTAAAAGTTTCTGCATCCTTCGTACTCTCCCATACAACAGTCTCCATAACATCAATTTCCTACCATAGGGATTTCAACATAGAATAGTAGATTGCCACACTCTTCTCCCCCTATCTCAGGTTTTTCACATCACTTTTCAGCTTGTAGGCTCTTGCCACATTCGACTTCTATGAATAGGTTTCCATAACACTATCCCAGATCTCCTTGGCTGAAGACATCCAAAGATAGTGTTGACTTATATAGGGCTGCATAGAGTTGACCAACCATCCTATGACCGTATCGTTCTCCTGCATCCATTTCTCAAATTCAGGGTCTGTCTCTTCGGGTTTCACCTTACTGCCTATGAGATACCCTAATTTTCCTCTACTACAGACATAAATCCGTATAGACTGTGCCCAAGCAAGGTAATTGGTTTCATCTAACTATAGACTGCTTGAACTCACTTCCGTATTGCTCCATTAATCAAACAGAAATCAAAAAACCAGAAATTTGGTCTTTATAAACTTACTTGAAGTCAAAACAGTACCCAGATGCTTGAAAACTAGGGTTTCATTGTGCTCGGCTGTTGGGGAGAAAGAGAGAAGATACAACTGCTCCTACCAAAGCTTCCCAATCTCTTCCAGAACTGAACCACCCTCTTTTAGAAGTCAAAAGACACCTCCCAAGCACTGAGCGCCACACCCAAAACTTCTCCTTTACCTGTAACTTCTAAACTCTCTAATCGGCTAGGGTTTTGGGCAGAAAAAAAAAATACAGCGTCACTTCTTGGCAGTTTTCGGCCAGATTTCAACTCTCCAAACCCTTTACCAACTAGGCAAAAGATCCTTTGAACTATAGAGAACGTATCTCTCCATACACTCTCTTAATCAAAGGGTGTATGGGAAAAGAGAAAAAGAGAAATAAGGAAGAAAGAAACCTGCTCTGATACCAAGATGTGAATCAGTCCTCTAAAACTGATATAAACTTGGTTAAAATTAGAAAGAAAAGAAGAAGAAAAGTAGAGGACAGCAGCACAAAGGAAGAAGATGGGGAAAAGAACAGGAAGAAGAAGAAGAGTTTGATTATCTCCTCTCTCTCCCCTCTCTAATCCTTTTGTTAAACTTCATTTATTAGGATAATTACAAGCATGCCCTTAAGTGGGCGGCCAGCTAGGCAGACACATAAAATAACTTACAAAAAGAAATAACAGGCCCATAAAGATAGGCCCATTAACAAACAAATAGATAAATAACACACTACAAGAATAGATACTAGGGCCCATTCGGGCCGGTCTCTCTACAAGGTTGGAAAGATTTTATAGGAGAGCATTTTGGTAAAACCAAAGGTACAGATGAGTGGAGGTAGGTTATTACAAGGTACCTACAAAATTCCTTTTGGTTTCGTTCAGTGGAGATAAGACTCAAAGGCAAATATATTAGGTGTGATCAAGGAGTGTTTTCTGCAATAGCTCAGTTAGAGGAATAAGGAAGACAAGAAGACAATATCCCATAGCTCTTTTCTGGTCAACAGGGGTTATTTGAATTGAATGAAAGACATTCTGTTATCTATAAAAGAGTAAATAAATAAATAAAGACAAGTAGAAAAAACAAAAATTTGAAGGAATGTAATGAGAGTGGCAGTGCCCAGTTTCTTATTTAAGAGTGTAGAAACCAAGTACAAGGACATAAATGCTCCTGTGTCCAGTACATTAAGTATTACAACACTCCCCCTCTAATGGGGTATATATATCATGCATACCCAACTTGCTACAAAGTTCCAGATGCCACAAGCTGTTTACATTCTTAGTGAATATCTCTGCCAAATGCTTTTGAGAGCTAACAAATGAGAGACAAATCTCCTGTAATGGAGTATATATATCATGCATACCCAACTTACTACAAGGTTCTGCATGCCACAAGCTGCTTACATTCTTAATGAATATGTCTGCAAAAGTGCCAATTGCTCTTGAGAGCTAACAAAAGTGCCAATTGCTTTGTCCTGTCATGCTAAATGGGATTAAAGCAAATGTTAATAGCTGCCTTATTATCATAGTGCTGGAAAAAGGAAACAACTCTTCTAACAAGTTTCTTAGTCAGAAAATTTTAGCTACATCATGGGCCATTGCTCTATATTCCACATCTGTACTTGACCTTGCCACAACAATCAGCTTTTTACTTCTCCATTTGACAAGGTCACCGCCAAAAAACATGTAATATCCAATGGTATATCGCCTATTAACCACTGAAGCCCAAACATCCTCAGCCTCAGGGCTCAAATTTGGCAATGTTAACATGAGAGGATCAACCAAAGTTTCATTTGTTATCAGATGAGCCTTTTCTGTAATCCTGCCTTCAGTGGGTCCTACACAAGACACTTAGTTGTGTCTAATCTCATTCTCAATGCACCCTGTCCTTGTACTTCTGAATTCAAGATTTTTCCTTACCCTTGTTTAGCCGAATGAGAGAACACCCTACCAAAGTTCCTCAGTTTTCTGTCAGACTTCCCCACCAGAGCAAATGTAAGCTCTATCAAAATATCTTAAGTAAACAATACAGTTATTGGCATCACCTCCTTATGACCTGATATTTTTTCCTTACACCCCTCAATGTCTAATTCATCAGAAGAGTCACTAAACTTTTCCTCATCTCATTTATCCTAGCTATTTATCCATACCTTGTCATTTCACATATTTTCTTTCGACATCTAGGTCCAGCCACATGACTTTTAAGTGAGTCATGTGACTTGTTATCTTGGACAAACCCCTATGATCTTCTCAAACTGGTTCTTGTATTAATCTCTGGTTCAACCTGCCTAACCAAATAGTGAGTTTTGGTCAATTTTCCCTCTGCATTATTTGGCATGGACCATAGATCCAATGTTCCAGAAATTACCATCTAATGGACTTCCCTTCTCAATCATCCATGTGTCAGGTTAACAGGCTTCCTGACTACCCCTGTCCCAATGTTATTTTTATGGACCCTTAGATCTAAGATAGGCAGTGAGGATTGAGCATGCTTGTTCAGAAAACATTTTCTAGATGGCCAGTCAAAATTAATCAAGTTAATGTTATCACTACCATGGATGTTTTTTGAACTTCCTAAGGCGATAGATACCATGTCATTGTCTTCAACCTTCAGCAAATGGAGTGCTAACAATTTGTCTACCATACTTTGAACTTCAGACCATCATTCATAGGATGAATTCTAGCATACAGCCTACCACTTTAATGCGGGACATATGAAGGTTGATAAGATTGAGAGAGGTCTCATCCGCCCCAACAAAACCACCAGACAAATCACTATTTGTTTGAAGATGATTGCCGTCGAAAGATTGAAAGGAAAACCCAAGATACCTACAGCAATGGCTGTTGGAAGATTCTAGACCTTCATATTTGCTGCTAGGCATAATCAGGATAGAAACCATCACTGACTGAATGCCAATGCTTCAACATAGAAATTGGTTTTGACACCGCAAACGGTGCCTTACAATTGTCAAATGGCCTAATCCTTACTTCTTCCATGATATCCAATTTTTTTCTTTACCAATGTAGCCACCAGACTCCACTCTAGTTTATTCTTCTTTATTGTAACAATAATGCTATTTTCCCATGATGTTTTTTTCCGTCATCACCACCAATGATGGTGCTCTCCCATAGCCTTCTGAAATGATGGCTTGTTTGCAATTTCCTGTGACAAAATTTGGCTACTTAGATGGATTTCAGGGTGATAATAGAGGATTGTTTCCTTACAACCCAGGTAACAATGTCCCAAAACTTTTTTTTATAAGGAAAACTTTTGCTGCAAATAAAGGGCCAACTGCCCAAATAAAATGGCAGGGAAAAAACAGACCCTAGCCCATAATTCCACTTCCCCTACACATCATACATTGTCTCAAGGATAAATCCTTGAAATCTCTAAAATTGATACCCATACAACAAATTCCTTTTGATGCCACCTATGAGTGCTTGAGCTTCTCATCATTTAGACTAAAAAAATCCTAGTGTTTCTTTCCATCCATAAGTGCCAACAGATAAACAAAAGGAACAAGATTTCATAGAATTTTTCCTCTATTGTTAAAACCACTTGTTGTCATGTTTGGATAAGCCCCACCATGTCAGGAGTGACCCATCGCCAGCCAAACAGCCTGATGAAGTGCCACCAAATAGGCACAGCGAAGCTACAGTAAACGAGAAAATGAGATATAGACTCTAGATCTGCATCACACAACATATCTGACTTTCAAGTCAAATTTGACTATAATCTTAGGCCTATAGTGTATAAGTGTTAAACTCTATTAATTTTGGTACACATTTGGTAGATATGGATTAAAAATTGGGTAAAATCACTTTTCTATACATTAAAAGTTTTAGTATATCTGTTCTTAATTTTTGACAAATTTGTAAACAAACAAAAATAACCTTATGATACAATTCACGATGGTATTTGATTCAGATTTCTCTCTGATTTACGATAAGATAACAATTTTTATAACACTGCTTCATTTACGACCTCTCTTGCATTTGAATCTGCAAATTCATTGAAACGCTATCAAAATAAACCAGCAGAAAATAGTAGAACAGGTCCATGCAAACCAAGATATGGCCTTTGATATTTAGCGAAAAAAGATAACCCTTGATAGAGCAGAAGGGCTAGTTGAGTTCAGCTGGGTCCAAGAAGCATCCTCTATGAATTCATTCTACAATTCAGAAACGTGGACTCAAGAACTATAAAGCACGAAATTCTCTAAGATTTCATGTATAGCCATTACAAAAATTCATGAGAAAGAAAATTGTTCATTAGTACATATGTAGATTATGTATGATCTTCTAATAAAAGTAAAAGAAATGATGGTAGAAGGTATTGACATATACCTCTCAATCTCACTGTAGAGCTGAACTCCGCTTGTTTCGCGAGGTTTCTTGCTGGTATCATCAGTGTAATGGAAAGTTCTATTAGCAACGCTGCTACAACTGGACCGGCGATGGAGACGGATTCTGAGCGAAAAAGGAAGGCGGTGAAAGTCATGGCTTTGATCGCATCGCGATATTCTTACGCATGGAATATGTGGTAGCTTGGACGGGTAGGGGGAAGAAGCAACGGACGGACGTGGAGCCGAAAACCAATTAGCCATAGCTGCCTCCAAAGCACAGCAGTTAGAACTTAGAACACTGCAACTGTAAGACCTTTTTGTTCGTTAGAATCCACCCTCTCTATTTATTATGGAATAAAATGATATAAAAGGCAGTGTTCACTGCTTCCTTCGCTCTTTCTTACGGTACAGTCTCTCTCGAGTCTCGATTGGTCTATTGATCTAGAAGTTTGCTTTTTCGTTGCTAAACCGTCACCAGATGGATCCGGATCATGAAACCAAGCAGAGAATTATTGATGAGGTACGTCAAACTTGGGTCGAGTTTAGGTCGGGTTAAGATCAACTCAGACCCAATTCGAGGTAAAGGTACGTCAAACTTGGGATTTGCCCTTTCCTCCATGGGTACGGGGATGGGAAATTTTCATCCTCGGGGACAGGGCAAGCACTCCCCGCCTCATGGAAACCCCGATCCCCGTCCGTGGGATTCCCACTAATATATGTATATATTTATGTATATATTATATATATATACACATATGTCTATATATTAATATTTTAAAAATATGATTGAATATATTTAAATTTTCTTAATAGATTGTAAATTTTAATTATTTTATCTTTATTTTTTAAATAAAATAAAAAACAAAAACAAAATTATTAATATTATAAAAAATTATGGGGAATGGGGATCTCTGTAGGGATGGGGATAACCTTGTCCTCGTTAGCGAGGATGGGGACGGAGACGGGGATGGGGATTTTCGTGGGACCTGCCCCGCCCCGTTGCCATTACTAACTAAATACCCTATATATTTTGCAGTTTGTATTTTACTAAAACACCCATTTATAGTTTATAGTTTGCAACGATTTATTTAGGAAAATCTCTTAAATTACCTCTAATGTTCACAATTGACACGTCGATAAATATTAATAAAAAAATGAAATATCGAATTAGACCTACACTATTTATCAAATTATCAAAATAAAACAACTGATGGAAAACCCCTGATTTCCATTTTTTTTCTAGAGCAGTTATTCATCCTACGTTGCCAGTAATTGAAAAACCATCACCATCACCATCGCCACCGCCACCGCCACCGCCACCGCCACCGACAACTACTGCTACTATTACGACTCACAAGTTTGTTGATCATCCGACAAGCGGAGGCGGATCGGCCAGTAGCATATCGGAGTACTTGATAAAGATGTTGCCGGGATGGCAAGTCGAGGACTTTCTTGACTCCTATTCTACTCCCTATGGTTTCTGTAAGGTTTGCGCTATGCACCGTTTTTCTTCCCCCTCAAGAAGACCCAATTGGTTAAGAGTTGGGTCTTAACCTCCCTTGTCACAAAGCATCCGCTTTCTGCTTAGATGGAGAAAACAGAGCAGTGGTGGTGGTAATCCTATAGTCATAACCACCAGTGGTGGTGGCGGTTTCACCCACCAATCATGCTGTTGCAACCCCTTCATCTGGTCCATTCTTCCTCCTCCTACAACTGCTATTCTTCCTCCTCCTCCTCCACCACCACTACCTCTATCTTGCTGCATCTCTCTCTTTAGATCGCTCTATTTCTCTAATTTTTCTTGTTATATATATGTCAGAGGGATGGCGAGACGGACAGGGAGGTGACTTAATTCAAAACGAGCTGTAGCAAATGTTTGGTGGTGCATGCAGATATTGGGGTAGGGGATTTGCAGGGAAGGTGCCTTTGCCGTTTCAGTCAGGCGCCTAGTCTGACTAGCGCGCGTACTCTCTTCTAGATAGCTGCAAAGCCGTCAATGTTGGAATGGAGACTCAGACTTTGCTTCCCGTTCGCTGAACAACCCTCCTGTTGCTTAACTAAACCATGCTTCAAAGGGCGAACTCCACCTATTTTTGAGCTATTGAATTAGGCAATCTGAAAATAAATCTCTTTCTCACTCTTTAACTGAAACCATTCTTTTCTCGTGCTCTCACTCTCTCTCACTCAGACCTTTTCTCTGTTCAAAGACAAAAGCAGAGCATCCGCTTTCTGCTCTTGTTATATTCCGACTCCAAATAAGAGCCTAACCCAATTACGGATGTGTCATATTATCAATTATCATGCACCTTTAATTCCTCGTGTAATCCAAAATGGATTTCTTCTTCAGTTGGGGTCTTGATTGGTTACTCTACTAGTAGAATGTTTGTTCGTTACTTGGGCGCATAGGTGAGAGTTTTAATTTCTTGCAAAGTATCTGTTCAGTCATTTGATCCAATTTCTTTATTCTTTTTGAATCTTGAAATGGGTGTGTGAGTTGTATTGCAAGGGTCTCTGAGGCTATTAGCGATTCCACCGGCACTACTGATAGGGGTGTCCATAGTTCGGTTGACCAAATCATGGCCCTTTTTTTGTAAACCAAACTGGTGGTACCGTTTTTTTCATTTTGCCAAACCGAAACCGAATCAGTACCATCAGTTAACTGGTCCACCGGTTTCGGTTTTTGATCAATTCGGTTCTTTGGTTTTTTGGTTTTTTATATTTATAATATATATTATATAAATATATGTATAATATTACATTATAAATAATAAATGATAGATAATATATTATAAATATTTTAAAAATATATAATATATAATATATTTATAAATAGATCATTATAAACTTATAATGAATATATATTTATATATAATACATAGAAAATATGTGACATACATTAAAAATATATATAAAATATACATATAAATATATATCGGTCGGTTCAGCTAATTGTCATTTTTTTTTGTAGGTTAACCGAAAACCAAACCAATCCTTCCGTTTTTCAAAAATTCTGAACCGATCGGTTCAGCTAACCACATTTTATAGTTCAATTTTCTCGGTTTGGTTCGGTTTTTTAGTTTTTCAGTTTTTCATGAACATCCCTAACTGCTGGTTCTTAACGATACGGAAATCACTGCTACCGTTGCAACTTCCAATAGTGATGGTGAACAATAAGGGTATTTTAGGATTTTTAGAATAATTACCACTCACGTGATGTCACATGCAAATAGAGTGTAACGAAAAATTAACAGCAAGGGAGGTTTTATACAATTATCTGAAAACTTAAGGGTAGCTTAAGACAATATGTAAACAATAAGAGTACAGTTTGTCAATTTCATAAACAGTAGGGGTAGTTTAAGAAATTTACCCATTTATTTAATATAACTTCTGTTAGAAAGTGGAAAAAGGAAGATATGTACAAACAGGAGAACCTCGACACCATTGTTTTTCTCTTCTTTATCTTGTTGAAATCAAACATTGTTTGATAGCTATTGATCGCTTTTATTTGCGATGTAAATAGTGGATCAGTGTAATATATATTTCAGTTAGGTTTGTGGCTGTTTGGACTGTAAAAGAACATGAAGATCAGTGTAAAATTTGATTTCGAAAGATGTCAAAACCGAAAGTAACCCCAAATGACAATGTTGATCCCCAGTGGCACTGACAGTGTATTTGCGATGTCAAATGAGGGGAATAGTGGAAGGGCTTCGTACGCCGGTGTTGCATATTTGTGTTTAAGGGTGGTTGTTGCTAGAGAGTGAAAGGTGAAACAGACGGTACTCCATTTTTGAAGGTAGTCTCCTCCACCGCCATCCGGTGGACTAGTCTCTATTCCACTCCACTCTGGTGAAGAGTCATTATTCTCTGTGCGCTGTTACGTACTATGTCTGCTACTGTGTCTACATATGCCGATTAAGTTGGTTTTCTCTTGGCCAGCGAACAAGGACTGTAACTTCTCTGTTAGAAAGCGTTGGGTTTTAATAAGGTTGGAGTTTTGCCTCAACCAATTTATCAAATACGAAGAGTGTTAACTGGGATCAACATCCGGTTTCCATTTTACATTCTCATAAATCCATCCATATTATAATCTTCGGTGTAAATTTGGATTTACACCATATACAAATATAGCCAAAAGTTTTATGAAGTGCTACGGGTGTTTTTGGAATAAACAATCATAAACTTATGCCCTTAAACATTTTCCATTCAACTTAGGTGGTCATATAGCAATTTTCAAACAACAATAGAAGAAAAGGTTGAACAAAAGGCTAAAAGTAAATTGGTTGCAAATTATAGGATGGGGTGTTTTATAAAACAAAAGACTATAAGGTAGGTTTTAATAAATTCATGAAACTATATAAGATTTTTATAATTGAGTTAGGTGTATTTGCACCAATGCGTTTCACTATTGTTCCATTTCACCAAGAAGGGGATGTCATTTCCTTAATTTTTTTAAACATATAAAGCATGTATGGTGGAAATGCATGTTGAATGGGTATTTAAAGTGTTTTATATTAAAGAAAATTGGGTGTTTTTCCTCAATGAGAGAGAGAGAGAGAGCGAAATGTTGTAGTCAAAAGATATAAGTGGTGCGTCCTCCTTAAGGGAATAGAAGTTTTAGGCATTAATTTTTAGAATTATAAGAATCATTTGGTCTGTTTAATACTGAACGATGTACACTTAAATGATAGATATTAACTAGTCTAGCTAGTAATTTGGAAGTATAAGTAATCATTTCTGTTTAATGCTATATATCTGTAAGTTTGTAGAATGTCTTTTAATTTCTTTAATACCAAATGACATACATTTTAACACTTATTTGAAAATCATATAGCACCATATGGTTTGCTGATTGTTAAATGCCTTTAAATATATAAAAACCATTAAAGCACTTGAGTGTTAGTTGTTCATCACTCTAACTAGCAATTTGAAATTGTACAAAATTATTCGAATTATTTTACGTTGGATGACAATAAGTTTGAAATACCATGCAATTTGTTTGATACCGGATGATGTGTTAAAGTACCCACCATTTGATATTAAATAAATCGGACAGTATTTTACAAGCTTATTATCATCCACTACAAAATTGACTGAATAGTTTCTTGCAATTTCATATTACCAATTAGAGTGGTTAATATCTTGTATTCAAATGCTTTGATGGTATTTAAAGCCTCAAGTGCATTTAATAACTAATAGACCATATGATTTCTTATGATTTTTTAGTATGTGCTAGTGTATACACCATCTAATATTAAATAAATCGAATAGTATTTTATAAACTTACCAACATCTGGTACAAAATAGAGCAGATAGTTAATTTCTATCTTACAATTTTATATTACCAATTAGAGTGATTAACATTCCAGTACCTTGATGGTACTTAGAGCCTTAAATACATCTAAAAACTAATAAATCATATTGTTTTTTATGATTCTCGAATATATGTTAGAATGCACATCATTTGGTATCAAACAAACCAGATAGGCATCCGACATAAAATAGACTGGATTCTTTCTTGTAACTTAAAATTACCATTTAGAGTAATTAAAATTCATTATTTAAGTGTTTTGATGGTATTTAGAGATCAAATGGTACTTTACAAATTTATGGGCATTCGATACAAACAGATTGAATGGTTTATTGTAATTTTAAATAACCAATTAGAATGGTTAACATCTAATATTCAAATGCTGTGATGGTATTTAGAGCATTAAATGCATATAAAAACCAACATACCATATGGTTTCTTATGACTATTGAATATGTGTTAGAGTACAAATCATCCAGTATTAAATAGACCATAGTATTTTATACACTTATGAACATCCAATACAAATAGGTTGGATGGTTATTTGTAATGCTAAATTATCAATTAGAGTTTATAATTAACATCTAACAACCAACAGATCATTAAATGGCACTTTACAAACTTGTGAGCATCTCACACAAAATAGGCTGGATAGTTTCTTGGTAATGTCAAATTACCAATTAGAGTACATCTATTATTCAAGTTCTCTAATGAAAGTTAGAGTCTCAAGTGCATCTAGCAACTAATAGACCACATAATTCTTTTTTACTCTTGAATATGTGTTAAAATACACATCATCCAATGTTGACAACAAACCAAATGAATATCTGGCATTACACATACCAGATAGTTTATCGTACTTTCTAATTACCAATTAGAATGGTTAACAACTATCACTTAAACACCATGCATGGTGGATTTTAGAGAATTAAAGGCATCTAACAACCAACAAAAACTTGTCTAGTCCTTAAACACTTGAATGGAATTTTTGGAGATTTATAGATATTTGATAAAAAAGTGGAACAGATGGGTGGAATTCCAAGTTAACATTTAGATTGGTCAAAATATTCTGTTAAATTTGTACATAAAAACTAATATTGAAATACCTATATATTGTCAAATATTAAAACATTTTGCGTAAAGCAGACTGAATACTTCATTATCCAAATTGTATAATTGAAATTTATATTTGAAAGGTAGAAATGGACAAGATGAGCATAATCCACACCAAAATGAAAAAAAAAAAAAAACAAAACAAAATGTTCTCACATTGTCGATATAATACTTACATGATACCAAACATGTGTTAAATATTTACATAATACCAGACATTTGTTAGGCTTGGGAAGTACTTTTTCGTGACTTGGCTTTGAGGTGAACTTGGCTTGAGGTGAACTTTCACAGAAATTCACCCTGTGCTTCCACATCATAAGCCATTATAGCTTCTTCAGCAGTGTTTGAAGGTTCCAAGCCAGACATGGACCTTCTTAAGATCCATGATTTCAGCTGCCCATTTTTCCTATAGACTCTGTCAGATTCCCCTTTACTTGTGGATTCAAATCAACAAACTCAGTTGCTAGTCGTCTTGTATAAATAAAATAGATAATTAATCAAGAATGTAATAACTATTGGAATGAACAAAAAAAAAAAAAAAAAGAAACAAATCCCATTGGTGTTAATTAGGCTTTCATTGGGGCTTCTTTTGCATGCACTCGATGATGGCTTTAACTAAGGTTGTGTTGGTTGCAATGCAATTTTATTTGCACTAGTACACATGCATACATGCATGGTAGTGCAAATGTAAAAAATGCAAATTCTGGTTTAATTTTGCTTTTAGATTTTACTTTATTTTATTTTATGTCTTAATTTATTTCATTTGTATTGCAACCAAACAAAATAAGCTAAAATTTGAAACAAAAATGAGTCAGAATTTACACTCAAATCATTTGCACTGTCATAGTTTTGCATCAGTATAAATTTATTTGCATTGCAACCAAATACAGCCTAAGGAAACATGGGATCTTGGACAGGACGTCTCCACCAAAAGAGTTTTGGTTAAGTTTGAGTAGCCATCTAGGCATTTAACTACTCCATAATTCCATTGGTGTTAAACGTATCAAGCAAGACAATTGGCATAAAGGTGTGCTAGATGTGATGTCCTTCATGATAAAATAAAGGATGAGAGGATTGACTTAGGCTGAAATGTTTTCAAATAAGTCAAGATTCACTAGGGTCATGTTTGATTCACTGTTCTGGGCCTCATTTTCTTAATTCTTGTTCATTCTAGGCACGAATGGGCAAGAATTAACATTAGAGTGTTTGGTTACAAAATTCTTGCCAATGGCCACATTCTTTTTAGAATGAAAAATTAGCCCCATAGCACAAAAATTGACTTGCCTGCAGCATGAAAAATAATCATGCCCCATCTTGCTCATTTCATTCTTTGAGGAAATTCTACCTATAAAACCATTGCATAGATGTTAATTACTTTTGCAAAAGCACTTTTATAAAACTATTTTTACATAAAAGCATTTTTGTGAAAGCACTTTTATGGAAGTACTTTTACGAAAGCACTTTTACAGAAGTACTTTTACAAAAGTACTTTTATGAAAGTATTTTTACGAAAGCACTTTTATAAAAGTACTTTACTAAAGCACTTTTACAAAAGTATTTTTATAAAAGCACTTTTACGAAAGTACTTTTATGAAAGTACTTTCACGGAAGTACTTTTAAAAAAGCATTTTTAGGAAAGCACTTTTATGAAAGTACTTTTATAAAAGCACTTTTACAAAAGTACTTTTATAAAAACACTTTTACAAAAGTACTTTTACAAAACATCTATGCCAATTGCTCATTTTTTTTTGAAGAATGAAAATGAGCAACATAGGACACTTGTCAATCTGAAGAATTCATTTTTAGAAAAAAAATTGTTTGGTTCATAGCAATATTTTCTCATTCTGCCTATTTTTACCCATTCTTTTCCATTTTAGAATTTCATCTTAGGTAAGAATGATAAAGAATGAGAATTGAACCAAACATGGCCTAAAATGCTAGTTTATTCTCAAATTTGACAAGATTCACTGAGATGCTATAGTCTCTAACAAATTCCTCGATATGGCCTAGTGTCATGCAAATTGTGAGAATGCCACAAGTGGTTCATTACAAATTTAAAAAGAAAAGAAAAAAAAATAGCCTATTGCCATACATTAGTTGGTGCACTATTGGACTATTAACCAATAGGCACTGGTTTGAGCCATTGGATTCTATTTTTCTTTTTAGGCAAAATGGAAAATAGAATAGCATAGCTCATTTGGTGAATTCAGTTTTCTAATGGCTGCTCAACATTATTTTTTATACATCATTTTCGCAATTAGGCCATGTTTGGTTTACTGTTCTGGGCCTCATTTTTTTAGAATGAGCAAGAATGAATAACATTAGAGTGTTTGGTTACAAAATTCTTGCCATGGGCCACATTCTTTTTAGAATGAAAAATCAGCCCACAACACAAAAATTGAGGTAGCATGCAACATGAAAAATAATCATGCCCCATTTTGCTCATTTTCATTCTTTGAAGAAACTCTGCCTATAAAACTGCTGCCATAGATGTTTACTAGCGGACTACCGTGGAAGTACTTTTACGAAAGAACTTTTGCAAAAGTACGTTTACATGAAAGCACTTTAATAAAAGCACTTTTATAAAAGTACTTTTATACGAAAGAACTTTTGCAAAAATACTTTTACATGAAAGCACTTTAATAAAAGCACTTTTATAAAAGTACTTTTATACGAAAGAACTTTTATGAAAGCACTTTAATAAAATCACTTTTATACGAAAGAACTTTTATGAAAGCACTTTAATAAAATCACTTTTATAAAAGTGCTTTTACGAAAGAACTTTTGCAAAAGTGCTTTTATGGAAGCATTTTTGTAAAAGCACTTTTGTGAAAGTACTTTTACGAAAATACTTTTATAAAAGCATTTTTACATGAAAGCATTTAATAAAAGCACTTTTATAAAAGTACTTTTATAAAAATACTTACTTTTATAAAAGTACTTTTACAAAGCACTTTTACGAAAACACTTTTATGAAAGTATTTTTATGAAATCACAAAAACACTTTTACATAAGAAACTTGTCAGTTTGAAAAGATTTCATCTTGGGTAAGAATGATAAAGAATGAAAATTGAACCAAACATGGCATAGGCTTCTCAAAACATAGGCTCAGTTTGGAAGGAGTACAAATGCAAATATGTATGGTACAAATACAAGCAAAATAATACAAAATACAAGGTTTTGCATTTGTATTCCTTCCAAACTGAGCCTAATTTGAAGTTGGCCTAAAATTTTGGAGCTGAGGTTTAGGACATGCTTTATGGTCATTATTTCTCCATCTTTGTATATTAATTAAGACCTCTCAAACATTTAAGTTCATGACTCCGTATGGAATGGGGGAGATGTATAAGGAGCCATACATAGTTTTTTGAGTGTACGTGATGATTTTGCAAGGAGAATCTGGTTTTCATCATTAGAGGACTAGGTCTCTGTTATTCCAATTAACACTTGATGTAGTGGAGATAATTAATTAATTACTTACTAATTCAAATCCCAACACTAACAATGAGAAATAGTTTTTGTCATGGATGGCAATTGCAATGTATTTTATATGGTTTTCTAGCACAAAAGGTTGTTTTTCAGGGTGTCATGCCTTCCATTGTAAGAATCTTGTTAGATATTGATTGTGCCTTCGGTGAGTTAAAGCTTGACTGTGATTTGGATGGTACAAATATTAATCTAAGAGTCCCATTTGTATGTAAATATTAATCAAGAGTCTCATGTACAAATGAGATCTCTTTAATCCAAATATAATTATGAGATTTTTGTTTTTTGTAATGGGGTACTTTAGGTTCTAAAGGGGGAGCTTTTGCATTTGGATGCTATTCTAACAGCTTTAAAATTTTGGCTTGATGCCTTCCAAATGAAACTTATGGCGACCTTGAAGTTGAAAGCATTATTTTGGGCTCTACACATGTACAATAGTTGGTCTTCTGTCTTTGTATTATCTAACTCCAACGAAGCCATTTACTCTCTAAACGGCAATGATCCTTGAGTTGAGTTGCATTTTTTTGGACTTTATTGTAGGTACATGTAAATCTTTTTATAGGGTGCACTTTTAGCATATTAATAGGTCTGAATAGGGAGGAAAGCTCACAAAGTTGTTCAGCTTGTCAAAAAATGGTGAGTATGAGTTTGCTTCTTTATGCTGATAGGGGCATATATGTACTATTCATGGATGCTTGGCCTCTGCCACATAGAACTCATCTATTAGCTGATTCATTGAACGCAATCAATAATTAATTCAGTAAAACAACATGACTATAGTACAGTACCAGATATGAAAGTTCAATGTTAAAGATAGAACAAATAAATCCTCAAATTCTATAAAGGAAACTATGGCTTTGAAATCCTTCTCTTGTTTTTCAATTCTTCACGTGTAAGCTATTTTAAACCATTAACATTCTTCTTTTTTTGGTTCAAACATCAAAATCAAATTAATTCACTCAAAAAGACAGATGCTTATAGAAGAGTATAGAGTTGGATTCAATTGGAAATCTTACAATGGAACTCTGGAATCATATCGAATCAACTTACCACAAAAAGAAAACTTCTATCCGAAGCCTTGAATCGAGGCTTTATGATGAAAATGAGGAAGAAACGAGATTAGAATAAACAGTTGTATTTTAAACCTTAAAAGACAATGGAAAAATAAAACCCTAGATTGTTCATAAAGGCATAAAAGAACTCTGTTAGAAGGAACTTATGCAAGTTGATGTTGGGAAAATGATATTGTTCATATGCAATGGACAAGAAGTAAAATAAAAGCATAAAAGAAGGAGCTTATGCAATATCAAGTATGAAAATGAGAAAATCTCCAAATTGACATTGCAATGTATCAGAGAATAAAACCTATTCAAGGACCTCACTTAATAGCTTAAGCAGTTAACCATTTAGGTTGAATGGTTCTTTGATATGGTATCAGAGCAACTTTGACCAAGTGGTCTAGTGTTTGATCCTCATCACCCCTATTATAATTAATTAAGTTTCAGCACAAGATATGGATGAGTCTGTACTTGTTCACATTTCGTGTGAGGGGATATGTTAGAGAATAAAACCTATTCAAGAACCTCACTTAATAACTTAACCTTTAGGTTGAATGATTCTTTGAGACAATGAGAGAATTCTGTTAGGAGAGAGAAGAGACTAAGAAGAGTGAGAGAACATGGGAATATGGTTTCAAGCCTTTAAGGTTGGGATTTTAAGAAAGAGCATTTTCTAATATTTTATAGTATGAAAAGACATCCCATTAATACAATTAACATAATTAGATTAATTAATTCAATAATTTCTATAAACAATAATTTTATTTTATTATTCTTGTTCTTTTAATATTACGAACCTAATTATTATATATATTTTTTTTATTTTTATACTTATAATATAATATTAACAACCTTCTTTAAAACATTTTTAATTTCATTTTTTATAATTTTTACTATTTTGGGATTTTAAATTTGATGTGACGAATGAGAACTATAATGATTTTTTTCAACAATAAATGTCCACTTGTCAAGCTTCAAATAGTGTAGTACACCTAAAACCGTTGGATTTAGTTTGAATGCTGTGATGCAAACATCTATCAAAGGGCAAAAGGGGTAGCAGGTCAGTGGTTCAACCATTTTAGGTCAACTGCATTAACCCAGCACTTTTTAAATAATTTTTATAAACAATAGTTTTATTTTATTATTTGTTTTTGTTCTTTTAATATTAATGATAATCTAATTTTTATATTTTTATTATTTATGTACTTTTAAGATTATATTAACAACCTTCCTTAAAATACTTTTTAATTTAATTTTTTATAATTTTTACTATTTTTGGGATTTTATCTGAATATTCTCTATCATCATTTAAATAATAAAATCTTAATCCAACTCCATTTCTTTTAAAAACAAAATTTTAAATTTTAAAAAATAATTAGATTTATATTAATAGTTACTCTTATATTAACATAAATAAGGTTGTAGTCGAATTTGAATTGGAATCCAAATCTTATCAATTGGGATTTAATCCATTTCCCTTTCATTTAATTAATTATTTCATTAAATTAATGCAACTTCATTTCATTTCATAATTTTAAAAGTTGTAACTTTAAAACATAATAACGTGGATCGGATTTGAATTTTATTGGATTCCAATTTAATCCAATTCTATTTCTTAAAAAAGAAAAATTAAAAAAATTAAAAATAATTAGTTTATATTAATAATTACTTTTATATTAACACAAAAGTAACAACCAGGCCCCCAAGCTTATGCTGAGCGATATTCATTTTGAAATTTGATTTACCAAAAGAAAATATAACAAAAAAGAAACTTGGAAATTTTAGACATAATTAGAATATATTTTATATTGAGCTTTCTTTTAAATCTTTTAAGTAAATAGATGGGATTTTTTTTTTTAATTTTTGCTTTCTCCCATTAGGAAGAATAGCATAGAGGGCTACCAATGGCAAATCTACTCTTACATATGCTAGGTTTATGGATACAGAAATCCATTTCTCACCTGACTAAGGTTTTTTTTTAAAATGAAATATGAAAATAAACTCCAAAACACATAAAAATTAAATCAACTCCAAAATATGAGAAATATAAAAATGGATGTTGAAAATCTTGTGAAATTATTAAATAAAAAAAGTAAAAACAAAGCTCAAATATTCCATGGAGTTGGTAGGTGGAATACCCCCTGAACCTCAAGTATTCCATGGTGACATCTCTGCAAATATTATGTGGTGTTGGGTTTTAGAAATGTGTGGAGATGTAGCTCAATTTATTATTTGAGTTTGATGGGGTTTGATTGGCTTATTATTGGTGCATGTATAGTAGTGTTAGGCTTGGTCTAGAGGTTTGGTTGGTGGGCCTTATATGGTTAATCATTTTATTTTTATATGTTGGGAGAAATTGGGGGTGGAAACGTATTGAGCCTTTCACGAGCTATTTGAGTTTGGCTCGTGAAAAAATCAATTTGGCTAGGTCTAAACCGAGCTTCGAGTTGAATTTAAGCCCAATATATAGGCTCATTTTCTAATTGAGTTGAGCTTGAGTCTAATATAGTTCGACCCATAAGGCTCACGAGCCTGGTCGAGCTTATATATATTATACATATAAAAATAATATATACATAAATATATATAAAATAAAAAATAAAAATATCATATATATATATATACATAATATTTTAGTTTTTACATGTATAATAATAACTAGTTTATATATTCTTAAATTTTTATATGTAAAATAAAAAATAATTTTTTAATTTTATAGGAAGCTTGGCTCATAGTTGAGCTCGAGCTTACAAGCTTTTGAAATGAGCTAAACTCGAGCTCGAGCCTCATGGTTTTCTGGTGAGCCAAGCTCGAATAGCCAAATATTCAGTTAGGCTCATCTTGAATTCACCCCTAGGAGAAATGAGTTGTGCAAGGGATTGAGCTGCATATAATTTTGTTGGGCCTATTTTTGATGGGTCAGACTTGGTCTAGAGAGTGGATTGATTGGTCGAATATGGTCATACATTTTGTTTTTATATATTCTCAAAAGTGGGTTGTGCATGGGATTGGACTGGGCTTTTAGGTTTTCAGTTTTTAATTGACATCATTTGTTGGTTTTGATGGGCAAAACCTGGTCTTGGGGGTGGGCTGATGGGTTATATGTAGTTGTCTTTTTTTTTTTTTATGTTGTGAGATGTTAGAGTTAAGTCAAATTTATTAATGTTAATCTAGAAGTATTATTATGCAACATATGTGTTTTGTTTTCTACTTCAATTTTGGCAAATTCGAGAAACCCCTCATGAATCCAAGACTAAGCATTGCAATAATGTTTTTCCAAAATATGGCTTGTCCGAGGTGATTAAATGATGCTTCTTTTTTTTTTTCTGATGCGGCAAAACCCGTGAATGGAATGAAATGCATCGATGCCAAAAAGCACCCTCTTTAACAATATATTGTTGCAAAATAACCTTTTAGATCTCTACCATTAGGCATTCTCATAAAAAAAAAAAATTTCTTTGTGCCCATAACTCCCCTAATATACTGTTGGAAAAGATTTCTGCATGTATTATTTGTGCTCGTAACTCCCCTAATTTGTAGAAGGTGTCAATTAACCAGCTGGCTGGTTGTAATGGAGACCTTGGGTCAAGTCTACCCTCACCCGTTTTTTTTTTTTTTTTTTTTTTTTTTGGGGGGGGGGGGGGGGAGGCGTACCCTAATAGGGGTTTGGGGGCTATCCCTGTTCATGAAAGCTTGAAGCCAGGGGTGCTTCGGGTCTGAAGAAGCGAAGTCTGAATTCTTCACACTAATCTGGTGACTGCATGAGCCTAATTTATGTAGACTCTCTATACTTGATATTTCTACCAAAAAAAAAAAAAAAACAGACTATACTTGCTTAGCCATCAAGGCTCTATTTAAAAATCTATGGATTCCTAAAAGCCTAATACAGTAAAACCTAATCCTCCTTGTAATTTGTTTATACTAATCTAGTCCCAATTAAGTTCACATTCTTCTTACCTTTACTTCCCAGTCCCCGCCAAGATGATGTTTGAAGCTTCACCATCTCATGACAAATTTGATTTGGGGGGAGTTGCTACTAGGATTTACCGTTTCCTTGCCTAAAATCCTCATATGGTGA
Source organism: Nelumbo nucifera (assembly GCF_055504915.1). Classification (NCBI taxonomy): domain Eukaryota; kingdom Viridiplantae; phylum Streptophyta; class Magnoliopsida; order Proteales; family Nelumbonaceae; genus Nelumbo; species Nelumbo nucifera. The sequence goes on along the minus strand of NC_142652.1, from coordinate 818,531 downwards.
AGAGTGAAAGCATTCTATGAGTCTAGACAAACTCGATCATTTTGAGAGAAGGCAAGAGGAATACGCTAAAAAGACCATAAGAACAGTTGGTGAAAAAACTAATAGCGTATGTCGTTCTAAATGTTCATTTGTGTCTAGCTAGGGTGTCATGTTCCCCCTAATGCACTTAAGGTAGAAATTCTTGATCTCGGTTGGGCGGGTGGGTAGGGGGGTCTCTTGTTTTGAAGAGCTGAGGGCAACACCAGGGATCTTTGAAGCTTTTCATTTTTGCAGATACCTTCCTTACAGAGGGGAAAAAGAAAGCTCGTAAATGGCTCTTTTCAGTCCAGGTTATCTTTTGTCAGCCTGCATTTTACTTTTCTTGACCACAACCAAAATATACTCTAGCGAGTGTTCTTCACCTTAAAAATCTAGTGTAAAAGACTTAACATATCACCCGAAGTTTTGAAATGGAATTGCATATACCTTGTGCCCGTCAGATTTGACAGAATCACCGGCAAGACTCTTTTACCCTTCATCATCTAGGAAGGGTCCTCTCCCTATTCACATTTTCGTGATGACTGATCTTCCTGAAGCTAAATTGGACAGGAACTTATTTGGGGGAGTTAGACAAGGGTTCAGCTTCTTACAAGTTGATATACTTTTGCACAGACTTTGTGGGGACCACTGGTTCAACAATTGCAGAAAGTATACAGATAAAGAGAAAAAATGGCATCTGCTCCATTACGGATGAACCTGAAGTATGAATAACTGGATTTAGATTCAATATCCAGAGGCTATATATGTCATCGGCTGCCGACTGTGAACTGTTGCAAGGTTTCATATAACAAGTAATCAATTATAGAAGCATGTTCTGCATTATAATCTTCACCAAGCTGAATCTCCCCTTGCTTGGAAAATAACTGGCTTCTAGTGAATCTATTTCTGCAAAAATTAGTAACAAACTTCTCTGCATGCAGCAATTTTCAGGATAAAAGTATTTTCAAGCTTATTGAAGGTGATTATTATGTTCTACTAGTCTTCAAATCATTGTCAACAGCTTCACATTTTTGAGGTAATCCTGCTAAGTCAATTATCTTTTTAGATTTAATGTTCTCATCCATTGTAACTTGTAAGTTAATTCACTGTTCCAACTTACACTCATGTTGATTTTTTGCACAAGTCGTTGAGATGGAAAACACTGTTGTTTCTTAAATTGATCAGTGTGGAACATCTAGCAATAAGTTTTCCAACTAAGTAAAATTTAATTCAGAACACATTGTAAGACAAGATAGGATCCTAGTATCTATTTTACCTGATATAACCATTCTTAAGATAGTCTCTTTATTATGGCATCTTTACACATCTTATGATGCGTCTCTACAGAGACTAGAGTGTGCAACTTAATAGAACATTATTGGTTAAGAAGTGGAATACTGTGGTTCTGCAATATTCCTTTAGATTTGCACTATTTAATGAACTACGAAATCAATAGGTGGGTTAGAAGAAAAGAAGAATAAGCCTAGCGAACAACATGGCTTGCATACAGAAGCAAGCTTTTGGGGGGAGTGGGTGCAGAAGGGCAAAATAGGATTTTAAAATTTTAAATGAGTCACATGGCATCACGGGCAAGTAGCATGTAAGTTTCACTGATGGAAGGGATGTTTAAGTCTGGTGGGATCAGCCCAGAAGGTATATTTAAGTCCATTTTAAAACCTCATGCTATGTTTAAGTCTGAAGATTTATTTACAAACAACTCCAGAAAGGCTCATTAGTGCAACTACTAGTACAAGAAAGAGATTTCCATGACAAATATTCAAATTCTCCATATATTAACTGAAAATATGTGATTGTATTTGCAACTTGAATACCAATCATTTAAATTCATGCATAATCCCATACTGAAACGTAATTAGATTTTGTTAACATCTTAGATCTTTGGCATTCTTGCTTTCAGAGAGCCTAAGACAGCTTTACAAGCTAGCCTTTTTGCTGTCTTCTTATTCTCCCCAGTACATGTATGACTGTATGTAATACCATATGCTTCAACTTCTATCGTAATAGAAGCCAAACCTTCTTTGTATGAAACAGAGTATGGTTTCATCACATAAGAATGTCTCTGGCAGAGCTCATGAAGCTCTCTTACAGGGTGCAACTTTACAGTATCTGGTGTTACAATAGGTTCCAAAAGAGGCTGCATGCTTTTCCAAACTACATCTTTATTATATTCAGAATCCACAAGAATTGCCCCTGCTAAAGATTCAATAACATCTCCAAGTACCTGTTGGGGTGCAAGAAAGCCAATCAGATATACTTTAAACACTACAGGATCAACAAAAGACAGACAAGATGCAACAAGCAAGTAATGTGATTGAGAAAACAAACAAACAAATAAAGTTGTGTTGCTTATTATCTTGTGCCTATGGCATTGTAGAAATAGGAAAAACAAAATCTGGAGCAAACACAAGGGGTACCAAGTTACTGAATGACAAGGCAAATACAAAATAGGGTTAGATCTTGGATTAAACTCAAATTGTAGATTTCCATGCATCTAGTGCAATTAATGGTGAGGTTGTACAATGTCTGTTTAACACTCTTTAGCCAATATAACAACCAAGAGTCAATCCTCAGTTTGCATCAGGTTTGAATTTCACTGTTGAGTTCTCAGAATTGAGCTTGGGCTAGCTAGCTCCCACAGGCCCAACCTTCTCTGCCAAGGAAAACTGACAATCAGGAAGTTGTCCAGACAATTTGAAGTTGTTGAGAGTGTAAGGGCATTTATGTCCTATGTTTGTATTTGGGCGTCTATTCAAGGGCCCCTTCGTAATTTTTGCTCAAAAATTTAAAATGAAAAGTTACTTGATGTGAACAGTAACATATCAAGCATTCTCGACACAACCCTCTTCCCACATCACTAAATCTTCTAATTTGGTATTAGAGCATTGTACGATCAAGGAAACCATATGCTGCTGGTCGCGACTCTTAGACAGACCTGCTGACATCAGCATGCCGCCAGTTGACGTCAGCAGTCTGTACAGTCGGTGACTCCTTATGTGTTTTTGATGCTCGTTGATTCGCCTTGTTTTTAGGGGAATTTTGGTAAAGGTTTCATAGTGGTTTGAAGTTGTTTTATATTTTTTTGGATATTTCAAATGAAAATTGGCAAAAAATCCAGAGCTGGAGTTTAGGGTTTACATGCTTGTATGTGGGTTGGTTGCTGTTGAAACCTCTTGTGTTTGAGTCATGGTAAACCCCTAGGACTGTAGGAAGTAGTCCCGAATTTTTTGGAGCCCTAAAACACTTTTGGGAATTTTTTTTCTTCCCTCATTTTTCCACCGATACCTATTTTTCCTGATTTTATAGATGTAGCTCGTGTCTAACCTTGTGGGAAAGGTGATTGGGGTTCATCTGGTGTTGGGATGCTATGGTGCTGGTGAGAAAGGTGTTTTTAGAGGGGTTGTGATTGATGGACTCACACAAAGATGTTTGCGTACCTTCCTATGTACTCTTGGGAAGTAATGACAATGCCAAGGGGCAGATTGCTACTGCAAAACTTGATGGAACAAATTGCTAAGCCAAAGCCTGAAGATCCAAACCATTCCAAATGGGAGCAGGGTAATCTGTTGGTTATGTCATGGCTTGTATTCTCTATGCAGCCACACATCGCCTGCAACTATATGTTCCTTCCAACAGCTAATATTTGGGATAGACTAACTGCAACTTATTCTCAAGCGAAAAGAATCTATCAGTTGCAAAGATAAGCATGTAATATGCGATAGAGGAAGAAATTGGTGGTCCTGTATTTCTCCTCCTTACAATCAATTTGGGAAGAAATTGATCATTTAGAGGCTTTGGAGTGGAAGGATCCTATTGATGCTGAACAGTACATGAAGTACATAGAAAAGAACCAAGTTTTTGATTTTCTTGCTGGACTGAATGCTGATTATTGCATATGCATGTCTCAACTCGGTTTTGGGGGGATGCTACTCAAATAGTTGTATATCTTATTAGCAGACTTCCCTCGCGGACCCTTCATCTCCAGTTTCCTCATCAACTTCTTTTCCCTGATGAGGATACCTTCCATTTTCCTCCTAAGGTCTTTGGGTGTGCTTGCTTTGTCCATGACATGAGTCCTTCTAGGTTGAAATTTGATCCAAAGTCTATCAAGTGTGTCTTAGGATATTCTTCAATCCAAAAAGGGTATCATTGTTATGACCCTTGTCCTGAAAAAAGGTATGTGTCCAAAGATGTCACACTCTTTGAGTCTACTCCCTTCTTCTCCGTCTCTCATCCTTCTCTTCAGGGGGAGAATGTTAATGAAGATCGAACTCCTTTTTGTATGCCGATTCTTGTTCCGGCTACAACTGATGTTGTCAACCTTTCTTCTCCTCCTCCCTATGGTGGCAATAGTCCTCTTCCTGTGCCGCCTCCTATTCCTTGGTCTTGGCACCAGTGGTTTATTAGACGGAAAAAGAGGATGACTCCAAAGATTGAATGTTCTTTACAATCTAACTTCTTGGACTTAGGTAATTTGGATTCTGAACCTCTTCCTGTTTCTGATGCTTGTGTTGAATTTGTTGTTGAGTCTCCTAGCGTGGATTCTGACTTCAACCTTCCTATTGCAATTTGTAAAGCAAAACAGGCATGTGCTAAATATCTTATCTCAAACTATGTCTCTTATGATACCTTATATCCCTTACAATGTTACTGAGGCAGTGCAGTTCCCTCATTAGAAGGATGCTATGAACCAGGAAATGGAGGCACTTGAAAAAAACCAGACATGGGAAATTGTTTTTCTTCCAGAAGGCAAAGTTCCTATTTGATGTAAGTGGGTTTACACAGCAAAGCATAAAATTGATGGCTCAATTGAAAGGTATAAAACTCGACTTTTGGAAAAAGGGTACACTCAATCTTATGACATTGATTAACAGGAAACCTTTGCTCCAGTAGCCAAGATGAATTCAATCTGAGTTATCATGTCTCTTGCTGCCCATTATTCTTGGCCCTTGTATCAAATGGATGTTAAGAATACCTTCCTTAATGGAGACCTTTAGGAAGAAGTTTACACAAAACTTCCTCTAAGAGTGGACTTCCCTGGGAGTGAAGGAAAGATTTGCCATTTGAAGAAATCCCTTTATGGCCTTAAATAATCCCCTAGAGCTTGGTTTAACAGATTCAAAAAAGTTGTCTTGAAAATTGGCTTCTCACAACCTCAAGCTGACCATACCTTGTTTATTAGGAGAGCAAATGGAAAAGTGACTATGCTGATAATATATGCCGACGATATTGTTATCATAGGGGATGACATCTCTGGAATTGCTGAATTGAAGTCTTTTCTTGCTACTGAATTCGAAATTAAGGACCTTGGAAATCTCCGGTATTTCCTAGGATTTGAGGTCGCAAGCTCAAAGAGGGGAATTTATCTTTCTTAGGGCTGCATTTGGATGTGATGTAAATCAAGAACCAATCGGTTCGCTTTTGTATGCCATTTGGTAAAAGGGTGTAATTATTATCGATGTAAAACTACACTTCGGTTCAGTTTTGCATGCGTTTGGATGGAGTGCAGTTTTACGTCGATAATAGATGTAAAACCTCATCACCTTTAAAGTTTTACATCGATAATCAATGTATAACTTTACATTTTTTTACATTGATATTCAAAATGTAACGGTCATTATATACGGTTCAGTGTAAAACATCATCAGTGTATTTTTACACTGATGACGTTTTACACTTCTTCCAAACGCAGCCTAGAGGAAATATGTCTTTGATTTGCTTTAGGAGGTAGGAAAATTGGATTGTAAACCGACTGAAACTCCAATTGATCCCAATCATAAGTTGGGAGTTGATGATGGAGATGTCCTTCCTAACAACGGTGTGTATCAAAGACTTGTCGGTCGCCTTCTCTACTTGTGTTTGACTAGACCAAATATATCACATGATGTAAGTGTGGTCAGCCAATATATGCACAAGCTTAAATCATCTCATATGCAAGCAATGAATAGAATACTTGCCTATTAGAAGTGATGTCTAGGAAAGGGGATGTTGTATTCTAATCATGGGCATCTAAAGTAAAGGCTGATTCTGATGCTGACTAGGTGGGTTCTATTGATAATAAGTGGTCTACTTCTGGCTATTGTACCTTGGTGGGTGGTAATGTTGTATCTTGGATAAATAAGAAAGAACTAGTTGTGGCTCGATCTAGTGTAGAGGTAAAATACGGAGCTATAGCTCATGGAGTCTCAGAATTGTTGTGGCTGAAGAACTTGTTGATAGAAATGGGAGTGTAGATTGATACTCCAATGATATTATATTGTGACAATCAAGCTGCCATAAACATAGCCCACAATCCTGTTCAACATGATCGTACAAAGCATATAGAGGTTGATCAACATTTCATTAGAGAAAGAGTTGCTAGTGGAGAGATTTGTTTACCATTTGTGAGGTTTGAAGATCAGTTGGCTGATTGTCTTACTAAAGGTGTCCCCAAATCAAAGCTTGACAACAATTTGAACAAGCTGGGCATGACAAATATCCATGCTCAACTTGAAGGGGAGTGTTGAGAGTGTAAGGGCATTTATGTCCTTTTATGTATGTTTGCATTTGGGCACCTATTCAAGGGCCCCTTTGTAATTTTTTCTTAAAAAATTAAAATGAAAGTTTCTTGGTGTGAACAGTAACATACCAAGCATTCTCGACACAACCCTCTGTTTTTTCTTTCTCTTATTCTTCTTTCCACATCACCAAATCTTCTAATTGAAGGAAATGTAGAAGAACTATTGAAGGGTAGTTTTGTAATTCTACTATACTTTACTTTTCTTTTTTGTACTATAATAGGCGTGTACTTTAGTGTACAGTTCCTTTATTCTCTTTGTAAGGACAATCTTGTCCATTTACAAAAGATTAATATAAATATATCTTTTCTAGGTTGGTTCGATCAGATTGATCAACCCTAACAGATCTGAACCTCTGTCTCTCTCATTGCTCTCTCACTTTCTCACGAGCTGACATGGTATCAAAGCAGGCTGCTCTCTGATCCTTTTCTCCTCTTTTTTTTTATTAGTGTGACAACTTTAGTCACTGCTGATTGAATCCGAATTGTTTTGATCTATCCAGAGATCTGTTCTCTATGTTTTGCGCATCCAAGGAGAGAGATTTTATTAGATCTCTCTCGTACGACATCAGTTTGCAGTAAGATTTGAAAGAAAGTGTCGCCTAGGCCCTCTCATCATATTCTGAAACTTTCATCGAGATCTGAGAAGATTTGAGAGAGATCTATACATCTCTTCTAGGCGGCTGCACCCAGACTTTCCTTTTTTGGACTATGTTTCAAGTTTTCTTCTTTTGCTAGAACTTGGACAATTTCTAGTGACTGTAAGAGGCTTCTATTATCAGTTTCTTTGATTCTCACAGCTTGATTACTTCCTTATTGCTTGATTAGATCAGTCTTTACTTGTTTCCTTTTCATTATGGCTTTGGAAAAGAATGAATTTATTCCTGTCAATTTTGATGGGAGCAACTATGCTCTCTGGAAATTTCATTTTTAGTACTTCGTTGAAGGAAAAGGCATGTGGGGTTACATTGACGGTTCCACTCCCATGCTTGATGCAAGTGATGTCAAAGGGCTGAAATAGTGGAGAACCGAAAATGCTCAGGTTACCTCATGGATACTTGGGTCTATCTCAATGGATGTCAGTATTCCGATGAGAGGTCTCAAATCTGCCCATGACATGTTCGAATACCTAGAAAAGGTATATCAGCAATCGAATATGTCTAGGCAATATTAGATCAAAATCGACATCTTCTCCTATGTTCAAGGGGAGAAGCGGATTCAGGAATACTATGCAGGGTTTGTAAATCTTTGGACTGAATATGAACTGACTCACTTTGGGGATCTTTCTACAGATTGTTGTGTGAAGACTATGAAGAAGCATCTCACTAAGAGAAAGACCATGCACTTCTTGATGCATCTCAGGCCTGACTATGAAATTCTATGCTCCAATATTCTCAGTAGAGAACTAGTGCCTGAACTAGATGCAATCCTTGGAGAGTTGTTACGGGAGGAAACATGTCTTCTTACCTTATCTGCACTTGATCAGAAGAAGGAATATAGGATTGATACTGTGTTTTTAGCCACCAAACAGAAGGGTAAGAAAGACTTCTTGAAGTTGCAGTGTTATGAATGCAAAGAATTTGGTCACGTGGCATCCCACTGCAAGAAGAAAAACTTCTATACCTACTGCAAACAGCAAGGACATATTATTATGGAATGTCTGACTAGGCCTCCCAAGAAAGGACAGCATAAGGCTTATCAGGCCCCAACTGAATCTGTTTCTACTGATGTTGCCACCTCATCATCAGCCCACAAATTAGATGCCTAGGGAAATCTGACTGAAGAAAAGATCCATGAGCTCATGTCTTTAGCTATTTCTTTTGCTTTTTCTGTTTTTGGGCTGGCTGGTAAGTCTGCTTTTTTGTGTTCATCTCCTTGTCACATGTGGATTATTGATTCAGGGGCCTCCTTTGGTTAGTCTCCTAAACCTAGATCCTTCGACAACCATATTATTACTGCTAATGGTTTGTTCGTATCCACCACTAAGACCAAACCCTTACATCTTCTCAAAACTTTCTTTGTGCCTAAATTGACTACTAGTTTAATATCCACTGGACAACTTGTTGATGATGGTAATAATATCTTATTTACTCGTGATGGTTGTTTTATTCAGGACCAACACACTGGAGAGCTGAAGGGGAAGGGGCGTAGGCTTGGGAGGCTGTTTGCTCTGGAATTCGAGACTAAGAGATCTTTACCGGATTCTTGTTTTCTATCTGTTTCTCCTAGTTCCTCTATTTCTTCATGTAATAATGTGTGCCATTTATGGTAGACGTTTGGGTCACACTCATGCTAAGAATTTGGATTATTTATTTTCCTCTGGTTGTTTGCCTTTGAATACTTCTTCAGTCAAAAATATTGATAAATCTTGCTTAACTTGCTGCTATAGTAAAAGTCATGTTTTACCTTTTCCATCTTCTATTGAACATGCATCTACACCTTTTTATCTCATTCATAGTGATGTGCGGTCATCTATAGTTATTTCACGCTTTGGTTATAAGTACTTTGTATTATTCATTGATGACTGTACTCGTTACACATGGGTTTACTTTCTTCGAAAGAAATCAGAAGTCTTCTCTATGTTTAAGAACTTTCATGCTATGGTAATGACCCAGTTTAAAAGCACCATAAATATTTTGAGGCCAGATTCAGGGAGAGAGTATTATGATGGTGAGTTTCAAACCTATCTTAAACAACATGGCATTCAGTCCCAGAGATCTTGTCCTGGTACTCCTCAACATAATGGAGTATCGGAGCGCAAGAACTGTCATATTGCTAGTATGGCGAGGTCCTTGATACAAGACTCTTATGCTCCCCTTACCTTCTAGGTAGAGGCGACCCGCACTGCTATTCATCTCATCAATAGCCTTCCTACACCTATTCTTGAAAATTCTTCTCCCAATCAGTCCTTATTTCATCATCCACGAAACCTATCCATTCTTTGTGTCTTCGGATGTGTTTGCTTTGTCCATCTCCCTCCCCATGAACGCACAAAACTAACAACTCAATCAGCTATGTGTGCTTTCATGGGATATAGTACGGAACACAAGGGGTTTCTCTATTATGATCCCAAAGTCCGTCGGTTGCGCATTTCTCGCAATGTCATCTTTCTTGAGAATTTCTCATTCTTTGAACATATTTGTAAATTACCTGGATCATCCATCTCTGTTCTGCATGACTTTGGATCTACAGGTGATTCTCCTTCTCCTCAACCTCTTTAGACATACTTTAGGAAGCATCCAGTTCCCCCATTTCCTATGCCTCCTCCATCTCAAACAACAGTGTTTGGTCATTCCTCTCCATCCACCATTACTGTAAGTGTAGATTCTCCTCCTGAGGATTTACCTTCATCTATTTCTTTGCGTCGGTCATCTTGTATTTCTCATCCACCTGATCACTATGGCTTCTTTTCGAGTCATAGCTCCTTCTCAGCTATTTTGTCATCCACAGATATTCCTAAGTCTTACAGCCAGTCCGTAGCAGTTGAGCATTGGAAAGAAGCTATGGATTCAGAGGTTCAGGCTTTATTGGAAAATGATACATGGGATCTTGTCTCTCCTCCCCCAGATGCCTCCATAATTGGTAGTTGGTGGGTTTACATTGTAAAACTCAAATCTGATGGTACTCTGGACAGATATAAGGCCCGTTTGGTTGCTCAAGGCTACAAGCAAGAGTATGGAATTGACTATGATGAAACTTTTGCACTTGTGGCCAAAATGACAACAGTTCGTTTGCTACTAGCCATTACTACCCTCAAACAGTGGACAGTTCATCAAATGGACGTCAAGAATGCCTTCCTCCATGGAGAGCTACAGAAGATTGTTTATATGAAACCACCTCCAAGCTACTGTGACAATCCTCAGTTGGTGTGTAAACTGAAGAAATCTCTATATGGCCTTAAACAAGCTCCACGAGCTTGGTTTGATCGCTTCCGTACAGTAGTGTTGGAAGGTTTTCAGCAGAGTGTTTCAGACTCTCCCTTCACTCTCAAGCAGGCTCAGGGATTCTCTTCTTTTGGTCTATGTTGATGACATCCTTATTACTGGAGATGATGTGGATGGTATTACCAACCGCAAACTTCTGCTTAGTAACTCCTTCAAAATGAAAGATCTTGGGCCAGCAACATACTTTCTTGGACTCGAAATTCAAAGATGTCATCAGGGTTACTTTGTCAACCAACAGAAATATGCTTTTGATTTGGTCTCTTTTGCTGCTTGATTGACTCTAAACATGTTGATACACCTCTGGAGCTTAATTGTAAGTTGAGTAAAGATGAGGGTGATTTTCTTCCTGATGCTACCCTATATAGACAACTTGTAGGTAGTCTTATCTACCTAACCATGACTAGACCTGACATCTCCTATACGGTTCAGATTGTGAGTCAGTTTGTTTTAGCTCCATGTCAGCCTCACTATTCCGCAGTTCTCCGAATTATTCGTTATGTATAGAGTACACTATCACATGGCTTATTTTTCTCATCCTCTTCATCCACACAGCTCCGAGCTTATGCAGATGCTGACTGGGCAGGTTGTCCCAACACTCGTCGCTCTACTACTGGCTGATGTATATTCCTTGGTGATTCTTTGATTTCTTGGAAATGCAAGAAACAACAAACGGTTTCCAAGTCATCTACTGAAGCCGAGTACAGGGCCATGTCTTTAGTATGCAGTGAAATAATCTGGCTTAAGGCACTCCTTCATGACATGAATATTGATCACCCATCTGCTATTCCTCTGTTTGCTGACAAAATGAGTGCAATCAAGATTGCAACAAATCCTGTATTTCATGAGCGGACTAAACATATTGAGGTGGATTGTCGCTTCATTCATGACCTTCTCCATGTGGGTCACATCTCTCTCCCACATGTTTCATCGGGTTACAACTTGCGGATCTCTTCACCAAAGCCATGACCAAAGCCCGACATAATTTCCTTGTTGACAAACTGATGCTTCTACCCCAGCATCAGTTCGAGGGGGAGTGTAGAAGAACTACTGAAGGGTAGTTTTGTAATTCTACTGTACTTTATTTTTCTTTCTTGTACTATAATAGGCGTGTACTTTAGTGTACAGTTCCTTTATTCTCTTTGTAAGGACAATCTTGTCCATTTACATAAGATTAATATAAATATATCTTTTCTGGGTTGGTTCGATCAGATTGATCAACCATAACAGATATGAACCTCTGTCTCTCTATTGCTCTCTCACTTTCTCAAAAGCTGACAGGAAAATAATCAGATTTCTGTTATAAGTTGGTTTACTATGTTTTCAAATGATTTTCAAGAATTTACCCACTGAATAAGGAATTTTGTACTCGATGCAAAACATGAATAGCTGGATATCCTTATTTTGTGTAAACTGTCGACAAAGTAATTAAACAACAAAATAATAAAAACTGAGTTCCAAATATAAATGATAATGGACGTATGAAACAATGCAAATTTAAGAGCGTCAAAATCTTTGGCCGGTGATGAGCAGGGTTTCATTTAACTTGTACAAGAAAAAAAGTAAGTTAAGCAGATTTCATTTAACTTGTACAAGAAAAAAAAGAAAGTAAAGCAGATTTAATGAATGGAGAATTGGTACAAGAAACATACAAGAATTGCCATAAATACTAGATTGTTAATTAATACTAAGAACTTTGGTGTCAAGGAAGACAACTAAATTTATTGGCCATCAGGCCATACTCCATCATGGATGGTATCCAGAAGGAAAATGCCTGAACCGAAATTGGTATATTACAGTGAATAACAATAATACAGAACACAACATGAACCATGGATTCGAAATCAATTAATAGATAGATGGGTACCTGCTGAAACTACTCAAAAATGGTTCTAGCTATTGAGAAGATAATCAAACAAAAAATATCCTTATTCCTCACAAAAAATATTTCATAAATAATAATGACCAGCCAAAGAGTATGCTGCACACAACAAATAATCTACTGGTACATAGTTAACTTGCCTTTGGGAAAGTCATCTCAGAGTCCCAGCCAATAGTCGGGCCCAAATTTATTTGTTCATGATAGTTGAGAATGGATGATATCTGTTGATGGAGCTTTGGTGATGCATGAAGAATGTGTTTATGCAGCCCTGCCTTTAGTGCAGCATTTGCATAGGAATCATTGTTTACAGAAGCAGATCTTAGGTCAGTTAATAGACCCGGGGAAGCTCCTGGGTACTTATTATACAGGTATGTTGTGATGAGATAATCTAACACTGAATCCCCAAGGAATTCCAACCGCTGTACAAGAGACAAAGTATCATAAGCTAGCAACGAGGGTGTGGTTAAAGCATATTTTCTGGAATTATAGTCTAGCAAGAGAAAACGGGCAGCAGAACAACTTCTACATGTTAATCCTGTCAAGGCTTATCTGGTAATTAACTTTTCTAGGTTAAAAATAAAATTGACCAATTTCTAGTTGGTTGGAAACTGAGTGAACTCATAAATAACTGGATTTACAATGTGTAAGATAGTGGATTTGTATAAGTGCATCAACCTGGCTGACCTGACGCAAACCCAAGTCCGACCAGACCAGTTCAGAACAGTAATTTATTATTTAAACAAGACTATTTGTATAAATAATAGAACATTCTGGAATAATAATAATCTAAGGAGTAAAATTGGTGAAGACAAAATATATGAAGATTCCAGAATATGGAGGTCCAAATACTATAAATAGGGCCCCATACCCATATGGGGACCTATTAACAAAACCCATTAGGGAGGAGTCTCTCTCTCTCTCTCTCTCTCTCTCATGAGTCACCGACCATTCTCACACTGCTATTCTCCTCCAGAGCTTCAGAGTCAGACCACCATCACTACCTTGGAGCCAGTTGGCTTACAAAATGAATTTCTAGCAATACTAGGCTCTATTTGTTGTTTGCATATTCATTGTTCTTAGGCTAGCAAGTAGGGATCCTAAGAATGACAATTAAAATTGTCATCAATTTATTCTTTAGTGCCACAGGGGCACTTTTGTAAATTCTCTTTATTTTTTTTAATGTTTTAGGTCACCCTAGTATAAATAATAAAGCTGGTGCCGCCAGCCTATTCTTTTTTATTCTAAATCCTTTTTTCTCTCCTCTCTCTGTCCTCTGACATTCTAACACTTTCTACTAAGAAAACATGGTATAAGAGCCTTGATTTTGGAATTAGAGATTTGTGTTTCTTCAACCTAGCAAAAACTTTATAGGACTGAGAAATTCGAGGATTTTTTGCATCTTCAAACCATTTGAACCGGCATTGATCCTTTTCTCCTCAATCTCTCTAAACACTATCCTTGCAAAGTCTTCTCCCCCCAAGAAAAACAATCCTAACTTCTTGCTAACCTCCACGTCCTTTTTTACAACTTCCTCTAGATAAATTGACCTCCTAACTTTATGTGTTTCATCAAAGATGAAATCATCCAAATGCTCACCCCCTTGTATTTTGTATGTATTTATACTGTACATATTTGTGTTTGTACTCTTCCCAAAATGAGCCTTCAGAACAACTGCTGCACAGGTCATTCTGTCTTCCACCTTCCACTTCAGAACAACTGCTGCACAGGCCAACCTCCTTAAATCAGCAATCCACAAACTCTTTCCTGTTCGAGCTACTCTTGAAATTATAGAGAACATTAGCACTAGATGTGTTTTGCTGTTGTAAAATCCCGCACCAACCACAACCCTTATTGAAGAAGGCGACCCTCCTCCATCATCAAAATCCACCTTACCACCATCTACAGCACCATCCAGCCTCATCTCAAACCTTAATTCTTTGCATAAAATTTCACCACCCTTCTAAGACATCTACTTTTCATTACATATGCATGTACAAAGAACATGAAAAAGCTATCTTATGCTACATTTCTTCATAGTTTTCAAGGCATCTAGGTGAGGCTAGGCAATAAGTGGGCACCTAGACAATGGGTTTATAAAAAAACAATGAATCCTGGGTACCTAGGGACTTAACCTAGTTTTTGTTCTAGTTCTAAATGTCAAGTTCTTCCTCGTTTATCAGTTTAGGTTTTGAACTCTTTGAGGGTTCAAGACAATATATAACAACATGTGTGTTGATTGAACTCAAACAAATAAGAAAATAATAAAAAGAATTTGTATATACCCACAAAATGAATAGTTTAGTCAAATAATGTCTATTTTGGTATTATAATCTTAGAAATAAAGAATATAAAAATATTTCATAATGCCAAGTACGAAATAGCTAGGCACTTTTTGAGACGATCCTCCATGGGAACCTTGTCGCCTATGTGTTTCCCCGACAATTATGTCGGACTGACTAGGTTATGTCTTCACAAAGAAAATGAGTGCAGAACAACCAACAGAAAGATTATTTGTACTTCATTAACTGATGTACCAAAAAAGTGAATAAAGACACAGAAAATTCTGCAAAACAACCATTTAATTATATCATTATATAACACCAAAATTTAAGTAACCTGTATCTTGTGCATTATGCAAGAACCTAATTATTTCTATTTCAATGAAACCAACAGGAAGGATTATGTTGAAATTGATAGGAAAACCTGGTAGCATCTTGGAATCTCCGGAATCATGTATGATCCATGAGTTAATGCTTCAACTAGCAAGGACGGATCACGAAATGAATACTTCAGCAATGATTCAATATGCCTAATATTGATGTGCATCTTTGGATCTCCTAGAAATGGCTTCTCATGTGGAATGTGGACAAAAGTAACCTCAATACCAAGCCAATCCATAAAAATTAAAGCTGCCACTTCACCACCTGTCTCAAGGTATGCACCAATTAGAGCCTCAACAGCATCAGCAACTACCTTATTCTTCATCCGTCTTTTTCCTCTAAAATAGATCTTTCTCGTATCTGAAAGTAACTCTTCACCAAACTCATGACTTGTAGAATGGTCATTGGGAATAGCCCAGAGTTTAGGATCAAAAAGTTCATTACGGATAAAACCCTGTCATGAAGAATAAAATAAGAAAAAATGGATCATTGTTCATTAAAGTGAAATGCAAAGTATGAAGGCCAAGATTTAAAATAAATCTGAATTATTTCATATAGTAGATTAGAAGGGGTTCAGAAAACAGGAACCATTTCAGTGGAAAATAATAGCACTCTATGACTATATGCCAACATGTGAAACTTGTACATTGTTTATGGAACAAATTTACAAACTTTTACCAAAAGATGAGAAAATGATTATATCATATAAAAAGATAAAATCATGAAAAACTAGAAGAAACAATCCTATAGCTTATAGCATGCTAATTTAGAATCAAATATATACTACTATCTACTTAATTGACATAAACAACTTATGAAGTAGATGGGTTCATAAAAATACAGTTACAAAAGATTAAGAGAAAATGAAAGAAAGATAAGAGAGAGAAGAGAAGAAGAGGAGAAGATAGGTAGTCTCAATAATGATCCGAGTTACTGTTCACGCCCAGAAAATTAGTATTTGAATTAGAATGAAGAAATTGCAAGAGTACCCTTACACTCTCAACGCTCCCCTTCAAGCTGAGCATAGATGTTTATCATGCCCAAATTGCCCAAATTGTTATCAAGTTTTGGCTTGGGAACACTTTTCATGAGACGATTGGCCAGTTGATCTTCATATTGGTTACCATTTTAGCCAAATGGTAAAGATTGGTTATAATCAATCATGCTGATCATACACTTTTTGCTAAGCATGTTGAGATATTTACTAAAACTTTAATGTTTACATGGATGGCAATTGAAATAGGGAATGGTCCTTCCAAAACTCAGTAATTAAATAAGTTCCTAGCCCTTGAATTTGAGATCAAGTATTTTGAGGAACGCAAATATATCTTATGAAGTAAGGTTTCTAGGTTCGGGAAAGGCATATATTTCTCATAGGAAACAAGTCTTAGACTTTCTTCTAATAGAGTGCTTAGGTACTTACTACTTAATGTAGATAGGGTTGTATGTTATGTATTTCTTTTATGCATGATGGATCTTATTGAAAGGGATGAGAGATCCATCCCATGGACGCCCAAAGATTGCGGAATAAGGGGCGAATTTCAAAAAAAAATTTTCTCTCCCTTCAACTGGGAATCATATTCCCTATTTAGAAAATCATATTTTCAAGGATCATTCTTGAACCTTAAACTGAACCAGATCTGAACCAAAAGGAGTAGGAGAGAATTATACCTAATACGGAGAAGTAGAATCTCCCAATGAAGGTGTTCACGCCCAAGGAAGGATCCAAAGACTGCTCCCACTGAAGATGGCGCAGTGCAGGTGGAGCAGAATCAGCAGTGTTCTTCTCCAAGAACTCTGTCCTTCGCAAGAATCAGCAAGATGGTACGTGAGCACAGCTTCCTTTTAATCCTTTCTCAAAGAACTGATGTCAAGATCCAATCTTGACTTCTCCCACAACTGGAGATCGAACTGGCAAAAGGGCAGCAAGAACAGAGAGGCGGCAAAAGGGTATTCGCAGGGAGCAGAATTCTCTTCTTCTTTTCAGCACTAAAGAAAACCCGATAATCTGCCTTTAAAGGCTGCCGCCCCCTTCTTCTTTTATAATCTTAAAGGGCTCAGCTCCTAATCAGATTAGGAGTTGCTAATCCAAATCACATTTGGGTTAGAAGTCCCTTTAAGTGATAAGGGATAATCCTTATCTTATCTGGAGATCAGATCAGTCATCTCCTAATCTAATTAGGAGGTTTCCAGATCTAAATCTTATTCAGATCTTGGACTCTCTAAGTGAATAGGGTCTAAGCCAAATCCTATTAGCTGATCCACTTCAGAATTCGCCCATTTATTAACTAAATAAACAACCCAGTTCGAATTGGGCTTTAGGCCCATTAAGCTTATGTGCTCACTTAACCCTCTTAACTGCTGCCCAGTTGGGCTTCCTTGTATGGCGTGGGACCCAAGCATTGATCTACACATCAGCCACATGGGTTCGGCCCAGCCTTTGTTACAAGGCCTAGCCGAATACACTGTTAAAGACAGTGCACCCCCTGAAACCCATCAAATGGGCTCTACAGGCCCAACACTTACCCTAAGAGGTCCCTGGGCCAAGCCACCTTGTAACACCCAGGGACTGTGGGCAGATGCAAGATTAGCCCATCAGGTATTATCCTCAATGGTCTTACACTTAACCTCTCAGCCCATAATGATCATACACTGCCCGACAAGAGAGGATCTCTCCCTCGGCTGCAAGGAACAGTGTTGCACTCTCCACTCATATGGATCCCAGGAATTAAAACCTTCTTGCAAACATTTTAGAAACCATAATATATATACTTTTATATCTTATATAAAATATATTTTGCAAAACAAATCTCAACGGTTGAAATCGGCTGCCGGCAGTCTTGGTTTCCATCAGTGAGAGTG
The DNA here is from genome assembly GCF_055504915.1 of Nelumbo nucifera. Classification (NCBI taxonomy): domain Eukaryota; kingdom Viridiplantae; phylum Streptophyta; class Magnoliopsida; order Proteales; family Nelumbonaceae; genus Nelumbo; species Nelumbo nucifera. The sequence continues at coordinate 800,594 of NC_142652.1, read as the reverse complement.
CATCCCCGATCATTACCTTTGTCTGACAAAGGGGCTGGTCCTGTCACTATGATCACCCACTTAGATGAATTCTCGGACTGTCCCAACATACCCAAGTTTTGACCCCCGCTAAGGATCTCACTGATTGGTACATCAAAGATAGCCCAATCCGACACCTAGTGTAGTATCATAATCGAGTCTAGGGGTCGGGTGTAACTTTCCAGTTTTTGCCCATCAATCTCCAAGGTCCAGGGCAATACTGGAAATCTGGTCCAGTTCAAAGATTCAATTAATCCTACACTGTATGTGCCTAGGGTCTCACCCTGGCAGCTGAGACAGGCCACCCCAACCGATTTGGTGGCACCACAGTGTCAGCCTTGTCAGGATAGGTCTCCCCAGACCGACCCACTGGCTGTGAACATTCTAAACTAACACGAGTCTCATTAAGTGTCCAGTTTAAGGGTATTACACAGAAACATACCAAGGGAACATGAATCAAATATGCACCTTAATTCATTTACAATAAACTCATAAAGTACATCATTCTGATTGAAGCTAAGGGCATACAAAACTGTCTAACACTTATTGTATTATAATAGGCTGTATGTAGGTTGTTTTGTACTTTGCCCACTAATAAGACTAGCTCTTTGAGGGTAGGAGCATTCATTCGATACACCCTCCTAAGCACCTCTTCTTCTTTGTTTCATATGAAACTCTAGAAGGGTGACATGGTATCATAGCAGGTGTTTTAAGATATTTTGAACATTTCAACCAAAGGAAATTAGGGTTTATTCTTGGTTGGAAGAACTCAGGTCGAGTGATTTCTCCTGGGACGTCATCAAGGGCTAGGGTTGATATTAGGAGCTTCCAACTAGGGTTTAGAGTTCTGTTTAGAAGGACAAATAATTGAAGGTATTTTTGAGAAGTTTTTTACACAATTTTCTGGGAATTTGTGAGCACATTTTAGGGGTGAAATATTGAGTTTTCATATTAGCTCGAAACTGAAAATATTCAATGTCAGATTGGGTTGTCCTAGTATTTCTCTTGACTTAGTTAAGTTTGGCCTTGGGATTCTAGATTCCAGATCATTTTTTATAGACCTATTGAATGGTTGCCTGGTTGGTTGAACTCAACATTTAGGGGGTTTAGTAGCACTCATTCTGCCCCAATTTTAGTGCCAGAAAAATCTAGTAGTATACCAGATCTGTTTGTTGCCTCCTCTTGGCACATCTGTAATTGTACATATCTCTTAATCTAATAGAGGCTCTTTGGGGTGGGGATCGACTGTACAATTGACACCCTGAAACTGTTTGCCTTCCTCCTTGTTCGAATCTTCTTGTTGTCATGGTACCAGAGCATCTGATTTGATTCAATACTTGGGGCTCAAAAAGGGTGATTCAAAGGGATTCAGACCTCCATTCAAATACGGTTTGACCTTTTTGAGGGCTATTTTGATCAACCCAAGATAACCTGTTTTCTCCAAGAAAGACACCTACTAAGTCAGATTTTTTGTGATTTCTTCCAATCAGCTTTTATGTTCAGCCTTGTATTCTAAAGTTTGTGTCACCCTAACCCACTTTAGATGTCCCATTTGTAATCTGAAGAGCTATACTCGAAGTAGCAAGGAAGAGAAGAGAACCACAGAACTGAAGAGAATGTCGAACTGTCCTAGCCAGTCGACCAGTCCTTTAATTTATAGATGAATATAGTACAAGGTACAAGAAATTACTGGGATGCCCCTGATTAGTGATGGGACACCCAGATGACTTAAATCATTAAACAGGATTAGGCCCATTAACACAGGCCCAGTTACAAGATAAGTTAAACATAAGAATGGGCTAATAAGAACTCTTATCAGCCGAACATCACTCTAACATTCTAACACCATTTATTGGTTTGAAGACTTACCTCAATTTAGAAGAGTTTTGATCCCTTCTCTAGTTCGGTAGGCCTACGACCTTCCATATTTGGACTGTTAGTCCTAAAACCTAGTTGTTTGGATTACTATCTTCGAGAATCATATTTTCTTTGGTTATTGGATATTTGTTCTGGTGTTTAGACGACTTTCTAATTAGTTTTCCCAAGAGAACTGCTTGTTTTTGTTACTTTTTGAACTCGGACTCAAACCTGTTATTGTTCTGGATTGGAAACCGCTAACCTAGACGGCTGATAAGGTTGATGTCATACCTATGAAGTTTGATGTAACTCACTACAGTATGTGAAAGTTCCATTTTGATTTCTTTGTTAAGGGAAAGGATCTCAAAGGCTATTTGAATGGTGTAGTTACTAAGCAGATGAAGCTGAAGCAAAGGCTTTTAGCAATGGAAACTTAACAATGGAAAATTGGTTTCTTGGATTCAAAATTCCATTGAAACTCATATTGTTGTACCCATGAGAAGACTGGGAACTGCTTTTGATATTTATGCTTATTGAAGAAGGTTTATTACCAGTCTAACATGTCTAGGCAATACCAAATTGAATCTAAAATATTTGCATATTGTCAAAGATATAGGAAAATACAAGAATATTATGCCAGATTTCTAGATTTATGGGCTGAATATGAGCTAGTACACATTGACCCTTTGATCCTCCTGAATGGGTTAAATATATTTAAAAAGACTTTGAGAAATGGAAGGTGAATCAGTTTCTTCTGAGACTTATACCTGAATATGAGATAATCAGGTCTAACATTCTAAGCTGGGGAATCCTTCCAGACTTGGATTCAGTGATTGGGGAACTCCTAAGAGAGGAGACTTGACTTTTGACTGCTATGGGAATTGAAGGGAAATTGATGGATTCTAGGGCTGATACTGCTTTTGTTGCACATGGGAATAAGAAACCAGCTACTAAGGACATCTCAAAAATTCAATTGTTTTGACTGCAAAGGGTTTGGTCACATTGCAAAAGAAAAATATGTGCACTTACTGTAAACAACTTGGTCACATTATTCCTGATTGTCCTATTTGACCAACTAAGGGTGCTCAAAAGAAGAATCAGACGTGTGCATATCAAGTTACTGAGGACCAGACTTCTGACATGACTACTACCAAGAGTGGTTAATATGTTGAAGATGAATCACTATGGATGAAGAAAAGATTCGATAACTGATATCCTCTACTTTTTTTCTACTATTGTCTTGTTTGGTAAGTCCTCTGCCAATTGTTCTTCACCCTCACATGTTTGGATTATTAATTTTGGTGCCACCAACCATATGATCGGAGCCCATCCCAATCACCCAAGTCACCTTACTGAAACCCATGATAAACACATAGTTACTGCTAATGGTGAAAAGCTAAAGCATCATTGGTGGTAATAACCTATCTTTGAAACCTTCACCCACTATGTCCCTCCCTCTTACAAAGACCTTCCTTTTTCCTAATCTTACTACCAGTTTTTTGAGTCAAATAAATAATGTCTGGGATTTATGGCATAAATGATTGGGTTGTCCTAGTTTTGAAAAATTGAAAATTTTGTTTGATTCATGTTTAATTATGAACAATTGTTTGTTGCCTTAGCAAAAGTCGTATTTTACCTTTCTTTCACAAATCTGAATATGCTACTTCACCTTTTAAAATTATACATAGTCATGTTTGGTTTACTTCTGTTGCCTCACGGGTAGGATACAAATATTTTGTACTGTTTATTGATGATTATGCCAGGTATATTTGGATTTACTTCTTGTAGCACAAAGCAGAAGTTTCCGCAACATTCATGCTATCGTACGAGTCCAGTTCAAGGCTAATATCTGTAATCTCCACTTAAACTCAAGGGGAGAATATATTACTTGAGGAGTTATCGCATTCAGTCTCAACATATTTGTCTAGACACTCCTCAATAGATTGGTGTAGCAGAACGTGAGAATGACTTGTCTAGACATCTCCATTTTAGAAGCTCTTTCTTTGTCCTCCTTGACTTTCCGAATCTGCATGTTTTTGGTTCTGTGTTCTTTGTGCATCGTACTTCACATGAACATACTATACTAACTTTTCAGTCTACTATGTGTGTCTGTGTGGTATAGTCCCAACCAAAAGGGCTTCTTGTATTATGATCCTATTGTTCATTGTATCCGGATTTCACAAAATGTTATGTTTCTTGAGCTAGATTTGCTCGATTATTTTCTCCTATTTCTATTTTACAGAAATTTGATTTAGAGAATATTCCTCCCTCATTTGCTGGGAAAGATCTTCTTGTCTTCACTCACAAACAGTTACATACACCAGACTCTATGCCTATACCCCCCTTTGAGCTCGTCTAGCACATCTGCCTTCTGATCTTCCTATAAGTGATATACCTCCCTTAGATGCCTCTATTCCACCTACTGGTTCTTCTATTCCTTTTTGTCATTTTACTTATATTTCTCGGCCTCCTAACCACTATGATTTCTTTTTAAGCCATAGTTCCTTTTCTGTTGTTTTATCTTCTATAGATATTCCTCATTCTTACCAGCAAGCCATTGGGAGTCCTCATTGGAGAGAAGCCATGGATGCCGAGATTAAAGCTCTTCATGAGAATGACACTTAGGATCTTGTACAGCTATAACTGCTCCTTCAGATACTTCCATCGTTGGGAGATGTTGGATTTACACCATCAAGATAAAATCTAACAAATCTCTTGATCAATATAAGGCTCACTTAGTTGCCTAGGGCTATAGTCACAAGTATGATTGATTATGAAGAAACCTTTGCCTCAGCTTCTAAGATCACTATAGTCCGTGTTCTCTTAGCATTGTCCGGTATCCAATCTTGGACCATTCACCAGCTAGATGCTAAGAATGACTTCCTTCATGGTTAGTTGAAGGAGACCGTTTATATGAAGCTTCCTCCCGTTACTGCAGTGACCCTTCCCTGTTGTGTCACTTAAAGAAATCCCTATATGGTTTGAAATAGGCTCCTTATGCTAGATTTGACCGTTTGAGCACTTCTAGGATGTTGTAGTTGTAGCAGGATATAGCCAAAGCTCTTTTGATCACTCCCTGTTGTGTCACTTAATGATATGTTATTAACTGGGAATGATGATGAATGTATTCATGAGTTGAAGTCCTTCATAATTTCATCCACATGAAGGATCTACGACATCTCACATATTCTTAGGATTAGAAGTTCACCATAGTGATTGAGGATATTTTGTTTGTCAGCAAAAATATGCTTATGATCTTGTTATACTTGTTGGCATCACTGATGAGAAATATGTTGATACACCCTTAGAGATAAATGTTAAGTCATCTAAATTTGATGGTCCATTACTTCCAGATGATACCTTGTGTTGCTAGCTTGTGGGGTCTCCTCGCCAGCCTCATATGGCTGTTGTCCATCACATCATTCATTATGTCAGAGGCACGGATTCTCAGGGACAATTTTTCTCCTCCTCTTCCCCTATTTAGTTGAGAGCATATGCTGATGTTGATTGGAAAAGTGTAGCACTATACAAATGTGGCTAGGAAGTTTCAACTTGGGTATGATATATTTATGTATACATAAGGGAATAAAAAAGCCATTGAATATTATACAATGCAGGGTGTAAGTGGTGTGATAAGGCTAAGCGCGATGGTCTCCTTGAAGGGCAGAGAAAGGCTAGGAGTTTTGTGTAATAAAGGTAGACTATGATCTTCTATTGATAGAATTGTGTGTTTGTTATGGTCCACACCCCCTTTTATATGGGGAGATCCCAAGGCCCTGAATGGAAGAAGCCAAAAGGGGTTTGACTCCTATTCGGAAAGGGGATCTTCAATTCGGTGTCGGTTGTCAGGGGGACACTGCTAGGGATTCGCCACGTGTCTCATGAGATCTTTCCATGACAAAGTTTCCTTTCGTTTGAGGATTCTCATAGTACACGTGTGCTACTTCCCTTTGTAGGTCTCCTGTATTGACGCAGCGCGGATGACGTCAGGACTAGTCTGACGTGTCATGTTTAACCCTGCTAGATGTCTTGCTACAAGCGACTTTGGTTGATAGTGCTTTCGTCCATCGCAAGTCCACGATGGCTTCAAGCTCATCATGGGTGTGTGATGGGTTATGGGTTTATCGCAGGTCCGTGACACGTTATAGACTTCGTCGCAGACTCGCGTTGGCCTATGTGTCGTCATGGATGTTTTTGTGGTTCCGGTTTGATACCTTCACACCAATCACAGTGGTGGTGAACAACATGTACTTGCATAGGGTCATGCAGTTTCTCATGAAATTGGATCCATAGTTTGAAATGATTTGAGCTTGTATTCTGAATTTGGGTGATATAAGTGATGTGGATGCAATTAGTGTTTTAAAAGCGCAAGGTGAAAAAAAGGCACAGGGGTCAATTTGCACCTGAGGCGCAAGGCGAAGCGCGTGCCTTTTTGAAGCAAGGCACAAAAATAAAAAAAAAAATGTTAAAAATAAAGTCATAAAAATAAAAAAAAAAATGCAAAAAAACAAAATATTAATAAAAATACAAACTTAAAATTTTAAAATAAATGTTTTAAAAAACCTATTATGTAAAATTAAAATACATAAGCATAACATGTAAAGAATATTCAAATGTGAATTTAAAAATAAAATCAAACATATAAAACATTTTCAAGCATGTAAAACCCACAATCTCTTTTTTTCCTGAATTGCATTACTTAAAGTAGCTAAAGTGATGTAAAACATATTACATTCCTGATTCTATGAGCCGCCTTTGTGCCACACACCTCAAGGCAAGCCCAAACAAGTCCATGTTAGGGTAATAAGGTCTTAAATTCTTAGTTCTCATACAAAAATAATGGTTTTATAATTTTAGTTACTCTTGAAGAAGATATTTTAGTAGGATGAATAAATGAACAACATTTACCAAATAGAGGGTTCTTGGAGCTTCAATGAGCGAGCGAAGCAAGCGAACGCCTGGGCTGACGCGCAAAAAAAAAAAAAAGCAAAAAGCACAGAATTTTAAAAAGGTGCACGTCTGGGTTGAGGCGCATCAAGCGCACCAGGCGTGTGCCTTTTGAAAGGGCTGCACCTAGGACCTGGGTGAGGTGCCTACCCTAAAATGGGTCACACCTGTGCGCCTAGACACGCCTTTCAAATCATTGGATGCAACATTTGAAGAGTTACTAAGCAAGGAAACAAGGATGTAAATGTAAGCAATACTTGAAGTTATGAAGGAACCTAGTGTGGCGTTTTAGCACAAATCAACTTTTCGGTCTTTTTATACCTCTATCACATATCAACTTTTGGGTTTTCCAATAGCAAAATCTATGTGGGATTATTTGGAAAAGTGTATCAATAGACAAATGTGGCCAGGAAGTTTCAATTTGAACATGAAATACTTATGTACACTCAAGGGATAAAAAAGCCACTGACTATTATGCAGGGCAAAGCAGCAAGTGATAGTAGGTTCTCATGTAGAATGTCACGAATGCAAGGAATATGGTGATATTACATCCCACTACAAGAAACAGAACTTCTGTTTCCACTGTAAGAACCAGGGACATGTAGTGAATGAATGTAGATTTAAGTAATCTCAAGGAAAGAAGAGTTATAAAGCATATAACCCCACTACTGATGAGAGACCAGCTATGTTACATCTTCTTGGTGTACAACCTCTTCAAGGCAATCCTCTTAGGCTTCCAGTGGCCTTTCTAAACAATAGGTCCAAACACCGATCGTCTCTTTAGTTCTTTTGTTAGTCCTCTTTTGGTCATTGATTCTGGAGCATCAAATCACATACTTGTGTTTTACCAAGTTCAACCTATATTCCTTATTCTAGTAATAATCAAATATTCACTGCCAATGGTAATAAGCCTCAAATCCTTGGCACTGATAATTTGATCCTTTCTGCTTCACCTTTTGGTTCATTGTCTTTAAATAAAGCAATGGCTAAGCTCACCACTAATCTGATTTCAGTCAGGCAGCTTGTTATATGATGTTTATTTCCCATGTAATGTTTGTTTGATTCAGGACTATCTCAATGGGAAAGTAATAGGGAGGGGTTGTAAGGTTAGATGTCTCTTTGCATTGGAATTGATCATGATCTTACACCATCTAATTATCTTTTTGTTTCTTTTGGGGCTTCCCATGATACTTTTTTGGCAGCTTTGGCACCGCCATCTAGGCCATCCTCATAATGATAAATTAACTATAGTCCTTCATTCTGGACTTCTCATGATAAATTAACCAATGCATTTCTTCATGACAATCTAAAGGAAACTGTTTACAAGAAACGAACACCTAGTTACTATAGTAATAACACTTGGTATTATGGAAGTTGGTTATCATCACAGTGACTATGATTCATCTCTCTTCTCAACATGTTGCTTGTTTGTGTAGATGGCATCCTTATCACAAGTGATGATCTTGAAGAAATCCGACAACTCAAATTGTTTCTCAAATGTTCTTTCAAGATGAAGGATCATGGTACTATGAATTATTTTCAAGGTTTGGGGGTGCAGTCATCTCCAAGAGGCCATTTTGTGAATAAAAAAGCTACAGTACAAACTCCAAGCAGTTTGATACTCCTATAGAAATCAATGTAGAATTGTCTTGTGATGAAGGAGAACTACCACAAGATCCTATTCTGTATCAATGATTGGTTGGGAGTCTTATTTATCTCATTATGGCCCACCTAGACATAGCTCATGTTGTTTAAGTGGTTAGTCAATTTGTATATGCTCCAGTTACCAGCTGCTCGAAGCAGCAGCAATTCAAATGCACACAACAAACTAAAGAAATCAAGCATAAGTTGACTGAAGATATCTTCAATTATTGTAACAATCATACCAACAAGTTTTGTTGCTAATCAATTATCCATTAGAAGGGGAAACATGTTTTGTTGCCCTTGTCTGTCTCAATTTGCCATCTTTTCATTGTTTCTACTAGTTTAGTTGATTTTTCAAATTGGAAACAACCAAAACACATAACAGAAGGATACACATCATATCTTTAAGACCAACCAATCCTTATATTGTTTATCATCAACATGGAGGATAGATTAAAAACCAAATAATCATGGATAATGGAATGAGATTTTTTCTTTCAGCATGTCATTCTATATAAGAACAGTGAACGCATGATTCCTAATTCAAGCAATCACAATCATGAGTAGTTTTTTATATCAATATTTAGCCTGTAATAGCAGCCCTAAAGATGATACGATCAACAATATGTCGTGGAGCAAAGTAGTAAGATAATGTGGTACCGTGAGTTTGTGGTCACATCCAAGCTTGCAAAGAGTAGCATTGGAAACCATTCTGTCTTTTTTAGCACTAAGAAGGCCCTCATGGTCATGGTTGTTAATTTTGAAGAGCTGTTGACTGACTGCATACTTAAGAAATGAATCTCCAAGGGTCTCTAGGGACTCCAAAGAGAACTGCTCTTCACATTTCTTTGTGGTAATTGCTTCCAAAATCTATCATGCATAGAAACATCAAACACAACAGAAGCAAAAGGTTGGTGCATTCAATAAAGAGATCAATTCAACCAATCAAATTTATAGCTATTCTTGAACTTGGTTATTGAAAATAAATAAAGGGTTGACTAAACAAACACACGAAAAAAAAAACAATAACATAGACTTACAATATTTTGATCATCAACTTGAAAATATTTTTATTAATAGAAAACACAAAAATCAATGATCACGTATCATTCCAAGCGACAAAAAATGTCTTAAAGGGGGATGGAAAGAAAAGAAAAAGAAAGACAACAACCAAAACGAGGAAGACCAAACAAATCAAGACAATATAGAAAAGAAATAAAACAAATCCCCTCTATAATAATTAATAGAATTTGATCCTCAAAACTCCATTCCCAACTAAATGTGGTGTTCACTTAACATGAAAAGGATCTAGCTCACTAACAAAATGGTCAGTCTCCAAGGAAATTAGGACACTTGCGCATCCAATAAAAAAAATAGTAATCCCAAATCAAAAGCATGCCAAGGGATCAACTATTGAGAATAGACCTGTTCACAAGCTGGGCCAGGCTTTGCCTCTTTATTAACAGAAAATGTCCAGGCCCAAGCCAAGCCCAGCTCAACCATCAGGCCTATATCTTGAACTTGAGCCCAGCCCTTATATAAAAAGCTTGAAGCTAGGGCCCAAGCCCAAAGCCTGGTCTGGATGTAATAATTCCTACCTACATTGTAACTTAACAAACTAATATTAAATATTATTACTATATATTTTTAATGGGCTGGGCTTTGAGCCCATGCCCATAGGCCTAAAACTTTGTCCAAGCCCGATAAAGAATAATGATGACCAGGTCCACTGGAGAATAACCTGAAACACTAGGCAAGAAGGACAACCCCTTCCTCACTATCACTCCCTTTTCCAAGCCTAAGAGACCTTAGGGAGTGAGGATACTCAAGGAGAAGTCACTAAAGTAAACTCATAATAAGTACCGAAATGTGTTTATCCTGATATTAAATACTGTTGACAGATGTATTGTATGTACTGTACACAGGTTTAGTGCCCGCAGGGGTATTTTTGTAATTTTGTAGACCTCTTGTGTTGTACGGCCAGTATAGTATAAATACAAATGCTTCACTCGCATGAAGCAGTTCTTTTGAGGCCTTAAGTCTGCAGCCTCTTCTCTTCTCCTTCTTCTTCCTTTCTTCTTCTTCTTCTTCTGCTAAACATGGTATCAGAGCGGAACCGACCAGGCCTGGAAAACAACCAGCTGAGGTCTCTCTCCACTGCTGCGTAGAAGCTATAGTCCTAATGCTCGAAGACAAGGAAGAGGAAGCATTCTCTAGTGCTGCGGTTAGTCTCCACTGCCGAGTAGGGTTCTGCTACAAGAAAGCTGACTGTTCAACTTCCTAGCGCAGAAAAGGGTTCTGCTACAAGTTTTTTCTTCTTTATCCTCCAGCCCAGGTGCTGGTGACTGGAGTTGCTCGGCTAAGAAGACTGTAGAAAACCATCCCAGATGTACGAAGAAGGGTTCTGGCCTGCAGAGAAGATTGAGTCCATGAGTGTACTGCCTATTCACAATTCGGGTGACCTAGGTACTGAACTGAAGTTTCTCTGTTTATGGTTCTCTTCTTGCACTATTTCGATGGACTGTTAATGTCCTAAAATCTGAGTAGGGACTGTTCGGCTGTTTTTTTTTCCCTCCTCCGATTGTGTGTTGCTCTATTCAGCTCTCTAAGGGACTGTTGATGAACCCTAAACCCTAAGTGATTGTTCGGATGCCCTGGAAAGTGGATATCAGCCGATTAGTTGTGGTGAACCACCACTTGTATTGCTGTTCCTACTGAGAGAGCTTCATGAAAGTTGTAAAACTGTAGGTCATTCAGACCTGGTTACACTGTAAGTGCAGTGTTCATATATTGTTGTGTGGACTCCTACAAAGTGTAGGTCATACAAACTAGTACTGCAGCTGTAGTGTTTGTGCTTGGTTCTCTGTGAAACCGAAAATCAGCAAGTGCCTAGTTGTGGACAGTAGCAGCTCTGTAAGGAAGTGTGCCTTTGGTTTTGTGTACTTCTAAACCTAGAATCATGAATAGTGAAGATTCAGCTACATCCGGAATCTCCACAATGCTGAATGGAATGAGTGGGAGCAGTGACCTATCCTTCCCTATGGCTGTTGTTCCTCTTGATGGGTTAAATTACCTAGAGTGGTCAAGAGGGATCAAGTTATACATAACTGCAAGGGGAAAAATAGGCTACATAAATGGAAGAATCAAAGAACCACCTTCTGGAAATGCAGAACATGATAAATGGGATCAGGAGAATAGTATGGTTATGTCATGGCTTTTGATCTCCATGCAACCGCAAATAAAGAAGTTCATGTGGGCTGAAACTGCAAATGAGATCTGGGAACAGGCAAAATCCACATATTCTGAACTTCGACACTATGCCAAGATTTATCAACTGGAAGCAGCCTCATCTACTTGTCAACAAGGGGAGAGAAATTTATCAGTTTATTACTCTGACTTGACCACTGTTTGGAAGGAGTTGGACCATTACCAGAATATTGATTGGAAGTGTGATGAAGATGCAAAATTGTATAAGAAACTTGTCTCACAGCAAAGAATGTTTGCTTTTTTACATGGTCTCAATCCTATCTATGAATCCATCAGAGTACAAATTCTAAGTTCTAAGGATCTTCCTTCAATTCAGGAGGTCTATGCTCTTGTCCAGTCTGAAGAGAGCAGGAGAAACTTGATGAACAACACCGAAGGGGATGCAATTGTGTTGGCGGCAAAGGGGGGTACCTCTACTAGTGGTGGACCTTCTTCCAAGAGAGGGGATCTCCAGAAGAAAGCAGAAGATAAGGAAAAATTGTGGTGCACTAATTGTCAGAAGCCCCGACACACTAAAGATACTTTTCGGGATCTCCATGGGAAACCAAAGTGGGCTCAAGATCTACCTAAGAAGCAAGGCTCAGATGTAATTAGAAGGCCCGGGCAACAAGGTACCAAGAAACACCACATGGCCAACATGGTTACTCGGGAGAATCAGCCCTCCACTTCTACTGTGACTCAAACACCACATGGCCAACATAGCTACTCTGGATCTGACCCAAGGGAGGATATTGTAAACTCCTTCCGTGACCATTTGGAGCTTTATGGTAGAGCAATTCGCCAGGTGGATGCTCCTCCCACCACCTCTTTTGCATCCACATCAGGTAATCCTGCCACAGCTTTCCATGTTGCTTCTCACAACCTTGACTCTCCATGGATCATTGATTCTGGAGCGTCAAAACACATGAATGGTATGTCCTCTTACTTTCAAACTTATCACCCTCTTTTTGGAAGAGATAAAGTGAGACTAGCTGATGGATCATACACTTCCATAGCTGGTCAAGGAACTCTCTCTCTCTTCCCCTTGGCCTTACTCTTTCTGATGTTCTTCATGTTCCAAAATTCCCTATGAATTTGTTCTCAGTCAGTAGTGTTACAAATTCCTTAAACTGTTCTGTGACTTTTTTCCCTTCCTATTGTGTGATTCAGGATCTGGCCTCGGGGAGGACGATTGGTAGGGGACGTATGGTTGATGGACTCTACATGCTGGAGAATACGGCTAGCCTTGATGTTACAGAGTCTATGAGACAGTTCAGAAAGAGTAAAATATATTTGTGGCATTGTCATCTGGGTCATTTGTCCTTTGAGTCCTTGAAAGTTGTTTTCCCAGAACTGTGTAAGTCAGTGTCTGTTTCTAATTTTTCTTGTCAAATGTGTCAGTTACGCAAGCATTGTAGAACTCAATTTCCTCAAAGAAATAGTAAATCTGAGTTTCCTTTTCACATTGTGCATTCTGATGTGTAGGGCCCTGTTACTTTACCTTTTGAGAGTGGCTACAAATACTTCATTACCTTCATTGACGATTATTCCAGATACACTTGGGTATATCCAATGCGAACCCGTGAGAAAGTACCAAAAATTATCCAAGATTTTCAGCGGATGGTCTTCACCCAATTTCAGACCGAGATTCAAATATTTCAGTCATACAATGCAAAAGAGTTTTTTCATAGTGACCTCACAGAGTTCTTTGCTTCACATGGCTCACTTCATCGAAGCTCTTGTGCCCGCACGCCACAACAAAATGGTGTGGCTGAACGGAAGAACCGACACCTCCTTGAAGTGGCACGGGGTCTACTACTCCACATGAATGTTCCCCAACGATTTTGGCTTGAGGCTGTCCTTTGTTCTACATATCTCATTAACCGAATGCCCTCTTGTTGGTTAGAGTACAAAGCCCCACATCAGCTTCTCTTTCCTAAGGCCCCTCTTCTTTCTATCCCTCGTGTTTTTGGTTGTCGGTGCTTTGTCCAAAACCTATCTCCCACCCGAGGGAAATTGGACTCTCGTGCTATCCCGTGCATATTTCTTGGCTACTCATTCTCTCAGAAAGGGTATCGTTGCTTTGATCCTGTTTCTCGGAGATTCTATGTCTCCATGGATGTTACCTTCTTTGAAGATGAGCCCTTCTTTCCTGTTTCTCCTCAGGGGGGAGTGTAGACATGAGGAGAAACTGGTTCAGCTTCCTCCTCTTCCTAATCCTTCTCCTCCTTCCCCTTCTCCTTTTGATCCTCCACCTTTCCGTGTTTTTTCTCGTCATCGTAAAGGCCAACCAGGTTCAAGAGCTATGGAGAATCCAGAAGTTGTACCTCAAGTGCCATCAAATTCCTCGGGGGAAGATCATACTCACTCAGATAACTTGACTCCCAATGATGGTCCTGACCTCCCTGTTGCTAATGATCTTGACCTTCCTATTGCCCACAGGAAAGGTGTTAGGTCGTGCACCACTAAACACCCCATTTCCAACTTTGTTTCCTATGAGAACATCTCACCTTCATTTCGTGCCTTCCTTACCTCAATTGACAGTATCCCTATTCCCAAGAATGTAGCAGAAGCTCTCTCAGTACCAGAATGGACAAATGCCATGAAGGAAGAAATTGATGCTCTTCACAAGAATGGCACGTGGAAACTTGTTGATCTCCCTAAGGGAAAGGATCCAGTTGGATGTAAATGGATGTTCACTGTTAAGCATGGGGTTGATGGAACCGTGGAGAGGTATAAAGCTCGTTTAGTGGCAAATGGTTTTACTAAGTATATGGAGTTGATTATGTACAAACCTTTGCCCTTGTTGCCAAAATGAACTCTATTAGAGTACTTTTCTCTCTTGCTGTCAATCTGAATTGGGATCTACATCAGCTCGACATCAAGAATGCCTTCTTGAATGGTGACCTTGAAGAGGAAGTTTATATGGTTCAACCCCCCAGTTTTCTGGCTCAAGGAAATGAACAGAAAGTGTGCAAGTTAAAGAAGTCTTTATATGGGTTGAAGCAATCACAAAGAGCTTGGTTCAACAGATTTCATACTGCAGTTCAGCAGAGGGGATACAAGCAATGCCAGTCAGACCACACACTGCTTGTAAAAAGGGGAGAAGGTAAAATGGCTACCCTAATAGTATATGTGGATGACATAATTGTTACTGGTGACTGGAAGGATGAAATTCAAAGTTTGAAGGGCTTCCTTGCCACTCAGTTCGAAGTGAAAGATCTAGGACCTGCCAAATACTTCCTTGGAATTGAGGTTGCCCAATCAAAAAAGGGTATCTTCATCTCCCAAAGGAAATATGTCCTAGACTTGCTTAAGGACACTAGAAAGATTGGGGTTAAGCCAGTTGGCTCTCCCATTGACCCCAACCATAAGTTAAGTGACAGCCAAGGTGAACCTCTTAAGGATGTGAAGCAATTTCAGAGGCTTGTAGGGAGATTGGTGTACCTCTCTATGACTCGTCCAGACATAGCATATGTTGTTGGTGTCCTCAACCAGTTCATGCATGCACCTAGGTCCACTCATCTTGAAGCAGCGAAGAGAATACTGCAGTATCTTAAGAAGTTCCCGGGTGCTGGCTTATTATTCCAGAAACATGGACATTTGAGAGTTGAAATTTACACAGATGCGGATTGGGCTAGATCTCAAAGTGATAGAAGGTCTACTAGTGGTTACTGCACCTTTGTAGGAGGGAACCTTGTTACATGGAGGAGTAAGAAGCAAACCGTGGTGGCTAGATCCAGTGCTGAAGCTGAGTACCGTGCAATGGCACACGGAGTAGCCGAAGGTATGTGGATAAAGAATCTATTGGGAGAGTTGGGTTTTCCAGTGGACAAACCCATGACTCTACTCTGTGACAACAAGGCAGCTATAAGTATCATTGCTAACCCGGTACTACATGATAGAACAAAGCACATTGAAGTTGACAAGCACTTTATCAGAGAGAAAATCATCACAGGCGAAGTATGCACTCCATACATCAGCTCTGAAGACCAACTAGCAGACATCTTTACAAAAGGGCTAAACCATTCCAGACACCAAGATCTCTGTGACAAGTTGGGCATGATTGATATCTATGCCCCAACTTGAGGGGGAGTGTTGACAGATGTATTGTATATACTGTACACAGGTTTAGTGCCCGTAGGGGTATTTTTGTAATTTTGTAGACCTCTTGTGTTGTACGGCCAATATAGTATAAATACAAATGCTTCACTCGCATGAAGCAGTTCTTTTGAGGCCTTGAGTCTGCAACCTCTTCTCTTCTCCTTCTTCTTCTTCCTTCCTTTCTTCTTCTTCTTCTTCTTCTGCTCAACAAATACCATAGACATGTTATTGAAAAATGCATACATGATCATCATTTTGGCGATAGAAAACTAAAACTTAAGGCTTTTTATTGGCTACCTAGAAAATACATGCCTCATTGCCAACACACCAACAAGAATGTATACTTAATTTTCTATGACTACATTTAAGCTACAGATAGAAAATACCTTATCAAGTGGAATAATAACATTTTGCATGTAGTGATCCAATTGCAACTTCTTCAAGTTGAGAGCAAGAAGCATAGATTCAATCCTATGCATGATAGATGGAACCAAAGAGAAAGAATGAAGAATATCAATTGGAAGGGGTGACAAAATGATCACACAAAGTTCAGAAGGCAGTTCAACGGTAGCACCACTAGGCTCTGCACAAAAGAAACAAACAATATGAGGATTCAAAGAAAAGGATAATTTCCCTTACTATAATAAAAGAAGAAATTAAGGTAAGAAATAAAGTGTCTAAATACTAAAACAACAAATATATTTGACACACACTCAAGGTCCACATTAAAGAACTAATGGCCAGGTTGTACCTTAGCCCTAAGCCGAAAGCCTTATAGATGTTTCTATCATTCTATGTTAATGAAAAGAACCAGAGTTGGTCATCTCACATTTTTACTTTTTTCTTTTCAATAGTTAACTAAACTACAATGAAAAGATAAATGTATAAAACATAGGAGTTCATAGATTTCTTTAGAATTACACCTTCGAACATCAAATGAAATGTAACCCATCATCTCTTTGAAACAAGGGGAACTTCTGATTCTATTAATGCTTCAAAGAATTTTATCTTCTCCATGTTCCCATATCCTTTCTTTTTGAAAGCTAAGGAATTACTAAACTAATCACTTCTTGTTTTTACTCTTTAGTTTTTTATTGTTGCACATAAGACAATGTCCATGCTTGCGACAGGACCAAAGAACAGTGACTGGAGAATTGCAAAGGCAGAAAAAGAAGTGTTGACAAATAGGAAAGTTATTGGAGAGATTGGAGTTTTTGTACAGGTGTTCAATGGGAAGATTCATCAACTCAGATCCTGATTCAGTTGATGTCAATAGATGGGTAAGCATCAAATGGGTTTTTTCACAGGTAAGACCATTTCTTGATAAGTTTTAAGAAAAAGGGAGATGTAGAAAAGGTGATAACACACAGCTACGATTAGATAAATGGTTGCAAGCGGTAGGACAAATTAAAAACACAGAAAAGTTGCTTCATTTGGACCAATGTGTACGGGATGCTGTTGCACACATGGAGCTCTGACATTTAGATTGAATGGAAATTCTTGGAAGAAATTCAGAAGATTTGGCTTCCACAACAAATGATGGCATCATATCCAGTTCACAAGAATATTGGTTAAACCAGAAGATGCTAAATTCATTCAATTGAGCATCAATCTATTATATGCAAGTTAGTTACTAGAGATAAGAAAAGTTGTAGAGGGGGTCGATCCAACATTTGCTTGATGGTTTCTCAAGTAGATTGCAAATAGAAGATGGAGGTCCAAGGGGTAGAGAGAAGGGGAGGTTTGGAGTGGAAAGGAAGATGAATAGTCAGGTGAGGAGAAGAACAGGCAAGAGGAGGATGAAGTCAAAAGGACAGGGAGGGTAAGGCATAAGGGAAAAAACAACATTTTAGAGGGTAATGAAGGAGGAAGGTTCGAGTAGTGGGCTGATTACAGATGATGGGGACAAGGGGTGCAAAAGCAAATTACATATGAGACTAAGCAATGTTAGGAACAGGCTTTAAAAGAAAATGTTTGGGCTAGGCCAAGTAAAGTGGGGGTTGGCTATATGAATCCTGTTTCACTAATCCATTATATATAAACTCACATCCACTGTTAAACTATTAGTGCTTAATACATTTCTTACAACTTCTACCCATGTCCTTTTTGGTCTACCCCTCGCTCTTCTAGCCCCTTTCACTTGTAACAAATCAACTCTTCCAACTAGGTTGTTGGTGGTCTTCTATGCACATGACCAAACCATCTTAGTCTACTCCTAGGTTTCTATGAATGGCTTCATTCCTGATCCTATCCATTCCAGTTTTTCACTCATACATCTTAGCATTCACATTTCTACCACACATTTTCTGAACATGTTGTTTCTTGACTGCCCAACACTCTATTCCATAAAACATAGCTGGCCTCACAATTGTTTTATAAAATTTTCCTTTTAATCTAAGTGATATTCTCTTATCACACAAAAGTCCAGATTCACCCCTCCATTTTGCCCAACTTGCTCCAATTTTTTGGACGACATGCCCCTCAATTTCTCCCTTGTTCCGAATTATTGAACCAAGGCACCGGAAATGGTCATATTGAGTTATCTCATTGGGAGTGTTTTACAAAATTCTGTCAAAGGTCTTATCAGAAAGACTAAAAATGGTGTTACCCTCGATCATCTCTCCTTTCCAAGGTGCTTTTGTAGAAGGAAGGCAGATTGTAAATCAAATCTTGGTGGCTAATGAATGCGTTGTGGAAAGAAGAAAGGGTAGAGAAAAGGGGTTGGTTTGTAAAGTAGATCTAGAAAAAACCTATGACCTAGTTAATTGGGAAGTCCTAAGAATATTAGAAATACCCGGATTTGGAGCTAGATGGAGATCTTGGATTAAAGGATGTTTAATTTCAGCTCATTACTCAATCCTAATCAGTGGTACAGAAAAGGACTTCTTGTCAGCTAGGAGAGGAATTAGGTAGCGTGACCCTCTATTCCCATTCTTGTTTACCCTAGTGGCAGAAGTGTTAAGCAGAATGGTGGCAAAATCTGATGCTCAAGGCCTTATTAGAGGTTGGAAGGTAGGTAGAAATCGGGAGATTGTTACCCATCTCCAATTTGTAGATGACACTATCTCTTTTTATGAAGGAAACAATGAGGAAGTGGTGGAAAATTCGAGGGTGCTGCTGAATAATTTTGTGGGAGTGACAGGGCTGAGGATAAATTGGACCAAAAGTGGAATTGTAGGGGTCAATTTGGAGGAAGGAGAACTAATAAGATTTGCAGAGATCTTGGGGTGCGAAACCAGAAGCTGGCCTATCAGTTACCTAGGTCTACCCTTAGGAGAAAATCCCAGGTCAGTTGGGTTCTGGAAACCAGTTTTAGAAAGGTTTGATAGGAAGTTAGCCCTTTGGAAGAGAAATTATATTTCTTTGGGTGAAAGAATAACCTTGATTAGAGCCACTCTAGCAAACCTCCCCACCTATTTCCATTCAACCTTTAGAATCCCTTCCGGGGTAGCAAGGTGCTTAGAGAAGTATATGAGAGATTTCCTTTGGATGGAAATGGTTGGGATGCAAAAGTTTCCCTTCACAGTTCTTCAGCTTCTCCTTGGAAAGCAATTCATGAAATCTACCCTACTTTCCTCAATTCCATCTGGTTCGATGTGGGACAAGGTAATAAAATTCTGTTTTGGGAAGATCTGTGGGTAGGGGAAACCCCACTTAAAGACCAATTTCCAGATCTCTTTGCGCTATCTAACCTCAAGGGGGAAGCTATATCCATGTTGGGAACATCGTGCCCAAATGGTGTGAACTGGAATTTGGGCTTTAGAAGGGGACTAAAGGAAAATGAGTGTGAGTCTTTAATCCGATTGCTGGACCTCGTAGGGCAAATCCATTTGGACCCTTCGCTGGAAGACTCTAGAATATGGGTAGGCTCTCCAAACGGCCTCTTTTATTGCTCCTCTTTCTTCAAAGTACTTGCTTCCCCCATCCTCCTAGGTGGGGATTTCCCTGTGAAAGAAATTTGACGCAAGCCTATTCCCCCGAAGATCCTAGCCTTCTGCTGGGAAATTTTCCTTGGTAAGGTAAACACTTGCGATATGCTGCAGAAAAGAATGTCATACATTTGCCTTTCTCCTCATGTGTGCTCGTTGTGTAAGGAAAGTGGTGAGACCCTTTCTCACTTAATGATATCATGTTCTTTTGTGACTCGAATTTGGGAATTCTTTTGTACTCTCTTTGGCTGCAGGTGGGTTCCCCCTCAAGATGTGGTAGGACTCTTCAACCATGAATTCTTGAGACAACAAAAGAAAAGAGGGATGGTAATGTGGAAAGCAACAAAGGCAGCAATTTGCTGGGTAATATGGGAAGAGAGGAACAACAGAATTTCTTGGAAAAAAGTAGAACAATAGAGGAAGTGATTGATAGTATCAAGGTGAAAGTAGCCCATTGGGTAAAACCTTTGGATAGCTTTCAAGTCTTCTCAGTCACAGACATTCTAAGAACATTGTCTGAAGTAGCACACTCTTCGAGAGTAAGAGATAAAGTAAGGCTGGAGCGGAAACCACCAGAAGTCAATAAAGTAAAACTGAATTTTGACGGGAGCTCCCTTGGAAATCCAGGCATCTCAGGAATAGGAGGAGTATTAAGAAATTCTGAAAGGAGGATATTGGGTATGTTCTCAGGACCGATTGGCACTGGAAACTCACTAAAGGCTGAACTATTGGCATTACTACAAGGGTTAAAGCTAGCCAAACAGCTAGGACACAAACATGTTGAAGTGGAAGGGGATTTAAAAGTAGTAATTTCATGGGCAACAAACATGTGAATCGTGAAGTGGAGAAGATTGCAAAGGAGGTTGAGGCTGAATTTAAATGGGTCCGAAGAAGTGCAAATGGGTTAGCTGACGGTTTAGCAAAACAGGGGACATTGAGACAGCAATTATTTTGGATTGCACTATAATGAGGGATAGAATAGTGTGATTAAGGGGGATCAATAGTCCCATCACCAAGTTATATATACTGTTTACAATCTGAATTTTAATAAAATACATGTTTACTGATAAAAAAAATTACATGTAATATACTCTATTTTATTCCTACTTATTTTAAAACCTCTTGTTTCTAGGGAATTTGCCCATAAGCTTAATTTTGCATTTAATCCTTCATCAGTTTCATAAATTAAAAATATGCCATCCGCAGACAACATGCACCATGGACCTTCTTCTTCCTAAATATGTTAAGTCTCTTCCACCGGTGTTCTAACATTGGTTGTTCCCCCTCATACTTATTAGGACTAAATACCTATTTTGACCCCCTTTCTTTTCCAAAACCCAACATAATAGTATATGATCTTTCTACGAACTCTACCATAAGCCTTTTCTAGGTTAATGAACACCAAATTAGGACCTTTCTTCTTCTCTTTGAACCTTTCTATCAATCGTCTCAAAAAAAAATAGCTTCCAAGAGTGTAATCCCTCGATTGCTCTTATTGAAAGTATTCTCTTTAATCTACCCACTTTTTACTAGTCACTTTTAAAGATTCCAGCTGGGGTGGCAAACTCAATTGAAAAAATGTAGAGATATTTTCTTTGGAATTTAAAAGCATTAGAGAAAAAGTATCAACTATGAAGTGGGGTTAGGTTTGCAAATCAAAAGAAAAAAAGATGGAAGCTTAGGTTTAGGATGGTGAGGGTGATTAATAAAGCTTTATTGGGGAAATGGCTTTGGAGGTTTGGGGAGGAGAGGGAGGCTTTGTGGCAATTGGCAAAAGGTGGTTGCTTGTAAATATAGGGTAGTAAGTTTTGGGTGGGACTCAAGGAAGGTTAGGTTGGCCTATGGACTTTGTGTTTGGAAAAGGATCATGAAATTTCACTCAACCTTTCTAAACCATGTCAGCACACCACATTAGAAAGGGGCACAAAATTACTATTTTATCCTTAGGGGGCACAAAATGACTTAAGTTCCTCCTCTAACAGTAATAAACATATAGTTAGAGGGGAGCATTCTTGTATTTAGCCATTGGGGGCTCTATATTGAATATCTAACATAAATGTTTTGCATCTTATTATACTATTTCAATTTTACAATATATAAATATATATACTAAAACAAAGCAGTATAGGAATTTTCTCCCCATAAAAATCCACCTAAGATCTCTCTCTCTCTCTCAAACTAAATCATCTAGTTCTAATATCTCCCCCCCCCCAATAACCTAAATAATCTCCTCTCCTAAAATTTCTCCTAAACTACCTCCCCCACCTAAAATTTCCTCCCAAAACATCACAGTAAACCATCTAATTCTAACACCTCTTCCCCACCCTCTCTCTCTCTATACCTTGTTAATACATGCATTTAATTTTTCATCAATGTAGTAAAATATTAATTTTTAAGTCAAAACTTTTTTCAAAAAAAAAAAAAGTTTAAGATAAAACTTAAACATTGAATAAGATGAGTAAAAATATCTAAAATACTAATAAGAGAAAAAATAAATAAGACAATAAGACAAATAATTAAAAATATTATTATAATCATAGATAATATTTTCATGTTGCCATTATAATATTTAATAATGTTTGGGAAGTTTCTACCTTTTTACGATGGTGAAATGAAAGGCAGGGTGATGTGGCTAAAGGCTAAGCCCCGGACCCGACCTGCTTTTGCCTCCAGGTCGCAGGTCACCAATTCGATTGTTTGGGTCAGATGGGTTAAACCGTTCCAAAAGGTTTCTTGCGTGAAAATAGCAAGGCAAGGCGCCCATTGCACCTTGGGACGCGTAGATATCAAAAAGTTACCCAAAATAAAAAAAGATCACCTCAATAGGACATTGGAGTGTAAAGTTATGGCCTCCGAAAGTTTGCACATACATTAAGTGTGCAACTCGTAACCTAGCGAATGGGTTGAACGGGTCAACAATTGAATTGTCTAGGTCAGATGCTTTTTTACCAAGTTAACAGTTTTTTACCCAAGGGTGGGTTTCAACTGAGTTGGACACAAAAGCAAGGCCGGGTGACGGTTCGGAGCTTCAACCAGCTAGGTTAATGAGAAGTTGAAAACACTGGTATTGGTTTAGGTAAGTTTTCAGTTTGGTTGGTCGGTTCAAAAGATCTAAAATTAAAAATTAAATTTAAATTTAAAAAATTACAACGATATTATTAAAAGATTTAAATTGATAATATAAAATATTTTAGACTACAAAATATGAGAATTTTTCAATTTCCATATTAAAAAATTATATTTAAAATATAAAATATTAATATATATCTATGGTTGGTTCGATATGATTTTGGTCGGTTTACAAATGGCATAACCAAAATTAACCCGAGTTGGGTTGTGTTGGTCAGTTCAAGTTGGGTCGAGTTGGGTTGGGTTGGTTGGTTTGGTCGGTTTCACTGGTTTTATGGACAACCCTAACTAAAATTAATTATTGTTATTTTTTGTATTGCAAAAATTTATTAAAAATAGTATATGAAATATAAATAATTATTAATTATTTAAAAAGTTAAAATATAAAACAATTCTCTACTCTTATGTGTTTCTATCTTTTAGCTTTCTATTAACAAAGCCTGTGCAACGCATAGGTCCCTGCTAGTTTACATCGAAAATAGAAATTATAAATTGTAATCCAAGTCATTTGTGATTTATTGTCAACTCTTTTGTATATTTTTATTTTCAATTTTTTATTACACTATTTCATTCTATTATTTCATATATGAACAATTGTATACATTAAAGTTCATATGGAATAAAATTTTACCTTTTTTTTTCAATTTGTTTTCTATCTTGTTAAGTTATTTATTTACAAATTTTCTTTCTTTTTCTTTCAATTTTTCCTTCATAAAAAATGTGCCTACCCATGTGTTGTGCCCCCTCCCCGCTTTGGCACGAACCATGCAAGTGACACAACAAACAAGTACAACCAACACTCCACCTCTAGATGCATGTCCAAGACTGTATAATTTAAGAAACACATCCCAATTTCTCAATGTTTTTAAGTGACTCAAGGAAGAGTTGTTTGGTTCCCAACATTAGAAGACCTTTGCTGGATTGGGAGGTGCACGAGGCTTTTGGCCAGGCTTCAATTGGTGGAGTAAAGGTTGATAGAGGTGATTCAAGATGGTGGAAGGAATGCATAAATGGGTTGTTATTGTTCATGGGTAAGTCATACTATAAGTCCTTGCAAGGATGACAGCTTTAGACAGAATTTTGACTCAAGATCACTTAAAAATAAAAGGAATTCATATGACTAACAGATGCTATTGATACGGTGAAGCTGCAGAAGATGCCCTTCATCTTCTAGTTCTGTGTAGATTTTCTTCTTTTGTTTGGTGTTTTTCTTTCAAGATTTTTGGTTTAGTTTGTGGAATTTCTAGAAACATAAAGGATAACCTTGATTGTTGGCCAATTTTAGCCAGGTCCAAGAAGGTAAAAATTGTTTGGTCTTGTGTTCCTTTCACAGTTTGATAGGAGTTATGGAAGGAAAGAAATAGAAGGCGCTTCAAAGGCAAAGAAAAGTTTTCAGGGGTTTTTAGAGAGCCTTTTGGGGATGGTCTTTGGTCTTGCTTGGAATTGGGTGAAGTGAAACACCTTGATGTATCTTCTTCTTTTTTCTTTCCTTTGTCGCTCTATCTTTCCTTTTTCTGATTTTTCATCAACTTTGTACCGTTCCAGTTTTATTCTAATAAATTTTCTTTATTATTTATCTTCAAAAAAATCAACTTGGTACAAAACAAGTGGTCCTACATCATAACCAGTGTGAATTTCAAGAAACCTAAGTATGTCTTCACTCCCCACTAACCAACGCCACCAGGCTCCAACCTTATCTCTACTTAATGGAACTGTAGACCCCCTCCTTTTTTAGACATCCTAGACTGAGCTGAACATATTTACTAAGCACAACTCATTACCAAACCCAATAGCCATATCAATATTAGAGCTGAAGATAATCCCAAATGGTCTCAAAAGTGATTGCAACATTAGAAGGGTGTTTTCCATATGACTAGGAAAGCATGATAAGAGAACTTTTTATTCTCAGTCAAGAAGATGAATCAGATAGCATGATAAGAGAACTTTTTATTATGAGTTGGATAATGCTATAGAAATTTACATCTTCTTGGTTTATCCTTCCATGGGTTATATGATATTCACTTTAAGTGTTAAAGATGAAACTTCTTTTTTCGGTTGTCAGTTAAAAGCTATAACTATTTGTTTGGAGGGTTTCCACCAGGTGTGTCCTTTTTCTTTTCATTTGTCTTGTATATTATCTTGTCATGAGGGGAAAATAGAAAGCTTTTGAATTAGTAAATAAGAATGACAAAGCAGGGCAACCATTACCTTTTTCCTTTCGATGTTTGGACCTTTGAAGCCAATTTTTAACTGTAAAGATGTGCCTACCACTGAGTAGTGATTCCATTTCATAGAGTAAGCCAACACCATGCCTGTCAATTGAACACTAACAATATTCTTAAAAATGATTTTTTATTAATCATAGTTTCCAGAAAAATTGGTAACAAAAAAGCAAGGAAATCTCACAATGAATTAATGACATACCGAGATCGATAGTAGTCCATATAACTTGGAACCCCTTCATCCTCATTCTTGCACTTGTAGCATTTCATAGGTGAGTTTGCATCCAAGTCATCTAAGATATGAGTTATACAATATATATGCCCATTATGAGGAGTCAACACTAGAGAGTTCACAAGCATGCATCTGCAGAAAATACCATTTATTGTATGCATCCAATGGACATTACTCCTGCAGCGGCAATAATGCATTTGCTTGCCCCAATCATTTCCATCATAAATAACATATTCCCAATCAAAACATTTTGTGTTGTCACTGAATGGGAGTAGTATGTAGTCAACTATAGGAAGAATTTGCTTTTGAAAGGTTTCATCCATCACATCCTTCACTTTATCCATACTATGGTCAATAAGCACCCTCAATACAGTGATCTGGAACCTTCTAGCCATTAGAACCTATGAATAACATTCAATATCCAATAGGTGAAACAGCAACATGAATGGTACCATAGCATACCGTAGAAAGTCAAGACATTTTACCTGATCAGGACTAAGATGAATGGTACCATTGTACACCAAGTTCACAGTGACAAAACCCCAATCAACTTCCAAGTCAAAATAAAAATTTTCAAAATCAGCCCCCAAATTATGCCTTACAAGAAGGGCAATATCCCTAAAGGGAACATCATACTTGAAATTTTTCTTTAACCTAATCACGTAGCAATGGTACATCTCAATCACAGAACAAGATGGACAATGATTGACCAGTTCAGCTGGAAAATAATTGACTTGTTCATCATCATATGTTGTATTACCTGTACTTCAAACAATTAGTCACAAAACATAAACGGAAAATATGGAGTTTTACAATGTTCACAAAAAAAAAAAAAGTTAACAAATGAACACAGAATAAGGGAACAAACAAGAAAACAAAACCACTTGGAGCTACACTAAATTGGATATAAGCAATGCTTAAAATGGATGCAAAAGAAAGTTATAAGAGAAACCAGTATAGGAGCATTGGTTACATGTCATATAAACAGACAGTACATGAATGATGCATGTAAGAATTCCTCCCAAAATAAGAGATAATTCTATGCAAAATGGGCCAAGGAATATGGTTGTTGAATAAACCAATGAAAGAATTAGTTATTCTCAGTTTAATCTGTCATCACTTTTATGCAACATTGTCTTCCTTTATAAAACTCTTCTTCGGAAAAATAAGAAAGACAAGAAAGTATAGTATTCTCTGGTATAGAGCCGATTCAACCTCACACCATAATTCATTTACTTGATCATAGGATTAATGAAGGGTACAAAGACTACACAACTCTTCCATAACTTAGAAAATAGTTGACCCATATTTCTTGCTGCTAAAAGATACATATACCCCTCTACAACGTTTCTAATAGTATTTGTCATAGAACAACTCCCAACATGTTATATGATATTAATGCATCAGGAAAAAAAAAAAAACAGAACAGATACAATACTACTAACAAACAATTAAAAGTTGTTAATATTCCCAGATGGTTGTTATAGTAAACATTACAACTCTGATCAAAATTCTAGAGGACCAAAGGGGATCTAGTAAAATTCAAAAACCTTATTAGGTGCCGTTTGGCAACTCTTTTTAGAAAGATTTTCCATCAGCCCAGATGGCCAAAAGACATATTGAGCCTTTGGGGTCTTGTCTTCCAAGACAAAGACCGTTTGGTAAGCAGCTCAGTCTACCAGGCTTTTAAAAATGCATTTAGAGACCATATATCATGCAGAAAGACCAGAAAGCTTCATTTGAAGCTTCCCAAAATTTGGCGTTTTGGTCTTTTCGGGTCTTTCCATGCATGCATCTTCTCATCTTTCCATCTTTTGGATACCAAACAAAAAAGACTGATTTTCGGTCTTTCAAGCTTGTTAAAGCCCAGAAGACCGTACAGAAAGACTTGCCAAACGCTGCCTTGATTAACTGCCTCAACTTGTTTCATCTATTGTCCAAGCCAACAAAAAAGGGGCTTTTAAAACAATGATACCTCTAACCTGTTGTGAGTCATTGACTATTAAACAAATTCAACTAACCATTATCAAGCATGATTGGATTATGTGAATAACAATAAGCTTGCATGTGCATTAGAGGGCATGGGAAGCTTAGCTATCTCCTTAACTATGAGGTAGAGCTACAAATTACAGGCGTGAAAAATGAAAGGAAGATGCAAGAAAAACTCATGGTGATCTCGTGGTAAGTGAGTTCCATCCGACCACATTTGACTAGGAATTATTGGTAGGAATTGCAAAAGAAATTTGGGATAGTTTTTCTAAGACATTCACGTGCATGGAGTGTTGTTCATTCCTAGAAACTTAGATATGAAGTAAACAATCTCAAAATAGTGGGAGAAGTTTTTGTCTTTATACTTCTATACTTTAAAGTCTCTTTGGTAGGAGATTGACCATTCTGAGACAGTGTAATGTGAAATTGACATGGATTCTGCTACTTATAGAAAGTAAGTGGAGAGCAATTGAGATTTTGATTTCCTAAATGGGCTAAACCCAAAATATGACAATATAAACAATCATATCCTTACTAGTGAAGATGTTACTCTTTCTAAGGCCTACTCTTTAGTTCATACCAAAGAATATAGGAGATTGGAGGTGCTTCATATGCCAATTTGAAGCATACTTGTAGAACTAATTGGAAGCCTTGAGGAAGAACATTAAAAAGAAGTGAAATGGTAGTCTAGTATAAACATCAGGTAATAAACAATCCACTTCTATTGCATCTACACTCAATTTGCAAATTGCATGAGTAGAGGCGGACTGCTGCAGCAGGTACATAGTTTAGTTGGAGACTAGAATTACTGGAAAATCTGGTGCTCCAGCTCCTTCACCACCTACAACTAGAAACTTTAATAGTACGTCCAGGATTATTTATTCAAGAGAATAGATTAGAAAACCAGAGTTTCTACTTTATTTTATTCATATAAGTTGTGCTCTTGTAGGGATAAAGTGCCAATCACAGAAAAATCCCCAGCTATTATTTATAGGAAAGGACATTAGAGTGATTGATGGGTGACTTTTCCTCTATATCACATGTTCCTTGACCAAATAAAAATTTGTTATCCATTAGGAGTCTTAAAATATGTTAGTATTCGTACAAAAGTTTTAAATTGTCCCAAGACAATTTCCCTAACCATTGTGTATTTTAGGATCTGGTTTCTAAGAATATGACTGGAAGTCTCATGACGTTAATGGGAGATTTGCTTGTTGCATGTTTGGCTTATATTAATTTCATTCAAGTGATCATTGTGGTGGAAATAGTGAATTACAATTTGAGGACCCATAATTTAATAACAGATATGGCACAAAACAAAAGAGAATCACATAGTAGGATTCATGTAGTTGACCTCATATAGTTGGAACAAGGCTTAGTAGAGTTGAGTTGAAACGAAATGGGTTGATCAATGTTTAGTCTACAATGTGAGGGTTTCTAGTTGGCTAGCAGAAATTCCTATTGTCCAAGTAAGAAGAAGCAATTTTCCTTGTGATATTATGCACATTGATGTTAGGGGTGGCCATGAGCTGAGCTCTTCACGAGCTACTCGAGCTCGGCTCAGCTCATGAGGCTCGCAAGCTGAGCTCGAATATCTACATAATAATGATAATAATATTATTATTATTATAAAAAATAATATATATAATAAAAATATTATAGATATAATATTTTTATTTTTATATATAATAATAACTAATTATTATAATTCTTAATTTTTTAAATATCAAATAAAAAATATTTTTTATATATAATTTTTTATTTTTATAAAACATTTTTCTCAAGTCGAACTCGAGCCGAGTCAAGCCAAGCCGAGCTCGAGCTTACGAGCTTTTGACTCAAGCCGAGCTTGAGCTTCGTACTACCTTGGCGAGTCGAGCTCGAATAGCTAGTTATTTGGCTCAGCTTGGCTCGAATCCACCCCTATTGATGTATAAAGGCCGTGCCATATTCCTTTTACGGCTGGATGTTATTTTCTGCTAGTTGATGCAGTCTAAAGAGTGCTTTTATGATTTGTTATGAGTCAAAGGGGGGCTAGAAGAGCTAAGGGTGGACCATAAACGACATTGACAGTAGTAAGAAATGATTTAAGCACTAATAATTTAATAGTCAATATGGCTTTAAACAGAACGGATTGGCAAAAAAGGATTCATGTAGCCAACCCCATATAGTTGGGATAAAGCATGGATGATGATGAAATCTAAAGAGTACTGGAATTATCCACCCAAGTTCAATACTTGAGCTCCATAGGAGAATGTTATGATAGATTATGTTTAGCCATGTTCCTATATAGTTTTGGGGTGATGCAGTCTGTACTCATCTCATCAATGGGGTGCTATGTTGTGTTTTGGGATTTAAAGATCCTTTTCAACTATATCCTACTAATGTAATTTTTTTATTGTAAATGGTAACTTTCATTCAGTAGTTCATAAAATAATTACACATCAGACACTCCAAATGAGGAGTGTTTTCTCTTCTCTCTACTTTCTACTCTAATCTCCATTGCAGGTCTGATAACATCAGATGACTAAAGGTCCAATCTCTACAAGTTGGAAACTTTCTTTTCTTCTCCCCTTTCTCCTATCTTCTTTTTTTGTTTGTTGTTACTGATTATAGAGCCCTAGTTCAGAATGTTGTAGCCAAGGGATTATGTAACTAGGGTTTCTCTTTGGGAGTAGGGTCTAAGAGGAGGTGTCAGCCTAGTCTATGCCCTACTAGATTGTGGAGACTTCCAGTAGTCATTCAGCTACTAGACAGATCTAGAAGAAGGACTGAGTAGACAGTCCTAGTGTTGTACCGTAACCAAGTTGCTGGCATTGCCAATTGCTGTAGAAGACTTTTTTTTTCTTTTTTTTTTTTGAAGCTTCTGAGGGGTATAGGTGGTCTGAGAAAAGTGTTACAGCTGGGTTCTTGTTGTTGGTAGTATTCTCTTTCCTCCGGGCCTGTGTTTCAGCTGTGCTTAAGCTGAATATTGTGTCACAGCAGCAGTTGGTACGTTGGTAGAAGGAAAAAATGTCTTCAGTCTGAGGAGAAGTATCTTCTGAAAAACTGAGGTCGATCCTACAACACTGCTTCAGCCGATTTTCACTCCAACCAATGGAATTTGATGCAGCTGTGTGAACCACTTCTTCTCTGATGTTTTTCTTCAAAATCTCAGCAGAAAGATGATGGAGAATCAGCCGTCTCCAACGCTGGTTTGAGCTAGGGTTTTGGGAGCAAGGGAGAAGAGAAAGAGAAAAACAGAGAGTGTAGAGAAAGCATAGTTTGAACTCTCCCTCTAAACCCTAGTAATGGGCTTAGGACCATTTCCGTTAGTGATTCACATACAAAGGCGTTGCAAGGCTCTTTAGGTCTGAATTCTGTATGGTGCGGAACCCACAAAGGATTCACATAAGTCCATATGGGTACAGACCATGTCTAGAAAGAGAGGATATATTCATTGCACAAGGGCAGGGAACCCCTAAGCCAATTAAGTTGTGCTCGGTCTGGGCCTAAAACTTAAGTCTAAGTGATCCTTGGTTTCAGCCACCCTATGAAGTCCAAGGACAATGGACTGATATGAGATAAAGCCCATCAGGTTATAAGCCCTATAATGGTCTCTTGCCCATCAACTTTCAGCCCTAAATAATTAAAACACTGCTCACAAGGAAGGACCTCTTCCCTGATTGCAAATGCACTGTAGACACACAAGTGCAGCCACCTAATGAACATTTTCAGCATTGATTTCTTCTTGCCAACAGGGAGGAAAAAGATTATAAGAAGAATCTGAAGTGTACCCATTATAGGGGTGAGAGGCACACCAAGGAGACCTTATGGATTTTATATCCACAAAAAAGTCATACACCAAGTGGGAATATTGTCATGGGGAACAATGCAGAAAGTCAGAAGAACACATCCACAGTTGTTCCTTCTCCAATGAGGCAGACCACTAGTTTCTTCCTAGACTTAACAACCGATGAGGTAGAAATTCTTAATGGAGCTATGGCTCAGTTGAGGAACAATCCCTTTGCATCCTCCTCTCTTGCCAAGTCGACTACTACCTCTGCTCATAGTGTTATAGGCCCTATACTTTCAAACTCTTGGAATATTGATTCAGGAGCTACTGACCACATGACACATATGACCTCTTTATTTTTCTCCTATCATTTGATGTCCGACCAAGACAAGATGAGAGTAGCTAATGGTTCTCTCTCCAACATCTCTAGAAAGGGGGAAGTTAACATCAGCAAGGATCTCTCCCTTAAGTTTGTTCTTCATGTTCCTATTTTTGCTTCAAATTTGCTATCTATTTCTAAGCTTACAAAAAATTTAAATTGTAGCATTACTTTCTTTCCCTCACTGTGTTTTTCAGGATAGACTGACGAGGAAAGCAATTTGGAACGATCATGAGTCTGGAGGTCTCTTTTATTTTGATGAAGACATCAGTTCAGCCCTAGTCATCTACTTTCAGTAGTAAGGATAATGAAGAGTCAATAGCTAGGTTACATTTGTGGCATGTTAGGCTAGGTTATGTGTCTTCTTCTTTGATGAAAGAATTGTTTCCTGAGCTGTTTTAGTCTGTTTTGAGTTAGAGTTTAGTATGTAAAGTGTGTCAAATGTCAAAGCAATGTAGAACCATTTATCCAACTTCAAGTAATGAAATTAAAGCTCCTTTTGATTTAGATGCACATGGATCTATTTGTTAAAAGGCCATGCTGAAGTACCACGAATAACTATGACATTTTATAAAATGACTAAGACTAAGCTTGCCAAGAAGATTAAGCAATTTCGTTCAAACAATGCTGTTGAATATTTTGAAAGCTCTTTAAATATGTTTATGGAGGAAGCAGGTGTATTGCATCAATCATCTTGTGCTAGTACTCCCCAACAGAATAAGGTTGTTGAGCGTAAGAACAGACACAAGAGATAGGAGCTTTACTATTTCAAAACAAGGTTCCCAAGAATGCACAAAGGTCCTTTGCGCCTGTGGGGGACGATAATCGTGGTCTATCATCGTCCCCCTCGACCTCTTGTCGCTCTTCTCTCCCCCAAACAGGGATGGCATACAGAGTTATCCCCCTCTCTTTCTCAGGTAGCACGCGCCTCATCCGCGCAAGGAAAGAAACTCCAGTGGAGAACAGCTACTGAAGAGAACTCCATGACCCCTAAAAAGCCGAACCCTCGAAACAATAGGGACTCACAAGGGGACTCTGGATCAGCCGTCGAGCATAGGTAGCCTTCACTCAACAAAGGCCTGTAATTTCACAGACCTCGAAGTCTTTGGAACTGAGATCCTCTTTAGTGAAGAAGCTAGTACGGAAGATCAGGAAATACAGGAATCGGGGGATGCTGACTCTACTGCGGAAAGTGGGAATTCCACTGCAAACCAAACGGGTAACCACTTGAGGAACAGCTCCCCCCAGCTACACAAGTGGTTACTGAACCTGAACTCGAACCATCAGGGATTGTACTTGGAGGGATCGATGGAAACCAACATCAGGATCAGGGAGTTTCTCTCCCCCTTCCCCTCCCTCCAATTCTTTCTTCCTTCCCACTTTACTTTAAAAACTCTTTTGATTTTGATCTTTGTAGTAATCCTCGACCTTTGGTTTTTTGCAGTTCCAGCCATTGAAACTTCATTGGTGGCGGATAATGACCCTTGTGCAGTAGGAAAAGAAAATGGGGGAGGAGATAAAGACAGGGAGGGGGAAGTAACCCTAAATGTGACTCAAGAGAAGGAATCTGAGAAGGAAGAAAGGAAAAATGGAACTATTGTAGGCACAGAAGCAAAGGGGAAGGTACTTAGTGTGTTAGATGAGAAAGAAGATGACTGCAGAGAGCCACCCAAATTGCAAGGGAAGGAACAAGAAGAAGCTCGAGGAAAGTTCACCAAAGGGAAGGTCTATCTTAGAAAGGAGGTAGGAGATGACAAAAAAAGAAAAAGGAGAATGAATGAGGTGGAAAAGCTAGCATGTGGAGTATCCTATGAGAAGACAGTAAACAGGAAGAGGGAGAAAAAGAGAGGACACTAGGACTTGGAGTTAGGAAAGGGTCTAGACAAAGAGTGGAATGAAGATTCTTTGTTGGAATGTAAGAGGATTAGGGAGTGCAAAGAAAAGGAGAATCATTAGGAATGTGATAAAAACTGAGAGACCGATAATAGTGATGCTCCAGGAAACAAAACTTTCGGATTTGGATGGAAGATGGATAAAAAGTATCTAGAGCAGTAGGGGACTAAGTTGGTCTTTTGCCCCATCTTGGGGTGCCTCGGGTGGTATCCTTACAATTTGGAAGAACGAGGAAGTTGATTGTTAGGAGGAGTTGATAGGACAATACTCAGAATAAATTAAAGCCAAGAGGATGAGTGATGGAAGGGATTGGGTGTTGACTAATGTGTATGGTCCAAACTCGTATCGAGAGAGGGATACATTCTGGGGAGAGCTAGCTGCAGTTAAGGGCCTTTGGGAGGGCCCATGGTGTTTGGGAGGGGATTTCAATGTGATAAGGTACACAAACGAGACAAACAACCCCAATCAGTCCATAACAACAAGTATGAGACATTTCAACTCTTTCATTGAGTTCCTAGAACTAAGAGGACCTACCTTGTTACAAGCCTCTTTCACTTGGTCAAATCTTCAGGAAAGTCAAGTGTGCTCAAAGCTGGATAGGTTCCTTTTCTCCATTGATTGGGAGGAGTTGTGGGGAAACTTAACACTGAAGGTCCTTCCTATAGTAACCTCGGACCACTGCCCCCTAGGTCTCTACCAAGAAAACCTTATAGGAGGCCCTACACCCTTTAGATTTGAGAATATGTGGCTGGAACTTCCAAACTTCATTCAAAAGGTAAAAGATTGGTGGTCAGAAGGTGGAATAAGGGCCAGAGAGAAGATGGTGAGGTTCTCCAAGAGGTTGAAAAGATTGAAGGAAAAAGTCAAGGAGTAGAATAGAGAAGAATTTGGAAAACTCGAGGTCATAAAGGAGGAATTAGCTAGGAAAATAGAGGAATTGGACCAAAAGGAGGCCCATAAAGACTGCGGACCGGAGGATAGAGCTGAAAGA
Source organism: Nelumbo nucifera (assembly GCF_055504915.1). Lineage (NCBI taxonomy): Eukaryota > Viridiplantae > Streptophyta > Magnoliopsida > Proteales > Nelumbonaceae > Nelumbo > Nelumbo nucifera. The sequence continues at coordinate 766,239 of NC_142652.1, read as the reverse complement.
TGGAATTTAAAAGTGCAACTAGAGGAGATCCTAAGGAAGGAAGAAATTTCTTGGAGACAAAAATCAAGGTGTAAATGGCTTCTGGAGGGGGACGGAAACACCAGATTTTTCCACCCCCTAGCAAACGGGAGAAGGAAAAACCAAATCTCCAATATGGAGGTGGAGGGAAGAGTAGTAAACTCAAAGGAGGAAATTGGAAGGTGCTTTGTGGATCATTTCAAGTCAATCCTTGCAGCCTCTATTGAAAGCAATTTGGACTTGGGAGAATTATAGTGGCATAGAGTGCCAAAATCCGAAGCAGCCCTATTAGAAAGAACCTTCAGTGTAGAGGAGGTCCATGAAGCAATTTTCTCGATGGATAGATCTAAAGCTCTGGGGTCGGATGGTTTTTCAATGGCTTCCTACCAAGATTGTTGGGAAATCTTGAAAGATGATTTAATGGATGTCTTTGCTGAGTTCTATAAAAAAGGTAAAGTCTCTCCAAGAGCAAATGCAACTTTTATTGCTCTAGTTCCAAAAAAGAAAGAGGCCAAAACCCCTAAGAATTATAGACCAATAAGTCTTGTGGGGTAGCATGTGTAAGATCATTGCTAAAGTTCTGGTTGGTCGATTGAAGACTGTCTTGCCCTTTGTTATCTCTCAAAACCAAGGAGCTTTTGTAGAAGGGAAACAAATAGTGAATCAAATCTTAGTGGCAAATGAATGTGTGGCAGCTAAGAAAAAACAAGGTGGCAAAGGTTTGATTTGTAAAGTGGACCTAGAAAAGGCTTATGATATGGTGGATTGGCCTTCCTATTGAATCTCATGGAAAAGATGGGTTTAGGTGAAAGATGGAGATTGTGGATCAAAGGATGTATTAGTTCAGCACATTTTTCTATCCTTTTAAATGGGGTAGCAAAGGATTTCTTCCCGGCAAAAAGAGGACTAAGACAGGGTGGTCCCTTATCCCCGTTCTTATTTACCTTTGTTGCTGAGGTTATGAGTAGACAAATCATCAAGGCTGACCAAGAAGAAGAGGAAGGCAAAGAAGAAGCCTCAGAAGAAAATTAGCAAGCCCAAAAGGCAAAGGAAGGACAAAGCATCTGATGCTTGTCATTTCTGCAAGCAAGCTGGCCACTGGAAGAGGAACTGTCCTCAGTACCTGGAGACCAAGAAACAAGGTAATTTCGAATCCTTTGTCATAGAAACCAATATGTTGGTAACTTCTGCTTCCTGGTGTATTGACTCCGGGGCTTCTACTCATGCATGTAATACATTGCAGGGGTTCAGGACAAGCAGAAGACTGAGTGACGGAGAAGTGATTCTTTACTTGGGGACTTCTACAAGTGTTGCAGCTACGGCCATAGGAACTGTAGAATTGTATTTTAGAGAATGAACAATTACATTAAAAGATTGTCTTTATGTACCCAATTTGAGAAGAAATTTGATTTCTGTTTCAAAACTGTGTGCGGATGGATATTCTGTTATCTTTAGTAATATGATTACTATCAAAAGAAATAACAAATTCCTCGCATACGGAGAACTTGAGAATGGTCTTTATGTTCTCCATCCTTCTCTGGAAACAAATATAACCGAAACTACGTCGGATAATAACCCCAAGAAGAGAAGCCGTGATACAGTTAATCCCACGTGCCTGTGGCATTACCGACTTGGCCACATCAACATAGATCGCATCACAAGGTTGGTAAAGGATAGTCCTTTGGATTTTCTAACTGTAGAAGATCTTCCAACCTGTGAACCTTGCCTTCAAGGTAAGATGACGAAACGGCCATTTAACGGTAAGCCTAAAAGATCGACAGGCACACTTGACCTTATACATACTAATGTATGTGGTTCCATAAATGTTAGGACACGTAACCAGCACGTTTATTTCATAACCTTTACCGATGATTACTCACGGTATGGTTACGTGTACCTAATGAGACATAAGTCTGAATATTTTGAAAAGTTCAAAGAATTCAGACATGAAGTCGAGAAACAATTAGGGAGAGAAATTAAGACCCTTCGATCAGATCGAGGTGGCGAGTATCTCTCTGACGAATTCAGGGACTACTTAAAGGACAATGGGATAGTATCACAACTAGCTCCTCCTGCTACACCACAGTTAAACGGTGTGTTAGAAAGAAGGAACCGGACTTTATTGGATATGGTCCGGTCACTTCTTGTACACTCAGAGCTACCCACATCATTTTGGGGTTACGCATTAGAGACTGCGATATACGTGCTGAACCGGATTCCTACCAAATCCGTTTTGAAGACTCCCTATGAGCTTTGGACTGGTAAGAAACCAAGTGTGAGACACTAGAAGATTTGGGGTTGTCCGACACATGTTAAAAGAACAAGTGCTGAAAAATTGGAATCCAAGACCAGTCGTTGCCTATTTGTAGGTTACCCAAAAGGCTCTATAGGGTATTTGTTCTATGACCCAGGAGAACAGAAGGTGTTCTGTAGTCGAAATGCCCATTTCTTGGAAGATGACTACATCCTGAACAATCATCGTCAAGAAGTTGTTCTTGATGAGGAGAGCTCAGTGGTAGTGGGAGATGTCCCACAAGCTCCAGTTATAAACCAACCTAAGAGATCTACCCGGGATTCCAGGCCTCCAGTTTGTTACGGCTATGACCAAGAAAGTTACTTGGTGGAAGCCACGACAAGTGAGGAGGATCCCGTGACTTATACAGAAGGTATGTTGGACATAGATTCCTTGAATGGGTAGATGCCATGAGAGCAAAGATGGACTCAATGGAGACCAATGGAGTCTGGACTCTAGTAGATCCACCCCCTGGGGTAAAAGCAATTGGATGCAAATGGATCTATAAGAGGAAGAAGGGCCCCGATGGTAAAGTTGAGACCTACAAGGCTCGTCTTGTGGCGAAAGGGTACACTCAGAAAGAAGGAACCGATTATGAGGAAACTTTTTCGCCCCTGGCCATGCTTAAATCCATTAGGATCCTGCTAGCTATAAAAGCATACCATAATTACGAGATTTAGCAAATGGATGTCAAAACTGCGTTCCTGAATGGAGATCTTACTGAAGACATCTATATGCAGCAATCGCAAGGTTTCATAGCTGCAGGTCAGGAACACATGGTATGTAAACTAAATCGATCCATATATGGACTTAAGCAAGATTCTAGGAGTTGGAACATCCGGTTTGACTCTACTGTCAAACTGTTTGACTTTGAGCAAAATCCGGATGAGCCCTGTGTTTGCAGGAAAACCAGTGGGGATAAGGTTACGTTCTTGGTTCAGTATGTAGATGACATTCGCCTCATTGGGAATGATGTAGGTATAATCATTCATGGAGAGTGGGAGACAAGAGAGAGAGAGAAAGAGAAGGAAAGGGATATACGATTGAGAGAAAAGAAAAAAAAATTGTCTCCGGTTGCCGCCAGTTCACTATTTATATTAACTTAATAAAAAAAGGATTGAAATTACAAGTATGCCCCTGGCGGCACACCCTAGAAACAAACTAATGAGAAAAAAGTTAAAATAACTAACTGACAATATCTTAAGAGGACAACCTACTAACAGCAACTACAAAGTAACAATTAAATAAGCCTTACAACACTCCCCCTCAAGTTGGGCTGAATATGTCTATCATGCCCAGCTTGTCACATAACTCATTGTGCCATGAGTATGGAAGCCCTTTTGTGAGGACATCAGCAAGTTGTTCCTTGGAGATGACATAAGGGATGCAAATTTCTCTTTTTTCCAATTTTTCCCTTATGAAGTGTTTGTCCACCTCAATGTGCTTGGTCCTCTCATGTAGGACAGGGTTGCTGGCGATGTTTATTGCTGCCTTGTTGTCACAGTAAAGAGATAGGATTATGAACAACTCCAAGCTCCCCTAAAAGATTCTTTAGCCAAAGGACTTCAACCACCCCATGTGCCATAGCTCTATATTCAGCTTCAGTGCTTCTTGCTACCACACTTTGTTTCTTGTTTTTCCAGGTCACTAGGTTTCCTCCCACAAATGTGCAATACCCACTTGTGGACTTTCTGTCATCCACAACACCTGCCCAATCAGCATCTGTAAAGACTTCCACCTTTAGGTGATTATGTTTACTGAATAGTAGACCTGTTCCGGGATATTTTTTCAAGTATCTAAGAACTCTCTTTGCTGCCTACATGTGTGGTTTCTTAGGAGAGTGCATGAATTGGCTTAGAACCCCAACTGAATAGGCAATGTCTGGACGGGTCATGGACAAATAAATCAGCTTTCCCACTAACCTTTGGAACTGTTTCACATCTTTCAGAGGTTCACCATCACAGTCACCCAACCTGTGGTCAACATCCATGGGAGTATCTACTGGCCTTGTACCTAATTTGCCTATGTCCTGTAATAGATCAAGGGTGTATTTCCTTTGAAAGATAAAGATACCCTTTTCTGAGCGGGCGACTTCAATCCCAAGGAAATACTTCAGGGGACCAAGATCTTTCACTTCAAATTTAGATGCAAGGAATTGTTTCAATTTTTGTATTTCTAAACTCCAACTTCCTGTAATGATGATATCATCCACATACACTATCAATACAACAACCTGTTCCTGACATCTCTTCATAAAGAGTGTATGATCAGACTGACTTTGTTTAAAGCCCATCTGCTGAACTGCCATGTGAAACTTACTGAACCAAGCTCTAGGAGATTATTTTAAGCCATAAAGAGACTTTCACAGCTTGCACACCTTATTTTCACTTCCCTTGGCATAGAATCCAGGGGGTTGAACCATGTATACTTCCTCCTCTAAGTCACCATTTAGAAAAGCATTCTTTATGTCCAGCTGATGCAATTCCTAATCAATATTAGCAACTAATGACAGGAGAACCCTAATTGAGTTCATCTTACCTACTGGAGCAAAAGTCTCATCATAGTCAACCCCGTACACTTGTGTGTAGCCTTTGGCTACTAATCTTGCTTTGTACCTTTCAACTGTTTTGTCTGCCTTGTGTTTAACCGTAAACACCCATTTACACCCCACGGGGTCTTTCCCCTTTAGAAGATCCACCAATTCCCAAGTTTGATTTTTGTGAAGAGCATTAATCTCCTCCTTCATGGCATCTGTCCATTCGGGGCATTTTAAGGCTTCTGCAACGTTTTTGGGAACAGGGATGCAATCAACTGCAAATACGAAGGCTCAGTATGAGGGGGAAATGTGATCATAGGAAACAAAATGGGTAATGGGGTGTTTGGTAGTGCATGACCTGACTCCCTTTCGTTGAGCAATAGGAATGTCAAGGTCATCCACAATAGGAGTAGGGGTATCAGTAGGTGCAACAGGGATTGGACTTACCTCCTGAGATCTAACAGTGTCGGTTGCTCAATATTTGGCTGCTCCACATCTCTATCACAATGCTGATCTCTACGGCGTGTACGTTGGAAGACACGAAAGGGAGCAAGGTCTGGAATAGAAGGAAGAGATACTTGGCGGACCTGAACCTGCTTCTCCTCTTCCACACTACTACTCTCCCCTTGAGGAGAAGTAGGGAAGAATGGCTCAGACTCAAAGAATGACACATCCATAGACACAAAAAACTTATGACTAACGGGATCAAAGAACCAATACCCTTTTTGAGAGGAGGGATACCTTAGAAAGATACAAGGAATGGACCGAGGGTCTAACTTACCTCGAGATAGAGACAAATCATGGACAAAGGCACGACAACCAAAGACCCTCATGGGAATGGAAAATAAAGGGGACTGAGGGTACAATAACTAATGAGGGGCCATGTAATTCAGCACTTTGGAGGGCATGCCATTAATGACATAAGCAGTTGCAAGTATAGCATCCACCCAAAACCTTTTTGGAACATTCATGTGTAACATCATCCCGCGAGCTACCTCAAGGAGGTGTCTGTTTTTTCTTTCTGCAACACCATTTTGTTGTGGTGTTCTGGCGCATGAGCTCCTATGAATAGATCCGTGGGAGGCAAAGAACTCATTGAGCTCACCATGGAAGTATTCTTTTGCATTGTCAGATTGGAAGATCTGTATTTCAACATGGAACTGCGTAAATATCATCCTCTGGAAGTCTTTCACAATCTTTGGAACTTCGTCTCAACTACACATAGGAAATACCCATGTATAGCGTGAGTAATCGTCGATCAATGTGATAAAGTACTTATATCCGCCCTCAGAGATTACATTAGTAGGCTCCCATACATCAGAATACACAACATGAAAAGGAACACTTGATCATTTATTACTTGAGTGAAAAGTTGTTCTACATTGTTTGCTCAACTGACACGTTTGACACTGGAACTCTGACACTGAACATGACTTAAATAGAACTGGAAACAAAGACTTTACTATTTCAAAAGAAACATGACCTAAACGACTATGCCACAAAAAAATTTGACTCTTATTTGATTGACTATGTGACTTTGAGGATGACACCGAGAGACCAGCTTTGTTGTCGAGAATGTAGAGACCATCCACTAGACTCCCTCTACCAATCGTCCTCCCAGAAGTTAGGTCCTAAAAAACACATGAGCCAGGAAAAGAGGCTACACTACAATTTAAAGAGCTTGTGATACTACTAATTGAAAGCAAATTTATAGGAAGTTGAGGGACATGCAATACACAATTCAGGTTAAGGCCATGGGGAAGAGATATTGATCCTTGGCCTACAATGGAGGAAAATGAGCCATCTGCAAATCTCACTCTATCCCTTCCTGACAAAAGGCTATAAGTCTGAAACAAGTTCAGCTTACCGGTCATGTGGTTGGAAGGCCCCTGAGTCAATGATCCAAGGGAACCCGTGAGAGTGACATGGAATGCAAAAGCCGTATTACCTGATGTAGATGCAAATGAAGTAGAGGGAGTACTAGTGACTGAGCTATCCATTTGTCGCAAAGCCCTACCATAAGATTCCAGGTGTTCTCTGAAGGAATTCATTATATCTTCCTTGGGGTCAGAATTATTAAGGCGGTCCCGAGTAGTACCGGCAACCTGAGTATCTTGGGCTGCCACATGTGCTGCATTCTGTGCTGTGTTCATCTTCTTCTGACCTTGACCTTTACCCTATTCTTGGCTCTTCACTGCCCATTTGGGTTTCCCACGGATGTCCCAACATGTGTCACGTGTATGCCGTGAACGCCGACAGTGGGTACAAAACAACTTGTCCTTATCATCAGTCTTCTTAGTGTCACTTTTCTTCCCCGTGGAGTTATTATTCATCGCAGCCAAAGCAACTTGTTGCTCCCCCTCAACTGTAACCATCACACTCTGCCTACTTTCTTCCGATTGAACAAGGGAGTATACCTCGTGAACCGATGGCAACTCTTTGCTTCCTAGGATCTGAACCCTCAAAGGTTCATAGGCAGGGTTTAGTCCCAACAAGAAGGCAAACACACGTTGCTGAGAGACCAGCTTCCTGTAGGCCTTAACATCATCATCATGTTTCCACTCTATAGCCTGATAATGATCCAACTCTTTCCATATGGAGGTAAGGGCTGAGTAATATGAAGACAAACTACGGTTTCCCTATTTACAGGTTGAAGATTCAGCTTGTAACTGGTAAATCTTGGCATAATGCCTTTGCTCAGAATAGATAGTTTTGGCTTGTTCCCAGATCTCACTAGCGGTGTCTGCCCACATAAAGTTCTTCTTCACATCAGGTTCCATGGCTGCAAGGAGCCAAGACATCACCATACTGTTTTCTTGGTCCCACCTATCATGTTCAGCTGTTTCACCCTTGGGTTCTTTCACCCTTCCATTTATGTAACCAGCTTTTCCACTTACCGTTACATAGAGTTTTACACTTTTAGCCCACTCCAGGTAGTTCAGACCATTTAAAGGGGTAATTGGCATGGGAAACATCATGTTTTCACCTCCCATACCAGCTGTGTTGTGGGTCGGTGTAACCCCCTGATGAAGTTGATTCATAATTTGCCATTGAAAACTACTGAAAACAATCAAAATCCCACACAACTACACAACAACGACAAGCAGAATACCAACCCTCAAGAAATTTACTTCTGGGATGTGAGGAAGAAAACAAGAAACTGTTGAAATCAACTTTGTGATGGTTCAGTCATTAAACCATCTCGGTAATCAGTCCAACACAGCCAAGGCAGACGTTACTATCAGTCCGACTACAGCCCATACAGTCTAACAATCCAGCATCCAAACGAATGTATAGAACCAGGGAATAAGGCCTTCACACCATTGGCCAAAAAAAAAGACAAAAACAAGAACACACCTGTCCAACACCTGTACGAAGGTGCCAACCAGAAATCGACTTCACAGCATCGAACAGAGAAGAAAGGGAGTCTCTATCAGCATCGCCCTTCTTCAACTAGGGTTTCCTTGATATTACGACCAAGGAAGAACCCACAGGAGGTGTTGCCAGTAATCTGCTAGGGTTTCTCTATCTTCCACGTCCAAGAATTTAAAGAAGGAAAAAAAAGCGAAGCAGGTTCAAAACAGGAGGGACCGAAACTCTTTTACAGCCCAAAAACTTGCTCTGATACCATGTAATCATTCATGGAGAGTGGGAGACAAGAGAGAGAGAGAGAGAAAGAGAAGGAAAGGGAGATACGATTGAGAGAAAAGAAAAAAGTTGTCTCTAGTTGCCGCCAGTTCACTATTTATATTAACTAAATAAAAAATGATAGAAATTACAAGTATGCCCCTAGCGGCACACCCTAGAAACAAACTAATAAGAAAAAAGGAAAAATAACTAACTGATAGTATCTTAAGAGGACAACCTACTAACAGCAACTATAAAGTAACAATTAAATAAGACTTACAACAAATGTTGAATACGGTGAAAGTGTGGCTTTCACAACAATTCTCCATGAAAGATCTTGGAGAAGCCTCATACATTTTGGGTCTTCGACTCTATAGAAATAGATTGAAGAGGATAATAGGATTATTCCAATCTGCTTACATTGACAAAATAGTCAAGAGATACAGCATGGAGAACTTCAAGAAAGGAAACATTCCTTTCAGGCATAGTGTCACTCTCTCCAAGGGTATGTCTCCCAAGATTCCCAAAGAGATTGAGGGCATGAAAGAGGTTCCCTATGCCTCAGCCGTAGGGAGCATCATGTATGCCATGCTGTGTACTCATCTTGACATTTCTCAGGTAGTGAGTGTAGTAAGCAGGTACCAATCTAACCCAAGGCAGGAGCATTAGACCGCTGTGAAAAAAATATTAAAATACCTTCGAAGGACAAAAGAGTTTTGTCTGGTATTCGATGGTAGTTCACTACAGATCCAGAGGTATACTAATGCCGATTTCCAGTTAGATCCAGATGATAGAAAGTCTACATCTGGTTATATATTCACGATAGGATCGTGTGTTGTTTGCTGGAAAAGCAACAAACAGGGGTCCACGGCGGATTCCACAACCGAAGCCGAATACATTGCCGCAAGTGAATATGCCAAAGAAGCCATATGGATGAAGAAGTTCATTCAGGAATTGGGAGTAGTTCCATCTAACACATCACCCATTCCATTGTTGTGTGACAACACTGGAGCCATTGCTCAGGCTAAGGAGCCACGAGCCCACTCGAAGTCGAAGCACATCGAGTGGAAGTACCATGTACTGCGGGAGATAGTTGGAAGAGGGGACGTCCTGATTCAGAAGGTAGCATCAACGAAAAATGTAGCAGACCCATTGACTAAGCCCAAGGTGTAAATGTTGGGCCCATTAAGAGCCCATGGTGATGGACTTAGGGGTTCACTGTCTCCCTCCTACAGTGAATTCGGCCAGGCCTTGTGACAGAGGCTAGGCTGAACCCATGTGGTTGATGTGTAGATCAATGTTTGGGTCCCACGCCATACAAGGATAGCCAACTGGGCAATAGATTAAGAGGGCTAGTGAGCACATAGACTTAATGGGCCTAAAGCCCAATTCAAACTGACTTAATAAGAATAATTAAAAGGGGCGGTTATGGGATTTAGATCAGCAGATAGGATAAGGGATTATCCCTATCCACTCAAAGAGTCCAGATCCAAATAAAGATTTGGATCAGGAAACTCCTAATTAGATTAGCAAGGTTGATCTTTATCTACAGATAAGATAAGGGATTATCCTTATCTCTTAAAGAGAGTCTAGATCCAAATATAAGATTTGGATTAGGAAACTCCTAATGGGATTAGGAAAACCACTCTTTAAAGCTATAAATAGAAGAGCAGGGCGAACCTCCAGATCATCTAACACTGCTGAATTACAGAGAGAGACAACACAGTTTGACTGCACTGTCTTCTGCTGTTATTCTTGAAGCGATGAGAGATCCATCGTATGGACGCCCAGATCTTGCGGAATAAGGGGGGCGAATTTCAAAAATTTTTCTCTTCCTTCAACTGGGAATCGCATTCCCTATTTTAGAAAAACATATTTTTCAAGGATCAATCTTGAACTATGAACCAAACCAGATCTGAACCAAAAGGAGTAGGAGGGAGGATGTACCTGATACGGAGAAACAGTATCTCCCAATGGAGGTGTTCACGCCCAAAGAAGGATCCAAAATCTGCTCCCACTGAAGATGGCGTAGTGCAGGATGGAACAGAATCAGCAATGTTCTTCCAAAAGAACTTGACCCTTCGCAAGAATCAACTGGATGGCTTGTGAGTACAGCTCCAATCAATCTTTTCCCAAAAGATTGGTATCAAGATCAGATCTTGATTTCTCCCAAGAACTGGAGATCGAACTGAAGGTAATGGCGGCGGCAGTAAGGAGGCAGCAAGAGAGTATTCGCGGGGTGCAGAATTCTCTCTTCTTGTGATTTCAGCACTCAAAGAGGATTTTTTATTATGTCTCTTCTAAAAGTTGTCGCCCCCTCCTTCTTTGTTAACCTAAAAGATCAGCACCTAATCCAATTAGGAGTTGCTTATCCAAATCATATTTGGATCAGCCCTATCTTTAGGTGACAAGGATAAACCCTTATCTTATTTGCAGATTAGATTAGCTTTCTCCTAATCTTATTAGGAGGTTTCTAGATCTGAATCACATTCAGATCTGGACTCTCTGAGTGGATAGGGTCAAGACCCTATCCTATCTGCTAATCCATCTCAGAATTCGCCCCATGATTAACTAATCAAATAGCCCAGTTCGAAATGGGCTTTAGGCCCATTAAGCTTATATACTCACTTAACCTTCCTAACTACTGCCCAGTTGGGCTTCCTTGTATGGCGTGGGACCAAAACATTGATCTACACATCAGCCACATGGGTTCAGCCCAGCCTTTGTTACAAGGCCTAGCCGAATACACTGTTATGGACAGTGCACCCCCTGAAACCCATCTTATGGGATCTAAGGGCCCAACACTTACCCTAAGTGGTCCCTGGGCCAAGCCACCTTGTAACACCCAGGAACTGTGGGCAGATGCAAGATTAGCCGGTCAGGTATTATCCTCAATGGTCTTACACTTAACCTCTCAGCCCATAATGATCATACACTGCCCGACAAGAGAGGACATCTCCCTCGGCTGCAAGGAACAGTGTTGCACTCTCTACTTATATGGATCCCGGGAATTAAAACCTTCTTGCAAACATTTTAGAAACCATAATATATATACTTTTATATCTCATATAAAATATACTTTGCAAAACAAATCTCAATGGTTGAAATCGGCTGCCGACAGTCTTAGTTTCCATCAGTGAGAGTGCATCCCCGATCATTACCTTTGTCCGACAAAGGGGCTGATCCTGTCACTATGATCACCCACTCAGATGATTTCTCAGGCTGTCCCAACATACCCAGGTTTTGACCCCCGCTAAGGATCTCACTGATTGGTACATCAAAGATAGCCCAATCCGACACCCAGTGCAGTATCATAATCGAGTCTAGGGGTCGGGTGTAACTTTCCAGTTTTGCCCATCAATCTCCAAAGTCCAGGGCAATACTGGAAATGTGGTCCAGTTCAAAGATTCAATTAATCCTACATTGTATATGCCTAGGGTCTCACCCTGGCAGCTGAGATAGGCCACCCCAACCGACTTGGTGGCACCACAGTGTCAACCTTATTAGAATAGGTCTCCCCAGACCGACCCACTGGTTGTGAACATTCTAAACTAACACGAGTCTCATTAAGTGTCCAGTTTAAGGGTATTACACAGAAACATACCAAGGGAACATGAATCAAATATGCACTTTTATTCATTTACAATAAACTCATAAAGTACATCATTCTGATTGAAGCTAAGGACATACAAAACTGTCTAACAATTCTTTCCTGCTCTTGCCGCCCTACCCAGTTCGATCTCCACCAGTGGGAGTGATCAAGAACACGTCTTGATATTGCCCTTTGCTAGGAAAGGCAATCTGAAGTCGTGCTCACCAGCCCTCCATCATATTCTTGTTGAAGAATTCGGTTCTTGCTGAAGAACCGTCCTGCTGATTCTGCTTCACCTCACACCGTGTCATCTTCGGTGGAAGCAGTCTTTGGTCTTCTCCTTGGGCGTGAACACCTTCGTTGGGGGTTTATTGTTACTCCGTATCAGGTATATCCCTCTACTCCCTTTTGGTTTCAGATCTGGTCCGGTTTGGTTTCAAGATTGATCCTTGAAAATGCAGTTTTCTAAAATAGGAAATGCGATTCCCACATGGGAAAGAGAGAAATTTTTGAAATTTTGCCTAACCTTCCTGCAAGGTTCGGCCAATCATATGATGGATATCTCATCCCTTCACAACCATCAAAACTTATCTCTTCAAAGTCCCATTCACCCTGTATTTAGATATTTATCATTTGTACCTGTTGGTGTGAAAATTTTAAGAAATTCTCATGCAACATAATTCACTCAATCAAGTGATTGAGTTTTTATTATTTTGGGTAAGGCCCATTCAAGGAACCATACGGATTGTTCCCCTTAATTACATCTCCACAAGAAAGTAGAGAACACCTTTTTATTCCGACTTGAAGGAATGAATGCATAGAACAAAAGAAAAGAACAATAGGGCACTTAAAAACAACTTTTCATTTGCGTTTCTTTTACATCAAGTGTACAAGAATGAGAAGAAAGAAAAAGAAAATACAATTGAGAAACTATACAACAATACATTTCTCTTTTCTTTTTAATACAAAGAAAATTTCTTTCTCACTCCTTTCTTCACAATAAGTTGTAGTCAATCAGATGAAATTCTGACTATAGACAGCCTTATTCCTTAGATTTTTTGCATACAAAAAGAGAACAATAGTCATTCAAACTGAATATTTGATTATTGACAGTTTTTATCCCTTTGTTCTTCATTTTCATTTGAAGGGAATCATAATCAACCCTTGAGAATTAGACTATAAATGGTTTAATCCCTAACTTTGTCTTGAAAGAGGAACCATAATCAACCAAGTAGAGGCACCTAGTTGTAAATGGTTTGATTCCCTCTATTTCCTTTCTCAAAAGTGGAAATAAAAGAGAGAGAAAGAGGGATACAAAGCAGAAGACATATATAGGAAGTATTCACAGTGAGGACTTTCCTTTTTCTACCTGTATTAGTGAGACTTTCCTTCCCTGCCTTCCCTTGAGCACTTCTCTTTTCTTTTCTCTTTATCTTTGCTTTTCTTAAGAATCTCTTGAGATAATTTTCCCTGAAAAATGTGTATAGCCCCCCCTTAAGGAGCTTAAATAGAGAGTGGGGTAGTTATGTAACTACCTCCTCCTCCTAGGTGAAGGACACCTGTCCCTCCCACTTAAAGAGAGGGAATTCCCATACGGGTACATTTTTATAGTTTTGATATTTTGGCTAGCAGACTAGCAAACCCACTTATTTGGGTTATTAAATTATTAAATATTATTTGGATTAAAATAGTGCCTTCAATAGCACCAAAAGGCTCTTTTCCTGTAAAAAATTCTCCTATGTCTAATTTTGACTAGAGAATCCATATCTTGTTTGATAGCTTCTCTGTTTAGATTAAAATATAGCCTAAACAGTGCCTTTTGGAAATAGCAACTCAAAAGAGATTTTTGTTAGATTTCCCTAAATCTAACCTTTCAGATGCCAATTAAAGCATTTTTTTGTTGCATATAATGGTAGAACTATTTCTACCATATTAACAAAAAACATAACAGGTACAAATTAAAAAACAAAAGCCTCAACAATAACAGGTATAAATTTAAAAACAAAAGCCCCAGACACGAATTTGCAAATTCCAACTACGAGCTTGTATACCATTAAATATTATCAACAAAATTCAAAGTGGAGAAGAAAAACATACTGAATTCCTGAGCATCTGCTTCTTCAACAACTAGATATGGTATCAGATTATCAGTTAAAGCACCAATCTGATGAAGCTTCTTACATGCTTCAAGACATGCAATTTTCTTCAGTATATCAGCTTTGCCATCAACTAACACACTTTGTATTGGACAGCTCAAAGGAAGATGCAAAGTGCAAGACTTGGATTCCTTGTCAATTACAAACCTAGGTGTTGGTCTAAAATACCTATAGAAGAAAGTTATAAAATATATGTAAGACTGCAAGGAAAAAATATATGTCACGGAAATGAAAGAATAAATTCAAACAACTTGATAGGGAAATAACAATAAGAACAGACCTATCAGATGGTAGCTGCGAACAATAATAGTAAATCAGAGCAACACTAGAACTTAGAGTCACAATTGCTCCAGTGGCCTCAACACGATAAAATTCCTCATTAGACATTTCACTTTCAAAGGGCACACAAGGAATCGATGAAAGGCTTAAGGATTCCTTTCGCATAATATCCCCGCTTGCAAGATAGTTTTTAACTCTTGAGAGTGTAGAATCGTCCCCACTACAAACAGAAAAAGAACGCAAAATACCAGATCCAGGTTATGTCAAGAAAGAAATGTTAATAATCAAATTACAAATGAAAATTGTCAGTCTGATGTGTTCACTTTGCAAGGTTCACAAATATTTGAATAGATGCAACAATCTAGTCAGAATTGGAATGGGAATGGGAATTTCGTTTTCAGTTGGAATGGGAATGGGAATCGGAATCAAAATCCTTCAGAGTCAGAATTGGAATGCTCTATTCCCCCTACCTGTTTGGTTCAGACAGGAATCATAATAAGCTAGAATGAATTCTCATTCCCAAGGGAGGGAGAGGGAATGGCCATTCTCTCAAATGGGAAATGCCGTTCCACCAAGAATGGGAATCGGAATCAGATTCTGATTCTGATTCTGCCCAACCAAATGGTTGGAATTGGGATGGACCATTCCAATTCCAATCCCAGACCCCTATTCCCGCGAACCAAATGGACCCTAAATATGTTCCAGGAAAAATACAAGATATGATGGAGGACAAATCAATGCTACTGAACACAAACATAATTCCAACATGCACAAATCAGTTTATTCTCACATATTATAAACATCTGGTACAATGGAAAATACAGTTTTGTGAGACCCAGATACGAACTGCAACTGGATCCCCTATTACCATGTTTTGCATTTTGAATAGGGAAAGCTATTATGATGTGGGAAATTGGAAAGAAATTTTGTGTATGACAGAAGATAAGAATAGTTGACAACATTGATACTAGTTATAAAAAGTTAAAAGGTAATGGAACAGAATGGGAAGGAGCAACTGCCACCTCTTGATCATTAATAGATACTCCGATCCCCGCATTCTAGCACGACCACGTGATTGTATAAAACTACAAACAGTGGCTGAAGGGTCAAATCTTATAACCAAATTGCAGTTTTGAACATCTAAGCCCTCCTCAAGAATCTGAGTTGCTACAATAATGTTCACCTGAAAGATGCCATTCCATGAATAAAGTGCCGGAAAACAGTATTTTAAGCTAAAAACATAAGTGTCCAACATGGACATGGAGCCCATGTAGAATCATTCACAGAGAGATGACCTACCTTGCCTACATGGAATGCTTCAATAATTTTTATTTGCTCAGCCCTACTTTGGCTTTGCAATCCAGAATGGTTTCCCGCCATATAAGCTGTTTTCCAACAGCACAACTGTGGTAACTGGCTAAGCAGAGACTGAAGAACAATTGCTGTAATGATTCTCTCAACAAATATTATACACCTTAAATCCTTTATCATGCTGTGTGCAAACACCATGCAAATGAGAATGCATTAACATGAAATAATATACTACTAAAACAAAACCATATAGTTGATCAGGAAAACAGATATCTAACTAGTCAGACACCTTTATAGGGTTTCTCCGAAAACAGTAAAGTGAAAAAAATAAAAATAAAAAAGTTTTAGCTAGGCAGAACAAGAGGGTGGACCTTGGCACAATGGTTGGTTTCTCCATCGCGACCTGGGTGATCAGGGTTCAGATCTTGGAAACAGCCTCTCTGTATGTGCAAGGGTAAGGGTGCATTCATCTGCCCCTCCCCAAAACCCAAACCCTGCATTGGCGGGAGCCTCGTGCACTGGGCTGCCTTTATTAGCTAGGCAGAACAAGATTGGTTATAATCATAGTTATGCCAATGATATACTCTTTCTTAAATATTTTGGGACTTCTACAACATCTTAGTGACAGGGAATAGCCCCATAGAACTTCAGCATTGGATTTAGAAGGAGTTCTGACCTCTAAATTTGCTATTAAAGAACTTGGAGAGCTTAAGTATTTTTTTGAAATCAAAGTTTCTAAGTCAAGGAATGGAATTTTTATTTCTCAGCAAAACTGTGTTCTAATTTGTTGAAAACAAAAAGGCAAGCTGGGGGACCAAACCAGTTGATACACCAATTGATCCTAATCATAAGTATCATAACAGTGAGCTAACTGAACTCCTTTCTCTCAGTGAAGCCTACATCTCCCCAAATTCCCAAGATTCCCGAGTCTGGAAACCCCACCCTGTAGGTGAGTTCTCATCCAAGTCTTTCTTCAAAGCTCTGGTTGCAGGTACCCGAGACCGCGACTTTCCTTACAAGAAGATCTGGTGCAAGTTTATACCCTCAAAAGTGAATTTCTTTGTTTGGGAGGCTTGCCTGCAGCAAGTGAACACTTGTGAGTTACTGCAGAAGAAAAATCTTGGAAGGCTTTATATCTCCCCTCACGCCTGTACCCTTTGCCTACGTGAAGGAGAGACAACAGATCATCTCTTCATACATTGCCAGATAGCAAGCAGCATCTGGAACTTCTTTCTTCATCTAGTTGGCTTCAGTTGGGTGGCTCCTAATCATCTTCAGGACCTGATTTCTCAGTGGCAAGGAAGAGGTCTGAGCAAGAGAGGTAAGACCTATTGGCTGATAATACTGCATGCTGTTCTTTGAGGAATTTGGGAGGAAAGAAACAATCGGCTGTTTGAAAATAAGTCAAAATCTAAGGATGAGATGATCAACCACATCACTCACAACTGCAACTTGTGGGCCTCTAGTTCAGAGGAGTTCACAGGAGTTAGTTTCAATGATCTCAGCAGAAACGTATATAACTTCCTGGTTTCCTCCCCTCCTACCCCACCCCCTCCCAGAGCTCCCTCAGTTAGAAGGGTAGGATTCTGGACTCTTAGCTTTGATGGAAGTGCTTATGATAACCCTGGAGCCACTGGCATAGGAGGAATTCTAAGAGATGAGAATGGGCACACCTGCTGGGCTTATAGTGGTCCGATTGGGATAGCCGACTCCACAAAGGCAGAAGTGTTAGCAGCTCTAACAGGGATTCGCCTAGTCAGCAAACTGGGCATTCAAAGCTTCTCAATTGAAGGTGACTCAGCCAACACTATAAGACGGTTGGATCAACAGGAAGCTGGACCTTGGAGACTTGGTCACTTCCTATCAGAGGCAAGGGACCTCCTGGATACGAATGTTTCTCTAACCTGGATCCCAAGGGAGCTAAATGCAATTGCAGATGGTCTAGCAAAATTAGGAGTTATTCTAGAGTCATTGTACTGTGATTCCTGTCCTCCTGTGTAGTTCTCAAGGGTCCGGGCCCCTCTTTTGTACTTGTACACCCTCTTGTGTACCTCTCCTTTCATTAATAAAATTAGTTAACTTTATTCAAAAAAATAAATGAGTATCATAACAGGATAACTTGGTGGAAAATAAAGGGAATTGTGAGTGATAAATGAATGTATACATGAACCTTAGGCACCGAATTTAGAAACTACTGATAGTGAAAGGGTGTTTAGATATTTAAAGTGACTCCTGTTATATGATCATTATTTGCTAATCAAGGACATCTCAATTTTCAAACATAAACAAATGAAATCTAGGCTGGAGATGTTGAGAATTGTTTTTGGATCAATATGGAGATGTTGACAATTTAAGGTCTACCTTTGGTTATTATAAGCTTTCTGGAGGGTTTTTTATGATACTCAAAGGAAATTTTCATTAAGGAAAAAAGAAAACAATACAAGGTGATAAGAAATCACCAAAGAAAAAAGAAAACAAAACAAGAAACAAATCATACAGCTGCCCCCACAAGAAAGCCAGACACATCCATCCCTTGCTTGACATTCAAACAAGCCCTTCATATAATAATTCAAATTACCTCCCCCACCCCAAAATACCAGTCCAAACACTTGTGCTTAAAAATCCAATTAAACCCCCCAAATCCATGATTACCATGTGCAGAAACTCACTGATGTACCATATTACTGTAGTTCCTATTGTATTGTATCTAACTGATGTATCTCTTATTTTATTATTTTCTCTTCAGCTCTGCAAGGGCCTTTCTGTAAATATTTTATCTGTTGCCCTACAAGGGCCTCTGTGTAAATATTCTAATTTCATTATCTATATAAAGGCCCCTTGGGGTAGGGTCGAAGCATCCATTTCTTCACCCCCAGAATTCTGTATTCTTCTCTGGGTTTGTTGACATGGTAGCAGAGCAGGCTGCTCTATAATTTCTGTTATTTCCCTGCTCACTCGTTGGCCAAATTAGGGGAATTGTTCTCTGGGTGTTTCGACTGGTGTTAGGGTTGTGCTCTTCAACCCTAATCCTAGTTCTCTTTGGAGGCTTCTATCTGGGAGGATACCTGACTGGTTGTGTCGCCCAGATCTGTTTTTTTTTTTTTTCTCACTCAGAAAATCTGTGGGATCTGACAAGTCTTGGAGGAGTTTTGGTCTTCCCTCCTAGGCAGAAGCAGCCTTCTTCCTCCTTCTGTGAACTGGTTCCTCCAGGGCGGCAGCAGCCTGGCTTCTTATGGTTCAGTTTTGAACAGCAGCAGACTGAGAAATCTCAACAGTCTAGCTTCTTCCTCCTTCAACAGCAGCGGTCTTGAACTTTTTTTTCTGGTTTCTTATGCTTCAGACTGAGGAACTTCAACAGACATAAGGTCTTTTCTTCAAGCTTCTCTGGAAAACATCTCATTTCAGGTTGGTGTATCTCACTATTGTCTTACTCGACTATTATCAATCCTTGGAACCCTAGTTTTGTGCTGCCCTAGGGTATTTTATTTACTCCTCGGTTATCAGTCCTTGGAACCCAAGTTTTGTGCTGTTTTAGGTTGTTTATTGGAGGATTTTGATTCCTCTATGAAGTATCCTTGCTGAAGCTGCTCTGGATTGGTGTTGTTTTGGGATCAGACTTCATTGCTATCTGTCTGCATTTCATGCTTCAGCCCTGATTATTTATTTATTTTTTTTTTTGTGAAATACTGTGTTTGGATAGGTGATTCACTGCCTAGTTAATTGCTGATTTAAGTGAACTAATTAACATTGCAAACATCAGTGCGGCTATCCTTTTCCCTGGGTTGATTTTGCTTATTTATGATGGCTGAAAAGATTGACTTCCTCCCTGTAAAATTTGATGGAACTAACTACAGTATGTGGAAGTTCCATTTCAATTTCTTTATTGATGGAAAGGGACTTGAAGGTTACTTGAATGGGATTGTATGTAAACCTGAAGAGCCAAATAGTAAAGCCTATACACAATGGAAGTTGGACAATAGAAAGTTAGTCTCCTGGATTTTGAGCTCGATTGTGCCTCACATTGGTATTCCCATGAGAAGACTGACTGCCTATGAGATGTATTCCCATTTGAAAAAGGTTTATCATCAGTCCAATATGTCACGGCAATACCAAATTGAATTTGAAATCTTTGCCTATTGCCAGGGGGACAAAAAGATACAAGAATACTATGCAAGCTTTATTGATCTCTGGGTTGAATATGAACTAGTTCATACTGAACCTTCTGATCCCGTTGAGTGTGTCAAGTATTTGTATAAGCATTTTGAAAATAGAAAGGTGAACTAGTTTCTTATGAGGCTGAGACCCAAGTATGAAATAATCAGGTCAAATATTTTGAGTAGAGGAACTCTTCCAGATTTAGACTCGGTGATGGGAGAGTTGTTGAGGGAAGAAACTAGACTCCTAACTGCTACAAACATAGAAGGGAAGGATCTTGATTCAGGGCCTGGTACTGTTTTTATTGCACGCGGGAATAAGAAATCTGGTAGAAAAGATTCTTCTAAAACCCAATGTCATGAATGTAAGGGATATGGACATATAGCTTCACATTGCAAAAAGAAGAATGTCTGCACCTATTGCAAACAACATGGACATATCATTCTAGACCGCCTAAATCGTCCACCCAAGGGTCCCACGAAGAAGAATCAGCCATGAGCTTATCAGGTGTCTGAGGGACAAGTGTCTGATGCCTCTATTGCCAAAGGAGAATCCTCTACTTCCATGAATAAGGAAGACATACGACAACTGGTATCCTCTGCTATCTCATCTACCATTTCTGTTATCGGCCTATCTGGCAAAGATTAAACTATCGGCATCGGGTATCGTATTGGACAACTCGAATACGGATATGGATACGCTTCGGAAACACATGGATACGGACAAAAAATATGAAAATGCATGGATACGCTAGGAAAATACATACAAATTCCATAAATACAATAATATCATTAAATTTAAGATCAAAATAATCACAAATAGTATATAAATGCATAAGAAATGTATATTTTAGTGACATATATGAAGAAATATATTATAATTAATACATCAGGATGCATAGATATCATATAATTTTATTTATAATGCATTAATCAAGAGTCCAAGGCACTAAACATATGCACCTATTATATTTTAATTATTATATAAATTATTTTTACTTTAATTTTTTAATTCTTTTTAATTTTTTAACATTAACAAAAAGTCAACTAAATATTAAATTCTCAAATACAAATTAAAATATTAATTAATAATTTATAAAAATCTAATCTTCAACTTAAAGTATATCAAATTTGTTAAAATTTATAATATACATATCATATAAAAATTCATAATTTTTAATTACTAAAATAATTATTCCTTTATTAATATTTTATTTATATAATTTTTCTAATATGAAAAAAAAATTTGAAATAAATGTAGATTAATGGACTTCATAAATTCAATTTAATGTTATATTCTTAAATATTTTAAAAGCAATATTTTTCTTTTTTATAAATAATAAATATGTTATTATTACTTATTAATATAAATTAAAATATTAATTAATAATTTGTAAAAATATATAACAACTTTAAGTATTAAAATTTATAAATTTTGAATATTATTCTTTCGAAATTTTAGTTAGAGTTTTTTTGGTAATAGAGATTAAAAAAATCGCATGTAGAGATAGAAGTTAATAAAGTTTATTTTATTTTATTTATTATCACAAGGATAAATGTGGATTAGTGGCTTAGAGTTGCACTTAAGGTACAAGGCTCTGAGCACGCTCTGGTGATCCGAGTTCCAATCACCATGCTTGCATTTTTTTATAGACAAGATTGTGTAGCGATTTGTAGCGGCCTGTATCGATGTGTATCAGCCGATACAATGCGATACATGCCGATACGGATCTGTACCACTACAATACATACGACTCACGGGATACGCTTTTGTTCGTAACATATCTCGTACCGCCATAAGCCGATACCGATACGATAGGCCCCGTATCGGGCGTATCATGTCAATATTTAAGTCCTTGCTATCTGGTGAGTTCTCTAGTTACTGCTCTTCTCCCTCTCAAGTTTGGATAATTGATTTTGGTGCTACAAATCATATGATTGGGGCCTACCCTAAACCCTCAAACAAACAGTTTGAGACCAACCATAAACATATTGTCACTACTAATGGTGAGAAACTTGACATCATTGGGAGTGATGATTTGTGTATCAAACTTTCCCCTCAAACTCCTTGTCCCTTGCAAAGACTTTCCTTGTTGATGAAAGTCACATTCTAACATTTTCCTTTGATGGTTGCTTGATTCAGGACCAATGCATTGGGAAGGGGTGTAGGTTGGGCCGCTTGTTTGCATTGGAGTTTGAGAAATCACAATCAGCATCATCCTCTGCTTATTTGAGCTCTTCTACATTGAGTCTTGTTTTGAGTCAACTATATCTAGGATTTGTGGCACAAACATTTGGGTCACCCAAACTCTAAAAATCTTAAATATTTGTTTGAGTCTGGCTTTATTAAAACTAAAATTCCATCTATGAAATCTTTTAATACATCTTGTGTTTCTTGTTGTTTGAGTAAGAGTCATTTTTTACCATTCACTCACCAAGCTAAACATGTGATGTATGGACTTCATTTGTTGTTTCTCGGATGGGATACAAATATCTTGTGTTGTTAGTTGATGAATGTACCAAGTACACTTGGATATACTTTCTCAAACACAAATCAAAAGTTTTTCCAACCTTCCAGTTGTTTCATACAATGGTTCGAGTTCGATTTCAAGCAAATGTGTAGACCTTACACTGAGAATGTGGCCATTCTTTCTTTCCGCCACACCATTTGGCTGAGGAGTGTCTGGACAGCATCGTTGGACTTGTATGCCATGATGTTTCTTGTTGATACATCTTGTATGCCATTCTTTCTTTCTGCAGTAGCATTTTGCTGAGGAGTGTCTGGACAACATTGTTGGACTTGTAAGGACTCTTCTACAAGAATCACATCAGTGATTTAAAACATTCTCATGCAATCAATCCTCTTCAAATTCCACTCTCTCCTAACTTTGATTTAAAGCATCTCCCCCATTCTTTCTAGACTATCTCCATAAAAGCTTTTCTTTCAAACAAGGCCAACATCTTGATAACTTGACCCCCCATGTCAACTACTTTTTCCAAATCAGTCCTTTTCTCAACTGATCTTCATGAACAAGAATTACTTCTTCCTCTTCATCCCTACCAAACCACTTGCCTACAATGACCTAGCTAATTAAATCATTGAACCATTTGACATGGTTAGTGGGGTAATGTGTTAGACATTAATGCTCTTTATTTTTTTATCCTAATTTTCATTCCATTTCGATCATTAGTGAAAATAGTTCTCATTAATCACACTTTTTTTTATATGATGAATATATAATATTATAGAATGTACCCAAAATTATCTACAAATTTCTACATTTTCTAGAATTTTATGTATTTTATCATTTAATAATAACATCATGTGCTGATCAATTTGACATGGATAGTTGAACCATTAACCCACCACTTGGATGGAAAAACCATTCTCTTTTTCGATTGATTTTAAATCATGTTTTACATTTTCATCATCAATAAAAGTAATTCTTATTTCCGCATTTATTTTTGTACATGGCAGTACCAAATGATGATTATGATAATAATCATTAACCAAAGGACCTTACTGGTTGAACCATTAACCTATTTAACCAAGAAAATGGACTATGATTAAGACATTAATTCATTTTTTCTTTGTATTTTAGCCATTTCTTTGATCAGTTATTCTTCTTAGTTTCTTGTTTTTTGGCTATGAATTCTTTTTAATTTCGTAGGCGGCGTGAATTTGGGCACTTTCAAATAATTACACTTGAGGATCTATGTGATTCTAAGAATCATTTGAGTTCGATTTTCTGATTCTTTGTCTGAACTTTTTGCATTTTAACTGTTTTTATAATTCTTAATATTATTATTATCAAAATTTATGACATCACTGGCCAACCTACTCAACCTTAATGGTCAAACCACTAACCCAAGACCCGAAAGAAAAGGTGCTTTGTTTCCAAGTCAGTTTTTAGAACATTAATTACAATGTCTAGAGTACTTTTTTAAGATTGAAGCCTAGAAGCCCAACACAACCTAGCTTGGACCGAGCTAACATTTCAGGCTTGGGGTATACAAGTTGGGCCAGGCTTAGGCCCAAGCTATGCCCCTTACAATAGGTGCTAAGCTGAGGCACAGCTTAGTCTAGCCCATATCACCCTTAACATCTTTCCATCTCTTGGGTCCAAAAAAGGCAAGATCTGGACAAGAAAATTACACATGCAGGCAAGTTCAAGATATATACTTTTATTGGGCTTATTGGTTGACATATAGCAAGCTCAAGACACAAGAACAAACAAAGTAATACTCAAATTTCTCAAATAGTGCATTTTGTTTCCCCTTTTGTAGTCTGGGAGATCTAGCGTGAGATGTGTAAAACACATGGAAGATGCTCACAACAAGCATGATTTAACAACTTTCCCCAAATATTCTAGGCCTATGGGTGAACCCCCCCCCCCCCCAAAAAAAAAAAAAAAGTCAAACTTGTTTGGTGGAGACCCCCTTTTAATCTGGCCATAAAGGTAAACATGGATGGTGTTGTAAGGGGTAATCCAGGTCCCAGCACAACCGGTGGTGAGTTTAGGGACTCTCATGGCTCTTTCAAATTCGCTTTTGTGAATTTTTTTAGCAATGGTACTAACATGATGGTTGAGATTAGGGTGATCTTGGAAGCTCTTCGGTTTTCCAAGGCCCTTGGGTTCTATCATCTTCAAGTCAAAAGTGATCCACAATTAACAATTAATTTATATTGACTAATGGAAGCAAGACTCCGTGTCATCTTTTACATTGGATGGATTGTAGGCAGAGCTTCTGAACATGGATGTTGACTTCTCTTATGTTTTATTGTTTCATGTGAGGGTAACATGGTGATTCATATGTGAATCTGTCTTGTGCTCTTACTTCTTTACATTTTAGTCGATTTAAAATGTTGGTGTTGGTGGAAATGCCAGTCGTCCAAACATAGGAAATGAAATATCTTATGAAAATATTGTAAAAATTATAGGCATGGTGGAAACATTATAATAATATACAAAAATATAAAATAATATTTTTACAAAATGATAAAAGAAGCATAGTCACACCTTTTTAAATTATTATCTTGTTCCAAATCATTAAACAAAGCTAAGAAACTAAGGTTATAGACAAAATAAAACATTGTAAAGTTGTCCTGTAAATCTTAAGATTCAAAAGTACATAATAGAATGAGTTTAAGCAAAACCTAAATTTATAGAAAACACAAATGATTCTAATAGATCAACCAAAAAATCTATTATATAAAACAAAAAATAATATTTAACTTCATGTTTGAAATGAATATCAAGCTGTCTCAAAGTGGTAATCATGTACATCGGTTGGGCAATAACATTGCTACTCCACTTATCTACAATATTGTCACCAACTAATGTAATAATAATACCATTTCTTGTACTCCACATAGTGTTGGTAGTGTTCACCGAGGAATTTGTCTATTCCAGTAAGATTTCATGTCACTACCCATGGAAATGGAAATATATCATGGAAAACTTAGGAAATTTAAGGACATTTAAAACCATGTGTTTCACAATAGGGATAGTCCACCTTGAACTA
Organism: Nelumbo nucifera; assembly: GCF_055504915.1. NCBI lineage: Eukaryota > Viridiplantae > Streptophyta > Magnoliopsida > Proteales > Nelumbonaceae > Nelumbo > Nelumbo nucifera. Next base: position 740,747 of record NC_142652.1, on the reverse strand, counting down.
CATCTTACTTCTATGTGATGATAGACTGTTCCTTCCATGTTTCAAGGTTAATTAGCACCTTGGTTCTCATTTCACATATGGGTATTGAGGTGTGTCATGGAGTGCATATTGTATCAAGGTTTTAGGGAAAGGTAGGCTAAGTCCTCCCCTATAATTGATAACTTTACATTCAACAATGGATAATAAAATTTTAAGGTGGTCACCCCTCCATTTGGAGTAAAGTTTGGAGTTAAAAAAATACTCACTTGTAAAAACTATCATCATTTCAAGTGATCTAAAGGAAGAAACTACCTCTACCCAACATACAAGACTGATACCAATAATTCCACTACAACACTCCAAATACCAAATAGATTGTTGTACTCCCTTCTAGAAAACCATAAACAATTATAAAATACTCCAACAACTATTCAAACTACTTTCATAACAAATCCATTCACCCAATATGAAGGCTAGGCAGTAGTATATATAGAAAAATTCCAAAAATCCAATCTTATCCCAAGCACTGTGGACCAAGTTTCTATACACCCTAGAATTTGATACAAATCATTCGTAAACAGATCATATCATAAATGTGATATTGGAACCCTATGATCTCAAACATGTTCCCTAGAGTTTATTTTTTCCAATTTTTAGAGAACATCTTCAAAACATATTTTCTTCTTCAATAAGAAAAACACAAACAAAAAAAAAATCCTATCCCAACCAATGGAGTGGTGTCCAAAATCCATACAATGCCTAACATAACCAGTACAGCGTATAATTGGATAAGGAGAAAAGATGAATAAAGGAGATGTGGATAGAGAGGAGAATATGAACCTGATGCTAGGAAACCTAGAAACCTTGGTAGAGATGGACGAGGAAAATGAGAGAAGAGAGATGCAAGGGACCACCTTAGATCTGGTAGAAAGGGGACCAAGAAAACAGCATGGTAATGTCATGGCTATTACTGTCTATGCTACCAAAGATGAGGAAAACATTCATGTGGGCTGGAATTTCTTTTGAGATTTGGGAGCAAGCAAAGTCTACTTACTCAGAACATTGTCACTATGCAAAAAGTTATCAACTACAAGATGCCTCTTCAATATGAAAATAGGGGGAGAGGAGTCTCTCCACATATTACTCAGATTTGACCTCCATCTAGAAGGAATTGGACCACTACCAAAGTGTGGACTGGAAATGCAATGAGGATGCTAAGGCCTACAAGTCTCTAGTTTCTTAGCAACGGGTTTTTGCCTTTATTTTGGGGCTAAATCCTATGTATGAGTCTATTAGACTTCAAATTTTGGGAAGTAAAAGGCTTCCATTAGTACAAGAAGTATATGCTCTAGTACAATCAGAAGAAAGCAGGAGGAATGTTATGAATTATTCAAAGGGGGAGCCGGTGGCTCTAGCTGTTAGGGGAGGTGCAAATACAATTACAAATAGTGGAAGTAGTGGAATTTTTTCAAGAAAAATGATTATCAAAAACGGGTGGATGACAAGGATAAGTTGTGGTGTACTCACTTCCAAAGATCCAGGCATACTACGAACACCTATTAGGAGCTTCAATTAGAATCGAACACAAATTGAGCCTAATCAAATTCAAGCCCGAACTATTCGATTAGAGCTCGATTCAATTGCAGCCTTACCTAGTTCTGATCCAAAAGAAGATATAATCAACTCATTCCATGACCATCTTGAGCTATATGGTAGATCCCTTCATCAGATGGACTCTAGAACTGCTCCCTACACCTCATTTGCATCTACAACAGGAAACTCTGCTACAGCCTTCCATGTATCCTCTCTTACTTCAGAATCTCCCTAGATTATTGACTCTGGTGCATCAAACCATATGATAGGTAAGTCCAATTTGATTCAGTCCTGTTATCTTCTCTTTGGGAGAGATAAGGTAAGACTTGTTGATGGCTCTCTCCACCATAACTGGTCAAGGGACCATTTCTCTCCCATCAAGCTTTACTCTTTCAAATGTTTTACATGTACCTAAACATCCCATAAACCTATTTCCCATTAGTAGCATTACAAATTCATTGAACTACTTAGTAACCTTCTTTCCGTCCTCTTGTGTTATACATGATTTGACTTCAGGGGTGACGATTGGTAGAGGAAGTATGGTCAACGGTCTCTGTGTTGGAGAATAAAGTTGGTTATGAAGCTACATAGTCAGGTCTTGCAGCTATAGAGTCTATGAATCAGTCCAGTATGAGTTAGGTTTATTTATGGCACAACCGTCTTGGCTATTTGTCTTTTAAGCCATTGAAATTTTTGCTTCCAGACTTGTTTAAGTTGGTGTCTATGTCAAGTAAACATTATAGAAATCCTTTTTCTTCAAAAAGTAATAAAGAGAAATTTCCTTTTCATATTATTCATTATGATGTTTGGGACCCTGTTACTTACCCGTTGAGAATGGCTATAAGTATTTTATTACCTTTATTGATAACCATTCCAAATATGTGTGGGTATATCCATTGCACTCTAGAGATGAAGTTCCAAAGGTTGTGAAAGATTTCCAATGTATGATATTTACCCTGTTTCAAACTGAAATCCAAATTTTCCAGTCTGACAATGTAAAGGAATATTTCCATTCTGATCTCAATGAGTTCTTCACCTCACATGGATCCCTTCACCATAGCTCATGTGCTAGAACACCCCAACAAAATGCGGTTGCTGAAAGAAAAAAACTGTCACCTTCTTTAAGTTGCGCGTGGGTTGTTAATTCATATGAATGTCCCTAAACATTTCTGGATGGATGTCATCTAATTTGTTGCTTATCTCATTGACAATATGCCATCCCGTGTGTTAGGATACAAGGCCCCACATCAGTTGTTGTTTCCCAAAGCCCTTGTGTTCTCCATTCCTATGTGTGTTTTTGGTTGTCATTGTTTTGTTCATGATTTCTCTCCCTCCCGTGGTAAACTTGATCCATGTGCCTTTCCGTGTGTTTTCTTGGAGTCTTCTCAAAAAGGGTATCGGTGTTATGACCCTGTTTCCCGAAAATACTATGTCTCTATGGATGTGTCCTTCTTTGAGAGTGAGCCCTTTTTTTCTATTTCTCCTAGAGAAAAGTAGGGCTCAGGAGAAACACAAGTAAGTGCATCTTCCAACTCTTCCTGATCTTCCTCCATTCCATGTTTTTAGTCGAAAGGACCAATTGAGTATAAAAGTTGTAGAGCAACCTGAAGTTATAGAACTGACATCACCGGATCCTCCGGGGGCAGATCCTTCCCTACTAGATACTATTATTCCCATTGACATGCCTGAACCCCTAATATAGACATCATTGTTGATGATCTTAACATTCCTATCACCCATTTTGTATCCTATAAGAACATCTCACATTCTTTCCGTGCTTTTCTTTCCTCCATTAACAGTATTCCTATCCCTAAGAATGTGGCAGATGCCTTGTTAGTTTCTGAATGAACAAATGCAATGAAAGAAGAAAATAATGCCCTTCACAAAAATGGTACATGGGAGTTAGTGGACCTTCGTGAGGGAAAAGAACTAGTAAGGTGTAAGTGGGTATTTACAATGAAACATAGAGTTGATGGCATAGTGGAAAGGTATAAAGCTAGGTTGGTGGCAAAGGGGTTCACACAGGTATATGGAGTCAACTATGCTAAGACATTTGCCCCAGTAGCCAAGATGAATTCCACTAGAGCCCTCATCTCCTTAGCTTCCAACTTTGACTGGGAACCTCATTAGTTGGATATTAAAAATGCTATTTTGAATGGTGATATAGAGGAAGAAGTGTATATGGTTCAACCTCCTGGTTCTGTGCTAAGGGCAGTGAGCAAAAAGTGTGCAAAACTAAAGAAATCTCTAAATGGCTTAAAAAAATCACCAAGGGCTTGGTTCAATAGGTTCCACTTAGCTGTGCAACAGATTGGTTCCAAGCAGTGTCAGTCTGATCATACAGTATTTATGAAGAGAGAAGGAAAATTTTCAGTTCTAATTGTGTATGTTGATGACATAGTTGTCACTGGAGATTAGACAAGCAAGATTGTGAGACTAAAGAAATTTTTAGCTTCTCAGTTTGAAGTAAAAGATCTAGGACCCTTGAAGTTTTTTTTTTTTTGGAGTTGAAGTTGCCCCTCAGAAAATTGTATCTTTATTTCTCAAAGGAAATACATCCTTAATCTTCTTCAAGACACAGGTAAAATGGGGGTGAAGCTGGTTGATTCTCCTATTGATCCCAATGACAAATTAGGTGACTCTGATGGAGAGACAATAAAAGATGTGAAACAATTCCAGAGACGTGTGGGAAAACTATTGTATTTGTCTATGACTAGACTAAACATTGCATATGTAGTAGGTGCCCTCAACCAATTCATGCATGCTTCCAAAAATGCCCACATAGAGGCTACAAAGAGGACCCTCAGGTATCTTAAGAAGTATACAGGAGCTGGTCTACTCTTTCAGAAGCATGGGCATCTAAAAGTGGAGGTGTATACAGATGCTGACTGGCTAGGTTTGTAAATGATAGGAAATCCGCTAGTGGATATTGCACCTTTGTGGGTGGAAATCTTGTCACATGGAGGAGTAAGAAGTAGAGTGTGGTTGCAAGAACTAGTGCAGAAGTAGAAATGTTGTACTTTTCCCTCTTTTATTTTGTCACCCTAATATAAATAGAAATGTTGGCACCGGTAGGCATCTTTTTGACTCCAAATCTTTCTCTCCTTTCCTCTATTCAGAAACGTTTCTACCAAAAAAATAGTCTCCATTGCCAAAAGTGTTGTAGAAGCGTTGTCTATCCCTAAATGGACAAATGCAATGAAGGAAGAAAGCCCCCCTAGATTCATAGCACAAGGGTGTGAGGGGGAAGTTTGCAAACTAAAAAAATCCCTATATGGTTTGGAACAATCCCTGAGGGCCTAGTATAGCACATTTCACTTGGTTCTTCAACAAATTGGATTCAAGTAGTGTCAGTCTAACCATACTCTATTTGTCATAAGTAATCAAGAGAAAGTTGTGGTCCTAATTATGTAAATGGATGACATGGTAATTACAGGGAACTAGGACTCTGAGATTCATAAGGTAAAAGAATCCCTAGTAGTGCAGTTTAAAGTTTAGGATCTGGCATAGTTACGGTATTTCCTTGGAATTGAGGTTGCTCATTCTCAAAAGGTCATCTTCATTTCTCAAATGAAATATATCCTAGATCTTTTACAAGATATAGGAATGTTCAGAGCAAAGCTAGCAAATTCACCTATTGATGAAAATCACAAACTTGGTGATTGTACTGGAGAACCTGTGACAAATGTCAAGAAGTTTTAAAGGTTGGTAGGAAGACTTCTCTACTTATCAATGACTCAACCTGATATAACATATGTCGTTGATGTTCTCAGTCAATTTATGCATGCTCCAAGAACCTCCCATTTCAAAGTGGCAGAGAGGGTCATTAGATATCTGAAGAAGTATACAGGGACTATATTGTTCAAGAAATATGGTCATATGAAAGTGAGGTTTACACAAACATAGATTGGGCTACACAGTTGATGACAAGAAGTCCACTAGTGGATACTACACCTTTGTTATGGTACCTTAGTCACTTAGAGAAGCAAAAAGCAAAGTGCAATAGCCAAATCTAGTGTTGAAGTTGAGTATAGGGCTATGGCTAATTGGTGAATTGGGCTTCTTTGTTAATGTCCAATGTCCCTTTACTGTGACAACAAGGCAGCCATTAATATTGTGGCTAACCCAATTCTTCATGACAGAACAAAGCATATTGAAGTTGACAAGCATTTTATAAGAGAAAAACTTAAGAAGGGTGAAATTTGTACTCCTTAAATCAGCTTCAAGGAATAACTAGCAGATGTCCTTACAAAAGGCCACTATTTGCGGCATAATGAGTTGTGTGACAAGGTGGGCATGATTGACATATGTGCTCCAACTTGAGGGGGAGTGTTGTAATATGTTGTGTATGTTGTCGTAGGGGTATTATTTTGGTATTTTTCTATCCTTTTTTTATTGTAAGTTTGGAAGGTACTTTTCTCTTCTTCTTTCTTCTTCTCTTCTCTTTTCTTCTATCTTTTCCTACTTTATTTTCTTTTCTTCTTTGTCAAACTAGAGTTCTTTTGGCCAGTTGGCCCTGAATAGATAGTAATCACCTCTACTTCATGGTTCCAAATACATGGACCTGAACTGGACTTCAAAAAGTCCCAAATAGAGGACAGTGGTATCATCTCTCCATTCAAGAATGAATAAACCCAGGCCCAGAGTTTGAACACCCCCCCCCCCCAACCCACCATAGAGCATTGCTATTTTTCAATTTATATGCATGTTGATTTTCCTAGGGGCCTAGGTGACTAGGCACTCCATTGTCACCTAGAATCACCTATAAACCTTGAAAACTATGTCTCAAAACTACTTTGAACAGATAATTGTTCCTAGACTTGTCAAAGAATATCCTAGAAATATTTTAACAAATCAATAGAAATTAATACTACCCATTAAATATAAGTTAGACAACTTAACTCTCCTACACATTTCAAAATGTACTTCTGAACCTTTTGGTTTCAAAATGTATGGCCAAAGAATACAATAGTTCCAATTTCACGTTATATTTTTCTGAAATCCTATTTTATCTTGAAACAAGCAACTCAAGTACCCATATTTTTTATGGAAATCTACTCAAATGAACATAATAAGGCAAATTAAGATGCAAACCTGTATTCCAAAAGTGATTCGATGAGACAGTTGACTTTATCAGTTAAAAAGCCAACATTAACGTTCTCTCTAACACTGCCACCAATGGACCATTTCAGACCTAAGCAAAGTATTTATCAATAAGAAATAAGGACAGAAAGCAATTAATTTGCATGCCAATTTATCTCTGAAACACCTATTGAGCATGTAAGGATAAAAGGCATAAAGTGATGACCAAGATATAATTTGTATATCAATAAATAAAAATGAGCACTTGAAATGGGAAAAATGAAGCGTACCAGATGGTACATATGTTGAGAACACCTGGAATACATCTTGACAAAATTTACTCACAATTCTGTCACCAACAGTATCCCTCTTAGGCCCCCAGAAAATTACTTCATTTTCAGCAGACAAGAACTCAGTAGCCTATCATGAGAGAGAGAGAGAGAGAGAGAAGATTATATGTGTAAACATAACCTTCCAAACAGGAAATATATCTAATGAGGACACAAATAAACATATACCTTTAAACCCAACCAAAGGCCAAGTTCTGCTAAACAGAACAAAAAAATTTCACACAACCTCGATATCTTCTTTGACAAAGATTCGTCTGCAGAGTCTTCTCGTAGAGATTTGACATGCTGAAAGAAGTAGATAAATGATCAATGCTCTTTACAGAAAATATAAGGTTCATCTAAAGAAACACAACTGAGTAAAACATAAAAAGGATGAATCAGTATCCAATCTATGGTAATTTTCCCAGGGATCTTTTTCAACATTTCCTTTTTTTCTTTTCTTTTTTCTTTTTTTGATAAACTGGAAACATCCCTAGTGAAAGGGCAAACCATACCCCCATTTATAAAGATAAAAATCAATACAAAAAGGAACTATTATTACCCAAAAAAGAAAAGAAATTCAAGTATAAAACATAGCTAGATGCAAAAACTATGAGATTTTAAAGTTAATATTCAATCTATCATGTTTTTTTTAATCAAAATAGCACATTTTTTTATAGATAAAATATCATATTTCCATTAAATCAGAAAGAAACTATATAATCAGTCCCTTGGGAAGGCGCGAGATGCTGCCTCTCCAAATATGAAGCACATAAAATCTTAAAACACAGAATCTAAAGCAAAATTTACATGTGTACTAAAACACAATTACAGCTCAGCCCAAAATAGTGCTTCCCGAGTTGTGCCCTATTTTGCCAAGCTATCAGCGAAGGCATTAGCTGATCTCCTCACCCACGGTACAGTAACAGTCATATTCCTTGTCAACCATTTGTATTTCTTTAGCTCATTCTTGTAACCCCACACAACGTTCTGTGGATTATTTAACCACTCCACCACTACCTTAGAGCCCCCTTCAATCAGCAACTGCTCCACACCTAGGGGTGCAAATGGGTCGGATCATGATCCGATCCGATCCAAGATCCAATCCTATTTGGTTGAATTCGGATCACCCCTGGTCGGAGCTTTGGATCGGATTCAGATCACCCCCTATCCGATCCAAGAGGATCCGATCCAATGTGTTATATATTTATAAACATAAATATATATAATACATATATATGTTATCCATATATTATTTATATTGTATTTTTATAAATTTGTTACATTATTTATTTTTTATAAAAAATATGTATATATATGATGAAAATAATTAAAAAATACTTGTATTTTTTTGTTTTTTCTTTATTCAAATTGGTATATTTCATTTTTTTCTTTTAATAATTTATTAATTTTTAAAGAAAACAAGTCAGATCAAATCAGATCCAAAGATCTGATAGGATTCGAATTCAGATCGAGTCCTATAAGATCTGATCGGATCAGATCCAACATGAACAGTGTTATATCAGATTCGAATATACCCATATTCAAATCCGATCCGATCCGTTTGCATCCCTACTCCACACCATGCCCAATTCTTTTGCAAGGAGGACCCCTTGCATAGCATCTAGCAATTCTGCCCTAACAGAATTCCCAACGCTCAATGGGCCAAAGTAGAGAAGGATAACCTCTCCAGCCTCATTTCTCAAGACACCTTCCATCCCAGAGGGCCCTGGGTTGCCCTGGCTACTCCCATCAAAATTCAGCTTTAGAAAACCTTGAGGGAGGGCCCAGTTTGTAGAGACCCTTTCCTTTGAGGATGAACAACTTGCTACTGCTAACCAGTTTCACCATAAATCATTAAAGGAAAATTGGTGAAACAGTTCCATAGTCTTTAACCACTGTATTGCCCTAATCAAAATGCAGTCTTTTAGGGCCTGGCTGCTCCTCCCCTTCTCTTGGAAGATTCTTGCATTCCTTTCTCCCAAACTGTCCATATCAAATCAGTTGTCACACACCTCCACATTCTTCTTCCTCTTTTATGGGGCCAAGAAAGAGTAAATGGGTTAAACAACATGCTTACTTCTGCTGGCATCTCCCACCTGCACCCAAACAAGGATAAAGCCAAACGCAAAGCTCTGTAGTAACACTACAAGATAAAAATAAACGGTAACAGTCCTCACCATGTGATCTGCAAAGAGTACACCAGTTAGCTGAGATACAAAGAAAGGGTCTTCTCTTTTGTAGGTTATCCATAGTGTTAATTTTCCCATTGCACACTTCCCAACATAAAGCCATAACCTTAGGGGGAACTAGCCTACACCAAACTTCTTTGAAAGGGAAAACCTATTGAGAGGGTGAGTTGCAAAGTGACTTATAAAAGGAACCACAAGAAAAAAAAAAAACCTTTTTGGATGAGGGGCCCAAATCCTCTTATCTGGCTTTGAGGGGTCCAACCAAATCATTTCAAGGAGACAAAGCAAACTGGACAAACACTGGATTTCCTCATCCCCTAACCCTCTACGGAAACCAAAATCCCAAGTCAAGGTCGATGGGTTTAAGACAGAAGGAAGGAATTTTGAAATCACCTCATTTTTATACAAAGAAACTGAGAACAAGAATGGAAAGAGGTCTTTAAGAGGAATATCCCCTGCCCAAGTGTCTTCCCAAAACCGAACAGAATTACCAGAGCGTACATCATACCTGACATAATTGATGAAGTGTGGGAGGAGTTTGTGAATTGCCTTCCATGGAGTTGCCAGATTAGCCCTCCTTGATGCACCAACATCCCATCCGTTTTCTTCACACCCATGAACACTCTTCACCACTTCATGCCAAAGCCTCTCTCGCTCCAAAGGCCACCTCCACAACCACTTCCCTAGCAGTGCTAGATTCTTTTTTACCACATTTCCTAATCCCCCCTCCTCTTTGCTTCTACCCACAATCTCCCATCTAATTAAATGATCTTTTTACCCTCTCCCGGTTCCCAAAGAAAGTCTCTCATCAATTTTTCTAATTTCTTCGCTTCCCTAGGCAGCATCCTATAAAGATAGAGAGGTAGTAGGTAGGTAGATTAGTGAGGGTAGCTCTTATCAAGGTGATCCTTCCACCCAATGAGATATAATTCTTTTTCCACAAAGCTAACATCTTCGAATTTCTCTATCACTGGAGTCTAGAACCTACTTTCCCTAGGATTTTACCCTAACAGAAGCACTAGATAGGACATAGGCCAAGAGGATACAGTACACTCAAGACAACTTGCAATAGCCTCAATCTCCTCAGTCTCCAAGTTGACCCCCGCTATGCAGCTCTTTTCTAAGTTGATTTTCAAAAGGGAGATTTCTTCAAAAGTTTTAATCAACTCCATCAGGTTTTCCACCTTCTCACTATATCCTTCATCACAGAAAATCATCAAGTCATCTGCAAACTGAAGATGGGTAGCCGGAATTTGGTTTCCACCTATTCTCCATCCCTTTATAATCTCTTCCCTATCAGCTCTAATGATAATACGACTAAGAACATCAGCTACCAATGTAAAGAGGAAAGGTGGTAGAGGATCCCCTTGTCTTAAACCCCTACCGGCTGGAAAAAAAATCCCTACCACCCCATTTACTAGGATGGAATAATGACAACTGCTAACACATCCAACCATCCAACTACACCACCTTTCCCCAAACCCACACTTCCTCAAAACCACCATTAGAAATTGCCAGTCCACCAAATCATAAGCTTTCTCAAGATCTAGCTTACAAACAAAGCCTCTTTGCTTAGATCTCTTCATCTCATCCACACATTCATCTGCAATCAAAATTTGATCAACTATTTGTCGTCCTCGAATGAAAGCCCCTTGTGCCTGACTAATGATGGAGGGGAGGGCTTCTTTAATCCTCAGAGAAGGAACCTTGGCCAGAATTTTATAAATACTTGTCACCAAGTTAATGGGTATGAAGTCTTTAGGATGTATTGCATCAGATTTATTTGGGATTAGTGCCAAAAAAGTAGCATTAATGCCTCAGCTAACTAAGCGCTTATCTGCAAACTCCTTATAGACATCACACAGATCATCTTTAATGGCATCCCAACAATCTTGGTAAAATGCTATGGTGAATCCATTTGGGCCTAGAGCTATCGATCTATCCATTAGGAACACCACATGTTTAATCTCTTCTTCCTCAAAGTTCCTTTCCAGCCACCTCTTTTTCTCTTCATCCAGTCTTGGCCAACCTATCCCTTCTGTTTCTCTCCTCTCATTCAAGGGTCTATTATAAATCAATTTAAAGTGGTCCACAAACTTCCTGGCAATCTCCTCCTGATTAGTGAACACCTCCCCTCCCATCTCTAGCTTAGGCACAAAATTCTTTATCCTCCCATTAGCCACATCATGAAAAAACTTAGTATTTCCATCACCTTCCTTAATCCACTTGTGCCCTGATTTTTGCCTCCAGCTTATTTCCTCTCTCAGAAGCACCTCTTCCAGGTCCTTTTTCAATTGTTCCCTTTCTTATCTCTCATTCTCAGGCAAACCATTTTGAGACTCTTTCTCATCCAGCTCTTCTATCCTAGAAGTTATACTCACTTTTTGTTCCTCAATTCTTCCAAATTGATCCATAATCCATTCTTTTATTTTGGATCCTAGCCTCTGCAATTTCTTGTGAAACCTTACCCATTTCCACTTTATTCCCCTCAGTTCCTCATTCCACCAAATCTTTACATTGTTCACAAAGTCCTGGTGGGTAAGCCACATGTTCTCAAACCTAAACGGTCTAGGTCCACTAATGAAATCCTCCAAACCTATTCTTATGGGACAATGATCTGAGGTTACCTTAGGCAAAGCTCTAGACACCAGGTTTTCCCAATAGCTTTCCCATGCTAAGTTAAAGATAAACCTATCCAACTTTGACCATAAAGGGGTTTCCTATAGACTAGACCATGTGAATCTAGCTTGTAAAAGTGGACTTTTCGTCAACTCATAATCCGCAATAAAGCTATTAAACCTCCGCATACTAGTTGTGATGGATTGTTGGGGGTTACTAGCTTCTTTAGAAAACCTTATGAGTCATGACATTGAAGTCCCCTTCCAAACACCATGGGCATTCCCACAAACCCTGAATTGCATATAACTCATCCCACATATCATTTCTTTCCCTGTAGTTATTAGGACCATGGATGTTAGTTAAAACCCAAGTGAAACCATCCGCCACATTCTTGAATTTGATGGACATTGAAAACCAGCCTATCAACTCCTCCACTGCTTCTACTACATCATCTTTCCAAAGTGTGACAATCCCCCCTAAGGCTCCCCAAGATGGGGTAGAACTCCAACTTACTCCTCTATACCTCCATACACTTCCCACCCATCTTCCATCCAATTCTAGAAATTTTGTTTCTTGCAAAAGCACAATGTCAGGCTTTTCCCTTCTCAGTAGATCCTTAATTACCCTCCTTTTGCTTGCACTCCCCAAACCTCTCACGTTCGAGCTTATTATTCTCATAGTCACCGATCTTAGAATACCCCTTCCTCCTGTCTCCTCTACCACTAAACTCTAAATCCCCTTCAATATCAAAAGTTAACCTTTCAAGCTTAGATCTTTTCTTCTTTTTCTTACTCTTTTTTTTCCTCATTTTTCTCAGTAATCATTTTCACCTCTCCTTCTCTGCCAGCCCTTGCACCCATTTGATCCCTCTCATCGGTGGGATCCATAGTTAAAGGCTGGAAACCTCCTGTATCAGCATCAGCCCCTCCCTTAGCATCATCCCCCACCACTTCACAGTGATTGTTCCCATAACCTTCCCTTTGTCTGAGTATCTCAAGCTCTGCGCAAATCAAACCCCAAATTCTATCTGCCACCCCATCCTTCCCAAACTCTCCCACCCCTTCCCCCTCTATTTTTTCCTTTAATGCACCTTCCAGATGGGAAGCTGGTACATCTGTTATTCTGTTAAAGGCAAAACACACTGACTAGTAACCAAAATCGAATTGACAATGATACCTGAGTGGACAAGGAGAGCACAAAGATTGCTAGGACTGGATTGTTGGCCAACTACGCTTGGTTCTGGTATCGTTCCCCTACAAGGCGACTTCTGCAGAGTGGTCATGGTAAGGCAAACACCATCATCTTGCCTACCCTCTTGAAAACCCAAACCCTGTTCTACCCTTCCTGGAACACCCTTATCCTTGCTCAATGGAGAGGTCTGTTCGTTTGCATTAATATCCTATATATCCTGAGAGATTGTGTTAGCTCACTCATCATTGGAGTGTGAGATTTGTACAGCATTATTAGTAGCATCTCCTTCACTTCGTTCTTCCTTAAAAGATCCATCACCACCCCCTTCCTCTTCCGGAAACAAGATCTCCGTATGCAAACTCCCTGTCTCAAACAAATTTTGCTTCACTTGCAGATCGACACTACCCAGACTTGAGGTTTCATCTGATTCGTATTCATCACTGCTATCATCTTCTACAAGCCAATCTCCATTTTCCATATTCTCTAAGTTGCTGCGCTTAAAATATGCTGAGAATGTTAAAGTTCATTCCCAGCATCTTTAGGCACCAAGGTGCGTAGGGTGTATGCTTAATGGGTACAGTGAGCACCTTTTCTAAAATATTTGAGGCAATGAAATTAGGCAAAGCCCAAAAACCACCAAGTCTAGCCTAGACAACTATGACAAACAGTTAACACTTGGATAGTCTACATGCTGAATCCAAGTAACAGCGTAATACTGTACAGCACATTCATACTCCTCTGGCATGGCTTCATTTGGACATCAGATTTAAATAAATAAGCTACCATAAAAGACAATAGAGTAACAGTAAACAGCTGAAGAAAAATAAAATAAGGGAAATCTCAACGAAAAGGAACAAAACCTTGTTTTTTAAACCCGTTATATGTTGCGCCAAAGAATGAAAAGAGGAATATGGGGTGTCCAACTGTTTGTAGAATTTCAGCTTTGGAGTTGCAAATGGTATAAACTCAGCCAAAACCGATTCATTAGAAACCGTATATACCTTCACCAAAAAGGATGTCATTATCAGTTGTGCAATTAACTGACCTATTCAAGCATACAAATGTGAGGCAAAGGACATTGAAAGCTGAAGTATTTTATAAAATAGTTTGAAGCAAAAAGAAACATCTATAACATACCACTGACCTTACATGGAAATTACTAATCATGCAAGAAAAATCTGATAAGCATGAGTAGAAAAGAACCACAAATACAAAGGATTGGCATCAGTATTTGAGATCCTTTATACTCTTTAGGATGTAGACAATAATTGCATCTATTAACGCATTCCAACCTCAACATAGAATTTGGAATTTTTCCATTGGATATTATGTGTCTCTTTCTTCATTCTTAAAAAAGTCTCGTTTACCAATGGAAATGTTATAAGTTGTTACTTGGTGGATTAAAGGAAAATTTTGTCACATACAGTGTTTTAAAAGTGCAAGGGCCAATTTGCGCCTAAGGCACAAGGCACAAGGTGAGGCACGCTCCTTTTTGAAGCAAGGCACAAAATTACAAAAAATAAAAAAAATGCTAAAAAATAAAAAAAAGGTCAGGAAATTCAAAAAAATGCCAAAAAATTTAATAAAATGCAAAAATAAAAATATTAAACATAATGTTAATAAAAAATATAAACTTAAATTTTAAAATAAGTGTTTTAAAAATCCTTTTATCTAAAATTAAAATACATAAGCATAACATGTAAAGCATATTCAAATGAAAATTCAAAAATAAAAGCAAACATATAAAGCATTTTCAAGCATGTAAAAACGACAATCTCTTTTTTTCCTCGATTTCATTACTTCAAGTAGCTAATGTGATGTAAAACATATTGCATTCTTGATTCTATGAGTCGCCTTTGTACCACGCCCCTCGAGGCAAGCCTGAACAAGTTCATGTTACTATTTACTAATGTTGTTCATTCATCCATTCTAATAAAATATCTTCTTAAAAGGCAATTAAAGTTATAAAATCATAATTATGTGAGAAATAAGAATTTAAGATCCTAACATGGACTTGTTCGGACTTTCCTCAAGGGGTGGGGGCGGAGTCCCCGGCCTAACCGTTAGGCTCAAAAAAAAGCAAAAGGCACAGAATTTTAAAAAGGCGTACGCCTAGGCTGAGGTGCAAGGCGCATCAGGCACATGCATAGGCGCACCAAGCGTGCGCCTAGGATCTGGGTGAGGCGCATACCCTAAAATGCACCTCACTTGTGCGCCTAGGTGCGCCTTTTAAATCACTGATCACATATTAGTACTCTTTGAGTAGATACACACCAAGTATCAGCCAAATCGATTCAGTAAAAGAAAATTTTCTTTAAGCATCTTTGAAACTCTTTGAAATTGTTTTTGAATAAAACAAACTTCGATGCAGTAAAGATGGTGTAGATTGGTAGATTAGCAAGGATGGAACGACGGTAAGGTGTGTAGGAGAAGATAAGCATCATGGAATGGAGATCTTTGAATGTCGGATCAAAATCCTTTGAAATTAAACGAAGCTTTAATCAAAAAGATGATTTCGTACTAACAGAAAAGGGCAAGGGAGCTTGGACACAAATAGTTTTGTCTCATGAGGACATTCTATGGACTAGATCCTACATCCAAAAAGCTCTGGAAATTGAACGAAGACATTTAGCAGACCGTAAGAGAGCGTTCAAGGGAAGAATCCTATGTTTACAACTTAAATCAAATACTTGGGGCAGATTCATCCGTCTGAGCAGATGGGAAAAATCAGACAAGGTAAGACACATTTGTATCCCAGAAGAACCAACTTCCGGTAGCTGGAACTCCATCCAATTTTTGGACTGAGTTGTTCCGCCTAGAGTGAAACCCCACCATACTAATCTCACGCAATAAGCCTTTCCATCGCTCCAAGTCAAAAGCAAAATCATAAAACCCATAGGGTCTACGTTTCTTTCGATTGCACATCAGGGAAAGCCATTTGGAAACTGGAGTTTGGCTTTCGTCTGTACGAAAACACCTGCGTTAAGTTGGGATGAAGTTGAAGCCAAACTGACTGCAAATTTGCATTTTGAATCCAAGTTGAAATTGCGCCCTTTTGAACAAAACAAAGCAATTGGCTTTGCCCCTTCAGAAGACTTGATTATCTCTTAGACCAAGCTCAAAGCAATCTTCGTTTTTGGTGATTGGGTTCAAATTGAGCGCTAACGGCCAAAGATTAATGCAGTCCCTGATCAGTTGAGGTTCAACGGTTGGCTCGAGTTAAGAGGGTTTCCATTCCACCTCTGGATGAAGGAAATCTTTTCTCTGATAGGAGACACCTGCGGAGGTCTTGAAGACATAGATCCCCAATCTTTGAATTTCTCTAAGTTAAGTTTTGCCAGAATCAGGGTGAAAAACTGTGGTATTCATGCCATCCCTCGTTCAATCCCAGTTCTGGATAGAAACGTCTAGTTCTACATCTCTGTGGAGGTGGAGAAGACGTACGAGTCACCTTCCAGTCTCTCCGAGTCAACTCACTCAAAGGTCTCTCCTCCACGGACACTTCCACTTTTGTCGCTCAGAAATCTAGTTGCAGTAGAGGCATGCACAGAGAAGTCGGAAAGTCGGTGGTGGCTCCTCGTGAATCTGCGTAGGAGCTCTCCTCCTCCAAATCTAAAGGCGTAGTGGAGCTCAAAAGACGTGAAGAAGTTGGACAGGCGCAACCCCTTATTAAAAAGTCTCAAATCTCAAAAGCCCCCCCTAATTCCTGGATTGCCAATATTGTCCCAACTCCCAGCCAATTTGAATATTTGGGCCACTCTTCTCAAACCCAAGGCCCACATAAGTCTTCCGGCCCATCTAGCACCTTAAGCCCACCAGCAACCCCCATTTTCAATCAGGCAGTTCCCGAAACTCCTCCCAGTTCAGGTCGGCATCTGGGTAAAGTTTTCATGGCTCCAACTGCATCCGTGAGCTCTAGCATGCCATCCGCCAGTGAAGAAGAAGACACAGAGGACAACCTCAGCTCGTATGCTACTGAAGCAGATCCAGACCCTCGTGAGTCCACTCTTAAAAGAGTTAAAGACGTGTTTGCAGACAAAGGGAGTTGGGGATGTGTGGAGATTCTCGAACAGACCCAGTTAATCGATCCAGGCTACGGAATGTCTTCAGATTCAAACCCCCCTGTTCGCAGACAAGGGAGAGATTCGTCATCCTCCTTTCCTGACCAAAACCATAAATCGCACTCAGATAATTCCCCCGCCCCCCATTCGGTTCTGCCCTCTCTTCAGCCTCCTTTTTCTTGCTCTGCTTCTACATCTCACTGTCTTTGTTCCCTTACCACTCTTTCAGGTTTAAATGAGTTGCCATCCCACCCAATGCAAATCGTTCCAATTCAGACAGTTGTTCCACCAAGCAGTGGCAGGAAGGAGACAAAGAATTTGGGAATGAACAACATAGCCGGAACTTTGAGAATTGTGAGAAAAGACAAAGAAGATGAAAAGGAGAGGATCCTTAATAAAGAGGTGACTAAATCTGGAAAGGCCCAGGAGAAGAACAGAAAAAAAAAGGCCCTAAAAAAGAACTAAAAAGGCTTCAGTGGAGTATAAGGGATCGCATCTCAAAAGGAAATAGGATGAATAAGGGGAAATCTGTCAAAGTGATTCAATGAAGATTCTAAGTTGGAATGTCAGGGGTTTGGGAGGTCAGCTCAAAAGAAGCCTAGTGAAAGAAACATTGAAGAGAGAAAATCCAGATATAATTGTCCTTCAGGAATCAAAAAAATAAGTCATCGACAGAAAACTTATGAAAGCCATATGGGGAATAAGGGGTAGAAAATGGACAGCTGTTCCAGCTGTGGGGTCCGCTGGAGGTATCATTCTAGCATGAAAGGAAGATGAAATTTCAGGCTTGGAGATCGACAGAGGTGAATTCTCAATCTCAGTTCTGTTCACTAATATTAAAAATGACTTCAGCTGGATCCTCACTGGTGTGTATGGTCCTAACTCTCCCGCTGATAGAGTGAGGTTTTGGGCTGAGTTGGAGTCCCTGCATGAGGAGGAGGACATACCATGGTGTTTAGTGGGTGATTTCAATGTAACCAGGTTCAGTTCAGAACATTCTAATGGTAGAACCCCAACCAGAAGCATGAGAAATTTCTCTAATTTTATTGACAGACACAATTTATGTGATCTCCCTCTTACCAATGGACTTTTTACCTGGTCAAACATGCAAGAAAATGCCATAAGTTGCAGACTTGACAGATTTTTATTATCTCAGGATTGGTTGGAGAGATTTCCAAATCTGTGTCAAGAACTTTGTCCAAAATGTACCTCAGACCACTAAGCCCATATTGCTGAACACCGAAAGAATAATCAAAAGAAAGACCCCATTCAGATTGGAAAAATTCTGGTTACAACACAAAGATTTCAGTAAAAAGGTTGCAACATGGTGGGAAGACTGCAAAGTAGAGGGTTGGGCTGGATTCAGACTTCTTCAGAAACTAAAAGCTTTGAAGAAAAATCTTAAAGCTTGGGGAAGAGAAGAATTTAAAGCTGTTGAAGAAGAGAAGAAAAGAATACTTTCGGAATTAGAGGACTTGGACAATAGAGAGCAAAATGGGACCCTCAATGCCTTAAACAGAAATAAAATAGCAGAATTAAGAAAAGGAATGGGAGCAACTAGTTAGAAGGGAAGAGATCTATTGGAGACAAAGATCAAGTGTGAGATGGTTGAAAGAAGGGGACAATCATTCCTGATTTTTTCACACCTATGCCTCGGGAAGAAGTAGGAAGAATTTTATTTCTAAGCTCAATCTTAATCAGAGAGAAGTGGAGAATCCTGAGGAAATTTCTTAATCTTTCCTTTCTTTCTTTAAAAACCTTTACTCCAAGGATAGTGAAAATCAATTCACAATATTTAATTAGGATGGCACTACCCTTTCAGCTGAAAAGAGGGATTGGTTGGAAAGAAGTTTTGAAGAGGAAGAAGTCAAGAAGACTATTTTCAGCATGGACGGTGATAGGGCTCCAGGGCCGGATGGATTCCCTATTCTTTTCTTCCAAAAATGTTGGGAAATTGTAAAGTCAGATCTCATGGAGTTTTTCAGGGACTTCCATTCATCTGCCATTGTTAACAAGGGCCTTAATTCTACCTTTCTCTGCCTCATCCCTAAGAAAGGGGGAGTTTTGGAAGTTAAAGACTTTAGACCTATAAGTTTGGTTGGGAGAATATACAAAATTTTGGCGAAGGTTCTGGCCAACAGACTTAAAGAAGTCCTTGAAGATCTAATTTCCCCAAATCAGTTTGCTTTTGTTAAAGGAAGACAAATTGTGGATAGCATTCTTATTGCAAATGAGTGTGTGGAAGACAGAAAATCCTCTAGGATCCCGGGGGTCCTTGTGAAACTTGATCTTGAGAAGGCATACGACAAAGTGGATTGGGACTGCATTCTTGATTGCTTAAGGCTAAGAGGTTTTGGGAGAAACTGGATCAGGTGGATTAAAGGTTGTATTGGCTCTCCATGGTTTTCAGTATTGATAAATGGTGAAGCGAAAGGTTATTTCAAGGCAAGCAGGGGTCTAAGACAAGGTTGCCCTCTTTCCCCTTTACTTTTCACTTTGGTGATGGATTTATTTAATTATCTCTTTGACAAGTCAATTCTTTTCAACTTGGTGAAAGGTTTTGAAGTGGGTAGGGATAAACTTCACATCTCTCACTTACAGTTCGTCGACAACATAATCCTATTCTTAGATGCCTCTATAACCAACATCACAAACACTAAAATTGTAATTGAATGTTTCGAGATTCTCACTGGTATGAGAGTTAACTTCTGCAAAAGCAGTATTGTGGCCATCAACTCAGTGGAAGTGGATCTTCTAGAAAATTTCAAATCTTTATTGGGGTGCAAAGTGGAGAATCTCCCCATTACCTACCTTGGGATGGCTTTTGGAGGGAATCCAAAGTCCCTCAACTTTTGGAGTCCTGTGTTGGAGAAATGCAAGAAGAAACTATCGACTTGGAAAAAGTGTTATCTCTCCAAAGGGGGTAGGCATACTCTCTTAAAGGCCTCCTTATCAAACTCTGCTGGTCTACTTTCTCTCTGTCTTCCAGATTCCGACCAAAGTCAGAAATCAGATTGAGAAGCTTCAAAGGAATTTTCTTTGGAAAGGTGGTGGAGATAAGAAAAACCATTTAGTTAGCTGGAAACAAGTATGCGGACCAAAAGAGGAAGGCAGTTTGGGTATTGGACAGCTTAAAGAGAAAAATTCCTCTCTTCTAGACAAATGGCTCGGGAGATTTCCGAAAGAACCTAATGCTCTTTGGACTGCTGTCATCTCTAGTAAATATGGACGAAATACAATCGGGTGGGATTGCAATCTCCATTTGAACAGGATAAAGGCCATCAAACCTTGGAAAGGTATATGTTCCATTCATACTTCTTTCTTTCCTTTTATAAGGTATAAAGTGGGAAATGGTTCTAAAATTAAATTCTAGAAAGATCTTTGGTGGGGAGGAATCTACCCTGGGTGCCTCTTTCCCTAGGCTGTTTAACCTCACCCTTGTCCAAGAAGCCTCTATCTCTAATTGCCTCCCAAACCAGTCTGCCGAGAATTCTTTAAACCTCCACCTCAGAAGACCCCTAAGGGACTCGGAGATTTCTGATTTAATAGCTTTAATCCAAACCCTCAACGATGCCTATATATCCCCCTCTCATTCTGACACCCGAATATGGACCCTTCACCCAAATGGCGAATTCTCTTCTAAGTCTATGTTCAGGGCTTTGACTGCTCAAGATCAGCATCCCTCTTTTCCTTCAAAATTTGGTGCAACCACATCCCCTCAAGAATTTGCTTCTTTGTATGGGAGTCCTGTCTCCAGAAAGTTAATACTTGTGATCTCCTTCAGAAAAAACTTTTGGGAAGACACTCCATTTCTCCTCATGTTTGTATTTTATGTCTCAGCGAGCGTGAATCTGCAGATCACATCCTTCTTCATTGCAGCTTCACTCAAAGGATATGGTCCCATTTCTTGAATATAGCAGGGTACAGCTGGGAGTTTCCAAAACACATTATGGACAACTTGAATCAATGATAAGGAATAGGGCTTAGCAAAAGGGGTAAAGTCTTTTGGCAATCAGTGCCTCATGCAGTAATGTGGGGCATTTGGGAATTAAAGCAGAACCTTGGATGAGTTAATCTCAGATATTACCTATCTTTGCACCCTTTGGTCGGTGAATTCAGATCTATTTAAAGGACTTTCAGTCAATGATATTATCAGAAATATTCACCCCTTTCTGTTTCTGCTTCATCCTCAGCAAACTCCCTTGAGGCATCCCGTTTCCATCAGTGAAGGTGTGATAACCCTTAATTTTGATGGTCGTGCCTTAGGCAATCCAGGCTTTGCAGGTATTGGTGGTACAGTAAGGGATGAAAGGGGCAATATCTGCTGGACTTTTAGTGGCCCAATCGGTTGGGCAGACTCCAAAAAGGCTGAAGTGATGGCTGCTCTCACCGGAATCAGGATAATTAAGAATTTAGGAATTCAGAATTTGATCATTGCAGGTGATTCAGCAAATACAATAAAATGGTTAAGAGACAAAAAAGGGGGCCCTTGGAGACTTTATCACTATCTGACTAAAGCTTGGGATTCTTTGGATGGATTGAATGTTAACTTAGTTTGGATTCCTAGGGAATACAATCATACTGCAGATGGCCTAGCTAAATTGTTAAGTATTTGGAGCATCTGTATAGCGACAAGCTTCCTCCTTTGTAACTTGCAGGGATTCCCCCCCCCCCTGTTTTGTATATCTCCTCTTGTTCCCCCCCCCCCTTTTATTCTCAATAAATCTTGGTTAAATTTTCTCAAAAAATAAAAATAAAACAAACTTTGGTCAATGGTCAAAATCAAGCATTCTTGTGATAGCAAGGAAATTTTCTTTGCATTATAAGACAAATGGTTATGGGAGATTGACTATTGATAGAGAAGTTGCCACAAAGGGTAGTGGTAAACATTCATAGGATTTTGGATAATGGTTGGGATGTTGGTGCTTTTCATTAGGCAATTTTGGCCTCCACTTAGAAAGCTATCCAAGAAATTCTTCCTCAACTTCTAAATTTTGTTTGGCATGATGTAGGGTGTCAATGGACCAGTTTTGGTTTGGACCTCATTGGATGGACTGGACAAACCAATTAGACAAATTGAATTCGACCAGTTCAGATTTAAAGGTCCAAATTGGATTGGATTGGACTTGGTCCATCCGTTATGGATTTATATTGGATTGGGTCGGATTGAACCAATATCCAGTCCATAGATAGAAGATAACAATACAGGTGTCAATGGACAAGGTTTGGGTCGGAACCAATCTAAAACTAAGTTAAATAGATTGAATGGTCCATGTTTGAATTAGACTGGTCCAAAATGGTCTAAAGTATTCATTGGACTGGATTGGATTGGATTGGATTGGAGCTGATCCATTTGTAATGGACTCCTATTGGACCAGATCAGATTGGATCAAATCCGGTCCAATTGATGCCCCTAGTATCATGTGTGTTCTAGGAACATAATTTTGTTTTTGGAAAATTTATGGGTGGAAAATTCTGCCCTCAAGAACCTTTTTCCTACTTTGTTTTCTATTTCTTTGTATAAAAATGAACCTATTTTAAATTCTTATCCCCCCTCATCATATGGTTCTAATCAGGACCTTGGGTTTATAAGAGGGACGAGGGATGTTGAACTTGATTCGGTAATTGAATTGTCACAAATCCTTGAAAAGTTCTGTTTAGATCCTTGAAAACCTACAGGTGTGTTTGGACCCCCCCCCCCCCACAGCCAACACGTTACTTCTATTGTTTTTTTTTTCTTGCAATCTCTTTGTCCATCACCTTCTTGTTAATAAGATTTGATCTATACCTATCCCTCCCAAAATTGGTGCTTTTTCTTGGAAAGTGTATCATGGGAAGTCCGAAGATCAACACTAGGCATTTTCAAAAAGAGAAAGCCTTGTTGAGATTGTATGAGGCAAGGATCTTTTTGGTACTTATGGTATTTTGTATTTAGGCACCCATATGCGGGCTTTCTTGCAATTTCTCTCTCATAATATAAATTTCACGTTTGAGAGAGTGAACAGTAACACTCTCTCCTCCATTCGTTACTTTCTGTCTTCCTCTTTCTTCTTCTCCTCTTCTTATTGCTCTCGCAAAAAAAAACTAGACACTACAACTACAACTTGGTATCAGAGCAACTAGAAGCTCTTGGGAGAACCTTCTTCTGCTGACCTTTGGTCAAAGGATGAATTGCTAACGTCAGACAACCGCCGGATGACGTCAGTAGTCCATATAGGTGATGGTGACAATCCCTAAAATGTAAGTGTGGAACTTTTGTTTGACTAAAATAACACTATTTTTTAATTTGGTCCCTCTCTAATTGCGAGGGCAGCAAATGTAATTTGAACTACCACTTTTCAAGTTATCTAATTCCCTTTGATTAAGTCTTATATTTAAGGTGTTAACTCACATCAACTTTCATTAAATTCTAGTCTTGACTAAAATGCCCTTATGTTTTAATTTGGCCCCTCTAATTGTGAATGCAGAACATGTAACTTGAACTACTTTTTACCTAATTCAATTCTCTCTCGTAAGTCTTTTATTTAAGGTATTAATACCATTCTCTCTCGTTAAATCCTATATTTAAGTTATTCTTTTCTTACTAATAGATTCTATCTTTTTTTACTTTAAATAAATTTTGTCAATTAGATCTATATCCAATACCTTTAGCAATATAAAACACATGTTTAAAACCAACTCAAGAATGGCATTGTTCTTCCATCATGTCGTGGGTAAGTAATTCAACCATCTAAGCCAATTGGGTCAATCTATGAAGTGATAGTTAAATAATAAAACTTTTAAAATGGAAATAGATACAAAAGATTACAAAAAATATAAATTGTAGAAAACCAGGTGCATCTCTAATATTTTATTTTAAACATGTTAAAGGAAAATATGTATGGAAAACAATAATTGCTCTATTGATGTTGACAATGAAATACAAAATTTAAAATGGCCAAAAAATGAAATTCTTTTCGTCAATCCACTAAGCCATGACATCACCACCTAATATGCTTTGACAATCCATTATCAATATCACCTATGATAAGTTCTTACCTAAGATTGCAGCTACCTGAAGCTTGCTTAGAGCAAAATATGTTGCTTTCATGGTAAAGTGCAAATTCATGAATGAAGTATATCTTGAAATTTGTAATGATTCAACCCAAATCATCAAAATTCAAAAACAAAAGTCACTATAATTTTCTTTTTTCCTGAATGAGCCTCTTCAATTCTTTTGGTCTTATACAATTTGATTTTTATGTCTTTCTCCTCTCCAGGTATTCAAGGCATAATTGTACTTTCATCATAGAAGACCCTTTGAGAACAATTAGAAGACATTAAATGAATAGGATATAAACTCAGTGTAGGTTACAGAATCCAATGCTAAAACATGCTTAGTAGCAATAGGAAGCTTTAACAATAAGAAATAGGAAAACAAGATGCAATTAACCCAACCTTTGAATTCATAATATTCTCAAGTTCAAGAATGTGTTTTCCATAGGCACATGGAGAGCTTGAAACTGTCAAACAACGAAAGCATAAGGCTGGGGATCAAATGTGAATACCATAACACTATATCAAAAAATCTGTCAATCTCAAGCAAAGAGAGAATCATAATAAGTAACAGCAAAATTATAACACAAAAGAAACACAATGCATTTACCTTTAGACTTTATAGGGGAAGCAGTCATCCCAAATATCCTAGGAAGATGAATGGAATTTGAATGCAATTGCCGATGATAGAACTCCTACACAACAATCAAGATTAAAAGCAAACAAGTCATTAGGCACTCTTTTAGTATATATAAATTCCAATGAAGAAACATGTGCATAGCTATTATGCAAATAACCAGTAACAGAAGAAGCCTACACAATGCACAAGCCAAAGAGGGGATATATGTGCACATACACAGGAATAGGGTAGGACAAAGCAATAGAGGGGGGGGGGGAAGAACATTTGCCATATGCATTTCCCAAACTTACATATATGCACAATAATAAACTTTATGTTAAACAACAAAACATCTCAAATATATGTTATCATCATCCAAGCCTTATCCCAACTATAGGGGGTCGGCAACATGAATCCTGTTTCATCATTCCATACTATTTATTGCCATATCCATTGTTAAACTATGGGAATTTATGGCATTTAGTGATCAAAAGCATCTGTGGGTTGCACCCAAATGATTGGGATTCAGGCTTACTAGGGGACCAACTTTGAGAAGCCCTTGGAGATCAATTTTGACTTTATGTGGTTTTAGTGCAAAGTGTGAAGTTCTAGGAAGATACTTGGGAGGTATTCCAAGAGAAAATTAACATTTGTGACCTACAAAAAAGAAGATCTAATTGTTGCCTTTTTCCTTCTTAGTGTTTACTTTGTAAAGCTAATGGTGAAACGTGCCATCACTTGTTAATCTCCTGTCCTTTTGTTTCTTGTACCAAGAGAAATCCAAGAGCTTCAACGATCAGAGGCATTTTTAAGGATGAGAGAGGGCTTCTAGTGGCACTGTTTTCAGCACCTATTGGAGTAGGAGGTTTTCTAAGAGCAAAGGTCATGGTTGTTATGGAAGGGGCACAAAGAGCAAGAATGATGAATGTAAATAAGATAATTATTGAGACTCTAAGTTGGTGTTGGAGTGGTTGTAGAGTGGGGAGATAGCTCTATGGTAGTATAGCAATGAGCTAAAAAAGTTCTTATGGCTGACTAGAGAGAGTAGAGAGATGGAAGTGAGATTTCAATGGGTTCAAAGGACAACTAATAGTGAACTAGCTAAGCAAAGGGTAAGGAGGGAGAAAAACTTTTGGGTACATTTGTAAGGAAAGCACCAACTGATGGTGGCTCAGTTGGTAGGGTCGCTGACTCATGTTGTGGCAAAGACCCAGGATCAAACCCCATTGCCACCAAGGGTGGGGTTTAAGGGGATAGGGGATGGGATGGGCTTCCCCCCCCCCCCCCCCCCCGAGGATCAAAGCTTTTTTATCTCTCCCATTGATGCTTGCAATTTGTACTTTTTAATTTGCATTAATAAAGTATTCAGTTATTGAAATAGCTTGGTACATTGATAGGAGACCATCTGTAGCACCAATAAGAATAAGTAATTTGTTGCAAGTTGACGAGCTAAGGGCAAGCAATAATAAACATGGAAGTCATATAAATGATTTAAGGGCTCATAATTTAACAAAGGAACAGAATTCATACATCTGACCCCACATAGTTAGGACAAGGCTTTGTTGAATTAAGTTGTCTGCATTGTTGTGAACTTGCATATTTTAATAAGTTAAAAGATAACCCTTAGCTTTACCATCACAATATTAGCTACTTGGACATTGCATCAAAACTACACATATTGTGATTTCTTCATATTGTTATTTCTCTTTTTTCCTTCTTTTTCCCTTAACTTCCTACTTGCATACTTTGGATCAGATAACATTATGTTGATTACGCATACAGAAAATCTCAGCATCAACTGCAAGATCTTGGTTTGGTGCTAAACTTTCCTTTAATTGTACTTACAAAACCTTTTTTTGTGTCAATGAAAAATAAAAAAGGCAAACATCTTAGTGCAACTATCATACTTAAATACAAAAAAACTTACCTGAAAGAAACCATCATAAAACATTCTAAACCTTTAGTATTCAGCATATATTTGGAAAAAAAAATGCATAAAACAAATATTACCATCATTATACAAGCATAAGGGCTTCGACCTCTTGCATTGTGACACTCATCAAATATTAGCAGTTGTATGATCTCCAGCTTCAAAAAACTATGCCTCAAGGCATCAAGTAAAATCTGAGGTGTCATCACAAAAACCTGTATATATTAAAAGGAAAAAGGTCAAAGATTTTAGCAAACAATGAATACATCAAAAGAGATAAAAACAAGAAAAGACATGATGATGTCTAACTAAGAACATCAATTGCAACTAAAAACATCAGAAGGCCTAACTATATCATGCAGATATCAAATTCAAGTAGTAGGAGATTACCATCCAGTGTCAGTACTGCAATAAAAATTAGAAACAAGGAAAAGGACAAATTTAATCATTTTCTTTCTTGAACATCCTTCTACTCTGCCTGCCCATAGATATTCTCAGCACAACTGTTTGGCACCTAACCGTGCAAGGTCAGACATGACCATTTATATATGCATTGCCAGTTTTTTTTCCTGGGGAGTGCAGGTTATGAATATAAAGCCATTGAAACAATTCAGAAGACACTGTCTCTATGACTTTTACTTTTGCAATTAATAATGCAGTATACACCCTCAACAACCCCCGCAAAAGAGAAAAATGAAATTAATAAAATAACCCTACTGCTGCTGGCATATCCACAGAGACAAATCCAACAGTACTCTCCACAACAAGATTCATGGCCTTCTGACAATTCCATTGAGCATGAAAAGGGTTATGTACAATTGATGGAACTCATGGGAGTAGAAAATCCTCCCAGCTTCAGAAAATTGAAAAGAATCATTAAAATCCTGTGATGCTAAAATCTTGGGCTGACAAGTGTTAGAATGTGGGTTCAAGCCTGAGAGAAGCCACTTTGTGCAAGAAAAACATGAACAAATGTTAGAGTCAACCATACAGGATAGTTTCGTCTTTTCAGTATATTATTAGTGTGATGTAATTTCTATTATGTTCAAGTTTAAGTTATATGTCCCATACTTGATCAGGGGCATAAAAGTCTTTATTTACTTCATCAGAAACATATAAATACAATCTGGCCGATTAGAGAATTGACTTCTTCTCTAGATCAAACCAGTTTTCTCCTCCTCCTCTTCTTTCTCTCTTCTCTCTCTTTCTTTTGTCTTTATTCTCTGCTAATCTAGGACTGAAAACAAATGTTAGCAAAAGCACTGTAGTTCTCTTTGTAGAGACTCTGTAACTTGATGTATCTTATTAGTATAGTCCCTGTTGTATATTAATTTTACATTTTATTCTTTTCTCTTTCAGCCTTATAAGGACATTCTTGTAATTGTACATATCTTTTAATATATAAGAGACTCTTTGAGGTGGGGGTCATTCATTCTTGACACCCCTAAGATTATTCTTGTTCTTTCCTCTATTCGGCCAAGAGTGTTGACATGGTAACAGAGCAGGTTGCTCTTTGATCTATTTTCTCTCTCTCTCTATTCCTGTCGTGTTAGGGCTGTTTTGATCAACCCTTTTCTGTTCTTTCTTCTTTGTGCAACCAGCAGGAGAGATTTCATTAGATCTCCCTTGGGAGACATTGGTTCGATGCCAAACTTCAGATCTGGTGTCGCCTAGACCTGGTCTATTTTCCCTACAAACAGTATCTGATTTGGTGAAGTTTTCGAAGGAGTTCTGATCTTCTTCTTGGGGCGGCAACACTGTACAGTTTCCTTTTTTGGACTGCAACAGCTTTGGACTTCAGATTTGGTGTCGCCTAGACCTGATATATTCCACCTACAAACAACATCTGATTTGGTGATGTTTTCGAAGGAGTACTGATCTTCTTGGGGCAGCAACACTGTATAATTTCCTTTTTTTGGACTGCAACTTTTTTCTGGACTTTAGGCCTTCTACATCAGTCTGCAATTTGAGTTTTTCTCTCTAGATTGAAGGGTTCTCTCAAGCTCTTCTTAACCCTACACTCAGTTTCTAGTTTGGAGTTTTAAGGACTGTTTCGATCAGCACAAGATACCTCCTTGTTCTTGAAGAAGATGCCTGATGTGTTGGTAAATCACAAATTTCTCTCAATCGGCTGACTCGATCAACTTATAACCCTAGATCTGGTGTCGTCCTAGGGTTTTCTTGCCTTCCATTTATTTGATTCAGACTTCAGATTCATATTTGAAAGGTCTTAGACTCGACAGTCTTAAAAACTTGCCTTTTTTGGCCTGTCATCTTGAGTTCTTGATTGCTGAATTTGGTTGTCTCTGATATCCTTGTGCTTGAACTGCTATTTTCTTGCTGAAATGGTCTCCGATAGAGTCGATACTATTCCTATAAAACTGGAAGGATCTACCTATGGAATTGACATTGTTGTTGTAGCACATGGGAGTAAGAAATCTACTACTGGTGGTGATTCTTTTGTTAAAGGTGATTCTCTGGCATCTATGGTTGAGCAAAACATTCAACAACTGGTAACATTTGCTATTTCTTCTGCTCTTTCTGCTATTAGCTTACCTGGTGAGTTTTCTGGTTATTGTGCTTCTCCTTCTCATATTTGGATTATTGACTCTGCAGCTACCAACCACATGACAGGAGTCTACCCTAACCAACCAAGTAACCTTACTGAAACCCATCACAAACATATGTTACTACCAATGGTGAAAAGTTAAACATCATTGGTAGTAGTAATCTGTCTCTTAAGCTTTCACCCACTACATCTTTCCCTCTTACCAAGACCCTTCTTGTTCCTAATCTCACTACAAATTTGATTTCTGTTGGCCAATTAGTTGATGAAGGTAACATTCTCATCTTCTCTCAGGATGGATGTTTGATTCAGGACCAAAACACTAGGAAGGTGAAAGGGAAGGGACGCAGGTTGGGCCGTCTGTTTGCATTGGAGTTCGAGAAGTCTCAAATAACAGCAGCATCAGCTTATTTCAGTTCCTCCACTTCTAGTTCCTTTCCGAGTCATAGAAATAATGTTTGGGACTTATGGCATAAGCATTTGAGTCATTTACATGCTGAAAAATTAAAATTTTTGTTTGATTCAGGCCATATTAAGAATAGAGCTCCTTCCTTGTACACCTTTGATACATCTTGTATTTCTTGTTGCTTAAGTAAGAGTCATACCTTACCATTTCCTCACATATCTGAGCATGCTATCTCTCCCTTCGAGCTTATATATAGTGATGTCTGGACTGTATCTGTTACTTCTCAGTTTGGATACAAATATTTTGTGTCGTTCATTAATGATTGTACCAGGTACACATGGATATACTTTCTTCGCCACAAGTCTGAGGTGTTCCCAACATTTAAGCTACTTCATGCTATGGTACAGGTTCGGTTTCAATCACAAGTGTGTATTCTTCGTTCTGATTCAGGAGGAGAATACACTAATGGGGATTTTTTATCCTACTTGAAGAATCATGGAATACAAGTGCAATGAAGTTGCCCAGATACTCCTTAGCAGAATGGTGTGGCCAAGCGCAAGAATGGACATATCCTTAGTGTTGTGAGGACATTATTGCAGGAGTCCCATACTCCATCTTCCTTTTCGGTAGAAGCAGCCATTACAGCTGTGTTTTGTATCAACTATATTCCTTCCTTTGTTCTTGGTAATATGTCTCCCTTTCAGAAGTTGTTTGGTCGTTTTCCAAATTTATCTATGCTTCATGTTTTTGGATGTGTGTGCTTTGTTCATCTTCCCTCTCGTGAACGCTCTAAATTGTCTACACAGTCTGTCATGTGTGCCTTTGTGGGTTACAGTCCTGACCACAAAGGATTTCTTTGTTATGATCCCTCTATTTGTCGCATTCGTATATCACGTAATGTTGTTTTCCTTCAGCACATTTCCTTTTTTGTTGGAATTGCTAGACTGTCTGCACCGTCTATTTCTATTTTGTCAAACTTTGATTCACAGGAAGCTCCACCTCCTTCTGCTGAGAAGGACAATATCGTCTTCTCTCGCAAGCGGTTACGTAATCCAGCCCCTGCGCCTACGACTCTCCTTCCTCCCGATTCAGATCATCATCTTACCACTACTCCTGTAAGTGATCCCTCTACTTCAAACACTCTTCATACTTTTGTTCCTCTTCGCTGTTCTACTTGTATATCTAGACCTCCTGACCGCTATGGTTTTCCTTTAAACCATAGCTCTTTGTCTGTTGTCCGGTAGACAGACGTTCCTCACTCTTACCAAGAAGCTAATAGTAGCCCTCATTGGAAGGAAGCCATGGATGTAGAGATTCATGCTTTACATGAGAATGACACTTGGGACCTTGTGCCTGCTCCTCCAAATGCATCCATTGTTGGGAGTCGTTAGGTTTACAACATCAAGCTGAAATCTTATGGACCTCTTGATCGATACAAGGCACGTTTAGTTGCCCAGGGATATAGTCAGGAGTATGGTATCGACTATGAAGAAACCTTTGCTCCTGTTGCAAATATCACCACAGTCCATGTTCTTTTAGCAGTGTCTACCGCTCAGTCTTGGACTATATGCCAACTTGATGTGAAGAATGCCTTTCTTCATGGTCAGTTGAAGGAGACGGTCTACATGAAGCCTCCTCTTAGATACTGCAGTGATCCTTCTTTAGTATGTCACCAAGAAAAATCTCTATATGGTCTAAAACAAGCTCCCCGGGCATGGTTTGAACACTTTCGCGATGTTGTAGTTGCTGCTGGATATAGCCAAAGTTCTTCCGATCACTCTCTCTTTGTTAGGCGACGGCCTCAGGGTATTACCGTTCTCCTATTATATGTTGATGACATGTTGTTGACTGGGAATAATGTTGAGGGCATTCGTGAATTGAAACTATTACTTCATAATTCGTTTCACATGAAGGACTTAGGCCCTCTCACCTATTTCCTGGGATTGGAAGTACATTGTAGTGATCAAGGGTATTTTGTTTGTCAACAGAAGTATGACTCTGACCTTGTTAAACTTGCTAGTCTTAATGATGAAAAGTAGGTTGAAACACCTATGGAGCTAAATCTAAAGCTATCTAAATCTGAAGGTCCTCTATTTCTCGATGCTGCCTTGTATCGCCAGCTTATGGGGTCCCTCATTTATCTCACTATGACTCGGCCGGATATTTCTCATGTTGTTCAGGTTGTTAGTCAATTTGTTTATGCTCCTCATCATCCTCATATGACTGTTCATCGCATCATTCGATATGTTAGAAGCACAACTTCTCGGGGACTATTCTTCTCCTCCTCCTCTCTTATTCAGTTGAGAGCATATGCTGATGCGGATTGAGCTAGTTGTCTAGACACTCGTAGGTCCACTTCTGGGTGGTGTGTTTTTATGGGTGATTCACTCATCTCATGGAAGTGTAAGAAACAACAAACAGTTTCCAAGTCTTCCACTAAAGCAGAGTATAGGGCCATGTCTTCGGTTTGTAGCGAGATTGTTTGATTACGATCTCTCTTTATGGATCTTGGCATTCAGCTTCCTACTCCTATTCCTCTCTATGCAGACAATACGAGTGCTATCAAGATTGCATATAACCCTGTCTTCCATGAAAGGACCAAGCACATCGAGGTGGACTACCACTTTATCCGAGATCTTTTCGCTACTAGGTCTATATCGCTTCCTCATGTAGCCTCAGACATGCTGGTTGCTGATATCTTCACCAAGCTATGACTAGAGTTTGACATCTCTTTCTTATAGACAAACTGATGCTTATGTCTAGGCATCAGTTTGAGGGGGAGTGTAGAGACCCTGTAACTTGATGTATCTTATTAGTATAGTCCCTGTTGTATATTAAATTTACATTTTATTCTTCTTTCCTCTTTCAGCCCTATATGGGCATTCTTGTAATTGTACATATCTTTAAATATATAAGAGACTCTTTGAGGTGGGGGTCATTCATTCTTGACACCTCTAAGAGTATTTTTGTTCTTTTCTCTATTCGGCCAAGAGTGTTGACACGCTTACCTGCTCAATCTCCACAAGCGTGGTATTGCTTCTTACTGCTTCTTACCTAATCTATGGAGGAAGCCTTTGTTATGATATTAATCACTTTCAGATTCTCATTCATGACTCTTATAGAATATGCAACTAGCACAAAATCTTCGTTGCAATCTATTCCATAATTATTATTAAAAAGGAAAATATGGAAATCCAAATGATTTGTAAACTAAATTTGAACAATTTGAACAACACCTTTGAGGCCATGATCAAATCAGTAGACAAACTTCATTAGATATTCTTTTGAACAAACAAAATATCAAATTTGATGGTGTTAACTAACTGACAAAAACAGGCAAACCCATGTCTATGTTTAAACAAGCTGCACAAGTTTTACATAAATATCCAAAAGTTTATAACATAAACCAGGCTAAGGATGATAATCAACTTAAAACAAGCATACTAAAAAATAAGAATACATTTTGATCTTTTTTTATTTGTGATGAGAAAACACAGAAGACAAAACTCAATACAAATACTTGCCTCATACTTCTCAAGTTCCTCCTTCCAAGCGGATGCATCCCAGTAGTCAACACCCATTTCACCCCAGTATTTTCCAACTTTCAAATCAGTGTGCATCTCTACAACTTTAGCTTGCTAAACAGTGCATAATGAAATCAGTAAAAACATTTCTTCACTTACTGTCTTACTGAACCAAAAACAATAAAATAAAATAAATTTTGAAACAATTAATCATAGCATTCAACACAAACCACATTTGATATGAAACAAGAATTATGCATTGATTACCAAGACAAGAAGAACTAATGTGTGAATTATGAATGCATATACATACATATATGCATATATTTATAAATGCGTTCATGTAGGTGTGCTTGGATGGAAGTGTGTTTGAGATTGGCAGCAGAATTGGAATCATCAAGTCCACGAATCTCCACAGTCAGCCATTTGGATTCATTTCAGTGGTAAGTAAGTTTCAGAAGAGTGCAGGGTTTTTTTTTTTTTTTCTTAAAGGTCATACCCAATGCTGGACTGGATTGGATGCAGACCTAATTAACCTCTGAAATAATGTGGATTTTTTGTCTTTGAGTTAAAACATTATAAGAGATTTCAAAACATTGTTGGGAGGTTTCACATCTCTATTCCAGGGAACCAATACAAGTGTGGAATTTAAATCCAAAAATATTCTTGCAATCCGAACACAGTAGTAGATAATCGGAAGCTAAAGAAGATAATTGAATTAGAAAACTATGAAACTAAAGAATAAATTTGTTTATTTTAGCAACTTGAGCTTGATAATGACAAAAAAGGGGGGGAAATAAAATCAAAACTAAACAACTTATGAGATAAGCATGAAACGTCAAAGATCTATTATTGCATGCATTTGCATACACATAGAATTGGACAAAATTCAAACGAAATCAAATGAAAACTAAGAAAAATTTACAAGGCCACGACCATGAACTACATATATACATATATAGATAGATAGATAGATAGATAAATGCACACACAAATAATTCAAGAGAAAGGAGTGAGAGATTGGATTACTTGGGCGACTAAAACAACAGTTGGAACTAAGAAAACGGCAATGGACTTAGAAGGTTTCCTGAGATGATGAGCGTAAGCTCGTATCAGCATGATCGCGATCAGTGTCTTGCCCGACCCAGTCTCAAGAAATGCAATAGTGTTCTCCCTCATGGCCTTCTCTAGTGCCTCCAATTGATAACTGCATTAAACAACCTTTAACGCACTTAAACAATAAAAACAAGTGAAAGAGAAGAATTATAGGAAGTGAAATGAGACCTTCGAGCGAAAGTGAGAGGATCAGTCGGCTCTCTGCCGTTCTTCGTTTCTGTGACGTCCATGGATTCTTTTGTTTTGGGGTCGAGCAACGAAAGTCGACAGAGCAGTGGTATTTTAGGGAGGTCAAGATTGAGCGCACTTCATCAAATTTGCTCTTCACAGAGCGCACCTCACAGCTCCACTCCCGTGTATTGCGAACATCTTCATGAATAACAATACAAAGTACGGGGAGATGCTCCCGATGTGCGGCTGGGATACGTTGTCAGGTAAGATTTGCTTCGCGAGAAAGTAACGTGCTCCGGAAGAAAAGCGACAAAAGAGAATATCACCTCGGTACGAAAGTACCATGGAGTTGTAAGCGTCAAGGGAGCCAACGGAACACTAACTGATGGTAGAGTTCGAAAATCGCTACCCGATTGTATGGGACAGACGAATTGGCATCTGTTCCTCACACTGCGCGTTTAACACCGATCTCACATGCACATCCCACCGTGCATTGGAAATATCTCCCGTAAATAATAACGTATATAAGTGCAGAAAATGTTCCCCATGTATGCATGGTGGGATGTGACTGTGAGGTCATCGAGTCTCCAACCCGAGTGTGGACGCTCTTCCAAAACATGTCCAATCCTTACTTTTGTCGGACTGGACTTGGACTTTTGTCTTTGGATGGGTTTGGGTCTAAAATTTCAGAATTTTTGGGGGCTGAGTTCAGGTCTAACCCTTGGTTAGCCTAAATCCGGCCCAAGCCTGTCCCCATTATATATGTATACCACTGTTTTCAAAATCAGACTGGACCGGATGGTCGGACTGAAAAAACCAGGAACCGGTCACTTGATCGGTTCCATTTTCCTCCAAAACTATTTTTTCCCTCAAAACCGTTGATTTTGATCAGCAAACCATTGAACCAACCGGTTAACCGTTCGAACAGTTTTGATCGTTTTGCAATTTTTTATTTTATTTTTTTGTCAGAACGGGCCAGCCGTTTGGGTCGAACGGC
Source organism: Nelumbo nucifera (assembly GCF_055504915.1). Classification (NCBI taxonomy): domain Eukaryota; kingdom Viridiplantae; phylum Streptophyta; class Magnoliopsida; order Proteales; family Nelumbonaceae; genus Nelumbo; species Nelumbo nucifera. The sequence goes on along the minus strand of NC_142652.1, from coordinate 705,337 downwards.
CGGACCATTCGAACTGGTAAACGGACCCCTGACCGGTTCGGTCACCGGTTCGTTTTTAAAAACCATGATGAATACATATATAGACACATATTGCATGCATATATTTTATAAAAAATATATTTATATGCATGAATACATATATACATATTTTTTAATAGACTATGTATATATATATATATATATTAAAATAATGAAGTTTATGAATTTTTTTATTTTTTTAATTTAATGTCATTTTTTAAACAATCAATAAGATGCTCTCCTTTTTCATAAAATTTACTTAAAATTGTTCTCTCTCTAGTTCCCAATAACCTAATAAATAATCTCCTTTCCTAAAATTTCTCCTAAGGCTGCGTTTGGAATCGGTGTAAAAGGGTAAAGTTTTACATAAATTTTATCGATGTAGTATTTACATCGATAATCGATATAAAACTTTATGTTTGATGAGGTTTTACATCAATTCACGACATAAAACTCCATTCCATCCAAACGCTGATAAATCTAAACTAGAGTGGAGCTTTTACATTGATCTCCATTTACACTCTATCCAAACGCCAACAAACACGAACCAGCGTAAAATTTTACACCGCTTCCAAGCATAGCCTAAACTACATCCTCCACTATCCCCCACTTTATCATAAATTATCTCTAATTCCAACTTATCTCCTAAATTATTTATAATTTAGTAGATAATTTATCTCCTAAATTATCTCTAATTCCTATCTATCCTCCCCTACCTTTTATCTATATCTATCGAAGAGAGTTTGAATTAAAAAATTTAAGAATTATTTAAATATTTTAGCAAAACTATATAATAACTTTAAAATATTTATTAAAACACAAATAATTCTAACAAATTTAATAATATTCATATTATTAATAATTTTATATAAATATAAATATTCATATTATATATTTGTACTAACAATATAAATTATGATTTTTCAGATTGTTCAATTTAAATGTTATTCAAATATTAAAATTTAACATTAAAAAATAAAATATTATTTAAACATTTCACTAACTAAATATATTTAATAACAAAATATGAAAAAAATACATAAATAATTATATAACAAAATATTTAATAGGGTCATTTATTAGAACGCCCTACTTACATAAATTTACTTAAACATACCTTATAGTTTTCATTTTACTAAAATACCCCTTATAATTTGCAATCTACTTACTTAATCGATCTTTAATTAAGAAGTGTTTCTTTTTCCCTCTGAAAGTAGTACCATGATCACCTAAATTGAATGTAAAATGTTCAAGGGGCATGGGCTTATGAATGTTTATTCCAAAATTACCCTTAAAACTTCTTCGTGCTAAAAAAATAACCAAATAGAACCAAATAAAGTGGTTGCCCATGTCTTATTAAGGGCAAAAATGGTATTTTCCATTCTTATTTTCTTTTGATTATATTTATTCAAATGGACATTAGGGTCAAAACTGTCATTTTCCACTATCATCTAATGGGAGACCGATTGAGTAAATTCACTGCAAACTACAAGGGGTGTTTAGTAAAACGTAATCTCCAATGTATGTTTTACTAAATCCATAAAACTATAGGAGATGTTATAGTAAATGGCCCTATTTAATATTATGTAATAGCTTTAAAATAAATGAAATTCAAATAACAAAAATTTAAATATTTTACATATTATTTAAATATTTAAAGAACTAAACATTTATGGATTATTAAATTTAATAATTAAATAATATTTTAAATTTTAAATAATATTATTATTTAAATAACTAAATAATATTGTAAGTAACTAATTTTACTCATATCAATTAATAATTCGTGAAAAAAACTTTCAAAAAAATTAATATTTATTAATCTTAATTTTAAAGACTTAATCCATGCTTATTATATAATTATATATACTTAAATTAATATTTATTGTATTTCAATAATTATTTTTTGTTTTTGTCATAAATATATTTTTAATAATTATGTCTAAATTTATTTTTGTTTTTTATTTTAACAGAAAATTTCAATAATTAATGGTTATTAAAATACTATTGTTGTTTAAATTTAATTTATTGTACTTATTGTATTTATTTTATTTTTGTGATTATTGTATGTTTATTAGTTATTTGTTGTATTTGCATTAACAATATATTTTCAATAATTGTGTATTTTTGCTATAAGTTTTCAATAACTAGTAAAATTGTATGTGCATTGCACGTGGCAATATCAAATGATGATGATGATGATGATGATGATGATAATCAGCAACCAAATGACCTTATCGGTTGAACCATTAACCTATTTAACGAGGAAAATGGACTATGATTAAGACATTAACTCATTTTTTCTTTGTATTTTAGCCATTTCTATCTTTACTAACAATAATTCTTATTTTTCAAGCATATTTTTGTCAAATATGAAGAATATATAATATTAATGCGAGTTGAGTGCTTGAGAGCTAGAGAGTAGAATAATCACGCATACCTTTTCCTTGAGGTTCCCGTCTTTATATACTGGAGTAATCATGGGTCTCACGAAAGAGCTTCGGGATCTCTGGGTGTGGAGATAGGGTTCGTTCCGCTTCTGAGGGAGCAGTATGTAGATAAGGCTTATCGTTTCACTTCCGACTTTGGTGGAGCGATGAGTCCTCTTCGTGATCTCGAAAAAGTTGGGATCTGTTAGCTCATCGTGATATCGAGAGATTCGGGATATGTTAGCTCATCGTGATCTCGAGAGATTTGGGATCTATTGGAGAGACCTCTGGAGTCGGTTACTTGGCGATTCGGGTTGTTAGCCCCGAGCTAATACTTCGATTCTTTAGTTTTGAATTGGATTGGATGCCGAAGTGCCTCGCTGCTGAGGTGAGTTTGGGGCTGAGGTGGCTGAATACCTGAGCTCAAATGTTAAGAACTGGGTTTTCCAGGCCGAGCTGTCATCCCTTAATCAGGTTGCGTCCACATTTCCCCTTTTCGCTAGGTTGGGCCAAATCACCCTTCATCAATTGCCCCCACTCCCCAAGTCAGGGGTCTTAACCTGGCGTGAGGAGTTCATGACGAGTCCAGGTGGATTTGGCACGAGGTCTAGGTGCTTTGACGGGCGAATCGTTGGTCGGACCTGTTCGATCACCCGGCTCAACCAAGAATAACCCAGGTCACGTCTAAGCTACGCGCGGACGTCATGCCGTTTTATAAACTCCGTGGACGTCAAAACACACGCTAAATCGATTTCAAACTCGAGGGTCATGCAACCGGTTTTCCTAGGAGCCGTTGGATCGTGTTGATCTCGACCATTGATCTCCGGATACACTGTCTATAAATAGAGGCCAAGGGGCTCATTTTCCTCGCCACAAGTCCACAAATCCGCAATCTTTGAGGTCGCGTTCAAGTCTTTCCAAGGTCGCTTTCCTTTCTTCGGTCTTCCTTTTGGTGAGTATTCCTTTGCTTTTTCTTTTTGATTTCATGCCTTTTTAGTATGTCTAGCTTTAGTTTTGATAGTCTCTTAGACGGGAGCAGTGAATCCGCTGGAGCCGAGGTGGGTACCTCGGCTCAGACCGTGGATCCTCGTCCTACCGAGGAGGTTACTTTGGGCCAGAATGCGGTCCACGGTCCTCCAGAGGTGAACTCACCTCGGCGGGAGCGAGAGGCCTCAGGTAACCTGGCTTCCACCTCACATCAAGGTCGGCTGTCAAATAACTTCGGCCCATCGACAATGACGGCGAACAGGCTTCTAACCCTAGTAGCTCGAAACAGACTCCCTAACAACTTTGTTTATAGCATCTCCTTAGGTAACTTCCCTTGGGATCACAGTCACGACGAGATCGTAATTTTCGAGGAGCATCTCGTAGCTGGTCTTCACCTTCCACTTCACCCTCTCATAGTCGAGATCGTAAAGTTTTTCAACATCACCATAGATCAGTTACACCTGAACTCTATCCGCAACGTCGTAGGGACCATTTCACTTTTCCACGATTACAATCTTCCCCTTAACCTCGACATTTTTTCTTCAATCCTTTCCATAAAGAAGAATTCGTCTTGTGTTCTGCCCGAGCACAGATGAACTTACTATATGCCTTGTCCTGGCTTCAAACTTTTGCACGAGCTCCCTAACAATGTCCCGACCTGGAAGAGGTGTTATTTTGTGGTCTGCAACACTGAGGGGTGGCCTTTCCCGACTCATTGGAGGGCAACCATCCAGGACCCTGGTGTTAGGTTGGACCTGAAGACGAGGGAGGCGCTCTGATCTTGGGCGGAGCTTGGCTTGAAGTTTGAAGACTTCGTGACCGAGGATAAGCTCGTGCAGGCCGGTTTGAGTCCTTGTAGGTCGCTGTTTGATGTACTTTCCCCATCAGTTTTACTTCGGTACTGTATCTGACAACTTGTTTTTTGTTGCAACTATCATAGAAATCCCCGCCAAGGAACTCTTCGGGAGTATAAAGAAGGAGAAGAAGAAGAGAGCCACCCAGAAGGCTCACATTGAGCCTCCACCAACTGCCGTTCCATAACCCAAGTAGCCATCAACTGTCGATCAGCCTCCTGTGATAGATCTGGTCGAAGAGGACTCGGGAAAGCCCTCCCCACCCTGCGTGCCCGCGGAGGCTACATCCTCAGAGCCTGTCCCCACAGTTGCTGCTTCTTCAGGCAGCGACGATGCAGTTCGGAGTATCTTGACTCCGAAATTCGGCCTTCTCAAGAGAAAAGGCGCGTTATTTGCTGAGGAGATCGCTAGTTGGGCTGAATTGCCAGTTGCTCAACTCGGAGCCCGAGCGGCTACTCACTGCATGGTGGTAAGTTCTCGAACTTGTCTCTTCAATCTGTCTTGTACTTTGATTTTTGTATACTGACGCTTGTTTTCTTCTCTTGGTAGGTGAATTCCACCATCCACGCCTTGGCCTATCAGTCCGAGGCAAACTTGAAGTGGGCCCTCAGAGCCGAGGAGTCTTCCCAGAAAACTCATGCCGAACTGAACTTAGCTCGCAACGAGAATAACCAGCTAAAGAACGATGTGCGAACTAAGAAGAAGTTGCTCACTTTGCTAATGTCGAAGAAGAAGGAGTTCAAGGAGCATGAGGCGGCATTGAAGAGGGAGGTGGAGAACCTCGAGGCTCATGTGAAGAAACGAACCAAGCTACTTCTTCAGGTGATGGAGGAGGCCAAGGCTAAGGTTGTAAAGGAGTACAAGTCCTCAGCGCAGTTTCGGAAAGATATGGTCGAGGTAGGGACAATGAGCTTCCGCAAAGGATTCAAACTTAGCAGGTGGTTAAGCCAGCGTGAATTTCCCCAACTCGACCTCAGTGTCATAACCACTTCGAGGATCACAGAGGAGATGGCCGTCGAAGCTGCCCAAGATCCGAACTCCAAAGCAAAAAGTGATGGCGACCTGCTCGATGAAGATGAGGAGAGGTGTTGGCGAGAGCCGCATGGAGACGGATCTTCCTGCCGAAGCCTCTAGTAAGGACGAGTGGGTCGATCTAGCTCGGTTCTGCTTGTGATACGGGAGTGACCTCTTCTCCCCCCCGAGAATGCTTGGTCGAGGTAAATCCTCAATGTACACGGTTCGCATGGTGTTGCTGCTCGTACTGGCTAGTCGAGACAAGGCGTCGGCCTCAACATTCTCGGACCTTGGGATTTGTTTGGTGGACGTAGGAGATGAAGCTGCGCAGGATCTCTCTGACTTTGGCCAAATAAGCTGCCATATTGGGGTCACGGGCTTCGTACTCACCAGTAACTTGGTTGACCACCAGTTGCGAGTCGCTGCATATGACGAGGTGTTTTGCCTTCATTTCCCTTGCTAGGGTTAACCCGACGACCAATGCTTTGTTGTTTGATGTCGTGAATTCGAACCGAAGTGCGTATTCCAGCTTCACCTCGCTTGGACTGTACAGAATCAGTCCTGCACCGCTTCCCTGCTGGTTGGACGAGCCGTCAACGTGGAGAATCCAGGGCTCCTCGTCCCAGGTCAGTCCTGCTCTGACCGGGACTGGCGCCACACAGGTTGAAGCTTTCGTCATGTGTTCGAGCACGACCAGCTCGGGGGTTGCGGTACTGAACGTGCATTTTGCTACAAAATCGGCCAAGGCTTGGGCTTTGATTGCCGTCCGAGGCTCTTACTGGATATCATACTTCCTTTGTTCGATAGACCACTTCATCAATCTGCCAGACACCTCCGGTTTGAGTGGAATCTGCCTCAGAGGTTTGTTGGTGAGGGTGACGATAGTGTGGGCCTGGAAGTATGGGCAAAGCTTGCAAGCTGCTATGGTTTTTGCGTCCTGCAAAATGTTACTAACATAGTAGATGGGTCGTTGGACCTGATCTACTTCTTTAATTAGTACTGAGCTGGCCACCTCGTTGCTCGCGGAGAGGTATAGCTTTAATATGTCCCCTTCCTCGGGTCGAGTTAAAACCAGGGCGGTACCCAAGTATCTTTTCAGCTCGTCGAAGGCGAGCTGACATTCTTCAGTCCATTCAAAGTCCTTATTATTTTTTATAACTTTGAAAAAGGGTAGGCAGTGATCTGCCGACTTGGACATGAAGCGGCTCAGGGCGGCTATCCGGCCAGTCAGCCTCTGAACCTCTTTTATTTTGCGGGGTGGTCTCACATCTAGGATAGCTTTTATTTTATCCGGGGTTGGCTTCGATGCCACGTTGGTTGACTATATAGCCTAGGAATTTTCTCGAGGTGACTCTGAAGACACATTTGTTTGGATTTAACTTCATGTTATATTTTCGCAAAATTTGAAAAACACTTTTTAAATCATTCAACAAGAAATTCGAAAACTGGGTCTTCACGACCATGTCATCAACATAACACTCTATTTTATTATCGATTAACGGCTCACAAATTTTATTTACAAGGCGCTGAAAGGTTGCTTTGACATTTTTTAGTCCGAAGGGCATGACCTTGTAACAGTATAACCCGAGCTCGGTTATGAAGGCGGTCTTCTCTTCGTTAGCAGGGTCCATCCTAATCTGGCTGTAACCGGAATAGGCGTCCAGGAAGCTCAACAACTCATGCCCTAAGGTCGCACCCACTAGGCGGTCGATCTTGGGCAGCGGGAAGCAATCTTTCGGGTAGGCTCTACTCAGGTTGGTGTAATTGACGCACATGCGCCACTTGCCATTGGCCTTTTTTAGCTAAACTGGGTTAGCCACCCATTTCGGGTAATGGACTTCCCTAATGAAGTCTACCGCTAGGAGCTTCTCGACCTCTTCATCAACAACCCTCCAACGTCCTGGGGCGAGGTTGTGCTTCTTCTGCCTTACTGGCTTAACTAAAGGGTTGGTGTTCAATTTGTGAGTTATAAATTTTGAATCAATTCCGGGCATCTCTGTCGCGGACCAAGCAAAAATGTCTAAATTTTCAAGTAAAAAGCTTACTAGCTGGGAACAGAGTGGTTCGTTGATAGAGGCACCGATCTGGAGAGTCTTGGTCGGTTTGTCAACAGAGACCGGTATGTGGATTGTCTCCTCTGTCAGGCAGCTCGCTCGTCGGTGTACTCCGCAGGTCGCTCGAGCTTGACATCTTTTGCTAGCTTTGCCTTCCGTTTGAGAGCAGCTACGTAGCATTTGTGCGATTCGAGCTGGTCTCCTCGCACGACTCCCACCCCATAATCAGTCGGGAACTTCATCGCAAGATAGTAAGTGGATACTACCGCACGTAGAACATGCGTGATGGGTCGACCTACTATGGCGTTGTAGGGGGAGGGAGTCGCGACTACTAGGAAGGTGTGCTCAAACTGCACGATGTTTGGCCACGTGCCGGTTTCTACAGGTATTGTGACTCGCCCGAGAGTTCTGACCTCCTCGCCATTGAACCCTACTAATGGGGTGTCTGCCGGTTTTAGGTCGCCTTGCTGTAGCTGTAACTTGTCGAACGTCTCCTTGAAGAGAATGTCGGTCGAGCTGCCCGAGTCTACCAGTATTCGCTTTACCTCGAAGTCATTGATCCACAACTTTACTACTAGGGCATTGTCGTGAGGATACTGGATTTTGCATGCGTCGTCTTCAATAAAGTATATCGGTCCTTCAAGCCGAGGTCACTTTGGCGGGTTTTCTAGCTTGCTCACCGAGGTCCTCCCGGCTGCCAAGGTACACCCCGCGATAATGGACCCGCCATTAATCATGTCAATTACCCCGCAAATCGGTCTCTCTTCTGGCAACTGTCGTGGCGGTTGCTCATTTTGCCTGTTGGTTTCTAGGGCATTCCTCTGATCTCCCTGTCAGTCTGTCTACCGATCTGTCTGTCTTCTTTCTTCACGCAAGATGAAATTCTTCAGGTATCCTTGTCGGATGAGTTCCTCGATCTCATCGCGAAGGTTCCAACAGTTCTCTGTGCTATGTCTGTGATCTCGATGAAAGTGGCAATATACATTTGGGTATCTTGCTACTGGGTCTCCTCTTAACCTGGGAGGCCATTTGACGAAGGAGGAATCCTTAATGGCCATTAGGATCTCTCCTCTTTTAGCATTCAAGGGTGTGTAGTTCATTCTCTCCACAGGAGGGGTCCTGGAGCGCCGACCTGATTTACGAGATTGCGAAAGGGACCGACTTCTGGAGTTGTTTTTTCCCCTGGTTGGTGACTTGCTTTTCTTCCTCTTCTGTCCGCCGCTGCTCGTTCCTTCACTTTCTCTCTTCCTCTTATCTGAGGGTGGGTTATCGACCTTCTGATTGATCTCCTCCTCGGTGCCAATGAACTAGTCTGCAAGCTTTAGGAACTCAGTAACGTCCTTCGGTTTGTTTGCTACTACATGCCATTTAAACTCCTTGTGGGTAATTCCCTTCTTGGCTGTAGTGAGTCTCATTGCCGGGTCGAGATCCGGTATCTGCAGGCAAGTGTCATTGAAGTGTTTGATGTAGCTCATGATCGATTCTCCTTCCCTCTGAACTACATTGAGAAGGCTTTCCTGGGACTTCAGACACTTTTTGCTGGTGATGAAATGTGCAGTGAACAAGTCAGCGAACTGTGACCAGCTTTTGATCGATCCCGGCGTGAGGTTTCGGTACCATGTTCGAACTACCCCTTTAAAGGTAGTAGAGAAGGCTACACACATGCAAGACTCATCAACCCTAGTTAGGTGCATCTGTCCACATGGTCGTTAGGATTGAAGGACCCGTCGTACTTGTCTAATGGGGGCATCTTGAAGTCTTTTGGCATTAGGGCCGCCAAGAGCTCGGGAGACAGGGGAGACGACCTGCAAAGTAGTGGAGGAGCGGCCTTTGTAGCCACCGAGCTCGCTTCTTCCTTCCCTTTGGTTTGCCCTTCTTGTTGGCTTGGCTTCACTAGTAGGTTGTTCTAAGCCGAGGTATGGTGTGTCTTGTGACGTCTTTGCTGTTGTTTTTTCACTGGCTCGGCGTTGGTGTTACTGACTTCGGTTCGATCTAGTACTACGGTCCTGTCGCAAGGCAGATCCTGGTTTCTCAAGAGATTCTGGGGCTGACTATCATGGGGGATGGAGAGGTCCTGTCTTGAGTTCTCACCTTGAACCCTGAACTGGTTATCTGCTCACGAACCATCGTTCTCTTGATGTGAGTGCCGAGGCGGATTCAGTTGACTATCTCTGGACCTATTCTTGAGATTTCCTTACAAGGCTGATGGAGTGTGTTGATTGTCTCTCCTCCCTCGGGGTGAGACCTGACTCCTGAGAGGAATCAGTACTTGTGAGGTCTCTTCGCCCCGATGAGGGGATCGGTTGATGTTCTGGTTAACTCCAAGGCGATTCGGATTCTGGCTGTGATGGAGCCCTGGGTGCCGAGGTGGAACCGGCTGCTGATTTGGCTGCAGTGGAGGGAACTGGTGTTGATATTGCTGGTAGAGGTAATATTATTGGTGCTGCTGAAACTGCTGGACCTGCTGCATTTGGATCTGAATGGCCTGGATGCACTAAACAAGGTCGTGAAACTGAGAATTCCCCACTCCAGGAGGAACCACAGAGGGCTCAGAGAAAGTTGCGCCTACCACCGGGGGAAGCGGGGCACTCACCTGTGCGGTGCTCGGTAGTGCAGTTAATGATGGGACTCCAGATGTTGTGAGCGGAATGGTGAACTGTCCGATGCACACCGTAAGAGCTTGGGGAAAGGTTGGTTGCTGGGCTTGCCCCTTGGTGGTGTTCATCTCGATGCTTTTCCCGGTGTGGTTGGAGGATGCCATTGAAGTTGAAGTTGCAAAGAGGTAGGAATGACCTTTTGATCGCTTCCCACAGACGACGCCAATTGATGGTGTGCGATCTGACTACTCCTAGCTGGAGGACGATCCGGACTCCAGGTGGACAGCGAGCTGGATTGATCTGCAAAACAATCTATCATAGAACCTGGGGTGGCTAACCCGGCGAGGTTGCTCCGATGCTTAAGTTAGTATGCTATAAATGCGACCTGAGTGCTTGAGAGCTGGAGAGTAGAGTAATCACGTGTACCTTTTCCTTGAGGTTCCCGTCTTTATATACTGGAGTAATCGTGGGTCTCACAAAAGAGCTCCGGGATTTCCGAGGTGTGGAGATAGGGTTCGTTCCGCTTCCGAAGGAGCAGTATGTAGATGAGGCTTATCATTTCACTTCTGACTCTAGCAGAGCTGGGATGAGTCCTCATTGTGATTTCAAAAAAGTCGGGATTTGTTAGCTCATCGTGATCTCAAGAGATTCAGGATCTATTGGAGAGACCTCTGGAGTCGGTTACGTGGAGATTTTGGTTGTTAGCCCCGAGGTGATACTTCGATTCTTTAGTTTCGAACTGGATTGGATGCCGAAGTGCCTCGACGTCGAGGTGAGTTTGGGCTGATACAAGTAAATCATGTATTCCATTTTCATCATCGATAAAAGTAATTATTATCTTCACATTTATTTTTGTTTAATATGGTGAGCATATAACAATTGAATTGTATCAAAATTCTTTATACAAAGCTTATATTTTTCTTTGAGTTTATATATATTTATGTATATATATGTATTTAATATTCATTACTTAGTTATGACATCATAGATTGACTCATTTGACCTAGAATGTTAAACCATTGACCTACCTACTATTTAGATATGAAAATGGTTTTATTTTCAATTTGGTTTTAAATTTTGCATTTCATTTATATCATTGATAAAATAATTATTATTTATCATACTTATTTTTATTTATATTATTAGTATATAATATTATAGGCGTGCCCAAAATTGTTTCATATTTTTGTGTACTATTCTATTTAAAAAATTATTTTTAATTATACATCATGGGTTAACCTGTTTGACCTGAAAGGTTGAACCACTAACCCACCCCGTAAATAGGAAGATGGTTTAATTTTCCATCGGTTTTAAGTTATATATTTGATGTCCATCATTAATAAAATTATGTCTATTTTATCATAGTTGTTTTTTAATATGACAAATATATAATAATAGAAATGTGTCCCATTTTTTAAAATTTTTTTTTCTATATTTTTTGTTGTATTTATTATATTTATAAATTTGTATTATTTATTTATGACGCCATTAAATTATCCATTTGACCCAAATGGTTGATGTACTTACCAACGACCTAGATGGAAAATATGAATTCATTTATAGGTTTATTTTAAAAATATAAAATTTCATTCTATTAATAATCATTGTGTATGGATTAGTGAAATTTAATGATGATAAACAAAAGTATTTTTTATATTTCTAAATTTGTATTTTTTATTTATGACATCATGAAATTATCCATTTGACCCAGATGGTTGAACTACTTACCCACCACCTAGATGGAAAATATTTCATTTTTATATTTATTTTAAACATATAAAATTTCATTATATTAATAATTATTGTGTATGGATTTATTAGTAGAATTTAATGATGATAAACAAAAGTATAAACATTTGATTCAATGAGAGAGAATGTGATTTTTTTAATGACTTAAATGTGAGGCTTAATGAGATGTAATTGAATGTACTTAATGGTATTCTTTTAATCACATTTTCTACCATTTCAATGGAGATGAACTAAATTCAAGAGGATGGGTATTTTAGTAAAGAAATTTTCCAAAAGCTAATACCTCCTCATTCACACTTTTATAAGTAGTATGGATTATTGGAGAATTAAACTATTGTTATTTTATTAGAGATTATACTATTAATTTAGCTGAAATTAAGAATGCTCATAGATCGATTCGATTTAGTTGTAGGTTGTTTGGCCAATTAAATCGACCTAATCAGGTTGGGGAGTTGGTCACTTGAAATTGACTATCCATTTGTGAAAACCAGGCCACTCGGGTTGTATCAATTTTGGTCAATTTTTTGTTTAGCTACTTGGTTTAAAAGATTTAAACTTAAAAAATCAAATTTAAATAAAAAAATAGTGGGATTATTCAATAATAAATCTACAAATTAAATTTATGATATAAAATATGTTAGACTAAGAAATATGGGAATTTTCCCACTTTCCTATATTAAAAAATTATATTTAAAATAATAGTCAATGGTCAAGTCATTCGGCTTTGATTGGTTTACAAATGGCCATAGTGAAAGTAATCCAACCTGGTTAGGCTGGAAAATTATTGAACCATAGTTCATCGGAAATACTAGAAAATCGACCAACTCAAGTCGATTGATCAAGTTGGTCAGTTTCATTAGTTTGATGAACCACCATATCTGAAATTAATTATTGTTATTTTTGTATTGAAAAATAATTATTAAAAGTAGTATATAAAATATAACTAATTATTAATCTATATTGCTTATAAAAGAGCGAATGCCCCTTTTTTATGGAATTTTCATTGGACGTTTTTTATCCCCCTTACCTAAACATACAATGGGCATAAAGAGGGCATATATGTCATTTACTCCCATTTTAGAAACAGTCTAGAAACTGCCAATTTAGAACTATTCAGAAACTGCCCATGAATTATAAATAGCTTTCTTAGAGATAATGCCACATGCAAATGCACGTACATGTTTACTATTTTAAAAAGTTAAAATGCAAAACAATTGTCTACTATTATGTGCTTTTATTGTTTAGCTTTCACTTAACCCTATACATAATAAATATTATTTAATTTACTCAAAAAATAAAATAAGTGTTTTAAAAATCGACTAAGAGGATGAATAATTTTGCCTCTAAGTAACGAGTCAACAATTAAATTATTCAAGTTGGACAAATCAAACCATGGCACATCATTCATCTGTATACGTATACTATGGTATAATATAATTACATTTTGTGTGTATATATTATTTTAGGTTCAATTTGTACATTTTGATTATAAGTTTTATTTTATTTTTATAAATAGAAGTCAAAAATTGAAAATTTAGGCCAAAAAATGAGTTTTTTTTTTTATTTGTATAGCGGGGTTGCAAAGATTGTAAAAAGTTACCCTAAATAAAAAAAAGAAAAGAAATTAAGAATCACCCCAATTAGACATCTGAGCACAAAGTTAAGTCCTTTAGAAGTTTTTAATACATTGTATATTGCAACCCATGTTCCGATGACTATATCAAAAGGGTCAATGGTTCAACTGCCTAGCCTAGGTTGAAGGGTTTTGACCAAATCAATGGTTTTTTTTTGACAAAAAAGAAATATGGTTGAGCGATGTTTTAATGGTTTAACCATCTAAGTCAATGACAACTTGAAAACATTGAATAAAACATCATAAAAATTATAATCAATTTGAAACAATAAAAAACAATTAACCATAATAATAATAATTTATTAAACCACTTAAACAAGATAGGATGATTATTAATTATTATTGATAACAATATTTTTATTAATATAATACAAATAAATAAATTAATAAAATGTATTAAGATAAATTAAAACTAGTATACATTTAAAATTAGAATAAAACTAATACAAAATTGTATAGAAATTATTAGTTTTATAATTATTTTTTACTAACGAACTTAAATTTCATTTGAAAACAATAATTTAATTTAATAAGGATTAATAAGAATAAAAAATATTAAAATTTTATTAACCTTAAATATAGTTTAGTTAATTTAAAATCAACTTAAATTATATTTAAAAATAGATAAAATTATAAAACCTTATTAGGTTTTCTAATAATCATATGAACCTCCATTATAGATGTTTTTACCTTAACAAAAGGCCTCCCATATTGTTTTGGAAAAAGGTGCAAATATTTTCCTTCTGCTAGCATTTGAAATAGAAAATGTTGATGTAATGCATTACTTGTTGTCTAAATACAAAATTTACTCTCAACCAACTTTGTTCAAAAATAATTACAAACCAATAAATATTTTGGTAAAAAAATATATATTGCATGAAAATAATACACAAATAATTACAAACCATCAACTTTTTCAAAATTAATAAAAAGTTTAGCATTAAGGTACAAAAATAATACATGTTATTTAGAGCATAGGAAATTAGCAATTCTCACCAATGTGCAACTTGATTTGTTATCGAATAAACTAGACATAACCCAAAAAACGCTTGAATTAGACTTAGATGAACACCATTTAATTGAAAAAATGTCATAAATCTCCATTCTCACTTGTTTTTAATAAAAACCATGCATGGCATGTGCCTTGGCTAGTTATTTGATTACAATACACAAAATAACATATAAACTATCAATTACCCTTCAACTAAAAATATATCTTTAAAAACATCATTACATTCATCACCTAATGCATATATTTACATGTATTTTAACAGTTTACAAAGATTTGACCTAATACAATATCCCAAGGTTTTAAAAAACTGGATCGGACACAAAACTGTTATGGGAATTGGTTCTTGGGTTGAATGGTTCAACCATCTTGCTTAAAAGATTAAAAAAAATTTAAAAATAAATCTATACTACTTTAAAAAGTACGAATAGCCTCAAAAATATTTATGGAATTTTTTGAGGACAAAAGTTACCCCTTTATATTTAAATTTATTGATAAAAAATAAGGGCAAATAGGTTAGTCAGTTATTAATATTAAATGAGTTGAAAAGAGATAAATCTAAGGTATTCAATTTATTCAATTCCCTCTCATTGAATCCAACATTTGAAGATATTAACTTGTATTCACCTTCACTAAATCATATATTTAAGGCATTTTTGTTTATTCTCATCATTAAATTATATTAATTAAATCCATACATAATAAATTAATAATTCTAATACCATAAAACTTGTATTTTTAAAATATACCTGAAAAAAATAGTGTTTTTTTTAAAGAAATATGAGCTACACAAGCCTAGGGTAACTTAAAAAAAGAGTGTTTTCATCTAGGTGGTGGTAAGAAATTAAACCATTTTAGATCAAATGGGCCAATCCGTGTTGCCACAATTAAATGATAAAATTCAAAAATAAATAAAATGCAATATATATATATATATAAATTAAAAAATTGTGAACATTTTTAACATTATATATTCAACATATTAAACAATAACAAGGATAATAAATAAGAGATGTTTTTATTAATGATTGAAATGAAATATAAAACTTAAAACCAATTGGAAATAAAATTATTTTTCTATTCTCTCTCATTAAATTTCATATTTAAGGTATATTCTCTCGTTAACTCATATACTTAAGATATATTTCTCTCATCATTAAATTTTGTTAATTAAATCCACAACATGAATTTTAATATTATAAAAATAAATATTTTGAAAAGTAATTTGAAAACAAAACCATTTTCTCCCCTCTTGGCGGTGGATAAGCAATTCAACATTTGGGGTCAAATGGGTTAATAAATAATACTAAATTAAATAATAAAACAAAACAAATTAATATATAATATAAACAAGAAGAATTGGGCATATCTTTGATATTGTATATTTGTATATTTACTATAGAAAACAAAAATAAGTATGAAATGTAAATGATGAAAATGACATGTCAAGCTTAAAATCAACCTAGAAATGAAATTCTATCATCGTTAAATAATAAAAATTTAAAAAATTAAAAAACAAAGAATCACACAAATAAAAAAAATAGAAAAAAATTTGGGCAAATACATAATGTTATATATTTATAAAAGATAAAATATTGGTACATTTCTAATATTATACATTAATTATATTAAACATAAATAAGTATTATATATAATAAATTATTGTGAATGATGAAAATGTTAGACCTAGAAATCAAACTATTTTTCTTTTTGGATGGTGGGTTAGTGGTTTGGGTCAAATGGATTAATTGATGATATGATAGTTAAATAATAAATCTTTAAAATATAATAAAAAAGTACAAGTAATAAAAAGAATATAGATTAATTATATTAAACAAAAAATAATTGTGATAATTAAAAATTATTTATATAATGTAGATGAAATATATAATTTAAAACTAAATCAAAGCAAAGCTATTTTCTTATATAGATGGTCAATAAATGATCTAACTTTTTAGAGAATGTCATAATAGAATAATAAATATTTAAAAAATATAACAAAAAATGAAAAATACTGAATTTTGATGAAAAATATTTGGAAACATTTCTAATATTATATATTCATCATATTAAATAAAGAATGTTAAAATAAAAATTATTTTTACTTACGAATAAAATTGAGTAATAATAATAATAATAATTGTTATTAGAATTTAAAATTTTCATGTACAATACACATGCATATTACTACAAGCACTCAAATTTATTTTTAATTATATTATTATTTTTGTTAATTTTCAATTTTTATATTAACTATGTTATATCTAAAATTCAAGTAATTAATATAAATTTTTTTTTTTCACGTATAATACTATAAAACAAAAACGGCCAAAAATTTTAGGCCAAAAAGCGATTTTAGGTAGAAAGCATATCCTATCCGTATTCATACGGATTATAAAGTGGCAAAATCTTTACCCGCCCAAAAACCTGTTTTTTCGAGAAAAAAACGCCGCATTTAAGTGGGTAGGGGCGGGTACTAGGGTAGAAATTGCATCCCTATTAATAACCATTATCTTATCAAGTCTGGGGCCGTTGGCCGAGGTCATTTTTCCTGCCCGTCTGAGTGAAGTTATACGAGAGGCGGAAAGGGAGCGCGAGCTAAGAGAGATGGCATGGAGGGGGCATCTATCTCGGAATCTGAAGGAGCTTCGGATCCTGTTCTGCCAAAGTTCGCTTGCAAGTGCTACTACCAGGTTTTCCTCCTCTTCTTCTTAGCCTTTTATCGGAATTTCATATTTTCTTTATTATTTATAAATTACTATTACTTCTTATTTAAGGAAAAAAAGAAGAGAACTTCAATACGATCTTGATCATTCCGATCTGGCCAATTATGCATTTTCAATGCGTTCCTCCTTGAATTACGGAATTATTTGAATTTGGTACAGAGAGTTTGTTCAAAGGAATTACAAGGACTTGAAGACACTGAACCCCAAGTTCCCAATCTTGATTCGTGAATGCAGCGGTGTCCAGCCTCAGCTCTGGGTCAGATTCGGTAAGCCATCTTCTTCGTAGATGTATTGTATGCACGAGACGAGATTTCACGAGATTCTTCATTATTTATTTTAACCCAAATAATTATTAAACAAAACCTATAAAAAGATTTACATTATTTTTCTATTCTTGAAAGGTGAAGATGCGGAAAAACTTGAAAGCTCTTAATCTTAGATGTCCTTATTTAGTATCTGGTTTAGAAAGATGGGTATCCCTACTATCATAGACGTTTGTATTTTTTCATTTTGTCAAGGGAAATCCGCTTGACCTTCATTTCAGCAGTTGACGCATAGATGGTAGGGCTTTACTTGAGTGCGTGACCTGCAAGAAAAGGAGGATGCATGTATGTCCTGCAATATTTTGGATGATATCTTTTTCTTAACCATTCCTGCAATATCTGAATATAGCTCAAGGAGGATGCATGTATGACCAGTGACGATATGGTAGCTCTGGGCTTTGCAGATTGCTTGCCAGGCGTCACTTGTATTCTAATAACTTCTATAATTATTCCCTATAATCTCTATAATTGTTACCCCTCTCTCAAATAACTCTTTTATTTAATGCTACATTAAACATGCCTTAAACTAACTCCTCTATTCAATGCTACGTTTAATCAATATTCATATTCAAATTCGAATTTACCATATGTCATTAAATATGCCTTAAATTAATTCCTTTATTTAATGCTACATTTAAGCAATATTCAAATTTGAATTGATCATATGCATCAAACACACCTTAAACTAGCTGTAAAAACTATAAGTGAGAGGATTCCAACCCTAGTCATTAGTTTCTAATGATCACAAGTCTACTATTAAGCCGTATTATAGCTACTTGTCATAGACATGCATTTAATTCCTAAGTAAATTCTCTCTTCTTAAGGAATGTTTGGTAATAAATGCTAAATTTGAGCAAAGGTGCCAACCAGCTGGTTGGTAAGGTCTCTTGCTGTTTGTAGCGGAGACTTGGGATCAAGTCCTACCTTCACCTGGGTTGGGGGGGTTATGGGTTTGGTGTTGGATACCCCCCATTTTGTAGCCCTTCAAAAGAAATAAAAAAATAAATAAATGATAAAATTGATTATTAAAATTTATATACCAATAAAAAAGAAATAACAAATTATATTGATTTTATGAAAATTAGTAAATTAAAATTTTAATTGTTTCATCGTTTTCAGCAAATATCAAATGTGTTCCAATGTGTTACAATGTATATAAACCATTAAAATATGATTTTTTATGTTTAAATAACTCATTTATAGTCATATAAAACTTATATTTATTATTATTAATATATTTTTTATGATTTATTTAAATTTCCTAGTATATCCATGCTTATCTTGATTTTTCGTCGGTATCCATGCGTATTCAAAGAGTATCTCAATAAATATCTTAAAATTGCCCTACTGATACATGACCTTGATGGGGTATAGTGAAGAAAGAATTGATGGAGATGTTTATGGAGCTATGGAGGGAGAAAGATCGAAAAATTGGCAAATGCAACCTTCATTTCTCTAATTTTGAAGATTGATGGAGCTGTCAAAATTAAGGATTTCAGACCTATTAGTTTAACCCTTGTAGCAGAGCTAATAGTTCAACCTTTAAAGAATCACCTTCCCCTAAACGTCTTGAGTACATAGCCAATACTTTGCTTGAGGAATCTCTGATCACACCACCAATGCCTGCCATACCCAGGTTTTCTATTGAGCTCCCATAAAAGTTCAGTTTAACTTTGTTGGGACCTGGGGGCTTCCACTCCATCACCTTTCCTTATTTCTTCTCAGCAGTGTGTGCCACTTCATTCCATGCTCTTACTATATCAGTAATCGAGAAACTTTGAAAGAGCTGAAGTGATTTCACCTAGTGTGCAACTTTTATCTCTATGGCCTCCACTAGATCTTCTTAGATGGGGTGTTAATTGCAAGTGAGTGTTTGGATGCAAAGATTAGAAGTGGGAGGAGGGGGGTGATTTGTAAAATTGATATGGAAAAAGTGTATGATCATGTGGAATGGGGTTTTCTAAAAGTTCTGAGAAGAATGAATTTTGGGGAAAAGTGGAGGAGTTGGATGTTTGTTTGCATGTGTGCGTTTCTTCAGTTTCTTTCTCAGTGTTAGTGAATGGGATTTCCACAAAAATTTTCAATGCATCTTGGGGTTTGAGGCAAGGAGATCCTCTTTCCCCATTCCATTAGTATTTGTGCTAGTAGCGGAAGTGTTGAGTAAGTTGGTAAATAAAGGGGTGGAAGCAGGAATAATTAATGCCTTCAAGGTGGGAAGAGACAGAATGAGTATTTCACATCTACTATATGCGGATGTTTCCAATTGATTTTTTTAGATGCTTCAGTGGAGCAAGCGTTAAAGTTAAGAGGTAACACCACCGAAGAGGCACGAGCTGTTACCTCTTCAGAAAGGTATTACATCAAAATAAAACAGAATTAACCATAAATAAAATTACAAAGCAGCCTAAAATAGCTGCTCCCTTGTAGGCCCCTGCTTAGCTAACCCATCCGCTAAGGTGTTTGCTGATCTTCCCACCCATAGAGAGGTAATAGTCATATTTCTTGTAAGCCAGTTTACTCTCCTTAATAAATCTCTGTGTTGCCACATGGCTGAAGCTGGGTCTTTCAACCATCCCACCACAATTTGAGAGTCTCCTTCAACTACCAAGTGCTGAACCCCTAATTGTTCTGCAATCTGAATACCTTGTATCGCCGCTAAAATCTCAGCTCTATTAGAGTCTCCTATTCCCACGGGGCCTGCGAACAAGGCTAATATGTTGCTCTCCATGTCTCTCAGCACCCCTCCTATCCCCGATGGGCCTGGGTTTCCTTGGCTGCTGCCATCAAAGTTCAACTTTACCCATCCTTCAGGCGGAGGGGTCCACACTACAGATTCCCTGTCCTTGTATGGCTGTTAGCCACCACTACCCAGTTTCTCCAAATATCATCAAAGAAAAAGGTATGAAAGAAATCCAAAGTTCTCAACCAGTGAATGACCCTAGTCAATATACAATCCTCAACGGCTTGAATGCTTCTTTTTTTTTCTTTGAAAATCCTTGCATTCCTTTCTTCCCAAATTGTCCACAATGCAACTGCTCTAATACATCTCCACATCAATTTCCTTTTTTTGTAGGGCACACAAAAAAGGAGGGATCGAACAGTTGGCTTAAGTCTGTGGACAGATTCCACCTACACCCAAATAAAGAGAAAATCCAACTCCAAATAGCTCTAGAAAAGGAACAAGATACAAGTAGGTGGGAGCAATCCTCACCATTAGCCCTGCAAAGTACACACCAGTTAGGGGATAAACACATGAAAGGCCTTTTCCTCTGCAAGAAATCCAAGAAAACACCTCCCAGCAAGAGTGTAATGATGGGTCTAAAGATCAATCTCAGCAAGAGTGTAATGATTGGAGTGGGTGATATTCAGCAATTGATGCTTGAGGAGTGTGCTGATTAGATGGGTTGTCTGATTGGTGAGTAAGTGAGTTTCCTTTCACTTATTTGGGATTCCCAATTGGGGCAAGGGCGGTGGATTCATCTACTTGGAAGCTAGTTCTGAATATGCTATAATGGAGATTGGCCGTCTGTAATGGGAAGTAATTGTCTTTTGGTGGAAGGATCGCAATCATAAATAGTGTGCTTTCCAACCAATTGATTTATTATTTGTTCCTCCTTAAGCGTTCACATTGGAGATAGAAGAGATTGAAAAGCTTCAAATGGAGTTTTTGTGGAGTTTGAACTTGGAACATAAGAAATTTCATTTAGTAAAGTGGGATTGGGTTTGTAGGGCAAAAAAGAGAGCATTGAGGATTAGGAGGGTGGCAACATTCAAAAAGCTTTATTGGGTACATGGGTTTGGAGATATGGGAGGGAGATGGAAGCATTGTGAAGGAGAGTGGTGGCCTGCAAATATGAGGTAGTGAATTTTGGGTGAGATTTAAGGTAAGTGAAGTCATCTTATGGGGTTAGTGTGTGGAAAGGCATAATGAAATACTACTCCCTGGTGCAACCGTTGTTGTCTTGGAAGGTGGGGAATGGATCAAGCACCAGATTTTGGGAGGATGAATGGTCAAAGGTGGGGAAACTTTGTGATCTTTGTCCAAGGCTGTATAATTTGAGTAGGAAGGGTTTGATATAATCTCACAATGCTATGAGGTAAGGCAAGGGGTGGTGGTTTGGTGTCCTTATGTTTTTTAGAAGACTGCTGCTGGATTGGGAAGTCAATGAGTGCATGAGGTTGCTGGCCAAGCTACAAAGAGTAGAAGTTGATCCAGGGGGTGTAGATGCTAAATGGTGGAAGGAGTGTATATATATATATATATATATATATATATATCGTTTAGATCTTTTTACAAAGCTTTGGCAAGAAATCAGGTGGAAGCTACCTTAGTCAAAGGTGTTTGGGGAAATCTAGTTCCCCCAAGAGTGGAGGCTTTTGCATGGCTGGTTTCAATGGATTGTATTCTCACTCAAGGTAAATTGAAGAAGAGAGGATTTCATTTGTCAAATAGATATTTGCCGTGCCTCTCAGAGGAATAAAAATATTTTTGCTTCCTGGTAAGATCCATCTTTTCAAGAGGACTTTGGGGCTATTTCTTCCAATTAATTGGAAGGTTGGTCACCTGATGATCCAAAGGAGATTTTTGAGCTTTGGCCATGATTCAATGGAGACATCAAAGCAAAGATTTTATGGAGCAGCATTCCTTTTGCTGTTTGTTGGGAGATTTGGAAAGAAAGGAATAGAAGAATTTTTGAAGGGAAGATGAAGAGGAAGGAAAGGTTGGGTTTAGTTATTGGAGCTATGCTTATAGAGTGGATGCTAATTCTTCCAGAATTTGAAGGCTTTTTAAAAGAGAAGATTTTGGTTCAAGTTTTTCAATTACTACGAGTTTGAGTTAATGTAATTTGTTTAAAAAAACACTCCAAAGGAGAATTTTATGCTTTGACCAAGATTCAATGGAGAAATCAAAGCAAAGATTTCATGGAGCTGCATTCCTTTTGTTGTTTGTTGAGACTTGGGAGATTTGGAAAGAACAGAATAGTAAGAATTTTGGAAGGGAAGATAAAGAGCAAGGTAAGGTTGGGTGCAGTTATCGAAGCAAAGCTTATGGATTGGATGCTGATTCTTCCAGAATTTGAAGGCTTTAAAGAGGATTTTGGTGGTTTGAATTTCTGGGTTACTATGAATTTCAGTTGATTAACTTGTTAAAAAAAGACTTGAATGGTTTTTCCATTGTTTCTTATTTTTGGTTTTGGGTGGGTGACACCCTTTCACCAAATCTTTTTGCATGTTTAATAAATTTCTTTATTTATTTATCTTAAAAAAAAGATAAGCTGGTTCTTAGCGGCATGAACATCCACAGGACCACAATATGAAATTTGTTCCTTGTGGAATGGAAGAGAGCAGAAGCAACCATTTATTCTTTTACTGCAGTTTCAGTAGCCAGGTATGGAGTATTAATTTAGCCATTTTTGGGGTGAATTGGCTCGAGTCTTTACTGGAAACGTTTCAAGGGTGGTATCTGCCCAACTTGAGCAGAAGGGTATGCCGGTATGGTGGTATTGGGGCCGGCTGTGGACGTTATGGATGGAAAGAAACTATAGAGTTTCTGATAACAAACAAGCATCTATAGAACATAGTTTTCAAGGCGCCAAGGTGAGGCTAGGCGGCTGGGGGCACCTTGTCGCCTAGTCGCCTAGGTGTTTATGTTAAAAACAGAGATCCTAGGGTAGTTCCCTAGGTACCATAACCATATTTCTTTAATAATTATTCATGATTTTCATAGGAAAAGCATAAATTTCATATTAAAGTATAGAAAACCAACATGTTCATGAGAAGAAAAGGAAGAAGGAATATAAAATTCAAAAAATATAGGGGCTGAACCCCTATTTTTGTTATAGGAAAAGAAGAAAATAAAAAGTATTGGTAGTGGTAGTAGTAGAAGAAGAATATATGGAAGAGGAAAATGTGCTGATTAGATAAAATTTGTAGTTCTTCCTTATTGGTTCAGGTTCTTAAGTCTTTGAGGGTTACAGCATTTAGCAATGTTTGTGTTGATTAAACCCTAATAAATAAGAAAATAATAAAAAGAAATTAGTATATAAACACACAAATGATTATTTTAGTTTAATAATGTCTATTTTATAATTATAATCTCAATAAAGAATGAATAAAAAAGTATTTATAGTAGGAAGTAGAAAACCGCTAGGCGATTAGGCGAGGCGAGCCTCAAAAGGGTGCCTTGTCACGTAGGTGGTGCCTTGACAACTATACTATTGAAATGGTTTTGAGAAGGGTGAAAGCATCTGTAGAGATTCCTGGCTTGAAATCCAAAGAGAGTTTAAGGTGTGTGCAGCCAGAATTTTTTCTTTTTAATTTTTGCTCT
Organism: Nelumbo nucifera; assembly: GCF_055504915.1. Taxonomy (NCBI): domain Eukaryota; kingdom Viridiplantae; phylum Streptophyta; class Magnoliopsida; order Proteales; family Nelumbonaceae; genus Nelumbo; species Nelumbo nucifera. The sequence continues at coordinate 681,616 of NC_142652.1, read as the reverse complement.
TCTGAACTTTGTCAAAATTAATGAAATATTTCTTATGGTCACAACCTTTGGCATTGAGCAATGCTAGAATGGCTAATCATAGATTCCTTATAAAAGATCGAGATGCTTTTATCAAATATGAATTATCTTGAAACTATTGCTTCAGCTTTGTTTTTATTTCTCTAAGGTCTTCTTAGGTTGTTTGGCTTATACCCTCATTCAACAACCAATCTCATGCCATCTGCAATCTGAATTTTCCTTTATTCTGAACAGACAATGGAGTAGAAAGAGGTTTCCACTTGGAAGGCCTATCAGAAACACAGATTGTGAAGGCACTTGAGGACCTCGTCAAAGTTGGAGCAGCCCTTAAAGCCTGATGCCGCTGCTTCTTTGTTTCCTCTTAATTGAATAAATAATGTATTCTTGGAACTTTGATAGAACCACTTTCTGATTTGTTGCCTATTTGACTATGTTTTTTAGCAGGACCATTTCCAGGAAATGCTTATTTATTTCAGAAACCTCATAAATTGATGCGTAAATTACAGACAACCACCCCATATTTAGGTGGTGGTAATAGTTAGCCCTCCTGACTTTATTTTGCGACAAAGATCTCGAGTTTCTAGATTTCAAAATTTTGACCCCTTAAGCCGCAGACAAGATTGATGGTGAAAAGTATAATTATTAAATTGCCCTTTGAGACTTTAGGGCTGACAACAACAAATATGAAATATCTAAATGATGAAAACAATAATTATAAAGCACAGATTGTTCTCTGAGGGGGGTATTGATGAATTGATCATCATCAAGGTGTTCTGTACTAACGATGAGGGCTGTCCCCAGGTAGCAAAATTTTGTCCCACCCAATAAAATTTGAGCACGTCCCTCGTTTGCTTGCCGAGACTTTAACGTCGGTCCAGATTTTGTTAAATATCGTATGATCTAATATCTTGTCCATTCAAACTCTTGAGATAGATTCATTCCATCTCGAACTTCTCTCCGTCTTTTTTCTTTCTCCGATCACCTCGGGTTCCACCCCTGCTATTTCTATCATTACAGCTCACCGGATAGGCTCAGTTAGATTCAAATTCTCTGTTCTATACTTGTTCTTATAGATAAAATAATCGAAGAAAATAGAAAAGGAAAATCCTTTAATAACAAAACAATCGAAATTGCATTATGTTTCACATTAGTTCTGGAGGGCCTTCTGGTCTCAATTTGACCCAGGTTAATTTCGAAGGGAGAAAAATGATAGTTCTATGGATTTAGCTATCACTCTATCAGGATTAATTTAAGAATTATCATTGTTATCGTGGCATTTTCATTTGATATTAGATGAAAATTCATTAGGTTTTACTTTTTTTTTGTTTTTTTCAACTTCTAAAAAAACATGTTAACCATCATTCAGAATGCAAAAATGGAAGGATGACTCTGCAAAAATCGACTATTTTCCTTCTCAAGTGCTACCATTGTTGGGTTCACGGGAGATGTTGCAGTTAGGGGTGGATTTGAGTTGAGCCGAGCCGAATACTACCAGACTCGAGTTCGACTCGAGACTGTTCTACAAGGTTCGAGCTTTGCCACCCCTAGTTGCAGCGGTGGAATGATTGGCAAGTGGTCTTTGACAGTTGCAGCTGGGAAGAAGAAATGAGTTTGAGAGAAGGTTGAGCGGTTGAGAGCAGCCTCTGACTGTTGGTAGCAGTGGTCTCTGGCGGTCAGTGGAATCAGAGGTGACCGGGGAAAGAAAAGAAGACAGAGAGACGGGTTCAAGATAAAATGAATTTATCTCAAGAGTTTGGGCGGACAAGATATCAGACATCAGAGTAAATGAAATTTATTTTTTTTTTTCGAAGTCCAGACTGACGTTAAAATTTGGACACTGTTGACTCTTAGCGTCAAGCGGACTAGGGACATTTTCAAATTTGGGTGGGACAGACATGTTCAAATTTTCTGTCCCCTGGGGAGAGACGAGCAAAGTGCTGGTGGAATCCAAAAATCCATCAGGGTGTGTCACAAATAAAGTTCAGGGGCCTAAGTGTTATTATTCTAAAAGTATAGGATGCTTTCTATATCCTATTTTGATTGTTGTATGTAATAAGTGCTTAAGAATTACCGTGCACTCTCAAATGTCAAGTAAGAGCAATTTATGATCATTGTGAAATATTTTTTTAATCTTCTGCATATGTATCTAATCACACGGATCAAAATAAGTTCCAACACTCTACCAACGTAATCTGACACTATACATCTGACCATGAGACTGGGATCCACCATGTATGAGATGTGTGGTGTCTGATCATATTGGTAAGGGGTTGGAATGTGTTTTGTTGGCAGGAGATCCAGACTCGGGCATGTTCCAGTCTGTTCTGGATTGAGCATGGCAAAACATGTTTTTGTTTGGGACGAATTAATTCCAATCCATTGTTTAATTAATTATTTTTATGATGTTTTATTTGTTTTAATTAATTTTAACATTTACTTTTGATTAATTGTAAAATATAACTTATGAATAAGATACACATTTCAAATTTATGGATGCTTAATATATGGTATTGGTGCAACAGTTGGTGTTCCATTGTGACGTGAGTGATTAGAGTCCAAATTTTGGAAACAACTTCTCTATATGTGCAGGAGTAAAGTTGCGTACATCTATCCCTCCCCAGATCCTACATTGGCGGGAACATCATGCATTAGGCTGCCATTTTTGTTAATTTTATGTGTCAACACACTGAGACTATGGTACAAAACACATCATTTGTTGTGGTTCATCTCAGCACACACTACACCATAACCTACGGAAGGCATGGTGTGTTTCTGAACCATGGTTCTATGATGCACTATGCTGGTGTAGTGTGTTCTGGGATCAGCCACACTTTTTTCAACCACGGAAAATAATAAACCCTATTTTTAATCAAAGGACCAATATGGTTTGTGAATCAGAGGACCCAAATGTTGCAATTCCCAGCTGTTCCTCAACATCCCACCAAATACTTTGTTTTTGAATACATGGTGCTAAGTTGTTAATTAAAGCTCTGTAACTTTTTTTCCTCTTTTAGGAACATTTTTTTCTCTTCCTGGTTAACAAACCGCTGACTCTAATGGTTGACCGCTAAAATATTCTACCCAGACAACAGTTTCTAGGCCAATTTTATATTTTAATGTTTACTATTCTAATGGGCTAATATATTCGGACCTTGAACCATTGACCTAGAAACAGGTGGCTAAAGCGGTTCTGTTTCTATGTTGGTTTTTAAGACCTTGAAAAATATTGCTGTGCAAAACTTTCTCAACACAACAACGGTTTGCATTTTTGGCTTCTCTAGTTTGATGGGAATATGAAGAAAGCCGAGAAAAACAGTACTTCCTTGACTCTGTTTGAAGTCATCTTAATGCAAGGTCAGGCATCTACATAATTGAAAACCTATCACGTTTTATTTGAGATTTACCATTTATATGATATATTTCATATATCTAATTTGAATTCCTTATAATTGAAAACCTATCTCATTTAAAAAATGGGACCAACACCATTTAAAGTCTATATAACTAGTCTCATTTGACTTAGTGAATTAAATTAGAAAGATTTAATATGAGCCACCAATCTTTTGTAGTAAATAATTTTTTGATAGGTAGCAACATGTTTAAAGATTTGATATGAGCCACATGTCCAAGAAAAAAGCTTCTATTTGTGAATAGAAAGAACAACTCAATACTCTTTCTTGGGAGGATAAAGTGCCTCTTATTTGAAGTAGAAGCTTTCTAATTTGAGGGCTTTCCTTTAATATATCTAAAACAAAATCAATGAACTGTTGGTATTTAATGCATACATTGCAATATTTTGAACTTTGTTTGTAGCCTTGTAAACCCATTTAAATGGGCACTTTCAAATTAGCATTTAACAATCCAAATTTAACTACCATAAAGAGAATGCGGTACGCAGATTATCTTGGGGATTCTTTTTTTATTCAAAGCAAAATGTAGTTGGCACTAAAATATCTCTTTGCTATACGTTTTTCTTTACCCTTCTCATATTGAGAACATGTTATTTTCATGTAGGCCAAAAATTTTCCTCAAATTTCGAGGTGACAACAAAATCTGGACTATACTCAATGCTGTACAGAGGATTGAACTACATCTACAAGTGAGGAACAGAAAAGGACCGAACCAAAGTGTCATCCTTACAGGCAGTGTTTAAATTTTGAGCTCAACTTACTTCCAATATACAAAAACACGTTACAAGTGTCACAAGGAGTGTGGTCCTCAAGGTGGAGCACAAGTCTTCAATGTACACCATAGCCAACTAAGAGTATAACCAAGCTCACGTCAGATTGGGGATATTGCGGTGTGTGTCGGCAAATTCTCGGATTATGCGCTTCAGAATTCTTCCTCCTTTCCCTTGCATATGACCGTGATTATTTCTTTCTCCATTGCAGGTCTTGCTCTCGAGGTAATCTGATGCCGCATCAGTGAGAGCCTTTAGCCACATTGGCACTATTGTTTCTACTTCTCCTTGCTTTAGGTACTCAGCAGGCAAAGCCTGTACCTGATAAATGGTGAAGGAAGCCATTTCATTTACCATTGAAAAACAAGCACACACAGAGAGAGAAAGAGAGAGAGAGAGAGAGAGAGAGAGACCGTTGACTGTAGCCATCCATGTAATGATTCCCAAGAAAGAACCACTTTCCAGGTAGTCCTCTCACTTAGACTGCAAATTGCTGCTAACTGTTGTAAGATAGTTGCAGATTTGTGGACCTATTAAGAAAAAGAAGCAAATTAGCCCCTCAGCTATCTTGACAAGAACGTTGATGCAATAAAAGAAAATATACTATGTGTTAGTAAAATTTGTTGCTCTATAGCTATCCCTTACAGTGAAGGAACCATGCATAAAAGACCAACTATAGGAACACAATTTAAACCTGGCATAACCTCTCATTTCACTAGTCACATCGTTCACTGGGATTTTAAGATGATCTCAGATAGAAAAAGAGAAGAAAGAAAAGAATTCATCTAAATCCTGCACAATTAATCTCCAACCTTTGATGGCTTCTACCTTTTCATCCTAATTTTTTCCTTCATTTGTTTATGGGAATATTGAAAATTTAGGCATTTTGAAATGGTTGTACCCACCATCAAATATTTGTTCCAATTCATAAACGTCATCTGATTAACACTCGTTATATGAGCAGTGATCCTTACTAAAAATCTGGATATATTTATGAGCTACCTTTTCATCCTAATTTTTTCCTTCATTTGTTTATGGGAATATTGAAAATTTAGGCATTTTGAAATGGTTGTACCCACCATCAAATATTTGTTCCAATTCATAAACGTCATCTGATCAACACTCATTATATGAGCAACGATCCTTACTAAAAATCTGGATATATTTATGAGCATTGGTTTTGATACAAAGAATATATATATGCAAGAGAGAGAGAGAGAGAGAGAGAGAGGTAAATAAAATATTTACCCTTGACATTGCTGGAACACCAAGTAAAGCATATATCACATTAGATATGAGTCCCTCACCACTATGGGATATGACCTGAATTGCCATTGCACTGAATGAACCTTCGGTCATGCAAGACATGGATTCCAACAATGAGGTCAGGGCAACCTCTAAAAAACCTGCAACGTTTGAGGTGCATCCCCCCCCAAAAAAGAAAGAAAAACTAATGTTCAAAATAAACTTGAGGATTCAGGCGCATCAGGAAACATAAACAAGAAACAAAGAGCCTAATGAACAGGACAAATAGGAAAACTCAAAGACCAATATGCATATTCAGATGTCATCATTTACACCTACAAAGAGTTCATAGGAGCATAAGAACTGACAATGTATTTAGCAAGTACATTACTTGATTAAGATTTGTGGGTAGATACAACAAATCTTGCCAACCCTGCCTTTTAATTGCTAACTTCCATAAGATGCAAACAAGTATATAGATCAACAAGTCTGATAGTCAGGTCATACACTGGTTACATGGTAGACCTATGGAAAATATATACAATTTAGTGGAACTATAACCATGATGAAAAGTAGCTTGGACAGTCTAATTGGAAACTAAAGTAGAAAATCAATTAAGCCAACTCAGCAGTAGACTCCAAACTAACAACAACCTAAATGCAAAGATAAAGGGTTCAGATATTGGTCCAAGTCATGAGAGCTCAACTCAGTCCTAAAGACCACCTACTAACTCTTACAACCAACAAGAAAGGAGTTATGGAGGTGGTGGTTCATGAACTACAGGGATGACAACAATAAGGACATGCATCAAGTCAATGCTGGGCAAGACAAGTGAATTAAGCTACCAATGAGCATGAAAAGGAGCACTATGGTGATGATGCAAAGGATATGGACGTCTGCCTGAACTTGTCAATCAAATGGAAGAAGATGTGGTTCAAGAAGACTATGATGCACCCATATTAGTAGTGAGACACATTTTTGTAACATGACCATTGACAGCAGCATTTGCAATATTTTGGTGCCTCAAGAGATGGTAACAAAGTTTGAATTTGAAAATCCAACTCCATTCAAAGTCTTATCATACTAAAGTATGGTTAAAAAAGGGGAGTTGATGTTTCTACATTGAAATGTTACTTTTCATATTAGGAATAAATACAAGGATGAAGTAATGTGTTACTATGGGTTCAAACTGTGATCCCAGAAACTCCAACTTTTGTATCTATGACTCCTAATTGCTAGTGATGGCAGTTTCATCCACATAAACAATCAAGACTGCTATTATATCCATATCTCTATTAACAAAAAGAGTATGATTGACTTGGAATTGCTTAAATCCTTGGAATATCATTTTTTTGTCTGCTCTCTAGCATCTTCAGCTACTAAAAAAAACCAAGGTACTATCTCATACAGCAATGGAATTGCCAAAGCATGTTTGGGGAAGGCTTACAAATTGGGCAGGTCAAATTCAAGGGCCTGAATTTAAATCTTCTAGCTTCAAGCTAAGCCTAGGTCTGAAAGTGAAAAATCTTGAGCCAAGCTTGAGTTAAGGCCTCAGATAGCCCAATCCCAACACAAGCTTGCCCGAAGCCTGGTCAAGCCTGCCCCAGATGCAGCCCTAGTTTTGGATGGTTTATTTGCTAGGAGCTGTTGAAAATGATGGTCCTCATGACCTGCTTAGCATTACTCGTTCAACAGTTTTCTTAAACAATCCCGTTTGACAATGACAAATTGAAGAGTCAAGGGTCTAGAAGAGTAGGGCAGACCAAAAAGGACAAAGTAATGAGGAATGAATTACAGGACCATAATTTAACAATTTATATGGTTTCTAAACTAGGTTATGAACTTGTGATAGTAGATCCAAGCAACTTTCAATTGCCTGGAAAAGTTACTGTTGGATATTCAAAGATTTATTAGAGGTGATGGCAATAGCATTCCTTTTTTGAGATTTCAGCAAGTCTTTTTTTTTTTTCCTTGAGGTGTGGCTACAACTCCACTGGGAGTAAATTTTAGGGTTTAAAAAAGATTTAATAATGGATATGACACTGAACAGAGTTGAATAGTGGAACAGTATTCAAATTCATACCCCATATAGATGAGACAAAGCTTAGTTGAGTAAAATCCTATATGGCATAACAGATTTTCATTTCAAACTATTCCTCCTATAATTAACAAAACCATACACAAGTCAATTTCTTGATATATTATACTTACAGGACATGTATGACATGGCTGCTAATGCTGCCCCACGATGCATGGCTGTGCAACATATAGCTGCCTTCTGGAAGGAAATTTCAAGAAGAGAACCAGAAGCAGCCAGTATTTCCTGGAAGGATGTATACAACCATCTGATAAGCATTTTTTTCTTAGGAGAAAATTGATAAAAAGAAATACTTAACTATAAAAATGAGCATTGTTCCTTTCAACAAATTACTTATTTCTCAAAAGAAGTGATGGGCAAAGGATTAGGAATGTATAGGAGAACCTACTGATTGGAAAAAAGTAAAAGGAAAATTTTAGAACCTTGGGGCAGACACGAACAAACATAGATGCAAAGGCAGTGTAGGCCTCGACCAAATCGGGCTCTTGATCACAAATGTATGAAGAATTTAGAGCCATTATTGAAGCCGCAGAAGTGAACCTTTGAAAGGTGCTAACATATAAAGGTCCATACTCTTCTCTATGACCGAATTCTTCAATAACAACAGCAGCTGATAGAAATTGGTTTCCCAAAGAGAAGACAAGGGATCAGTGAAATGCATTGAATCATCACATGAACATTTAAGAATATAAAAGAAAACCTTATTGCAAGCATGTTACATAGTTATAGGCTCATGTATCATAACTAATTCTTTCAGAACAAAGCACAACACCAGTGGATACAAGCAAAGAAAAGGTGAACACACAATTCGAGGGAAAATGCATGCATTTGTTCTTGGCAAGTGTTTAGAGATGTCAACGGATCTGGTTAATGGTAAACATGGCTCAGTGTTCTAAAAGTGAAAGGGCCTTTTTGCGCTAAGGTGTGAGGTGTGCGCCTTTTCGAAGCAAGGTGCAAAAATTTTTGAAAATTCAAAAAATATGCAAAAAATTGCAAAAAATATTAAAATAATATTAGTTTAGAAAATTTAAACTTAAACTTTAAACTACATATTTTAAAATTTCTATTGGCTTAATTAAAATATACAATAAAACATGTGTTAGATAGTATATGTCGTCAGCTCCAACCATAGTTGTCAAGGCGATGCCTAGGCGACAAGGCGCCCTTTGAGGCTCGCCTCACCTAATCGCCAAGCAGTTTTTTACTTCCAACTATAAAATACCTTTTTGTTCATTCCTTTTTGAGATTATAATTATAAAATAGACATTATTAAACTAAAATAATCATTTTGTGTGTTTATATACTAATTTCTTTTTATTGTTTTCTTATTTATTAGGGTTTAATCAACACAAACATTGCTAAATGCTGTATTGAACCCTCAAAGACTTCAAAACCTGAACCAATAAGTAAGGAAGAACTTAAATTTTATCTAGTCAGCACATTTTATTCTTCCATATATTCTTCTACTCCTACTTCTTCTTCTTTTTTTTGATGAATACTTCTTCTTCTTCTTCTTCTTCTACTACTACTACTACCATTATTTTTTCTTTTCCTCTTTTCCTATAACGAATATAAGGGTTCATCCCCTATATTTTTTGAATTTTATTTTCCTTCTTATTTTTCTTTTCATGAATATGTTGATTTTCTATACTTTAATATGAACTTTATACTTATGAAAATTATGAATAATTATTAAGGAAATATGGTTATGGTACCTAGGGAACTACCCTAGGATCTATGTTTTCAACATACAAAAATCCATTACCCTGGCGACTAGGCGACAAGGCACCCCCCTGTTGCCTAGCCTTGCCTTGGTGCCTTGAAAACTATGGCTCCAACAGGAGTGATGTAACATTCTTGTACTACCAAGTTGATGGAGTAGTTTGTCTCAACTACTTAAGTTAGAACTAAGGTATAGTAGGTGGGTGTTTTGAGAAACACTACATGGGGCCATTTTTAGTTAAACCCTAGACCTTGGAGACAGAGGGGTAAAACTAGAAAGTCACACTTAACCCTTGAATTTGATAGTGATGCCACATTGGATATTAGATTGACTTGCTTTTGATCCAACTGGTCAGATCTTTTTGGGGCCAAATACCTAAGTATGTTGGAATAGACTAGAAGAATACTTGAGTGGGTGATCATTGTGATGGATTAGCTACGCTATCCCTAAAGAGAATATCATGGTTTACACTCTCTGGTGGAAACCTAAAACTATCAGCAGTGGATTTTAACTTGTTTTGAAATTAGTTTTGCAAAGTGTATTTATATTTATAAATATTTTATTTTTAAAAAGGTCTGTACATTGGTTTTAATCCCAGGATCCATTTGAATGGAGAGTGTGGCACTACATCTTGCAGTCAGGAAAGAGGTCCTTTCCTATCAGCAGTGTTTTGATATTATTGGCTGAGAGGTTATCTACAAATGTCTACTTGGGTTGAAACCTGATGGGCATTTTCTCAGTTTAAACCATTAGGCTTGGGCTCATAGGATAACTGGAATCCAAACCCTTTGATACATAATGTTGGGCCTAATTTAGGCCCAATATATGTTGGAACAATTCACAAAGTAAGACTTAGTGAATTCAACCTATGTAATCAAGTATGTGGGCTGAACCCATTTAGTTTAATCTGAGATCTTAGTGGTCCCATGCCATACAAAGATAAAGTCTATGGGCTGGTCAAAGTATGAGAGAACAAGGATTTCTTAAGAGGCAAGTTTGTTTCCAACTTGCTAGTTTGACTAGGTAGTTAATTTGTTGGAAACTTAGGGTTGAATCAGGAAGCTAGTTAGTTCTCCCAAATTCCTAAGTTTGTAAGGATTGTTTCCTATTTGTTAGCTTTCTTAATTAAGCAGGATAGAAATAGAAAACTCCTTGTAGGATTCTAAGAGTCCTATAAAAGATAGAGTATGGGAGATCTAAGCATGCAATCAAGACTTCTTGCACCCAAAACCCTAGTTTGACCTAAGGGAAAAGAGAGCTCCTTTCTCTCTTTTCTTCTCCAGTTTTTCTATAAAACTACAGTTTCTTAAGAGGATTAAGAGTGCACAATATTGTTGGATTTGATCAAGGCAATTAACTACACAAAGTTCAGCATTGATTCTCCATGCTTTTAGCAAGATTAGATCTCAACTTTGAGCTGCGCCATCTTTAGCTTGGAGATTGATTTGGGCTTGATTCTTTGGGTGTGCGTACCACTTTGGGAGCTGCAATTGTGGACTTCGTATCAAATAACACTCTTCCCAATTAGTTGTTCAAATTGGCACGGTTATTCTAGATTGATCCAATGAGAAAACTGTTTCTCATGGGAAACTCAGTTTCTCAATATTAGACTGAATCAAGAATTTTGAAATTCAGGTTTCCCACCACAAAGGTTCAACCTTTATTGCTTTATTTCAGCCCATTCTTCAATAAAATCAAACATGACATATAAAACATATTAAAACATGTGAAACTATCAATCTCTTTATTTCTTTTCCAATCACATTACTTTAAATGGCTAAATGTATTCTGAATTCTACAAGCTGCCTTTGTACCAAACCCATTGGTGCAACCCCAAAGAAGCCCATATTAGGATCTTATATTCTTAACCTGTACATAAACTATTCATTTTTTAATTATAATTATAGTTTCTTATCTTAAATTCTCAAAATGAAAAGCTCGTGGGAGAAAAAACCTACTCTATGACTGTTCACTGTTGCATGAAGCTCCAAAGCCAAGTCTTTCCTATTTCCACATGAAAGGTAGTATTTCCCCCTTATTTTTTCCAATTGCTACTGATTGTTTTTTGTTATTTGTTATCTTCTTCTTATTTTGGCTTGTTCTTTGCTGTTCTTTTTCTTGTTTTCCCTCTTGTACAAGGGACTCTGCCCTATTGTTTTGAAACCCTTATTTTCTATCCATTTTTAAACAAAAAAACAGGAGCTACACCCCATTTTCTCTTGCTGTAATAATGGGCTTTGCCTTATTTTTTTAGAAAGATTTAGTTTTTTGATGCAAGACCAGGGGCTAACTCAATTTCCATCCTGTTTTACACAAAAAGCAGGGGGTGCACCCCATTTCTTTTTCCATCGGTTTCAACAAAAGCAGAGGCTTTGCCCCATTTTCTTTTCCCATCATTTTTGATATAAAACAAGGACTGCTCCATTTCTTTCCATCACTTTTGATACAAAGCAGGGGGCTCCGCCCTATTATTTTTGACTTCATTTTTCGATGCAAAACAAGGACTCTGCCCCATTTCTTTTTTCATTTTGTATTTCTTTACACATGAAACCAGGGGTTTTGTTCCATTTCTTTTTCCTTTTATATTCTCTTGCTTTTTGTCTTCTTTTTATCATGAAAACAGAACATCTCACGTGTATTAAGACTTTCCTTAGACTTTAGAATTAAAATGCATCCATGAAGGCACGGAAAAAGAATGGGGATAAAGATAACTTAATAATAATGTATTTCATCCTTGAATACTGATGTGTAGCTTAAAATTTTCATTTTGTATAAAACTTTAGAATTGAATACTGATGTCTAGTTTAAAATTTGAATTATTTTGTTCTCGAATCTGTGCAGACTCTACACAACCTAGTAATTATTCTCTCATTTTAGTATTTCTTGTGATGCATGTTTAATTTTAACAATTGAAATAATAGAAACTAGAGAAAATGTGGTTCTTTTTCTTTCAATTAAAAAAATTAGGAATAAAGATAACTCAATAATAATGTTGTAGTGATAATATTATATTAATTATTAAATATGTGCTTATTTTTAATAATTTTTTTTTGGAGTTGGCACTGCAAGTTTGCAATAATGCAGCTTGCAACATTTTGTACAACTTGGGTATTTTATATAGTTTTTTGACAACTTTAAGAAAAATCAGAAAAAAACTTATGATTTATGATACAATTTGATTCAAATCCCTTTACTGTTTATGATATGATTATGAAATTTAAAACATTGCCTGGAGCACCAGAAACTCCTAATCCACCTTCTATCTAGATCCAGGAATTTTGATTTTTGCAACAACACAACATCCGGCCTCTCCTTAATAGATCTTTTTTTATCAGCAAAGAAAATCATTAAGCATTAATAAAATTAAATTAGTTACAACAAGTGGAGCATTCCAAGTTAACCCAAAAACAAAGATCTAACCTTTTGCTCAAAAAAGTGAATTCTATTGACCCCCTGTTTAGCCAATACATCAACCATTCCATTTGTTGTTCTTCTAACCCAATCGAAAGTGGTGTTGAGTTCCCTCAAAAAGGTAAGTTATCTCCCTCAAGGCATGCCTGTAGATCCAAGGAACTGAATTGATTTTCCTTGTCCAAGATAAAATCAATTTTCAATCCCCTTGCAGCAGTGCCAATAATTCTGACTGAGCCACCATTTCCAATTGGCCCAGAATACAAGCCACTACTGAGCCCAAGTGGTTCCTGAAAACATCCCCTATACCTGCTCTCCCCAGATCACTCATGTAGCTACATCAAAGTTCAGTTTTATCTTGCTAACAGCTGGTGGATTCCAATTCATATGCACTTTTCTTTCCTTGTTCCTGTTTGTCACTTCTATCCAAGTTCTTACAATATCAATGACTGAGAATGTTCAAAATAATTTCAAAGATTTTAACTTTTTTTGATCAGGAGCAAAAAACATAGATTTATTGTTAGAAAATAAATTTACAACATCTTGAGTAGCCTCGACTACCTAGTGTTTTAAAAGCGCAAGGCGCAAAAAAAGGCATAGGGGTCAATTTGCACTTGAGGTGCAAGGCGAGGCGTGCACCTCTTTTTGAAGCAAGGCGCAAAATAAAAAAATTCTAAAAAATAAAAAAAATAAAAAAAAGCCAAAAAAGCAAAAATATTAAAAAAGATTAAACATAATATTAATAAAAATATAAACTTTAAATTTAAAATAAATGTTTTAAAAAACCTATTATCTAAAATTAAAATACATAAACATAACATGTAAAGAATATTCAAATGTGAATTTAGAAATAAAATCAAACATATAAACCATTTTCAAGCATGTAAAACCCACAATCTCTTTTTTTCCTCAATTGCATTAGTTAAAGTAGCTAATGTGATGTAAAACATATTACATTCCTGATTCTATGAACTGCCTTTGTGCCATGCTCCTTGAGGCAGGGGGGTCTGGGGGCAGAGCCCCTGGCCCAACCATTAGGGTCAAAAAAGAAAAAGGCGCAGAATTTTAAAAAGGTGCATGCCTGGGCTGAGGTGCAAGGCGCATCAGGTGCACACCTAGGCACACCAGGCATGTGCCTTTTGAAAGGGCGCCTAGGACCTGGGTGAGGCGCCTACCCTAAAATGCGCCTCGCCTGTGCGTCTAGGCATGTCTCAGGCACGCCTTTTAAATCACTGCGGCTACCCCAGAAAACATTAGAACAACATCAGAAATTGTTTATACTATAAAGAAGCCCAAAATCAATTCCCTCTATTAACCCCTTAGCTAAATGATCAGCAATGCAGTTTGCTGATCTGGGTATGCACTGCAAAGCCACCAACATGTCTTTTGAAAATCTTTTGATTTTTTTTTTTTGATTAGTAACAAGAAACTTTATTAATGATATGAAACTATGTGAAACTTTAAGTAAAAGAGGGGGAGGTAAAATGATATGAAAATCTTTTGAATTTTCTAAACTCATTCCTTGCCACGGAATTTTGTCCTCTTGATTCAGCCAGCTTATGATCACTTTTGAGTCTCCTTCAATCACCAACTTTCTGATCCCTATCTCCCATGCTTTTTGAACTCCAAATACGGCTGCCTTCAACTCTGCAACCGTGGAATCCCCTTCCCCTAAAGGTCCAGAGTACAAGAAAACCAATTCTCCTTTGTCATTTCTTATTACCCCTCCCATTCCAGCAACACCCGGGTTTCCAAAGCAACTACCATCAAAATTTAGCTTGAAGAAATCATTCCCTGGAGGCTCCCAATTTCTCGCTTGTTTCTTCTTTGCTGAAGATGAAGCTGCAATAACTCCCCAATTTCTTGTAATGCCATCAACAACAAAGTCACAAAACAGCTTTGTTGTCTTCACTCGATGTGTCACCTTTATCAGTATGCTTTCAATCAAAGACTCTTTGCTTCTTTTTCCCCTTCAAAAATTCTCCCGTTTCTCTCTTCCCGAATTGTCCAAACCACTGCAGCTCTTGTGCACTTCCACAGTAACCTTCCCCTTCGGGCAGGAAATGAGAAGGTGATGAGCAGTTTCACCATTTGATTCATACAAAGCACACCAATTTTGACGAGGCAAAAAAAAAAAAAAGAAAAAATGTGTGAATGTATTCTGTTTTGCATGTTTTTTGTAGTGGGTTCCCAAATTGTTGTCCTTGGGTAGCTTTGTTGATAGTTTGGGACCAGGGGTGTTTTCGTCATTTTATAAACCAGATTTTTGGTCAGGGGCAGTTGGGTGCATTTCTGTTGGGTTTTGGTCTCTTGGGTCTTTTTGTAACAAAAGTTATCTTTTAGGTGCTCATTTGAAGTTAGTTTTGTTCCTAAGGAGTTGTTGGTGAGAGGGAAACATTCTAGGGGCTTATGTGTAAATAATGTTAACTAGCTTGTCCAGCAAGCCAGTGAGTCTTATAAAAGAGAAGGGGGCTGTTTCTGTAGGGGTCTTTTGGTTCTTTCTCTCTTGTTTGATCTGTAGCTCAGCCCCAACTAGGGTTTTCAAGCATTGGGAGCTTGGGTTTTGAGGAGTCGACCCATTTTGGCACCTTCCAATCGCTCCATCGCTGCGTGTCCGCGCGGGAGGCCAGCTTGCTGCCATTGTCACTGTAGCGGAACTGTTCCAGGAGGAGTTTTACTTCGGGTTCAGGTCTGAAATCCCTAAAAATCCAACTTATTTTTGTTGTTTTCAGCTTGGTATTTCTTGCGCTTATTGCTGTATACTTGAGGCACTGCATGTAATTGTCTTTCTGTCCACATCAAATTTGGAGATAGGCACCACCCAGGTCGCCTCCTTTGAATTCCAAAGTTTTTAATCAATGTGCAGATCTAACTCTTATGCCTTCTATCAGCTCCTCGGTCCTGCTTTTATCATTGAAAGTTCTTTGGTTCCTCTCCTCCCAAGTCCTAAATAGTCCAGACTGCTGCTGCTCTTACTACCCTTCACATTCTTCTCCCTCTTTTCTTTGGTTGCCTCAGGAAGTTGGGACTTAATAGGCTTACCACATCTTGAGGGGGAACCCACTTGCAAGCAAAGAGAGAGCAGATATACTCCTAAACACAAAGCACATAGTGAGACAGCAAAACAGGATTTGTGTAGCCAACCCCATATAATTGGGATAAGGATTAAACGACACTGATTCAATTTATTTTCTCTCTTCTATTCTTCTTCTACCTCTCTTATTATTTCAATTTTTCTTCTTCTCATTCAATCAAGGAGTTTTTTTTATTGAATATTGCAAGAGAGACAAACAGTTAAGACTACAAGCATGGTATAAACAGATACATTTTCTAAATACAGTCCAGCAAGTGTGCAAACATCCCATAATGAAGAAGATACAAAACAGATAATTGGCTACATATTCTCAATATCATAGATTAACACCTTACCCGTTCTGATGTAGCATTCCTGGTTTGGAAATGAAACAAAGTTTGTAGATAGGCAATCTAATACTTTAGGCAATAGCATGAGGAAGTGCTGGCCTGCAAATTAAATAGATAAGAAATTATATGAATATACTCAGCCAAAAAGACCTTGATCACTGGTACTTTAAAGAAACATGTTGTACCACATGTACCAGAGGATTGGATTGATTGTGTAAGAGCTCGACATGCTGCTGTGGATAGACTACCACTCTCCATGTGTGTAGACCTAAGAAGTTTCTCAAGAATAGGCCAGAAGGCCCCAAGAAGAGCAAGAATAGTTTCATCTTCAACAGAGCCAGATGACAGAGGGGTTACCAGATGACTTAATACAATTCCCATCCTAACACCAAGAGAGAATCTCATAACAATCAAAAAGACAAAAGTTCATGCTGAATATAAAGATTATTAAACAGAAATTCGGTGCATATAATAATCTTGATTGCAGATATTCCACAAGAACAAGACCTATCTATTTATGAAGCATGAGACAAAAATCTCAAAGAATAAAAGATGCTTCAATGGGAAATAATGTTTTAAAACTTTCGTGAACCAACCAGTCAGATCAGTCAACCCACCACCCAGACAAATTAGGGGTGACCATTTCTAGTCCAGTCCAGTCTGGCCTGTTCTGTCCCACAATATATATATATATATATATATATTAGGCCCAAAGCCCACCCATGACACCAATAAACCAGATTCTCAGGGCCATTCATTCCCAAACCACTTGTAAAAAAAGCACTGGTTCAGTCAACAATCAGGTGACCCAATTGGTTGAACTGCTGAACTGTTTGACCAGTCAGCGGGCCATGGGTTAGACATTAATTTTCTTTTTCTCTTTCTTTTGTATTTTTATACATTTCCATCATTAATAACAATAAATTTCATTTATCATACTTTTTTGGTTTAATATAATGAATATAATATTTTAGAGATGCTCAAATTGATGGGCCAGCCTATTGGATCCAGACAGTTGAACTGCCGATCCACCACCCAACCAGAATAGTGGCTCTGTTTCCTGGTCAGTTTTTGACACACTGATGGGAAACCATTTTTGAAGGCTCTGACTAGGTAATTGATGTTAATCTAGATACCCATAGTTAGAATCAATCCTGCAATAGATCTATCAGCACACAAATGCTTTGATTATTGGATGTGGTCAACAATAATTTGCATGATGCTTTGATTATTGGATGTGCAAGTCTTTGTTTTGTTTTTTTTTTTGATAAATAACAGAATATTTTCATTGATCAAATAAAACTGTTCACTAAGGCTATGTTGGTTTGAGGGAAAAGGTAGGGAAACCTTTACAAACCTTGTATAGGTTTCCCCACCTTTCCCTTCCTACCTTTTCCTTCAAAGCAAACACAGCATAAGTGAAAAGCATTAGAACAAGTACACTAATAAAGCAAAAACAATTTCCCCACCACAGATTCCTTTTCTACAAATTACAACCCAGTCTAGGGCAACTCCAAAGCAAAACATCCCTCCCCATTCCATATCTTGCTAAAGAATCTGCTAACACCATTTTTGCTTCTAGGGACCCAGCTGAACAAGGCATTTGGGGAGGAACCCTAGTGAGGCAGCCACTTGACAGTCTCCCTCCACTATTATGTCCCTTAAACCCTGTTGGTGCAGAAGTTTTAAACCCTGAATTTAAGCCAACATTTCTGCTCTTGGAGATTTTCGTTGTCCCACCGAGCCTGAAAAACTAAGCATAACATTGCCTTCATGATCTCTAACAACACCCCATACACCTGATGACCACGTATTTCTGAGACAGCAGCACCCATCAAAATTGAACTTGGTCCTCCCACATTCTGGTGGACCCCAATATAGCACCCTTGCCAGTTTGCTTCTTTGGAAAATCACTACTGTTTACCAATCCCTAATCAAATCAACAAGAGGCACATCTTTAAATTCTGCCATCACTAAGCCCAATACACCACTTTTATCTTTGTGAGTTCTATCACCTCCTCCACCTGTTTATACTTCTCTTCAAACAGTTTTGCATTTATGTCACACCAGTGACACCACAACCCCCAAAGAACTGCCCCCCTCACACACTGCCAGAGGATTTTTTTTGCCTTTGAGTACATAGACCCAAAATATCTGTTTTGAATAAGTCCAACACTTCAGTGGGTGCCTCCCAAGCTCTACCCATACCTCTTTTAGAGGAAAGAAGTTTTGCTCAGTTCACTGGTTAAACCAGCTGGTCAGCCCATTTTCAATCAAGTCTGGTTTCTAGGGAATGATCGAACTGGCCAGTGTCCCAGGTCACAGTTCAACCAGTCTGACCAGTCGGTCCGGTCCAGTTTTCTAAACACTGGTTCATACGATCTATTGACACCCCTAGTGCTTAGATTAGTTTCCAGTAAACACATAGAAGAAACTAAGTTAGCAGCCTCAAGAGACAAACCTGTAAAGTCCTCTTGCAGCTGAGTTCAATGATTGTGTATAAATAGCAGGATTTTGCCTCTGAGAATGCTCATTCTCTTCATCAATCTGGATGTAAAAGAATATTCAATCACCAAAAGAACAAATTTTATATCACAAGCATGTATGATTACAGTCCTTAACAAACCAAAAGGAGTTCAATCACCAACATTTCGGTACATATGGTATAAGTTTGTGGCAGACAGATGGTAAAATATAAGCTACCATCCAACACTGCATATTATAGATCTGTTTTCAACAATAACATAACCATATACTGCTATACTACAAAGGTTAAATTCAGCCAACATTTCATTGGAACTATGTAATTCTTAGTATCCACTTGATAGATACTTCTTGACCCCTCTCAAATGAGAAATTCCATCAGAAATATCAATAAATTAAAAACAATGATGACAGGAATTTTTAGGATTCTTATTCCTCCCCTTTATTAACAACCAAAATTCAAGTGGATAAAGTACACTCTCAACCAAACCAGAAAATGATCAGTCTTTCTGTTCTTGAATTGAAGATTGCTTACAATCCCTGAAACTACCCCTTGGAGTGTAGGAGGGCACTTTAATGGGTTTTGACATGGAGGGTTTTGATAATCTGATGATTACTGGTTAAATTGCATTAGCAGGGAAATTCTTCACAAACTATATTGTAGAGAGCATTGATGTGGACCCCACGGCTGTGGTCCCCACTGTGTTCGTATGGCAGCACAGCATGTATTCTTTGTTAGTTATGCCAGTGTTAGTTGGTAGTTATTTCAGTTTTGTTGTTATTTCAGTTTTGTTGTTATTTCAGCTTTATTATTAGTTTATTTGCCATGTAAGCAATAAGGGCAATTCAGCCTTTTTACAATTAGTAAACATATAAATATTAAGAGTGGGTCGGCAGATCAGTTCATTCGACCCTCTCTCTCCTTTTCTAAAACCCTTCGTGTGCTTCTGCTTTTCTCCCTCTTTTCTTCTTCTTTTCTCCTTCTGAAATCTTTTCTTTTACTTTTGGATTCAAGACTGATTGTAGTCTTGATCGACTACTTGGTATCAGAGCAAGGATTAGGGTTTCTCATGTGAGTCTGATCCAGCCAACCACATGAGAGTTGCCTAGGGCTGGGAGACTAAGAAGGAGGATCGGCTGATTCTTGGAGGCTACTGGTAGTGTGCGGCTACTACTAAGAAGGTTGTAGAAGGCTGGGAGAGTTCCAGTAGTCAGGAAGAATTAGAAAAGGCTTCGGATCCCCAAGATTAAGGTTTTGCATCAGACGGAAGGCGGCGGCCAGAGATCTTCTTTCACAAAGTAAGTTTTTTGCTTGAGAACAACCTTGAAAGAACCACCATCTTGGTCTATTCTGAGAAGTGTGGCTGAAACTTTTGTTCTCTTTAGGGTTTTGAGAGAAAACCCTAAAATTCAGACCCGTCGATTGGTTTCAGATCAGATCTGAACTGGGTTCACCCTAAACATTCAGAACTGTCGATTGGTTTCAGATCAGATCTGCACTAAGTTCATATAGAATTCTGTTTCCCTTTGTTTGTGGAAGACCTAGGCCGGCTGTTATCAGTTGCTTAGGTGCTGTTTCCTATTACAGTAGCTTTAAAAGGTTTTGATTGCTGATTCTAAACCAAGAATGGAGTTCAACAATCAAGGGGAAAGTGCTTTTGGGACTAGCAATTCTGGTAATATGTCTGAGAATGCATTTCAGATTACAACTGTGAGGTTTGATGGATCCAATTACTTAGAGTGGGCCCAATCGGCCATGATGGCTATTAGAGGGCAGAGGAAAACTTAGCTACCTATTGGGAGATGTGAAAGAACCATCTAAGGAGGACCAAATGTATATCAAATGGGTTCAGGAGAACTACTTGGTTATGACATGGCTGTGCAACTCTATGCAACCACATATCAACCGAAACTATTTGTGGGAAAAAACAGCCAAGGAAATCTGGGATGTCATGAAAGAGACCTACTCCCAACCCCTTAATGTTGTTAGGGCCGATGAATTTAAGTGTGAGGTTAATAACCTCAAGCAAGGAGAGAAACCAGTCTCCGTTTACTTCTCTACTTTGAAATCTTTGTGGCATGAAATTGACCATCTAGAAACACTTGAGTGGGAAAGTCAGAAGGATGCACAGACTCATAGAAAGCAAGTGGAGACTAATAGGGTTTTTGAATTCCAAGCTGGTCTGAATTCTGATTATGATATTGTGAGACAACAGATACTAACAAGGGACAGTGTGACCTTATCTCAAGCCTACTCATTGGTGCATAGTGAAGAGACTAGGAGAAAGGTTATGATGCAGCATTAGCCCTTCCCACCAGCATTGGCAGCAGTTAAACCTAAGTCTGGGGGTGATACAGAAAGGGATATAAAGAAGGAAGATAAGCGGGATCTAGTGTGTGAACATTGCAAGAAACCTAAGCATACTAAAGACACATGTTGGAAGCTGCACCCTCATCTAGTCCCAACAAAACTGAGAAACAAAAGGGGTAATGCCCATATGGCTGTTAATACCGATTCTGCATCCTCATCGGGCACAAAAGGCACGCCTACTGTTCGGGCTGCCCTAACACAGTTGGAAAAGGAAGTTGGGAATTCAGCTCAATCATCTCAGTCATTATCAGCTCCTTCCACATCAGCTTTTGCTCATTCAGGTACTCGGGCCTCAGCTTACCATGCCTCAGCTCCAGGTAACACTGAACATTGTTGGGTAATAGACTCAGGTGCATCTGACCATATGACTAGCTTGCCATTACTGTTCACTACCTATCACTTATCTTCTAGTAGAGATAAAGTGTCCATTGCTGATGGTTCCCTTGTTCCCATTTCTGGCAAGGGAGACATCAAGTTGTCTAATACCATTTCCTTATCCTTAGTTTTGCATGTTCCTAAGCTTGATACCAACTTGCTTTCAGTCAATAGTATTACAAAACATCAGAACTGCTCAGTAACTTTCTTCCCTGACCGATGTGTTTTTCAGGACTTGGAGACAAGGAAGGTGATTGGGACTGGCCGTGAGACGAATGGGATCTATCTGCTTGGAGAGAGTTCTCATTGGAAAGATCATGAAGATAAGAAGTCTTTTGTTTCTCAGTCTGTTAGTCAGGTTATGCTTTGGCATAATCGATTAGGTCATTTATCCTTTTGGTCTTTGAAGAGTTTGTTTCCTAATTTGTTTGAGTCTGTTTAGATGTCAAATTTGAGATGTGAGAGTTGTGAGCTTGCAAAGTATTGTAGAACATCTTATTCCTTGAGTAATAAAAGAAGTAGTAATTCTTTTGATGTTGTGCACACCGATGTTTGGGGCCCGTATCACATCCCTTCTATGGGGGGGTACAGATATTTCTTGTTGTTTGTTGATGACTATACCCGTTTTTCTTGGGTTTACCTTATGCGTTCTCGAGATGAGGTTCCTGCTCTGACCCAGACCTTTTATCAGATGTTTTAACCCAGTTTGGGGTCAAAATCAAAATCCTTAGATCTGATAATGCTAAAGAATACTTTACAAAGCCACTGGCCTCTTGTCTACTTGATCATGGGATTATTCACCAGAGTACTCGTCCTTATACACCGCAGCAGAATGGGGTTGCCGAGAGGAAGAATAGGCACATATTGGAGGTGGCTAGAAGCATTATGTTTACATTCAATGTGCCTATTCGTTTCTGGGGCGATGCTATTCTTACAGCAGTGTATCTCATTAATCGAGTTCCTTCACGGGTTCTTGACTTGAAGCCTCCGTTTACCCTTCTATACCCCGACGAAGAATTATTTACTGTTCCCCTTAAAACCTTTGGTTGCACTTGCTTTGTTCAGATTCTTGGGCCTCATCGTTCCAAATTTGACCCTAAGGCCTCCAAATGCATTTTTCTCGGTTATGCACAAACTCAAAAGGGTTATTGCTGCTATGAACCTACTTCCGGGAGGAGATTTGTCTCGATGGATGTTACTTTCTTTGAGGAGGTACCCTATTACCCTAGGGTTTCTCCTCAGGGGGAGAGTAATGAGAATGGGGTTTGTGAAAGTGGAGTTAACTCATCAGAAGTCGGGGTTTGTGAGAGTGGGGTTAACTCATCAGAAGTCCCGTTACCCATTCCATTAAGTGATGAGGGATGTAATGGGAAGGGTTGTCAGAGGTGTCAGGAGTTGAAAGTCTATCACAGACGGTGGAGGCAGGTTGATTTTGGTCATCAGCAGTCCCGGCTAGCCCCAATTCCTTCTGCGGATCTAGATCCAGGTACTACAGTCCCTTTATCAGATCCAGGTCCCATTGAGATACCTTCCACTATTGCTACTTCACCTTCTTTGGATGACCTTGACCTCCCTATTGCAGCCTGTAAAGGGAAATGTCGTTGCACCACATCCACAGCTCACTACATTTCCCAGTTTCTGTCCTATGATCGCCTGTCTCCCTCTTACAAGTCCTTTCTCACATCCATACTGATATTCCTATTCCCAGAACAGTGCAGGAAGCCTTGTCAGTTCCTGAGTGGAAAGATGCAATGAAGGTTGAAATGGATGCCCTTTTGAGGAATAATACTTGGGAGTTAGTTGACCAGCCCAAAGGAAAGAAACCAGTTGGATGTAGATGGGTATTTACCGTGAAACATAATGCTGATGGTTCCATTGAAAGGTATAAAGCCCGGTTAGTTGCAAAAGGATTTACTCAGACTTATGGTATAGACTACTTGGAGACTTTTGCTCCAGTGGCAAAGATGACCACTATTTTAGTTCTGTTAGCCCTTGCAGCCAGTTATTCTTGGCCCTTGTTCCAGATGGATGCTAAAAATGCCTTCCTAAATGGAGACTTACAGGAAGAAGTCTACATGCAATTACCTCCCGGATTTTATGATGCAGAGACAGGTAAGAAGGTTTGCCGGCTGAATAAAGCCTTGTATGGACTAAAGCAGTCCCCTAGAGCTTGGTTTGATAGATTCAGACAAGCCCTTGGAAAATTCGGCTATGTACAAGCCCAATCAGACCATACATTGTTCATTAAAAGAGTGAACTCTTCTTTGACCTTGCTTACTGTATATGTGGATGATATTGTGGTGACAGGGAATGATAACAGTGAGATTGAGTCCCTTAAACAACTCCATCAAGAGTTTGAGGTGAAAGATCTGGGTGAGCTACGATACTTCTTGGGTATTGAGGTTGCTAGATCTAAACACGGGATCTTTATTTCTCAAAGGAAGTATGTTCTAGATCTATTAGCAGAACTGGAAAGTTGGGTGTTAAGCCTGCAGATACACCCATTGAACAGAATCACAAGATCAATGCAGAGGGTGGAGAGCCTCTTGAGGACAAAGCTATGTTCCAACAATTAGTTGGAAAACTCCTCTATCTTTGTCTCACATGACCAGACATCAGTTATGCAGTCAGTGTTGTCAATCAATACATGCATTCTCCTAGAACTACTCACCTCCTTGTAGTTGAGAGAATATTAACATACTTGAAGAGATGTCCAGGTAGAGGTATATTATTTAAGAATAATGATCACATGAAGATAGAAGTCTATACAGATGCTGATTGGCTTGGGAGTGTTGATGACAGGAGGTTTACCTCTAGATATTGTGCCTTTGTAGGAGGTAACCTTGTCTCCTGGAGGAGTAAGAAACAAAGTGTTGTTTCACGTTCTAGTGCTGAAGCTGAATATAGATCGATGGCTAATGGTGTGGCTGAAATCCAATGGCTGAAGTCATTACTTGAAGAGTTGGGTATTGATTATGACAACCCTTAATGTTGTATTGTGATAATCAGGCTGCTATTAATATAGCTCACAGTCCGGTACAGCATGACAGAACTAAGCATATCGAAGTTGATCGACATTTTGTCAGAGAAAGGGTTTCATCTCAAGAAGTGTGTCTCCCGTATATCACCTCCAGCATGCAGCTCGTAGATCTTCTCACCAAGGCTGTTTCAAGGAAGAAGTTAGAGGCAGACCTATGCAAGTTGGGAATGACAAATATCTATTCCCAACTTGAGGGGGAGTGTAGAGAACATTGATGTGGACCCCACGGCTGTGGTCCCCACTGTGTTCGTATGGCAGCACAACATGTATTCTTTGTTAGTTATGTCAGTGTTAGTTGGTAGTTATTTCAGTTTTGTTGTTATTTCAGCTTTATTATTAGTTTATTTGCCATGTAAGCAATAAGGGCAATTCAACCTTTTTACAATTAGTAAACATATAAATATTAAGAGTGGGTCGACAGATCAGTTCATTCGACCCTCTCTCTCCTTTTCTAAAACCCTTCGTGTGCTTCTGCTTTTCTCCCTCTTTTCTTCTTCTTTTCTCCTTCTGAAATCTTTTCTTTTACTTTTGGATTCAAGACTGATTGTAGTCTTGATCGACTACTTATATGTAGCAGGTTCCACTTTATGCAAAATGGACATGTTCTAGGTTTCAACTAATTGTGAGAAAGGAGAGAAGAAGAGGGGATTGATGCTTCCCATTCACAAAATATATGTAGCAGGTTCCACTTTATGCAAACTGGACATGTTCTAGAAAGGAGAGAAGAAGAGGGGATTGATGCTTAGTTTGGTATCATGAAGGTCATCAATTGGAATTTGAGAGGCCTAGGTAGCGATAAAAAAAGAAGGTTAATAAGGAATGCTCTCTGAAAAGAAAAACCAGACATTGTGTTGATCCAAGAAACCAAGCTAGTAGAGATAGATAGGAGTTGGATAAGAAGTAATTGGGGGACTAGAGGTCTTAGTTGGTCCTTTGCTCCCTCATGGGGAGCTTCTGGAGTGATATTAAGAATTTGGAAACATGAGGTTTTGGACTGTGAAGAAGAGCTAATTGGTCAGTTTTCAGTCTCTTGAAAATTTAGAAACTCTTTTGATGGGACTGCTTGGGCTTTAACTAATGCCTGTCGCCCCAACTCATACAGAGAACGAGATTTGTTCTAGGAGGAGTTGTCCACTACTAGAGGAGTCTGAGAGGGCCCTAGGTGGGTGGGGGGGGGGGGTTTCAATGTGATCAGATTTTCGAGTGCATCAAACCACCCAAACCAAGAGAAACATTAACAACCTTATTGATGCTCTAGAACTGAAAGAACTTCCTCTGTTGCTAGCAGATTTTACTTGGACAAACTTTCAATCCCCTCTGATCTGTTCTAAATTGGATAGATTCCTTTTCTCACTAGACTGGGAGGAATTGTGGGGGACCTTAACCTCAAGATCCTTGCCTAGAGTAACCTCTGATCATTGTCCTATTTGCATTGACAGGGAAGTCCTATTTGGAGGTCCTTCACCCTTCCGCTTTGAAAATATGTGGTTTAAGGATCCCTCCTTTAAAGAAAGATTAAAGGCTTGGTGGGTTGAACTAGGGCCTTTAGGAAGAAAGAAAATTGGGAGATTTTATTGGAAACTAAAGAATTTAAAGGAGAAAATAAAGGCTTGGAACAAGGAGCATTTTGGAAGAGTTGAACAAATCAAAGATTCAATCACCTCTAGGATTGAAGAACTGGATAAAAAAGAGGCTCTTAGAACCATGTCACAGGAGGAGAGGGAGGAAAGATGGAACAATAAAGTTGTAGAGGAAATCTTAAGGAAGGAAGAGATTTCTTGGAGACAGAAATCTAGATACAAGTGGATTGAAGAAGGGGATGGCAATACCAAATTCTTCAATTCATTGGCCAATGGAAGAAGAAAGAGAAACACCATTCTTAGTGTGGAAGCGCAAGGTCAGGAACTAACGGAGCCTCAAGAGATTGTGAGGGCTTTTGTCAACCATTTTAAGAATCTTTTCTCAATCACCAAAGCCTCTAGGGTAAATTTACTGGAATTGGATTGGATTAATCTCTAAGGATATTCCCAGGAATTGGAAAGAAAATTCTCTTTGGAAGAAATTAAGGGAGCAATATTTTCCACGGATAGATCCAAGGCCCCAGTTACTAAGGCCTTCTATCAAGAGTGTTGGGATTTCCTAAAATTTGACCTCTTGGAAGTGTTTGAAGAATTTTTCTATAAAGGCAAGATCCCTTTTGGAGCAAATGCCACCTTTATCTCCTTGATACCTAAGAAGGAGGCAAAATCTCCCAAGGATTTCAGACCAATCAGTTTGATAGGGAGTCTTTACAAAATCATTGCAAAGGTTCTTTTAGAGAGGATCAAGCAAGTCCTACCTTTAAAAATTTCTCCTTTCCAAGGGCCTTTGTTGAAGGGAGACAGATTGTGGATCAAATCCTTGTGGCAAATGAATGTGTTGTTGAGAAAAGGAAGAAAAGAGGAAAAAGGCTTGGTTTGCAAGTTGGACTTAGAAAAGGCCTATGACATGGTAAATTGGGACATCCTGCTAGACATCTTGGAAAGGCTTGGGTTTGGAGAAAGGTGGAGGAAGTGGATTAAAGGTTGCATTAAGTCAGTACACTATTCCATTCTTATTAATGGAGTGGTCAAAGACTTCTACCCGGCTAAGAGAGGTCTACGACAAGGGGACCCCATTTCTCCTCTCCTATTCACCTTAGAAACAGAGGTCCTCAATAAGATGATTGCTGCAGCAGATGCCCAGGGCCTGATTAGGGGTTGGAGGGTTGTCAAAGACCACGTAATTGTTTCACATCTCCAATTCGCTAATGACACAATTTTGTTTTGCGAGAACCTTGATCTGGAAATGGTGAGAAACCTAAAGTTACTGATTAAGACTTTTGAGGGTATTTCTAGCTTAAGAATTAATTGGAACAAAAGTGGAAGTGCTGGAATTAATGTGGAGGATGAGGATCAATTCTGGGAAAGGGGAATAGAATCCGATTCTGGGAAGACCTTTGGGTAGGGGAATCACCACTCAAGGATCAATTCCCTGACCTTTATGCCATTTCTGACTTGAAGAATGAAACCATTTCTAATCTGGGTGTGGCTTCCCATTCAGGTATCAACTAGAACCTTGGATTCAAAAAAGGCCTTAGGGAAAGAGAGTGTATCTTGTTGACTGATCTCCTTGGGACTTTGCGAACAGTTTACTTAGAGTCCAATTTGGAGGGTTTTAGATTCCGGGTAATCTCCCCAGATGGGCTTTTCCCTTGCTCTTCTTTCTTCAGTCATCTTGCTTCTGCTAGGCCCCAAGGGATTGTTCTCTCGGAGAAAGAAATTTTGAGCAAGCCTACCCCACAAAAGGAGGCCCTTCACTTGGCTCTATCCTCATATGTGTTTTCTTTGTAGGGATAGTGGAGAATCCCTCTCCTACTTAATGATTTCCTGCTCCTTTGTACTTCATATTTGCGAATTTTTCTGTTCTTTCTTTGGCTGCAGGTGGGACCCTCCCCAAGAGGTGACAGACATTTTCAACCCTAACTTCTTGAGGCAACCAAAGAAAAGAGGGAGGATAATGTGGAGAGATACTAAAACGGCTATTGCTTGGAGATTCTGGGAAGAAAGTTTTGCTGGAAAATCTAAAACCTTGGAAGAGGTCATTGACAACATAAAACTGAGGGTTGCATTGTGGATAAAAACGTTAGACAATTTTCAAGTTTTCTCTGTAACTGACATCCTAAGGGCATGGAAAGAAATAGCACAATCCTCTAGAGACACAGAAACTCTAAGAGTCGAGTGGAAACAACTAGAGGTTAACAAAGTAAAACCGAATTTTGATGGAAGCTCTATGGGCAACCCGGGAGTGGCAAGAATTGGGGGAGCAATCAGAAATGCAGAATGCAAGATATTGGCTCTATATTCAGGGCCAATTGGCATTACAAACTCAGCAAAGGTAGAGTTACTAGCTTTATTGCAGGGTCTTCAATTGGCAAAGCAATTGGGTTTTCATCAGGTGGAAGTCGAAGGGAACTCAAAAGTTGTTATATCTTGGGAAAGATGCATTAGACATGTCCCGTGGACCCTTAAACATATCTTTAGATAAGTGGAAGGATTATTAAGGGATATAAATGCTGATTTTAGGTGAACCAGGCGGAGTGCAAATGGGTTAGCAGATACTTTAGCCAAACGAAGGGCTACAAGGCGGCATCTACATTGGGCCTCGTAACTTTGGATGTAATCCTTCGGGATGACATTTAGGTCATCAGTCTGTACTTCACATATTTTAATTAATGAACCAATCCTTATTGCTGATAAAAGAATAAAAAAACTAATTGTGAGGCCCTATGCCAGAATTGTTTTTTTTTCCTTTTATTTTCTGATGGGAGAAAGTACTTGCATAATGTTTACAAACAATCTACTGTTTTTCATATGTGGCAACAAAATTGCAGCCAAAAATATGACTATATGTTTCTCAACATGACCTTCTTTCAACATGCTAAAATTTCACCCAAATTCCACCTTCCATGTTGAAATTTGAAAGAGAGACATTTTTCACCCTCATGGCCTCATTTAGTTAGAAAATCAAGAAAAAGATTCCTTTAGCCATTTCAGCAAAAATCAGTGTCTTTAATAAGGATTTATTGAAAAATGAGATTGCAAAAATTCTTTTTTGGCTGTTGTTTGGACAGTTTCGATTGAAAATAACGGTCATGTCAGGAATATCACTAGTACTAGGGCGTTACATTGTAGTAGTGCCCTTAATGTTTGTAACAATTCAGAGTGAATGCAGGAAGAGAAAAACAGAAAATAATAGAAAAACTAGAAAGTAATTGATATGAGAAGTAGAAAAGGAGAATAAAACCGAGAGAATTGAAAAGAAACTAAATTACCCCTGCCACACCCCTTTCGAAAGAAGGTAGCTGAAATGGAAGAAGAAAAAAGGGTTTAGAAGAAGGCATTTGGATTTATCTTGATAGAGCACGGTAGCGATAGATTTGGAAGAAGAAACCCTTGTTCATAGTTCTGCTCATTGAGAACAGAGGATTTATATTTTGGAAGAAGAAACCCTGTCTTGTCTCTTTTTAATCCTTTCAATGGCTAGTCATCGAATAGGGTGAAGAAACCCTTCGGTCTTCCCAGTCATATGGATAGACTAGGGTCTAGGGTCATTATGTTCTTGGGTTCTGTTAAATAGTAAGACACTAATAACCATGTGTTCTATCTTCTATGAAAATCCTCTCCAAAAGCTTTTGCCATTTAAATTGTATGAAGGGCATAATTTCCCACCTACCTACAAATTTATAAATATGTATTATAAAATTTATCACATAAATATATATGCAATTGAATCAAATCAGATAATACCATTCAAATCAAAGTCTATCCAAATTTGATTCAATTTATAATTGAATCCTCAATTTCGATTAGAATTAGATTCATTTACTATACTATATATTTGAATTCGTTGAAATGAAATTGGATTACAAATCAGACGAGAACAATATCCGATGCAACACCTGTAATATTAAACAACATTGGCATAAAATAATTGAGCAAAGATTACGACATGAAACAAGTATGCCAAAGACCAATTTGGGTTTATGCTAGGATGATCAACCATGGAAGCTATCCTTCTTTCAAGACAATTGATAGAAAAGTTTAGAGAGAAGAGAGATCTGCATAAGGTGTTCATTGATCTAGAGAAAGCATATGATAGAGAGTCCATAGAGATATGGTAGGTCATGGAAAACAAAGTGGTTCCAAATAGGTATAAAGACCTAATAAAGGATATGTATGAGGGTACAACAACCAATGATACAACACTTATGGGGAAGACATCAGATATTATAGTTACAAAGGGTCTCCACCAAGGTTCAATATTTAGCCCTTATTTAAAGGAACAACTGAGAAAAATGTTGCCTATAAAATTAGAACAGGATGGGAAAAATGGACAGGTTCATCAGAGTCTTTTGTGCTAGGCAAACACTACCTAGGTTAAAAAGGAAAATTCTATAAAACAGTTGTAAGTCCAGATTATTATCTTCAGATCTCCCTAATTATCATTGGTATTGGCAGGCTAATATAGATGATATCATGGCCGGCATGTGGATTATTATGGAGCATACCTTCTGTGAAGGGAATAGATTGATTAATGCTCTTGCCAATGTGCCTTGTAATTTGAGATCCATTGCTTTTTTTGATAATCAAGAGGATCTCTCTAGTCAGATTCGGGTTATTTTGTGTCGGCAAATTAAGAAAGATATGATTTGAGATTTGAATAAATTTAGGAAAGATTAGATTTGAATAAATTTAGGAAAGTCAGATCCTAGGATTAAGGGAAAGATTTAGTCAATCCCTGATTGAGAGAAATTCTAGGAGTTTGTCTCTCCTATCTTTTCTTATTTAAGGTGTATGCTCAATATGTTTTTGAATCATCAATAAAGAAAATCTTCTTCTTTTCTCCCTCTATATTTCGCAACATGGTATCAAAGCCATAAGGTTCGATCATGAATTTTAAGGCCGCCATGGTTGGCTCAGGTTCAACATCTTCGGATGCTACCAGTGGTGTGATGTCTTCGGAGGGAGGTATTCAGCTTGCGACTATTTCTCTTTCTAAGAATTCCCTTCAAATTACCATTCACAAACTGAATGGAAAAAATTATCTTGAGTGGTCTCAGTCCGTGCGGTTGGTGATTGACGGCAAAGGGAAACTCGGCTACTTGAATGGCGAAGTGAAACCATCAGCCACTGATGATCCAAAGTACAAGCAGTGGCGTTCGGAAAACTCTATGGTTACCGCCTGATTGATCAAATCTATGGATCCGGTGGTTGGAAAACCATTCATGTTTCTGCCGACGACTCGCGATGTGTGGGAAGCTGTTAGGGAAACCTATTCAGATTTGGACAATCATTCACAACTGTTAGAACTGAATACCCGAATGTGGAAGATGCAGCAAGGTGAACGTGAAGTAACAACCTATTATAATGAGATGATGGCTGTTTGGCAGGAGTTGGATTTATTTGAAGAAGAAGAATGGGAAAGTCCCAGTGACAGTGCTCGGTACAAAAAGAAGATAGAAAGAGGCCGAGTTTTTGTCTTCTTGGCTGGTTTGAACAAAGAACTCGATGAGGTTCGGGGACGTATCTTAGAACGAAAGCCCTTGCCTACTATAAGAGAGGTTTTTTCAAAAGTGCGTAGAGAAGAAGCACGGCGGCAAGTGATGTTAAAGAATGTTAGTGAAACAAAAACAGAGAATGAAGGGTCCGCTCTTGTGGCCCGAGGTGCATACTTAGACGGAGATAAACGTGGAGGAAAGCAGAGGCCTTGGTGTGATCATTGTAGAAAGCCATGGCATACTCGGGAAGAAAAAATCAGGTAGTGACAACAAGTTAGGGGGAGATGTCCGTGCACTTCAAGTAAGCAACTCGGATCCAGGGCAACAGTCATCCTCAGAGTCTTTTCCTTTCACAAAGGAACAAATAGAGCACTTATATAAAATGTTTCAATCTCAATCGTTAAGAAACTCTAACCCATCCTGTTCTCTAGCTCAGTCAGGTAATTTCTTCACTGCAGCCATTGCTTGTACCGAATCTAATGGCTCCTGGATACTAGATTCAGGTGCCACTGATCATATGACCAGTACTTCGCAATTCTTTTCTTCATATACACCCTGTGCAGGGAATCAAAAGGTTAAGATTGCAGATGGTTCCTTTGCTACTGTTGCTGGGAAAGGGACTGTACCTATTTCTCCTTCTCTAAACCTCAAAGATGTTCTGCATGTTCCTAACCTATCATACAATTTCTTATCAGTTAGCAAACTTACCCTTGATCATAATTGTCAAGTTAATTTTTGGTCTTCTTGTTGTGAATTTCAGGATTTAACCTCGGGGAAGATGATTGGGGGTGCTAAACAGCATGGTTGTCTCTACCTCTTTAATAAAGGATCTACCTTTGGAAGGCAAGACCGATAGACTTGTTTCAGCTCTATCTCTGTTTCTAGTGACAGTGATGTTTTGTTATGGCATTATCGATTAGGTCATCCTAGCTTTCAATATTTAAAGCATTTATTTCCCAAGTTATTCATGAATAAAAATCATTCAGTTTTCAAGTGTGAATCTTGTGAATTAGCAAAACATCATCATGCTGTTTTTCAGTCTCAACCATATAAAAAATCAAAACCATTTACCAAGATTCACAGTGATGTTTGGGGCCCTTCTAGAGTAACAACTCTTTCTGGAAAATGTTGGTTCATTACTTTTATTGATGATCATACTAGGGTAACTTGGCTTTTCCTTTTAAAAGAGAAATCTGATGCTGAAATTGTGTTCAAAAATTTCTATAACATGGTTCAAACACAATTTCAGACTCAGATTAAAATTTTTCGAAGTGATAATGGAAAGGAATTTTTTAACAATGTGTTAGGGATTTTTTTTGCTGAGAAAGGAATTGTACACCAAAGTTCGTGTAATAATACACCTCAACAAAATGGGGTGGCTGAAAGGAAAAACAAACATCTCCTTGAAGCTGTTAGAGCCCTAAGTTTTCAAACTAAGGTTCCTAAGTATCTTTGGGGAGAAGACGTTTTAACAACCACTTGTTTGATTAACAGAATGCCTACACGAATTTTGGATTTTAAAACACCCATACAGGTTTTCATTGATTGTTTTCCAAACTCTCGGCTAGTGACAAACATTCCCTTAAAAATTTTTGGAAGTGTGGCCTTTGTTCATAACCATGATCCTAAACGTTCAAAACTTGATCCAAAAGCACATAAATGTATTTTTTGTAGGCTATCCCACTAATCAGAGAGGGTACAAATGCTTTGATCCAGTTTTGAAAAGGATGTTTGTGACTATGGATGTCACATTCTTTGAAGGAACCTCGTACTACAACAACTCCCATTTTCAGGGGGAGAGCAACACTAGTGAATATGGTTTTTTAGATGGTTCTGATTTAATGGTTGAATTTGTCCATAATGATGTTCCTCACAACCAGTCACCGAAAGAAAGCGAGGTAGAAAATACAAAATTAGTGGAAACAAATGAATTAAATATTGAAAATAAACAACCTTTGGTGATGCCATCTCAAAATGAAAAAGCTGAAAAACAGAAATGCGTGCGAAATAGTATAAAGGCCTTGTATATCGAATATCTAGCACAGAAAAGGAGAGGCACTATTCCATAGCATCAACAAGAATTTGATCTAAGGTTGGAGCATGAAACTCATGATAATTCTCCAAAAATCCCTGAAAATATTCCTCCAGGAAATTCTAATTCTTCCAGTCAGCTTGATCTTCCCATTGTTCTCAGGAAGGGTGTTAGATCTTGTACAAAACATCCTCTGTCAAATTTTGTATCTTAGAAAAATATTTCACAAGTGTCTAGTGTATCCATTACTAATAGTATCCAGGAGGCTCTAAATGTTCCTGAGTGGAAAGAAGCTGTTTTTGAGGATATGAGAGCTTTGGAAAAGAATGCTACTTGGGAGAAAGTGGACCTGTCGGATGGAAAGACAGTTGTTGGTTGTAAATGGGTGTTCACTTTGAAGTACAACTCAGATGGATCCTTGGAGAAATACAAGGCTCGCCTAGTAGCGAAAGGCTTTACTCAGACATATGGAGTAGACTACTCTGAGTACTCTTATCTATTGCAGCTAATCTTGATTGGCCACTGAATCAGATGGATGTGAAGAATGCCTTTTTGAATGGAGACTTGGAAGAAGAAGTATATATGGAGCCTCCACCCGGTTTCACTGAGAAGTTTGGAACTAAGGTATGCAAGCAAAAAAAATCTCTATATGGACTTAAACAGTCTCCTAGAGCCTGGTTTAAAAGATTCACAAGGTTCGTCAAAAGTCAAGGATATAGTCAAGGACAATCTGATCAATACTCTTTTCACAAAAAGATCCACCAAAGACAAGGTTTCGGTTTTGATTGTTTATGTTGATGACATAATCTTGACTAGAGATGATATTGAAGAGATGAGTAGACTAAAGCAGAGCCTAGCCAAGGAATTCGAGATTAAAGACTTAGGCCAGCTAAGGTACTTTCTTGGAATGGAAGTGGCAAGATCAAAGAAGGGCATTGTGGTTTCGCAATGAAAATATATTTTAGATCTCTTGAAAGAAATTGGAATGAGTGGATGAAAACCTTTAGACACTCCGATAGAAGTTGATACTAAATTTGGAGAAGTTAAAGATGGGGTTCCAGTAGATACAGGAAGATACCAAAGATGGTAGGAAGATTGATTTACTTGTCACATACACGTCCTGATATTGCCTTCGCCGTGAGCATGGTGAGTCAATTTATGCACTCCCAGTACGAAGAACATCTTGAAGCTGTGTATCAAATTCTTAATGTGAATAAACCCTAGTTGTTTCTAGGTCAAAGTAGAGAAGAAGAAAGAAGAAAGAAGAAAGAAAAAGGAAAGAAGAAGGAGAGGAGAAAAGTGTTCGGCCAGACTAGAAGAGAGGATGTACTAAAGTACCTCTCCTAGCCAACCCACTTGACTTTTATTCATGAAAACTTGAGTTACAAGAAAGACAATTTTGTCCCTCATAGAAGATGGGACACATAACTTAAACTCAGATACAATAGACATTTCACTTTCAATAAGATACACCAGAATGATCAAAATACCCCTGACTCGAGCATTCTAACACTTAAGTACCTAAAAGGCACACCGGGAAAAGGACTCTTCTTCAAGAAAAATGAGAAGAGAAGGGTTGAGGTGTATACAAATGTGGACTGGGCAGGCTCGATCACTGATAGAAGGTCAACTTCGGGGTACTGCACATTTCTTTGGGGCAATTTAGTTACTTGGAGAAGCAAGAAGCAAAGTGTAGTTGCTAGAAGTAGTGCTAAGGCTGAATTTAGATCAATGGCTCAAGGAGTGTGTGAGGTTCTTTGGCTAAAGAGGGTGCTGGCAGATCTCACGATACCAGTGAGCTTTCCTATGAAACTGTATTGTGATAACAAGGCAGCTATCAGCATTGCTCATAATCCAATTCTACATGACAGGACTAAACATGTTGAGATTGACAGACACTTTATAAAGGAGAAGCTTGAAGAAGGAATAATCTGCACTCCGTTTGTACCAACCACACAACAAGTTGCAGATATTTTAACTAAGGGCTTGTTGAGACAGCCATTTGAACTTCAAGTTAGCAAGTTGGGCATGATAGATATCTTTGCACCAACTTGAGGGGGAGTGTCGGCAAATTAAGAAAGACAGGATTTGCGGCAAATTAAGAAAGATATGATTTGAGATTTGAATAAATTTAGGAAAGATTAGATTTGAATAAATTTAGGAAAGTCAGATCCTAGGATTAAGGGAAAGATTTAGTCAATCCCTGATTGAGAGAAATTCTAGGAGTTTGTCTCTCCTATCTTTTCTTATTTAAGGTGTATGCTCAATATGTTTTTGAATCATCAATAAAGAAAATCTTCTTCGTTTCTCCCTCTATATTTCGCAACATTTTGCATAAGATGAAGTAGGCCTTATTTACGAGTTAGATAAGTTTTTTCTTGTCTCATTGATTCCAAATGGCTTTTTGCTTGTATGTGTCTTATGAGCCGGAATCCTTGCTGTGTAGCTTTTATTGAGGGGTATGGTTTTTATGTCCCCCTCCCCCTCCTAGGCTTCCTTTTATCCTTTTAAAAAAATTTTTGATGGTCGCCCCTCCACCAAGAGTAAAGTTTGGAGCAAAGTGTTGGGCAGTCAAGAAACAACATGCCCCAAAATATTAGTGCAACAGAAATGTGTATGCTGAGATGGATGAGTGGAAAAACTAGAAAGGAGGTCAGAAATTAAGTAATTTGAAGGAATCTAGGAGAAGCTCCAATAATAAAATGCGAGAAAGTACACTAAGATGGTTTGATCACATGCATAGAAGACCACCTACAGCACCCACAAGAACAAGTGGTCTATTTCAAGTAAGAAGCTGCTAAAAGAGGTAGGGAGGGGTACATGGGTATAGGTAGTAAGAAATGATTTAAATGCTCATAATTTAACAATCAATATGGCCTTAAACAGAACAGAATGGTGAAATAAGATTCATGTAGTCGACCCAATATAGTTGGGATAGGGATTGGATGATAATGATGATATACAAATCCAATAAGGAAAAAAAACACTTAGTTACTCTTGCCACCAGTGCAGAAATACAACTGAAAAATAACCAAGTCTAGAAGTGCAATTGTCATCCTTTAGTGTGTTGTCTGTATGCATCTCTTTGTGTCTCAGTGAGAGATTGGGGTGGGGACAAGTTGGGAGATATGCACCATATTTAAATAAACAAACAAAACAAAAGAAAGTTAATTCAATTGTCACAGTAAGTATACCCTGCTCATGTGCATGTTGAAAATGTAAGCTGTGCTTTTACAATGGTATATGCAGACATTACTATCACTCATGCTAGACACATGATTTTTACTCTATAGAGTCTAGACCATGCAAAGGACCCGCAACCCCATCAACCAATGAAAGTTTGGATTCATCTGAGGTTATCTCCCCCTTTGTTCCAACTAAATTGAAAGCTCAAGAATCGATGGGATCTAAAATAAGATTCCAGAATTCCACAAAAAACCCATACCATCTTCATCCTTCAATGGTTAACATAAGTTGCTATAATCCATCAAGAGATTTGCAAGTCCACTTGAAAGTTAGAACCATTATAGTAATAAAGGCCAGTCTGTGGCAACTGCCAATTTCATTGCAAACTTTGTTGAAAAATTAAGAAAACCTCAACTAGTCAGCAGATATATTATTAATACACCTACTCTATGAAAAAAGAATACATCATCAAATAATGCAAAAAGCAATCTATGAACTACCAAACACTTACAAGTTTTCCAATAGCCTCATAGCTAGAAGATAGCAATCTAGCCAATGACTTGTTCTTTAGCTCTTTGTTGGCAACAGAACCAAGGATCAGCGTGATTGCACTAAAAACCTCTTCCTCTTCTTCCAAAGGTAAGCTCCTCTTCTCCAAACCCTGAAAGAACCACAAATCTGTCACATAGGTAGGATTATGCAACAGGGAAAGGGAGTAAATGGGCACATAGACCTGTATCAAAAAGTCAGAAATACAAAGACATAGCAATGAGGCATGTTGTCACTCTTAAATTGAAAATAAGTCCAATAAAATCATTAATTTAGTGTTAGTCTGCAAGGAGTTTCAAGGAGTCACAGCAGATGATCAAATGACAAGGTAGCACATACTGCCCAGATTTTCTAAGATTATTCATTGGGTTTTAGTCTACAGGGAGTTTCAAGGCTTCAAAGCCGATGATGTAATGGTGGCACATAGCGCCTGGCTTTCTAAGAGGAGATAGCAAACGGCTGTCATTCGCAACAGCCAGAAGTTATATAAATTCAATTTTATTGCTGCTCATTAGGAAATCCTGGAGATTCGGGTGCTCAGTGGTGAACACTAAGTCGACGGATCTTCCTTTAGGGAGTTCCTTCCTCCAGAAACAGAATTAAGAGAGAGAGAGAAAGAAGAGGAAGAGAGAAGGAAATAAGGTAGTTATGCTTTTTCTGCCAATTCTGTTCTACCCGAAGGCCTTTTATAGGCTTTCGCACTTATCAGTTCATCATGGTTATGAGCTCTGCATGTGGAAGGTTATGACGTGGCCTGCGGTTATAAACAAATTGCAGGGGAGGTTCGTAATGCCCATGTGCTTCTGATGCTGCTGCATGGGCTTCACAACCTGTGTGGGCCTGGCTTTCCTGACTTGTATGGGCCCGGTGACCTGATGGCGGATTATCCACCTGGGGTCCATCATCTCCCCCACACTTAAGAACGACCTTGGCCTCAAGGTCAAGATGGGGAAATTGTTCTTGCAACTGACTGAGGTCTTCCCAAGTGGCATCTTCTGGGGGCAGGTTCGTCCACTGAACAAGGGCCTGCTTCACCACTTTGCGACCCATCTTTATCCAGCGGATGTCAGTGACGACATTGGGCTCAACAATCATCTGCCCTTAGTAGAAATCACTGTTTGGAAATCTAGATGAATTCCTTTTGAAGAGAAAGAAGAAGAAGATGAAGAGTTTCAGTAGTAGAGAAGAAAAGAGAAGAAAGAAAGAGTAGGATGTCAACCAGAATTGAATTAGGTCTGGCCGCCAACCCCTCATTATATTTTATACTTAAAAGAATAAGAGATTACAAGAATGCCGTTAGTAGGGCGGCGACTAAAGTAGCTGAACAGTCACAACTTAAAAACATAAGCTAATGGGCCTAAAGCCCAACAACTTCCTAACTTAATAACTTAAAAAATAAGCTAAATAACTGGGCCCAATAACTAGAAATCGGCCCAACCCAACACTCCCCCTCAAGTTGGGAGTAAATGTCACACATTCCCAACTTGCGTAGATCATGCTCTAGCTTGTTCCTTGCAACACCTTTTGTGAGAACATCAGCAAGCTGCAAATCAAAAGCAATGTATGGGAGGCAAACTTCCCCAGAAGTCACCCTTTCTCTGATGAAACGTCTATCCACTTCAATGTGCTTTGTCTAGTCATGCTGAACTGGGTTATGGGCAATGTTGATTGCTGCCTGGTTATCACAGTACAACATCATAGGTTCTTTTGCATGTACACCAATCTCTTCTAACAGTGAACGGATCCAGAGAAGTTCTGAAACTCCATGTGCCATGGCCCTATATTCAGCTTCAACACTTGATCTTGCCACTACTGTCTGTTTCTTACTCTTCCACGAGACAAGGTTACCCCCAACAAGGGTGCATACTCCTGAAGTAGATCTCCTGTCATCAAGGCATCTTGCCCAATCTGCATCTGTATAAGCCTCTAGTTTCAACTGTCCATGATCAACAAACAATATGCCTCTGCTCGGGTGTCCCTTCAGATAAGCAAGAATCCTGCCAACAGCCTCCCAATGCTGGACTCGTGGAGCATGCATATATTGACTTACCAAACTTATTGAAGAGGAAATGTCTGGTGTTGTCATACACAAGTATAGCAACCTCCCCACAAGTCTTTGATATCTCCCAATGTCCTTTACTGGCTCACCTTCTGATGCTTTAATTTTGTAATTCTGATCAATAGGAGTACTGATTGCCTTTGTTCCAAGCTTCCTTGTTTCTTGTAGAAGATCCAAGACATACTTCCTCTGAGAGATAAAAATTCCATGTTTTGATCTTGCAACTTCAATGCCTAAGAAGTATCTAAGTTCTCCAAGATCCTTAATTTCAAATTCTCTGTGTAGATTCTTTTCAGACAATCAATCTCACTTAGGTCATTCCCTGTGACAACAATATCATCCACATAAACAATTAGGACTGACACCAAGGATCCCCTTCGCTTCACAAACAAGGTATGGTCAGATTGACTCTGAGTATAGCCAAAAGCAACCAAGGCTTTTCTAACCTATCAAACCATGCTCTGGGAGACTGCTTTAAGGCATAAAGTGACTTCTTAAGTCAGCATACCTTTCCCTTTTCAACATCATTGTAGAAACTAGCAGGAAGATCCATATACACTTTTTCTGGCAGATCTCCATTTAGGAAAGCATTCTTCACATCAAGTTGAAACAGGGGCCAAGAGTATGTAGCAACAAGAGAAAGAAGTATTCGAACAAAGGTCATCTTTGCAACTGGTGCAAAGGTCTCTAAGTAATCAATACCATATAGGTCTGTGTGTACCCTTTTGCAACAAGTCTGGCCTTATACCTTTCTATACTTCCATCTGCCTTATATTTGATCGTGTAAACCCATCCGCATCCAACAATCTCCTTGCCCTCTGGTAGGTCCACAATCTCCCATGTCTGATTCTTAATTAAAGCTTCCATCTCTTTCTACATAGCTATCTTCCATTCAGGTTCAGAGAGAGCCTCATTGACACCCTTGGGTATAGATACGGAGTCAAGAGAGGAAAGAAAAGCTCGGTAGGAAGGAGAAAGTCCACTGTAGGATAGGTACTGTGAAATACAATGAGCAATACACTTTCTCTTCCCTTTTCTAAGAGCAATAGGAAGATCCAGGTTATCTGTAATGGGGTTAGTAGAATCAATGGGAACTGAAACAATAGAGGGATCAAGAGGAATACTTGAATCTGTATCAACTGAATCAGGAGTCTCCAAGGAACTGACAGGAAGTAATGTGAGTTCTGCTGCAGTGGAATCAACCTCCCTGTTAAGTCCCTGCCGTGAGTAACGCTGAGAAGTAGGATGCAAGGGAGGTGGTAAGGTAGGTGACATAGGAGGATCAAGCACAAGAGTGGACATAGGAACTAGAACTGGAAGAGGGATAGTCTGCTCACTCACTTCCCCAAAACACTCCCCCTGAGAAGTATGTGGACTCAAAAAAGTGACATCCATAGTAACATACTGACTCCCTGATATTGGATCATAGCAATAGTACCCTATCTAATTTTCTGCATATCCAAGGAAGACACACTTCTTTGCCTTTGGATCAAGCTTTGAACGTTGAGGACCAAGAATATATGCAAAGCAAACACACCCAAACACTCTGAGAGGAATATGGAACATCTCCCCCTCAAGAAAAAGGAGGCTAAATGGGATGCTGAATCCAAGTATACGGGAGGGCACCCTGTTAATAAAAAATACTGTTGTGAAAACTACATCACCCCAAAACCGAACTGGAATTGTAGATGTGATCATCATACTTCTTGCAATCTCAACAATGTGTCTGTTCTTCCTTTCCGCAACACCATTTTGCTATTGACTGTAGGAATAGCTGCTCTGATGGACAACACCATATTCTAACAGATATGAAGCAAGGTGTTTTTCAAAATATTCCCTGACATTGTCTGATCTGAACACCTTTATTCGTGTTCCAAACTGTGTTAGC
The DNA here is from genome assembly GCF_055504915.1 of Nelumbo nucifera. Lineage (NCBI taxonomy): Eukaryota > Viridiplantae > Streptophyta > Magnoliopsida > Proteales > Nelumbonaceae > Nelumbo > Nelumbo nucifera. Next base: position 640,456 of record NC_142652.1, on the reverse strand, counting down.
ACCATCTGATGAAATTGCCTTACCAAGGATGGTACTTCATATTGGGATCTCATCAAGTAAATCCAAAAATATCGAGAGAAATCATCCGCAAATAAGAGAAAATACCGATAACCACCCAAAGAAGGAACAAGATAAGGTCCCCACACATCAGAATGAATAACATCAAAAGGAGATGAACATCTTTTATTACTAGCTTTAAAGGAATGTCTACAATGTTTTTCAAGTTGACAACCTTCACACTCCAGACTTGACAAACTAACAGACTCAAACAACTTTGAAAACAAAAAAGTCAAAGAAGAAAAAGGCAAATGACCTAAACGATTATGCCAAAGCATAATCTGACTCACAGACCTTGACTCACTATCCTTGCTGACATGATGACTCTGATGAGAAGGAAGAACATCCAGGAGGTAGATTCGATTCACTTCACGACCACTCCCAATTGTCCTCTTTGAATCCAGATCCTGCAAGATACAATGACCAGGAGAAAAAATTACTGAACAGTTCAAGTTTTTAATCAAACTACTAACAGATAACAGATTAGTACTCAATCTGGGAACATGAAGGACAGAGAGAAGGGAAATGGAATCACTAATCTTGATGAACCCCTTCACAGCAATGGGAACATGAGATCCATTAGCTGTGGAGACCCTGTCTTTGCCAGAACAGAGCTGGTAAGAAGAAAAATAGTGGAACTATGGGTCATGTGCTCTAAGGCTCTAGAATCTATAATCCAAGGAGGTCCCTACTTACCTGAAGTAGAAACATAATTTGCAGTGGCATGTGAACTACCTGTGTGAGCAAAGGAAGTAGAGCGTGCTCCACCAGAACCACCTGTACCTGGCTATTCACCTGTTGTTGAACTAGAACTGGCTATATACCGTTGGTTCAGAAACTGCCCGTACCTCTCAAGTTCGGCCCTTATTGCAGCAACTGCAGCAGACTCCAGAGTAGCTGTAGTAGGAGGGGCCGAAATGTCACCAGTGACTACCATGTGAGCATTTCCCTTCTTATTTTTGAGTCTATTCGGCACAAGATGGGGATGAAGCTTCCAACAAGTATCTCTTGTGTGTTTAGGCTTCTTACAATAGTTACAAATCAAATCCTTTTTGTTTTCCTTCTTGATTTCACTGCCATCCCAGTCTCCACCTTGTTTAGGTCTCACAATGCTAACCATGGCTGATTGATCAAACCCAAAATTTTTCATCATCACATTTCTCCTGCTTTGTTCCCCTAACACAAAGGCATATGCTTGGGAGAGAGTAACACTGTCCTTGGAAAGAATGTACTGTCTTGCAATATCATATTCTTTAGGAGCTTCTGGTAGGCAGCTACATCCTTAGTGGTTTCCCAAACAACTGTCTCCAAATGGTCAATCTCCTGCCATAAGGTTTTGAGGGCTGAAAAGTAAACAACAATAGGTCTATCTCCTTGCCTTGTAGCAATAATCTGATTTCTCAACTGATATGTCCTAGCAAAATTCTCCCTCTGTGAATAGGTTTCTGCAACCCCATCCCATATTTCCTTAGCTGTATTTGCCCACAAAAAGTTTTTACTTGTATGGGGCAGCATGGAATTACACAGCCAAGTTATCGCCATATAGTTCTGTACCCACTCGGAGCTGTTAGTTTTGGGTTTCACTTCTTCACCAGTGATATACCCCAACTTCCCACGAGCACCAATGGCCATCTTTGCAGATTGTGACCATTATAAGTAATTTGAACCATCCAACTTAACTGTAGTAATGGTTCCAACCCCGAAAAGGTCTCTAGCACCTCCTCCCACTGGTCCCATTTCACTCCCGGGCTTGTTTTCAACTCCGTTACCCTCCATACTTCTCAAAAAGGAGATAGAAGATTATTGTAATATGCAAGAATATCAAATAAATCACTTTTGGTACCAATGACACCCTTCTAGTGCCCTAGATGGTCCTCCTACAAAAGATTCCTTTTCTGGTGCCGCTCTCTCCAAAAACCTCCAAATCAGGTAGGACTTGAACTGCCCCCTACAGAAAGCTCCAAAGAACCCTAAAAAATTAGGGCGCCACTTCCTAGGTCAAAACTGAAGAGTCCAACAGAAATAAGACTCATCCCCTTTCTCCAGTTTCTCCTGATTTTGATCGGAAACCCTAGACCATCTACATGGCAAAACAAATCCACCAAAAAAAATCCAAAAACTGGGCTTACCTGAAATCTTTGATCAACCTCTTAACTCACCATGCAGTCGGCTGATCAAGGAACCTTCGGCCTGCTCTGATACCAAGTAGAAATCACTGTTTGGAAATCTAGATGAATTCCTTGTGAAGAGAAAGAAGAAGAAGAAGAAGAGTTTCAGCAGTAGAGAAGAAAAGAGAAGAAAGAAAGAGTAGGATGTCAACCAGAATTGAATTAGGTCTGGCCGCCAACCCCTCATTATATTTTATACTTAACTTAAAAGAATAAGAGATTACAAGAATGCCCTTAGTAGGGCGGCCACTAAAGTAGCTGAATAGTCACAACTTAAAAACATAAGCTAATGGGCCTAAAGCCCAACAACTTCCTAACTTAACAACTTAAAAAATAAGAGCTAAATAACTGGGCCGAATAACTAGAAATCGGCCCAACTCAACACCCTTCACTAGTAAACTCAGGCAATAGTGGCTTCACCAAAGCTGCATCTGCTCGACATGGTTTGAGGAGTGAGACATGAAATACTGGGTGGAGTTGCAATACTTGGCAAGTCTAATTTGTAAGCCACTGCCCCCACTCTCCCTGAAATGCAAAAGGGATCAAAGAAGCGGGGTGAAAACTTCTGCCACGCTCTTTTTGCCAATGATGACTGTCTATAAGGTTGTAGTTTCAAGTAGACTAGGTCCCCCACTTGGTATTCCAACTCGCGATGTTTCTTATCATACTGCATCTTCATGTAATTCTAAGCTTTGAGTAAGTGACTCTTGAGTGATTGAAGTGCTTCATCTCTGGCTTCAAGCTGTCGTTCAACCTCTGCAACTGCTGAAGTGCCTTTCTCATAGGGTAACACTAAGGGTGGGTCTCTTCCATACAAAATCTTGAGTGGGGTGGTCCCTGTAGTAACATGATAAGTGGTATTATACCGAAATTCAGCCCATGGGAGCCATTTCAGCCACTGAGTAGGCTTTTCTCCTGTGAAACATTTGAGATAAGCCTCTAGGTAACGGTTAACTACTTTCGATTGCCCGTCAGTCTGCTGGTGGTACCTGGTGGAATGATAAGTGTGAGTACCCTGTGCCCAGAAGTATTCTTCCCAGAATCGTGTTAGATAGTGTATGCCCTTAGCTCTAATCAGAATGATGTATATTATGACATTTATTGTAAATGAATAAAGTACATATTTGATTCATGTTATTGTGGTGTGTTTCTGTGTAATACCCTTAAATTGGACACATATGAGACTCGTGTTAGTTTAGAATGTTCACAGCCGTTGGATAGATCTGGGGAGATTTATCTTGACAAAGCTGACACTGATGTGCCGCCAAGTTGGTTGGGGTAGCCTGTCTCAGCTGCCAGGGTGAGACCCGAGGTACATGCAGTGTAGGTTTATTTGAAACCTTGAACCGGACTAGAATTCTAGTACTGCCCTGGACCTTGGAGATTAATGGGCAAAACTGGAATGTTACACCTGACCCCTAGACTCGATTATGATACTGCACTAGGTGTCGGATTGGGCTGTCTTTGATATGCCAATCAGTGGGATCCTTATAGGGGGTCAAAACCTGGGTATGTTGGGACAATCTGAGAATTCATTTGAGTGGGTGATCATAGTGACAGGAACAGCCCCTTTGTCGGACAAAGGTAATGATCGGGGATGCACCATCTCTAATGGAAACCAAGACTGCCGGCAGCCGATTTCAATCATTGAAATTTGTTTTGCAAAATATATTTATATAAAGATATATACATTACGGTTTCAAAATGTTTGCAAAAGGTTTTAATTCCTGGGACCCATGTGAGTAGAGAGTGCAACACTGTTCCTTGCAGCCGAGGGAGAGGTCCTCTCGTCGGGTAGTGTTTGATCATTATGGGCTGAGAGGTTAAGTGTAAGACCATTGAGGGTAATACCTGATGGGCTAATCTTGCATCTGCCCACAGTCCCTGGGTTTTATAAGGTGGCTTGGCCTAGGGACCACTTAGTGTAAGTGTTGGACCCATTAAGAGACCATGGTGATGGGCTCAGGGGTTCACTGCCCATCACAGTGAATTCGGCCAAGCCTTGTAACAGAGGCTAGGCTGAACCCATGTGGCTGATGTGTAGATCAATGTTTGGGTCCCACGCCATACAAAGAAGCCCAACTGGGCAACAGTTTGGAAGGTTACTGAGCACATGGACTTATTGGGCCTAAAGCCCATTTCAAACTGGTCTAATTTGATTAGTTAAAGAGGGGAGGATCTGGGATTGGATCAGTAGATAGGATAGAGAGTTATCCCTATCCACTCAGAGAGTCCAGATGTAAATTTGGATCTGGAAACCTCCTAATGAGATTAGGAGAGCTGATCCAATCTACAGATAAGATAAGGATCTATCCTTATCACTTAAAGAGAGTCCAGATTCAAATAAGGATTTGAATTAGGAAACTTCTAATGGGATTAGGAGCTGATCTCTTTAAGTATATAAAAGGAGGAGGGGGCGAACCATTCAGTTCATCTCATCACATCAGATATTAGATCACACAGAGAGAAGACGGCAACAGTGTGACTGCACCATCTTCTCCCTGCGTTCTCCTCCAGTTGCCGCCAATTGCCAGTTCGATCTCCATTCTTGTAGGAGCGATCAAGAATAGTTCTTGATATTAGTCTTTGGAGAAAGGCTGAACTGAAGTCGTGCTCACAACCTCCATTGAATTCTTGCTGAAGGATTTGGTTCTTGGGAAAAACACTGCTGATTCTGCTCCACCCTACACAGTGTCATCTTCAGTGGGAGCAGTCTTTGGAGATTTCTTTGGGCGTGAACACCTTCATTGGGAATTACTGCTACTCTGTATCAGGTATATCCCTCTCCTACCTTTTGGTTTCAGATCTGGTCCAGTTCTTGGTTCAAGATTGATTCTTGAAAATGCAGATTTTCTAAAACAGGGAATGTGATTCCCAGATGAGAGAGAGAAATTTTTGAAATTTTGCCCAACCTACCTGCAGGGTTCGGCAATCCATATGATGGATCTCTCATCTCTTCAAATCGACCTACAAAAGTGGGGTCCCCATCCGTGATGATAGTTGTTGGTGTATCGTGGAGTTTTGCCACTTCACGAATGTAGGCCTGAGCTACTTTAGATGCCTTGTAGGGGTGGGAAAGCGCAACAAAGTGCATGTACTTGCTCAATCTATCCACAACAATCAGTATAATAGATTTCCCCCCAGACTTAGGCAGTCCCATAATAAAATCCATAGTTACCTCGTCCCACACCTGATCTGGAATGGGTAGGGGCTGTAGCAGCCCAACTGGGGTTTGGGCCTGATATTTCTGAGTTTGGCATACAGAGCAACCTGCAACAAAATCCTGTAATGCCTTCTTCATTCCTCGCCAATAGAAGTGGGCTGCTATGCGCTTATAAGTTCTGAGCAACCTGCAACAAAACAGATTTGGGCACTGTCACCAGTCACCCTTTGTAGAATAGGTTTTAACCCACCAGGGAGTGCCCTGCTACTGGGTTTACCCCTGATACCAACTGCTCCTGAATCAATTTTAATTCATCATTTTGTTGAGCTTCTTCCTTGATGCGATCAAGCAAGGGATGGAGAGGTCTGTAAGCTGTCAAAGAGTTCATTTCTTCTCTTTTGGATAAAGCATCAGCAACTCTGTTGGAGGGGCCAGGTTTGTATTTAATGGTGAAATCAAAGCCCATTAACTTGCTGGCCCACTTCTGTTGTTCAAGGTTAAGAAGCCTCTGTTCCATCAGATGTTTGAGACTCTTCTGATCAGTCCTCACTGTGAATTTTCGCCCCAACAAGTAAGCTCTCCATTTGTGCACGAAGAGCACCAAGGCCATCAGCTCCTTGTCGTAAGTAGACTTTAATTGGGCCTGGGCTGACAGGAACTTACTGAAATAAGCAATAAGATGTCCTTCTTGCATCAAAACTGCACCGATCCCTCTGCCCGATGCGTCACACTCACACTCCACCACAAACGGCTTGGTAAAGTCGGGTAATGCCAAGGTAGGCGATGTCATAATCGCCTTTTTTAGGAATTCAAATGCCACTTCTGCTTGTTCTAACCAAGTAAAGGCTTCTTTCTTCAACAGAGCTGTAAGAGGGGTGGCTAGGGATGCATAGCCTTTTATGAACCTTCTGTAGTAACCGGTGAGGCCCGGGAAATCCCGCAAACTCTTAATGGTCTTGGGCCGAGCCCACTGAGTCATTGCTACAGTTTTCTTGGGATTGGTCATTACAGTCCCCTGCAAAATTATGTGTCCCAAATACTGAATCTGTGTCTGGACGAATGTGCACTTGGAGGGCTTGGCAAATAACTGATTTCGCCGGAGAAACCCAAGGGTTGGCTCCAAATGTCTAAATGAGAAGCCCAATCACTACTATAGACCAAGATATCAACAAAGAACACCAAGATAAAGCGCCTGAGGTGGGGCTGGAAGATATCATTCATGAGGCTCTAAAAAGTGGAGGGCGCATTAGTCAACCCAAAAGGCATGACCAAAAATTCATAGTGGCCATCATGGATCCTGAAAGCCGTTGATGGTAGCCAGATCGCAAGTCTAGTTTGGAAAAATACACGTCATGCTTCAATTCATCAAATAACTCATCTATTAATGGAATTGGGAATTATCCTTCACAGTGATGCCGTTGAGGGCTCGATAATCAACACAAAAATGCCAATGTTCCATCCTTCTTGACGAGCAGGACTGGAGAAGAATAGGGACTGTGGCTCAGTTGTATCAACTACTGGGACAACAAGTCAGCTACTATTTTGTCAATTTCAGCCCGCTGAACATGTGGGTATCTATAAGGCCTGACATTGGTGGGTTGGGCTCCAGGCTGAATAGGGATATGGTGATCATGAGTATGTACGGGAGGTAGGCTGTTTGGTTCTCCAAAGACATCTTGATACACTACTAAGAGCTGTTGTAAAGTGGGGTCCTCCGTAATAGTATGGGTTCCATTGTCACAGTAGATAGTGGGTTCCACTCCCAATGATCCCAAATAAACCAGGGTCACTGCACTGGAGTGCAAGCTGTAAATGATAAACATGTCAGCCCAAATCTTCTGTTGGTTTGGTTGGCCCAATTCCCTTCAAATGGCATTACTTCCCATTCATCCAGAAATCCATAGTCAAGAGGGTCCAATCACAACTGTCGACCCAAGTAGTTTAAGCCATTGAATCCCCAGGACTAAGTCTGCCCCACTAAAATCCAAAGGGTATAAGTCCACACTAAATACATGGCCTTGAATTCTAAGGCCCACGGCCCTGCATAGCCCATCACAAGGAATATGCTATCCATTAGCTGCCTTAACAGCAAAGGGAGTCACCGCCTGAACCTCTAGGCCCATTTTCGAGCTAGGTCTAGAGTGATGAAGTTAAGGGAACTCCCACTATCAATTAAGATGCACACTTCCCTACCCTTAAGTACACCATACACTCTCATGGTCTCAGTGGAATGGAGCCCAGTCAGGGTGTGGAGTGAAATCTCCGGGTTTTCTTCGACGGAGTCTTCCGCCTGGTCGGAGACCATGGGTCCGGTGTCCACATCTTCACTCTCATCCGGTTTGTCAACAATTTGAAGGAGGAACATCTGCTTGGCTTTGCGCTTATGGCCCTGAGAAAATTTCTTCTCACATTTATAGCACAATCCTTTTTCCCGACGAGCCTGCATCTCAGCTCAGGTGAGTTTTCTCACAGTGGGGACCGGCGAGGGGTGTGGTCGAACCGGGGTTAACTCAGTTTTGGATGTCAAGGGCTTCGGAACTGGCCTAAGAATTCTTGGCCATGGATTCCTCCTAACCCGGTTCAACTTGTCTTCATGCAGTCGGGCTAGGCTCACAGCGGCCAAAACAGTAGGGGGTTGCAAGGCTTTCACTTCCAACCTAATGTCTTCCCTCAAGCCACCAATAAAACAGCCGGTGAGTGCATGTTCCGGTCATCCATGCACTCTCATGGCTAACCGCTTGAATTCAACTTGATATTCTCGAATGGAGCCAGTTTGTTTCACTCTAGATAAAGCTTTGTCAAAATTTTCGAAGCTGGAAGGACCAAATTGTATTTGCACGGCCTCAACAAAGTCTAGCCAGGACAGTTGTGGGTGTGAACAGCGGTACCATTGGTACCAGAGACAAGCCTCTCCATCAAGATGGATGGAGGCAATCTATACTCTCTGGCTGGCTGGAATCTCATGGAAATCAAAATACCGCTCTGCACGGTAGAACCAGGGGGAAGATCGTCACCTGAGTACGTGGAAACACCAGTTTGGGGCTGCGAAGGTTGAAGGTGCTGTTCGGTTGAAGGCCGCTGCTGCTCGACCCCTCCTGGTCTGCCTCCTTGCTCAGCTGAGTTGACATCCCCGTTCGAGCTGAGACACTACAGCAGAGAGGGCGTCTTTAATACCCCTCAGTTCTCCCTCCATCCGATCGATCCTTCTTGTGATTGATTGCGAGTGGTGGGCATGGTGGATCAGGTGCTCTGATACCAATTGGTGAACACTAAGTCGACGGAGCTTCTTCGAGGGAGCTCCTTCCTCTAGAAACAGAATTAAGAGAGAGAGAAAGAAGAGGAAGAGAGAAGGAAATAAGGTAGTTATGCTTTTTCTGCCAATTCTGTTCTACCCAAAGGCCTTTTATAGGCTTTTGCACTTATCAGTTCATCATGGCTACGAGCTCTGCATGTGGATGGTTATGATGTGGCCTGCGGTTATAAACAAATCACAGGGGAGGTTTGTAACGCCTTGCATGTGCTGCTGCTGCTGCTGCTGCTGCATGGGCTTCACGACCTGTGTGGGCCTGGCTTTCCTGACTTGTATGGGCCCGGTGACCTGATGGTGGGTTATCCACCTGGGATCCATCACTCAGGGAGTGGTTAGAGATTCAGATTGGAGACTATTGCTTAGCTTCTCAGGAATGTGAGCTGTGGGGATTCCTGGAGAGCTGGGATCGTGGCAGTTATACAAGGCATTAAATTGATAGCACAACAGAATGGGAGAAATGTAGACACAGGGATTGAGGCCGATTTCCATGCAAAGTTGGACATGACTGTTAAACAGGGACTGCCAAATAGTCATCACAAGGCTGAATTTGCAGGAGGAACTGCTTGGATGTTTAGAGGCAGGGTGAGGGAAACCAAAGCATTGTTATGCAACTTGAATTGCTTGTTCAAGTTGAAGCCAAGATCAGCCAACTCCCTAGCTGGCAGCTTAGCTAAGGCAGGAGCTACCAGACAACAATTTTATTGGGGTATACCAGGGTCAGTTTCTAAATTGTAAAACATATTGTATACTGTTTGTATTATGTCAGCTGGTAAGCTGTACTTGTTTACCTAACTCTGATGTCTTTTTGGAGACACCAGAGACCTTGGAAATGAATAATACAATCAATTAATTTATCCAAAACAGAAAAAGAGGAATATTGGTGTAGCCCTCAAAATAGAATTTAAACTAGAGCACATTAATAACAATAAAACCCTTATTATTCAAATGACTAAAGTCCCTTATACGGCAAAATGTCTTCTCAACATTGACAACGCTAAAGTCCACTGTATTACAAAATAACAAAAGAAGAGGAAATCCCCAAAAAGGATGCTGAGATTTAACAGTTTCTTATGACTTTCTTGTTTATGACCATTAGTTAGTGTTATTGGGCCCAAGGCCCATTAGTTTATGTGTTTTTTTTTGGAATTGCTTTTATGTTATGAACATTACCCGAACAATACCTGCCCTATTAAGGGCATATTAGTCTTTGTGATCAATCTTGTTTATGAGTATATAAGATAATGAGTGAGGGACCAGATCATTATTGGCTTCTCCCTATCTCTTCTCTTCTCACCTAAGAACTCTTTTCTTCTTTCTTCTTTTTCACTGTTATCAAATCAGATTATTATTTTTTTCTTTTTCTACTAAGGATATGCTAAGGAGCAAGAACAATGAGAAAAAAGGTTTAGCATGCCTGTAGTTGTGCCAAAGTACATCAAAACCATTTGCAGCAGACTGATATGAACTTCTAAAGTTAATGTGATTGTCCAAAAACATGTAATAAGCTGTTTCAAACTGCTGCAATTATGGAGCACTAAAACAAGGAACTTTGGAAACAAGATGAACAATAGACAGGATTGAAAAGAAAGTAGCGAGTACTCTCTGCGGTTGGCTATCATTTCAAAGGGTTTTCAGGGGAGTTCAAAACCCTGTACACTCCCATAACTAAATTTAACCATATCTACAGGCAGACGGAACCAAGGCAATGCAGTCGCACTCCTCATAGGCCAACACTTAGCTATGGAGTACCATTCATGGAAAAGAATCAAACAAGATGTCTCTGAAGAGATCTACCTCCTATAGCCAATATATGACTCCAATGAGAAATCTTTTCTTTTTTTTTTGAAGATCAATAATAAAGAAAATTTTATTAATAAAGAAAAAGATTACAAATTTAAACAGGTGTTGGGGCTTCGCCCAATACAAATAAAGCAACCATCTGCAAACTAACACAAACAATTACAACAAGAAAACAACTGCTACTGCATTTCATACGTCTTCCAGAAATCAGCTCTAAACTCTTCTCTTTTAATTCCTTCAAAATCAGGAATCATCAGAACAAAACCAAGCAGTTTTGCACCAACTATCCCAAACAACTTCTCCTTAGACTATTGTTTCCCATCAAAGATCCACCTGTTAAATCTTTTTACAAACTTTCCAACAGACTGCAAATGGTATGCAACTCCAACGAATCTTTGCTTTCTTGCTGCCTCTGAGAGATGGCCACAGGTCAAAGACATCTTTAGGAACCTGAGGTGACCAAAGCTCCTCCCTAAACAGCTGGAAAAAGAAGCCCCAAACAAAACTTGTGAAGTCGCAAACCACCAACAGACACATAATGCTTTCAATATCTAATTCAACATATCTACTCGCCATGCAGTACCCTATCCTTTTTAACTGTTCGTGGTGCCTGGATAAGAATGCTATCAATTGCCACCAACCAACCAAAAGCTTCTACTATTGGAGGAATTGGGTTACCCCAAAAAACACTAAAAGAATCTCTTTCAACCTGTCTTTCTGCCAAAGCTTTTAGTAGGATTTCACTGTGAACTTCCTATTTCTACATTCCTTCCACCACCTCACATTAGGACCCTCAAAATTAACCTCCACCTCTTGCAACCTAGCCAGCAAACTCAGACATAGTTCAACTTCCAAATCTAATGAAGGTCTTCTAAAAATGGAACATCACACCACCTTCCCATGCTGAACCTCAAAACATTATGACATTGTTACATTTTTCCTACTCAAACTAGCCTTGGACATAAATCACACAACTTCCCCATCTCCACCCATTCATCCTCCCACCTCCACCTCCAACCATTCCCCACTCACCAATTAATAAAAGGCAACAAGAAAGAGTGAAACTTTATTATGACTAATGAGTGAACTCTGTAACCACCTTTAAGGATTGCAGATCTATTCTAGCCAAAATAGTCTAGGACCATATTCATCTGTGTAAGCATGAGGATTGCATCAAAATAAAAAAAAAAACAAAATCTCAGGCAGCATCTTATACAATGTCTCTCTTTTTCCTTTTCTATTGAAGTATGCATTCAAAGCAAAGAACATTAAAAATTTGATTGGCTGCATTTGGCAAGAACACAAAAGAACCAATGACACCATAAAAAAGATATGATCAAGGTTGGATATTCAACCCGAATATATCAGGAATCACATATACCCTGTTAGAAGATTTTAGGTCCTTCAAGGTCAGAATCTTTAAACCCAAGGGGTCATACTTGGCAGTTAATAATATAACCATGGCTTTGAGAAGATGGAATTCATCATATACATGGATGCATGAAACTAGGAATACAACCTTCTCATGAAAAAGTGATAAAAAACTATTGAAAACAAAATAACCAAACTTTCAAATGAAGAATGAATAGAAACTAGAATTACATAATTCCACAAGGATGTCCTAGGATGGTGAATCATTTTAATAGTAAACTCAAAGCTAGTTAAATAACAAAGGAAAGTATAAAAAACACATATAAGACACGCAACTCAAGCTAAGTAAACAAAATAAAATCCCAAAAGAAGCAATTAATTGCAGCAAATATAGTTAGCCTCACCCTGATAACCTCCAGCCTTCTACATGGCCACTTCTACCAATTTTAGCAGAATCAAAATCCTTGCAGTGTAATCTGTAATCATTTTGGTATTCTCTCTTTATGCAAAAAGTGGATGCCCTTAGGCGGCCTAGTCATTTTGGAATAACTCTCTTAGGCAAAAATTAGATAAAGTAAATTCCTACATCAGTTATAAGAAGTCACCTCTCCTATGAAAAAAGTATGTTACCCAATGTTGCTCCCAGCTATCTGGGATCTTGGGTAAACTGGTAAGCCCCAATCTTTGGCCTTTTCTTTTATATGTTTTGCACCAGGTAGCCACCTCTCATACTCAAACCTGTGCTCTCATGCTTGCCAGCCCTAGATTTTAGAATTACACCAAGTAATGGCCCCTTAAAATTTTTATTTCAAAATAATTACTGTCTTTCATGTTCTATGAGAATGGTTCAAAAGAACAAATATATAAATTAGAAATAACAGAATATTTACCATTTGGCTAGTCCTGAAACCAACTTATCCCAATTATTCGGGATAAGCTATAGGAAAACCACATTCAGAAATTCCAGAATAATGACATCGACACTATTCATGTTTTTAGCAGAGTATGGAATCGAAATCTTTAATAAACCTAATGACCTGACAGTAGTCGAAATCTATAGTATTCATATTTTCACCTCTCCTATCCAGATCAAAATTTCCAAATCTGAAGGTTCATGAATCACTGCTGAAGCATCTTCACAGAGCTTACGTAAAGATGAAGCACAAGCACTTGAGGAAATTGGTTCTGCAATTCCAGCAGCAAAAAATAATCTGCCAGTAGCAAATTAGTGAAGAATAAATACCTGACAATAGATAAATAATCTGCCAGTAGCAAATCATGAAACATATCAACTAGACAAGGAGTAAAGATTTTCTTACAGCAAGGGTCTTGCATTAAACTGAAAAGAAGATATCAACTTTGAATATGAACCAAGAACTTCAGCAACGGATCTGTAAACCTAGAACAAAAAATAACCAAAAGCAAGGTTCAATTAATTAGAAACAAAAGGAACAAACCAAGTCAAAGTGAAATATTCATCTTTAGAATGCATTACATTATCTAACTAAAATACAACTGAACTTTGAAATGACAAATGAGAACAAGTTTGAAACATAAAAAGTTTAAAGGAATATATCCAACATACAAAGCACATGAATCCCTTGAGCTCATTGCGTGCTCTACTTGACAGAATTGTCACCAGACGCATAATCACAGAAAGGTCAAATGGATGACCATCCTGTAGAATTATTTCTGCAACCTGAAATGTGTAAAATAGCAAACCTCTAAGCATTGATGAATATATGAATTGTCAAAAAAGATATCAATCTCTTTTTCTGAGTATATCTCCAACAAGATTATAAGACTCAAGTTTACAAACACTAAGAGTTGTCAATCCAGAAAGAATTGTATCAGGTATTTCAGCTAAGGAGTACCACTGAACCTTCCAAAACAACTACGGGGTAAATTGTGATAAGGATTAACCACCTATAGTGAAGGTCCAAACCCATTGTATCACAATTTTAAGTCATACCATGTGCATCTTACTCTGTAAAGCATACTCTAGTATATTTCATCTCTAAACTCCTTTTCTACAAGCAGCTATCCCCATTATATCATGCTTTTCTTTCTTCCACTCCCCTTTTTATTCCTAACCAGGTTGCAGAAGCTGTCTCTCACCAAGTGGAAGAAAACTATGAGATCAGATGATTGCTTTACTGAAGAATCATACTTGGAACCAGTTCGTCTTCCAAAAAATTAAAAGAAAAAGGAAAAAGAAAAAAAAAAGATCCTATTCATGTAAATGGGTCTTTACTATAAAGTATAAGGCTGATAGATCCATTTGAAGGACGTAAATCAGATCAGCTGCAAAAGGCTACACTCATACTCATGGGGTGGATTAACAAGAAACCATTTGACTCAATTGCAAATACAAACTATACAAGGGTCGTTTCATCCGAATAAACCCAAATATGGGTTGAGATATTCCCCAAGAACCTGGTTTAAAATGTTTTAGGGGTGTTATTAGCAAGTTGTTTCACATAATCAAAAGCTAATCATACTCTTTTTATCAAGGACACTAAATTACTACTCATATCAACTATGTGGTTGATATAGTTGCCATAGAGGATAACCCTAAAGATGGAAGTTCCTGTCGGTAGGGTTGGGGTTGAAATAGGTCGAAGAAGGATTTTTTTTATCAATAACAAGTAACTTTCATTAATCATTAAGAAATTTTAAGTACGAAAAGGGGAGATAAACTGTCTTAACTAACCAAAAAAGAGGATGGAGCCCCCAAAAGAAAATCAGAAGACAGAATTAAAAATGTACTTTATCTCAATGTCCTTAGCCAGCTACTTGAAATTTTTTCCTTTCACTGCTACAACTCCAAATTCCAGTCTTGTCTTCTTTTAACCATCCTACTACCACCTTTGAGTTACCTCCAATTACAAGCCTCCTTATATTCATTTCTTTTGCTTTTTGGATTCCTTCCAAGGCCACAGAGATCTCAGCCCTTAGAGAGGGTCACCTTCGTCAATTGGGCCTGAGAAAATGCCTGATACATTCCAATCCTCATTCCTGAAAACTCCCCCAATACCAGACTGCCCTAGGTTCCCTAAACTACTGTCATCAAAGTTCAGTTTATAAAGTCAGTGGGGGAAGGGATCCAAGAAGGACTTAGAACCCTTTTAACCTGGGCAGAACTTGTTATCTCTTCCCAGCTTCTCAGCAAGTCATCCAAGGTAAAATCTGTGAATAAATCCAAAGATTTCAGCCATTGTGCCACCATTATGTGCATTAGCTCTATTATGTTTTCAGTGCTTCTCTCATTTTCTGAGAAAATTCTTGAGTTTCTTTCTCCCCACAAAGACTAGAAAACAACAGCCCTTATGCAGTGGGGTATTCCACCTACACCCGAAAAGGGAAAAGTCCCAATCCAAAATACTTTAAGCATAATGGCAGGATACTAATAGGTGGTAACCAGTTCCCCATCAGCTTTGCAGAATATAAATCTATGCAGGGATAAGATAAGCAAGTCTTAGGTCTCTTTCTTTGAAGTAGATCACTTGTGTTGATTCTTTCCAGAGCAGTTTCCCAACAAAAACTCCCAACCCGGGGAGGAATAGGCTTACACCAACCCTCTTTAACAAGGAAGACAAGTCAAGAGGATCAGGTGGTTGAGTTAAGGTTTCAAAGACCGAAGTAAGTTCCGTATTGTTCATGTTCTAAAGTCTACAAGATTAAAGGTTGGCCTGATTGGTGCTAGCCCTACAAACAAATTCAAGATAGTATAGAAGAAGAGAGGGACAAAGTTCAAAGGTTTGAAGAAGGCTGAAAAGGAACGGGAGGTTGAACTGCAAGTGTCAAAGGAGGGGGAGTGGAGGCAGCATCAGGGGCAGAGGAAAAGATGGACAAAGGTGGTAAAGACTTTGATAAGAACATAAATGAGTTTCATCCAATCAGTGCAAAGGAGAAGGGGAAAATGGAGATTGAAAAGTTGGCTGAAAGAGATGTTAGGGCTGGCAAGGGCTTAGGTATGTTTTTTTTGGGGGGAGGAGGGGAGTTTGCTAGAAGGGAATTTGAAGCATTTGAAAGGAGTAAAGAAGGAAGAGAGTTTGAAATAGCAGGGAGAGATGGAAAGGAGTGGGATGAGGAAGCAGACAGGCAAGATGATGTGTTTGGATGAGATGAATTAGTTGCTTTTGGCTAGGGAGATTTTTTTTTTTTTATGTTGTCTCTGTATTTTGTGTTCTTTGATGTTCTGTCATTTTGTTCTGAGTGGGTGCTATATTGTCACCCTGGCTGTTGCTTGTATTCAGATCCTCTTTGTTTTTAATAAGATTTTCCTTTTTACTCTTCAAAAAAAAAGTTTGACTGCCGACGATGAAATTAAAGATCTCTACAATGACAAAGTATATCCTAGGAAGTAAGGTGGCTCAATCCAAGAAAGAGAGAAACCCCAAACTAATCACTTCAAATACTTTGAATCAACCAACCATAACCATCATTACCAGCCATCCATGATGAGGGAGAAATTAAAGATGATGCTGCACACAGAGTTAGGGCAAGGTAGTTTAAGTGGAGAGGTGTACCACTATTTGACAGCATAAACCAAGGAGAATAAGAAGTGAATTGTATAAGACAGTTATTTCAGAAATTAATGTAAACAAGAGAAGGATGTTAAGACAAAGAATGACAAGACTAGAAATGATAAAATGAGAACTAAGCAGATCAGTTTTATTTGGTGAGACTGCTTTCCACCTTCTAATATCTTGCCCTTTTGTCAGTTTTATTTGGAATTGGTTTACTTCCCTTTTTGGGTGCAGGTGCTCCTCTCCTGACAGGGTGGAAGGTTTATTCAACCCTAATGGTATCAGTGGTAAGACAAGGAGGGGAAGGATTCTTTGGAGGTGTACTAGAGAAGCAATACTGTGGACCATTTGGGAGGAAAGAAACGATAGAATATTTGAAAGTAAAGAAAAATGCAAGGAAGCTTTAGTTGAAACAATAACATTGAGGGTGGCACATTAGGTAAAAAGCTTGAAGCTGTTTTCAGCTTTTAATGTCGAAGACTTTTTCAGGGTTTGGGGACTTATTGCTGCTTCATCATCTACGAGACGACAGTTTTTAGACGACAATTGTAGATCTGTTCCTAAACCAAATCAGGGAAAATAGGTGAAAATTTTCAATGAAAATTTTATATGTAGATTTATCCTAGATAGATGCAAGAGGCAACCACGTTTAGTATGGTTTGGAGCAATATTTTAAAGCGCGGAGGCGTGACGCGAGGCGTTCCACTGCCTAGATGCGTGAGGCGTAGTTCAGAATGCAAAAGGCGTAAGCCTCCCAAACACAGGGAGGCGTAATCCTCCTTAAGAGGAGGGGGGTTAGGAGGAGGGGAGGAGGATGAAGAGGAAGGGGGATCTCATTTTTTCTTTATTTTTAATAAAAATCTTTTATATTAAGAAGAATAAAGATGCATAACATTAGTTGAAAGGCGGGGGAGCAAACCACTTTCTTTCCCCTTATCTTTTCTTCCCTTCCCTTTTCTCTTTTTTCCCTCTCTTTCTTTTTCTTTCCCTTCCCTTTCTTTTCCTTTCCTTTCCTTTCTTTTTTTTTTGTCTTTTTATATCAGATGTGCATGAGCCGCATGAGGCGTACGCCTCTAGGACGCCTCAGGAAAAAAGCGCATGAGGTGTCAGCACCTCTAGCATACGCCTCAGGGCATTTTGGAAGCGCCTCGCCTGGAGGCGTGCTTCCAGGCATACGCCTCCCACGCCTTTTTAAAACACTGGTTTGGAGTAGATATTGCACAAAAGGACAGGAATCTAACATGTGAAGCCAACTCATAAATCATAGATTCTAGAGTACTAGATGGAATTTTGGGATGATATTTGGTTATTTGGTATGATTAAAGTTTATAAAGGTTTATGAGTGTTGAGATTGGGCTGATAACATCATTTGTTTTTTTATTTATAATGTTTAGTTAGAGTTATTAGGCCCAAGGCCCATTAGTTTATCTTTTCTTTTATTTATAATGTTTAGTTAGAGTTATTGGGCCCAAGGCCCATTGCTTTATGTTTAGTTGAGAGTATGTTCTTATGTTTTAGTAGTGGCTGACTTACTAAGGGTATACTTGCCATTGTATCCCTTTTTTTTTATTTTTAATATATAAGACAATGGAACGGGTGGCCAGACCTAATTCTGTTTTGGCTTCTCCACATTCTCCTCAACCTTTCTCTTCTTCTCTTTTCTGCACAATCTTTTCTTTTCTTTTCTATACAATTTTTAAATCAGATCAGTTTTTTGCACTTACTACTTGGCATCAGAACATCTTTAAGGCTTTCTTGAACTGTTCCATCATGCAGCCTAGATCAGCCGACTACATGATGAGTTAAAGAGCTGATTGAGGACTTCAAGAAATCCCAGTTTTTGGATTTTTTTGGTGGATCTACAACCCCTTGTAGCAGGTCTAGGGTTTATCACCAAAATCAAGAAGAACTGGAGAAAGGAGAAGAGTCCTGATTGTAGTAGGACTCTTCATTTTTTACCCAAGAAGTAACACAAGGAGGCCTCTGGAGGGAGCAAAAGCCTCTTCTCTCTCTTATACCTGCTCCCACGGAGAAGAGAATCGCGGTGGGAGGGGCTTATGGGGAAAGGATTTTGATCATTTAATTAGGTGCTGCAATTTGATATTTTGATCATTTCTTTGATCCCTATTTCATCAAGAACCTAGAATGTCTAGAAAGGATTTTGCTTGGGAATATGTTAAAGAAGAGGAGAGGAAAAAATGTTATATTTATTGTACACTTTCTAGTAAACTGTGCACAGGAGGCATAAACTGATTAAAACATCATTTGGCTTGTACCAAACATGGAATGGGTGAGTGCAAACAATGCCCTAAAGAGGTAAAATTAAGATGTCAAAATGCACTTACCGAATTTGAAGTGGAGAAAAAGAAGTCTGATTTTGTGGCTAGTGTTGGGAGGTTTAATCGTACACCTATGACTTCTCCACATGGAAGTTGTATGGCTCCTAATCCTAGACTTGAGAAGTCTGTTGTGGGAAGTGGAAGTGGAAGCCAGAGTGGAAGTGGGATTCCAGTCACTCCATAATCATTTTCACCACGACCAGCAGGCCCAATGGATCAATTTGTTTCATCTGAGCCATGCCAATAGACTTTAAATTTACAATGGAAAAAAGATTAAAAAAAAGATGTTGATAGGGCTATTGGAAGATGCTTTTATGCCAATGCATTGTCTTTTAATTTAGCAAATAGTCCTTATTTCAAGAGTATGTGTGAGGCAATTGCAAATTTCGGTCCAGGTTATAAACCTCCATCCATGCATGATCTTCGCACTACGATCTTGAAAGAAGTGGAGAATATAGATAAATTGATGGAGTATAGAAAACCATGGAAGGACCATGGTTGCACGATTATGTCTGATGGATGGACTGATGGAAAAAATAGGTCCATTATCAATTTTCTTGTTAATAGTCCAAGTGGGACAACGTTTTTGAAATCTATTGGTGCATCCGATTCAATTAAAGATGGTGAGCTTCTTTTTAAATATCTTGATGATGTTGTTGAGGAAGTAGGAGAGGATAATGTGGTTCAAGTAATCACAGATAATCATTCAAGTTATGTGCTTGCTGGAAAAAAAGTTAATGGAAAAGAGGACAAAATTGTATTGGACTCCTTGTGTTGCACATTGTACAGATTTAATGTTAAGAGTCCATTGGGAAGATGAAAGTTTTTAATGAAACAATTGAGAAGGCAAAGCAGATCACAAAATTTATTTACCGCCATGGATGGGTTTTAAACTTGATGAGGAGTTTCACAAAAAACCAGGAGCTTTTACGTCCAACAATTACTCGGTTTGCCACTGCTTACTTGACATTGCAAAGCATTTATAAACAGAAGCAACCTCTTCAATCAATGTTTGCTTCTGAAAAGTGGAATGGGAGCCATTGGAGTAAACATCCTGAGGGTGTCAAGGCAAAACAAACTATAATGTTTGATAGCAGATTTTGGCCTCAGGTGGCATTTTGTGTAAAGACCACTTTGCCAATTGTTGCAATGTTGAGAGAAGTTGATTATGAAGTAAGACCCTCAATGCCTTATTTATATGAAATGGTGGATTCAGCAAAGGAGCAAATTGCATTTGCCTGTGGTGGGATAAAGAGAAAATATATGCTTATTCGGAATAAGATTGATGAAAGATGGACCCCTGAACTTCATGTCCCTCTTCATGCAATAGGCTATCATTTAAACCCACAGCTATGCTATGAGCCAAAATTTTCAAATGATCGTGAAGTAAGATAGGGATTATTTGAATGCATGAAAAGGATGATTCCTGATAGGCATGAGCGTCCCTAGCAGATTGCCAGTTGCATATATATGATAAAGCACTAGGAGATTTTGGTTGTGACATGGCAATTGATACGAGGAAGAGGCGATCTCCTGGTAAGTGGTTTATTTGTTTGAAAATCAGTATGCAACTATGCATAATTCTTTATTTGGATATTTTAAGGTGTTACTAATGTCTTGTTAAATGATATTTTTGTAACTGATTGGTGGGTGTGGTTTGGAACCCAAACACCAAACTTAACAAAATTTTCTATTCGAGCTTTGAGTCTTACATGTAGTGCTTCTGGTTGTGAAAGAAACTAGAGCACCTTCGAGCAGGTTATTATTTATTTTCTTATTTACTTTTTAGGTTTTTATGTAATAGTTGTGTTTTGTCAATGTCTTTAATAATATATATTTTGTCTTTGTACTAGATACGAACAAAAAAGAGAAACAAATTGGAGGAACAAAGGTTAAACGCTTTAGTTTTTGTGATGTATAATATGAAGTTGAGGGAAAGAAACATGAAGAGGAGGGCAAGTGCAAGTATTGATCCCATTTTGACACAACATGTGGAGGAGGAGGATGAATGGATTAATGTAATTGAGGATGTAGTTCTTCCAACTAATCCATCTTGGGTGGATAATGACTCTTTGGGCCTTGAAATTGTCGTAGTTGAGGTGGTTGAAGATGCAGATACAAATTTAGTAGAGCCAACAACCCCTACCAACAAAGAAGGATTAAGTGGAAGAAAGAGGGGCTCAAGTGCTGGTGGCAACAAGACATTTGATCGTAGAAACCAAAAGGCTCAAGCTATTGAATCTCAAAGTAAGTAATAATTAGTGAATATTGATTCTATTCTTCTAGTGGTCCAATTAATTTTCTAGTTGAGGATTATTGAGTGAGGTGATAATTGCAATTGGATTTTATTTGTAGGGACAAGAAAAGGCAAGAGTGTTGAACTAAATTTGATTGATGAGGATGAAGATGATGAAATAGGGAGAAATGAACCATATAATGTGGATGCAACTCTTGAAGCAGATGATGATGCCTTTGTTATTCTAGAAGAAGATGATTTAGAGCCTTTTGATTGAGTTTCAGTCCTTAGAGTTTTGTTTTTTTGTGATCTATGTTGCATACTTGAATCAAGAATTATATTTCACATTTTCACTATGTTATATTGTTAGTTGGAGTTGAAAACTTGAGATTTAGAACTCAAATACTGATTGAAATTAAGTCATTTTAGTGTCATATATGTTTTTATGCTTAAAATATCTACTTTTTGTTACCCACTATAATTATAAAAAAAAATACATACTTGAGGCTTACGCCTCCCTGTGCTCGGGAGGATTATGCCTCTCACGTTCCGAACTATGCCTCACGCCTCCGGGTAGTGAACGCCTCGCATCACACCTCCGCGTTTTAAAGCACTGCTCCACAGTTACCCCATTCCCGTGGAGGGATCCTCTCCTTTGAGGTCTTCCACTCCTGCTCCTCCCCCTCCTGCTAGTCCTCCAGTTGTTTCCACTCATCCTATTCTCAAGAGGTGGTACTAGTGGCAAAAGCTAAGGCAAACACAGGTTGATCCCACACCTCCAGTTGAGTCTCATCCACTCCCGATTAATGAAGAGAGGACATGTCCATCACCTCCTCTACCAGCACCCTCGTTTCTAGACCTTGACCTACCCATTGCTTTGAGAAAAGGTAAGAGGAAATGTACAACTCATTGTATTTCCAAACACCTTTCCTACAGCTTGTTGTCCCCATCCTACTATGCCTTTCTAGCCTCCATTTCTTCTCAATCCATCCCAAAGTCGGTTTCAGAAGCCTTAGCCACACCAGATTGGAGGGATGCTATGAGTACTGAAATAGAAGCCCTTCATAAAAACAATACCTGGTATAATATTGACTTTCCATCTGGGAAGGAACCTGTTGGGTGCAAGTGGGTTTTCACTATCAAGTATCGTGCAGATGAGCATGATTGGCATCTATGCTCAGCTTGAGGGGAAGTGTAGTGAGAATGGACCATTAAGGGCATCCAAGTAATTGTACTCAGACTTAGATATTTAATAAAAGTGATGAAAGGGGGCTAGAGAGAGAGGTTCGAATTCTTCTTTTCTCTCTTTCCTTCTTTTCTTCATCCACAACCTATTGCTGAAACTTCTTTCTTCTTCTTTCTCTTCCTCTCTTTTCTTATTTTCTTGCATTATATGAATTACTATATGTGTAATTTCCAACTGAGCCATTGAAGGATGTTGGGAGATATCAGAGATTGGTGGGCCGGTTGCTATACTTATGCATGACACGACTATATATCTCTCATGCAGTGAGTGTGGTAAGTCAATACACGCATGCCCCATGAGTTCAGCATTGGGAGGCTATTGATAGGATACTTGCCTATTTGAAAGGACACCCAGGTAGAGGCATATTGTTTGCTGACCATGGATATTTGAAGTTTTTACACAGATGCTAATTGGGTAGGATGCCTAGATGGCAGATCTAAATCAGGAGTTTGCACTCTTGTTGGAGGTAATCTAGTTTATTGGAAGAATAAGAAACAATCGGTTGTAGCAAGGTCAAGTGCAGAAGCTGAATACAGAGCCATGGCACATGGTGTTTTAGAGCTCCTCTGGGTCTGATCCATGTTAGGAGAGATTTGAATCGAGGAAGAAGAACCTATGGTGCTATACTGTGACAATCAAGTAGCAATCAACATTGCCCACAACCTGGTTCCGCATGATAGGACTAAGCATATAGAAGTGGATAGACACTTTATAAGGGAAAATGTGACATCAGGAGAAGTGTGCTTACCATATGTTGCATATAACCTACAACTAGCTGATGTTCTCACAAAAGGTGTTGCAAGAAACAAGCTTGAGCATGACCTACGCAAGTTGGTAATGTGTGGCATCTATTCCCAACTTGAGGGGTTCAGATTGGGCTAATAACATCCTTTGTTTTTTATTTATAATGTTTAGTTAGAGTTATTAGGCCCAAGGCCCATTATTTTATCTTTTGTTTTACTTATAATGTTAATTATGTTCTTATGTTTTAGTAGTGGTCGACTACTAAGGGTATACTTGTCATTGTATTCCTTTTTTATTTTGAGTATATAGGACAATGAAATGGGCGGCCAGACCTAATTTTGTTTTGGCTTCTCCTCATTCTCTTCAACCTTTCTCTTCTCTTCTCTGCACAATCTGTTTCTTTTCTTTTCTATACAGTTTTTAAATCAGATCACCTTTTTGCACTTTCTACTATGAGAGTGATCCTGGTCCCAAACCAATCAAAAAACTATGTAGGCCAAGTCCTGAACCAGACCCTATAGGAACATGAGAAGTTGAGAACTAAAGATAATGCTCCTAGTCACCTCCTAGTTATGCCTATACTTACTCTTAGCACCTTCATTTTTCTGAGGTCTATAAGAACAAGTACTCTAATGATAAACCCCCTGCTCAAGCAAATATGAAGAAAAAGATCTCTCAAAGTATTCTTTTGCATTATTTAATCTAAACACCTTAACAAGTATCAAGATAAGTAAGGATCATCTAATGAAAGAAAAAAAAAAAAAAAAAAAAAAAAAAACAATTATCACAGAAATGCATAAAATATATCAAAGAGAATAAAGAAAAGCATCACCAAATAACAAGAAATACTTATATCCCCTAATGGCAGGAGCAAAACAAGACCCGAAACATTAGTATGCACAATTTCAAAAGGGGAAATCCTTCTTTATTTACATGAAATAAAACTAGATCTACAATTCTTGGCCAGGTCACAATACTCAAATCTTAAATTGGATAGTTGAATGGAGACAAATAAAGCATGAAACAAGACTAGTAATGGCCCAAACAATCATAGAACAACATGATTTGACTTACAATATCCATGCAGTCGACTGATCCTCAAACATGAGAATCACCAAGGCAGGTTGGACCATTGCTCTAAACCTAACTTATCTTGTAGGAACTCAGAAAAATAATGAAAAAGAAAAAAAGTGGAATAAGAGAAAAGAGAAAAAAAAAAAAGAAAATAAGGAAAATAAAAAATTGGAAGGGGAGAAACAAGTTGTTTTGTTGCCCCTCTCTTATATTTATGAAAATAAAACTAGGTAAAATTACCATAGTACCCTGGCCACCCATACATAGTTGTCAAGGCAACGCCTAGGCGACAAGGTGCCGTTTGAGGCTCGCCTCGCCTAATCGCCAAACAATTTTGTACTATGTATTATAAAATAATTTTTTATTCTTTATTTTTTGACATTATAATTATAAAATAGGCACTATTAAACTAAAATATTCATTTCTTTTTATTATTTTCTAATTTGTTAGGGTTTAATCAATATAAACATTGCTAAATTCTGTATTGAACCCCCAAAGACTTTAAAACCTGAACCAATAAGGAAGAACTTAAAATATTGTCTAATCAACACATTTTCTACTACTACTACACATTTTCTTTTCTTCTTTTCCAATAACAAAAATAAGGGTTCAGCCCCTATATTTTTTTAAGTTTCTTTTCCTTCTTCTTTTTCTTCTCATGAATATGTTGATTTTCTATACTTTAACATGAACTCTCTACTTTTCTTATGAAAATTATGAATATTTCTTAAGAAAATATGGTTATGGTACCTAGGGAACTACCCTAGGATCTATGTTTTCTACATAAAAAAACCCATCACCTAGGCGGCGCTCACCTAGGCGGCGCTCACCTAGGCGACAAGGCGCCCCACTGTCGCCTAGCCTCGCCTTGGCGCCTTGAAAACTATGCACCCATATATTAAGAACAAAGTAGTAACCAACAGCAATATGTGAATAATAAATTAAGAATAACACATTAAAACTGTCTAAATGATTTCTCAACAGATAGCATGCAATAGAAGGCCTATTATTTTTCACCCTACCTCCCTTGCCTCTACCATCCGGCTATTTTTTCTGACCCCTATTTGTATTTGGAACCAAACTCATCAAGGTCTACACCTTCCCTGTTCAGTTCTTCAATCTTAGTCCACAACCACCCTTATACAATGAACTCCCAACTGGAAAATCCATCATGCTTAAGTTTGCCCTTGCCCCTTCCACTTCAAAACATCTAAAGGAACCCATGGCAGCATCCTCCTTTCCTAAGAAAAACAAGTCCATTAGTTTGGCCACTCGTACTTCATGAGCAACCACTAAATGTTCACACCATTCCTATATCCACAACCTCTTCACTATTCCTATATCCACAACCACTAAATGTTCACACCCATGGCAGCATCCTCTCAATCAACTTGAATGTTCACACAATTCCTATATCCACAACCTCTTCACTATTCTTCAATCTATCTCTTCTCTCCACCTCAAGATCCTCATTGTCTCCACCTCTGTCAGAGGAACATCCTATAGGTTCAATAAATAATCACTTCCTTGTTAATAAAGTCACCTAGGCAATCCTCTCCATTTTCCCTCAATCACCAGCTATCTATAGATATGAAGCACATTTCGACCTAAAAGACAACAATCCTTTGGGCTTCGACCCCCACTTTCCTCCCCTAGATCCACCAGCTGAGGCACAAACCAATGTGAAACGGGTTGGGTTGGATGGCTGCTTGAATACTGCATTTTGATTGCTTCCATCTTAACTACCCTCACTCAGAAATGCTTGTCAAGAAAATGAAACCCTCATTCTAGCCTTCCTCCTATATAGTGGTGTGGTTGCTTATTCGGTTTTGTTAACGGTCTTGGTGTCTGTTTGTTGGTCCATTGGTTGTGTTCCTCTTTCAGGTGATATATTAAAACCTTCCTGCTATCATTCTTTTTCCATTTTAATGAAACTTACTTTTTATCCTTCAAAAAAAATTGAAAATAGTTTGACAGGTTTATTTGGGTTTAGGAGAACCAAATGCAGTGATGAAATAAAAAATGGATTAAATTAATCATGGAGGGATCAACTTGGTTAAACTAGGTAATATTTGAGGATGGATTTGCTTTGATTGGGATCTTCCTTTCTTGGTGTTTGATTGGGTTCTTCATTCATTGCCATTCTGAGCCCAAGATGGTAGAGGAGCTGGTCTCAATTGGGCAGTGGTGCTCTTGGAATACTTTTGTAAGGAGGCTTCGTGAGGGAAGCTTCCTTTTCATCATCTTACTGGAATCAGAAATTGTGGAGGTCCTTAACAGGGATCATAGGAGTTTTAATAGGTGACACCATTTGGAGAGTTGGAGTTCTTCCATGGGATCTATTCCAATTCCTAAGGGTTTTGCAAGGTGGTAGGTTAGGATCTATGAGGTCTAGTTGAGTGCATGGTGCAGAAACACTTTCTCGGAAATGCTTTGGGAGGATTTATCAAGATGATGAGCAAAATCTAACTTAGAGAAATTTAGAATTTTGTGCTTGCTTATTTGAGTAAGGAAGAGGCCAATGCTTATTTTAATGGTAAAAACTTGGGCAACAAGTGTGAGAATGTGGGTTCAGAGTTTGAGAGCATCCACTTTGTGCAAAAAATGCCAAAGGTTAGGTGTGTATGTTGTCGGCCCCTCCAAAGACCTTAGAAAACTGAAACCAACATCGGATTATGGCCTTTCTTTCATTTGGGAAAGGATGATGTCAGGGACCCCAAAAAAATTTTGATGTGGTAGTGAATGAGGTTGTGTTTGTTCTCAAGGTTGTAGTTGAAGGAGTGGACGATGTGTGGAGATGGCTGCTTATTTAGAGAAACCATTTGAATCAAGTAAATATTAGTTGTGGTGCTTTTACCTTGAGCATTATCAGGCATGAGTTAAAAAGGGCTTCTTTGCTTCCTCCATTGACTCTAACCCAGACAGGACCTGATTCATCTGTCAAAAACCAGAAGGGTTCTAGATTAATGGGAGGGCATGTGGAAAATAAGTGGGTAGTTTTATTCTTTCAGACAGATTGGTTGTGCAATCACTATAAGTGAAGACAATTGAGCTTTTGAGGATAGGAGGTCCGAGAAAGATGAGGGGGGGCAAACCTAGGTGAGATTATTGGGTTTTTTAATGCTAGATATATGGACATGCTCAAGAGCTCTAATGGTAATTTTTGGATATAAGCATGATGATTTGGGTCATTTGGGGTATGGGTCCATGAGTGGGGTTGCTCATAAGATGTTAGAGTTTAGGAGGTTGGGTATTGTGGTGGTTCCTCTTGACATGGTTTAGGATTGGTGAGGATCTGCATGGGTCCATGAGTTCTTCAAGCCCAACTATTATCGGATAGGAATATATAGAAGTTGAGAGGGTGAAGGGGATTTTAAAGAAAGACCTTGTTGCAAACCAACAAAACTTGACAAGTAGACTCGAACAAAGAACAAAAAAGCCTTGAAATGCCTGGCACCAGGCTTAGTCTTCCTCCACGATCTCATCCTCCTGATCTGAAGAATCCTCGTTCCAAGCCTTTCCTCCTCTCCCCAGTGCTTTTTTATTCAGATTCTCTTCCCTTTTTTCTCTCGAACTCCTCAAAGGCCCTCCTAGCAAACTCCTCACTGCCCCGAAAAACAAACCCAAACTTTTACCAATTGTGACCTCCCTATCTACTAGCATCTAAAAAGTCATGCATCCCGAGACATTATCCTTTGTCTCATTACTTTGCACCTTGAGAATCGTTCCAGAGTCAGGACCAACACCACTCTCCTTGTTGTCTTTAATATACTTCCCCAGGTGGGAGTCTGAATGTTGATCCATCATTGTCGCCCCCCTATAATCGGCTCCAAGAGTCACAATACATGCAATATTTTGACCTAACTAATCTGTTAGGTGGAACCAATTCAATATTGATACCAATCCTGTCTCAAGCTGAAAGTCTGCTATCTTAGCTTTAGAATTTTGTAATATTACCAACTACATAAACTGTAAATCTTGAGAGCCACAACATTAATCACAACCAAAAAAAAAAAATAGAAAACCTCAAACAAGTTCAAGTTGTGGGCCTTTTAGGTGCCAATTAACAACTCCTGTCTTGATATCTTTGGAAAGTTGTGACAACAATGAATTTCAAGAAAACATAATAGGAATAAACAGAAACACAATAAACAAGATTTCCGTAGCAGGTGCACATCCCTACTAGCTGAGAATAAAGGAGTTTAAAGCTAAAGGCATATAAACATAAATAGGAGTTTAGAACATATGATCGAAGCAGTTCTCCAATAGATATCAAAATTACTGAATAAGAGAATGCCAATTTTATGAAGGCTACAGGATATGAGTAAACTTAAATAACTATGCACTTCAGATACTGCTCTCACCACATTAAGGGAAAACATGTTAGTTTCAACCTCTTTCCAAGGAATTGATATATCTGCAGATACCCATCCACCACACAAAAGCTGCAATGAAATAAAAATTAAAAAGAAAAATAAGAATATAAAATGTTTCAGAAACTTCCACATAAATTTGCAAATGTAATATGCATACTTATGAATTGATGGAGTTAAGAATACAATGTAAATATGCTTTAGTATTTTTTTTTTGGATAAATAACAAAGACTTTTATTAATAGATATTAATAAAGAAAGATACAAAAGGAGGGTAAAAACTCTTAACCCTCCCAAGAATACAGTTCAGATTACAATATTGCCCAGAAAAAAATTGACTCTTCCCACCCCTTGTTTGGCCAATGAATCTGCCAAGGAAGTGGCACACCTCTTAGTCCATTGAAACTTGACTTCCATGTTTTGAGTGAGATGTCTAACTTTCTTCTTCTCATTTAGAAACTTCCACAAACTAGAATCATCTTTCATTAGCCAGTTTATAGCCAACTTAGAATCACCTTCCACTATCAGTTTTCGGATATTTAACTCTTAAGCTCTTTTTAACCCTTCCAAAACAGCCAATATTTCAGCTCTAAGAGAGTCCCCCCATCCAATAGAACCAGAATACAATGCAATAATTCGACCTTCACCATACCTGAAAGCTCCCCCTATACCCGATGGGCCGGGATTCCTTCGCTACTGCCATCAAAGTTTAGTTTAGTGAACCCCGAAGCTGGAGGGCACCAAACTAGGTTAGGTGAAATCTTCCTTGGAGCTGACCAAGCCACTTCTTTCCACTTCCTGATGAACCACCTTTACAGAAATTAGTTCAATGATTACACTCTTATTTCTTTCTTTCCCATGAAAGGTCCGTTGATTCCTTTCCTCCTAGACTGTCCAACATACAGCTGCTCTTACACATCTCCACAGAAATTTCCCTCTCTTCTTCAGCCCCCTAACAGTAGTAGAATGGAATAGGCTTTGTACATTTGAAGGGGGGGTCCACCTGCAACCAAAAAGATAGAAAAACCAACACCAGATCTCTGAAACAAATGGACAGGAAACCAGTAAGTGATAACAATTCTCACCATTCTTCTTACAAAGGATGCACCAATGTAGGGATAAACACCAATTAAGCCTTTTTCTTTGAAGTAGGTCACAAGTGTTACACTTTTCAAGGAAAGCTTCCCAACAAAAAGCACTAATTCTGGGAGGAATTGTTCTACCCCAAACTTCCAAAACTGGTAAAAGGAGTCCAAAAACAGGTGAGGAATGAGCCAGTTCTTTGAAGAAAGAGGAACATGAGAAGACACCCGAAGGAGAAGGGACCCAAATCCTACTGTCCCTCCTAGAGGGGTCAATATCCACCTCATCTAGGATTTTTAGCAGGTCAGAAATAATGTTCAGTTCAGAGTCCGTAAGGGCCCTTGTAAAATACAAGTTCCAGTCAATAGTTGAATTAGAAGTGGTCAAAAAAGTGGTGATTGGCTCACTTTTAAAACGTGATAAAGAATACAAAGAAGGGAATAGCTCTTTCAACGGAGTGCTTCCCACCCAAACATGATCCCAAAATTTCACGAGGTTACCAGAGCACAGGTCATACCTGATTAAAGGAAGGAAAGAAGATAGTATGGCATGAATGGATTTCCAAGGGGAAGCTCTCGTAGCCCTAGCTAATACTCCCGAGTCCCAGCCATACGTCGCTTGCCCATGAATACTTAAGACAACTTGAGCCCATAATTTATCCCTCTCCAAAGTCAGTCTCCAAAGCCATTTCCCCAACAGAGCTTCATTCTTTTTCTACAAATTACCTAAAGCAAGCCCACCATCACTTTTGGTTTTGGTAACTATATCCCACCTGACTTTATGATCCCTTTTCTCCTCTCCTGGTTCCCATAAGAAATCTCTCATTAACTTCTCCAAAATCCCACATACTCCCTCAGGCATTTTAAACACCGACAAAAAGTAAACAGGCAAATTGGCCAATGTTGACCTAATCAAAGTTATCCTATCTCCCATAGATAGATAATTTTTCTTCCAAGATGCTAACCTTTTAGTGAATCTATCAATCACCAGGTTCCAGAAACTCTTCTTGCTTGGGTTATCCCCTAGTGGTAGCCCCAAATAGATCAATGGCCATTGAGCAATCTCACAACCCATTATTCGGGCTCTATCCTCCACCTCACTTTCACTCAAATTAATGCCAATCACACAGCTTTTATCAAAATTCACTTTAAGATCAGTCACCTGTTCAAACACATAGATCACTTGCTTTAAATTACTAACCCAACTTACCTTGTCCCCACCACAGAAAAAAATTGTCATCAGCAAACTGTAGATGTGTTACTGGAACCCTGTTCCTCCCTACCCTCCAGCCTTTCACCAAATTTCTAGAATCTGCCCTCTCAATGAGCTTTCCTAGGACTTCAGCAATTAGGGTAAAAAGGAAAGGAGAAAGGGAGTCTCCTTGCCTAATGCCCCTAGTAGTCAAGAAATGATCTACCACCCTACCGTTCACTAAAATGGAATAGTGGCAAGTCCTAATACATCCTTTCACCCACTTGCACCACTTTTGCCCAAATCCAAAAGACTCTAGGACTTCCAGTAGGGATGACCAATCCACCAGGTCATATGCCTTTTCAAGATCCAATTTGCACACTAACCCTTTCTTCCCACTTCTTTTAAAATCTTCCACTCTCATTTGCAATTAGGATTTGATCCACAATTTGTTTATTCTTCAGAAAGGCACCCTGATTTGGGGAAATTATTAAGGGTCGCACCTCTCTAATCCTCCGAGATAGCACCTTAGCAATGATTTTATAAAGGTTGTGTACCAAACTAATGGGTTTGAACTCTTTGGGGTGACAAGCATCTCCCTTTTTTGGAATTAGAACAATGTAGAGTTTAGACTTAGATTGATCACCCCTCTTTCAAAGAATTCAGAAAACACTCTTTGAATATCTTCCTTAAGTACCTCCCAGCAGTCTTGATAAAAGACATCGTAAAACCATCTGGACCAGGTGCTTTAAATCTATTCATAGAAAAAATGGGTACCCTTATTTCTTCCAATTCAAAGCTTCTCTCCAACCACAACCTCGATTCTTCCGGGAGTCTAGGCCACTCCAAACCCTCAATCTGTAATCTGCTAGACATAGGCCTTCTATAGATGGATTTAAAATGCTCCACAAAATCCCTTTCAATCTCATTCTGTTGGGTCAATGTTACATCATTAATCACTAGCTTGGAGATAAAGTGCTTCTTTCTCCTACCATTGCCTATAGCATGAAAGAATTTTGTGTTCCTATCTCCTTCCTTTACCCACTTGTGTTTGGACTTTTGCCTCCAGCTAATTTCTTCTTTAAAGAGAACATCCTCCAAATTTTTTCTCAGCTCCCACCTAAGCTCTTTGTCCCTTTCCCCAAACGATCCTAGTTCTTCTTTTGCATCTAACTCCTCAATCTGATTAATCAACTGTTGTTTTCTTTCCTCTAGCCTCCCAAATTGAAGAATATTCCATTCTTTGATTTTATTTTTCAACTCTTTTAGCTTCCATTGAAATTTCATACCCTCTCAGTTGGCCCTTGGATTACTTGCTCCCAACCATTCCTTCACTTTCTCCTTAAAGCCTGGATGGGACAGCCACATATTCTCAAATCTGAATGGGATAGGTCATCCATTCCTAGGCTCAAACTTATCAAAACTGGCCAATGATCAGAGGTGATTCTAGGCAGTGTCCTTGACATCAAATCTCCCCAATGTTCTTCCCAATCAGCAGTAAAAAGAAATCTGTCTAATTTTGAACAAAATGGTTCAGCTTGAAGATTGGACCATGTAATACAATTATGCGATAGATTCAGTTCTTTAAGTTCAAACATATTGATAAATTCATTGAATTTCCTCATACTTGTAGCATTTCTTTGTCACACATTATTACACTCCTCAGTGAATCTAATTACATTAAAATCCCCTCTTAAACACCAAGGACCTTCCCATAATCCGCTTATATCTCCAAGTTCTTCCCACAACTCATTCCTCTGCCTGTACCCATTGGGGCCATATACATTAGTTAAAACCCATTCAAAACTGATGATGCACAATCCGGCCGGTCTTAGCTGTCAACGATCTTGCCTCTGAGCTGGGTGGCAGGGGACTTGAAACGGAGGGAGTGAAGAAACTCCGGGGAGAACCCGGCGTAAGGGCTCCGAAGCTCAAGTTAGAGTCTTTCCAAAGGCAAGATAAGCCAGATAGCGCAAAAGTTAGCATACCTCGTTCTTGTGGGGTAGGAGCCTTTTATAACCACCTCGCGCACTCACTTCCAGGCTTCTGTCAGATCGGGCATGATTATTTCTGAGCTCCCGCCAGTTCGGATGTCACTTCCTCTGGCCGGACAGAACCGCCACTGCTCCTTTTGTTGGAGCCGTCTCTGCGGCTAGTAACGACGGTGGCAGGTGGCGGTAGCAGGAGGCCGTTTGAACTGCGGCTGTCAAGCGTCAGATCCCAAATCAGTCAGGTGTGCCGCCCTCGGATACGGACGTCCTTGGTGTCAGGTATGTTTGGTCAGCCTGGTGTTTCGGAAGCGAAGTGCTGGAGTGGCGAGCGAGATGTCTTGAGCTCAGTTTGGGGAGTATTCCGAACTGCCATGGGTTAGCTCGGGTCACAGCTTTGCGAGGCTCGGGACCCGAGGTAGTTCGTGCTCCTTGCAGGGAGCTCGGGTTCTCAGTAGGGAGCTCGGGTTCTTTAGGGAGCTCGGACTCTTAATAGGGAGCTCGCTCTTAATAGGGAGCTCGGACTCCCAGTAGGGAGCTCGGACTCTTGGTAGGGAGCTCAGGTTCTTAATAGAGCGGTCTGGAGTTCGGGCTCGGTAGTGAGCTTGGACTTCGTTACTTCTGGTGCTCGTTTTGGGTGCTCCGCTGTCCCGAGTTGTTTGCTTTTGCCACGTGTCGGGTGATTGCTAGGTCGGGCCAAATTTCCCTTCATCAAAAACCATCAACCACCTGTTTGAATTTGACAGAAACTAAAAATTTTCCAACTAATTCTTCAACAACTTCATTCTTCCACAATGTCACTATTCCTCCAAAAGATCCCCAAGAGGGGCGCATTGCCCAACAGATACCATTTGCTCTCCATACACTTCTGGCCCACCTACTATTAAATGTCATGAGCTTAGACTCCTGGATTAGGAGTATATCTGGGTTTTCTTTTCTTAATAGCTCCTTTATCAACACCCTCTTTCTTACATTCTCCATACCTCTCACATTCCAACTCACAATCATCATTCCACCTTGCTCTGTCCCTAATCTCCTTTCTTCCTATCTACCTCCTTCCCCTTCCCTTTCTTTCACCAATTTTTTTATCTCCTTCCAAATCTAACTTCAGCCTTTCAGCTTCACTCATCTTTCTTTTTCTCACCTTCCCTTCTTCTTTTCTATTTTGCAGGTATGCTTTCAGCTCATTCAGATTTTTTATTTTACAACCCAATTTTCCCACAAATTCAGCCAATGAATCTTCTTTTGCATCTTCTTTTACAATCTTCTCTAGTTCATTCTCTTCAGTCCCCTCACTCTTTCTATATTCCACCTCTTCTCCGGTTACTTTATTCCCCCTGTCCTCATTCTCATTCTCCTTCTCCTTCTCTACAGCTCCCCTTGTCAATTCATTAAGCTCTTCCACTATAATACTCCACACTTTCTCCCCTCTCTGCTCTTTTTCTTGTGTCTCAACTACATCATGGGCAATCGGCATGGAAGCAGATCTGGGACCTGGAGTACAAACAGCAAGACCAGAGCTAGAATTAGTACCAAAACCCAAAAACACAAACACACCTAGAACTGAGCTTGAGGTAGACTCGGCAATGGTAAGGGTTTCACAATTCACTCACAGAATAGATTTTGGTAAGGAACTTCTTGAGCCTGATTCACACTCACAATTACTTCCATCGCTCTGTCGTCTATCCCCTCCTGTGATACCTTTATCAGAAGTTTCAAATTTGACTTTTATCATCTTACATGTTCCCTGCCCACTGCTCAATTTCTGACTTGGTGATCCTCTTTCCATTACACAATTTTTCCCTTTACCCTCCAAAATGTACTCTGCTTCTCTCAACATTCCACCATTATTAGGAGGTTTTAGAGTAGAGTCTACATCGTTCTATTCTACAACAAACAATTCTAAGCAAATCCTCCACCTCCTCTTTCTCCTTCGTATCTTCCCCAAAACTATCGCTCTTCGTCTCTGAATCTGGTTCGTAGTCATCATTTGAGGATTCGCAGTGAACCCAACCATTGTCCTCCTCTTCGAACTCCTCTCTCCAACCTTTGGATTACCTAGGGTTTGGACAATCTTCTCCCAATTTACCATGGTTCCCTACTTCGGATTTGGAGACTGGAACCCACTGCAAATTTAACGTCACCTCGCTTCTGTTTCTTCGGATGTTTCGGGAATCGCTCAGTTGCAGTTCCTGTGGGGACGATGATAGAGCACCAATATGGTCTCCAGTCGTAACCAAAGGGACTCTACTCACGTAACCTTTTAAAGTATCACATGAGTCGAGTGAAAACAGTGGGTCTCTCTTCCGGTTGGACCTTGTTTGACCCACTAGGAAACCAGTTGGATCGGATCGGGAACTACGCACGTTTTTCTCTCCTTTGGGTGGGCCCAGACCTTGGTCCGACCGGATTACCCTTTTGACAACTTCTGCGAAAGAATGGCCATCTACGTTTTTCAGTTCAAAACAATTTAAATTTTTTTCTTTAAATAGGCAACTATTTATTTCTGGTTGTTCAACTTCCAAAGGGGGTGAGTCTTCCTTCCCAAGAGAGTTTTCCTTCCCGAGTTTGCTCATGTGTCCATCTTTCAGTCCCTGTTCTTCGCCAAGTGTAACCCACCTAGCCATGTCACCATCATCTTCAAGCTTCGACATTCCATACCAGAGCAATGCTTCCACTTCTGAAGCGATCCAGATCTTGTACCAGTAACCGTTAGCACAAAGATTGAGAGTTCTTGGAATTGCTTCAGGTTTCACACCGGCGACCTTCATATTCACTGCTCTCAAGTCTGCCATCTTGAATGATAAGAGAGCACCACCCATGGTTGTCGCTATTTTTTGGAGAACGGTTTTTTGCCATAAGTGGAAAGGCAAGCCCAGAAGCTTCAACTTGATACTCCCATCACCAGTTATACTATATTAGCCGAAGGGCACCAGTTCTCTATTGTTACAGTACCCTCTTTTGTTTCTACGGTTGTGAAGTCCATCTCCCTCCCCCCCCCCATCCATTACAGCTTTTCTATCACTAAAAGGGATTAATATAACAGTTTGAAGCATCCCAAGCTTGGATGTCATCTCCTCTAGTAATCCTTTCCAGTCATTTACTTCTTTCTTTGCCGACAGGATTAATCTCCGCTCCCAACTTCCTTTCTCCCCCTCCAATGAGATCCTTGATTCTGGTGTTGTAAGAGACACCACCATTGAGTCTGGAGTTTCAGCATTTTCTTCTAAGCCAAACCTCTCCAATTTTTTCCTTCTCTCTGTCATTTCCTCCTTTCCCATTACTGCTGTCATTTTTTCTGGTAGCCTTATTACCCCATTCTCTCTCTCAACCATTCTTCGGTGTAGCTTGTTTGCAATCATATTCCAACCTTGCTGCTTGTTGCCTTTAGGTATTATGATCCTTTGTTTTTTTCCTTGCTCAAATTTTTCTTCCAAAACAATGAACCATCCGTTGTAGTTTCTCCTTCTCTCAGCAAAGTATTCCCTCCTTAACTGCCTAATGGTACTATTCCAGGCCCTACACCAACTTACATGCACTGTTCTGCCATAAAGCTCTGAAACCATGATACAGCTTCACCCACTAACAGTATCGTTCCTCTTCTTCCTTCTCTTATCTTTATCGTAAACTTCTTCTGGTATACAATCTCTTCCAGCAAGAACTCTTTTCTCTCTGCTGTAACCACTCTTCTCCATTTTCCGGCCATTGAGAAACCTTCGTTCTTTTCCATTTCAGGAGTTATATCGTCCTGAGGTTCTATGCTGTACCTCACCAGTTCTGCCACACTCATTTCTTGGACATGTTTCAAACTATCCAACACTTTTCACGCAGCTACCGAATTGTTTGTCTGCCTCTGGTGAACTAATTGGAGGCAGCATACAATGTCACCTTGAATATCATCTCGTTTCTCATTGGAAATTTTTCATCTTTGTGTACAAGATCAATTCTCACATTATAATATCACCAGAACATAATTTTAACTTCAGATTTACTTTACCATCTACTTTCATACATTTGATGGTAATCTGGGGGCTAAAGTTGCAACAGAAATCTAGTTCCTCCTCAAACATAAATAAATGACAAAGCTAGAACTTGTTGGGAAATAATTCTTGTTGCAGAAAGAGGATTTAGTAGGAAAGAAATTGAAGGGTTTTTTGAAGTCCCATCCAATCAGACATCTTTCAACAGACAATGGTTCTTTTCTTCAATGCTATTTGATGCTTAAGTAATTCAAGATATTAAGTAGGATCTCCTTTGGGAGGGTAGTTTTTCAAGCATGAGATCTCTTTTATTTGCCCATTTTGTTGGAGTGTGATATTGACAATTTTTAATGAGGAAGATACATAGATTGTGATCAAATTGTATTAGTTCTTGTTTTGAGACTTCTATAAGTAAAAAATTTCCTATTTGTTTGCACTAATCATAGACAAATTGACCAAACATATTCAAGAGGTCAATGGTGACTGTGACAGCTCCCCTCCCTTTTCGTCAGCTGAGCCCATTTCTGTTGCTAGCGTATCCCATCCTCCCCTCCCTTTACCTATGGAGGAGGTGCCCATGACAGCTCCTATTGTTCAGGAACCCATG
The DNA here is from genome assembly GCF_055504915.1 of Nelumbo nucifera. NCBI lineage: Eukaryota > Viridiplantae > Streptophyta > Magnoliopsida > Proteales > Nelumbonaceae > Nelumbo > Nelumbo nucifera. The sequence continues at coordinate 603,194 of NC_142652.1, read as the reverse complement.
CGACCACCAATTCATAGAGTGTATACTCCTGGTCCTCGTAGTATAGTGTTTTCAGCCTACTCCAGCTTCACATCAGCAATCACTGGCTCCCTCGTCGATGGATTATTCTCACTTAGACCTACCCATTGCTATTCGCAAAGTGTGCTTGTACTAAACATCCTATCTCTCGTTATGTTTCCTTTGCACATTTGTCTCCATCCTATAAAAATTGTGTATCTTCTTTCGTCTGTGTTTGTTCCCATGTTCCCATGTCCCTTCATCATGCTCTCCTCTCTCCGGAATGGAAGATGGCGATGGATGACAAATTTCAAGCTCTTCAATCTAATCACACTTGGGACCTTACCTCTCTTCCTCCTGGGAAGAAGTCAGTTGGTTGTCCGTGTGTTCATACAATTAAGCACTGCGCAAATGGTAGTGTGGAAAGATATAAAGCATATTTGGAAGCCAAAGGGTATACACAAACCTTTGGAGTTGATTATACCAATACCCTTTCACCTGTCGCTAAAATGGGTTTAGTCTGATTGCTTATTTTCTTGGCTGCACACTTTGATTGGCCATTGTTTCAGTTAGATATCAAAAATACTTTTCTCCATGATGACCTAGAAGAGGAGGCATATATGGAGCAACCTCGGGGGAGGAGAAAGGCGTATCGATTAAAGAAAGCAATCTATGGGCTGAAACAATCTCTGAGGGCCTGGTTTAAGAGATTTAGTAGTGTGGTACAGCAGTTTGGGATGACACAATGTAGGGTTGATCACTCGGTGTTTAGTATATTACATCTAGGAAGATTGTGTTGACAGTCTATGGTGATGACACTATTATTGCGAGTGATGAGCATGGAATTGAAGAACTCAAACAATTCCCACAAAACCAGTTCTAGACTAAGGACTTGGGGCACTTAAAATATTTTTTTGGGCATAGAAGTAGAAGGTCAAAGTGGGGAATTTCTCTCTCACAAAGAAAGTATGTTCTTGACTTGTTGGAAGAAACCAATCTATTAGGAGAAAAGCCCGTGGATACCCCTATAGATCTGAATGTGAAGATGTTTGATAGTGAGGTGGAGCCCCTAGCTGATCTTGGACGATACAGGAGATTAGTGGGGAAGCTGATTTATTTAACCATCACAGGTGAAGTATATCTATAACAAGTTGGAGCTTTCTGATATATATGCTCCACCTTGAGGGGGAGTGTTAAATTATAGTGTTTGTGCAGGGTCGATTTAATCTTTTTTCCTCTTTTATTTATGGTTCTTATAGTCTTTGTTCTTAAGTCACATAATCAGGGGTAATTGTGTAATTTTCACTTTTTATAAATATAAGTCATAAGGGCAGCAGTTGAGTCTCTCAATACTGACAAACTCTCAGCCCTTTTCTTTTCTAAATCTTCTTCTCTTTGTTTCTCCTTTTCTCAACTGAATCTCTGTCTCCTAGATTTTTACTAGGTTTTTGCTTGTTTAATTTATAAATTACAGGTTAAGTCACATCCTTTAATGAATTTCTTTTTACTTTAAAAAAAAAAAAAACAGTATGAGAGGTTAAGTACAAATATGTTACAAAGGAAGAGGTTCTTAAAAGAGTTAATAGTCATAGTTTTTTAGAAGAGTTAATATTCGGCATAAAGGGTGTCACCCATTGGACGCTACAAAGAATAACTGAAGGAGGATCACCCATTGGACCAAAGGTGAATAAAAGAATATCCATCTGTATTCAAACATTGACCAAGAACCCTAATTCTATCCATTTCTATTACAGTTCATAATAAACAAGCAAACAAAAAAGCATTTCAAGAACAGATAGAATGCAACCTTTTGCAAAAATGTTGCCGATCCTAAAAGCTGACAAATATCCACAAAAAGCTCCGCCAAATTTGTCCTAAAATGGGTAAGGCCATCAGGCAAATCAGAAGTTCCAGAATCATCATTAAATGTAGAATCATCCACCTGCCAGATCATTAAATTAAAACATTTAATTAAATGCCCAATCATCCACCCTAAGTTAGGCAAGTTAAAAGTTCCGGCCTCATTCAGAAACATTCATTTGCTTCACAAAAAAAGTTTTAAACATGGACAGAAGATTCATTGCTGAAAATTTAAATAACAAGGATGACTTATTTATGTAAAAACTCTAATACAATAAAACATAACTTCAATAAAATATCCTTTCTATTCATTAAACAAATCCACAGATAAAGAATGCCACAGAGGACATGTAAAGAAATTTTATGTATTTATGCATAATGCTGGTGACCTATATCCCCTCCCATTTTTTTGTAAATAATATTTACTTACATTATTGAAATTTTCACTCGTATCAATCCAAAAAATTGACAAATATCCCTGTTAAATTGCATATCGCGCCTTGAAGGTGGGGAATCTGTGAACAATATTCATGCTGGATGATGTTTTGCAATTTTCTGGATTTGCAATTGGGGTCACCAGTCACTCTTTGTGTTTCCCTTCATGAGGATTTTTAATCGGTAATAAAAGAAATACAGAATCAGATATGAAGATAAGATGTTCACCCCTTAACCATGTTATTAGGTTAAGGGAACCAAAAGTATCAGAAATTACAGGTAAGCCAGGGTTATAGCCAAAATTTTGACCCCACTGACTACAAATGTGCTGAAAAGAAAACCCAAAAAAATCTTTCTTCAGGGAAGCCCACAAAAATAGTAGCCTCTCTGCTTTTCCTATAACTGCCTCCACAGGAGAAGCACTGCCATTAAAAATTTGACTATACTTCTCCCCACAAACCACAGCATAAAACAAGAGAAGAGGACAGCCAAAGCCAACTTCCTTCTTACGGAAGCACCCTTCAGGCCATGCTGAAAACAAAGCACTAATATCCTTAGGGAAAAACCCAAGATTTTCCAAAAAGAATGATAAGATGGGTCCAATCCCTCAAAGAGTAAGGACAGTCAGTGGGGGAGTAAGTGCTCTACTGACTCCCAACCCTTCTAGCAGAGTGGGCACCAGTTCACCGAAAACATACCCTTTGCCCTTAAATTGTCCATAGTTTGGATTTTATTAAGGATTGCAGCCCAAGTGAAAAAAAATTCCCCATCAATCCTACTTCTCTACATCCTCTCCCTTAACAATACCCCAAGAATAGAATCCATGTCACTAATAGCTGAACGATAAAGAATGCTAGCTCGAACCATCTCAAATTCCAAATGCAGATTCATGAGAAACTCCAAGACCTTCCCATTATTGATCTTCTGAAATTTCTCATTAATGGAAAGAACACTTGTGAAATGCATCATTTCAAGTTCAATCAATAAGAAAGTAACCGAAACTTTTGGGCCACATGTGTTGGTTGATATACTTTATCTAAATAATCACACATGGATTTTGACATCTGAAATCCTTAAAGTTAAAATGCAATGTTTGTGTCCACTGAGTCCAACAACCAAGAAATAATCTTGCTTTGTCTAGTTCCCATTGTTCCATCTCTACAGATTTATCTACTGGGTGATTCTTATGCCAACAAACAATCCCCAATGTCCTTTTCCCTTAACATAAATTGAATTGGAACCTCCACATACTACAGATTGTTCCATCAAACCTAACTGAGAGAAGCTCAGACTTGTCAGATGCCATTTTTGGTTCCAAAGCTTGTGAGACCAGACTAAAACTTTAGCCAATAGGACAAAGAGCATTCTGTGAGATATCAGAACTCTCAAGCAGATTGCAATAAAGTTCTTAGAACCCAAGATTACAAGAAAACGCCACAGCTTAAGTTCCAGAAAAGTTCTGGTTCAAACCAGAACTCTATGGCTTCTATCAGGATTGCTGGGAAATCATGAAGGATGACTTGGTGGAAGTCTTTAATAAGTTTTTTCATGATGGGGAAATCTCTTGAGGAGCAAATTCAACTTGTATTGCTTTAACTCCCAAGAAGAAGGAAGCTGGAGTACCAAAGGATTTTAGACCCATAATAGCAAAGGTCCTCACTAGAAGATTTAAAAAGACTTTGTCTCTAGTGATTTCACAGTTCCCAGGTGCTATAATTGAAAGGGAGGCAGATCATTGATCAAATCTTGGTGGCTAATGAGTGTGTAGAAGAAAAGAGATCAAGGAGGGGAAGGGGTTTAGTTTGCAAGCTAGATTTCGAGAAGGCCTATGATCTAGTGGATTGGTCCTTCCTCCTTGAAATTCTAGAAAAGGTTGGGTTGGGTGATAGGTGGAGGGTGTGAACTAAAGGATGCTTCAGTTTAGTACACTACTCAATTTTGACAAATCATGTGGCTAGAGACGTTTTTCCAACCATGTGAGGGTTAGAACAAGGAGATCCCTTATCACCCTTCCTCTTTACCTTGATAGCAGATGTTTTAAGTGGGATGGTTGCTAAGGCTGATCAGGCTAGTTTGATTAGAGGCTGGAGGGTAGAAAGAAATAAGGTGGTAGTCACCCACTAGCAGTTTGCAAATGATAGAATTGTGTTCTGTGAAGAAGGCAATGAAAATGACTTGAGGAACTTAAAGGAACTCATCATTGCTTTTGAGATTGTTTCCAATTTGAGGGTAAACCATGGAAAGAGTTGTGCAGCAAGGATTAATGTGGAGGAAGAGCTAAGCGTGTTGGCAGAGATTCTAGGGTGAGGTGAGGAACTAGCCTTTGGATTATCTTGGACTCCTACTGGGAGAAACTCAAGAATATAAGATTTTGGAAACTAGTACTTGAGAGATTTACCAAAAGAATAGCACTCTGGAAAAGGAATTACATTTCAATGGGTGGAAGAATAACTTTGATTAGGGCAACTTTAGCCAACCTACCTATATACTTCCTTTGTATTCCAACTAGAGTAGAAGGTCAGTTAGAAAAGATTATGAGGGATTTCCTTTCTCTTTTGGTAGTAAATAAAAAAGAAAATTTATTAATAGAAAAAGAAGTACATTTGATAATGATTAGATATCACTAGAGAGCAAAGCCACAAAAGGGAACAAAACAAGAGAAAGATACACTGAGAAGAAAAAGGAGAACAAAACATAGTCCAAACGAAAGGGAAAAAAAAAATATTAAGCTAGCTGCAAAGTGCTCCAAAATCCAGAACCAAGATCTTCCTTTGTGATTACTTAGAACTCTGGGAGAATGAGGATTTAGTCCACGATGTGGGGGTTAAGGGATGAGAAGAGAGACCATTTAGTGAAGTGAGAGCAAGTTAGTAAGCCTAAGGAGCAAGGAGTGCTTGGAATAGAGAACATAATGTGTAGAAATACAATACTCTTAGGTAAATGGCTATGGAGGTTTCCATTGGAAAGGGATAGGCTTTGGCATAAGGTAATTGTAAGCATTCATGGGATGCTGAACAATGGTTGTAATGCAAAGATAGCCCCTTCTTCAACTTCACTTTCTCCTTGGAAATCAATACAAGAGGTATATCCAACTTTTATTAGCTTTACTCATTTTGATGTGGGATGTGGGACCCAAGTTTTGTTTTGGGAAGACCTTTGGTTGATACAAACTCCTCTCAAGTTGGCTATCCCCAGCCTTTGTTACTTGTCTAAAATATAAACTACAACCTGTTTCGAGATTTGTCACTTTTTCTCCTTCTAGAGTAAACTGATATTTTGACTTTAGAAGGGGATTGAGGGATAGTGAGTGTAAAGCCCACACTAATTTGTTGTATAACCTTAATCAAGCTTTTCTGGAGCAATCAGTGGAGGACACAAGAATTTGGTCTTGTGCTCCAAATGGTGTGTTTACTTGTACTTTCTTTTCCAATGCCCTTATGCAGCCTAATACTTTGAGGGAATATTTTCCCAGTGAAAGAGATTTGCAACAAGCCTATTGCCTCATATGTGCTTCCTTTGCTTTGCAAGTGCTAAATCCTTACCTCATCTATTGCTATCTTGCCCATTTGTGCTTTGTGTTTGAGACTTCTTCAGTTCTCTTTTTGGTTGCACGTGGAATCCTCCATAGGATGTAGTTAGCTTTTTCAGTCCAAGTTTCCTTAGACAGCCAAAAAAGAGAGCAAGAGTTATGTGAAAACTCATGAGAGCAGCAGCAGTGTGGACTACTTGAGAGGAATGGAATAGTAGGATATTCAGCAAGAAGAGTAGATCGAAAGAGGAAATCTTTGAGGCCATAAAAGTCAAAGCTGTATATTGGCTAAAGACACTTGATCTTTTCAAAGACTATTCAGCTGATGATATTTTAAGGGCGTGGAATGATGTGCCACATTCTTCTAAAGAAAAGGAAAAGGTGTTTATGGAATGAAAACCCCCCAACAGCTAACAGAATAGAATTAAATTTTGATAGGAGCTCCATGGGAAGATCCGGATTGACAGGTATTGGTGGTGTGTTTAGAGATTGTGCAGGCAGTGTGTTGACCATGTTTTCGGGACCCTTACGATTGGGAGACTCACTAATGGATGAACTGATGTCATTGCTACAAGGCTTTAGACTTGCTAAGCAATCAAATTTCCAACACTTGGATGTAGGAGACTCAAAACTGGTTGTTTCTAGGGCCAGGAGTAAGCATCAAGTACCATGGATCTATATCCATGCTTTTAGGGAAATAGAGAGCCTGTCAAGGAGCTGAACATTATTTTAGTTGGGTAAGCACTGCGAACAGGATGGCTGACACTTAAGCAAAAAAATGCTTCAACATGAGGTCTAATAGACCCTCAAAACCAAAGAGAATCAAGTTGGCACAAATGCAGACTCAAAACTCATAAAAAACGGGAAGGAATCTAGATCTTCCTGCCTTAACTCCCCCTGAAAAAAAACTCCTACTAAGTTTTCATTAACAATCAGACTTATTACAAAGATTTGAAGAGCTCCAAGAACAGTAATGTAACAGACTATGAGCAGGATGCACCAGGTTTCTTGCTTCCTTCTTGTCACAAGCACATCAGCATTCCATGGTGTAAACTAACACAAATTTTGGTTCTCATACCATGTAACTCAATCTAGGGTTTCAGGTATGCAACAAAGAAAAAACAGAACACTTGAGGGGGTGTATTCAAATGAATGCCCCCACTCCCAGTGAGCAAAGTTTTCTTAAGCTGGGCAAAATATAGTACATTTATAAAAATGCCCTTATTAGGACAGCATGCTAAGATAACAAGAAATACAACAATTATACATGATATCTTCTATGCAAGCTACTGTATTGCAGTAGGACCTACAACTAGGACTGTCTACAAAATGAACAGCTGATGTATAGAATGAATGTTATTCTTCCTACAAAATATTAACAAGGATAGACCTCAACCTTTTTGTTGTTTGTTTGTGAGTCCTTGTTTTTCATCTTGGCAAGTCAGACTCCAGCACATGCTTCAGATTATGATTCCCATGTATGTCAATGTCCATGCAAAGCAGCCTTGTAGCATTTTCTTTTCCATTTGGCCCCACTCACCACCAGTTCCTCCATACTCCACCTTTAATCCCATGCTTGAGGGTCCTAAATAGGGGTGATCATGGGCCAGGCCAGTGATTTAAAAGCCATGCCTAGGCACACAAGTGAGGTGCATTTTAGGGTATGCACCTTGCCTAGATCCCAGGCACAGCATTTTCAAAAGGTGCACACCTAGTGCACCGTGTTCAGCCCAGGCACATGCCTTTTGAAAATCTGTGGACTTTTTCTGTTTTCCTAATGTTGTGCATCCATTCATCCTAATAAAAGATATTTTTCAAAGACACCTAAAGTTATAAAACCTTTTTTTATAGGGATTAAGAAGTTAAGACCCTTATATAGACTTGTTTGGTACAAAGGTGGCTCAAAGAATTAGGAATGCATAATGTTTAACAACACATTAGCTATTAGAACTTTTGAAGTAATGCCATTGTGAAAAAAAAAAATACAGAGATTTAAGAGTTTACACACTTGAATATGTTTTATATGTTATCCTTGATTTTATTTTTAAATTTTCATTTTAAATATGTTTTACATGTTATGCTTATATATTTTAAAGATAATCGTTTCTCTAAAACATTTATTTTAAAATTTGACTATATTTTTAATTAATATTGTGTTTAATATTTTTAATATTTTGCAATCTTTTTTTTGAATTTTTTAGCATTTGTGTGCCTTGCTTCAAAAAGGTCTGCGCCTCGGGCACAAAATAGGCTTGCGCTTTTTCTGTGCCTTGCAGTTTTAAAACACTAGGCCAGGCCTGTGGCATTAAATAATGACATTTTAATTATTTATAAAATTTTGTTAATAGATGGATTATTTATTTTATAAATTTTATAACTATTTATAAAATTGTAAATTATATGATATATAATACATGAAAAAATGTTGCACTGACCAAAGCATGGCCAAGCTTGGGTTAGCTTTGAGCCTATAACACAAAATAGGGTACAGACTTCAACACATGGTTCTCTCCTTGTATAGATGAAGGCAAGGCTCTCATTCTATTTCCTAAGCAATGCTAGGCTTTCATAATAGGAAAGCCACATTCAGAAATTTCAGACTACTGAGAACATCTGTACTATCATATTTTCAGTAGAAGTGTGCATTCAAAATCTTTGATAGACCTAATGACCTAAATTGTAGTCAAGGCCTGGGAGGGAGAGAGAGAGAGAGAGAGAGAATAATCCTCCAGAATACTTGCTGATAAATCAGATAGGCAACGAACCACCAAAAAGCACAAGATACTATATTGAGCCAATTGGCACAACTTTTGCTTTCTAAGAGGAGCTTCAGGAAGGAGTGAGGAAATACAAGAAGTGGTGATTGATCAATCTTTCTGGTTAAAAGTAGTTTCTTAAACATGTGCAAGGGGTAATTAAGACATTTCAAAAAAGTACAAGGTATTCTCGAAGTTATAATCTCCATAGCTTTTGGTTGCAATTCAATTTTTCCTTCTTGGGAAGCAGTTTATGGCTTACTCAGCAAGTTTTAAATGCCAAAAAACTGCAATGAAAATCTATTGAGACTAAAATTCGAAAAGCAACACTCAGAAACTGCGCCCAAAACTACCTTTGAGAAATATAAAATTCATTTCATATCTGTCCTCAAACACAATGGATGGAAGAAAGAAAAGAGAAAAACCTGAGCACGCAACAAGAGGGCATCAAGTAATGTTGAGAATACAGGCAAAAACATGTCTTCCATATTTTTTCTGCTATTTCCCTGAACCATATCAAGCCCTAGAATGTAGCTTGCAAGACCACACCTAAGAGAAAAACCAATGCAAAACAAATGGTCATTTGACATTATATGTAAGAGTGACATGTAATGGTTTCTTGAAATTCATATTAAGTTCTCCACCATTTATTTTTCATATCCCAGCATAGTCCTACAGATGCTGACTAATATGACTATTTTTCAGAAAGTGGCCCAATGCAAAACAAGTGGCCAGTTAAGTCATTAACGTTAGAGTGACATGTAAAGGTTTCTTGAAATTCATATCAAGTTCTACAATTTATTTTTCATATCCCAGCATAATCCTATAGATGCCAACTAGTATGACCACATTTTTTTCAAAAAGTTGGCCCATGATATCCTGCCTACTAAAACAATTCATTAAACAAAGATAAAAAATGCATACTATGTGCCAGGAAAAATGAAGTACAAAACTTCTAACCAGAAGCATACCAGAATTGTAATGTTGAATCAGCAATCTCCCAGTCTTCACTTGGAAAAGCTACACAACTGCAAAAGTGAAAACACATTTATTTACTATAACACAGTTCTATGCATGCATAACTGTCTCGCACAGATACAATCAACCTTTTATTTATACTTAGAATGTGATTATAGAACCACTGAGAAAATACTGCAGAAGATGTTGAAGAAAATTCATTAGAGCATAAAATAATAGCAAGTGGATGCTACCTCAAAAGTGCATCTGCAAGCACAAGTGCTTCAGTACTTGCTTCAACAATCAACGCCGGAGCCTAATGTAACCAGTAAAATGAATTAGACAAAAAAAGTAAAGAATAAATCCAATCTTAGAGATATTTGATCAAATTTAATACATTTCAGAATTTCTTTTATTAATGTAAACAGCAGTCATTTATTTAGGAAACAAAGGTTCATTGCTAGTAGACAAGTAAAGAGTTTAAAAAGGGAAGATATAAAGCAAAAGATAAAACTCAAATTCCAGATTGAAAATATTCAAAACTTACAGCCTGCCCAATTTCCGACATCAAGCATGCAAGACCACTAATAACTTTCTCATCTCCACTAGTAAGAGCCGGTAGGAGAAGTGCCTCTTTAAGGAACTGGACTCTGTATAGTAAAACCTGGGGTAGCCCCTACAAAATCAAAAACAGTTCAAAGCATATAAAAAGACCTGAAAATAAGCACAGTCCCTAGCTATTTTACTGGGTTCAAGCATATCAGTTTTTCCACTAAGGGAACAAAACACTTAAGGACATCTGAGTCTTGAGCAATAAATTAATATGAAAAAATGCCATCAATTCCATGATCAAAAACTAATCTTAAGAGAACATGACACCTTCTGAAATGAAGGGTGTCAATAGGGCAGGTTAAATGGCAAACCCACCTAGATCCACCCATAATGGTATGTGCTTGGTATACGTCTGATTCGTTTGGCTCAGGGTACATTTGATTCTCAGAGTGCCAGCCAACACAATGTTGTATAAGCAAGAGATGAAAGTGCAAGGACCTTCTAGCGCACAAGCTGCAAGATGCAAAGCAAGGCATATGCACCTGAAGAAAGCAAGGTGTAATATTTCCAACATAATTAATCTCAAACCCATCGCCTTGAGCAACTGACTTTTTAAAGCTCAAACCAAGCCCTGGTTTACTAATTGAGACTTCAAAACAAACCTTCACAATGGACAGCCTACTCAAACAATCTATTCCAATATCACCATCAAAATCGTCACCCTCAATCTTGCTTGAAGACGAAACCTGGCTATGAGACAAATGTTAGACTCCGTAGCATCAAACGCAACCATCATATGGACTGATCTTATCACCACTCAAAAGCCTCCTCCTGGGTAACCACATCATCTACCTTTCACCAAATCAAGCCATGGTTACTTCAAAACAAACCTTCACAATGGACAGCCTACTCAAACAATCTACTCCAATAGCACCGTTCAAATCGTCGTCCTCAGTCATGCTTGAAGATGAAACCTGGCTATGAGACAAAAGTTAGTCTCCGTAGCATCGAAAACTACCATCTTATGGACTGATCTCATTGCCACTCCTCAAAATTGTCCTCCTGGGTAAGCAGACCAAATCAAGCCATGGTTTACCAATTGAGACTTCAAAATAAACCTTCACAGTGGACAGCCTACTCAAATAATCCACTCCAATAGCATCGTCCAAATCCTCACCCTTAATCTTGCTTTAAGATCAAACCTGTCTACGAGACAAAAGCCAGCCTCCCTAGCATTGAATACTACCATCATATGGACTGATCTAATTGACACTCCTCAAAATTTTCCTCTTGGATAAGCACATCATCTACCTCTCACCAAACTGAAGATGAGTCATATTGATCAATCAAGCCAATACAAAAATCCTCTCCTTCAATTAAAATCCACAGATCATATGTTTCACTGGTATAAATCAAATCAGCATCTATTTGGAATTTAATCTAAAATTGACTTAGAAGCACCCATTAAAGGTTTCTTTGATCCACCACCTTGAAGTGACCAAACACATTCCCAATTTATAGGGGTGCAAGTTGTATACCCGGTTTTAAGAATTTACACTGCATTGGGCTCAAGCCCTCAGGACAGGCCCATTCAAATTTTAACAAATCCTCAACCCTAATCAATTTCTCCAAGTGTCTGATAAAACCATGCATTAAAAGGAATACCTGCAATGTTGATCCAAACTAACTTGAAAAAGAAATAATTCCTGGGACATCCTGCCAAAGAAGAGCAAAGATCCAGGCAAAATTCAAGTCGTCTCTGTGATGATTCTCACCTTAAAATTTCTCAACCTTCTTCCTCTTTTTGAAATATGAACAGAAACAATCCTCCACCCAATGATTATCTTTCATTGGCAAGGCTAGTGACCAGACACCTTTCTCTTGTAACCAATTTTACTAATACCAGCTCCTCAAGGTTTAGTATCAGTCAGTCTACCAGCACTTACTCCTTATCTAGTTGCACTAATCGTAGATGAGCTGACTAAACATGTTCAAGAGGAGGTCCCATGGTCCTGGATGTTTCCTGATGGCAACACCACAAAAAAGTCAAACCCCTCCCCCAAAAAACAATGATTATAAAAGGAGTAATCTCTTTGATCTCATTGCTGTCACTGCAAAAAGAGATAGGGAAAGGTGTACCTGACAGATGTACAAACTAGAGAGCAACACCACAAAAAAGTCAACCCCCCTCCCCAAAAAAAAGATTATAAAAGGAGTAATCTCTTTGATCTCATTGAGAGCACAATTAAATCTCCAAGGGCTATTTTTTGAGTTATTCATCCATCAGATCGCATTCCTAGAGTCTCCTTCCACCACCACCAAAGGGCAATGAGGCGCAGCAGAACTCCTCAAACACTAGTCAGCTTCAGTAGAATCTGTTCTTTTTTATCAGTAACAGAAATTTTATTAATGAGACAAAGTACAGCTTCTCCCAAAATCCTTGGCCATTCCAATCCTTTTAGACATATTCTCCTGCCTAAGGGTCGTCAGAAAATAGATTTGAAATGATCCACAAAGGCCCTAGCTATTTCCCTATGTTGAGTCATATGCTCCATTAACCTTAAGTTTGGAGATACAATTCCTGTTTCTCCTGGCATTTGCCATTGCATGAAAAAATCTCGTATTTCTATCTCCTTCCTTTAACCACAAACATCTTGACTTCTGCCTCCAACTGATTTCTTCTTTAAATAGGATGTCCTCCAGTTGCTTTCTTAGTGCACATCTTTCAACCCTATCATTTTCCTCGAAATTTCCTTCCCCTTCCTTGGAATCCAAAGACTCTATTTGAAACAACTATTGCTTCCTTTCTTCTAGTCTGCCAAGTTGGTGGGTGTTCCAATTTTTTATTTTAGCTTTTAACCCCTTCAGCTTCCTATGGAATTTCATACCCTCCCAAATGTCATCTGGATTATACTCTATCTACCAATCCTTGCTCTTCTCTATAAACCATGGGCGTTTCAACCACATGTTCTCAAACCTAAACAAGGCCAGTCCTCTCCCTCGAATTTCTTCTTTGCAAATCAAAATTGGCCAGTGATCTGAGGTAACCCTAAGCAAGGCCCTTTATACCAACTCCCCTCAATGCTCTTCCCAATCCACTGTAAACAAAAATCTATCCAACTTGGAACAAGTTGGGTTTGATTGCAAATTTGACCAAGTGAATTTACTATGTGACATCGGGATCTCCTTCAATTCCAAAGCATTTATAACCTCATTGAACCTCCTCATACTAGTGGTACACCAATCAACCCACAAAAGGCCGAGATCAGATCACCATTAGCTCTTAGAATCCAACTTTGAATACCAGCTTCACCCCTTTGATTACTTAGGCTTCTATAGCTGCCATCAAACTGGAGAGTTTGTCAGTGAGAGGCAAAAGGGAGGGGTGCATAAAGAGTATTATGTGATAGGCAAATACCATTTAGGTTAAAAGGAAAATTCTATAAAATGGTTATAAGGCAACTTAAGCTGCATGGAGCAAAGTGTTGGGCAATCAAGAAACGTGTCCAAAAAATGAGTGTGGCAGAAATGTGTATGCTGAGATGGACGAGTGGAAAAACTAGAAAAGATAGGATGTAAATGAAGTCATTCAAAGAAACCTAGGGGTGGCTCCAATAAGTGATAAAATGACACAAAGTAGATCAAGATGAATTTACTATGTATACAGAGAGCCATCTACAGCACCCATAAGAAGAAGCAATCTGTTGCAAGTTGAAGGGGCTAAAAGGACAAGGGACATACCAGAAAGGACATTGGCTGAAATAGTAAGAAATGATTTAAGCACTCATGATTTAACAATGGATATAACACTAAACAGAACAGAATGGCAGAACAGGATTCATGTAGCCAATCAAAAAAAATGGTAATTAGCAATCATAATTTGCCAACAGATATGGCACTAAAGTTAACAATGGATACCCTCTCTATCAAGGACTTCCTCCAATTCTTTCTTTAATTTCCATCTCAATTCCCTTTCTTCCACATTAAGGTTTCTCCCACTCTCCAAATTGTTCAATTCTTCAACCTAAGATATGGGAGTAAGCTTCCTTTCTTCTAATCTTCCAAAACGACCCCTATTCCAGTCTTTTATTTTAGATCTCAATCTTTGCAGTTTCTTATGGAATTTGATTCCCTCACACCTTACCCCCCTTGAACCCTCCTTCCACCATTCCTCTGCTCTACAAACAAAATCCAGATGTGTAAACCACATATTTTCAAATCTAAAAGGAGTAAGACCATGTAAAAATTTTCTGATCCTAATCTAATGGGGTGGAGATCCGATGTGACTCTAGGCAATGCTCTAGAAACCAAACCTTCCCAATCATTTCCCCATCCTATACTAAACAAAAATCCATCCAGTTTTGAGCACAATGGGTTTTATTGAAAGTTGGACCAAGTGAAACTAGTCTACAATAGGGGGATCTCCTTCAATTCACACATGTCTATGAATTCATTAAATTTCCTCAATAGGGGATCTCCTTCTGCTCCACATCTTCGAAAGTGGATCCTCAAAACCATTCATACATTTTCCCCACTTTACCTTTCAAAAAAAATCATCAGAAACTCTTTTTCAATCTTCTTTGACCACATCCGACACTCATGAGAAAAGGCCATCAATAAGCCATCTGTTACCAAAAGCTTTGTCACCACACATCCCAAAACAGCCCTTCTAATTTATTCTTCCAAGAATGGTTCTTCCAATTTCCTAGCAACCTCTAGGGTGAGAGGGTGAGGAACTGTGTTTTCATCTGTTACCATTGTCTGAGCTGGTGAGAGGGTGAGAGGGTGAGAGGGTGAGAGGGTGAGAGGGTGAGGAGCTGTGTTTTCATCTGTTGCCATTGTCTGAGATGGTGAGAGGGTGAGAGGGTGAAGCAAAGAGAAGGTTGCTGAGAGGGTGAGAGAGTGAGGAACTGAGATGGGAGAATTTGTGGAGGTAGGCCGTTGGAAAAAAGCTTTGAAGATTGAATCTAAGGAGCTCCTATTTGAGGAACTGAGATTAAATGGTCAGCTGAGCTTGAAAATCAGGGAAGCAAAGAGAGGGATGGTGCTGTTAGAAGGGTTGGGGGTAATTGAAGGGCTCAAAGAGTTTGTGGAAGGTGCAAGTAACAAAGGCAAGCAAAATAGTTGGAAAGAGCTTCTCTCAGAAACTGGAAGAAGGTTTGTTGTAGAGTGTAAGAGAAACCTTAAAGGTTATTTTATCTCCTTGACAGAATTTTTTGGCAAGGGTAGAAAGCAGATGATCTGCTTTCCAGAAGGAAGGAAGAATCAGAGCTGGAAGGCAGTTCATGGAGCCTTATGTGAACTGCTGAAACTCCTGAGTGCTAAAAGAGAGGCAATAGTAAAAAGGAAGATAAGCAGTTCTAGTAGTATGGTGAACAATATTAAGCAAGAGAATCTTGTAGTGATAGCTGGGGCAGGTAATTACAGAATGGGAGTAAACATACAGAGAGGTGATTGGGAAAGAAAACTGATAGTTAAAGCTTCAGCTCCCATTCTTGACTGGAGGAAAGTTGCAGATCTGTTAACAGCAAGTTTAAAGTTGAAGAGCACATTTATTTTAACACCTTTTGAGAAGGACAAGGCTTTGCTGGATCTGCTTGAGAACAGAGTAGAAGTTGACGCTTTAAATATCCAAGCTAAACTTGGAAATTTCACAGTATCAAGATGGTGTCCGGGATCAAACTCCAAAGATTTCTTTGTTGAAGATGGAGTGTTGGTGCGTCTTTTAGGTCTTCCCTTTCACTTGTGGAAGCAAGAAACTGCTGAAGCCATTGCTTTGATGTGTGGAGGATCACTAGGAGGTGCATTTTGGGGAGACCTTCGTTCAGCTTCAATTTTATTGAATGGAGTAAAACCTGAGGAGATTCCTCGGAAGATAGAGGTGCTAGTCGAAAGGCATTGCTACTCGGTGTGGCTGGCTTCATCCACTGAATCGATGCTCTGGAAAGAGGCAAGGGTTGGAGGATTCAAAGCCCATGTGGCCACCCTCCAGACTGTTCACTTCTTCCACACGCGAAAATCCCACCGCCTGCCTGCTACCCTTTTGTTTCTCCAGCAAATGTTTTTCCATTTTAGTGAAAGTACTTTTCTTGTTTGAATCCTCCAACCCTTGCCAAAAGCAAAAGCCCATGTGGGCTGCTAATGGTATGTTTAAAGGCCCAAACAGGTTAGCGGGCCCGACCCAGCTTGTTAAAAAGGCGTGTGAGCCTTTAAAGAAACACGTGACTGGGGCTTCGACTATGATAGACATCGGTTACGGTCTATCATTGTCCCCAATCGCGAGCCAAAAGGGGGATTGCGCGCAGCGCCGGAAACCAAAAAAGAAGAGAGCGTTACAGTGGGTCTCTCGACGAAGCTTGAAGGAGCTTAGCCCCGTGCGAGGCTTCTCAGAGAGGCAGAAGCCAAGTTTCACTAGGAAAAGAACTGAAGAGAAGAAAGAGAAGTTTGAAGGATGGGTGCAGTGCGGTGAAGGCGATGATGAATCGGAGGACCTTTCTGTTGATGGCTCTAGCGTGGGCAGTGTAAACGATGAAGGCAGCTGTGCTGGAGGTGATATGGAAGGGTGGAATATTGCAAGATTATTCCAAGGTGAAGACTGCAATCGGCTTATCTCATTCCCAATACCACAGAGTGCGCAAGGTTTATCAGAAGGGGAAAACCGGGTGAACTGGAAGCAGAGCAGGAATACGCCATCTAGGGGTGACCCAAGGGTAGAGTGGAAAGATCACCAGGTTGACCAAAGGACAGAAGTACTTCCCAACCAACTCAGGAAGATAATTGTTTACCAACCTCCGGAACAAGAGAAGGAGGCCGGGAGCAGTCCTATTCTAGCTTGTCCATCAGTCCCAAGTAACCATGTGATTTCGGTTTGTGCTACTAATGTGTCTCCTGTGTCTTTGGTTCCAGATTCCGTTCCTGTACCATGTCCTGTTGCCCATGAATGTGCAACCGAGCTAGTAGGCGGGCTCTCTGAGGACGGGGAGAGGGGAAGGAAGGATTGTGGGAAGGTGCGGGAAGAAAGGTATAAGAGTGGAAAAGTGTGGGAAATCATTGAAAGAGTGTTTAAGGACGTGGAAGGGAAGCTGATTTGGAGAAGGGAAGGGGAGGAAGGAAGAAAGGAGGGGTTAGTGGAGAGGAGGGAAAGGAATGAGGGTAGAGATGGAGAGGATTACGGGGAGAAAGCAAGGAAGGAGGGAGGTAGCATTAATGGGAGGAAGGTTGGAGAGGAAAGAACTGAGGTGGAACTAGAGGAGAGGAAGGAAAGGCAGGTGGACAGAGATGAAGGGGATTCTGTAGGAAGGGTAGGGGTGGTGGAATCGGTGAGAGAAGACATGATAGCAGAATTTGTAGGGAAGTTGGGCTGTAGGCTGGAATATTTGAACGAGTTGAAAGAAAGTTTACAGAAGAGGAAGATGTAGATCATAACAAAGAAGAGGAGGTTGAGTGAAGTAGAGAGACTAAAGAGAGATGTAGAAGGAGACAAGAAGCTCGAGGTAAAAGGAGATAGAAGGAAAGGGGGAAAGTAGCGGGTAAGTGGCAAGGGGTTTGTAAAAAGAAACGGAATGAAGATTCTTAGTTGGAATGTGAGGGGAATTGGGAGTGCGAAGAAGAGAGCAACAATAAAAGAGGTAATAAGACGGTATGACCCAGACATTGTGTTGTTGCAAGAGTCGAAGAGAATGGAGTTTAATGACAAATGGGCAAGGAGTGTATGGAAAGCCAGGGGGATTAGCTGGGTGGCGGCTCCATCGTGGGGTGCTTCTGGGGGGATTGTAACAATGTGGAAGAGGGATGTGGTTGAAGGTCTGGAGGAGTTGATCGGAAAGTACTTGGTTTCCATGAAGTTTAAGCAGCAAGAGGATGATTATATGTGGGTGCTCACAAATGTTTACGGACCGAATGACTACAGAGAGAAAAAGGAGCTATGGGAGGAACTGGCTGATATTAGAGGGTTGTGGGATGGGCCTTGGTGCATGGGTGGGGATTTCAATGTGATTAGATTCTCGGAAGAGTCCAATAAGATTAACCAAAGGGTGACAAAAAGCATGAGGAAGTTTAACAGTTTTGTGGATGCCTTTGAGCTTAAAGAAATTCCCCTAGCACATAAGGCATTTACATGGTCAAATCTCCAATCTAGACCCATTTGCTCAAAGTTGGATAGATTCCTGTTCTCTTTGGATTGGGAAGAACATTGGGGAACCTTGGATGCTAGAGCTCTCCCAAGGGTGACCTCGGATCACTGGCCCATAGTGTTATGTAAGGAGGAAAGAAGGTGTGGAGGTCCTACCCCCTTTAGATTTGAAAATATGTGGTTACTTCATCCAGGGTTTCCTAACAAAGTGAGGGAGTGGTGGCATGAGTGTAACCCGTCGGTGGAGTGGGAGGGGATGAGATTCCATAAGAAACTACAATTCTTGAAAGCAAGAATCAAGGAGTGGAATTTGATGGAGTTCGGGAGGACAGAAGAAAGGAAGTGAGACTTGATGAAGAAGATTGAAAGCCTTGACTTTAAAGAGGAAAGAGGAGAATTTGGAGAGGAAGACAATGTCCTCAGGAGAGAATTGAGAAGACAGTTAGAGGACTGCCTGTACAAGGAGGAAATTAGCTGGAGGCAAAAATCTCGGTGTAAATGGTTGCAAGAGGGAGATAGAAACACTAGGTATTTCCACTCTCTAGCAGATGGCAGGAGAAGGAAGAACTTTATCTCCAAATTGGTAGTAGATGGAGTTGAGTTAGTACAGCAAGAGAAGATTGCCAGGACCTGTGTGGAGCACTTTAAATCTATTCTAAGAAGGCCTGTGAGTAGAAGGGTGTAGGTAGAAGGTTTGGATTGGCCAGATGTAGGGGTGGAGAACAGGAGAATGATGGAAAGAAGCTTTAATATAGAAGAGATCAAGGAGGTTGTGTTCTCTATGGATAGAACAAAAGCTCCAGGACCGGATGGGTTTACAATGGCTTTTTATCAGGATTGTTGGGATATCTTGAAAGATGATCTCTTGCGGGTGTTTGAGGAGTTTTTCAGGAGAGGAATTGTCAATCCGGGTGTGAACTCTACTTTTATAGCCTTAATTCCAAAAAAGAAAGATGCATCCCACCCGAAGGATTTTAGGCCAATAAGCTTGGTTAATAGCTTGTATAAGATCATTGCAAAAGTGTTGTCTTTGAGGCTGAATAAGGTACTGCCAGATATCATTGCACACTATCAAAGAGCTTTTGTGAGTGGAAGACAAATTACAGACCAGATTTTAATTGCTAATGAGAGTGTGGAGAACTTTAAGAGGGATAAGAAGAAGGGAGCGGTCTGTAAGCTGGACCTGGAAAAGGCTTATGACTTGGTGGATTGGGAGTTCTTGAGGAAAGTTTTAACTAAATTCGGGTTTGGGGCTAGATGGTGTAAGTGGATCATGGGCTGTGTCCGGAATTGTCATTATTCAGTGCTAGTGAATGAGACAGTGGTAGATTTCTTTCTAGCCAGTAGGGGTATAAGACAAGGAGACCCCCTTTCTCCTTTCTTGTTCATTTTAATTGCGGAGTTTTGGGGAAACTGATTCACAGAGCAGATTCTAGGGGGGCTCATTAGAGGTTGGAGGGTTGGGAGGGTGGAAACCCCCCTCACTCACTTACAGTTTGCTGATGACACGATTATGTTTTGTGAAGGTGGTAATGTGAGGTTTATCAGGAATTTAAAGTCGGCGATACAACTGTTTGAGCAAATGTCCAATTTGAAGGTTAACCTTGGGAAAAATTGTGTAGTGGGGGTGAATTTGGAGGAGGGAGAGATCAGGGAGAGTGCTGAAGTGTTGGGGTGTGAAGTTTCGGGATGGCCTCTGAACTACTTAGCATTAGGTGATAATCCCAAGAGAGAGAGTTTATGGAACCCGGTGATGGAAAGGTTTGAAAAAAGATTGGTATCCTGGAAAAAAAACTAGCTCTCTCTTGGTGGGAGAATTACACTAATTAAGGTCACGCTTGCTAACTTACCCATCTTTTTCATGTTGGTGTTTAAAATCCCAGTGAAGATTGCTAACAGATTAGAGAAGATAATGAAAGATTTCCTGTGGGAGCCAGGAGAAGAGAAGAGGGATCATAGAGTTAGCGGGGAAATAGTGTGTAGGAGTAAGTCGTGTGGTGGCTTGGGGCTTGGGAGTATTAGGAGAAGGAATATGACTCTGTTGGGGAAGTGGTTGTGGAGGTTTCCTTTGGAGAAGGAGAAGCTATGGGCTAGAATAATGGCAAGTACTCATGGGCTGGAGCACAATGGATGGGGCATTGGAATCAGAGCTAGGATCACAAGCAATTCTCCTTGGAAAGCCATTCATGACCTGCTACCAGTTTTCATTCCTAATATCAGGTATGACTTGAATTCCGGTAACTCCATAAAGTTTTGGAAACAAACCTGGGTGGGGAGCGCCCCTCTAAAGGATCAGTTTCCGTCTTTGTATGCCCTTTCTGATTTGAAAAATGAGCTGATCTCGTCTTTCACCACCCCGTCCTCTTCCATTTCTGGGATTGGGTGGAACTTGGGTTTAAGAAGGGATTTGAGGGACTCAGACTTCAACTGTATTTCGAGCCTTCTTGCACTTCTTGATAACGTTGCCTTAGACCCCACTAGGGCGGATTCTAGAATTTGGACACCTACCCCCAATGGCATTTTCTCTTGTGCTTCGTTCTTCAAAGTCTTAAGTCAGTCCACCAGTCCTAGGGTTGGTAGTTTTTGTTGGGAAGCCTATCTGGAAAGAATCAACACTGGTGATCTACTCCAAAAGAAGAGACCCAATACTTGCTTGTCACCTCAGTGGTGTGTTCTGTGTAAAGCAGATGGGGAGACTGGTTTTCACCTAATGGTGTCTTGCCACTTCGCGAGGTCATTGTGGGATTGGGCTTTATCCTTATTTGGATGCAGCTGGAATCCCCCATCAGACATGCAGGGCCTTTTCTCCCCTTCCTTTTTCAGGTGGCGATTAAAAAGGGGAAGGACAATGTGGAGAGGACTAAGGGCTGCAGTATGTTGGACACTGTGGGAAGAAAGAAACTCCAGGATATTCTCAGAAACTCAGAGAGGGCCAGCAGATCTGAGGGCTATCATACACTTTAGGGCGGTACAGTAGCTGAAATCTTTGGAAATATTCACAGATTACACTGTGGATGACATGTTGAGGAAGTAGGGTGAAATTGCAAATTGCACGCAGACCAAGTCAGTAATAAGTGTGGCTTGGACCCCCCCCCCACCAAGTGGATTCTTGAAATTAAACTTTGATGGATGCAGTAGGGGAAACCCGGGACAATCGGGGATCGGGGGTGTTTTTAGAGATGATAATGGGGTCATCTCTGCTATGTTCTCAGGCCCAATTGGAGTGGGTGACTCCCTTAGAGCTGAGATATGTGCAGTTATGGAAGGAGCCCGGAAAGCTAAGGAATTGAACATCAGGAAACTTATAATTGAAGGGGATTCAGAAGTGGTGATAGGGTGGCTGACTAAAGATCAAAATGCTTTATGGAAGTATAATAATGAGAAGAGGAAATTCAAATGGCTGGTGCGGGAGATGGAAGTTAAGACATGTTGGATTAAAAGATCGGCTAATTCCTTAGCTGACGGTTTAGCAAAACAAGGGGCAGAAAGGGATTCTTTGTTTTGGGCTAAGCTGTAACGGTAGTGTCTTTTGTATCTTTGTATTTTTTCCTTTCTTGAAGTTCTTTGTGACTTTTGGAAGACAAGTGTGTTTGTCTTCCACTTGTAAATTTTCTACTGATGAATTAATGAAAGTGTTATTGATCAAAAAAAAAAATTCCTAGCAACCTCTAGCGGAATCATACCCCATACTACTTCTAAAATGGGTCTTCCTAAGTTATCTGTTGCTTATCAAAAAAAGGGGTCTTCCTAAGATTTGAGAGACTATATAGGGCCTTGAAATGTGAATGTAATTCCCTCTAATTACCCCCATATCTTAAGTTTGAGCTACATTTACTACAAACCTTGTGATCAAATTCTTCCTTCTCCCATTTGAGTAAAAAACTTAGTGCTCCACTCTCCTTTCAATTATCTTGACTTTTGCGTCCAACTCGGTGCCCATTTATCTCACCATCACCTTGGAATCTCCTCCTACCAGTATGTTTCTGTATTGAGAGAAACCATAATCTCAGCCCTTGCAGTAATGCTAATAGTTCTGCTCTAGTATCTTTTCTTCCTCATTACCGAGGTTCACCAAATGCCGAATCACAAGTGTCAACATTTATTTGTTTGCTTGTGTGTTTTGTTTAATCTTGGTGCTTCTAAATTATCAAGGTTCCCAAAATGAGGAAAACTCCAAAAAACATCATGATCACCCACTCAATTTTCCATAAAGAAGTACAGGGTCTTTGAATGCTATGAGTAAATTATATGTTTTAAGCATTCCAAATTGTCATTAAATCAAGAAAATAGGATCCATATATGCATATACATGTATACCACTCTTAGTATATACATTATGCATATGTATTTGTTGTATGGATAGAGATGCAACTTGGGTTGGCCCGAGTTAACATTTGCACTGCTTTGGGCTAGGGATTCAGGCCAGGCCAAATCAAATTTTAACAAGAATTCAACCCAAGCCCACCCAAGTTGCACCCCTATGTATGGATAGGGATATGAATAAGCAGATATGGAAACCCATACCTCATGTCTACTCACAAGCTCAACGAGAACTTCAATGGCCAAGTCAAAAGATGATGAAGCCTACACCAAGAAATAGAATGAGATACAAGACGGAAACTAAGGTAAAGAAACTATTAGTATAATGTAAAAAAGGTATACCTGCAAAGAATTGAAGACAAAACTAAGAAGTGGATGTGCTGGTACTGAAGAGGGTGGAATTTCTGAGAAGCACCCAGCACGAATCTGAGGTTCAGTTAAAACCATAACTGTAGCAACTTAGAAGAGTAACTAAAATCTTGATATTTAAAGACACTACTATTTCAAATTTTGTTTTTTCATATGGAAAAGGTATAGTCTGGATAAATTAAATGTAAAAAATGAACCAGGCATCTGGGAATACTAAAATAAACATAATAGAGGACAAAAACTGTACAACAATACACTGATGTAGTCCAAATTAAAAGGGGCACCACTGTGCATTCTGAAATCATCTTACCCAACTCAGCAAGCATCGCAAAATTTTCCGGTTCCTCTCATTAAGATGAATGCCATCATCAACCCTTTGCTCTGATTGATGAAGTAAGAAATCAAGCACCATGGGAGTATGCGAGAGAAGCTGATCAAGCCATGACAAAATGGTATCAATATACAATAAAGGCAGAAAGGAGGAGTAGGGCAAGCATTTTATAGAAAAGAAAAGAAAGAGAAAAGAAGACACTATCTTGAAATTGAATCAGAAAATGACACTTTTAGATGAAGCTCCTGAACCTCTTCTCCATACTGGTATCTACGAGATGAACTAATGTTAAAATCACTGTTTTGGTCCTCGACAACTTCTTCAGGCAGAACTGTAAGCATCTCTAAAACAGCAATATTCCCATTGTCCTGATTTTGCAGGCTCTGGAGACTGCAAAAAAGTTGCTCAATAGGCTTCTTATGTTCTACCGCACGAAGGGCAAGAGCCGACAGTGCAAGACAGATTTGTGTTAAGAGCTGCTATGCATAGAAAAAAAAATGGTTAAAAAAAAAGAAATAAAACACACAAAATCAGATACTACTTGGGCATTATCAACTCATTGAACCATCACAAGAAGTACAACCAAAACCTAGTACTCATTCCTGTTCATTAGTTACATATTATCAAAATTAGAATGTGTTGCAAGTTACACAACACCTGTGGAGGTCCTGTACTAAATCTTTTTGCTGCCAGAAGAAGAGCATTCAACAAGGCATCTTTTGCTCCCAACTGCAAATAATATCCTTCATTTTGGATCTGTGGCAATGAGAACATTAATTCAAAGTAAGCATTAATACACCACCAATGAAATGTTTTGATTTTTTGGTAACAAATGGGATGTTTTGATTGGTAACTGAAAAGCTTCAAATGAATCAATGAGAGAAGTAAAAGAAACACTTTAGAAACAAGAAGATTGCATGTTCACATTAAGATCACTCTGAGCCAGTGTTTTAAACCTGGCCTGAAGGTTGAACCATCTATCCTCTGGGTCAATGGGCCAGCAGTTCAGCCATCTAGGTCAACCCCTGATGTCATCATTATAAAAATAAAAAATTCAAAATAATTAAAAATAATATAAAACAAGTGACCCATTGAACAGGTCAGCTTGGTGAACTGTTCACTGTCCAGGTCCATGGGTCATTGACTCAACCAACGGCTTCTGTAATATGATGGTCTAGAGGTTGATTCAAACCAGGATTGTGACTGGGTCATTCCAACAGTCAAGGTTAATGACATGTTGAAAACACTCTCAGAACAAGAAGTAAAACCATAAGATATGATAACAGAAAAAACATGGCAGTTACTCAATGTCAATGTAACTCACACTACCAGCTCCAGCTTGAACCAGGCTATCAGCTAATGAATTAGCCAATTTGGGACGAGCCAAATGATATGTCCACTGTAGCTGATAAAGACCTAACCACTAGAAATGTGATGTCGCAGTAACCATGGGCCATCCCCATCATCCCTTAATCACAATTCTGAATTTCCAAAGTTCCAACAACACACTTATAACACAGTAAAATTATATAATATTCTACAACTAAAAATTTGTTTTTGATCATTTATTCTACTACTAAAAATTAAAAGATAGAAAAGAAAGGATTTGGCAAAATGGACCACTAATAAGGAGATTGACAGAATCAAACTTTACAAGGTCCTTCGGACTACATGAATGGTTCCAAGGATGAGAAGGCCATATACAAGAACTTCATTCAGCAAAGTTTAATAAAAACTCAACCAGCACAAAAAGGAGAGATCAACAGTGTTATAAACCCACCTCAAAACTAGTGGGTCTAGCATGCTGACACATGGACAACATGCAAACGCATATCACTTGAAATAGAACTTCTTGTTACACACACTGATGATGCACCAAGCTGAATTCAATGAAAAGATTTTTGGCTTTTGAAACTCTTGGACAATGCCATAAGAAAAGGGAAAATTTCTTGTAGCAACAGAGAATAAATTTTATTCAAGCATAAAAGAGAACAAGATCCCCGCCATCCAAAGGGTGGAAAGCAAGAAACAATGACAATGAGCAAAAGGCTGGCAAATCTAAAAGTAAACATCACAAAGAAGACTTTACAAATTAACCACGAGTTTACTTTTATTTTCTAGAAGCTGGCATGCAGCAATATGCCTAAGGAGACTTAATGACCTGGATACCCAAGCAATGTATTATGGATAACTTGAAAATTAAAACCCACTAGCCTTCCTTTAGGTTATGTTTGGATTAAGGTGTAAATCAAAATGGACAATGAATTTTTTGATCAAAAAAATGGACAAGGAATTGAGCAAACCAAGTCCATAGGTTTCCAAATTACATCACTTTTGCATGTTCTGAATTACAACATATGGATCTAATTCCAATTTCCATAATGGAGCAAATTAGAAGCCTCAAAAAATAAGCATAAATTTTGAGTCTTTATGGATTTTGAAATTTATAATGGAAGGTGCCATTTAACCTCACAGAATTCAGTTTGCAACAAATTTAGTTTAGTTTCCACTCCAGAAATCCACATTGATCCCAGCACAGAGAAAAATGTAAAATTAATTCATCCTGAATCCAGAAAGAGCTAGATTTATTGTTGAAATCCCTCACACTTCTGTCTCCAAGTTACTTTGGCATAGTGACAATCCGTTCTCCATGCAATTTTTCTTTGTTTTTTCAGGCCCCATGCCCACGAAATTTTTAAAAGCCACATCAAGCTTGTTGGCACACCCCAATCTACCTCAAATATGATAAAAATTGCAGCATCTAGCTGCTCCAGAAAGCAGAAAAATAAAAAAGGTGTTGATTCACTAACTTTCCTTCAATTAGACACATCAGAAAAGACTAGAAACAATTCACTGTTTGTTGAGTTATCTATAAGGCAATATTGAGAACAGAATTCCTAATGGTTATTCAGTGCAGAACTTTGGAAGGCAATGAAATGGAATTTGCACCATAGCAAGGGCAAAGACAGAAAGAACAAAAAATCACTGTTCGACTTGGGGCTACACAACAAGGCTAGAAGCACGAATACCAATCACAGGGGAAGAAGAGGTGGATATTAATCAGAATTTTTCTCATGATATCGAATATAAATGTTATCAAGCTATGCTCGGAGAGACATTAAATTGTGAATAGTTACCATGTATGAGAAATGGAAGACAAACATTTAAATGATACAGGAGACAAAGATGTAGCACATTAACTCCCCCACCATCCAGTGTTTGGAGTCAAAAACCTTTTGATTGGTCCCATAAACCCACTCTCAGGCATGCCAGTGGTGCTGGTTGTTTGGGACAGTAGCAAAGTAACTAAGGTCATCCACAGGACTGGAGAGTATTCTGTTTTGATTGAAGTGAAACTTGAAGATGGTTTCCTCTGTCTACGGCACTAATGATGAGAATAATCATGCCCTCTTGTGGGAGGAGTTGGACAATGTAAGGAGAAGGTGGACACTTGACACTTCCATGGTGCACTGGAAGCAATTTCACCCACAAGAATAAGGGAGGTACATGAATTACTCAGGCATGAAAGTTTTGCAGCTTTTGTCAATAAGATAAACTGGTGAAGACCCAATTATGGAAAAGCTCAACCACTTCTTGATCTCCTCTAGTTCTGTAGGATCACTTCACAGGTCCCAGCTACTCAACAAGAAGTGCTCCCCATACCACACCCCTCTAAAGCTGGTAGGTAGCACTCTACTCAGATTTCAAAAATCCAAGCCTTTTTCATTTCAAAAACTACTCATTCAAGTAGGAGGGTTTTGACGATAAAATCCAAGCAAGCTGGAGTTCCACGGAGGTGTCAGGATTACATGGGCCAGCAAGCTAGAGAATTAACTCAAAACAAATTCAAATATTCACAAAAGAGAAGAATATGTGAGGAAGTAAAGTTTATTTCGATTAGGCCTGCTTTCTTACTTTGTTTTGGGGCTTCTTTTTTTAGTATATGTTGCATGTTAAACTTGGTTTGGAATAGGGTGGCATTGTTGGGATGGGTGGGGAAGTGGCTAGCCTGGGTGATTGGTTTTGCAGTTGGTCTATTGTGGGTGTATGGGTTTAGGTGTAGTTTCTTTTGCAGGGTTTCCTTTTTGGTGCCCTCTAGTCACTTTCCTTGTAATATTTACTCAGTTTTTTAACAAAATTTTTATTTTATTACCAAAAAATATGTAATGATAGGGTGAGTTGAGCAAATGTGAAAGTGGTGTTATCTAAGCTAGCAATACAAGGAAGAAATCAAACAGAGACAACAGGCTACACTTAAATGGCTGAAAGAAGGTGACGGAAAGACCTCTTTTCCATCAAATGGCCAAAGTCAGAAGCAAACACGATACAATCAGAGGGATTGCTAATAACGGACACCTTTTTGAAGACACAGATGAGATCAAAGAAGATGTTACCAGCTTCTATAAGAATCCTTATAATGAAATATGCAAAAGAAGGCCTATGTTAGATGGTCTGGACTTCCGGAGACTTTTAGAAGCTCCATTAAAAGACCTCAAGATACCCTTTGAGAAGGAAATTTGGGATGCAATCTAATACAAGAAATGTTGGGACATTGTGGAGAATGACATAATGAGCTTATATTCAGGTCCTTTGCTTTCTGAATTCCTTCCATGGCAGCTAGTATTTCAGCTCTTAGAGCATCACCCACCCCTATTGGACCAGAAAATGGAGCAATAATTTTTCCTTCCTCATTTCTGAAAACTCCTCCAATACCAGAAGGTCCCAGGTTGCCTTCACTGCTACTATCAAAGTTCTTTTTTTTTATCAATAACTGGAATTCATTAGATTAAAAGAATTTAGTTACAGTGCTCCAAAGAGAGATAAACAGGCTTAACTCTCTCCGGGAAGATAACAAAAAGGAAAAATTTACAGAACAGCCCAAAACATTTTATCCCTTCCCACCCCCTGCTTTGCCAAAGCATCAGCAAATGCATTTGCTGTTCTCTTGACCCACTGGAACTTGATTTCCAGTCCTCTAGTTAGCCACTTAATCTCCCTCCTCTCATTAACATATTTCCAAAGTCCACTACCTTCTTGTAACAAACTTAAGACCAGCTTTGAGTCCCCTTCAACGACTAACTTTTGTATATTCAGTTCCTTAGACTTCCTTATACCCTCCAGTACTGCATAGACCTCAGCTTTGAGAGAGTCTCCAAACCCAATGGAACCTGAATACAAAGCGAGCACCTTCCCACCCTCATCTCTGAAAACCCCTCCTAGACCTGATGGACCTGGATTTCCTTCACTACTTCCATCAAAGTTTAGCTTTATAAGTCCACTTCCTGGTGGTGACCACACAGGACAAACTAAAGAGCGAGCAGGAGCAGAATTTGCCACCTCCAACCAGCTATTAAGCAACATATCCGTAGAAATATCAACAAACAGGTCCAATGATTTCAGCCAATGTACCACCCTCACTGTTACTACTTCAGTAAGGCATTCTTTACTTCTTTCAATTTCAGAGAAAATTCTGGTGTTCATTTCCTTCCAAAGAATCCAACAAACAGCAGCCCTCACACATCTCCACATTGCCCCTTTTGTTTGGCCAACCAAAGAATGAGGGGCTAAACAAACTTTGAATGTTTGGCGGTGTGGTCCACCTGCAACCAAAAGAGGAAAGAAACCATTCCCAAAGATCAGTAGCAAAGGGGCAAGAAACTAATAAGTGGTAGGAGCTTTCACCATTAGCCTTGCAAAGAATTCCCAACAAAAGGCTCCAATCCTTGGAGGGATCAGCTCACCCCAAACATCTCTAACTGGAAAATTTTGTGCAAATGGACTGGATGAAGGCAATAGGGACTTGAAGAAAGAGGCACAAGTGAAGGTTCTAGAGGGAGTTAGGGTCCACAGTCTCTTATCCCTCTCAAAGGGATCCAACACCACCCGGTCTAAGATCTGAACCAGACTCATGGCATTTTCAACCTCTACATCCCTTAAGCCTCTTCTAAGCCCCAGATACCAATCAAACCCAAAATTAGATTGAGAAGGAACTAGAAAACTGGACACAACCTTGCCCTTAAATCGGGAGAGTGAAAACAAGGAAGGGAATTAGTCCTTCAAAGGTATCTCACCCACCCAAATGTGCTCCCAAAACTTTACCTGATTCCCAGAGCAGAGGTCATACCTGATGTGCTGCAAAAAGGAAGAATGGCATGTATAGATTTCCAAGGAGAGGCACCAACAGACCTTGCCAAAGTCCTAGTGTCCTAGCCATCATCTACTTGACCGTGAATACTTAAAATTACCCTTGTCCACAGTTTATCCCTCTCACCTCCCAACCTCCACAACCATTTCCCAAACAAGGCTTCATTTTTCCTCCAAATGTTACCTAAACCTAACCCTCTGCCACCCCTACTCTTAGAGACTAGTTCCCAATTCACCCTGTGATCCTTCCTCTCCTCCCCTGGTTCCCACAAGAAGTCTCTCATTAACTTCTCCAAACTCCTACTTATCTTCACTTGGATCCTAAAAACCGATAAGTAATACACAAGCAAACTAGCTAGTATAGACTTGATCAAAGTAATTCTGCCACCCAGAGATAAATAGTTATTCTTCCAAGTGGCTAGCTTCTTAGCAAATCTATCAATTACAGGGCTCCAAAAGCTCTCTTTCCTTGGGTTATCCCCTAAGGGCATCCCCAAATAGTTTAACGGCCATTGAGACAGCGTACAACCCAAAGCTTCAGCCCTCTCCAATATAGCTCTTTCTTCCATATTGATTCCCACCACACAGCTCTTATCGAAGTTCACCTTCATATTTGACATTTGTTCAAACACTTGAATCACCAACTTCAAGTTTTTGGCCCATCTCACATCCTCCCCCTCACAAAATAAAATTGTATCATCAGCAAACTGTGAGTGATAGGAATGTTGTCTTTTCCAACTCTCCATCCCCTCATAAGACTTCTTGAATCTGCTTTCTCAATTAGCCTCCCACACTTCAGCGATCAAGGTGAAAAGAAATGGAGAGAGGGGATCCCCTTGTCTAATTCCCCTAATAGCCGGGAAGTGATCCACTACCTTTCCATTTACCAAGATGGAGTAATGACAAGTCTTCATACAACCCAGGATCTATTTACACCACTTCTCCCCAAAACCAATGACATCCAACACTTGCACCAAAAAAGACCAATCAACCATATCGTAAGCCTTCTCTAAATCCAATTTGCACAAAATCCCTTTCCTCCTTGCTCTCCGCATATCCTCCACACACTCATTGGCAATTAGAATTTGATCCACAATCTACCTATTTCCACCAAAAGCCCCTTGATTCTGTAAGATTAGCTCCGGAAGCACCTCTCTAATTCTTCTAGACAAGACCTTCGCAATGATTTTATACAAGCTACTAACCAAACTGATGGGTCTAAAGTCTCTTAGATGACTTGCTCCCACTTTCTTTGGGACCAAAGCAATAAAAGTTGAGTTCAGCCCCGGATTTATTACTCCCCTCTGGGAAAATTCAAAAAACACTTTAAGGATATCCTCCTTTAATATCTCCCAACAGTCTTGGTCAAAAATCCATGGTAAAGCCATCCGGTCCTAGTGCTTTAGCTCAATCCATTGAAAAAACTACTTCCCTTATTTCCTCCAACTCAAAATTTCTTTCAAGCCACATCTTCTTCTGCTCGGACTATTTTGGCCAATCTAACCCTTCCACCCAGATTCTCTAGTTTAAAGGCCTTCAAAATAAGGACTTAAAATGCTTCACAAAGGCCCTAGCAATCTCATCCTATTGAGATATTGACACCCCATCTATCTCCAATTTAGAAATCAGATTTTTCCTTCTTCTACCATTGGCCATTGCATGAAAATATTTGGTGTTTCTATCACCTTCTTTCACCCACTTATGTCTAGACTTTTGCCTCCAGCTAACTTCCTCTTTAAATAGGATGTCTTCTAGTTACTTCCTGAGCTTCCATCTTTCTTGGTTGTCTCTCACTTCAAAATTGCCTCCCCTTTCTTTGCATCCAACTCCTCAATCTGATTGATCACTTCATGTTTTCTCTCTTCAATCCTTCCAAACTGTAGAATATTCCATCCTTAATCTTCCTTTTTAACTCCCTCAACTTCCAATGAAATTTCATCCCCTCCCAAATAGAACTTGGGTTAGTGTCATTCCACCAACTCAATAAACCCAGGGTGAGATAGCCACATGTTCTCAAATCTGAAAGGAATGGGCCCTCTAGTACCAAGATCCTCTCTCATTAAGGTAATAGGCCAATGATCTGATGTTACCCTAGGCAATGCTCTAGAAATAATAGTCCCCCAGTGCTCATCCCAATCTACTGTGGATAAAAATCTATCCAACTTAGAGCATATAGGGTTCTCTTGGAGATTGGACCAAGTAAATAGACCATGTAGCAATAGGAACTCTTTCAACTCAAAACTATTTATGAAGCTGTTAAACCTTCTCATGCTAGTGTTACCGCCTCTCCTCACCCTATTAGTCTCCTCTGTGAATCTAATGACACTAAAATCTCCTCCTAAACACCAAGGGCCTTTCCAAAGTCCTCTAGTGTCTCCTAATTCCTCCCAAAGTTCACTTCTTTCTCTATGACCAGTTGTCCCATACACATTAGTTGATACGCACTCAAATCCATCTGCCCTGTGTCTTAACTTGATAGGAACAGTAAACTTCCCAATCAGCTTCTCCACTCCCTCAAAAACCTCTTCTTTCCACATTGTCACTAAATCTCCTGACCTTCCCCACGTAGGACAAAAAGCCCAATTGATGCCCCTTACTTTCCACACCGATCTAGCCCATCTCCTATCAAACTCCATCAACTTAGACTCCTGAATCAGCCTTTTCCTAGCCCCCCCAACCCCCTAACATTCCAACTGAGAATCTTCATCACCACTTTCTAAAGAAACCCTTACTTGTCCTCTTTTCAATTGGTCCCTCTTCTTCTGCCCTTTCTCTCACTGAACTCCTTGTCTTCTTCTATATCTCGCCTTAGCCTTTCTGACTCACTCAACTTCCTCTTCCTTGGTTTTCTCTCTACCTTTCCTTCCCTCAAAAATACCTTCAACTCATTTGGATCCTTTATTTTACAGCCCATTTGCTCAACAAACTGTGCAACCGAGTCCTCCTTATTAGTTTCATTTGGTCCTCCTCCCTCCTCTTCCTCATTACTCACCTCTTTCTCTACCTCCCCTGTCTGCACGTTTCCAATTGCTCTCTCATCCTCTAGAATCTTACCCCAACTTCTTGTTTCAGCTTCTTTCCTTTTTCATTTCTTCCAGAAAAGTTTCTATCAGCTTCCAAATTTTCTTTCCCACCTCCTCTTCTTCCTGTGAAACTATTTTCCCTCCATAATTCACCCCGTCAATAGGATGCGGATGTGGCAATGTGGCTGGCTGGGAGTCTGGGACAGAGACAAAAGACAAGGAGTTAGTACCAAAATGGAAAGTCACAGCCATACCTTGGGTGGAAGCCAGGACAGGATCAGCGGAAGAGTGAAGGGTTTCCCTCTCAGCTCATACACCAGGACTCTGGGGTAAACCGAATTCCACAATGACAACTATAGGTTGGAAAGCTCTTCCTGCCAAAGAATTCTCTTTTGGCGAACTCCTGAGGCTTTGTAGCTTCTCTGAGTTGGTCCTCAAAGACTGGCTGGTAGTGAACATCTCCTACCAGCTCACCAAAATCTTGCTCTTTGTCCATCACTTGGTTAGGTTGTTCCCCATTTGATTCCATAATAACACCCCTACTGACCAAATCACTCTCAGTAGTTTTTAACTTCTCCAATTCCTAAAACAGCATCAAATCAGGGGTTGTATATGGCCCTCTTTGTTCTTTATCAAGCACGTGGTATCAGTCACTTCGTTTTCAAGGTTTGATGTTGTATTTAGAATGACTCCCTCAGTTGAAAGAGGTGAAACAAGCCCAGCTCCTGAAGTCACTTTAAACTTCCCGCAGTCCCCTTTGACATCACCACCTCCTATCGAGTCCTCTTCTAAGAACAGAAGTTCTGTATTGAAGCTTTCCTCTTACCACATGTTCACTTTTACTTGCATATCTAAGCTGGCCAGACTTTCTGTATCACTCCCATTTGAGTTTTCACTATTCTCTTCATCAGACCACCCTTCTTCCCTAGGTTCCAACAGACACACAGATCTGGGATTCTGCCTATCCAGTGAAATCCTGTTTAAAACCTTAGCCGGCACCCATTGCAGCAAGCTATTTCTGGCTAAAGCTGCTCTAGAATTGCACCACCCAATAGAACAGCTCGATGAGGAAAGTGATAGACCATTCTTCTTGTCTATAGAGTCTCCCAACTGTTCAACCATGTGACCTTTTAAAGAGTCACATGACTTAAGTTTAAGTCATTCACTTGGGCCACTTTATTTCCCAACTGTTCAACCATGTGACATTTTAAAGAGTCACATGACTTACTTAAGTCTAAGCCACTTACTTGGGCCAGTTTGCCATTCATCCCACTTGATAAGTCTTGGGCAATGGGCTTTTTCATATGCCCATCTTTAGACACTTGTAAGCCCTCTTTACTAGACACATTCTGGTTTAGGCCTACAACTGGCCCAACTGCTTTGGACTTTACCTGGGCCAACCCCTCCCCTATTTTAAATCCTGTTTGGTTGGAACCTGAAACCACCTATGCATAGGTCCAGCTACCTGTCAATTGGTTGCCTTCAACTACACGCTTAAGAAAGCCCTCCTGTTCCCTGTCTTTTGGTCTCCCTAGCTCTTTAGCTTCCATTTTGGTGCAAGGTCCATTTACATTTGAATCCACCAATCCTCTAGTGCCACACAGAGCTTCTTCTTCAACCTTCTCATCTCCCTCTCGGCGTGCCTCTCTCCAAAGCCGAGCTTCAATGGCTGATACTAGCCAAACTGAGACAACCTGCCCTTCCACCCTCAATTCCACTTTCCGTGGTATCTCCTCTAGTTTTACTCCACTTAGATTGATAGCTGCAGAGTGGAGATCTCCCCAGTAAGCACCATCAAGGGTTGCACCACACAAATTTGCAATCGATTCAGCAATTTCTTGCCTCCACAAGTGAAAAGACAGGCCCAACAATCTCACTAGGACCCCATCTTCTACAAAGATGTCTCTCGAGTTTGATCCTGGATGCCAGCTTGAGATTGTGAAATTTCCAATATTGGACTGGATGTTTAAGGCCATGACTTCCACTCTATCTTCAAGCAAATCCAGCACTGCCTTACATTTCTCAAAGGGTGTTAAAATGAAGGTTTTCTTCAGCTTCAGCCTTACTATTAACAGATCTGCAACTGCCTTCCAATCCTTTACCCAAGAGCTAGCTACAACTATATGTTTCTTTTCCCAATCTTCTTTCTTTAGATTCACTCCTATTCTTTGTCTCCCTGCACTATTCGCCACTACAAGAAACTCCTGCTTGTCCATCTTATCTTGACTTGTATAAGAGTTATCTGTTACTTTCTCTGTTTTTTCCTCCTTTGTTGTACCTCCTCCTTGATTTCCTATCTTCCATTTCAGGATTTCTCCCAAAGCCCCACTTATCTCCTTCCATCCAAGACTCTGCCTTCCCTCTGGGAAGCAGACAATCTGCTTCTTTCCCTTACCAAAGTACTATGCTAGTGATATGAAAGACCCTTTAGAGTTTACCTTGCTTTCTATCACATATTTTCTTCCATCTTCAGAGAGATATTCTTTGCAGTTGGTTTGCTTGCCCTTGTAACTTGCTTGCTCCACAAACTCCTTGACCAATTGAATCACTTCTAACCCTGCTAGCATCACCATCCCTTTCCTAGCTTCCCTAATCTTCAAACCCTGCAACCCTTTCAGCCTCATCTCTTCGAGCAGAAATGACTTTGCTTCTACCTTCAAAACTTTTTTCCAAAGACCTACAACCTGGACCTCCCTTTCAGCCTCATTTTCTTCCCTCCTCCATCAAAGTTCAATTTTATGAAACCTCTTAAAGGTGGGGACCAGAGTTGTCCATAAATCACCTAGAAGGAGCAGAGTCAGCAACTTCCTTCCATTTCCTCATCAATTCACCTGCTGGAATGTCCTTAAACAGCTTCAATGTCTTCACCCAATGAACCACTCTGATGGATATGGCTTCTATTATCACCTCCCTATTCCTTTCTTTTTCCACAAATATTCTCTGATTTCTTTCTTCCCAGAGAGTCCAGCAAACTTCTGCCCTTGTACATCGCCATAGAATTCTGCCCCTCTTCTTCAGCATCTAACAAAAGCAGAGGAGAATAAGCTTTGAACAGAAGGCAGGGAGTTCCACCTACACCCAAACAAAGAGAGAAGCCATTCCCAATTTGAACAGAAGGCAGGGAGTTTCACTATTCATTTTATATTCCTCACCCATTTAATATTTCCCCCTTCAAAGAACTGGATTGTGTCATCAACAAATTGTAGATGAGTAATTGGTACCTCATTTCTTCTTTTTTTTTTTTTTGATAAATAACAGAAACTTTTATTAAAAGATATTAAGAGAAAAAGATACAAGAGGAGGGGTAAAATCTCCTAACCCTCCCAAAAGGTACATTTCAATTTACAATATTGTCCAGAAAAAAGTGACTCTTCCCACCCCTTGTTTGGCCAATGAATCTGCCAAGGAATTGGCACTCCTCTTGGTCCATTGAAACTTGATTTCCATGTTTTGAGTGAACGGTCTAACTTTCTTTTTCTCATTCAGATATTTCCACAAACTGAAATTGTCCTTCTGCAGCCAATTGATAACCAGCTTAGAATCACCTTCCACCATTAATTTTCTGATATTCAACTCTTGGGCAATAATTTGAACTTCTTCATCCCTGAAAACTCCCCCTATACCTGACGGGCCTGGATTTCCCTTGCTGCTACCATCAGCTGGAGGAGACCAAACTGGGTTAGATGAAGTCTTCATTGGAGCTGACCAAACCACTTCTTTCCACTTCCTGGCGATGTCTCCTTCTGAATAGTTTTCGAAGAGCTTCATAGTCTTAGCCCAACGAGCCACCCTTATAGAAATTAATTCAATGATGGCACCCTTATTTCTTTCTTTCCCACAAAAGGTCCTTTGATTCCTTTCCTCCCAAACTGTCCAACAGATAGCTGCTCTTACGCATCTCCACAGAATTTTCCCTCTCTTCTTCAACCCCCTAACTGAAGTAGAATGGAACAAGCTTTTTACATTTCAGGGAGGGGTCCACCTGCAACCAAAAAGAGAGCTCATTTCTTCTTATTCTCCAACCACAAATCAAAGATCTAGCATCCACTCTAGAGATCAATCTACCCAACATATCTGCAATCAATGTGAAAAGAAAGGGAGATAAGGGGGTCTCCTTTTCTAAGCCCTCTTAAAGCAGGAAAGTGGTCCACAACTACTCCATTCACCAAAATAAAATAATGGCAAGTCCTAACACACCCTAAAATCCATTTGCACCATCTGTCCCCAAAACCAATATTCTTCATACCTCCAAGAAAAAACACAAGTGCTTCCCACAATCATCTCTAGCTTCCAATACACCTTTGCCCCAGATTGAAAGATACTAGATGGGATGTTCATTGCAAATGAGCTGATTGACATAAGACCAAAATAGGAATATCCAGGTTGCCTTTGCAAAGTAGACCTAGAGAAGGCCTTTGATCATATAAATTGGACCTTCTTGGACTGCATGTTGGGAAGAATGAATTTTGGTCACAAATAGAGGATTGGATAAGGTTGTGCATCTCCACTCCTAAATACTCTATTCTCTTAAATGGTGAGCAGGATGAATTCTTCAAAAGCTCTAGAAGGATCTGCCAAGGCAGCCCCCTCTCACCACTTTTATTCATTTAAGTACTGAGAACTAACCAAAAAGACATCCAAAGCTGCTAATAAAGACCCTATTGCTGATTTCAGAATCAAGGCTAATAACAGCTCAAAAATAAGCACCCTACAACTCACAAATTAAACCATATTTTTCCTTCATGCCCCCATTGAACAGCTGCATTCTTACTCAAGAGTCAAGATCACTTCATGAGAAGAGGTTTTTATTTGGCAAACAAATGTGTCCTCTGTGAAACTGAATCTGAAAAGGGATGAAGTTGATGGTGAATTGCAGCTTTGTTAGATGCATTTGGCTTTTTTTTCTCTTTCAATTTTTCAAGATGAAGAGATGTCTCCCCATTTGCCTACGGAAATCTTCAAGAAGTGGCCAGCATTTATTGGGGAAAGGAAAGCTAAAATCATGTGAAGTTGCATTACCTTTGCAGAAAGTGTGGAAAGAGAGAAATAGAAGAATATTTAATAGAAAAAAGAAGTGCAAGGAAAAGATTTTTTATCAGCAACAGAAAATCTTATTAATTACTTGAGAAGAAAAAGATGAATTACAACAAGAGGTTGTGAAATCTAACAACCCTTTGCAACAACAAAACCCCACCACCCTATTACAATTGTTTTTTATGAACTCCTTGCTTAGCTAAGCCATTAGCAGATCTTCTTATCCATCTTACTTGAATGTTCATATTTCTTGACAGCAACTCGAAACACCTGAGTTCATTTCTATGTTGTTATATCACCCCCTTTCCTTCCTCCAACCTGTCAGTGCAGTTTGAAATAGAGAAACTCAACAGATTTGTGGTGTCTAAAGTGAATCGACCACACCAAGAGAAAGATATTTATATTAATAAAGAGTAAATGGACAAATTTGTCCCTAGTATACAAGATGTATAATACACAGTGAGAAAATAAAGAAATATGTACATCAAGAAGTAAATTTACAAAATTAACCATCACCATCTTTGTCTCTACACTCCCCATCAAACTAATGTAGAGATACTAACATCAGTTTGCTCATAAGAAAGGAATGCCTGGCTCTAGTCATAGCTTTGGTGTAGATGTCCGCCAGTTGAAGATTAGAACATACATGAGGATGTGAGATGCAGCCAAAAGTGAGAAATCGCTGATAAAGTGACAATCCACTTCAATATGTTTCGTTCTTTTATGGAAAACGGGATTGGAAGCAATCTTGATTGCACAAAGGTTGTTGGTAACTAGAGGAATTGAAGATGATTGATCAAGATGGAGATCATGTAGGAGAGATTGAAACCAAATGATTTCACTGCATGCTGAGGACATGGCTCGGTTTCTACTTTCGTGGATGATTTAGAAATTGTTTGTTGCTTCTTACATTTCCAGGAGATAAGAGACTCCCCTAAAAAGATGCACCATCCTATAGTGGGTCGTCTAGTATATGACAACCAACCCAGTCGGCATTGGCATAGGCTGATAACTAAAGAGATGAAGAGGAAGGAAAGAATACACCATAAGAAGCAGAACCCAAACATAACGAATGATACAGTACAGTTGTCATATGAAATTGGCAAGGAGCCAAAACAAACTAGTTGACCATCTGGATAGCATAAGAGATGTATGGGTGAGTCATTGCGAGGTAAATAAGACCCCCCACAAGTTGATGGTAGAGAGTGGCATCCCCTAAGAGTGGACCATCGTCCTTACTCAACTTCAAATTGAGTTGCAACGGTCTATCAACTGTCTTGGTGCTAGTAAGATGTGCAAGGTTGACCAAGTCAATGGCATATCTCTATTGATTAAGAAAGTAGCAACTGGAGTTGTGGTGCACTTCCAAGCCCAATAAGTGCGTAATTGGTCTAAAGTAGCAACAGTGTGATACCTTGAGAGCCCTATGAGGTGAAAAGAGAATAGTCTGAGGAGCTTTAAGTGAATCCAGCATCAATAATATAGATCTATATCTCTCAAACCAGGCACAGGGGAGCTGTTTGAGACCATAAAGGGACTTCTTGAGTCGGCAAACAAGATGTGGATCATGACAGTAGCCCAAGGGGTTTCATATAAACCATATCCTTCAAATCTCCATGTAGAAAGCATTTTTGACATCCATCTAAAAGATAACCCAACCTTTTACAGCTGAAATAGCAAGGAGAAGGCGAATTGTGGTCATCTTGGCAATTGAAGTAAATGTCTCTTCATAGTCAATTTCATACTCTTGCTTATACCCCTATGTAACCAATCTAGCCTTGTATCTATCCAGACTACCATTAAACTTCAATTTAACAGAACACACCCACTGACTTCCAATGACTAAAGCATCAAGAGGAGGAGAGACTAACTCCCAAGTATCGTTCTCTAAGACAGTATCAATCCCAGAGTCCATTACATCTCTCTAGTGTGTGTGAGAAATGGCTTGTTGGTAGGGTCTGGGAATATCTGTGACAGACAACACAACAAAGAAAGAACTATGGTCTAAAGGATAACCATAGCAATCAGGAGGTCTGGAAACTCTAGTAGAACGGCGTAAGGTAGGAACATCATTAGATGGAGAATTTAAGGTAACAAAATGAGATGACATACTTACAGGAGTTGGAGTGGATGAAGAACCATGCTCTGGAAGAGACATTGGTTATTACATCATCAAATAGAGGTGTTAGATCTTGGCAGTCTGAATGAACATCTCATCCAAATGGAAGCAATAGCAAAAATATCCTACAAATGAACGTTGAGATATTTCTTTGAACTCAACTATTGGGTTTATGGGGTTTCATCAAGGGTATTTTGGGAAATCTTATAAATGTAATTTGTCTTTATGTCTTGTAATCTCATCCGTTGGCGATCATAAAGATCCAAGGGATGGTATCTTTTAGGTTTTGCCCTTTTGTTGTTTCTACACTTTTGAGAAAAAAAAAAGGTGAGAAGAAGACAGGAGGAGAGGAACATAAGTGAGAAAGAAGGGCTGTAGAAGGGAAGCCATTGTAACTCTATTAGAAGCTTCTATAGTGAATTACTTACTCTTGAATGTCCGTGGATGTAGGCCAATGAGCCAAACCACGTAAATCTAGTGTTCTCTTTCAATCTTTCTTCCATTCCCTTTTTATTTCTCTACTTGTTTATCTTTTAGTTCTTGTGTGTTTGTTATGTTTGAAACTTTGAATACACTATTTCATTAGCAATGTTTTTACATTTTAGAATTGGTATCAGGGCTATTGGTTCCTTTTATTGCTATTTGTTGCTATGGAATGCCTTTGTGTATGCATTGTTCAATCACAAAGGGGAGTAGGTGGCTCTGTTAATTCGTGATTTATGCAATTGGTGGCTTTGGGTTTATTGTTGAAGAGGTGGAGCAATTTCTCTGCAGCTTTTCTTTTATCAGCAAAAGAGAATTTTATTTGGAATTAGGGTTAAAATAAAGTTTTACAGCTTTGTGTATGGGATTAATGCTCCCACACTATTACATATTTCTGTCCCACTTTACATTGCAGCCCAAAACCATTGTTGCCTCAAAGCCCCTTGTTTAGCAAGATAATCAGCTAGTCCATTTGCACTCCTAAATCCATAAACTGAACATTCCGGGTATTATGTTACTCTTTTAACACTCCAGGCGTTTGTCAAATTGCTAGATTGTTTTAAAAGGACGTGTTTGGGACTGTTAATAATTTGAGCATGCATATTGAGGGAACACACCATGAGCTCAAAGGGGAGTTCTACTATATGGTATGAAGTAGAGAAGTTTGACGAAAAGTGAAATTTCAGCTTGTTACAAACAAGAGTGGAGGATTTCCTTGCAAAACAAAATATTTTGATAGCACAATAAGCCAGCTAACATGACAAATGCAACTTGAAAAGTAGTTGATAGTAAAGCAATTGGAGCAATCTGAAACTGATTGGCTGATGAAGTTATCTATAATGTATCAAGTTTGAAGACAGCAGCAGAAATCTGGAAAAAGCTAGAATCCTTGTACATGTCAAAGTTGGTGACAAACATGCTATTTTTAAAGAAACAAATTTATAGACTTCATATGGAGGAGGGAGAAAATTTACTTGACCATATAAACAAGTTTAACAAAATTCTTTCCCAGCTCTTGAGTGTTGAAGTTAAGGTTGATGATACCAACAAAAGCTATTATACTTTTGGCTTCACTCCAAAGTCCTATAATAACCTTGTCAGCACTTTGATATATGGGAAGGATAAGCTCAAGTACGATGATATTACAGCAGCATTAATAGAAAATGAGTTGAGAAAAAGGCATATCAAGGATTATCATGGGGGAGGATCAGTGGTGAGAAAAAAGGGAAAAGGATGAGGAAGGTCTAAAGAAAAAGGGGGAAGGAAGAAAGGTCAAGATCAAAAACTAAGAAAAAAGAATTCAAGTGTTTTGTGGACAAGGTGGAAGGGGATTCACAAGTAGTCATTTCGCTTTTTTTTAAGATAAAATAAAAATTTTATTAAAACAAGTGGTCATTTCGTTGACAAGGTGTAGTGCCCAAATGGGATGGCATATTCTTTGGATAAACATGGGACTCTTAGACAACAAATATTTCGGGCCAAACTTTAAATTTGTTTCTTGGTGGAGATTTTTCCACCTTGCTGTAATACCTGAGTTTGAATTTAATAAAACTTCTCTTTATTGATAAAAAAGAATTCAAGTGTTATTATTGTCATAAGAAGGGACATATGAAGAAGGATGTAAACAAAGAAAGAAAGACAAGGAAGAGAAAGGAAGTGAACATAAAACAAAATGAGCAAGTGTAGCAGCAGAACAAAATGGAGAGGTACTTGTAGTCTCTGATAAAGAAAGGGAATTTATAGAAACTTGGTTGATTGATTCTGGATGTTCCTACCACATGTGTCTAAAAGGGAATGGTTTGACAGCTATGAACCATATGCTAGAGGTACTGTTCTCATGGGAAATGATGCAACTTGCAAGACTATGGGAATTGGTACCATTAAAACAAAAATGTTTGATGATGTGTGAGGACAATTAATGGTGTTAGACATGTCTCGACATTGAAGAAAAATTATATCTCCTTAGGGATACTTGAAGCAAACGGTTGCTCATTTACAAGGACAGTTGGTGCTCTTAAAGTTAAGAGAGGATCCATGACTGTAATGAAGGGAAAGAGAAGGAAATCTCTACATTCTAGAAGGGAGTACAGTGACAGGTGAAGCTGCAATTACTACTCTTGTTGATGTAGATGTAAATGACACTGCTCTATTGCATATGAGACTAGGCCATATGAGTGAAAAAGACTTGTTAGAACTCCACAAGATGAAGGTACTAAGTGAGTAAAGACTTGAAAACTATATTTCTTCAAATTTTGTGTGTATGGAAAACAACATAGAGTGTCTTAAACAGGACCGATACATGCAAATAAGTCTTGGAGTATGTTCACTCAGATGTGTGGGGTCCATCCCCAGTTCCATCTAAGGGTGGTGTCCATTACTTTGTAGCCTTTATTGATGATTACTCCAGGAGGGTTTGGGTGTATTTATTAAGGCACAAGTCATAGGTATTTGATGAATTTAAGGAATGGAAGGTTGAGGTAGAGTTACAAACAAGGAAAAAGGTGAAATGCTTAAGAACTAACAATGGAATGGAATATAAGGATGTAGAGTTCTTAAAATTCTGCAAAAGCCATGGAATCAAAAGGCATTTTTCAGCTCCAAAAACACCTCAACAAAATGGGGTGGCAGAGAGAATGAATAGAACTTTGACAGAGGGCTAGATGCATGAGGTTGCATACTGGATTGCCTAAAGTATTTTGGGCTGAAGCAATAAATACAGCTTGCTATCTAGTGAACAAATCACCAAATTCAGCAATTGGATGCAAAATTCATGGAAGGCCAGCTCTTCCATGAAATTTTACTAGAATCAACATTCCACAGTGAAAACTACCAACACTATATAGAGTACAAGAGATAGTATTAGAACTTAAGTAAGTGATAATATTGTAGATATGTGGAGTAACAATGTTATTGCCCACCTAACTTACATGATTACCACTTTGGACTAACTCAATATTCATTTCAAACATGAAGTTGAATATTAGTTTTTGTTTGTGTAATAGCTTAAACTCATTTTATCATGAAGCTCTAAAGCTTAAGGCTTATAGGGCAACTTCAAAATGTATTCTTTTGTCTATAACCTTGGTTTATAAGCTTTGCTTAATGATTTGGAACAAGATAATAATTTAAAAAGTTGTGCCTATTCTTCTTTTATCATTTCATAAAATATCATTATATATTTTGCATATTTTACAATATTTCCACCATGTATTTAATTTTTACAATAGTTCTGACATGTTTCTTATATTTGGGTGACCAACATTTTAAACCTTGCTTGGAATCAAAAACCAAGCTTAGTGTTGAGTTTAACATAAAGGATCTTGGAAGAGCTAAGAAGATTCTTGGGATGATTTTTTTTATCATCAACTCAAGAAATTTTTATTAAGATTAAAGATAAAAAGGGTACAACAAGCAATTGTTAAGGCAAAGACCCTTTACATCAAATATCCTCCCTACACAATTAACATTGAATCCATAACAAATGATGTCTA
This sequence comes from Nelumbo nucifera, assembly GCF_055504915.1. Taxonomy (NCBI): domain Eukaryota; kingdom Viridiplantae; phylum Streptophyta; class Magnoliopsida; order Proteales; family Nelumbonaceae; genus Nelumbo; species Nelumbo nucifera. Next base: position 559,663 of record NC_142652.1, on the reverse strand, counting down.
TGAATTCCTTGCTTAGCTAATCCATCCCTCAACTTGAATCTTCTGAAATCATTTTTGAATTGCCATAGAACCCCTTCACCTTTTTTCAACCAGCCAACAACTATTTCTGAATCCCCTTCAACAATCAACCTTGTAATTCCCATATCCTTAGCTTTTTTCACCCCAACAATAGCAGCCATGAATTCAGCTCTCACTAAATCACCTTGATCAATAGGTCCTGAATACAAACCACATATATTCCCATTCTCATCTCTAAACACTCCAGCAATTCCAGAAGGCCCTGGATTGCCAAAACTAATTCTTGGGATGGAAATCATCAGAGATAATACAAGCAAGCTATGGGTTTCTCAAAGTAAGTATATTCAAAAGATTTTGGAAAGGTTTGGGATGTCAAATGCTAAACCAGTTCAAGCACTACTTCACAATATTTCAAGTTGTAAGCAAGATTGTTACCAAGAACTGATGAAGATAAAGAGCATATGTCACACATACCATATAGTAGTGCTGTGGGAGCCTTATGTATGCAATGGTATGCATAGACCTGATATTGCTCACATAGTTAATGTTGTGAGCAGGTACGTGGAAAATCCAGGACAGCCTTCTTCCATGCATTTGCAAATGGAAGAAGTAAAAGGAATCTGATTACTAGATTTCAGGTAGGAGAGGAAGAGGCCGAAGACTGGGATGACATTTCAAAGACTAGCGGTGGACTTTTATAAGAAGTTGTATACAAGGAGACAATGGGGATGGATCTCTCTAGGAGACGTATAATCAAGAAAACTAAGTGAGAGAGCATCCGAGTGGCTAGAAAGTGAAACTGAGGGGTGAAGTTAAGGAGGTCTTGAAGAGGATCGATGGAGATAAAGCTCTGAGACCTTATGGGTTTAATTTTAACTTCATAAAGCAAAGTTGGCATTTCTTGGAGGACGATTTCATGCAAATGATCAAGGAATTTAGTGTAAACAGAAATCTGGACAGGAGAATTAATTCAACCTTTATTGCAGTATTACAGAAGGAGGCAGGGGCGGTTAACATAAAAGAATTTAGGCCAATTAGTTTAATAAGCAGACCTTATAAACTCTTGGCTGAAGTCCTAGCAAGTAGACTGAGGGAAGTACTTTATGAGGTAGTAAATGAAACCCAAATGGCTTTTGTGGAAGGGAGGCAAATCCTGGATGGTGTGATGGTGGCAAGTGAGTGTATTGATTCGAGGATAAGAAGTGGGAAACCAGGTTTGGTGTGCAAGCTAGATATTGAAAAAGCTTAATGCCATGTGGAGCAAAGGCTGATGGGATTTGGAGAAAAATGGAGGGGCTGGATATACGGATGTATCTCATCTGTCTCTTTTTCTTTGCTTCTCAACGGGGTGTCTACAAAGCTTTTTCAAGCTTCGAGGGGGCTGAGACAATGTGATCCACTTTCCCCACTACTGTTTGTGTTGGTAATGGAAGTCCTAAATTTATTATTGAAAAAATGAGTTCAGCAGGGTTGGTTAGAAGGCTTTAATGCAGGACAGGAAGGGCCATGTATATCCCATTTGCAATTCGCAGATGACACCCTTATCTTCTTAGATGCAGATGTAGATCAGGTGCTGAATTTAAGGGCATTGTTAGCTAACTTTGAGTTGGTAACAGGCCTGAAAGTAAATCTGGAGAAAAGTAACCCGATAGCAGTTGGAGAGATCAGTCAAGAAGACATGGCACAGTTTGCAACAGTTCTGGAGTGCAGAATAGGGGAGCTCCCATTCTCCTATCTGGGTCTCCCAGTTGGAGCCAAATTTGATTCAGTTAGTGTGTGGAAACCCCTCGTTGAGAGAGTGAAGATGGGATTGGAAAAGAGGAAGGCAAGATTCCACTCACTAGGAGGTAGAATTACACTTATCCGAAGTGTGTTATCGAGCCTTCCCACCTATTACCTCTCCTTGCCGAAAGTACCAACATAAATAGCCAACAAGATAGAGCAGCTTCAAAGGGATTTCCTATGGGAAGGAACAAAGGGGTCTAAGAAGTTTCATCTAGCAAAGTGGAATAAGGTTTGCAGGCCAAAAGCAATGGGGGACTGGGGTTGAGAAGGGTGAAGACCTTTAATAAAGCCTTGTTAGGTAAATGAATTTGGAGATTTGGGATGGAGAAGGAGAGAGATTCATTGTGGAAAAGAGTGGTGGTAGGGAAATATGGGGTGGTAAGATTTGGGTGGGAGACGAGGGAGGTTTCAAACACATATGGAGTAAGTGTTTGGAAGGGTATAATGAGGTTTAACCAGGACTTAAGAACTTGATAAGATTCAATGCTGGGGATGGGTCTAGAGTGAGGTTCGTGTGGGGCTGGGTAGTTATGTGACATCTATCCAAGACTTTACAAGTTGACTGATCAGCAGGTTTTGATTGCCCGCTGCTATGAAATCAGAGGTGAACAGGTAATTTGGAGCCCCAAGTTTAGAAGGCCTCTACTTGATCGAGAGGTGGAGGAGTGTATACTGCTGTTGGACAAGTTAGAGAAGACATAAATCTGTTCAGCTAATGAGGATGGTCTGTGGTGGAAAGAATGCAGGAGTGGAAAGTTTTCGGTGAAATCTTTCTACCTGGCCCTCATCAAAGAAGACGTGTCAAGTGATCAAGTAAGTGGGGTGTGGGGGAATCCAGTCCCTCCGAGAGTTGAAGCCTTCGCTTATATGATTGTGTTGGATAGTATCCTCACATCAGAACACTTGAAGAGCAGAGGATTCAGCATGGCTAGCTACTCTTGCAAATTGGCAAACTTTAAATGGAAATACTACTCCTTCCTTTTTGGACTTCCCACTTTCCAGCCTTCCTCAAGAGCAGAAATTTTCTCTTCTTGGCCAAGGTTCAGAGGAAGCAAGAAAGCCAGAATTATTTGGAGCTGCATACCATTTGCAATGTGCTGGACTGTGTGGTGTCAGAGGAACAGGAGACTCTTTGAGGATAAAGAAAAGAGACTTGAAGCTGTGGTTGCTTGAGTTGGAAAATTCATCACAGACTGGATCCTCTCCATAAAAGAATTTGAGCAAACAAGAAATTTAGACTTCACAAAAAATTTCTGGGATCTTCTTGAGACCCAATTGTAATGCAAATCTTTTTAATTTGGACTGATGTATTAGTGTGTCGCCTTGACACCTGATCTGATTGTACTTGTTTTCTTTTTAATAAAATCATTTTTATCCTTACTCTTCAAAAAAAATATTGGCATGCTGTAAAATGGATTTTTCAATATTTGAAAAGGTACTATTGACAATGGTTTATTGTTTGACAGAGGAGTTTGTAGACATCAATTGGTTGGCTTTGTTGATGTTGATTATCCTGGGATTTAGATAGTCGTCATTCAATGGCAGGGTAATATTTCTTCTAATAGGAGGTCCTATCAGTTGGAAGGCAATGCTACAGCCTATTGTTGCATTGTCCACTACGGAGGTTGAGTATATGGCAGTAGTAGAAGGTGCTAAAGAAACTATTTGGTTGACAGGCTTTGTTAGTGAATTGGGCTTGCAATAAGATAAATCAATCTTATTGTGTGATAGTCAAAGTGCAACTCACTTAACAAAGAATCAATTGCACCATGGAAGAACAAAGCATATAAATGTGAAATTTCATTGGATTTGAGAGGTGATTTCCAATGGTAAAGTACACTTGGATAAGGTAAGCACACATGAAAATATATCAGATATTCTTACCAAGCCTGCCACTACTGACAAGTTTAGGCATTGCTTGGACTTGGGTGGTTTGTCTCAAATATGAGATGAAAGGAGATGCTCTTATGGAGCACGAGTGGCACCTCATGGATGTGAGGTATGAGTTCACTGATGATCTATGAATGCATAAGTGGGTTACTTGACATGAAGCACTCTTTACCTTACTTTGATAGCAAGCCAAGGTGGAGATTGTTGGGCTTATGGGGTTTCATCATGGATATTTTTGGGAAATCTTGTAAATGTAATTTGTCTTTATGTCTTGTAATCTCAGCCATTGGAGATTATAAAGATCCAAGGGCTGATATCCTTTAGGTTTTCCCCTTTTATTGTTTATTTGCTTTTGAGAAAAAAGGTAAGGAGAAGACAAGAGGAGGAGAGGAACGTAAGAGAGAAAGGAGGGCTGTAGAAGGGGAAACAGGAGCCATTGTAACTCTATTAGAAGCTTCTATAATGGATTACTTACTCTTAAACGTCCATGGAGGTGGGCCAAAGAGCCGAACCATGTAAATCTGGTGTACTCTGTCCATCTTTCTTCCATTCCCTCTTTATTTCTCTAATTGTTTATCTTTTAGCTCTTGTGTGTTTGTTATGTTTGAACTTTGAATACACTGTTTCATTAGCAGTGTTTTTACACTTCTAGATCAACTTTCTACTGTATTCATTTTTTTTTTATAAAAATACCTCTGAAATGGGATCAAATGGTAATCATTGCAAGTCAAAGTGACAGTTGAATAGATTTAACGATATGTGTTTCTATACATTTCGCTTGTATCAATATTGAACACTTGCGCGTATTTTAAAAACGATGAGTTCATTAAATACTTTACCCAGAATTTGAAGCTAATGAATTTAAAACCAAAGACGGCATTCAATATTTGCCCATAACTCAAATCAATGAATTCATTAACATTATCAACAATGCAGGGGTTTGTGAGAAACCGGGGGGGGGGGGGGGGGGGGGGCTGAAAATTCAACAATTAACCGGAATTAGAACAACAGAATTCATTAACATTTCACAATGCCCGTAATGCGCGCGCGCGCGAGGGGGAGGGAAAGAGAGAGAGAGACCTTTCGTTTGAGAATCTGAGCAGCGAAGAACTCGACTTCGAAGCCGCCAAGGAAAGGAGGACGATCGGAGGTGAGGATGGAAGTAGCGACCTCCCAAGCGGCGTCGGACTGTTGGAACTGTACGAGCCATTGATTCGCAGCAACGCGGTTGCACGATTCTGAATCGTGGTTCAGCACCCGAACTGCCTCTGCGACCTTGATTTGTAGTGGCTCCATTTCTTGCTTTCTCACTTTCTAACCGTAAAGAGAGAACAAAAAATAAACGATCATGGAAAGCGAACGGCGAGAGAACGACGCCTGGAGTTCATATTTATGAATTGGGATTCCGAAGATCAAACGGCTCCCAACTTTTCACATTTGGTAGGCAGAAGGCAGGGATAAAGAAAAATGAGGAGAGAGGAAGCACCCCTATTTTCCTCCTCTCTTAGAGGGAATGGCCGAATGGGGGAGTGAGTGTATTTGGGGACATGGGACAGAAAATCATTCTATCTGCAGCTGAAGGTTATTATAACCGTTGATCTCTCTTGGGATTCGTTATTGACAAACTCGAAAGCATCTAAGGGCCGTAAGGGAATGGGATATGCTCCTCACACTTAGGCGCCTCACATGCACATCCACCGTGCATTGAAACATCTCCCGTAATAATAAGTACGGGTGATGTGCGTATGAAGCGCCTTATGTGAGGCAGATTCGGTCTCGGCCGTGAGGCCTCAGTGGACACTACCAGTCTACCACTAATAAGCTCGAATTATAGGAATCTTTTTATAGGACAAACTATGGGAATTAGTTCAAATAATCATGCAATTTAAAATTGCAAAAGCCAAAAGGTGTAAATCGGGCACCGGACCTCCGGTCCGGTCATTCCCTCAAGTTTTTCGTAATAATAAAACAACTCCTCATCCGGTCATTACCTCACTTAGTAAATCGGGCTGTACTACTGGTTCGTGGAAAAATTAAGGCATTGCTTCCCTCTTGGGGATATTTGAGAGGACTAGTAAAAGTGTATCCGTATAACATGGTAATATAAAATGATGATAATGATAATGATAATCAATAATCAAACGATTTTAATGGTTGGATCATTAATCAATTTAACCAGGAAAATTGATTATGATTAAGACATTAATTCATTTTTTCTTTATATTTTAGTCATTTTTATCTTTACAAATATTTTTTCTTATTTTTCAAACATGTTTTTATTTAATATGAAAATATATAATATTAATGCATGTTCAAATTTTTCTATAAAATATATAAAAAAAATCTATATTTTTATTTTTTATTATTTAATTTATGAGATAATAAAAATTACTTATTTACCAAGAGGAAATGCAATTCTAATATATTGTTTGAATATTGGTTTTTATTATTGAGGTCAAATCAATTATATATATATATCATTTATATAATATATATATATGTTATTTATTATAAATATGTTATTTATATTGCATTTTTTGTAAACTTCTTATATGTTGAAATTAGTTGATAAAATACTTATATTTTTTGTTTTTCTTTGTTTCAATTATTATATTTTCTTTTCCTTTTAATAATTTATTATTTTTTTAAATTAAATTGGGTCGTATTAGATTCAGATATACAACATATTGTTCGGATTCACATTTGAATCAATATTTATGAGATCTGATCAGATCTTCGGATCGAATTGAATTCAAATATATATACTCGGATTCAAATGCAGTCCAATCTATTTGCATCCCTACCAAACCACTTGCCTACAATGACCTAGCTAATTAAATCATTGAACCATTTGACATGGTTAGTGGGGTCATGTGTTTAACATTAATGCTCTTTATTTTTTTTTTCCTAATTTTTATCCCATTTATATCATTAATTAAATAAGTATCATTAATCACACATTTTTATATGATTAATATATAATATTATAGAATGTACCCAAAATTATCTATAAATTTATACATTTTCTATAATTTTATTTATTTTATTATTTAATAATAACATCATGTGTTAATCCATTTGGCATGGATAGTTGAACCACTAACCAACCACTTGGATGGAAAATCCATTTTTTCATTTTTCGGTTGATTTTAAATCATGTATTACATTTTCATCATTAATAAAAGTAATCCTTATTTCCGCATTTATTTTTTCACGTGACAGTATCAAATGATGATGATGATAATAATCAGTAACCAAATGACCTTATTGGTTGAACCATTAACCTATTTAACCAAGAAAATGGACTATGATTAAGACATTAATTCAATTTTTCTTTGTATTTTAACCATTTTTTATCTTTACTAACAATAATTCTCATTTTTTCAGACATATTTTTGTTTAATATGAAGAATATTTAATATTAATATATGTTCAACTTTTTTTATAAAATTTATAAAAAAAATCATTATTTTTATTTTTTATTATTTAATTTATGAGATAGTAAAAATTACTTATTTAACAAGCGGAAATGCAATTCCAATATATTGTTTGAACATTGGTTGTTAATATTATGGTCAAATCAATTATTTATATATATAGTATATATTATTTATGTATAATATATATGTTATTTATTATTTATTTATAAATATGTTATTTATATTGCATTTTTGTAAACTTTTTATATGATGGAAATAGTTTAAAAAATACTTATATTTTTTGTTTTTTTTTATTTCAACTGTTATGTTTTTCCTTTTTCTTTTAATAATTTATTTATTTATTAAAAAATTAAATTGGATCGTATCAGATTCAAAACATCTTGATCGGATTCAGATTCAAATCAATATTTATGAGATCCAGTCGAATCTTTGGATCAGATAAGATTTAAATATACCTTAATTCAAATATGATCTGATCTGTTTGCATCCCTACCAAACCACTTGCCTACGATGACCTAGCTAATTAAATTATTGAACCATTTGACATGGTTAGTCGGGTCATGTGTTAAACATTAATGCTCTTTATTTTTTATCATAATTTGTATCCCATTTCTATCATTAATGAAAATAATTCTCATTAGTCACACTTTTTTATATGATGAATATATAATATTATAGAATGTACCCAAAATTATCGATAAATTTCTATATTTTATAAAATTTCATGTATTTTATTATTTAATAATAACATCCATTTGACATTGATAGTTTAACCACTAACCCAACACTTGTATGGAAAAACCGTTTTGCTTTTTCGGTTGATTTTAAATCATGTATTCCATTTTCATCATCGATAAAAATAATTCTTATTTTCCGATTTACTTTTGTTTAATATGGTGAATATATAACACAAAATTGTATCAAAATGCTTTATATAAAGCTTATTCTTTTCTTTGAGTTTATTTATGTATGTATGTATGTATGTATGTATGTATGTATGTATGTATGTATGTATGTATGTATGTATGTATGTATGTATGTATGTATGTATGTATGTATGTATGTATGTATGTATTTAATATTCATTACTTAGTTATGACATCATAAATTGACCCATTTGACCCATAATTTTAGATCATTGACTACTTACCATTTAGATATGGAAATGCTTTCATTTTAAAACTATTTTTAAATTTTGCATTTCATTTATATCATTGATAAAATAATTATTATTTATTATACTTATTTTTGTTTATATTATTAGTATATAATATTATAGATGTGCCCAAAATTGTTTCATATTTCTTTGTACTATTCTATTTTAAAAATTTTATTTTTTATCAAGGTTCAAGTATGGCCCATATCGACTGGATACGTATTGTGCCAGTGGCTTCCCGATACGCCCCTATAGGGGCTATATCGTGGTTTTGACCGGTTTAGGGGGTGGAGGAGCCTTAAACCGGTCCCTTGAACTGATTTTGAAAAAAAAAATAAAAAAAGGAAAAAAAAAACACTATCGATATCGCCCGATACACCCCTACCGGCGTATCGGGCGTATCGATATTTTGAACCTTGTTTTTAATTATACATCATGGTTGAAGTACTAACCCACCCCTTAGATAGGAAGATGGTTTAATTTCCCATCGGTTTTAAGATGTATATTTGATGTCTATCATTAACAAAATTATGTCTATTTTATCATCGTTATTTTTTAATATGACAAATATATAATAATAGAAATGTGTCCATTTTTTTATATTTTTTTTGTTTCTTATTTTTCTAAATTTGTATTATTTATTTATGACATCATTAAATTATCCATTTGATCCAAATTGTTGAAGTACTTACCCATGACCTAGATGGAAAATATGATTTTCTTTCTAGGCTTATTTTAAAAATATAAAATTCCATTCTATTAATAACTGTTATATATGGATTTATTAGTGGAATTTAATGATGATAAACAAAAGTATTTTTTATACTTCTAAATCTGCATTATTTATTTATGACATCAAGAAATTATCCATTTGACCCAAACGGTTGAACTACTTATCCACCACCTAGATGAAAAATATGATTTCATTTATATGCTTATTTAAAAAATATATAATTTCATTCTTTTAATAATTATTGTGTATGGATTTATTAGTGGAATTTAATGATGATAAACAAAAGTATAAATGTTGGATTCAATGAGAGAGAATGTGATTTATTTAATGACTTAAATGTGAGGCTTAATGAGAGGTAATTTAATGTATTTAATTGTACTCTTTTAATTACATTTTCTGCCCTTTCAATGGAGATGAACTAAATTCAAGAGGAGGGGTATTTTAGTAAAGAAAAATTTCAAAAGCTAATACCTCATCATTTACACTTTTATAAGTAGTACATATTGGTCTAATACGACCCATGTACAAGCCCAAACATGCTTATATCATGCCATGTCATAGGCCTAGGCTAGGCGGGCTATAGGTCATGCTGGGTTGGGTTAGGGGTCAGGCCCTTGGCTTGAACCAAACTGGGCCAATCTTTTGTTCGTTTGACATTTTATTTTTTTCATTTTTTGCTAAGTAAAGTGTTAAAGTGATATAAGCTTTGGAAAAAAATAAATATTTAATAAAAAATACTTAACAAAATACAAAATAGACAACAACTTGGAAAAAATTAGAAATTTTATTTCATTTGAATTTGAACGATACAATGGATGAATGGAATATTGGAAATAAAATAAAATATAAAAATAATATAATAAAACTATAAATTGCAAATAAAAAACTACATTGTTGAAAAAATAACAAATAATTTAAATAAAATTGAAAAAAACAAAATTTACAATATTTTAAAAATTGCTATACAATTATTGAGTATACAAAAAATATTAACTTCATCATTTTTCTTCAAGTTTCACTTTCATCTCCTTGGCCGTGATTATCATCTATTTCAAGTGAAACATCTGGTGAAGTGTCATGTAGCCAATCTTTCAAGCATATGCACATCTTCAAGCTTTTATTGTTCATGCAGATTCTTGTCATCAAGCACCCTAGTACCTACACTAAAGCAAGACTTTGATGGAACTATAATCATCAAAGGGATTAGTAAATCACATGCCATGGTGGCAATAACTGAATATTTTTTTCCATGTTCACTCAACAAATCTAAAATATCAAAAATATTTATTTCCTCCAAATCGAATAAGTCATTTAAATTATAAAAAAATGCTTATAAATAAAATTAAGTTCATTAAGTGAACTTATTCATGAAGTGGTTGTATATTTTTGCCTTTTACTTAGTAGAGACCAAAAATTTTATTTTCCACTATTGGAACTACATGTTCCAAAAGTGGATGTTCAATTGTATAAGTTGATGTTTTCCCATACCCTAACATTGGAGATTCATATAAACCATATATTTCAAATAATAAATTATTAATTTCTTCTTTTTTATTTCCAATTTTAATATTCATATTTTTCGTAGTATGATTCAAATAAAACATTCAAACTATTTTTCCTAATCTTAGGATCTAATATAGTAGCTAAGTAATAAAGAGGATAAATTTTCTCCCAATATTGTTTAAATTTATGTCATTATTTCAACAATACTTTTAAACTTCTTCTATACATATTACAATTTGTAATTTTAGAAATATGATAATAAACAATATTTAAAGCATCACGAACACATAAATTTAAGATGTGGCATGCACATCTAATATAAAATAATTTATCATTTAAACGTGGTTATAATTGAGATTTTAAAATACTTATTGCTGAATAATTATTACTATCATTATCAAAGCTAAGAGAAAAAAGTTTATGTTCAATTCCATAATTATGTAAATTATTTAAAATACATGTAACAATTGTTGGGTCAGTATGTATCCATTTAAACATAGTAAAACTTAAAATTATTTTTTTTATAAAAGCCAATTTTCATCAATAAAATGTCCAGTAACACAAATATAACTTATATTATATTTAAAAATTCAAATATCAAAAGTAGTTGCAACTTTAGAAGTAAGAGTTGATGAAATATAAATTAATTTTTGTTTATAAAAATAAACAAAATTTAAATCATATAATCTCTCTCTCTCTCTCTCTCTATCTATCTATCTATCTATCTATCTATATATATATATATATATATATTAAAATTGGTCCTTCCATGTCAGCAGCAGCGCTCTCCTTGCTTCAAACCCCTCTTCCTTTTTTTTTTGAATTTTTTATTTTTTTTAATTCCACATAATTACCCATTAAACCAATAAGGAAATCACATATGCTTAACTATTTATAACAACCATAAAGAAAGAGAGATTTGCTTTTCTAATGTTTAGCCAAGTGGCCACTTTCCCCCACTTCCTCCTAAATTGTCTCTAATTCCTATTTATCTCTTCAGTTATCTCTAAATCCTATTTATCTCTTAAATTATATCTAATTTAGTAGAGAGATTTTGTCATAAACTATCTCTAATTCCTATTTATCCTCTCCCCACATTTTATCTATATCTATCTAAAGAAAGTTTCAATAAAAAAATTCAGACTATTTAAATGTTATAACAAAATTATATATTAAATTTAAAATATTTATTCAAAACACAAAAAAATAATAGATTTAATAATATTCATATTATTAATAAGCCAATATTTTTACAAAATTCATCATGAAATTATGTAGTAACAATATAAATTATAATTTTACGAATTATTCAATTTAAATGTTATACAAATAATAAAAATTTAACACAAAAATAAAACATTATTTAAATATTTCAAAAACTAAAAATCTTAAATAAAAACATAAAAATTGCTAAATAATATAACAAAATATTTAATACTACGTAATAACATTAAAATAAATAAAATTCAAATAATGAAAAATTTTAAATATTTAAATAACAAAATATTTAACATGACAAAATTTTAAATAGTTAAAATAACGAAATTATGTAATAAATTAAAAAAAAATCTTAAAAGTAGAAAAATAATTATAATACTATTCATAATATTCATATTAATAATAATTTATTTTACAAAATTAATAACGAATTATGTAATAATAGTACAATTATAATTTTATGGATTACTAAATTCAATAAATAATTAATATTTTAAGAATTTAAATAACAATATTATTTAAATAAGTAAATAATATTGTAAATAACTAATTTCACTTATATCAATTAATAATTATAGAAAATAACTATCAACAAAATTATATTTATTATTAATAATTTTACAATAAAAGTGTATATTCATTATATATTTATATTTACTATAATTAATATTTTGTTTTATTTTCAGAAATTATTTATTGTCTTTTTATAAATATGCTTTCAAGAATTATTTATAAATGTATTTTTATTTTTGTTATTTAATAGAAAATTATCAATAATTATTGGAACTTAAACAACTATTATTTAACTTTTGAAATTTAATTTATCATATTTATTGTATTTTTGTTATAAATTTATTTCCAGTAATCATATATTTTGTATAATTTATAGATTAATACTTATTAGAGATTAGACTATTATTCAGGATTACACTATTTATTGACTAATTTAGTATATTTTTGGTATTTTTTATATTTTTGTAATTATTATATTTTTATTATATATCTATTATATTTTCATTATAAACTTATTTTCAATGATTCTGTACGTTTGCTTTAAATTTTCAATAATTATATTAAACTGTTGTTATTTATTAGAGATTAGACTATAAATGTAATTGAAATTAGGAGTGTTCAATGATTGGTTCAGTTCAGTTGCAGGTTGCTTCACCAACCAAATCGATCTGGTCAAGTCTGCAATTTGTCACTCAAAACCGATTAACCATTAGCGAAAACCCACCAACTCGGGTTGTATCGATTTGGGTCTATTTTCGGTTTAGTTTGTTTGTTCAAAAGATTTAAACTTAAAAAATTGACTTTAGATTTCATAAATTACAATGGTATTATTAAAAAATAAATTACAAAAATTAAATTTATGATATAAAATATTTTAGACTAACAAATATGGGTATTTTCCTACTTTCCCGTATTAAAAATTAAATTTAAAATATAAAATATTAATATATATTTATTAAACCAAAGCCGATCTAAAATACTAGAAAATCGACTAACCCTGGTTGAGTTTGATCGGATTGTTTATTAAAAAGTTAAAATATAAAACAATTATATACTCATGTATTTCTATTGTTTAACTTTCGCTTAACAAATCACGGGTCCTCGTCACCATGCCTATCCTTGTTCCATTATCCCCACCCTGCATTCTCTTTTACTTTCTATCATCTCCCCTTTCCACCACTCCCATTAAGTCATGTCACCCAACTACCTAAAAATATTCATATAATTTCTCTCCTAAGGTATTTCATTTAAACCAATAAGAAAGTATCATGTTGCCCCACTTCCTAATGAATTCTTAAAATGCATCCCCCCAATCTATATCTAGTCTCCATCATTTAAAATATTCATATTAATTAATAAATAGTTAAATACGGTTAATATTTAATACCACCCATATTCAATGATTATTAAATAGTGTTATTACCAAAAGTTAATAAACACGGTTAGTAAATTACCAAAAAATAATAAATGTTGTTATTAATTAACTCATTAACAACATTTTATAGAAATTGAAAACTCTTTAACTAATTTCTATAAAATTGAGAATTATATTTAACAATTATCAAAAAAGTATAAAATTTTAGTTATTGTTATTATTATAATTAATAACCAAATACAAATGGAGGAACACAATATTATAATGTTAGAAAATGAAATTATTAATTAATTTATATTGAAAAATAAAAAATAAATTAGTGTAATTTTGTTAGTAAACTACCAAATAAAAAATATTAAAAAAAATTTCAATAAATCCCCATAGTTACACAAATTTTCAAAATTTTTCATAAAACTATATTTTCATTAAAATAAAATTTTTGAAATTAAAATATATAAAGTATTTGAAAGTTTATTTAAAATGCATTAAATAATTATTGAAATTTACTATAATATTTTGTAAATTTTAGGCAATTTTATTACATTTGATAGATTTTGGAAAACTATTGAAAAATTATGTAATTTCCATTGCAAATTATTGATAATTATTAAAGATAAATGACAATGGGAAATGGAAAACTATAATTTGTACAAATAATTACACAAATTACTAAGATAAATTAGTATAGTATTGGAAAAAGGAAATGATCGGTTAGTTTATATTAGAAATTATAAGATAAATTAGTATAATTATGCCAGTAAACCATTTAAAAAAAAACAAGTTATTAATAAAAATTTAAATAAATTTTCAAAATTACATAAGAATAATAAATTTTCCAAAATTTTCATAAAATTACATTTTTCAATATTGAAGACAATTTACTGGACTTTTAGAAATTTACCATGTGGTTGATACTCAATATATCCTTTTGATCATTTCTATCATCGAATTGAATATTGGGTTGACGGGGACAATGTTTTCAAAACTTGATCAAACCAAATGGTTAAACCAAAAAATTGGGAACTGGACACTATTTCACCTTAAAGCCGCTTTTTTGTCCAATAATCATTTATTTGGTTAGCGAACTGCTGACATGGGCGGTCGAACCGTCAACTTGGACAACAATTTTTGGCCTTTTTTTGTTTTTCTAATTTTTGTTGTCAAAGCGGGTCATCCGTTCGATAGACATATCATTCGACCCCAGAACGGTTCCCTATTCGGTCCAATTTTATAAACCTTGGATGGGGAGTGGGTGCTTTGCCTTGAGCTTGGCTTGGTGTGCGGCATGGCCTATCCCATGGACCAGCCCGACCCACGGCACGGCACAAGCTCATGCATGCTTGAGTCGTCGCACTTTGTGCGGGCCACATGTAGGTCGTGTCATGCCAACCCAGCATGACCCAATTTACACCTCTACATGAATCTGCCCAATACTGGGGACAGGGTAGGGAAATTCGAGGATTCTCCATCCTTGATGAGGAGTGGGGTGCCTTGCCCCTGAACTCACCCAACATTGAGGAGTGGTTACCTTGCTCTGAACCCGCGTGACATTAGGGACGGGGCAAGAAGGATGGGGTAGAGTGTCTTGACAATGGGGCAGGGAAAAGGGATGGGGTGCCCCGCCCTAAACCCAACCCATTGTCATTCTTATATGATTATTAATTATTAGTGGAGTTAATAAAAATGTTAGCTTTTATAATTATTTTAAATTAATCAAAATTTCATTTAAAATAATAAAAAGATCAAAAATTATTAAAATTACTATAAATTATTAATAAAACTAAATTTATTAAAATTAAATATTATTAACAATAAATATTTTTTATAAATCAACGTTAAATGAAAATTAAAATTATTAAATCTTTCAGATTTTCTCGTGCATCGCACGGGTCCCTGCTAGTCTAATAGTATTTCTATAAACTTTTTTTTTTTTAAATTGGAGATTTACAAAATGTTGTAAAAATCTTCCAAGCTTAGTGTCTTAAGCTAATAAAAATGGTTGTTTGGCATGTACAATATATTTTACTAATTCTTACTTCATTTTTGTTAGAATATAAGTTCCCCCCCCCCCAAAAAAAAAACATGCCCAATTTGTGTTTGTGGTGATTGTTTCCCTTATTCTTCTTCATTTTTTTTTATGACTAAGAATATGTTTGCCTAAGTGGCTACTACCACCCTTGCTACTATAACTAAAGTCACTCCTACATTTATGGCAAACAGCTTTTTTTTTTCCTTGCCCTCAACCTCTTTTATGATAAATACTTCCTAGACCAGGTTAGTCGACTTAGTGCCCTTCTTTTTCTTTTCCCTAGTAGCAATACTAGGGGTGGGAGCTCCGGCTAAGGCTGCAACTTGGGCTGGGTTGGCCCGAAAGGTTGGGTTCGGTTGGGTCGAGTTAACATTCAGGTTAGGGTTAGGGTTGAAATTCATGAACCCGACTTTACTTCGGGTTGGGTTAGGATTGATCCCTTAGCCAACCCGGCCTAGCTCGAACCCAACTCTATAATACATGTAATATATAAATATATGTTATATGTAATATATAATATACATCGATTTGTTTAGATGCATGAAATTTGTATAGCCCTACCACATAGTATCATGTATTTCTTTTAAGATAACCACTTCACTTAATCCTAATCACAAGGACTAAAACCTTAATAACATTATTTTATGTTTTTTGAAAATTTTATTCTTCGTCTCCTCTATGTTGTTTGCCACCCAAGAAAGATCTATCATAAGTCATAACTCATAATAAACTATAGTCATTTTTAACACTTGTTTTTTCTGAATTTTGTACCAAAAGAACAAAAAAAAAAAAAGTCAACAAACAAATACTAATGAAACATAGGATTAATATTTGTAGTGAAAGTTGAGTTAAGATCTAAAATCGAGAAATTCTATAAGGTCTTAAGGGATGGGAAGAAGGTTGGGTTGGGTTGGGTTGGGTTAGGGTTGAAGGAATTTAGTTAGGATTAGGGTTAGGGTTGGATTGGTCGGGTTGGGTTAGGGTTGGGATTTAGAACTTAGGGTTGGGCTAGGGTTGGCCTCAACCTAGCCCGACTTGCAGCCCTAGCTCTGACAATATCAGTAGCATCCATATCGGTGTTGACACTATCATAAAGATTAATTTCATTGCAAGTTACTTGGATTGTTGGTTTAGAATCTAAACTTGATTTTAACAGTTTAAGCTTCCAAACCTCCCAAATTGCTACCTTGAGATACTTGAGCAAGCATTCTTTTTGTTGAAATTTGAATAAAGTTGAGAATTAGAGAGTAGAGAGAGTATCAGAATGTGTATAAGAGAGTATGAGAGAGTATAAGAATTGGTGTGATAAAAATGGTAGAGGATATGGGTATTTATAGGAACCGAAAATAATTCAATTGCCTAAAATACATTGAAAACTCGTCGCTTTTTAGTTGTTAGGAGGGATATTTTGGTTATTATAAAGTCATTTATCATTTCACCCAATTGAGCCCCTCAAACTAGTTGTTATATAGTTGTTGGGGGCATTTATTGTCAATTTCCTCTTCCCCAAAAGCCAAAATACATAAATACCCCCTAACTAATTGTTTGTAGTTGTTGGGGGCATTTATGTAAATCCCCCAAAAAGAAAAAACTAGCCATTGGGGGGTCCAAACATCTAGTTTTTGCTTGGCCCGCTATAGGTCCGCAGGTTGGGTTGGGTCATGCCAAATTATAGGTTGTGAGCAGCACAACCCATATCATCATGGCGTACCCCACATAGCCCACATGTCATTATCCAAGTCGGGTTGGACCGGGCCAAAATCGTGCTAGGCCGTGGATGGCACGACCTGATTTACAGCTCTATAGGCCCTCGCTTTTTAAATTGGACTAAGGCCTTGTTACATTCATACTATGGACCCTTCAGTCCACAAGGTGCATATACCCTCAAATCACAACACTCCACGTTTACCAAGGGTGCAAAAGGTAAAAAGCAATGAAGCTAGCCCTCTTAACGGTAGCTCTTTGCTCTTCACTGTGAGATTGCCTTCGGTGCTCACACCATTCGCACATACTTTACAACCTTGCATTGGGAAAATCTCCATACTTATATGCTTTTTTTATGGGGAGATATTCCCAATGCAAGGTTGGAAAAGGTCGTGCAAACGTTGTGAGCATGATCTTGTAAGCATTGAAGCCAATTTCTTTCAATATAACTAATTGGACATTTCAAGGTTTGTCCTATTAGTTTGAGTTTTACACGGGTTACATAAAATCCGAATCCATCCTCCTTCACCCATATAACATGAATGCGAATGAATATTTGAATAGTTTAAAACTAGAAAGTAACAACTATATAAAAAGACTAAAATGATATACAACATCTATGAAATTGAAATACACTTTTGTACGCAAAGGGATTTTTGGAGACAAGATTTTGAAACAAGGTCTACTAGTTTACCTTGATGGGAAGAATGCACTATTAGTTGGTTGATTCTATTTTGTACTTATGGCTTCGGTTCAACAATTTCCCAACTAGACCAAGTTAGGTTACTTTGAAAACACATTTTTTTATCTACCTAGAAAGATTTGTTATATTTTAGATCTATGGATTATCTATCATATCCATAGAGCAATTGCAATTTATTCTTCAATATATATATATATATTATTTTTATAATTAAAAATAATTAATAATTAATTATATTTTATGATCTAATGACAAGGATTGACTATATTATAGATCTATGCATGAGATATCATATCCATATAGCAATTGAAATTTCTTCTTCAATAATTAATTTATGAATATATTATATAATATTTATTTTTATTTTTATAATTTTTAAAAATAAAAATAAATAATTATTATTTAATAAGAAATAATTATTAATTATATTTGCACTTAGAAATTGTGCAAATGCATTTTTTATGGTTGGATAGGATAGTTGAGTTTTCCCATCCCTTATAACTTAAGAATTATAATCTATAAATATAATTAACCTTAGGGTTTTTAATAAAATTTTAATTAACTACAATGCATTTCTTCATAAAACCATTACAATATATTAAATCAATGTATGTACACCTCATTGATGTCTTATATTTAGTATTATTGATGTATTTTATGATTTGTTGAAGCATTTATAGTGTTTCCATGCATATCTATGTGTATCTTATTTTTTCTCCGATACACATGCGTATCTAAGGCATATCTCGATACATCTTTTAAAATTGCCTTTCTGATACACTTAGCATATCTTAATTATTACTACATTAATAATTTAAAATTTATATAACAAAAATCCATTCTCTCTTATTATCAAATATAATTATTACATAATTTCATTGTTTAATTTGTTTTTTAGATATTTTTATTAATATAATGAAAATAACTTATAATTAATAAAATGAATAAGATAAATTAAAAACTAATATCAATCTGGTGATAACAATGCAACCATAAGACATTAAGAGCAGAGCTATTTACCATTCCACCATCAGAAAAAATTGAAGCGTTGTGAGAGAATTGAGAAGGATCAAAGGAGAAAGGAGATATCGGATTAGGCTTGCTCAAAATTGGGATATGTGTTCCTAGCATCGCATTAAATATTGGTTATCATTAATCCACTTTTGCATTTTTCAAATCAATATTTTTCGGTTCTTGTCAAACTTCATGAGCAAGTAACCCATCCCTTCCATCAAGTTCGGCTTTCATCAGGGCAATGCTTGTTCGAGTAACCTTTATAGCCTTGCATTGGGAATATCTCCCTACTCATGTGCGTTATTTCACGGGGATATATTCCCGATGCAAGGTTGCAAGAGGTTTTTGGGGGCGGTATGAACATGGGCTTGTCCTGACCGAAGCTGATATCCCTTCCATCATTAAAGTGCCTTCCAAGTTGAATGATGACAAATATTTAATGTGGATTTGGCTTAAAAATGTGCTTTAAAGTTACACAGTCACACATCAGGCACATTAGTTACATTAGGATGTCCAGATCTGATCCAATTTAATAGGATCGCAACGGGTGCCATTTGAATGTTGAATGATGATGATGTGTATTAACATAATTGGAAGTGCACCCCGACATACAGAAATCCGAGTGTAGGATTCATATGAATCGATATGATTCTTGTGAATTGACTATTAAGGATTAATTGTCAACTCACGCACGCATTCATGAATCCTTTTCTTTGGTAGTCGACTATGAGATTCTAGTAATCAACCACTAAGTGCTATCAGGTTGGCTGCATGATAACTATCTTTCTAGTAATCGACTACTATGAAAAGTCTTAGTTGGACTACTTTAGTAGTCAATTCGTTAGGTTCCCAAACATGGTTTTCCTTTTTTTTTTATTTTTTTTTTCTGTTCAAGTCACTTGAAAGTGATTGGCCACTTGAGTTATTTTGTTTAATTTAAAATAAAAAAAAATAAAAAAAATCAAAATACCTTTGAGAAGAAACCCAAAAAGTACCAGCTTAGCACATTCCATTTTAAATTGAAAATCAAATAACTAAAAAAGCAATTCATTGACAGATTGAAAAGTAATAAATAAAGGATCAATAAGCAAATCAATTCAAATAGTTTAAAGCAAGAAAGTACCAGAGTTGCATAAAATCCGAATCGATCCTACTTCACCCATATCTATACTAATTTAAGAAGTACGAATAGCCTCAAGAATATTTATGAAATTTTGTGATGACAAAATTTACCCCTTTATATTTGAATTTATTGATAAAAATGAGGGCAAATAGGGTAATTAGTTATTAATATTAAATGAGTTGAAAAGAGTTAATTTTAAGATATTTAATGCATTCAATCATCTCTCATTAAATCAAACATTTAAAGTATTAATTTGCATTCACCTTCATTGAATCATATATTTAAGGCTTCTTTGCTTCTGTCACCATCATTCTATAATTAAATACATACATAATAAATTAACAATTTCAATAACATAAAAACTTATACTTTTAAAATCTACGTGGAAAAAATAGTGTTTTCATATAGGTGGTGGTAAGAAATTAAACTATTTAGGTCAAATGGGTCAATCCATATTGTCACAATTAAATAATAAAATTCAAAAATATATAAAATGAAAAATATAGAAATTAAAAAAATGGGAACACTTTTAACATCATATATTTGACATATTAAACACTAATAAATATGATAAACAATGTTTTGAAAACTGACTCGGAGGCTAACCCACTTTTGCTTTTGGGTCACAGGTCACCAGTTCGATTATCAAGGTCAAATGAGTCAAACGCTCTGCATCAACACTATGTGTGTGTGTGTGTAAAAATACATATTTTATCACTAAATAGTATAATTATGTTTTATATATATCATAGTTATGTTTTACATATATTTTATAATTATGCTTTACATATATCTATACTATTTTAAAAAGCATGAATGGCCTTAAGAATATTTATGGAATTTTTTAGGACAAAATTTACCCCTCTATATTTAAATTTATTGATGAAAAATGAGGGCAAATAGGGTAATCGATTATTGATATTAAACGAGTTGAAATTAAAAGTGGTAATCGTAAGATATTCAAGCATTTGATTCCCTCTCATTAAATCCAACATTTAAGTTATTAACATGCATTCATGACTATGTGTGTGTGTGTAAAAATACATATTTTATCAATAAATAGTATAATTATGTTATATATATATTTTATAATTATGCTTTACATATATCTATACTATTTTAAAAAGCATGAATGACCTCAAGAATATTTCTTGAATTTTTTGAGGATAAAATTTACCCCTCTATATTTAAATTTATTGATAAAAAATGAGGGCAAATAGGGTAATCGATTATTGATATTAAACGAGTTGAAAAAAAGGTAATCTTAAAATATTCAAGCATTCAATTCCCTCTCATTAAATCCAACATTTAAGTTATTAACCTGCATTAATTGAATCATATATTTAATTCATTTTTGTTTCTTCTCATCATTAAATTCAACTAATTAAATTCATACTTTATAAATTAATAATTCCAATAATATAAAAGCTCATACTTTTAAAATCTACCTAGAAAAAACAGTATTTTCATCTAGGTGGTGGTAAGAAATTAAACCATTTTCGGTCAAATGGGTCAATCCATGTTGCCATGATTAAATAATAAAATTTAAAAATAAATAAAATGAAAAAAATGGAAACATTTTTAACATACATATTAAACAATAATATGTATGGTAAATAAGAAATGTTTTTATTAATGATGGAAATGGAATGTAAAATTTAAAACC
Source organism: Nelumbo nucifera (assembly GCF_055504915.1). Classification (NCBI taxonomy): domain Eukaryota; kingdom Viridiplantae; phylum Streptophyta; class Magnoliopsida; order Proteales; family Nelumbonaceae; genus Nelumbo; species Nelumbo nucifera. The sequence goes on along the minus strand of NC_142652.1, from coordinate 537,793 downwards.
AAATGGAAATAAATACATTTTCCTATTTTCTCTCATTAAATCCTATATTTAAGATATATTTTCTCATCATTAAATTTTTGTAATTAAATCCACAATGTTAATTTTAATAGTATAAAATAAATATTTTGAAAAATAATTTGAAAACATAAACATTTTCTTCCCTTTTGGTGGTGGGCAAGCAATTCGACCATTTGGGATCAAATGAATTGATAAACAATGGCATAATTAAATAATAAAAAATTAAAATAAATAAGTATGAAATGTAAGAAGTATTTTTATTAATGATGAAAATGGATTGCCAAATTTGAAATCTACCTAAAAATGAAATGATGTCATGGTCAAATAATTAAAATTTTAAATATAAAAAAATTCAAAGAATCACAAAAATAAAAAATAGGGAAAATTTTGGGTGCATATCTAATGTTATATATTTATAAAAAATAAAATATTGGGTACATCTCTAATATTATGCATTCATTATATTGAACAAAAAATAAGTATTTTACATAAGAAATAATTTTATCAATGATGGAAATGTAATACAAAATTTGATGTATATCTAGAAATCATACTATTTTTTTAGGTGGTGGTTAGTGGTTTGGGTCAAATGTTATCATAGACAAACAAAAATTAAGTGTAATAAGTAAAAATTTTTTGTATAATATACATGAAATATATAGTTTAAAGGGAAAATTATTTATATAATGTACATGAAATATATTGTAGGATGAACCAAAAAACAACAAAAACTCTGACAACCGGCTCTACATATCAAATTATAAAACCCCCCCACATGTCATCGGAGGCTTATATGGTTGTTGCCAACATGAGACTCTTAATCCATGTTGGACATAGCAAAAAGCCTATACCGAAAATAGGTTTTCAGTTTCTCTCATGCTCCCTCTGTATCTCAATCTCCCTCCCTTCTCTCTCACTCTCACAGCCATGTCTCGATCTTTCGCTCTCTTTGTTTCTCCCACTCTCTCAGTTTTGGTCTGTAGCCAAATCAAAACTTTTGTTTCTCCTCCCCTCTCTCTCTCTCATTCTTCTCCCTCACTCTTCCTCTCGATCAATATCTCATTCTCCCTCAATCTCTATTGTTCTCCCTCAGCCTTTCTCCTGCTCCCTCTCTTGTTCTTTTCTTTTTATTTTTCTTACAAACTTATATAATATTAATAAGACCGTATAAAAGAACTAAAGGGACCAACCACTTGCACAATCAAGTTATAAATTTCTATCAAGTTGGTGTAAATTTCACAGGCAAGAATTTATTGTGATTTTTTATCAAATTGGTGTAATGATATCAATTTGATAAAATTTGGTATTAATCATCATTTTTCTTTATTTTTCTTACACACTTATACCACTTGTACAATCAAGCTATTTTCTTATCTAGATGGTGGGTCAATGATCCAACATCTTAAAGAAACCTATGATGTCATAATTAAATAATAAATATTTTAAAAAATAGACCACTAAAAATGAAAATGTACAAAATTTTGTCTAGAACATTTAAGAGAATTTCTAATGTTATAATAATAATAATAATAACAACAACAACAACAACAACAACAACAATAATAATAATAATAATAATAATAATAATCGTTATTTGCTACAAGCATTTAAGTTTATTTTTAATCATATTGCTACTTTTGTTAATTTTTAATTTCTATCTTAACTATGATATATCTAAAATTCAATTAATTAATATGAAGAAAAAATTTTCACATGCAACAAATATCCTCAAGAATATTTATGGAATTTTTTAAGGACAAAAGTTACCCCTCCGTATTTAAATTTATTGATAAAAATGAGGGCAAATATGGTATTCGATTATTAATATTAAATGAGTTGAAACGAGGTAATGTTAAGACATCCATTGCATTAATTTCTCTCTTTTTAAATTTAACATTTAAGAAATTAACTTACACTCACCTTCATTGAATCATATATTTAAAATATTTTTGTTTCTTTTCATCATTAAGTTCTATTAATTAAATCCATACATAATAAATTAATAATTCTAATAACATAAAAACTTATACTTTAAAATCTACCAGAAAAAAATAGTATTTTCATCTAAGTGGTGGTAAGAAATTAAACCATTTTTGGTCCAATGGGCCAACCCATGCTGCCACAATTAAATAATAAAATTTAAAATAGGTAAAATGCAAATAATTTAAAAATTAAAAAAATTGGAAACACTTTAACATCACATATTCGACATATTAAACAATAATAAGTATGATAAATAAGAAATATTTTTATTAATGATGCAAATAAAATGTAAAATTTAAAACCAATTGGATATATTCTCTCATTAAATCCTATATTTAAGATATATTTTTTTCATCATTAAATTATATTGTTTAAAGCCACAACATTAATTTTAATAGTATAAAAATAAATATTTTGAAAAATGATTTGAAAACAAAGCCATTTTCTTCCCTCCCGGTGGTGGGTAAGCAATTCAACAATTTGGGGTCAAATGAGTTAATAAATATTGCCATAATTAAATAATAAGAAATTAAAATAAATTCTTTTTTAAAATATATAATACAAAAAAAGAATTGGGCATATCTCTAATATTGTTTATTCATTATACTAAACAAAAATAAGTATGAAACATAAGAAGTCTTTTTATTAATGATGAAAATGAAATTACAAATTTAAAATCAACCTAGAAACAAAATTATGTCAAAGTCAAATAATAATAAAACTTTTAAAAATTGAAAACTAAAAGAATCACAAAAATAAAAAAAGAGGAAAAATTGGGTACATGTCTAATGTTATATATTTATAAAAAATAAAATATTGGGTACATCTCTTATATAATACATTTATTATATTGAATAAAAATAAGTATTATACATAACAAATAATTCTATCAATTATGATGGAAATGAAATACAAAATTTAATGTCGACCTAGAAAGCAAATTATTTTTCTTTTTGGGTGGTGGGTTGGTATTTGGGTCAAATGGATTAATTATGACATGATATTAAATAATAAATCTTTAAAAAAATAAATAAAAGTACAAGTAGTCAAAAGAATAAATTAATTATGTCAAAAAAAAATTAAGTGTGATAAGTAAAAATATTTATATAATGTAGATGAAATATATAATTTAAAACTGATCCAAAAGCAAAGCTATTTTCTTATTTAGATGATGGGTATGTCAATGGCTCAACTTTTCAAAGAAACTCATGATGTCATAATTGAATAATAATTATTAAAAAAAGATAGAACACGAAAAATAAAAAAGTATAAAATCTTGTTAAAAACATTTGAGAACATTTCTAATGTTCTATATTCATCATATAAAATAAAATTAATTGTTAAAATAAAAATTCATTTTGTCACAATTAAATAATAAAATTCATAAATAGAGAAAATACAAAGAATGTATGATTAAAAAAGCTGGGAACATTTCAACATCATTTATTTGTCATATTAAACAATAATAAGTATGATAAATTAGAAATGTTTTTCTTAACGATGAAAATGGAATGTAAAATTTAAAACCAATTGGAAATAAACTATTTTCCTATATTCTCTCATTAAATCTCGTATGTAAGGTATATTCTCTCATTAAATATTATATTTAAGATATATTTTTTCATTAGCTTTCTTCACGAGCACTGGATTGGCAATCCAGCTTGGGTATTCAACCTCTCTAACAAAGTCTGCTACGAGGAGCTTCACGACCTCCTCACCTTCTATTCTTCACCACTCCTGGGCGAGGTTCCTTTTCCTCTGCCCGACTGGTCTGACTAAATTGTCAACATTTAGCTTATGAGTTATGATAGAGGGGTTTATGTTGGACATTTTTGCTACCTACCAAGAAAAAATATCTATATTTGTAATTAAAAAACTTACTAGGTTAGTGTGTAGTGGTTCCGTGAGGCGAGCTCCGATCTGCACCATCTTCTCGGGGTTAGTAACTGAGATCGACACCAAGATGGCGTCCTCCATGGGGCGAGCTCTTTCGTCACCGTTCTCCGGTGGCGGCTCCAAGTTGATGTTGATAGCCTGCTTTCCTTTTCCCATTAGAGCGGCCACGTCGGACTTCCAGTTCTTTCCACACATTAGAGGCTGAATCTACGAATGCCACATTGTCGTAGATTTCTTTTATCATTGAATTGAGGATCCAAGCCACAACCATGGCATTGCATTTCTCCCAAGCAATCCATTCCGGCGAGGTAGGGTCAGGATGTGACAAAGATCCATCTATGAAATAGATCTTGTTCTTGGCACGAAGAGCATTTTTCATAGCCCTTTGCCAAGTTGGATAATTGTCGCCAGTGAGCAACTGTGAAACCAGGACGCTTCCTGGACTGCTAGAGGGGAACAAGAAGAAAGGAGAGGCCGGATCAATGGATACCAGCAAATTGCTGGTGGACGATGAAGTCGTCATTTCTTTTATCCCGTGAGACACGATAAGAAAAGAGTCATAGACGATGAAGCAGAAAAGAGATAGAGACGAGTCGACAGATCACTGCTGTTGTAAGTAATTGACAGCCATGGCCACGGATCGAAAGATTATTCCAGCCTCACTCTGATACCATGTAAAACTGGTTCAGACGTGAGAACAGAGCAACAATTGGGAAGAAGAATGAAGTTACGATTTCATTGAATGAATGAGGTCTCTATAAATACAATTGAAGGAGAAAAATAACCGACTAACAGTTGACACCTAGGAGTTCGTTGTAACAGATATCTCTAACAAAACCGAGTCACAGTTGATGTTTGCTTCGTTGATCTGATCCGTGTTGACATTACTCCTAACGAAAGCCAAAGCTCCGAGCTCTGTATTGAAAGATTTGTAGTTGCCTATGGGTGTATGATCATTATTTACATTAGCAAGATCCATTAGCCTATTCTACTCCTTGTTCAAATTTTTTATTTTATGTTTGAAATTTTAAGATTATTATATTTTTTTTAATTTTGTCATTTTAATATATTTTTTTTTATTTTTAAATTTCAGTTATTTTTGAGATGACCCAAATTAACCTATGAATCACGTAAGCCAAACATTTAGAGTTTTAGGGTCTAACATTTGCCACTCAATCCAAAACCAACCCGGAGTGTATTGACCCAACCCAAACTCGACCCACACAACCCAATTGTCAGATCTACTAACAACAGCAACACTACCACCGATAACATCAACAACACAACCCAGCAATTTAGGCAAACAGTTCTTCCGTCTTCTAGTCCAACTTTATATTGGGTTCGGACTAACCCCACGCAAGTTGCATACTTGCATCCTGCACAAATCAACTCCCCCAAACTCCCCAACCCTGACGAGGGCAAATTTGATATGAAGTCTTCGCTCAAAAAGCAAGACTTTACCAGCACTAGGAAAGCTTTGGTTCCTAATCTCCTATGTTAGCCACAACAAGCTAGTTTTTTTTTTTTTTTAGATTTTCACCAAACGTTGCTTACAACCTTACATACACATGGGGCCCACCTTGCAAAGCCAAGAGTTGCTTAGTGACCGTTTGGAAAGAGATTCCAAGTGGTGGTTTTGGCTTTGTGAGGTGGGGCCCTATCCAGAATCCAGATAATCTATAAGGAAAGTTTGGTGAAAAAACCTGAAAAGCCCAAATTAGTTTGTCTTTCAGCCAATAAAAAGGTTTTTTTTTTTTTTTTCTTTTGGCACACAAAAACAGCTTCATTGATCAGAAAATAATTGTACATGATTGTGGGTAATAGAATGATATTGTAGAGTGACTTTACCCTTACAAGCAAAGTAAGAAAAAAGATGGGCCATTGGATTTAACTATCTATTTACATGAATAAGCGAGCAGGATTGAAAACTAAGCAGCAGCCTCCGGATGTGAGCCCAGTGCATCTGTTCTACCCATGAACTTGGTCTGGTGTGAAGTGTGAAGAGATTAACAAGTTTTTGACAATCAGAATATATTGTTATATTCTGATTTCTTTCTTGGTCATTTGAAGTTGCAAAGACCTAAGCCACTCTTCAAGTAAGAGTTGCAGAGGTTGCGTCACTATTGCGTCTGGATTAATCCCAATCTGTGCTTCACACCAAACAGCTCTAGCATAAGAGCATGTGAAGAAGAGATGATGAAAGGTTTCTTGTTGTTGTAAACAAAACAACAAATTTGATCATGTGAAGATAGCCATTTAGCACACTTGTCCTTTGTTAACACACCATCCAATAATGCTTTCCAGACAAAAACTTGGCATCTATAAGGGGTCTTAAGCTTCCAAAGCAGATTCCAATTGAAGTGAGGGGCTGAAGGAGAAGGCAATAATGAGAGAACTTTTATATGCAGATTTAACTACAAAAACCCCAGAATTGGTTCTTTTCCAAATCTTTTGATCCCTTACTAGATCTGTCTGAGGTCTTATTTGTGTGATGTGACTCATTGTAGCCTCATCAAAGAATTATTGGATCACTCTTAGATCCCATATACCTTCCACACTTAGAAGGTATGCTACCTTCGGTTTCAAGGTGTGTGACTCACATGTAGGACTTGGTATCGGTATTCCACCTGGAATAGTTAGTACCCAAGGATCATCAAAAGCTGATACAGATAAGCCATCCTTTACAATCCATAGTAGATTTGGCTTTAAATCAGCTAATAAACTATGAGCTTGTTTCCACCATTTAGAGCTTTGTTGCCTTTTCTTTGCCATGAAGGGATTACATTTAGGAAAATATTTTTCCTTAACTAGTTGGCACCATAGATTGCTCTGTTGAGTAAACAACCTCCATATATGTTTTCCGAACATAGCTTTATTCATTAGTAGGCTCTTCCTGAATCCTAGTCCTCCAGCTTCTTTAGGAAGACATAATATTTGTCATGAGATAGTGTGTTCAACAATATGTGATTCAGCTTGCCACCAAAAGTCCCCTGTGAGCTTATCATATTGGGTATGAAATGTATTAGGAAGAATCATAGATGCCATTGAATAATTTGGAATGGACTGTATGACTGACTTCACTAATGTGATTCTTCCTGCTTGAGAGAGTAGCTTTGAGCTCCATGAATTAATTCTAGAGTGTATGCAGTCCAACAATTCTTTATTAGAAAGCTGATTTTTGGCATTTATTTCCACTCTAGAACCTAGATATTTAGTGCCCCACATGGATTTACTCGCCTTGAGAACTTTGGAGAAGAACTTTTGATGCTGACGTGGTACATTTTTGCTAAACATCAAGTTTGATTTCCCATAATTGATTCTTTGTCCTATATCTTCTCAAAGTTATGAAGTATTTGTTTGAGGGCTTTGATTTGTAGCAGATCAGCCTTGCAGAAAAGTATACAGTCATCAGCAAAGAAGAGGTGTGTGAAAGGTGTGCCATCATGACATACTTTGATACTTTCTATGAGACCTGAAGTAGCCGCATTGTTTAGTAATTGGGTGAGGACCTCCATGCCAATAATAAATAAATAAGGCAATAGTGGGTCTCCTTGATGAAGGCCTCTTTTGAGATGAAAGTGGCAATGGGCTTCCCCTCCTAATTTGATGGAAAAAGAGGGAGTGGAGATGTACTGATATATTAGATTGCACCATTTATTGGGAAAATTCATTGTATAAAGAGTCTTTTGTAAAAATTCCCACCCCATTCTATCAAATGCTTTCGACATATCAAGTTTGAGGACTTTGTATCCCTTACCTCTTTTCTGAGCCTTCATCATATGTGCAACTTCCCTTACTAAAAGAATGTTGTCGACAATTTGCCTCTCCTTTAAAAAAACCTGTCTGAAATGGTGATATAATCTCCTGCAACGCTGGTTGTAGTCTCATGACTAGCCATTTGGAAATGATCTTGTAGAGAACATTGCAGAGGCTAATCGGCCTGTAACTAGTTGCATCCATTGGTTGGCTGTTCTTTGGAACAAAAACCAAATTAGTATTATTTGTTTCCTTGGGTAAAAGCTCAAAAGTGAAGAAATGACACACCATGCTGTAGATATCATTTCCTATTGTATTCTAGTATTGTTGATAGAAGAAAGCTGTAAATCCATCTAGGCCTAGGGCTTTATGGGGGTGCACATGCTTTACAGCTATTGAGACTTCTTCATAACTTGGTGGCTGCATCAATGAGCTCATATGGTTGTCTTGAAGCTGAGGAAGAGTGAGAGTGTCTAATGATGAGGGATCAAAATTTTTGTTCACTCCAACTTCCAAAATGGTACTTTTGAAGATTTTTGCTATTTCAACCTTGTTGGAAGTTCAAGTATCATTTGATTTTTTCTTCCATTCTATATTATTTTTCATATTCTTGTGGTTTGCAATATGATGAAAGAATTTGGTGTTTTTGTCTCCATCTCTTAGCTAGAGCTCCCTTGATTTCAACCTCCATAATTGCTCATCTTTCTTAAGCCAGTAGTGGTATTCTTGTACAAGGAGGTTTAATTGCTTTGAGTTTGCATCTGAGACTATGCTTAGAGGTGTAAATAGGGCTGGGCGGCCCGCAGCTCAACACGGCCCAACACGAAATTGGACTAGCCTGGCTCGGCACGAAGATCTGTGCGTGCTGGGCCGGGGGTTCAAGGTTCATGGACTGGCATGGCACGAACCTGCGGCACGATCCAATCCGCGGCACGGCACGGCCCGCCTAGAATATAGCCAAGGGGCCCAACGACTAGTTTCAACTTTTTGGGGGTTTTTTATAGAAATATCCCCCTAACAGCTATAAACAGCCATATTAGGGGGTATTTGTGTATTTTGCTTATGGGAGGTTGAAAAAATGACATAAATGCCCCCTAACAGCTATATAACAACTAGTTTAGGGGGGATTTTGGGGTAAAGTTATAAATAACTTTATAATGACCAAAATACCCCTCCCAACAACTAAATAACAACTAGTTTTTTAGGTATTTTGGGCAATTGGATTATGTTCAATTCCTATAAATAGCCATATCCTCCATCATTCTCATCACACCAATTCAATAATTCTCTTAATCTTTTCTCTCTCTCTCTCTCTCATACTCATACATTCTCAGTTCTCTACAATCTGAGTAATTCTGATTAGCTGATTATTTGATTCTACATTTTCCAATTCTCAAGTCTCAACTTTATTGAAGTTTCAACTTTCAACAAGAAGAAGGTTTGCTCAACCAACTTAAGTATCTCAATTTGGGAGGCTTGGATGTTGAAAGGTTTCAATCGTTGAAATCAAGTTGGGATTTTGAACCGACAATCTAGGTAAGTTGAATTAGATTAATTTTTATCTTTTTAGAATTAAAAAATGGCTGGTTCTTCTGAAAACCAATTCCCCAACATGTTCATCATTGATGATATTCAATTGCATCATGATAGTGTTAGCACTGATGCGATTGATGTCAATAGAAGTGGAGCTTTCACCCCCAGTATTGATATTAGGGGAAAAAGAGGGCCTCTAAGTTGAGTAGTCCGGTTTGGAAAACTTTCAAAGTAGAGGATATTGAGGGGAAAGGGGAAAAGGGAAAAGGGAAAAGGGTCGTTTGCCAAAAATGTAGGAAAGACAATTATAGCAAGGGTGGTCCGGGTCATTTGAGTAGACATCTGCTCACACATGAGAAAAAAGAAGATGAAGGGAGAGAAACAACTCAAACACAAATTGGGAGGGGGAGTAGTTTTGGTACTTTTAAATATTCACAAGAAAAAATGAGACAAGAACTTGCTAAGTATATTGTACATGCAGAACAACCATTTATATTAATTGAAGATCCAAAGCTTGAAAAATGGTTGCGTAATTCTGTAAACCCACAATATAAAAAGTTTATAGGAATACTATTAGGTCGGATGCTTTAAAAATTTTTTATTCATATAAACAAAATTTAATTTCTTTGTTAACAAATCTTAATTCTAAAGTTGCAATTACTTCGAATGTTTGGACATCCAAATTTAATATAAGTTATATTTGTGTTACCGACCATTTCATTGATGAAAATTGGCTTTTAAATAAAAGAATTTTAAGTTTTACTAGACTTGAATGGACACATACTGACCCATCTATTGCTGTAAGTATTTTAAATACTTTGCATATTTATGGAATTAGTTTTGATAATGCCAACATTAATGATTCTGCAATAAATATTTTAAAATCTCAATTAAGACCATGCTTAAATGGTAAATTATTTTATATTATATGTGCATGCCACATCTTAAATTTATGTATTCAAGATGCCTTGAATATTAATTCTACTCATATTTCAAAAATTAGAAATTGTATTATATATATAAAAAGTTCAAGGGCAAGAAAATAAGAATTTAAATATTTATGTCAAAATTATGGTTTAAAATATAAACATTTTATATTAGATGTAAAGCATAGGTGGAATTCTACCTATGCTATGTTAGAAAGTTGTATTTCTCATAAACAAATTCTTACTGATTTTTATAATTCAAAAATGCCTAATGATTTGATATTTGAGGAAAATTGGGAAATGACAGTCTGTATAAGAGATTTTTTAAAATGTTTTTATGATGCAATTAATGAATTATTTAGAATTTACTATCCAACTAGTTGTAATTTACCTTATCAATTAATGGTAATTAGTGATTGTTTTGCAAAATGTAGAAATAATTCACAATTTCAATGTATTGTTGAAATAATGGAAAATAAATTTAAAAAATATTGGAAGAACATTTCTCCCCTTTTATTGTTTAGCTACAATATTAGACCCTAGGATTAGGAAAGATGGTTTAGATATTTTGCTTGAATCATATTGTGAAAATATGAATATTGATATAGGAAATAAAAAATAAGAATTTAATAATTTATTATTTGAAATGTACAGTTTATATGAATATGAAGTTGTAGGAAATATTCCTACAACTTGTACAACATCTTCTACTACTTTTGACCTTGAGCCTAGTAGTAGAAGAGAAAAACTCTTTTATTTAATAAGTAGAAGGCAGAAATCTACTACTTCTACAACAAGTTCATCTACTGAAATTAATATCTATTTACAAGCAAATTTTTCTAATTTAGGTGAAGGATCAAATATTTTTGATGTTTAGGTTGGTGAAGTGAACATTTGAAAAATTATCCAGCTTTTGCCGCCATGGCACATGATCTACTAACCCCTCCGGTGTCTACAGTTCCATCAGTCTTGTTTTAGTGTAGGTACCAGGGTGCTGGATGACAAAAGAAGCTGCATGAACAATGAAAGCAAAGAGATGTGTGTCTACTTCAAGGATTGGCTAGATGCAGAAGATAGACTACAAGACAAAGGAGGGCATGATACTACACCGGATATTTCACCCGAAGCAGATGATGAAAGTCATGAATCATGATTCAGGAATTTGACTACTTGTATAGATTTTTTTATTTTTTTTCCAATTATTGTAATTCTTTAATTTTATTTAATTTATTTGATATATATATATTTTTAAATTTTTAACAATGTAATTTTGTATTTTCAATTTATAACTATATTGTATTTTTTATATTTTATTAATTTATTCCATTTTCATATTTCATTCATCCAAGTATCCAATAATCTAATCATTGTATTTGTAATTTGTACCATTCAAAATTAAATGAAATAAAATTCCTATTTTTCTTCCAATTTGTTATTCCATCATTCTTATTTCAATTTGGTTAAGTTTTTTTTTTTTTCATTTATGTGTTAGATAACTTAGATTTCCCATTTCTTAAATTTTTAAATAGTTCCCAATTCCCAAAGTTCAAAGAAAAGTTAAATATTTTAGTTTTACAATTTTACTTAGAAAAAAAATCAAAATTTTCAAAAAAAAAAATAGTGTACCCCAGTTCGGCCTAGGCCCAAGGCCTGCCTTGTGGCCCAGCTCAGCACGACCCAAGCCCACGGCACGGTCTGCAGCCCGGCCCAGGCCCGCAGCACGGCACTGGCTTGGCCTGTAGCCCGTGGGCTGTGCCGAACCAACCCCCAAATTTTCCACTGGTGAGAGGGCAGCACGGCCCACTTTACACCTCTACCTATGCTCATTTGGAGACTAAAGGTGTGGCTTGAGAGCCTTTGGAGTTGGTCTTGTATGAGACCAAAACCTTTTTTGTTCTAGTGACTATTTACATTCTTTTAGTTTTGAAGTGATTTGAAAAACTGGGGTACCATTCATATAATATTCCCGTTTGTGGATAACTCAATAGGCCCATGATCTGATTGGATAATTGGGAGATGGTGAAGAACCGCTTGAGGGAAAAAGGTGTATCCAGCTTGTGGTTGCTAGAGCTCTGTCTAATCTCTCAAGTACTTTTGATGGTTTTATTTGACCATTTGACCAGATAAATGGTGGGCCTATAAAGTCAAGATCCATTAAATTGAAATGATCAATAAAGCTTTTCATGATTTTGGATAATCTTGGAGTTAAATGAGGAAAGTTTTCTTGATCATGATGAAGATAAATGTCATTCATGTCACCCAAAAGAAGCCATGGAAGAGTGGTGGTTGGTTGCAAGTACAATAAATATTTCCATATTTCTTTCCGATGCTGTCTTTGTGGATGACCATAGAACAAGAGTAATTGCAGGGGTGATTTGGGGGGGGGGGGATTATCAACCTGTACTCTTATAAGGTTTGTTTACACTTGCAATGTTGTTCCAGCAACATAACAATCCGCCTAATAGACCTTCTGCTTCTTTACAAATATGTTTATTGAACCTCAACCTCTTTGTAAGCTTTGCACTAGCTTCAATTGTCAATTTTGTTTCACTTAAAAAGAGGAGGTCCGGTTTTTCTCATTTGCAAAGATTTTGCAAATGACGAACAGTTTTGGGACTGTTCAGCCCTCTTGCATTCCAAGAGAGTATAATCATAGTTGTGAATAGCAATATATGATGAACATAATGAATTAAGGAGTGAGTGACCTGTCAACAAACTAGAGAAACTGCTGCCACTTGGAGTAATACATGTTAGAGACGTGTTGTGAATGTAAAAGCTTATTCACAACCACGTGCCCTGAGCGTGTAATGCATGCTAGATATGTGGCTTATAAGATTACTCGAGTTAGATGAGTCAACTTGCTCATACCTTTTGGTGTTGTTTGAGCTAAGGTGAGAGCTCACAATCTCTGTCAGCCATGGCGTTGCTGCTGTTAACCCAAACTCAGAGTCTTAAGACTTTTTTCTTGGCTTTAATATTGTTGTGCAGAAAACCCAACTGAAAGCCAGCTGAAGACCAATTGCATTACGATAAAATTGATGCCGAGAAGGTTGAAATACAAGCTTGACGCCGAGAAGTTTAAGTATAGCGGATTCCGGAACAGAGAACCAAACTCAGAAATAAAGACACCTTAGAAACCGATACTTCTGATCTTGAAGTTGAAGAATATCCAAGCGCTAAAATCTGGGAGAGATCCTTGTGACACGGAAAGATTCCTATGCCGTTAGCCTTGAGACCGCTTTTTTGATAATTTGATCATTGAAAAGTGCCGATGAAGTGCCTCACTCATGCTTTAGCAAAGGCAACTCGAGCAAAGCTCCAGCCCTTCCAGACAGGCACTTAATCAAAATCGAAAGAAGAATTTTCTATTATTTTTCAAATTATCAAAACAAATCTTGAAGAAATCAAAAGAAGATTTCTCTCTCTTGTAATTTGATGTAATGATGTCGGTGTGAAAGGAGCACGTTTCATATTCAAGGCAGAACTTGTGAGAAACGTATGTTTTGAGTTCTCTGCTTATCACAAGGTTTTAAAAACCGGATCAGACACGAATGATTCATTTTAACTTAAAAAATAAATAAAATAAAAATAATAAAAAATTACGATTCAAGTCAATGGTTCAATTGGGTTAATGAATCATTCCTCACCAATTCCCTGATCAACCAGTCCAATCATCCGGTCCAGTACGTTTTTCATATGACCCATGGCTCTCTTTAATCATTCAAGCTTCTCTTCGATAATGTGTGACGACGAGGGATGCAACGCAACATAACATAAATACATACTCATTGAAGGAGACTAGACTACACAGGAAGCATCCTCAATCTCTACTAAAAAGAGATCGGGAGAAAAAGTGAAAAACCATAATAGTTGAGGAGGATGGGCAGCTAAGGAGGCTATTGAAGCAGCAGGATGAGTTACAGCAAAAATTGGGTGGAAGACGATAAATAATCAGAGATATTTAAGCAAAAATTGAGTTACAGCAGGATGAGGATGCAAATCAAACAGAGGCTAACCAACTAGTAGACTATGCGGCCAACTTAGGCAATGATGTGGAAGAGCTTGAGAATCATTCCATGCACCTGAAACCATTAACAGAATTCTAATAGAGGACCTTTGGGGCTACAATACTGTGCTCTTGATAGTGGAAATCCTTCCCTCTTTCTACCCCTGAAAAAAACAAAAATAAGTTTGGCTTTACCACTAGAAGTGTAAATCGGGCTGTGCCCAGCACGAATTTGAGCCGTCCTGGCCTGATGGTCCACGGACTGTGCTGTGGCCCAGCTTGATTGTATGGGCCGATGGGCTTGTCGGGCTTGGGGTTTTAGGTCAGCGGGGCGGGTCAGCACATACCTACTCGACACAATGCATATTTTATATATATATATATTATACTATTTTAATAAAATAGTATATTAATACAAGCCGATTGTACTATTTTATTTAATTTTATTATACTATTTTAATAATAAAATATATTTTTTTTCAATTTTATTATACTATTTTATTTAATTATTGTATATATAAATAATTGTATACCAAGGTTCTAAATATTGATACAAGCCGATATTGGCCTGTATTGGTGCTTTTTCTAACACGTTAAAAAAGCTTATGTTCATTTATCTACTGTCTCATCCTCATGATACAAATACAGGCCGAGGCCAAACCGAGCACAGGCTCTGCAGAAAGCTATTTCCTCCGCTGCGGCAACTGGATCTTCAACACTTCTGTTGCTTGACGATACTGTCCCAGTTGATTCACGATGTGCCTGCACCAGTGAAAGGGTTGTAGATCAGGTCTTAATTATCATTAGAAATTTAAGGAGTATATTGAGTTGCCTAACATTAGTACAAGGTTCAAAGTATCGATACTCTATTTTTTTTGGGTAAGAAGACTTTCATTGGATCAAAAAGTATAACCTCTTTTATCTGTCAGTGGCTATGTTTCATGATATGCTAACATTAAAAACAATTAAAAGATCTTAATTATGAATATCTAGAGTATCAGTGACTCTGAAAAGTGATATAATATGCCCCCCATCAGACGTATCATATCTTTGAACCAATGTTTTAAAATGCGGAGGATCTCATTTTCTTTATTTTTAGTAAAAATCTTTTATATTAAGAAGAATGAAAATACATAGCACTAGTTGAAAGGGGGGTTTTGTCGAAGCAAGTGAGCTGGAGTGGTGCAAGACCCCCTAACAAAAAAAAAAAAAAAAAAAAAAAACAAATTGGGCTGCATTGAAAAGGGGCTGGGGGGCGAAGTCCCAGCCAGTAGAACCCCCAGCTTACATTCTTTCCCCTTATCTTTTCTTTCCTTCCCTTTTTTTCCTATCTTTTTATATGAGGGGTACGCCTCCCATGCCTTTTAAAACACTGTTTTGAACCTTGTCACGTACAGAGTGCCATTGCTTGCTAGAATCCAAGGAGAACTGTTGACAGGCCAGATTTAAGGCTTATTCTTTAATTCATTTGCCTATTTATAGTTCTGCTGTTGTGTTTTATGTTGGGTCTAATGGGCCTTTCATTTTCTGTTTCTTTATTGCTGTCAACCTGTAAAGGATACAGGTGTAGTTTTACACTTTTACCTTTTATTATACTTAAAGTATAAAAGATAGTGAGGACCCCAGAGAATCCCATGGTTTGTTTTGAGTTTCTCCCAATTTTCTTCTCTCTTCCTCTCCTTTACTCCTGTATTCTTGTTCCTGTATTCTTGTTTTGAGTTTCTCCCAAGTTTCTCCCAAGTTTCTCCCAATTTTCTCCCAATTTTCTGTTTCTATTCTTGTTCCTGTACTTTGGGGGTAGTGACACTTAGGGGCCTAACTCTCAAGTATGACAATCAAATACCAGAACTTTCAGAAATATACTCTTAAGTCCAACTCTGTTAAATTGATGTTATGGTGATAATAAGATTACTAAAATGCCCATGTTCAGAAGAAGTTACACGGGTGTGTTGAGAGTTACTGTTCTCACCATAAAATCTGAGATTTATATTTGAGGGAAAGTACAAGATTGCCCTTAGATGAATGTGCAAACACAAAAGAGATGAAAAGACCAAGGTACCCCAAATTCATTCAAAACACAATTTCATACATATTCTCAACACACCCCTCAAGATGAGCATAGATATCTATCATGCCCAATTTGCCTAGGTTACTATCAAACTTTGGCTTGTGAACTCCCTTAGTGAGATAGTCAGCAAGTTGATCCTCTAATCTTACAAAGGGTAAGCAGATTTGTCCATTGTCAATCTTCTCTTTGATGATATGTCTATCTACTCCAATGTGTTTTGCACGGTCATGTTGAACATGGTTATGAGCAATGTTTGTAGCCACTTGATTGTCATAGTCGAGTTTCATTGGGGTATCGGCTGGAATTCCCATCTCCATTAACAATGTCTTCAACCATAGTAATTCTAATACTCAATGAGCCATTGCCCTATATTTTGCCTTTGTACTGGAACGAGCAACAACCGATTGTTTCTTGGTTTTCCATGATATTACATTTCCTTTGACTAACGCACAATAGTCAAATGTAAATCCCCTGTCGTCCACAAGACTCCGCATAGTCTACATCACTGTAAATCTCAAATAAACCCATGATTAGAGTACAACATTCCTTTACTAGGACATCCCTTCAAATAAGCAAGAATCCGGTTGACAACTTGCATTTGGAGAGTTCTAGATTCATGCATATATTGGCTTAACACACTAACTGTATAGGATATGTCATGTTTGATCAATCATAGACAAAAAGAAGGCGACCAACCAATCTTTGAGAAACCCATTTGGGAGAACATCCCAATCAATAGCACTCAATTTGTAATTAAGGTCAATTGGGGTCCCAACTGGCTTGCACCCCAACTTTTGAACTTCTTGGAGAAAGTTAAGAATATATTTTCTTTGTGAAATGGAAATCCCCTCTGATTTTGCAATGTCAATTCTAAGAAAATATTTGAGATGACCAAGGTTCTTGGTTTCAAATTTTAGAGGCAAGAAAGGATTTCAATTGAGTGATTTTAGAGATATCGTCCCTAGTTACAACAATGCCATCAACACATACTACCAACATAGTCATCCAACCATCACCTCTTCTTACAAACAAAGTGTGATCAACTTGGGATTGAGAGAATCCAATCTTCAAGATTGCTTTTCTGAACCTATCAAACCGGGCTCTAGGAGATTGTTTGAGCCCATATAGAAATTTCTTCAGACGATAAACTTTCCCTTCACCGTTAAGGAAGGTTACTCCTGGAGGTAGATCCTTCTTGAAGGTACCCATTAAGGAATGCATTCTTCATGTCTATTTGATATAAAAGCCAAGAATAGTGGGCGGCAAGAGATATGGTCACATGGATAGAATTCATTTTAGCCAGAGGAGCAAAAGTTTCCTAATAATCAATGCGGTAGTTTTGAATATACCCTTTGGCCACCAATTGTGCCTTATACCTCTCAATAGAACCATCAACCTTATGTTTAACAGAGTACATCCACTTGCATCAAACAGGAGTCTAGTCCTTGAAAAAAACAATTTCCCAAGTTTGGTTTTTTATAAGGGCCTCCATTTCCTGATTTATAGCTTCCTTCCAATGAGGTGACTGCACTACTTTTGTAACACCATGGGGGAATAGAAACAAAAAAAGATAAAAGAAATGTAAGTACAATAAGAGGGTGAGAGAGTATCATAAGAAACATAGTTAGTGATAGGATAGTTTATGCATTTTCTCTTTCCCTTATAGATGGCAATAGGAAGGTCAAGGTCAGAATTCAAGACATCAAGTTCAGTAACTTAAGCATTAAGAAGCTCAAGAGGTGCAAGACCAAGGTTACCTAAGTTAGGGAGATCAAATTATGATGGACATTCAACATCAGGAGCCACCCTCTTACTTCGCTTGATAAAAAAACTACTACCAAGACCAAGGTTGATACATAAGAAGAGGAGGTGAAGGAATACTAGCAGGACATAATTGAAACATGAATTGGAAGACAGAAGGGATTCACTGGAAACTCTTCCCATGAAGAGAATGACGAAATGATAGGAAAAAGGATGAGGACTTAATGAAGGTGATATCCTTGGAGACCAAGGTTCAAAGTATCATTGGGTATTTGATATCAAGTGTATCCTATCGTATCGTATCACTGGGTATCCGATATACATGTTTACAGGAGTTTTCAAGAACCCAATTTTTTATTAATTGAATAATATAAAACATGTATAATGTAGAGAACACTGATGTGGGCCCCACAACTATGGTCCCACTGTGTCTGTAGGGTAGAATGTGTTCTAGTCATCTTAGGGTTAGCTGGTGGTCAGTTGGTTATTTCAGTTGTTATTTATTTCAGTTTTATTTTGTTCTATTTCTTATGTAAATACTAAGGGCAGATTTGTCCTTTCCATGTAATGAGCACAACCTATAAATACTAAATAGAAGTGGCAGCGGCAGAACATTTTAGATTCTGCCCCTCCTTTCAACTCTTTGTGTTCTACAGTTCTCTCCTTTCTTTCTCTTCTCTTCTCTTCTCTACAATTTCCTTCTATTTTCGAACCTGAAATCTATTAGGGTTCAAGGCTGATAGCAGTCTTGAACTTCTACTTGGTATCAGAGCAAGGTTAGGTTTCTCATGTAAGTCTAGTCCAGCCGACCACATGAGAACCATCTAGGGTTGGAAGCTGAGAAAGTAGAGTTCGTTGACTGATTCTTGGAGATCACCAGAGGGTTTAGCAGCTGTTGAAGACTTGCCACGGTTGCAAAGTGTCGGTGATCAGGAAGAATCAGAGAAGGCTAGGGTTCAGGTAACGTTGGAAGGCAGCGAACAACATTCTCTTGTAAGTTGTTTTATTTTCTAAGAGAAGTACTATCAGAGAAGATAGGTTGGACCTATCTAGAAAGGGCGGCCGAACCATCTAGGGTTTTCTTCTTTCTATTCTGTAGGGCTTGATATTGATCTTGCAGCAAAGCCTTGTGATCTACTTGTGAAGCTCTTCCTTTTTTCTCAGCATTGATCAGTTTAAGGTTTCATATTAACCCTACTACAAGTCTTATCTGTACGGTATTGCTTGGAATGTGCGGCTGAGAATTTTTTTTAAGGACTGATCAAAACCCTAATTCTGGTTCAGCATATCAGATCTTTTAAGGGGTGAAAACTGTACATACTGTGTTGTTGTGTTTGCTAATTGGTTTCAGATCAGACTTATACTGGTTTCATGCACATATACCGTGAATACAGATTAGTTCTATACTGATTTTTTGATTGTGATTGATAGTCCAAGTGCTGTTCTTCGACTGTAGTAACCCTAATTTTTGAGACTATTGGTTCTTGAACGAAATGGAGTTTAAAAATCAGGCAAAAGGCAGTTTTGGGAACAACAGTTCTGGTAGTGTTTCTGAGATAGGTTTTCAGATTACAACCGTAAGATTTGATGGATCAAACTATTTGGAATGGGCCCAATCAGCCATGATGGCTATTGGGGGAAGGGGTAAATTAGGGTATCTCTTGGGAGATGTGCATGAACCTTCCAAGGGAGATCCCATGTATACCAAGTGGGTCCAAGAAAACTACTTGGTTATGACATGGCTGTGCAATTCTATGCAGCTTCATATCAGCCGAAATTACCTGTGGGCAAAGACAACCAAGGAGATATGGGATGTTATGAAAGAAACTTATTCCCAACCCCTTAATGTTGCCAGAGCTTATGAATTGAAATGTGAAGCAAACACTCTTAAACAAGGAGAGAAACCGGTTTCGGTCTACTTCTCTACCTTGAAGTCCCTGTGGCATGAGATTGATCACTTAGAGACTCTTGAGTGGGAGAGTCCCAAAGATGCACAGACCCATAGAAAGCAAGTCGAGACAAACAGGGTGTTTGATTTTCTGGCAGGTCTGAATTCAGAGTATGATATTGTGCGGCAATAGATATTGACCAGAGATAGTGTGACTCTCTCCCAGGCATACTCCTTAGTGCATAGTGAAGAGACCAGGAGGAAAGTCATGATGTAACCTCAGCCTCTTACTCCAGCCCTTGTAGTTGTTAAACCCGAATCAGGAGGTGATTCAGAAAGGGACAAGAAGAAGGAAGATAAAAGAGATGTGGTATGTGAGCATTGCAAGAAACCCAAACACACAAAAGAAACATGTTGGAAACTGCATCCTCATTTGGTCCTGACAAAGTTGAGAAGCAAGAAGGGTAATGCTCATGTGGTCGTGAACACTGATTCAACATCCTCATCTGGCACAAGAGGCACACCTTTAGAGACCTTAGCTGTAGTTCGGGCTGCTTTAATACAGTTGGAAAAGAAAGTTGGGAACTCAGCTCAGCCACGGCAGTCACCACCAGCCCCTGCCACATCTGCTTTTGCACATTCAGGTACTCGAGCCTCAGCCTACCATGCCTCAGCTCCAGGTACTACTGAACCCTGTTGGGTAATAGATTCAGGTGCATCCGACCATATGACTAGCTTGCCCTCATTGTTTATCACTTATCATTTGTCTTCTGGTAGGGATAAAGTATCTATTGTTGATGGTTCTCTTGTCCCCATTTCTAGCAAGGGTGACATCAAGCTATCGGATACTATCTCCTTGTCTTCTGTCTTGCATGTTCCTAAGCTTGATACTAACCTTATTTCACTTAGTAGTATTACCAAACATATGAACTGCTCAGTAACTTTCTTCCCTGACCGATGTGTTTTTCAGGACTTGGAGACGAAGAAGGTGATTGGGACTGGCCGTGAGACGAATGGGATCTACCTGCTCGGGGAGAGTTCTTGTCGGGAAGAGTCAGTGGATAAGAAGTCACTTGTTTCTCAGATTGGATAAGAAGTCAGTGCATACTGATTCTTTCTCTTGTCTTCTTCCTCATCTTCTTCTTCCTTCTTCACTGGTTCGGATTACTGTAGCTGTTCCAAAACATGGTATCAGAGCGAGGTTTCTGACCTGCTTCCGCTTGTAAAGCATCTCGGCTGTGTTCGTGACACCCTCTTCTTCGTTTCTGGTTAGTTAATGGAGAGAGCTGGTTCGCCCTAGGTCTGAGACATCACAGCTCGTTGCTCTCTGCTACGCACAGTTTTCTTCATCAAGGAAGGTGATTTCAGCAGTGAATGGTTGGCTGATACTCTCAAAGGAAGGTTGGTTATTTAGTCCTTTTGTGTTGCTGGTATTTCTGGGTAGGAACCCTTCAAAAATCAGTTAGTACTGATTAGAACCTAGAGAACTAGGTTCATTGTTGCCCTAAGAAGGGCTGTGTCTGCAGTAGCCAAATGGTGTAGGGCTGCTGTGAGTTGTTGAGTGGTGTTAGGGCTGTTGTAGGTGGCCGAGTGGTGTAAGGTGGAATGCAGTGACTTTGCCAAGCTCCTTGTGGTCGTGTAATGCCCTCTTAAGTGTGTTAAACAAGTCTGAACTGGGTGTAGCAGTTTGACTGTGTTGTGGTGCTTGTGATGCACATTTTTTTATTGAGTGGTTGTAAGAGGGCCTACTGTTGTGTTGTGGTGCTTGTGATGCTTATGCGGGTCGTAGGTGTGTGAAGTCAGCAGTAGTGTGAAGAAGAACAAGTATGAGCTCCCACTGTTGTGTGTAGGGGCTGCAATAGGTGCTGAAGTATCAAACTGTGAACAACATCAATCATCTTGTAGCTGAGAAGTAAGGTTAGAGGCAACTGTGAAAGAGTACAATGGCAACAATAGGAGATGGCTACAATGATCAGAAACCTAGTGTGGTAATTTCCTCCGACTACCTAGGGGTACAAATGACCTCAATTGGCTCTTGGGGTGGGATCGATTTGATTCAGTTTTGCACCTAGAACAGTCTTCTCTTCTCTTGCATGAACTAGTTGTATGACATGGTATCAGAGCATGCTGGTCTTTGGACTCATTGGTTGAAGCTAGGGTTGTTTTGATCAACCCTAAACCTGGGTTAGCCTGTTCTGCGATTTCAGCAAGAGAAGGCACATCAGAACTCTCTGGAAAAGCTGCTGCTTGAAGGGAAACTTTACTGGTTGTGTCGCCCTGACTAAGTATACCCACTTAGAAAGTTTCTGTTCTGGCGTTTCCTTTGGAGGATTTCGATTCCTCTATAGGAAGAAATATTTCTGTGGACTGTACTACTGAAGTTGGGTGATTTTACATATCCTTTAAATTGGTTTTCTGCTGTTTCTTTGTATTGGTTGCTGTTGCCTTGCTGCTGAAAGTTTTTTCTTTTTGAGCAGATCACTTGTTTGGATGCTGGGATATTGATTTCAGCATTTGCATTGTTTCTGGAATCAAGTGTAGTGCTTTACAAACTTGGGAATTAAATATCAGTGCTGTTATTTGTCTCTTTGGACCCTCCTTTTTTTTTCTTGGACTGAAATGGCTGAGAAGGTGGAAGTTATTTCAGTGAAGTTTGATGGAACCAACTACAGTATGTAGAAGTTCCATTTCAACTTCTTTGCTGAAGGAAAGGATCTTGAAGGCTATTTGAATGGGACTGTTAGTAAACCTGATGAAACAGACACTAAGGCATTTACACAATGGAAACTTGATAGTGGGAAATTAGTCTCTTGGATTCTGAGCTCCATTGCACCTCACATTTCGATTCCCATGAGAAGACTACGAACAACCTATGAGATGTATTTGTACTTGAAGAAGGTTCATCATCAGTCCAAAATGTCAAGACAATATCAGATTGTGTCTGAGATCTTTGCCTACTATCAGGGGGATTGAATGATAAAAAAGTACTATGCATGCTTCATTGATTTATGGGAAGAATATGAACTGGTTAACACTGATCCCTTTGATCCCCAGAATGTGTTAAGTACCTACAGAAGCATTTTGAGAACAAAAAGGTGAACCGATTCCTTATGAGACAGAGACCTGATTATGAAATAATCATCTTGAGTAGAGGTACCCTTCCGGATTTAGACCCTGTGATGGGAGAGTTATTGAGGGAAGAAACTAGACTAATGACGACTGCAAACATAGAGGGAAGGCATCATGATTCAGCTGAAACTGCTTTCATTGCACACAGAAGTAAGAAATCTGGTGGAAAGGATCTTTCTAAGACCTAGTTATGAAAGTAAGGGGTTTGGACATATAGCCTCACATTACAAGAAGAAGAATGTATGCACTTACTGTAAGCAGCATGGTCATATCATTCAAGACCGCCCAGTTCGTCCCTCTAAGGCTACTGTGAAGAAGAATCAACCACGAGCTTGTTAGGTGTCTGAAGGTTAGATGACTAAAGCCTCTACTTTCAAAGTTGAATCTTTTGCTTCCATGAATAAGAAGTACGACAACTAGTATCCTTTGCTATCTCATTTACCTTTTCTGCTATTGGCCTGTCTGGTGAGTTTTCTGGTTAATGCTCCTCCCTCTCATGTTTGGTTAATTGACTCTGGTGCTACGGATCATATGACTGGAGCCTACCTTGAACCATTAAACAATTCTTTTGCAACCCACCATAAACATATTGTTACTGCCAATGGTGAGAAACTGGATATCATTGAGAATAATGATTTGTGTCTCAAACTCTCAACCTCAAACCCACTTTCCCTGACCAAGACCTTTATTCCTAAACTTACTGTTAACCTTATTTCAGTTGGTCAATTAGTTGATGAAGGTAACATTCTAACATTTTCTTCTGATGGCTGTTTGATTTAGGACCAGTGCACCAGGAAGGTGAAGGGGGTGTAGGTTGGGCCACTTGTTTGCATTGGAGTTTGAGAAATCTCAATCAGCATCATCCTTTGCTTACTTGAGCTCTTCTTCATTGAGTCCTGATTTGGATCAAAGAAATAATGTCTGGGATTTATGGCATAAATGTTTGGGTCACCCAAACTCTGAAAAACTTAAACTTTTGTTTGATTCTTGCTTCATTAGAACAAAAATCCCCTCTATGAAAACTTTTGATACATTTTGTGTTACTTGTTTGAGTTGGTCATATTTTGCCATTTCCTCATAGATCTGAACATGCTATTTAACCTTTTGAAATTATACATAGTGATTTATGGGCTTCATCTATTGTTTCACATTTGGGATACAAATATTTTGTATTGTTCATTGATGATTGTACCGAGTACACTTGGATATAATTTCTCAAACACAAGTCAGAAGTCTTTCCTACCTTTCAGTTGTTTCATGCTATGGTTCAAATTCAGTTTCGGTCAAGTGTAAAGATCTTACATTCTAACTCAGGGGGAGAATACAGTGATGGAGAATTTCTGGTTTATTTGAAACATCACGGCATACAAGTTCAATGGAGCAGTGCTGACACTCCTCAGCAAAATGGTGTGGCATAACAGAAAAATGGCCATGTTCTTAGTGTTGTGAGGACTCTTCTGCAAGAGTCACATGCACCTCCATCCATGGTTTCAAATGTCACGACATTTCGCTAATGTCGCCCGACATATGTCGATGTCGAGGCTCACTGACATGGAAATGGATGGTAATATAAAAATTATATTATTTCGGTCAACATTTCCTGTATTTTGGAAATGTCAACCAAATCGGTCAAAATAACCAAAAAAAAAGACAGTTTTTCCTATTGTGTCAACAGGATGTCGACTAATGTACATTAATAATATAATATATTAGTATATTATCTTAATATAATACAGTATATTAATATACATTATTCCATTAATAACTTCTATTTAATATTTCAAATAAAATATTTATAAAAAAGAATTAACAAAAGAATAAATTAATTACTTAATAATATAAAACATAAAATATTTTTCAAGTAATAAAATATTAACTAGTTAGTATTTTTAAAATCTTTATTAAAATCAGAAAATGTTTATTAAATTTTATAATAAATCATATTCTATATTTAATATAACAAATCAGAATAAATTTATTAAATTTTATACTAAATCATAATTTATTATACATTTAGTATTAAAAATCATAATAAATTCATTAAGTTTTATAAGAAATCAGAATTTATCATAATCTTAATACTACAAAAAGGAGAATCAGTTTATTAAATTTATAATAAAACATAATGTATTATAACTTTAATATTTAAAAAATCAGAATAAATGTATTTGTATTTACTTGTGTGAAATAAATATATTAGAATTTATAATAAATCAAAATTAAAAATAAGAAAAGAAAATATCGGAGAACTTTGTAAAAATATCAAAATGCATAATAAATCAGTAAATCGCCATTTACTAATTTGTTATTGATCTTAGTTTCATAGCTTTATATAATGGTTGGGAATAAGATAATAGCTAGAAATATGTATTAATGCTTCTTTTATCATTTTACAAAATATCATTGCATATTTCCACAATGTCTCTAATTTTTACAATATTTCCCCTCGACATTTCCGACATATGTCCTATATTTTGGTAAGCGACATTTCCATCGACATCGACATTTTAAACCTTGCCTCCATCTGTTCTTGCTAACATGTCCCCTCATTAGAAAATGTTTGGTTGCCCTCCAGATCTTTCCTGTCTTCATGTTTTTCGATGCATGTGTTGTACATCTACCCTCTCGTGAACGTTCTAAGCTTTCAGTCCAATCTGTTATTTGTGCCTTTGTGGGTTATAGTCCTAATTACAAGAGATTTCTTTGTTGTGATCCCTTTGAATGCCATATTTAAATTTCTAGGAATGTGGTATTTCTTGAACACATCTCTTTCTTTTCAAGAGTAGCCAAGTTATCTGCACCTCCTGTTTTTGTTCTGTATGACTTTGATTCATAGATGCTCCGTCTTCAATTGCTACGAAGGATCTTCTCATCTTCTCTCGCAAGTGAGTTTGTGGTCCAGTGCCTGCGCCTACGACCCCCTTCCTCCTGATCTTAGCTCCATTATCTGTCCTAAACAACTTTGTAAGTGACACTCCTGTTTCAGATCCCTCTATTGTTCCATTGTGTCGTTCTTCTCACATCTCTAGACTGCCTGATTACTATGGTTTTCCTGCCAACCATAGTAATGATACGAGATCTGGAAGATGAGGACTTAACTTTTTAGAAGGTGAGAACTTAGTTTTTTGTAGCGTTTCCCACAGACGGTGCCAATTGATGTAGCGCGATCTGACTACTCCCTGCTAGAGGATGATCTGGCTTCCAGCCGAGCAACGAGCTAGGTGAATCTGCAAGACAGCGGATCAGAGAACCCGGGGTGGCTAACCCGGCGAGGTCGCTCCGATCCTTAAGTTAGTATATTGTGGTGCGAGCTGAAAGCTTTGAGAGCTAGAGTAGAAAAATCACGCGTACCTTGTGTCAGTGAGGTTGGTGCCTTTATATAGTTGAGCTCTCGCGGGTTTTGTGGATCGGTTCCAGGATCTTCGTCCTGAGGGGATCCGTTTCCGCTTTAATTGGGGAGTAACGTATCAATTAATAAAGATTATCAATTCCGCCCAATCCGGGTGGGGAGAAGATTACGCCTGCCATTACGCGGCGTGATCCCGTGAGGTTCGGGATCTACTGGAGAAACTTCCGGAGTTGGTACGTGGCGGTTTGGGCCGGTAGCCCCGAGGTGATACTTCGGTTCCTTTAGTTCTGAGCTGGATTGAATGTCGAGGTGTCTCGATGCCGAGGTGACCGAACACCCGAGCTCAAACGTTGCGAACTAGTCTTGCTAGGCTAAGCTGTTATCCCTTGGTCAAGTCGTGTCCACGTGTTCCCTTCTCGCTAGGTTGCGTCAAATCACCCTTCATCAATTGCCCCCCACTCCTCGTGCCAGGGGTCCCAACCCGGTGCGAGGAGTTCATGGATGATCTAGGTGGATTCAGCGCGGGGTAAGACAATTTGAAGAGCGAACCATTGGTCGGGCCTGTTCAACCGTCTGGCTCAACCACGAGATGACCCAAATCGCGTCCCGGGTATGCGCGGACGTCACGCTGTTTATAAACTCTACGGACGTCAAAAAGTGCGCTCAACTGATTTCGTCCTCGGGTGTCATGCAACTGGTTTTCATGAGCTGTTGGATCGAGCAGGTCTCAGCCGTTGATCGCCACGCAGTGACTCTTCTTTGCCAAAAATCTTGTGGCTGAGCTCTCTCGAGGTCGCGTCGGAGTCCTTCAGCTCGCCACTTCTTCCCCTATGTTTCAAGGTCGTTTTCATCATCTTTTTTTGGTGAGTTCATCTTTTCTTCCTTAGTTTGTTCTCCTTTCCTGTTCCTATTTCAATATGTCTAGTGCTAGCATAGATAGGCTTCTTAGTGACTCTAGTGGGCTTGAGGGTGCCGAGGTGCAGTCCTCGGCTCCTGCTGGCGAGGTCAGCTCCTCGCTAGGTGGTACTCCCCCTCGCCCCTTAAGAGAAACCTCCTTACCCGAAGTCGGGCCATCTCGGCCTGAGGAACCTGTAGCTCGACACCCCGGGGTCTTTAATAGCCACCCGCTAGTGAGTCGGGAAGGGCCACCCCTCAGGGTTCCGGACAAAAAAGTTTCTCCTCTTCCAGGCCGGTATTTTGTTCGGGCTGCCGAACATGATTTTGAACCAAGGGCAAGGAGAGATGTAGTAACTTTGACGGATGTCCCCGCGCAGGCAAGCGGAGTTCTTTTTGATTGGGAAGATCGAACTAAAAACGTCTAAGGACAGAGATCGGTTGTACTCGTGGAATAGGGAGATTGTACCTACTATAGTTCGGATGGAGTTTGGGTGTAATTGGTCGATGGTGATGTCAAAGAACTTAATTATTTCTATAATGAATGGGTGGAGCGGGAAGTGCAGCCCAGCTACGAGCTGCTCTTTGAAAACCGCGAGCTCATGGTGACCATGAACCCAAGGGTACCGACCCAATGGAATACTAAAAACTAGGTTATCGGGAAGACGATAACAAGCTACCAAGGACAGTAGCCTATCTGAGGTCATGGTGGAAGGACCGAAGTCATTTGGATCCCGACCCTGAGAAGAAGACGGGACCCCCTCTCTGGAGGTCGGTCCCTCCTCCCGAGCTACAGGTTCCTCAGGCTGAGATGGCCCGACTTTGAGTAAGGAGGTTTCTCCTAAGGGGCGAGGGGGAGAACCACCAAGCGAGGAGCTGACCTCGCCAGCAGGAGCCGAGGACTGCACCTCGGCACCCTCAAGCCCACTAGAGTCACTAAGACGCCTATCTATGCTAGCACTAGACATTGAAACAGGAACAAGAAAGGAGAACAAACTAAGGAAGAAAAGACGAACTCACCAAAAAAAGATGATGAAAACGACCTCGGAACACAGGGGAAGAAGTGGCAAGCTGAAGGACTCCGACGCGATCTCGGGAGAGCTCAATCACAAGATTTTTGGCGAAGAAGAGGGGCCCCTCGGCCCCCTATTTATAGCTCACCGCGTGGCGATCAACGGTTGAGACCTGCTCGATCCAACGACTCTCATGAGAACCGGTTGCACGACACCCGAGGATGAAATCGGTTGAGCGCACTTTTTGACGTCCGTGTGTACCCGGGACGCGATCTGGGTCATCTCATGGTTGAGCCAGACGATTGAACAGGCCCGACCAGTGGTTCGCTCTTCAGATTGTCAGACCCCGCGCCAAATCCACCTAGATCGTCTATGAACTCCTCGCACCGGGTTGGGACCCCTGGCACGAGGAGTGGGGGGCAATTGATGAAGGGTGATTTGGCATGACCTAGCGAGAAGGGGACACGTGGACACGACCTGACCAAGGGATGACAGCTCAGCCTAGCAAGACTAGTTCGCAACGTTTGAGCTCGGGTGTTCGGTCACCTCGGCATTCAATCCAGCTTGGAACTAAAAGAACTGAAGTATCAACTCGGGTCTACCGACCCAAACCGCCACGTACCAACTCCGGAAGTTTCTCCAGTAGATCCCGAACCTCACGGGATCATGCCGCGTAATGGTAGGCCTAATCTTCTCCTCGCCCGGATCGGGCGGAATTGATAATCTTTATTAATTGATACGTTACTCCCCAATTAAAGCGGAAACAGATCCCCTCAGGACGAAGATCCCGGAACCGATCCACAAAACCTGCGAGAGCTCAACTATATAAGGGCACCAACCCCAATGACACAAGGTACACGTGATTTTTCTACTCTCTAGCTCTCTAGCTCTCAAAGCTTTCAGCTCGCACCACAGTATACTAACTTAAGCATCGGAGCGACCTCGCCGGGTTAGCCACCCCGGGTTCTCTGATCTGCTGTCTTGCAGATTCACCTAGCTCGCTGCTCGGTTGGAAGCCAGATCATCCTCTAGCAGGGAGTAGTTAGATCGCACTACATCACATAGTTCCTTTTCTATTGTTTTGTCTTCTATAGATATTTCCCGTTCTTATTAGCAGCCCTCACTGGAGAGATGCCATGGCTGTAGAAATTTAAGCTTTGCATGAGAATGACACCTAGGACCTTGTCCCAACTCCTTTGAATTCGGATATGACCTGATTCGATTCGATAAATATCCGAATTCGACTGATTATTTAATTCTTATACATAATATGTAAAATATTTTATATAATTTGTATATAACAATTAAGTTATATAAATAATTTATATATTTATATATTTTATATCAATAAAATATTTATTTTATACATTTATTGATTATCTAAAATAATTAATTAATCAAATTCGAATCGAATCGTATATTCGAATATTTAATTAGATTCAAATTCGGATATTAATTTTCAATATCCGTTGGATATCGGATTCAAATTTGGATATTGCCTGATCCAATTCGAATTTGATCCGTTTACACCCCTATTTCTAGACCAGTACAAAGCTCAGCTTGTGGCTCAGGGCTATATACAGGAGTATGGCATTGACTATGAGAGACATTTGCTCCCGTGGCCAAGATCACTGCAGTTTGTGTTCTTTTAGCCCTTTCTGCAGCACTCTTGGACAATCTCTCAATTGGATGTGAGAAATGCTTTTCTACATGGGCATCTCAAAGAAACAATATATATGAAACCCCCTCCAGGGTACTGTAGTGATGCTTCCCTCGTTTGCCAGTTGAAGAAATCTCTTTATGGGCTAAAGCAAGCTCCTCGAGCATGGTTTGATAAATTTTGGGATATTGTTGTGAAAGCTGGGTATAACTAGAGTGCTCCTGATTACTCTCTATTTGTTCGGAAAAGATCCCAGGGTATTACGATTTTTCTCTTGTATTTTGATGACGTGTTGACAGGAGATGATATAGAGGGAATTCAAGAGCTCAAGTCTCTCCTTCACAGTTCCTTTCATATGAAGTATCTGGGTCATCTTACCTATTTCTTAGGACTTGAAGTTCAAAGAAGTCACCAGGGATATTTCATTTGCCAGCACAACAATGCCTATGATCTTGTTAAGTTGGCCGGTCTTACTAACGACAAACAAGTTGATACTCCCTTGGACCTAAATGTTAAATTATCTAAGTATGAAGGTTCCTTACTTATTGATGCCTCCCTCTATCAAAAACTTGTGGGGTCTCTTATCTAATCTCGTCTTCCATGAAAGGACGAAGCATATTGAGGTGGATTGCCACTTTATCCAAGACTTGTTTCTTGTTGGCTTTATCTCTTTTTCTCATGTTGCCTCCGATGTGCAAGTTGTTGATATCTTCACAAAGGCAATGACGAGATCCAAACATTTATTCCTTGTGAGAAAATTGATGCTAATGCCTTTGCATCAGTTTGAGGGGGAGTGTGAAGAGTCCCTTTGATGTATTTATTTAGTCCTGTGAGGGATTTTATGTAAATATTTATTTTTCTCTTTAGTCCTCCTAGGAAAGTACAATACCTTGTCATTGATCTCCTACCGTTCGGTGATCCAGCCCAATCTACATCTGTGAAGCCTGATATAGTCAAGTGACCATAATCTTTGTAAACAATTCCCATACTAGGTGAACCCTTGAGATATCTTATAATTGTAAACACTGCTTCAAGGTGAGGAACATGGGGGGAACTCATGAATTACTTACTACCCCAACAGCAAAACAGATGTCTAGACGAGTAATAGTCAAATAATTTAGCTTCCCAACCAGTCCCCTATATTGTTCAAGATCTTCAACTAGCTCCCCCTGATCTTCAACTATATTGTCCATTGGTGTAGCCACCAGTTTACACCCCAACATACCTGTCTCCTCAAGTAAATCCAATGCATACTTGAGTTGTAACAATGAAATTTCTGTGGTAGATCTCATGACTTCTATTCCAAGAAAATAACGTAGTTTACCTAAGTCTTTGGTATGAAATTTCTCCTGTAAAAACAATTTCAGCTTACTAATACCTTGTGAATCGCTTCTTTAATCACAATATCATCTACATAAACAACAAGAGTAATAATAATACCAGCCAAGGTTCAAAATATTGATACGCCTGATACGCCGGTAGAGGCGTATCGGGCAGTATTGGTAGTTTTTTTAGCCTCTTGTTTTTTTCCAAATCCGTCCACTCCCTAAACTGGTCAAAACCCTGATACACCCTCTGTAGGGGCATATCGGGAAGCTCTTGATGCGATACGCATCGGCCGATACATATTGATAATTTGAACCTTGATACCAGCTTCAAAGGTCTTGCAAAACACAAAATAGTCAAACTGACACCTAAGGAGACCAAATTCAACAACTGCTTCATTGAATTTCCCAAACCAAGCACGAGGTGATTGTTTAAGGCCATATAAGGCTTTCTACAAAACTTCATGGGAAGAAATGAACATGGGCAACTAAATACCACCCTATCCCAATCCTTAACCAGCCAATGAGAATGAGCATATTGAATCTCACCTAAACCAAATGCCACATAAAAAGAGTGATATGACTATTCCAAATATCACACTGCCAACAATCTAAAAACCCCATTTTGCCCTTCAATCCATAAACCCTCAAGAACTGACCACCATAATAATAAAGCCACATTACAAGGTTTAAAAAATCTCGCCTATCATCTTTAACTCCTCTTAATGCTCCCATTTGCCATTGCCATTAAAATCCCACTTTCACCATACCTTGTTAAATAAAATGTTTCCCAATTACACCAACTCATCTCCCTACCTAAATTGCCTTGACCCTTCAGAGATACCTATCCCCTTGGTGTCTATCCACTCCCCCAACAACTTGTATTTTTCTACCAATGAGATTTCTAGAGTTCCCCTTAATACCTGACATAAGGTCATCTTCCGAAGATCTCCACAATCATGTAAAATACCATTATTAACCATATCTTCTTCCAATCTCTTGCCTTCAACAACTTTCAATCTCTTGTCTTCTTCCACTCCCCCAACAACTTCCTTGATCTCTCATGGTCTGCTATTTAACAATCTCCATGTTCAACTGCAGGTTCCTCACCTTCAATAATAATTCTGACCCTATTTTTCACCTGTAAACACCAAACCAATATCAAGAGGTACTGCATTCAAATCATACATTTCAATAAGGATTCTCACCTGTCTAATCAAAGTCCATAAAACACTTGTCAACAGAAACAAGGCAACCACAAGCATTTCCAACAAAGCAATGAACTCATCGTTGGAGGCTTCTACAACAAATCTGTCAACCGGACATCTTTCTAATAGAACCACTATAAAGTGGAGTTCAATCAAATAATCAGAGTATCAAATTTGAAAAATAAAATTACTTTTAGAACATCACCAGAGCACCATTAGAAGACTTTCACATTTAAAAAAAAAAAAAGAAATCAGAAAAGAATTCTGGAATGGAAGAAGAAGAAGAGAAGAGAGAAAGAGGAGAGTTTGCCGAAAAGATAGTGGAGGTGGAGCACCATTTAGCTTATATATTAGGGTGTTCAAATAAAAGGGGATATTACAAGAGTACCCCTGATTACAGCTTAACGGAGATAAACATATAAACAGGCCCACTAACAGCTCATATACAACCCAATAGCAGGTCTAATAGCATTCCTAACAACACTCCCCCCTCAAGTTGGGCTGTATATATATCTATCATTCCCAACTTGGTACAGACATCCATATGTCAGGTACCTGAAACGCCCTTAGTGAAGATGTCACCCAACTGATCCATAGAATTTACATAAGGGATACAACCTTCACCAGCTTCAAGTTGGTCGCAGATGAAATGCTTGTTGACCTCAATATGTTTTGTTCTTTCATGCATCACAGGATTGTGCGCTATATTGATTGATGCCTTGTTGTCACAATACAATGGCATTGGGCTGTGAACTTCAACTCCCAACACCTTTAACATATTCTTTAACCACAAAATTTCTTCAACTCCATGTGCCATGGCCCTATATTCTGCTTCCACACTTGACCTAGCAACCACTATTTGTTTCTTGATTCTCCAGGTTACTAAATTTCCTCTAAGGCTCTAACGAAGGTGCAATAACCTGTTAATCTCCTATCATTAAATGAGCCGATCCAATCTGCATTTGTGAAGACTTCTACTTTCAAGTGGCCATGCTTGGAAAAGAGGATACCTTTACTAGGAAACCTTTTTAAGTACTTCAAGACATGCTTTGCAGCGGCAAGATGAGTAGTCCTAAGGGCATGCATATACTAGCTCAACACCCCAACAACATAAGCAATGTCGGGTCTAGTCATGGACAAGTACGACAATCTACCAATAAGCCTCTGGGAACTTCCTTACATCAGAGAGAAGCTCACCGCCTTCTTCACCAAGTTTGTGATTACTATCAATTGGAGTATCTACAGGCTTGACTCCAAGCTTACCAATGTCTTGCAAAAGATCTAGGATGTACTTCCTCGGAGAAATAAAGATGCTTTTGTTTGATCTCGCAACTTCAATTCCAAGGAAGTACTTTAAAGGGCCTAGATCTTTGATATCAAACTAGGCCCCCAAGAATCTCTTTACCTTTTGTATTTCCCAATTCCCGATAATGATAATGCCATCCACATAAACTATAAGAATGGCCACCTGATTCCCTTACCTCTTAACAAAGGGAGTATGATCACTTTGACATTGTTTGAAACCAACTTGCTTGATTGCATTATTAAATCTATCAAACGAAGCCCTAGCAGACTGATTCACACCATACAAAGACTTCTTGAGGCAGCAAACCTTTCCTTTTGTTTCCTCTGAAGTAAAACTTGGAGGTTGCACCATATAAACTTCCTCCTTGAGATCATCATTCAAGAAATCATTTTTGACATCTAACTAGTGCAATCCCCAATCAAACATTGCAACAAGGGAGAGGAGGACACAAATGGAGTTCATTTTTGCAACTGGAGCAAACATTTCTATATGGTCAACTCCATATGTTTGAGTGAAACCCTTGGCCACCAACCTTGCCTTATATCTTTCCATTGAGCCATCAACACGAATCTTAACAGTAAACACCCACTTGCATTCCATAGATTTTTTACCCTTAGGAAGGTCCACTAAAGCCCACATACAATTCTTATGAAGAGCATTAAGTTTCTTAAGCATTACATTTTTCCACTCAGGAGAATTTAAGGCCTCTACAAAATTATTAACAAAAACACTAGAGGTGGTAGATAAAAAAGAACGATAAGGAGAGACAAATGGCTACAAGTGGTAAAATGACTAATGGGATACATAGTAGTGCAAGAATGGGTACCTTTTCAAACAGCTATAGGTAGATCATGATCACAAGAAGTAGCATTACCTGGTTCAAAAGGAAATGCACTACTCTTCAGGTTTGCCTCCTGGGAATCCGCTGGTACAAGGGAAGTAGTCTCAAGTTCCCCTTCATTTGGTGGTGTATGCTATTTTGGAGGATGGGAACAAGACCTAGAACAGGAGTAAACACGATGGACAAGAGCACGAACAAGAGAACGAGAATGATGTGATGTAACGGAAGGAACTAAAGACTCAGGTGTGGAAGTGGGAACCAGAAATCGATTCTCCAAAGTAATATTCTCCCACGGAGGAGAAGGGAAGAAAGGTTGATGCTCAATGTAAGTCACACCCCTGGAGACAAAAGTGCGATGAAAAGAGGGATCATAACACTTATATCCCTTTTGAGTGGTGGGATATCTCAGAAAAATACAAGGAATAAAACACGGACCAAGCTTAACACGATATGTAGACAAATCCTGCACAAAACATGACATCCAAAAGTACGGACAATGATAGAAAACAATGGGGACTTAGGAAACAACAGCTAGTGTGGGGCCTTGAACTTGAGAACAAGAGTAGGCATACGTTTTGATAAGAAATGCAACTGTCAACATAGCATCATCCAAGAACCTCTTCGATACATGCATATGCAACATCAAACTACGGGCCACTTCAAGGAGATGCTTGATTTTTCTCTCAGCAATGTCGTTTTGTTGCGGTGTCCTGGGGCAAGTGCTTAGATGAATGGTACCATGATGGGAAAAAATCTGATTTTGATAATCTTTGGAGTACTCTCGAGCATTGTCTGAATGAAATTTTTGCACTTCCACATGAAATTGTGCGAATACCATTTTTTGGAAAATCTTCCATGATTTTTTGAGCTTCATCTCATGAACGAAGTAAATAAATCCAAGTGTATCTCGACAAGTCATCAATGAAACTAATGAAGTATTTGTAACTTCCTTCAGCAATAATAGTAGTAGGGCCCCACACATCAAAGTGAACGATTTGAAAAGGAAATTCAGCATTTTATTTCTTGGAGGAAACTTTATTCTACAATGTTTGCTTAAAATACAAGTTGGACACTGAAGTGTAGACTTGGACATTGACTAAATAAAGTTGAAAACAAGGCTCTCAAAGACGGAAAAGACAAATGACCCAAACGGTAATGCCACAGTAAAATCTGGGCATTATTACAAGGACTCTTAGACTGACTCACAAAACTTGTTGTACTACTTGACTTCAGAGCTGCAACATCATCTAGTATGTAGAGACCATCGACCACACGTCCCTTACCAATCGCTCTCCTAGAAGTCAAATCCTGGAAACACAATAATCAGAAAAAAAATGTTACATTGCAATTCAAGGATCAAGTAATGCAACTAATAGACAAAAGATTGGTAGGAAATTTGGGAGCATGATATATTGAATGAAGAAGAACCCCATTCTATAAGGGCACTGCACCTTGGCCAACAATGGTGGTATGTCAACCATCAACTAGCCTAACTTTGTCTCTACCAAAAAGTAAACGATGTGTTGAAAACAAATGAGGCTTACTAGTCATATGGTTGGTTGCCCCAGAATCAATGATCCAAGGGTTGAAGGATGAAGTAGACACATGAAATGAAAAGGCCTAGTTACATGAAGTAGACACATGTGAGGTAGGAGTGATAGAAGTCTCCTCAAGTTGACGGAGAGTCCTACCATATTCTTCCAATTGATCATGTAAGGTATTCAATAATCCCTCCTTAGGTTTAGAACCTATGGAGACACCCTCTTGAGATGAACCACCAGAAACAACATTAGCTAAACTAGAACTCTTCCTAGAATATTGTGGTTGCTTATTTTGAAAGGACTGAAAATTCTTCGGCTTCCCAACATGTCTCTTTAGTGTGTCTAGGTCTGCCACAGCGAGGACATCTTAACTTATTTATCAACTTCCTCAGTCTTCTTCATCCCTGCACCACCCTTTTTATTTGCACGACCTCCCTTGGAAAAGAGCACAACTTGTTGCTCCCCTCTGGAGGATTCATGGCTATTCTCCTACTCTCCTCAGGCTGAACCAATGAGTACAATTTTTGATGTGATGGGAATTCCTTGCTCCCTAAAATCAGAACCCGAATGGGCTCATAACTAGGGTTAAGACCTACTAAGAATGTGAAAACTTGCTACTGATTTACAAGCCTTTTGTACTCTCTTGCATATGATTCATTCTTCCAATCAACACTTTGGTAATGATCAAGTTCCCTCCACATGGAGGTAAGAGATGAATAGTAACCTGACAGACTTTTCTCCCCCTGTTTACAATTGGAGGATTCAACCTGTAGCTGATAAATATGAGCATGGTGACTTTGGTCAGAAAAAGTAGCCTTAGCCTGGTCCCAAATCTCCTTCGCGGTTTTAGCCCACATAAAATTTTTCCTTAGATGGGTGAATAGAAGTTACAAGCCAAGAAATGATCGAATAATTTTCTTGAACCCACTTATCATGGGCTGCACCAGCCACTTTGGGTTGATGAATATCACCGGACAAATATCCAAGATTTCCTTTGGACCCAACATACAATTTAACATTTTTGGACCACTCCAAATAGTTCAGTCCATTAAGGACTGTAATAGCAACAGGGAAACCCCAGTTTTCAGCCCCTAGACTGACTATATTCTGACCTTCAGTGACTTCAGATATGGCTGAATCATCAGTTGACATTGTTCACACATGATAAATATAACAGCCCACAAGCAACTTGTACCAGGAAGAGAGAAACAACACTAACTGAAGAAATCAGGCCTATTTTCCAATTTACAGTCCACTGTAATCAGCAAGAATGCTCCAAACTCCTTTCACAAGAAGTAGAAAACACAATAGAACACTTTTGAACACCCCCAAGACAAAAACAAGAGGAAAAAACTTTCAGATGAACACCACAGGTCAAACACTGCTACAATCTTGAACTTCTAGGTAAAGCAAAGAACAACCAGCACAAAAAACACACTACAGCTGAATAAAAAACACAGACCTGATAATAAGAGATCCAAGACACTAGGCTTACCACTGGCCAACTAAACTCTTTTTTTTTGAAGATAAACAAAAAAAGAAAATATACTAAGAAAGCTAAGAAGAAAAGATACAATGAAGTGATAAGGAATCACCCAACAGAAGGGAAAAAATTCTCAACTTAACCACTTGGACCCTACAAAACAACCCTGAAATCACCACTGACATCTTGAAAACCCCCACCCCAGAACAAAAACAGAGGACCCAAAACATAAACACACAAACCCCTTCCACCTGACACACCATTACACACGACATAATTCAAACAAACCATCCAACCCTCCCAGCCCCTTATCTTAAAAACAGAAAAATTCCCCGCACCCAAAACCCACAAACTGTCAAGTGAAAAAACCAAACTTTACACCTTTTCTCAACAGATCTGTTGTCTAAAACATGAGTCTCTGTTCTTATCTGAAAGGCTTTCTTTATCTTCTTCCCCTTCTTTGGCCCTGCCCTTGGTACTCCCAACTTTAGTCTTGGAAAAATTTTTGAAACTTGCATTGTTTGATTGGTTTTCTGTCTTCTGAATCTTTTAACTGCATTAGGGATTTTCCCCCTCATCAAAGATGCTTCTTGATTATCATTGATCCTTTCTAATTCAAATACTGCATTCTTTTCGAACAACTGAGTTGCACCTGAATCTTCTCTTCTAGAGTTCCCTTCCCCTATGCCTTCGTCCTGCTTCGACCTCACATTTAGGGGTGCAAATGGATCGGATCATGATCTGATCCAAAGTCTGATCCCATTTTGTCGGATTTGGATATCCCCCATTTTGGATCTTCGGGTCAGATCGGATAATAGGATCAGATCAGAAATCGGATCGAATTCGGATCACCCCTATCCAATCCAAGAAGATTTGATATGATATATATATATATATATTTATAAATATATTATATTGCATTTTTGTAAATTTGTTATATTGTTTATTTTTTTATAAAAACATGTATATATATGATGAAAATGGTTAAAAAGATACCGGTATTTTTTGTTTTTCTTTATTTAAATGGTTATATTTTAATTTTCTTTTAATAATTTATTAATTTTTTAAAAGTTAAATTGGATCAGATCTGATATGGATATCCGACTTCCTCATCGGATTCGATTTCAAATCCCTATTTGTGAGATCTGATCGGATCTGCTCTTCATAGTATCGTATCGGATTTGGATATACCTTGATTCGAATCCGATCTGATCCGTTTGCATCCCTACTCACGTTCCCCTTGGCCACACAAAACCATCGCTAGCTACATTCATTGTTGAAATGGTTGTCTCCTCTTTCTTCTCCTTCAACTAATCTCTAGAAATTTCTTCAACCTCCCTGAAAGCTTCCCTTGCAAAATCCTCCCCCCCCCCCACAGGAATAAAGAAAAAACCCAAGATTTTACTAACCTCCACCTCTTTTTCCAACACCATTTCCAAGTCCACCACCTTCTCAACTTCGTGAGTCTCATCAATAATTCCTCTGAAGCCACATCTGCGTCACCCTCATCACCGACCCCCTCATCTTCTTGCAAAGGTTTGGTTCTATATTCTTGTTTCCTTCTATAATCTCCTAACAGGGAGTTTTCTTCCTTTTCACCCTTTTCTATATTCTTCTCATTTATTTCACTAGTGTTATTAATAACATCGTCCTTCCACTCTGGCCCGTTTTGAGTGTTGTCCCCCTCTCCCCCTCCTTCAGGTTTCTTCTTCCCCAAACTGTACTACCTACCTTCCCTTTTCTTTCCCCCACCTTCTTTATCGTCTTTTTAGACTTATCTTCTCTGGCCCCGCCATCTTCCTCTGGGTGTTCATAGGCTACCTCTAAGCAATTTCCGCTCTCTTGCAATTCCTCCTGAATGCAACCTGCCACACTCTCTACTTTGTTGATGTTTCTGCTTTCATCACTGATGCAATTGCTAGCCCTTCTGTCCCCTTCCTTTTCTTTTGATCTTTCTTTCTCTTTTGCATCACTGAACCTTGTAATACACCATACAAAACCATCCTTGTTCGGTTGAGAAAGCTCAACAACCTTGGTAACAACCCTCCCTTCTCTGATTCCCCCCTGAAACTCCTTTTTCTCCAGGTTCAGTCGAGTCTGATGGAGACAACGGACATGTAGCTACCGAATTGGATAAGGCCCGTGAACTAACTCCATTATGTTGTGGACCCATGGACTCTTGATTCAAAGCATCCGCCCCTGCTGATCGACCCACCTTCATCTGTTTTATCGCATATCCTATTTGGATCCAATGTGATGCCCGGATTTAAGATCTCAGTGACTGTTTGTTTCTCAAAATCATGAACCCCCTGATTTACTCCATTTAAAATTTCTTTCCTTTCTGATGATTTTTTTTTGATAGGTAATGGTAATTTTATTAATAAGAATAAAAAACACAGTATACACAATACAACTCCCCACAAAGAGGCACGAGGTGATTCCTTTGTGCTCCTTGTTTGGCTAGGAAATCTGCCATCCCATTTGCCGTCTTCTTTCTCATTGAAATGTGACTGAGATATTTGATTGCCCCCCTGTAAGGCCAGGCTGCCATCTCCGGCTCTTTTAGCCATCCAATAACCAATTTGGATTCACCTTCAATCATTAAATGCTCCACTGCCAACTCTTTTGCAATTTCTGCTCCTTGTAGTACAGCTTGGACTTCTGCATTAACTGAATCTCCCATCCCTATAGGACCAGAAAATAGAGCTACAATCTGACCTTCAGCATCCTTGAAGACTCCCCCTATTCCAGATGGTTCCGGATTACCCAAACTGCTGCCATCAAAATTTAATTTAATCACACCTACATCAGGAGGCTTCCATTCCACCAAAAGCTTGCTTCTGTCTTCAGAATTCTTGGCTACTTGCTCCCAATTCCTCCTTATATCATAGAAAGAGTAGGGTGAGAACAGGTCCAAGGATTTTACCCAACTTATGGCCCTACATAAAATACTTTCCAGCACACAAGTCTGATCCCTCTCCTTATCATTAAAAATTCTGGCATTTTGTTCCTCCCAAAATGTCCACGCCAAAGCAGCTCTACCACATCTCCACAAGACTCTTCCTCTTCTCTTTGGCTACTTGAAAGTTGTAGGATCAAAAAGTCTACAAATCTGCTTCTCCCATAAGCCTACAACAAAGGGGCAAGTGATTAGCATATGGTAACAACTTTCCTCATTTGCTTTGCATAGGGTACACCAGTTAGGAGAGATACAAAGACCAGTTCTTCTTTTTTTCAAAACATCCGAGGTGTTTATTTTTCCAAGAGAGACTTCCCAACAGAGGGCTCCCACTTTTGGAGGGACAGGTTTGACCAAACCTCCTTGTTATGAAAAGGCTGAAGCAAAGAAGAGGAGCACAAGGAGGCAAAGAAGGAAGCACAAGAAGAGGAGCTCAGGGACAAAGGCTTCCAAATGTGAGTATCTGGAGAAGAAGGGTCCAATCCAACAGGATCAAGAGTTTTAAGGAGCAAAGCAACCTAGTCAAGCTCAGAATCTCCTAAGTCTCTTCTAAAACCCAAATTCCAGTGGATGCCAGAGGAATTGGAGGACACAAACCTTTGAATTGGCTCATTTTTCAAACACGAAATGGAATACAATGAGGGAAAAAGGTCCTTGAGGGTGAAGTCACCAATCCAGACATCCTCCTAAAACAAAACCTTATTTCCAGTACAAGCATCATAACTGATCAGGTTCAAGAAAACATGAAGAATACTATGAATGGCCTTCCATGCAAAATTCAGCGTAACCGCTGCAATACACCAGTATCCCAACCATTGCCTGCATCACCATGCACACTCCTTACAACTTTGTGCCGAAGTCTTTCCCTTTCTAGAGGCTACCTTCATAGCCATTTGCCTAGCAAAGCTGTATTTTTCTTCCTTAGATTGCCTAAGCCCAATCCCCCTGGTTCCTTCCTCCTACACACTAATTCCCACTTAACCACACGATCCTTCCTCCCTTCCCCCGACTCCCACAAGAAATCCCTCATAATATTCTCTACCTTCAAAATTATCCTTTGTGGCATTCTAAAAACCGAGAGGAATTAAGTTGGCAGGTTCACTAGAGTAGCTTTTGTCAAAGTGATACGACCTTCAAGGGAGATGTTGTTTTTCTTCCAAACTGCCAACTTCTTTGTGCATTTTTCTACAATCGGATTTCAAAATCTTCCTTCCCTTGGCCTATCTCCTAAAGGCATGCCCAAGTAATTCAAAGGCCAGCTAGGGGTAGGGCAATATAAGGACACTGCTATCTCACTCGTCTCCTCTGGCTCCAAATTTACCCCCACTACACAACTCTTTTCGAAATTAATCTTCAAATTCGACACACATTCAAACAATTTTATTACTTGTTTCAAATTCCTAGCCTTTAATGACTAAACACATCAGCTATCAAAGTGAAAAGGAAGGGAGAAAGGGGGTCCCCTTGTCTCAACCCTCTAGAAGCTGGAAAGAAGTCCCTAACCACTCCATTAACTATAACTGAATAATAGCAAGCTTTTAAACAAGCCTCTATCCAGCCACACCACTTCTCTCCAAAACCATTGTTCCTAAGGGACTCCAACAAAAAAGACCAATCAACCATGTCATCTGCTTTCTCCAAATCCAGTTTACACATGAAACCTTTCTTCCCCCTTCTCTTGAAGTCCTCCATGCATTCATTTGCTATCAGAATTTGATCTATAACCCGTCTTTCTTGAATGGACCCTTGTGATTGGCTTATTAAATTAGGAAGGGCTAGTTTTAACCTTAATGACTGTGAATAAACCCTAGTTGTTTCTAGGTCAAAGTAGAGAAGAAAAAAGAAGAAAGAAAAGAGAAAGAAGAAGAAGGAGAGGAGAAAAGTATTCGGCCAGACTAGAAGAGAGGATGTACAAAAGTACCTCTCCTAGCCGACCCACTTGACTTTTATTCATGAAAACTTGAGTTACAAGAAAGACAATTTTGTCCCTCATAGAAGATGGGACACATAACTTAAACTCAGATACAATAGACATTTCACTTTCAATAAGATACACCAGAATGACCAAAATACTCCTGACTCGAGCATTCTAACACTCCCCCTCAAGCTGGAGAGTAAATATCATATAGTCCCAGCTTGTTACAAATGTAATCTATTCTTCCCCGAGACAATCCTTTTGTGAAGATATTTGCCCACTGATTTCCTGAGCTCACATGAGATGTAGTTATTACCCCACTTATCACTTTCTCTCTCACAAAGTGACAATCCACCTCAATATGTTTAGTTCTTTCATGGAAGACCGGATTGGATGAGATGTGAACAACAGCTTGGTTATCACAGTATAGTTTCATGGGTTTGTCAATTGAGAAACCCATCTCCTGTAGTAGGTTCTTCAGCCATACTAGTTCACATGTGGTATGGGCCATAGCCCTGTACTCTGCTTCCGCACTACTTCTTGCCACCACTGTTTGCTTCTTGCTCTTCCAAGTTACAAGATTGCCACCCAGGAAGGTACAATACCCTGTGGTTGACCTCCTGTCTGATATAGAGCCAGCCCAATCAGCATCTGTGTACCCTACTATCTTAAGAGGTCCTCCTTTTTGGTATAACAGACCACGACCTGGAGCACCCTTTAGGTACCTAACAATTCTCATAACAGCTTCCCAGTGAGGAACCCGGGGATGTTGCATAAACTGACTCACCACACTCACAGCAAATGATATATCTGGTCGGGTAATGGTCAGGTAGTTCAACTTTCCCATCAACCTTCTGTATCTTCCAGGATCATCAAACTCATCACCTGCATCCACACTTAACTTGGCATTGAGTTCCATGGGAGTCTCTGCTGGTTTAGCACCTAACAACCCTGTTTCTTCAAGTAGATCAAGAACATATTTCCTCTGGCATAGGTTGATCCCCTGTTTTGACCTCGCAACTTCTATTCCTAAGAAATACTTTAGCTTCCCCAGATCTTTCGTATTGAAGTGGTCCTGTAAGAATTTTTTCAGCCTGTCAATTCCATTGTTGTCACTTCCAGTTATGACAATATCATCCACATACACGACTAGCAAGATTTTTCCATCTTTCGAGTTATAGCTAAACACGGAATGATCAACCTGACACTGTTTCATCCCAAAGGCCTTCGCCACTTCACTGAACCTGCCGAACCATGCATATGGAGATTTTTTCAGTCCATAGATTACCTTTTTGAGCCTGCACACCTTACCAGCCTCCCCCTGAGCAACAAACCCTGGTGGTTGCTCCATATACACCTCCTCAACAAGATCACCATGTAGGAAGGCATTTTTGATGTCAAGTTGTAGGAGAGGCCAATCATACATAGTAGCCAATGAGATCAACACCCGAACTGAACCAATTTTAGCCACAGGAGAGAATGTCTCCATATAGTCCACACCATATAACTGAGAATAGCCCTTGGCCACTAACTGTGCCTTCAATCGTTCCACACTGCCATCAGGAAGATGCTTCACTGTATAGACCCATTTACACCCAACAGTGTGCTTACCAGGAGGAAGGATGGTGAGTTCCCACGTATAATTATGTTGTAGAGCAGAGAGTTCTTCTTCCATGGCTTGCCGCCACTCTGGAGAGGCAAGGGCTTCTTGCACAGTCTTGGGAATGGGAACTGAAGAGAGTAATGATATAAACTTGCAATGGGAAGCAGAAAGGTGAGCAGTGGAAACATAGTCTGAAATGGGATGAGAAGTACAAGTACATTTACCTTTCCGCAAAGCAATAGGGAGATGAAGATCTGAGGGAGAAGGAGCAGTAGCAGGATCTGTCGACGGGTGCTGAAGTGGAGGAGGATCCAAAGCACT
This sequence comes from Nelumbo nucifera, assembly GCF_055504915.1. Lineage (NCBI taxonomy): Eukaryota > Viridiplantae > Streptophyta > Magnoliopsida > Proteales > Nelumbonaceae > Nelumbo > Nelumbo nucifera. The sequence continues at coordinate 493,411 of NC_142652.1, read as the reverse complement.
TCTGCGAGTATACACTTGAGTAATTGGCGGCCTCTCTGTAGTAACCGGCATATGATGTGCATCTGCAGTAGGAGTGGAAGCTACGGGAAGGGGGTCCACAACCGGAACAGAAGAGGAACCACAGAGGGAGAAGAAGAGACCCCGACATTGGAGAAAAAAGGAACTGATTCAAAGAAGGTGACATCCGGGCACACAAACGATTTATGAAACTTAGGGTTATAACACTTGTAACCTTTCTGAGTCCTTGAGTAGCCAAGAAAAATACACTTCGTAGCCCGAGCATCTAGCTTGTCTACTCCAGGCCCCAAGTGCTGAACAAAACAAACACAACCAAAGACTCTTGGGGTGAGAGGAAAGGGAGACAAACTGGGGAACAATACGGAGAAAGGGGATTGACTTTCAAGGATTGACATGGGCATCCGATTTATCAAAAAACAGGATGTAAGAACAACATCACTCCAAAAGTGCTTTGGGACATGCATATTGATCATCAAGGACCGAGCAGTTTCAAGAAGATGTCTATTTTTCCGTTCAGCTACACCGTTTTGTTGTGGGGTGTAGGCACAAGAAGTTTGATGAATTATTCCATGATGTTCTAGGTATTGCTGAAATGATGAGGAGATGTATTCTTTGGCATTATCGAAGCGAAGTATTTTCATATTAACACCAAACTGAGTGCGTATTTCAGCATGAAATTTCTGAAAAATAGAGAACAATTCACTACGGTCTTTCATAAGATAGATCCATGTCATCCTTGAAAAGTCATCAACAAAGATTACAAAATACTTAAACCCATTGTATGACACCACTTTAACTGGACCCCATACATCAGAATGAACTAAAGCAAAAGGACTTGAGACACGACTATCAATTCTTGGACTAAATGAGACTCGATGATGTTTTCCCAACTGACATGACTCACAATCTAATGATGAAAGATGACTCAAGGAAGGAACTAGCAGCTTCAAAGCCTTGAGTGAGGGATGACCAAGTCTACAGTGCCATTGGAGAGGAGTAAGAGACGACTGAAAAGCCACTGGAGGGCCACCACCATCAAGGTAATACAAACCACCGGCTTCATGCCCTCCACCAATCTTCGTCCCTGTCTTGAGATCCTGAAACACACAAGAAGAAGGATAGAAGGTTACAGAACAATTAAGGGACTTGGTTAATCTACTAACAGACATAAGGTTAAAAGGGAACTTAGGAACATATAAAACAAATGCTAAAGACAATGAGGAGAGATCAACATCACCAACACCACAAATAGGAGATGTAGAACCATTAGCAAGTGTAACTGTCTGAGATGTGGAGGTGCGAGAAAGGGAAGAAAATACATCAGGAGTCCCAGACATATGGTCCGAGGCGCCAAAATCAATGATCTAGGGTGAGGCTTTGGAAGCTAAACAAGTCATACCTGAATGGGCAAGTGTAGTTGTGTTCTGCTGAGATGTTTGAAGGAACTGCTCATATATTGCCCGTGGTACACTCACCATTTCCTGCCCGGAAGCACAAGTGGGTGTGGAGGGGTTGGTGCAGTTTGCTAGCTTTCAGTAATTGTGCTACTACTTTTAGATGTAACATGGTTAGCCCAAGTGTTAGGTGGACCACGCAAATCATAGCAGAAATTAACTGTGTGCCCCTCTAAGCCACAATGTGTACATTTTCTCTGAGCATTACCCTTTCCTTTTCCACGGCCTCCCCCTGACTCACAGCCTCCAGTCCGGCCACTGGCCCGGTTAAACATGTGTCCACCACGGTTGCTTGGAGGGCCACTACTGCCACCACCACTTCTACTTCCACAACTACTCCCTTTAGTCACTACCAAACCAAATCTATCAGAGAAGGAAGAATGTTCCACTGGCTCAATGGATGCCCTCTTAAGACGAGCAAAAACTTCTTCAAGTGAGGGGAGAGCTGATCCCCCCAATATCTGTGTTCTGACAGGCTCATACTCAGCCTTCAAGTCCACAAGAAACCTAGTCACATCAAGTTGTTCACGTTGCTGCTGTTGGATCTGGACATCTGATGTGAGAGGGTGATACACATTTAGCTCATTGCGGATGTTTCTCAAACTTGCATAATACTCTTCTAAGCTTTGACTTTCTTGCTTCAAATTGAAGTACTCTTGGTAGAACTGATATACCCTAGTTGTGTTGTCTTGTCCAGAGTACAACTTTTTAGCATGATCCTAGATCTCTTTGGCTGTATCTAGGAACATGAAGTTCACACTAATCTTTGGTTCCATGCTGTTCCAAAGCCATGTCATTATCTGTGCATCATCTTGTTCCCAATCACTGAACCCAGGAGAATTAGAGGAAGGTTTCTCTTCCCTCACATGTTTTACTTTCCTCTTGGCCTTCAAGAACACCTCCACAGATTTTGCCCATGGTATATAGTTTTCACCATTCAACTTGATGGATGTCATTTGAACACTTAGATAATCTGAAGAGAGCATGATGCCTGTTTTGTTGTCATTCCCAACTACAGTTGAAGCCATCTCAATTATGTCTCCTTTGAATATACACCACAATCTCACACTTGTCACAAGACTTATCTCACTTACAATACCACCAACCCACTTTCTTCAACTGCACATTACACACTACACTCTAAAGCTGAAATCATTCAGTCAACACATCAAACACTTGGACTGCACACTGCAGGACCATTTACCACCAACACACCACTACTGAAATTACTCAGTCATTTCATCGAACACTTGTTCTGCAAACTGCAGAACTGATTACACACAAGGTCTAGGGGTTCACTTTTAAGCATTTAAAAAACATAGATATGCCAGCCACCACAACACATGTGAGCAAGAAAACACAAAAAAAACATGACAGATATGTGTATCAGTTTCACCCAGCACCACAACAACTAACTTTCGATGCACACAAAAAAAAATCAGCATTCACAGTCCATTTCTGAACACACGACAGCAGTGTCCATACCTGTATACGACTAGTCCTCTTCGTACACTGAATAGAGGGTCTAGTATACCACTTCAACGACCACCACAGAACCGGCCAGAGGCATTCTCACCTCCAGGCCCTCAAAACGACAACTCCTTTTCAGCCCTTTATCGAGTCTTCAATCAGATCAGCTGTAGGATGAAGAAACCTACTGTGAAGCTGGCGGCGAACCCAGGAAGAAGACAACAGCAAGAAAAAAACGAACACCAGACCTTAATGCTCTGATACCATGTGAATAAACCCTAGTTGTTTCTAGGTCAAAGTAGAGAAGAAGAAAGAAGAAAGAAAAGAGAAAGAAGAAGAAGAAGGAGAGGAGAAAAGTATTCGGCCAGACTAGAAGAGAGGATGTACAAAAGTACCTCTCCTAGCCGACCCACTTGACTTTTATTCATGAAAACTTGAGTTACAAGAAAGACAATTTTGTCCCTCATAGAAGATGGGACACATAACTTAAACTCAGATACAATAGACATTTCACTTTCAATAAGATACACCAAAATGACCAAAATACCCCTGACTCGAGCATTCTAACAATGACAACACTTTGGCCATAATCTTATAAATGCTAGTCACTAGGCTGATGAGCCTAAAGTCTTTCAGTTGGACTACATCTCCCGTTTTAGGTATCAAGGCCAGGAAAGTGGAGTTGATTCTTGGACTAATAAAATGATCATCTGCAAACTCCACAAAGACTGCCAACAGACCTAACTTGATAATATCCCAACAATCTTGAAAGAAAGCCATAGTGAAGCCATCAAGTCCAAGTGCTTTAGATTTATCCATTGAGAACACAACCCCCTTTATTTCTTCCAGGTCAAAATCCTTTTCTAGCATATTTACCAACTCAAGGTCCAATCTAGGCCACTCTAAACCATCCACTCTAAGCCTCACATCCCCCTATCTTTTGTAGACTGCCCTGAAATGATTCATGAAAACATTACCAATTTCATCTTGATTATCCACAACTTCACCATTGATCTCTAGCTTTTCCACAAAGTTCTTTCTCCTTCTTCCATTAGCAATTGCATGGAAAAATTTAGTATTGCCATCCCCTTCCTTAATCCATCGATGCCTTGATTTTTACAATTCTGCCTCCAACAAATCTCTTCCCTATGCACTATTTCTTCCAACTCCTTCAGGTCCATCTTAAGTTCCTTTCCTTTTTTGATAAAGAGCCATGTCCTTCTTTCTCATCCAGAAATTCAATTGAGGATATAACACAATTTCTTCTCCTCCACTCTCCTGAAATGCTCCTTGTTCCACTCTTTAGTTTTACCTTTTAGCCTTTGAATTTTCCTATGGAATTTGATACCCATCCCGAGAGTTCCCACCACTACCTCACTCCACCACTCTTTAACTTTATGAATAAAGTCTGGATGTGTTAGCCACATATTTTCAAATCTAAAAGGTTTAGCCCCACTCAAAAAGTTCCTAGTTCCAATGCCTATTGGCCAATGGTTTGAAGTGACTCTTGGCAGGGCCCTAGCTGACCACCCTACCCAATCCGAATTGAAGATGAACCTATCCAACTTAAAGCATCTCGGGAGGGGGAATTGTAGGTTGGACCAAGTGAAGACAAACTGCTAGAGGGGGATTTCTAACAATTCACACTCATTAATAAATTCATTGAACCTCCTCATGATGGTTGTGATCCCTTGATTGGGATTATTGATCTCATTTGTAAACCTGACCACATTAAAGTCCCCACCTAAGCACCACGGACCCTCCCATAGACCCCTTATATCAAAGAGCTCCTCCCACATTTCACCTCTCTCTCCATATCTATTCGGGCCATAGATGTTTGCCATCACCCAAGTAAACTCTTCTCCCACACTCTTAAATTTCAAAGAGACTGGAAACCGACCTATTAGCTCTTCCATTGGTTCCACTACATCTTTTCTCCACATTGTCACTATAACTCCTGCTGCCTCCCACAAAGGCATAAAAGACCATCCTAATCCTCTAGAGCACCAAACACTTCTCACCCATTTCCTATCCCAATCTGCCACTTTTGTTTCCTAAAGAAAGAACTATATCCGGGTTTTCCTTTCTAATCAAATCTTTTATTACCCTCCAATAGGTTATTCTTCTTTCCCTCCACACCTTTTTCCATTAGAAGCACATCTATCAATTTCTCACCACACAACCTTCTCCCTTCAAATCAATCGCTACCATGTGGCGTCCAACATGCCACGTCAACTTCATCTTCAACTCTCCCCCACCACAGGCTTCTGCAATCTTCTCCAACACTTGGCCCTTCCACAAGTTAAACGAGAGACCAAAAGTTTGAAGTTTGACACTCCCATCCTTCATCTCTTTTTCAATGCACGATGGGCTCCAGTTCTCAATTGTCACATATCCTTCCTTGGAAATCACCTTTAGAGTTTCATTCTTAAGTTGACCTATTGATGAGTGGTAATTTGGTCCTCTGAATTACATCACAACACGTGGCCTTCAAGCGACACCTCAACGTTGAGTAAGCGAACCAGCTTGGTAAGTCAGCCTAAGACACCTCGCTTGGGCCGACCTCAGCTGCCTTGGTCGGGCTGGGCTAACAGGGCTCGTATGGTGACCTACCTCGGAGACCGATCGAGCTGTAAGAACTCGTGGCGACCTACAAGGTGAGCCTGCTAACTTCTCATAGATTCATTACCAGCCCGAGATCTCCAGAGCGCTAATGATTCGACCGTTGGGCCAGCCTACCGCATTGTATGCATCAGAGTTAATCGGACGGACCATAACCCTCGCGCAGATTATGTAACCGATGTAATTACTCTCCCGAGTGAGCGGAAACAACTCCGTGAGAACATAAGACCCGTTGTGAGAAGACTCAGGTCACTCACATCTATATAAAGCCCTCATTCTTACCAGTGAAGGTATGCGCGATTAAGCTCTCAAATACTCTTACCTCCTAAAGAACTCCCGAAGAACTCTCTGACTTAAGCATCAGAGTGCTCACCCTGTGTAAAAACAACCCAGGCACTCTAATTCTATCTCTCTTGCAGAACAAAACAACTCGGCTATCTATAGCTCGTTGGGAGAGCAATTTTGCCACCATGATGGGGGGGGGGCAACAATAGCCACAATAGCACCAGACCCGGTAGCAGAACCGACACGTACAATAACCCCAGGTACAACAACAACAGAATGTTGGGCTGAGCCAGAATCCAGCCCTTGCTCGGGTCACCAGTCAGGTTCCCAACTAGGTCTCCAACCGGGTTCCTGACCAGAACAACAATTAGCCCCCGATAGAGAACGCAGTCCCTAACCAAAACCAGAATCAGCTTCCAGTGGAAAGCCGAGCTACTATTCCCATTGGTACTGAGGCCGCTAGCTCTTCCAAAGGCTCCAGGAGGAGGCGCCAAAGACGTGCTCACCACACCTCGAATAAAAGTCAGCTCGCTCCGGCCGTGAGCGTGATTGACAAGGAGGAGAGTAAAGCGACCAGCCAAGCAGGCATCTCGTCAGGATGCCTTATAACTCGTGAATCACCACTAGCCTCCGAAGTACTCACGACCACGAGACCAAAGAATTTCAAGGCACCCAGCTTTGAAACCTACAACGGTTTGACAGACCCTTTTGATCATGCCGACAACTTCCAAGCACTGATGCCGCTCCACAAAGCCAATGATGCAAGTATGTGCATCACCTTCCCTACAACTCTCTGAGATGCAACTCGGTTGTGGTACTTAGGGTTGGCCCTTGGCTCTAAAGCACTGATGCTGCTCCACGGAGCCAATGATGCAAGTATGTGCATCGCCTTCCCTACAACTCTCTGAGATGCAGCTCGGTTGTGGTACTTAGGGTTGGCCCTTGGATCCATAAAAATTGGAACCAGCTCGCCAACCTGTTTATGACCCATTTTGCAACCAGTAAAAGACACTCAAAATCTGTGACCTGCTTATTAAACGTCGTACAATGACCTAATGAGACACTCTGGGAATATATTAAAAGATTCAACATGGAACGCCTACAAATCCCGGACTTAGACCCAGCAGTACAACTCACCGCGGCCAAGAATGGCATACGCCACCTCGACCTACGCTGGGAAATGGAACTGAACCCTCTAGTTACTATGGAAAAGTTCTTCATGATAGTAGATAAATTTATAAAAGCAGAAGAAGCCATGGGATCGCAGTCAGAGTTGTTTGGAAAAAGAAAACGAGTAGAAGAAGAAGCAGGAAGTCAAAGCGGAGAAGCAAGTCACCAAAGAGAAGTCGGTCACCAAGAAGCCGGTTAAGTAGCTCGCCAAGAAGGAAGAGCAAGTCTCCTCATTGGAGTTCTGGTTCAGGTTGACGATCCGGAACTCCACCTTTGTATAATAAAACCTATACCGCCCTGAATGCTAATAAAATCGGCAGAGTATGTAAAGTGGTCGCCCAGGATGAAGGGCAACCCAACTAACAGGAACCCTAACAAATACTGCCACTTCCATCGTGACGTTGGTCACGACACAGAGAACTGTTGGAACCTTAAAAATGAAATTGAGGAATTAATTTGCCGCGGGTACCTTAAACAGTTCGTGAAGAGAGAAGAAGGCCGACCTGCCGAGCAACACAGGGAGGTACCTCAGACGAGCAGGGAACAAGAAAGAGACCCAGCTCCCAGAAATCAGCAGCAAGAGTGACCCGTCTAGGGGGGTCATCAACATGATCGCCGGAGGGTCAATGGTGGCCGGATGTACTACTTCAGTAGGAAAAGTTTCGGTTCGAGAACTTGAGCACGACAGTAACCACCCACCAAAACGACCTAGAAGAGGAGAAGTGATTTATTTCACCGAAGACGACATGCACGGAATATAGTACCCACGTGACAACGCCTTGGTAGTAAGGCTAACAATCAATGACTTCAAAGTGAAAAGAATCCTGGTCGACTCGGGGAGCTTAACTAACATTATTTTCCAGGAGGCGTTCGAGTGCATGGAGCTCGGCAAAAAAGATCTACAACCAACCAATGTACCCCTGGTCGACTTCAGCGAAGAAGGAGCCCAGCCCCTTGGCCAGTTGAGGTTACCAATTGTGGCGGGCTCACCTCCCAACAAAGTTCGGTTTGACCATGATTTCCTTGTGGTCGCCACGCCCTCCCCATACAACACCATCCTAGGCCGACCTATCCTGCATGCAGTAGTATCAACCTACCATCTGGCTATAAAGTTCCCTTATCTGCACCATCTTTCTTCAGCCCATGGAAGATACCGTCCTAGTGCCAATCTCAAAGACTGAGCCAGAGAAGATGGTGCAGATAGGGGCTCGCCTAACCGAACCGGTGCGCTCCAACTTGGTAAGCTTCTTACTTAATAACTTAGATGTTTTCGCTTGGTCAGCAGCAGAAGTTCCCGGCATAGACCCTATGATAATAACTCACAAGTTAAATGTTGACCCCTCAGTTAGACTAGTCCAGCAGAGGAAAAGGAACTTCGCCCTAAAAAGATGGAAAGTAGTGGATGATGAGGTAGGGAAGCTACTCACAGTGGACTTCGTGAGAGAAATCCAGTACCCGAGCTGGATTGCAAATGCAGTACTTGTAAAGAAGGCCAATAGCAAGTGGCACATGTGCGTTGACTATACCAACTTGAACCGAGCCTACCCAAAAGACAACTTCCCTCTCCCACGAATCGATCGCCTGGTAGATGTTGAAAGCTGAAATGTTGCAATCGAAGTAGTAGAAAAGAGAAGGAGACCAAGAGGTGCAGAGAATGTCGAACTGATTAATCCAGTCAACAGTACTATTATTTATATTAGATTATAGTACAATGTTACAGAAAATGTCTGGATTGCCCTTGATTAGTGATGGGACACCCAGACTACTTAAAACAGCAAATAAACTTAGGCCCATTAACACAGGCCCAGTACATAACGACTTAAACACAAATACAGACTAATAAGAACACTTATCAGCCGAACCATCAATACATAAAACCCCTCAACCTAACACTCCCCCTCAAGCTAAGCATGGATGTCAATCATGTTTAGCTTGCCAAGAAGGTCCATGAATTTTGCTGCAGCCAACCCTTTAGTCAGTACATCTGCAATTTGCATCTCAGATGGAGTATAAGGAATGCAGAGTTCTCCCGAGACTATTCTCTCCCTAACAAAATGTCGATCAATCTCAACATGTTTTGTCCTGTCATGTTACACAGGGTTATTTGCAATGTTGATGGCCGCCTTGTTGTCACAATACAGTCTGAGAGGACCCTCAGCTTTAATGCCAAGCTCATTTAGAATAACCTGAAGTTGCTGAACTCCTATGACTCAGGACTTGATCTAGCAACAACATTCTGCTTCTTACTGCGCCATGTAACCAGGATCCCTCCCACAAATGTACAATAACCTGAAGTTGATTTTTTGCCCCCAACAGAACCAGCCCAATCTGCATCAGTATAAGCTTCAATTTCAATTTTACTGTTTTTTTTTAATAGAATCCCCTTTCCTGGGCAAGTCTTCAAGTACTTGAGAATCCTTTCAACTGCTTTCATATGAGGGATCTTTGGAGAGTGCATGAATTGACTAACAACATGCACCGCATAAGCAATATCTGGTCGAGTGAGAGATAAATATATCAGCTTCCCTACCAATTTTTGGTATCTCTCTCTATCACAGTAGTCCTCCCCTACTGTTTCCTGTAGGCCATGATTTTGTTCTATTGGAGTATCTACTGGTCTACACCCTATCATGCCTGTTTCCTCTAGGAGGTCAAGAACATACTTCCGTTGACATATGTAGATCCCCTCTCTTGACCTAGCAACTTCAATCCCGAGAAAACATCTCAAATGGCCCAAGTCTTTGATCTCAAATTCAGAGTGTTGTAAGTTTGGTATCCTGTCTCCTAATGAATAAGGTATGGTTTGCACCACTCTGAGTGTACCAAACTTTCTTCATGGCCCCACAAAGCCTCTCAAACCATGCACGAGGAGACTGCTTTAAACCATATAATGCTTTCCTCAGTTTACACACCTTTCTATCAAAGTCATAGCCTGGTGGAGGTTCCATAAATACCTCTTCATGAAGGTCACCATTTAGGAAGGCATTCTTCACATCCAGCAAATGAAGTTCCCATGAAAAATTTGTTGCTAATGACAATAGAACCCGAATTGTGTTGAGCTTTGCTACTGGGGCAAAGGTTTCTTTGTAGTCAATCCCTTCTTTCTGAGTAAACCCCTTTGCCACAAGCCTGGCCTTGTACCTTTCAATGGACCCGTCCTCCCTATGCTTTACAGTAAACACCCACTTGCACCCAACAGTGCTCTTCCCCTCTGGCAGATCCACTAATTCCCAAGTTCTTGCTTTCATTTCTTCATTCATAGCTTCTTTCCACCTTGGATCAGACACGGCCTCTGAGTACCTAGAAGGAACATGAACAGAGGAAAGATCAGACACAAAGGAGTGATAGGCTGGAGTAAAATGTGAGTAAGAAACAAAATCAGCAATGGGATGCAGAGTGGTACAAGAACGGATAGGCTTACAGAGAGCAATAGGAAGATCCAAATCAGAAGTATGAGTGTTGGAATTACCTTGGATTGCAGAGACAGATTGATCCGAGTCCAACTGGTTGCTGTCATGAGTTTGAGGGCCCTTTTTCCTTCTGTTGTAGATGATTTGTGTCTCTTTCTGTTGCCTACTGGAGCCTTCAGGGACATCTGCAGTATCAGGAGAGGTAACTGGCACAGTGGGAGCCTCACTAGGTTGACCCGGGATGCCACAACTAGGAGTAGAAGAAGAGGATGGAAGGCCCGAGGCAGATAGGGGAACAAAAAAAGAGGGAGAATGAGAATCCTCTTCTATCCCACTAGTCTCCCCCTGAAGAGGATTCTGAGAAGACTGAAAATAGCATTGAGACTCAAAAAAGACCACATCTCTGCTGACATACTTTCTCTTGGAGACAGGATCATAACACTTGTAACCCTTTTGCGTAGGAGAATACCCCAAAAATATTCCTTTCGTTGCCCGAGGGTCCAGCTTGGTCTTCTTTGGATCCTTCACATGTATGAAACATATACAGCCAAAGACCCATGGAGGAAGAGAAAAGTCTGGAAGAGTAGGACACAGAACAGAGAAAGGGGTTTTCATACCCAACACCTTAGATGGCATCCAATTTATCAGATATGATCTAGTAAGTACAGCTTGAGACCAGTATTGCTTGGGAACCTTGTGCTGGAATAGTAAGGCTCGAGCTGTCTCCAATAGATGTCTATTCTTGCGCTCAGCAACCCCATTCTGCTAAGGGGTATAAGCATAGGATGATTGATGTAACAAGCCAGCATCTTCCATGAATAAGTTCAAGGACCGGAATTGCTTAATCTTCTTATCAAATTGTGGTTCAATCATTTTGCAAAATGCCATAGTTATCCGTGGCACTTCATCTCGTCCTTTTAACAAGTAGATCCATGTGCATCAAGAGTAGTGGTCAATAAAACTGATAAAGTAACGAAAGCCATCAATAGAAACAATAGGTGAAGGGCCCCAAACATCAAAATGAACCAAATCAAAAGGAGCTCGAATTTCATTACTGGAAATTGGATAAACAGTTCTACATTGTTTTGACATTTGACATACTTCACAGACTAAACTCTGACTTGAAATGCCCTTAAACAATTTGGGAAACAACATTTCTAATGAAGAGAAAGGTAAATGACCTAGCCTAGCATGCCACAGATGCAACCTAGCTATTGACTCCACACTCTTCGGACTACTAGCAGCAAATGCTTGTAAGGATGAACGGATGTCTGCATCAAAATAGTAGAGGCCTCCATACTCATGACCGCTCCCAATCGTTCTCCTCGTCAATCTATCCTGAAAGACACAATGAGTAGGAAAAGAGTCAGCAACTCTCATCTTATCCTGACCAGACAACAATTGATATGAAGAGAATAAGGAGGACATATGTGTCATGTGGTCAGTTGCACCGGAATCAATAACCCAAGAAGTAGAGTCAATAGAACTAGTTGCACTAAAGGCAGAGACTATACCTGATCTGGCAAGAGAGGAGGAAGCAAAAGAATTACTCCTTAGACGGGCTAAAGCCCGGCTAAGGACCTCTACCTCACTAGCAGTGAAGCCCAAGGCACTGGTTCCAGAGGAATCAGCAACTTGCCCCATGGGAGAAGAAGTCGCTGTTGGAATACTCTGTGAGTTGTCACCATTGTTACTAGTGACAAGGTTCCCACTTGCCGCATGACCCTTCTGTTGCTTCTTGTCCTTTCTCAATGCAGCTAGCTTCAGGTGTGGATACAGGACCCAACACTTTTCTTTCACATGTCTCTCACCCCCACAATGAGTGCACTTAAGATGCTTCTTTTCTGGATGTCTGTTTCCCTTAGTAGAAATCAGGGCTGAATGGTCTCCAAGTTGTTCGGCTGGTTGAATCTGAGAGTCAACTTGCATCTCCTTTCTCCTCACTTCTTCATTCCTTACCAGATAATAAACATGGTGTAACTCGGGCAGTTCATCTCTTCCTAGAATTTGTGACCTTATGCCCTCATACACTGGGTCCAGGCCAGCCAAGAACTTAAAGGCTCTGCTCTCTTCAACCTGCTTATCATGTCTCTCCTTGTCCCTGGCATTTTCCCAGTCCAAAATCAAGTGATGGTCAAGTTCTTCCCAAAGTCCTTCCAGAGTTGCAAAGTATGTTGCAACTGTCATATCCCCTTGCCTTAAGGCAGCAATGTCTTGATTCAATCTGTAGATTCTAGCATTATTTTTCCTCTGTCCATAGGTTTTAGACACTTTTTCCCAAATCTTGGTTGCTGTGGGAAAGTGTTGAACAGTCCTGGCAACTCGTGGAGTCAAAGAGGCAAGCAACCAGGACATAACTGTGGCATTCTCCTTGCGCCACACTGCATACTCCGTACTGCCAACTTCAGGTTCCTTCTTATTCCCATCTAAGTAGCCTGTGAGATCATGGGAAGTAATAAAAAGCATTGCAGAAACTGACCACTCCCTGAAGTTGTATTCATCCAGTAGCACACTTGTAATCTGCAAGCTGTGCAGATTCGGGCTTTCCAGGTTTGAAGACTTCCCACCGGGTCTGTTATCTCTAGAAGAGACCTCTCCTGATACCGAAGACATCTTGGCTGCAGACACTGTGTAGACAACACTGTTGAGACTAGCCGAAGTGATTAACAGTGCTGAAAAGAGACTAGTTGCAGTATTGAAGAAGGTTCTGATAGCCCACAACACTATTTCAGACTTGCCGAGACTGACACAGCTCTGAAGTAGTTCAGTAACAGCAGCAAATTGGGTGTACTGTGAGCTGGAAACCAACCTGAAACTGAGAGCTCACACCACTGCACTATGCAGACTTCTCTTGGGCTTCGATTACTGCAACTGTAGAGAGTGTTCCTCCCCCTACGACCAATACTAGGACTGCAGAAATCAGTCCTCAAACTAGGTCTGTCCTATACAGACCTCTCTTAGCAGCCGAATAGCTACTAACTACTAGAAACAGTCTAGTAGAACATCAACTTCTGGGTCTTCTTCCCTTGCGCCCTACAACCAAGGGAAACCCTAGGTTCGAACCTTGTAGTGTTCTCCTGCAACCCTAGGGTTTCACCGCAGCAACCAAGATAAAACAAAGAAAGAAAGACAGCAAGAGAGAAGATATGGCGTCGGCTGCAACCAGGAAAGTGCTCAATGCTCTAATACCATGAAAGCTGAAATGTTGCAGTCGAAGTAGTAGAAGAGAGAAGGAGACCAAGAGGTGCAGAGAATGTCGAACTAATTAACCCAGTCGACAGTACTATTATTTATATTAGATTATAGTACAGTGTTACAGTAAATGTCTGGAATGCCCCTGATTAGTGATGGGACACCCAGACTACTTAAAACAGCAAATAAACTTAGGCCCATTAACACAGGCCCAGTACATAACAACTTAAACACAAATACAGACTAATAAGAACACTTATAAGCCGAACCATCAATACATAAAACCCCTCAACCTAACATGCGACCTTAGGGTTTGAGCTGTTGAGTTTCATGGATTCATACTCCGACTACAACCAGATTTCTATGGACCTGGCCGATGAAGAAAAGATCACCTTTGTAACTGAGATGGGCTTGTACTGTTACAAGGTCATGCCCTTTGGCCTTAAAAACGCTGGAGCGACCTTCTAGCGACTTGTAAACCATGTTTTTTCAGACTTGATTGGAAATAAAATTGAAGGTTATGTGGATGATATGGTTGTTAAAACTAAGTTTTCGAACTCCTTAATTGCCGACCTGGAATATGTTTTCAACATGAAACTCAACCCGAACAAATGCGTCTTCGGTGTGACGTCAGGCAAATTCTTCAGATACATAGTTAGCCGACATGGCATCAAGGCCAACCTAGAAAAAATCCAGGCAATACTAGATATGTGACCCCCTAGGTCGGTTAAAGAAGTACAAAAACTAACTGGTCGAATAGCCGCCTTGAACCAATTTATGTCTAAGTCGGTTGGGCAATGTTTGCCATTTTTTAAAGCAATAAAAAAGAACCAGGACTTCAAGTGGACCGAAGAGTGTTAGCTTGCCTTTGATGAGCTGAAAAAATACCTAAGTTCGCCACCCTTATTGACCAAACCTGAGACTGGGGACGAGTTCAAGCTCTACCTCTCCGTGAGTGATGAGGTAGTCAGCTCGGTCCTAATTAGAGAAGTAGAAAAGGTTCAACGACCCATATATTACGTAAGTAAAGTGTTGCATGCTGCCGAAACTAGATATCTGGACATTGAAAAATTGGCCTTTGCTCTAGTGTTAACAGCCCAAAAGCTAAGACCCTACTTCCAAGCTCACACTATTGTGGTTTTGACCGACCGACCTCTGAGGCAAATCCTTTAGAAGCCCGAGGTCTTGGGGAGACTTACGAAGTGGGCAGTCGAACTCAGTGAGTATGACATCTGGTACAAGTCGCGACCAGTAATCAAGGCGCAGGTCCTAGCTAACTTCATCGCCGAGTGCACCTTCAGCTCGTCGACCCCTAAAGTTGTCAAGCTAGCAACCACTTCGGAGGCTTTAACCAGCACGGCACCTGCCCCAGCTCGAGAGAGCCTGGCCTGGGACGAGGAGCCATGGATCTTGTTGAGCAAGAGAAGAGATGAGAAAGAGAGGAGAGGCGAGAGGACTGAGAGCCCAAAAGAACACTGCAAGCGTGTGCAGTATGTTATTATTTATACTAGGCTAGTCGTACAACATAAAGTATGAAGAAATTACAAAAGTAATCTTGTGATACTAAACATGTGTACAACAACATCTGTCAACACCCCCTCAAGTTGGAGCATAGATATCAATCATGCCCAACTTGTCACAGAGATCATGATGTCTGGAATGGTGTAGCCCTTTTGTAAAGATGTCTGCAAGTTGGTTCTCAGAGCTGACATAGGGAGTACATACTTTGCCTATGATGACCTTCTCTCTGATAAAATGCTTGTCAACTTCGATGTGTTTTGTTCTATCATGTAGCACTGGGTTAGCAGCAATGTTTATAGCTGCTTTGTTATCACATAATAGAGTCATAGGCTTGTCCACTGGGAAACCCAACTCACTCAACAGATTCTTTATCCACATACCTTCAGCTACTCCATGAGCCATGGCACGATATTCAGTTTCAGCATTGGATCTAACCACCACATTTTGCTTTTAACTCCTCCATGCAACAAGGTTCCCTCCTATAAAGGTGCAGTAGCCACTAGTAGACTTTCTGTCACTTTGAGATCCAGCCCAATCTGCATCTGTATAAACTTCAACTTTCAAATGCCCATGCTTTTGAAATAATAAGCCAGCACCAGGAAACTTTTTTAGATATCGGAGGATTCTTTTTGCTGCTTCAAGATGAGTGGACCTAGGTGCATGCATGAACTGACTGAGGACACCAACAGCATAAGCAATGTCTGGACGAGTCATAGAAAGATATAACAATCTCCCTACAAGCCTCTGAAACTGTTTCACATCCTTGAGAGGTTCACCTTGGCTGTCACCTAATTTATGGTTGGGGTCAATGGGAGAGTCAACTGGCTTCACTCCCATATTTCCAGTGTCCTGAAGTAAATCTAGGACATATTTCCTTTGGGAAATGAAGATACCCCTTTTTGATCGGGCAACTTCAATTCCAAGGAAGTATCTAGGAGGTCATAGGTCCTAGATCCTTCACTTCAAACTGAGTGGCAAGGAAACCCTTCAACCTCTGGATTTCATCCTTCCAGTCACCAGTAACAATTATGTCATCCACGTATACTATTAAAGCAGCCATTTTACCTTCTCCTCTTTTCACAAACAGTGTGTGATCTGATTGACATTGCTTGTATCCTCTCTGCTGAACCGCAACATGGAATCTGGTGAACCAAGCTCTTGGTGATTGTTCCAGCCCGTATAAAGACTTCTTCAACTTGCACACTTTCTGTTCATTGCCTTGAGCCAAAAAACCAGGGGGTTGAATCATGTAAACTTCCTCTTCAAGGTCACCATTCAAGAGTGCATTCTTGATGTCAAGCTGATGTAGATCCCAATTCAGATTAGCAGCAAGAGAGAAAAGAACTCTAATGGAGTTCATCTTGGCAACAGGGGCAAAAGTTTCTGCATAATCAACTCCGTACACGAGTAAGCCCCTTTGCCACTAAGCGAGCTTTATACCTCTCCACCGTTCCATCAGCCCTATACTTGACAATGAACACCCATTTACATCCAACTGGATCATTTACCTTAGGAAGATCTACAAGTTCCCATGTGCCATTTTTATGAAGGGCATTAATTTCTTCCTTCATGGCATTTGTCCATTCAGGAACTGAAAGAGCTTCGGCCACATTCTTGGGGATAGGGACACTGTCAATAGAGGTAAGGAAAGCATGAAATGAGGGTGAAATGTTCTCATAGGAAACAAAGTTGGAAATGGGATGTTTAGTGGTACACAATCTAACACCTTTCCTGTGAGCAATAGGAAGGTCAAGGTCATTAGCAGCAGAGGTATCAATTTCAATAGAATCAGGAACATCATTGGGAGCCAAGTTACCTGAGTGGGTATGATCCTCCCCCGAGGAGTTTGATGGCACTGGAGGTACAGCTTCTAGATTCTCCACAACTCTTGAATTTGGTTGGCCTTTGCGACGACGAAAGAAGACACGAAAAGGCGGAGGATCAGGAAGAGAAGGGAGCTGAACCAGTTTCTCCTCATGCCTACACTCCCCCTAAGGAGAAACAAAAAAAAAATGCTCATCCTCAAAGAAAGAAACATCCATGGAGACATAGAGTTTCCGAGAAACAGGATCAAAACAACGGTATCCCTTCTGAGTGAAGGAGTAACCAAGGAATATGCAAGGAATAGCACAAGAATCCAATTTCCCATGGGTGGGAGACAGATTTTGGACAAAGCACCGACAACCAAATACACGAGGAGGAATGGGAAGAAGGGGAGCCTTAGGAAAGAGAAACTGATGTGGGGCTTTGTACTCTAATCAACGAGAGGGCATACAGTTAATGAGGTAGGTAGAACAAAGAACAGCCTCAAGCCAAAAACATTTGGGGACATTCATATGAAGTAGTAAACCCCGAGCCACTTCAAGGAGATGTCGGTTCTTCCGTTCAGCCACACCATTTTGTTGTGGTGTTCGGGCACAAGAGCTACGGTGAAGTGAACCACGCGAAGCAAAGAACTCCGTGAGATCACTATGAAAAAACTCTTTCGCATTGTCTGACTGAAAAATTTGAATTTCAGTATGAAATTGAGTGAAGACCATCCGCTGAAAATCTTGGATAATTTTTGGTACTTCCTCCCTAGTTCGCATAGGATATACCCAAGTATATCTAGAATAATCATCAATAAGGGTAATGAAATACTTGTAGCCACTCTCAGATGGTAAAGTAACAGGGCCCCATACATCAGAATGAACAATGTGAAAAGGAAATTCAGATTTATTATTTTTTTGAAGAAAATGAGTTCTACAATGTTTACTTAACTGACACGTTTGACAAGAGAAATCTGAAATAGACATTGACTTAAACAGTTCTAGAAATACAACTTTTAAAGACTCAAAAGACAAATGACCAAGGTGACAATGCCATAAATAAACTTGACTCTTACAGGACTGACTCCTAGACTCTGTAACATGAAGACCAGCCTTATTCTCCAGCATGTAAAGTCCATCAACCATACGTCCCCTACCAATCGTCCTCCCTGAGGCCAGATCTTGAATCACACAATGAGAAGGGAAAAATGTCACTGAGCAATTTAAGGAATTAGTAACACTACTAACAGAGAACAAATTAATGGGAAATTTTGGAACATGTTGGACATTAGAGAGGGTAAGGCCAAGGGGAAGAGAGATGGTTCCTTGACCAGCTATGGAAGTGTATGATCCATCAGCTAGTCTCACATTGTCTCTTCCAAAAAGAAGGTGATAGGTTTGCAAGTAAGAGGACGTACCAGTCATGTGTTTTGACGCTCCAAAATCAATGATCCATGGAGAGTCAAGGGTGTGAGAAGCAACATGGAAAGCTGTGGCAGAGTTACCTGACGTAGATGCAAATGAGGTTGAGAGAGGAGCATCCATCTGACGAATTGCTCTACCATAAAGCTCTAAATGGTCACGGAAGGAATTCATAATATCCTCCCTCAGGTCAGATCCAGAGAGATGTGTCTGAGTCACAGTAGAGATGGAGGGCTGATTCTCCCGAGTAGCCATGTTGGCCATGTTGTATTTCTTTGTACCTTACTGTCTGGACATTTTATTCACATCTGGACCTTGCTTCTTATTCAGATCTTGAGCCCATTTTGGTTTCCCATGAAGATCCCAACAGGTATCTTTGGTGTGTCGGGGTTTCTGGCAATGTGTGCACCACAATTTGTCCTTATCTTTTGTTTTCTTCTGCAGATCTCCTTTCCTGGAAGAAGATCCCACACTAGTAGAGACACCCCTTTTTGCTGCCAACACAACTGCATCCCCACCAGGACTGTTCATCAAATTCCTTCTGCTCTCTTCAGATTGTACAAGAGCATAAACTTCCTGAACTGATGGAAGATCCTTAGAACTGAGAATTTGTACTCTGATAGATTCATACATAGGATTCAGACCATGTAAGAAGGCAAACACTCTTTGCTGGGAGACAAGTTTCTTGTACAGTTTTGCATACTCGTCACACTTCCAATCCACATTCTGGTAATGGTCCAACTCCTCCAGACAGAAGTCAAGTCAGAGTAATATACTGATAAACACCTCTCCCCCTGTCTACAAGTAGACGATTCTGCCTGCAATTGATAGATCTTGGCATAGTGTCACAGTTCTGAATATGTAGATTTTGCTTGTTCCCATATCTCATTTGCAGTTTCAGCCCACATGAAATTTTTCCTTATTTGAGGTTGCATGGAGACCAAGAGCCAAGACATAACCATACTATTCTCCTGATTCCATCTATCATATTCAGCACTCCTAGAGTGTGGTTCTTTAATTCTCCCATTAATATAGCCTATCTTCCCCCTTGCAGTGATGTATAACTTGATCCCTCTTGACCACTCTAGGTAATTTAAACCATCAAGAGGGACAACAGCCATAGGAAAGGATAGGTCACCACCCCCACTCATTCCATTCAGCATTGAAGAAACTCCAGATGTGGCTGAATCTTCACCACTCATGATTTCAGGTTTAAAAAAAAAACAGCACCCAAAGAAGGAGCACTGCCTCACAGAGCTGTTACAGAAGGC
Source organism: Nelumbo nucifera (assembly GCF_055504915.1). Lineage (NCBI taxonomy): Eukaryota > Viridiplantae > Streptophyta > Magnoliopsida > Proteales > Nelumbonaceae > Nelumbo > Nelumbo nucifera. The sequence continues at coordinate 473,768 of NC_142652.1, read as the reverse complement.
ACTAGCACTTCCTGACCTTCAGTCCACTAAAAAGACTGCTATTGCAGCACACAAACAGGTCCTTATGACCTACGGTTTCACAGGGATCCAAGAACAAACACTGCTGTTGCAGCACGTAAACAGGTCTGTGTGACCTACGGTTTTATAGGAATCCAAAAGACAAACACTGCTGTTGCAGTACATAAACAGGTTTTTATGACCTACGGTTTTACAGAGATCATATGACCCCTCAACAGAATGGAAGATGCAAGGTGAAGTTCACCACACACCTAATCGGCAGACCTGGAACAGTGCCAACTTCAGGGCAGCCGAACAGTCAATGAGATCGAAGTAAAAAAAAGAGCTACTTCAGTCCATCAACAGGGTATCCAAACAGCAGTAGCACAAAAAAAGGAACACCACAGTCGAATATTAGGGCATCAACAGTCCATCAATGGGTGCAAAGGAATACAAAAAAAAAAAAAAAAAAAAACTTCAGTTGAATATCAGGGCACCCGAACAGTAGATGGCCAGTAGATAATACCTTCTTGAAGATCAGATGATAGCCTCTCTATAAACCAAAACTTTCTCTACGAACATCAAATGATAGCCTCTCTACAGCCGAACAGTCAATGTTGGCAGACTTCTTTGAACATCAGATAGAAAACTCTCTATAACCAGAACTCTTTTCTGCGCTAGAAGATGAAAAGTCAGGCAAGCATCTTCTTGCTTCAGGTCGAATAGCAAATAGATACGGCTGGGAGATGTAGAGACTGACTGCTCGACATTGGAGGATGAACAAACCAGATTTGCTTGACATCACCCTTCAGGCCTGGACGACTTGCTCTGATACCATGTTGAGCAAGAAAAGAGAAGAGAAAGAGAGGAGAGGCGAGAGGACTGAGAGCCCAAAAGAACACTGCAGGCGTGTGCAGTATGTTATTATTTATACTAGGCTGGTTGTACAACATAAAGTATGAAGAAATTACAAAAGTACCGTTGCGGTACTAAACATGTGTACAACAACATGTGTCAACAGATCCTCCACGTGGACGGTTCGTCCAACCAGAGCGGAAGCGGAGCTGGGTAAATCCTCTACAAACAAAGCAAAGTAAAGCTGCAGTACACGCTCCGGTTTTTATTCCGAGCTTCGAACAACGAAGCCGAGTACAAGGCACTCATAGCCGGCCATCACTAGCAAAGGAATGTTAGACAGTGTATGCCCTTAGCTCCAATCAGATTGATGTACTGGTGCATTTATTGTAAATGACTAATAGTACATAATTGATTTGTATTATATATGGTGTGTTTCTGTGTAATACCCTTAAACTGGACACTTAAGAGACTCGTGTTAGTTTAGAATCTTCACAACCGTTGGATAGACCTGGGAAGGTTTATCCTACCAAGGCTAACACTAATGTGTTGCCAAGTCGGTTGGGGTGGCTTGTCTCAACTACCAGGGTGAGACCTGAAGCACATGTAGTGTGGGTTTGCTTGAAACCCTGAACCAGACCATTTTCCAGTTATGCCCTGGACCTTGGAGACAGATGGGCAAAACTGGAAAGTTACACCTAACCCCTAGACTCGATTATGGTACTGCACTAGGTGTTGGATTGGGTTGTCTTTGATATGCCAATCAATGAGATCCTTAGCAGGGGTCAAAACCTGGGTATGTTGGGGCAGTATGAGAATTCACCTGAGTGGGTGATCATAGCAACAGAATCAGCCCCTTCGTTGGACAAAGTGAATGATCGGGGAATGCACTCTCTGATGGAAACCTAAACTGTCGGCAGTTGATTTCAAACTTGTTGAGATTTGTTTTGCAAAATATATTTATATAGAGATATACATATATATTATGGTTTCACAAAATGTTGCAAAATGTTTTAATTCCCGGGATCCATGTGAGCAGAGAGTGTAACACTGCACCTTGCAGTCGAGGGAGAGGCCCTCTCTTGTTAGGCAGTGTTTGATCATTATAGGATGAGAGGTTAAGTGTAAGACCATTTAGGGCTTTTACCTGATGGGCTAATCTCACTTAAGTCCATAGTCCTTGGGCCTTCATAAGGTGGATGGACCCAGGGACCATTTTGTGTAAATGTTGGGCCTGCTAAGAGCCCATACTGATGGGCTTAGGGGTTCACTGTCTTCAGCAGTGAATTCGGCCAGACCTTGTAACAGAGGCTAGGCTGAACCCATATGGCTTTTGTGGAGATCAATGTTAGGGTCCCACGCCATACAAAGAGAGCCAAGCTAGCCAGCAAATTAAAGGGGAAGTGAGCCTGATGACTTAATGGGCCTAAAGCCCAATTCGAACTAGGCTAATTAGATTAATAATTATGGGCGAATTTGTGATCAGATTTGCTTCTAGATTAGCAAGAGGATAAGATATGTCTTATCCACTTAGGAGTTCTGATCCAAATAAAGAATTGGATCAAAGAACCCTCTCTTGATATGATTAGGAAGCTGATCCAAGAAGGATTATAAATAGAGGGAGAAATCCTTCTGTTAAATACTTTTGCAAATTCCAGATCTTTTCTCTGTTCTTGCTGCCCTACCCAGTTCGATCTCCACATTCTTGGAGTGATCAAGATTGGATCTTGATATTGTTTCTTACTGGAAGAAATAATCTTGAAGTTGTGCTCACATCCCTGCGTGATTCTTGTTGAAGAATTGGGGTTCTTGTTGAAGAATCTCTTTACTGATCCTACCTCACCCTAAGTTGTGTCATCTTCAGTGGAGGACGGATTTGGTGAACTCTTTGGGCGTGAACACCTATGTTAGGAACTACTGTTGATTCCGTATCAAGTATATCCCTCCCTTAATCTTGGTTACAGATTTGGTCCGGTTTGTTTCAAGAACGAACCTTGAAAAATGCAGTTTTTCTAAATCAGGGAATAGGATTCCCAAAAGGGAGAAAGAAATTTTTGAAATTTCGCCTAGCCACCCTGCATGGTTTGGCCATCCATATGATGGATCTCCCTTCCCTTCAAGGAAGTCGGGGCTAAACACCTTGTAGTATGCAGTGACTCGCAACTCGTGGTCAACCAGGTGAATGGACAGTATGAGGCTCGAGAGCCCACCTGTCGGCCTATTTGGCCAAGGTAAGGGAACTCCTGCCCAGCTTCCACTCTTGGTGCCTCCAACAAATCCCAAGATCAGAGAACACCGAAGCCAATGCACTTTCTAAGTTGGCTAGTGCAATCGACTCAACGAAGAGGACAGTCTACATAGAAGACCTACCACGCCCAACTATAGAAAGGGCAACAGAGGAGGTCGTCCAAGTGATGACAACAGAACTGAGTTGGATAGATCCGCTCATTGATTAATTACGCCATGGAATATTACCGAAGGAACGCAATGCGGCACAAAGGATAGAACGACAAGCTATATAGAAGGGCATTCCCACTCCCCTACCTGCGTTGCCTGCGTCAAGCAGAAGCGGATACGACAAGGGTACTATTGGCCCACGATGAAGGTGGACGCAATCAAGCTAGTGTAGAAGTGTGACAAATGTTAGTGACATGCCAACATCTTGCACTAACCGGCTACTGACCTAAAATATCTTACCAGTCCATGGCCGTTTGCACAATGGGGAATTGACATGTTGAGCCCCTTCCCACCAATGACCAGGCAGAGAAGATTTTTAGTAGTAGCAATAGACTATTTCACGAAGTGGGTAGAGGCCGATCCGTTAGTGACCATCACAGCTCGGAACATTCAGAACTTCTTTTGGAGGATTATTGTATGCAGATTCGAACTACCAAGGGTTTTGATCTCAGACAACGGCAAGCAATTCGAGGGTATTAAATTTCATAATTGGTGCGCGGAAATGGGCATAAAACAAAACTTCACCTTGGTCACCCATCCTCAAGCTAACAGTCAAGCCGAGGTAACAAACTAGGCAATCCTCTGTGGCCTTAATCTCGGCTTTCCCGAGCTGAAGGTTTGTAGGTGGATGAGCTGTTAAACGCCCTTCAAGATGGCGACAGGTGAAATGCCCTTCAACTTGACATATGGAACTAAAGTCGTGATACCAATAGAGATTGAAGTGTCGACCTTACGGTCCAAGATGTTTGATGAAGAGACTAACGAGGAAGACCTACGAACCAACCTCGACTTAATAGAAGTCTGAGGCCTCGCCTACATTCAGACCGCAGCGTACCAACAGTGAGTGGCTCAATACTATAATGCCCGAGTGAAGAGATGCCAATTCAGGGTTGGCAACCTGGTACTCAAGAAGGTTATGGTGCCTGAGCCCGGTGTGGGAAAGCTAGAACCGAACTGGGAAGACCCTTACAGAGTCTTCAGAGTGATAGGTGAAAACACGTATGAGCTCGAAACACTGGAGGGGAAGATGGTACCCCGTGCGTGGAATATAGACAACCCAAGGAAATACTATCTCTGAAAAGAAAGAGTTTCGAGCTACGTCCGCGGATTTGCGAAAATTTTCCAAGGCACCCAAGCCAACCTCTCGACAACTCGGCTAAAAGAAAGCATAGAAAAGGAGTTCCGAGCTACGCCCGCGGATTTGCGAAAATTTGCTGAGGGGAAGATGGTACCCCATGCGTGGAATATAGACAACCTAAGGAAATACTATCTTTGGAAAGAAAGAGTTTCGAGCTACGTCTGCGGATTTGCGAAAATTTTCCAAGGCACCCAAGCCAACCTCTCGACAACTCGGCTAAAAGAAAGCATAGAAAAGGAGTTCCGAGCTACGTTCGCGGATTTGCGAAAATTTGCTAAGGCATCCAAGCCTAACCTCTCAACAGCTTAGCTAAAAGAAAGCCTAAAGGGATACCAAAGCTTTTTGCACTAAGGCACCCAGCCGATCTAATGACAGTTTGATCGATTTGCGCGACAGTTAAACAGAAAGAAACTCCATTCAAGAAGATATCAGATACGGGAAAAGTAAATAGCATTAAGCATACTAAGGCCAAAGGCCGAGGTACATATATTAAAAAAAAAAAAAAAAAAAAAAAAAAACTCAGCAGCAGAAAGTTCAACATTATGAGCACGGAGGCCTAAGAAACATCAACTTACAGGAGCTCACAAGCTCCCAGAAACAACAGAAGAAGAGAAACCAACAAGGCCGATCTACTCCTCGCCACCACCTTGCAGCTCGTCATCGACATCGTCACCCTCCTCGCCCTCTTCTGCTCCAGCTACTTCCTCATCCTCATTAGGAGTCAAGGGCTCCCCATCAACTTGCACAACAAGCTCATTTGGCATGTCGTTGACAGAGAAAAGTGTCGAAGTCAAAATCAGGATGAAGCGTCTTCAAGTAGCGACAACAAAGCTTAAATCCCTTTCGCATCGCAGGGATTGCATTCTCCACCTTCTCCTGGGCATATTCAGGGGAGTCACGGAAACGATCAACGGCTGCCAATTCTACTTGGCAGATATCCTCTATATACTTAGTCCGCCTCTCTTCCAATCGGCACTCCTGGGCAGCAATGGTCTCCCGAGCCTCGTCCAACTTGCACTACATCTTTCCGCTCAGCTTGATGAATCACTGGCAGTCCTCCTCGGCGCTTAGTTGGATTTCTCGCATCTGAGACTACAGTGCGTCAACACTAGACTACAGCTCGGCCTTCTCTCTCCGGCCTAAGGCGACCTGATCCAACAGTACCTGTCCCATGGTGTTCACCTACCAAATGAAGAAAAGTATGATCAGAACAAAAAACACATAACCAAAAGACAAAAGCTTCGAAAGAGGACAAACCTAAAGTATACAACGAGTCATCCGAGTTCCAACGTCGGCTAGGTCCAAACCGCAGTAATACCGCACATCTTCCGGAAGCCGCATGCCCCTTCCCATCCAAAGAGCTACATATGGGTCGTTCAGGCGATCGATCATAGAGACGTCAACATTCGGGACGAAGCGAGTTATGTCGGAGGTGTAAGGACCGGCGGCATGTTCCTCTTGGACGACTTGAGGTTGAAAGGCAGCAGGGCCCATATCGTCCCAGTCGGTACTCATAGGGTCGCCGCCTCCCTCGAGGTCGACGACGGAAGTGAGCGAGCGACAACGACCTCACCTCGGCACTGGTCGAGGTGCCCTCCATCGACGAATAGTCAGCCCTTCACTTCTTCCTCGAAGCCGCCTTCTTAGATGCCACCAAAAGTGACTCCATGGTCGCCATATCTAAAAAAGTTAAAGAGAAGTTAGTCGAGCCAAAAAGTTAAATATCAAAAGCAGATATAAAGGACTTGAAGGCCGACTTACCTACGTGACTCAAGCTGGCCTGTATGAGCATACGCTCGGCCAAAAGGTTCTCTACTAGAAACTTCCGGCGAACAAAGTGTTGAACTGCAAGTCGTATCTCTCCATCGAACTTTACATTGAAACTTCGGCAATCCCTCCGCAATACAGTATCCATATTCCAGCAATTACTATGAGAAAGGAAGAAGTACCTATTCTTCCAATCTTTAACTTTGGAGGGAAAGTCAACTAGCATCTTATAGCCGCTACGGAAGGGAAGGTAAAAACAGTAGGGAACATTGGGGACCTTTTTCATAGAGCACAGCCCGGAGAAAACATCTAAATCCAAGGGGAAGTTGTGGTGGTGACACAAAGAAATCAGCCCTACCAGAGTTCGAACTACATTGGGGTGTAGCTGACCTAAGGAGACATCGTAATGCGAGATCATCGCAAGAATAAAAGGGTGCAAGGGAAAACAAAGACCGGCAACTAGCGTCTCCTCAAAGACACAGACCGTGTCTTGGCCATGACTCTAGGGATACTCGTTAGGGCCAGGCTAGATACAGTCAAAATCGGCAGGTATTTGATAAGTACTATACAGCTCTATTATACGCTCACTAGAGAGCTCGTAAGGATCAAAAGGGGATTCCGCTGTTCGGACCTCTACTCCTACCCCTAGCTCAGACGCAGAAGACTCTCCCTGAGAATCCTCTCCCAAAGATTCCCTCCCATCCTACCCACCTATAGTCCAGCGATCTACCCTTTGAAGGATCAAAAGACATTTATAGAGGAAGCTACTCACCGGGTAAACGAGACAAAGGAAACCGGAACCGGAGACGAACAAAGTTTCAACAGGCTAGTAGACAACAACACCTCAACTGAGACCTTCTCAGATCGGTCATCCTCCTCCTCAGAGAAAAATCCAAAAACAGTGTGAGTGAGGCCTCAGTGGGGACCCCATATTTATAGTCCACTGGGAAGAATGGCCAACGGTTGGGATGCGTTGATAGCAGATCGACGATCGAGACGACGACGACGCGTGCGGGCTATTTTGAATTTAAACTTTGTGCGCTCACTGTGCGTGCCCTCCTTTTGAATTCGAAATTTGAAATCTACCGTGATCCCGCCCAGTCTCAGACCGGATCAGGTGAGCGAGCCGAGCAACCTACGAACCAGTCGAACCAATTACCTTATTAAGAGCTATTCCCTTCGTCGAGCTGACGAAGGCTCGGAAGTGGGGGTTAATTGATGAGAGGTAATTTGGTCCTCTAAATTACATCACGACACGTGGCCTTCAAGCGATACCTTGGCGCTGAGTAAGCGAACCATCTCGGCAAGTTAGCCTAAGACACCTCGCATGGGCTGACCTCAGTTGCTTCGGTTGGGCCGGGATAACAGGGCTCACAGCGTATGGCAACCTACCTCGGAGACTGGTCGAGCTGTAAGTGAAAGAATGGTAGGATCCATCTAATGGACACCAAGAAGGTTGCGGAATGGGTGGGCGAATTTCAAAAATTTTCCTACCTTCTTCCAACCGGGAATCATATTCCCTAAATTTAGAATACAATATTCAAGGGTCCTACTTGAACCATAATCGAACCAGATCTGAACCAAAAGGAAAAAGGGAGGAATATACCTGATCCGGAGAAGCAGTATCTCCCAAAGTTGGTGTTCACGCCCAAAGAAGACATCAAGATCCGCTCCTGCTGAAGATGACACAGCTGTGGGTGGAACGGAACCAATAGAGTGCGTCCTACACACTGAATCATTCGCAAGAATCCTCTGGAAACTCTGAACACCGAATCCTTTTCAATCTTTTCTGCAAGACTGATGTCAAGAATTGATTTCTTGACTTCTTTCTTCTTCAAAGATCAAATCTTGCAAGAAGGAATGGCGGCGGCTGGAGGAGAACTCCAAGGATGAAGATGGCTGAAATCGCTTCTCTTCTCTCTAGAGTGTGTGTGAGATCTAATCTCTATTCGCAGGAAGCTTTCTTGCCTTCTCAAAAAACCCTTGTTCGAAATCTAATAATTTTCTCTTAGAGTTTTTCCTCCTTTTCTTCTTGATTAAGAAACCTCCTAATTAGGAGTTATCCCAATCCAAATCAGTATTTGGATAGGGGATGATCTTAATCCTATCTGCAGATTAAGTTAGCTTACTCCTGTTCTTATCAGGAGGTTACCTGATTCAAATCTGATTTGAATTTGGTCTCCCATAGTGGATAAGGTTAAAATGCCCTATCCTTTTGCTAACATTAATCTCAGATCCGCCCCATAGATGGGTAGCTCGAAATGGGCTTTTGGCCCATTAAGTGTTCAGTGCTTAACTAGTTTCCAATCTGCTGCCTAGTTGGGCTTCTTTGTATGGCGTGGGACCCAAGCATTGATCTACACACCAGCCACATGGGTTCGGCCCAGCCTTTATTACAAGGCCCAGCCGAATACATTGAAAAACTCAGTAAACCCCTGAGCCCATCACATGGACCCTATGGGCCCAACACTTACATTAAGTGGTTCCTGGGCCAAGCCATCTTATAAAAACCCAGGGACTGTGGGCAGGTGCAAGATTAGCCCATCAGGTATTATCCTAAATGGTCTTACACTTAACCTTCAGCCCTTAATGATCAAGCACTGCCCGACAAGAGAGGACCTCTCCCTCGGCTGCAAGGAACAATGTCGCACTCTCTAGTCACATGGATCCCGGGAATTAAAACCATTTGCAAACATTTCGAAACCGTACATATACATATATATATATATATATTAATTTTGCAAAACAAAATTCCAACGATTGAAATCAACTGCCGGCAGTTTGGTTTCCATCAGAGAGAGTGCATTCCCGATCATTACCCTTGTCCGACAAAGGGGCTGATCCTGTCACTATGATCACCCATTCAGATGAATTCTCAGACTGTCCCAACATACCCAAGTTTTTATCCCCATCTAAGGATCTCACTGATTGGCATATCAAAGACAACCCGATCCGACACCTAGTGAAGTGTCATAATCGAGTCTAGGGGTCAGGTGTAACTTTCCAGTTTTGCCCATCTGTCTCCAAGGTCCAGGGCAATACTGGAAATCTGGTCCGGTTCAAGGATTCGAGTAATCCCATGCTGCATGTGCCTTGGGTCTTACCTTGGTGACCGAGACAGGCCATCCCAACACTTAGTGGCACACCAGTATCAGCCTTGGTAGGATAAATCTCCCCAGACTTATCCAATGGTTGTGAACATTTAAAACTAACACGAGTCTCTATAAGTGTCCAGTTTTAGGGTCTTACACAAAATCATACCAATCAACATGAATCAAATATGCACTTTATTTATTTACACTAAATGTCAAAAGTACATCAAATCGGATTGAAGCTAAGGGCATACAAAACTGTCTAACAGTAAGAACCTGTGGCGACCTACAAGGCGAGCCTACTGACTTGTCTCATAGATATGTTACCAGCCCGAGACCTCCGAAGCGCTAATGACTCGACCGTTAGGTCGGCCTACCGCATCGCACACATTAGAGTTAATTAGACGGACCATAACTCCCGCGCAAATTATGTAACCGATGTAATTACTCTCCCAAGTGAGCAAAAACGGCACTGCGAGAACATGAGACCCGTTGTGAGAAGACTCTGGTCGCTCACCTCTATATAAAGCCCTCATTCTTACCAGTGAAGGTACGTGCGATTAAGCTCTCAAATACCCTTACCTCCTAAAGAACTCACGAACAACTCTCTGACTTGAGCATCAGAGTGCCCACCCTGGGTAAAAACAACCCGGGCAATCTAATTCTACCTCTCTTGCAGAACAAAACATCTCGGCTATCTATAGCTCGACCCCTAACAAGGCAAGCATCCAAATCAGCGTCCGAGTCACAAGACACGCGAGAGCGGCCAGATCGCGCTACATCACCTATCTCCAAAATAGCTTTCTTCTCATCGAAGGGAAACAGCCTTGGCAAATCAATGGATGGTAGAGCCTTTGATATTTCGACTAGAAGTCCCTTCCAATCTTCCACTTTCTTGTTTGCCCTTACCACCTTTCTTTTCCACCAATCCTCACTCTTCCGTGCAAACCAAATTTTTGGAACTCTTGAGACATCACATAGCACTCGCACTCCCAATCTTCTCAACCTTCTTCTTCTCCTCTCGCTTACCCTGTTCCTCCATCGATGAACTGTTAACCTTCCGGAAGCACCATCTTCTGTGTGTGAACTCCTCCAAGGCTTCTGCTATCATGTGTCATCCCCTTTTCCCCCTCCCTTCTAGCATACAAACAATCTGCTTCCTTTCAACCCCTACTCTTTCAATGAGCAAGACGAAAGAGCCTTTGCTGTTTCATTTGATTCCAGCTGTGAAGATCTTCCCCTCCTTCTTCATCTCTCCTTCCCACCCCTGATCATCCATAGCCAGAAGCGTTCCATCCATGAACCCTTTAAACCAATCTATACTTTCTTTAATCAAAATGACCATCGGCTTTTTTTCTCTAATCTTCAGCGACGAAATTCCATCAGCTTCCTCGAATGGCAATTCTTTCTTCTCAATGAAAATCTCCTTCCACCACATTCTTTCCTCGAACTTGGTGGAACCATCTACCCCTCTACCTTAGGAAATGGCATTTCCATGAAGTCAGCCTGCACAAAGTGGTCTCATCTCAGACCACACAACTATGGAAAACACAGAGAGACACCTCTCTTCACAGTCAAACCTCCATCACAGGATACAAGGGAGACACCCAAACAATGACCCTTTGGTCCCACGACCAAAAAGGGAAAAATAGTAAAAAAATCCCTTACCCGATCAGTTCCTTTGCAAATCTGAAGTGTTACAATCCTTCCCAGAGAAAACTGAGAGAAAAAAAAATAAGAAAGGTCCACTCGAGCACCAATCTGCTGTAAAACCTGCTCTGATACCATCTGGAATGGAAGAGAGTTTGCCAAAATAAGAAGAGGAGAGAAATAGAGCAGAGAAGATAGGAGAGTTTGCCAAAAAGATAGTGGGGGCGGAGCCCCACTTGGCTTATATATTAGGGTGTTCAAATAAAAGGAGAGATTACAAGAATACCCCTGATTACAGCTTAACAGAGATAAACATATAAACAGGCCCACTAACAGCCCACTACGGCCCAATAACAGGTCTAATAGCATTCCTAACAACAAGAATAAAAACAAGTTCAAACTAAAATAAATGATCCACCATAGAAAATTGTGCATATATTAGAATCGATGCCAGATTCAAAAGTCATTCTCACCTTGGAATGACAGGTATTCTACATGTTGGTCATTTGTACTCAGATATTCTAAATGTTGTATTGTAGGTAATGACCAAGCCATGGAAGGGGAGCAAATATAATGTGAATCAGAATACAGACCAAAGGCAAAATACTTGCAGCAGAGAAGAAAAGACATACCTCTCCATCAGACCCACGTATGGTGAGACGATAAACCAAAGTCACACTTCCACTGTCAGAGAATATGACATCACGAACTTCTCCACACCAACCTGCTAAAAATGACAAAAACATAAAAAGAAGAGTAGATACCATCAAATCTATCTAATGAGTAGCCATAAGCTGGTGGTTTGGAATCTTCCTAGTGGCCATGTGACGAGCTACACATTAATGGACTGGATGATCTATTAGAAAAAGTGCATAGAAGACCATCTATGACACCTGTTAGAAAAAGTGATCTATTACAAGTTGAAGGGGGCAGAAAAGCTAGGGGGAGGCAGAAATGGACTTGGGTGGAAGTAATAAGGAATGGTTTAACACCCATAATTTAACAATTGATATGGCACTAAACAGAATCAAAATGCAAAAGAGGATTCATGTAGCCGACCGCATATAGGACAAAGCTTAGACAATGATGATGATGATCTGTAATTAGTGGTTTCCTATTTTGCTTAGTTAACCTATTAGCTTTAGTCAACTACTATTTGCTATGCTTCTATTTTGTGTGCTTTTTTGCTTAAAAGTTTCTAGGATCCTAATTAAGAGTCAGGTATAGTTTTATAATTACTAAATTTCTATTTTAGTCAAAGTTTTGAAGAGTTCTATATAAATATAGGTGTGTTCCAGAAAAGCATAATTGAATGAGAATGAAGGAGTTAAATTTTGCTCTACTCTACAGTTCTTTTCTCTTCTTGAAATCAATGGTGGAGAAACATGTGATCTCTTCTTCTCTTTGTTATTTTCTTATAGTTCTTTACTACTAGAAGAAAGCCAGGATACTCTAGATTTTCCGCTAGATTTAGAGCATACCTTGTTAGATTTTGAAGCATAGCCAGTTAGCCACCCATCAACCTTGCCTTTTATCTACCAGCCCCTACATTAGTTGATGTTAAAGCTAAAATGCCTCCAAAAAAGGCCTCAGATCCTAGTTCCAATGAAAAAACCAGCAACTATTAGCTGGATTTTCCTTTAAATTTAGAGCATAACTTAGATTTTGAAACAAGGCTATCCATCAACTTTGTCTTCTATCTACCACTCCTTACATTACTTCCCTGATACCTGAGGAACTAGGATTGCCCAGTCCACACACCCATCAAAGTTTAATTTAAATTGGTCAGTTCTGGGTGGCTTCCATGGCACTGAAATTTTTCTACTAGCAGAAAAAGAAGATGCTACTAGTTGCCATCCTTTTATTTTCTTTTTGATCAATAGTAAGAGAATTTTAATAGAGAAAATAAAAGCAGTATGTTGAAGTTTGACCTGCCATAGAATTCTGTCTTGTTCGTTGACTGTAGAGTAAAGTAGACAGCAAGAAGTAGGAGAGGAAAGAAGAAAAGAGAGAAGAGAGACAAGAGAGAAAGGCTGGTTCGAATTAGGGAAAAAAGTTAATCCCTTGATTCGGCCAGACCTATTATTATATTATTGACTTATTGAAAAAGACTTGAGTGCCCTTCTTTAAGTAAGAGGCACTCGAACTAACATAACAGTACACATCAGCATTCTCAACAAGTACAAAGACTGAAATACCCCTTCACTAACACCACTAACACTCCCCCTCAAGCTGGTGAGTATATATCATATAATCCCAGCTTGTTACATATGTAGTCCACTCTCCCCCGACTCAAGCCTTTTGTAAACAAGTCTGCCCACTGGTTTCCCGTACTAACATATGCAGTTTCTATCACCCCATTCAGCACCTTCTCTCTCACAAAATGACAGTCAACTTCGATGTGCTTGGTTCTTTCATGAAACACTGGATTGGAAGAGATATGAACCGCTGCCTGATTGTCACAGTAGAGCTTCATTGGAGTACTGATGTCATATCCTATCTCCTGTAGAAGGTTCCTCAGCCACACTAGTTCACAAGCAGTATGTGCCATGGCCCTATATTCCGCTTCTGCACTGCTTCTTGCCACAACTGTTTGCTTCTTACTTTTCCATGTTACCAGGTTACCCCCCAGAAAGGTGCAATATCCTTCTACTACCAGTTTCCTTCCACCACTTCTGTACAGCAAACCACGACCAGGAGCTCCTTTCAGATACCTCACAATCCTTAGCACTGCATTCCAATGTGGGACCAAAGGTTTCTGCATGAACTGACTCACCACACTAACCGCAAATGAAATATCTGGCCGAGTAATGGTTAGATAGTTTAGTTTGCCTACAAGTCGTCGGTATCTGCCAGGCTCTTCAAACACTTCACCTATATCACTGCTCAGCCTCGTATTTGTTTCCATAGGTGTCTCAGCCGGTTTAGTACCCAACAATCCTGTTTCTTCCAGTAAATCAAGCACATATTTCCTCTGGCACAAATTAATGCCATGCTTAGATCTTGCTACCTCTATGCCCAAAAAGTATTTCAACTTGCCAAGGTCCTTTGTCTGAAAGTGTTCCTGTAGGAATGCCTTCAATCTGTCAATGCCCATTTTATCATTCCCAGTCACAACGATATCATCCACATACACCACCAATATTATTTTACCTGCCGAAGAGTCAAGACTGAAGACAGAGTGATCAACTTGGCACTGTTTCAGACCAAACTTCTTGACCACCTCACTGAACCTACCAAACCATGCTCGAGGGGACTGTTTAAGTCCATAAATAGCCTTCTTAAGTCTACATACCTTACCATCCTCCCCCTGAGCAACAAACCCAGGTGGTTGCTCCATGTAGACCTCCTCGAGCAAATCCCCATGCAAAAAGGCATTTTTGATATCGAGCTGATGGAGAGGCCAACCAGACATAGCTGCAAGAGAGATGACGACACGAACTGACCCTATCTTAGCAACCGGGGAGAACGTCTCCGTGTAGTCAATGCCATAGGTTTGGGAGTACCCTTTGGCAACCAGCCGCGCCTTCAGGCGCTCAACACGACCATCTGGCAAGTACTTAACACTATACACCCACTTACAACCGACAGCCTGCTTCCCAGGAGGAAGAGCGGTGAGATCCCAAGTGTGATTATGATGCAAAGCAGAGAGCTCTTCTTCCATAGCACGGCACCACTCTGGAGAGGTAAGGGCTTCCTGGACATCCTTAGGAACAACCACGGAGGATAACAAAGATATGAACTGGCGATGGGAAGCGGAGAGGTGGGTAAGTGAAACAAAATTGGAAATAGGGTGAAGGGTGCAAGTACGCTTACCTTTCCGTAAGGCAATAGGAAGATCTAGGTCGGAGGCTGGTGTCGAAGCTGGAGCTGGATCTGTCGACGGTGATGAAGCTGGAGGAGCTGCAGCCGGTACACGTGGGCGATGTGTATACACGTGACGGATGGGTGGACGGTCAACCAATGGTGGCACCGGAGGTAAGGACGTAGGCATGACTGGAACCAAAGGAGGTGGATCAGCCACAGGAAGAGGAAGAGGAGGTGGTGATGTGGGGGAAGCAGCAGCACCGGACCCCACGAAGAACGGAGTAGACTCAAAGAATGTAACATCAGCACATACCAAGGAACGACGAGAACTAGGATGATAACACTTGTACCCTTTCTGAGTTCGGGAATAACCAAGGAAGATACACTTCATGGAACGTGCATCTAACTTGTCAGTCCCGGGACTCAGATTATGAACGAAGCAGACACACCCAAATACCCGAGGAGAAAGCGGAAACGGAGACATGTTGGGGAATAAGACACTAAAAGGAGAACGACCATCAAGGATAGACG
Organism: Nelumbo nucifera; assembly: GCF_055504915.1. Lineage (NCBI taxonomy): Eukaryota > Viridiplantae > Streptophyta > Magnoliopsida > Proteales > Nelumbonaceae > Nelumbo > Nelumbo nucifera. The sequence continues at coordinate 458,474 of NC_142652.1, read as the reverse complement.
TGGGCATCCGATTAATTAAGAAACAAGAGGTGAGCATTGCATCGCTCCAAAAAGTTTTGGGAACATTCATGTGGTGCATGAGGGAGCGTGCCGTTTCTACAAGATGGCGGTTCTTTCTCTCAGCAACCCCATTTTGTTGCGGAGTATAGGTACATGAAGTTTGGTGTATAATGCCATGTTGGTCCAAGTATTCTCGAAAAGATGAAGACAAGTATTCACGACCATTATCAGAACGGAAAATTTTGATGTGAACACCAAATTGATTGCGGATCTCAGCATAAAATTTCTGGAAGATGGAAAATAATTCACTTCTTTCTTTCATTAAATAGAGCCACGTCATTCTTGAACAGTCATCAACAAAAATAACAAAATATCGGTATCCATTATATGACATCACTTTATAAGGACCCCAAACATCTGAATGAATTAAAGAAAAAAGACTCGACACACGGTTATCGACCCTAGAACGAAAGGGAACACGATGGTGTTTCCCAAATTGACAAGACTCACAATCTAAAACAGAAAGTTGACTCAATGAAGGGACTAAGGACTGCAACACTTTCAGCGAAGGATGACCAAATCTACAGTGCCACTGGAGAGGAGAAATGGATGACTGAAGAGCCGTTGACGTTCGTCCACCACCATCAAGATAATACAGTCCACCGGCTTCATGCCCTCCACCAATCTTCATCCCCGTCTTGAGATCCTGAAAAACACACATAGAAGGGTAAAAAGTGATGGAGCACTTAAGTGACTTGGTCAGCTTACTAACAGACATAAGATTAAATGGAAGCTTAGGTACATATAAAACAGAGGATAGGGATACAGGGTCTAGGTCAACATTACCAACACCACAGATAGATGACGTGGAGCCATTAGCAAGGGTAACAGATTGTGATGTTGAGCAATGAGTGAGAGATGAAAACACACCTGGAGTTCCCGTCATGTGATCGGAGGCTCCAGAGTCAATAATCCAGGGGTTGGGTGTGGATGCCAAACAAGCCATACCTGAGTGTGCAAAGGAAGCTGTGTTCTGCTGCGACTTGGATTGAACAAACCTCTCATACTCATCACGAGGAACACTCACCATCTCCTTGCCTGGACCATCTGAGGGAGTAGAAGGCATCGGGTCAGCTGACCGTTTCTCCTGTGTAGGGCCGAAACTGGTGTCACTAGTCATGGCATGGTTGGCCCACGTCGAGGGAGGACCATGTAAGTCATAGCAGTAGTTAATGGTATGTCCATCCAAACCACAGTGAGTACACTTCCGTGGACCCGAGCCACGTCCTCTACCACGTGCTCCCCCTGAATCTCTGCCTCCAGTACGACCACCACCACGGATATGTGTAGATCCACCACTACCACTCCTGCCAGGCTGGGTTCCTCGAGTCCCACTTCTGCCACCTCGGCCTCTTGACACTGCAAATGCTAATTTATCGGAGACATTAGAGTCCATAGATCCAATGGAAGCCCTCCGAAGACGAGCAAACACCTCCTCTAAAGATGGAAGAGCAGATCCCCCTAGTATCTGGGCTCGTACTGGTTCATACTCAGACTTCAGCCCCACCAGAAACCGTGTTACATCAAGCTGCTCTCGCTGTTGCTGTTGAACTTTGACATCTGAAGTGAGAGGATGATAGACATTTAACTCATTACGGATATTCCTCACATTGGCATAGTACTCCTCAAGGCTCTGATTTCCCTGTTGCAGATTGAAGTATTCCTGATACAGTTGATATACCCTAGTGGTATTATCCTGACCTGAATACAGTTTCTTGGCATGATCCCACACCTCTTTGGCTGTGTCAAGAAACATGAAGTTCACACTGATTTTGGGTTCCATACTGTTCCACAACCATGTAATGATCTGTGCATCTTCCTGTTCCCAGTCTTCATACTCCTGAGAATTAGCGGGGGGTTTCTCCTCTCTTATATGCTTCACTTTCTTCTTCGCCTTCAGAAAAACCTCTACAGACTTGGCCCAAGGGACATAATTCTCTCCATTCAGTTTAATGGAGGTCATTTGGACATTCAGGTAGTCAGTAGATATCATGACACTAGGTTTACTATCACTGTTATCTGCCATTGCTGAACTCCCTTAATTCTGAGCACTGAATTAGGAGCACTACACACTGCACACTACACACAGACACTTTATCGAAATCTGCACACTGATTTCAACAGCTGAGAACTGCAACACCACAAACCCTACTCACCGAAGTCTGTACACTGATTTCAGCAGTATTAAATGTTGAAAACTACAACACCACAACCCCTACTCACCGAGGTCTACACACTGATTTCAGCGATATCAAGAGCTGAAAACCACACTTGTAACACCACCAACATTAATCCACAACTATAGGAAGCTTCACCATTAAGTAGACACTATTGCCATTCGAATCACACACAAACCAGAATAAACCCTAGCATAAACCCTAGCATACTGCAATCTGAGAACCCCCATCATGCGAACTGTACTACACCTCTCATGTATTCCATAACAAAAAAATATATATAAAAAAAAAACTTTACCTCATCGCCTGAAGGCCAACCATACGAAGGACTGAGACACCACTGCACCACACGTACCAGCCCTAACTAGGGCTTAGAAACCACAGCAACCAATCACCAACGACACAATCGGAGGCATAGAGACCTCCTAGGGAAGAGGGCGATCACTCCTTTTCAGCCCTTTTCCCAGTCTCCAACTCACAACTGAGAACCCCAAGTGAAACCCTAATTCGAATGCGCAGAAGGCAGAATTCTAGCAAGTCTGATTTGGTGAACCTGGCTCTGATACCATGTTGAAGTTTGACCTGCCATAGAATTCTATCTTGTTCGTTGACTGTAGAGTAAAGTAGACAGCAAGAAGTAGGAGAGGAAAGAAGAAAAGAGAGAAGAGAGACAAGAGAGAAAGGCTGGTTCGAATTAGGGAAAAAAGTTAATCCCTTGATTCGGCCAGACCTATTATTATATTATTGACTTATTGAAAAAGACTTGAGTGCCCTTCTTTAAGTAAGAGGCACTCGAACTAACATAACAGTACACATCAGCATTCTCAACAAGTACAAAGACTGAAATACCCCTTCACTAACACCACTAACACAGTACAAGGCACAAAGAGAGGTGCGAGGTGCACCCTCCCGAACTAAAAACAAATTACTAAGAATCCCTAAACAACTGATCCCTATTAACCCCTTGTTTGGCTAGGGTATCAACCAAACCATTATCTTATTTGGTCAGTTCTGGGTGGCTTCCATGGTAGTATGGTACTAAAAATTTTCTACTAGAAGAAAAAGAAGATGCTACTAGTTGCCATCCTTTTTTTTTTGTTTTTCTTTTTGATCAATGGTAAGAGAATTATAATAGGGAAAATAAAAGCAGTACAAGGCACAAAGAGAGGTGCGATGTGCACCCTCCCAAACTAAAAACAAATTACAAAGAATCCCTAGACAACTGATCCCTATTAACCTCTTGTTTGGCTAGGGTATCAGCCAAACCATTATCTGATCTTCTCTCCCACTGAACTTTTAGAGTCATGTTACTGCAAAGCCATTTAAACTTCTTCATCTCCTCCCTCAAGGTCCATAGAGCTGTCTCTGGGTTCTTCAACAAGCCCATTACCAACTTGGAATCCCCTTCAACCACTTGCTTGTTGAAATTTAACTGTCTTACCAACTTGGAATCCCCTTCAACCAACTTGGAATCCCCTTCAACCAGCCCATTACCATGGATATCCACAAGAAGCTCAGCTCTAGCTGAATCTCCCACACCATCCGGACCAGAGCTCAGCTCTTTGTTCCTAAATACACCTCCAATTCTTAGGGGCCCTGGATTGCCTAAACTGCTACCATCAAAATTAAATTTAATAAAATCTTCTTCAAGAGTGATCCAAGAGGAAATAGACTTATCCTTCCTTGAAGAGCTTTTGGCCACTAAACCCCAATTCCTCCAAATATCATCAAAGGAGAAATGTGAAACAAGTCCAAGGTTTTCACCCAATGTATCACCCTGATAGCTGTACACTTTCCCACCTCTAATGATGTTGTCCACAAAAAAGCGATCAAAGATGTCCAACATTTTAATCCAATGGACCACTTTCACCATTATGAATTCTATTGTTCTTCTTTTGTTCTTTCTTTCACCTTAAATATTCTCTCATTTCTTCCCACCAATGCAGTCCACAACATTACAACTATAGTGCACTTCCTTCTTGATGCAGGACCTACACAAAAAGCAGCTAATTAGGAGGCTGGAATGGGCCCTATGGAAGCTGGAAAAAGGCCAACAAAGCCTCAGCTTTCTGGTTGGATCTTAACCTTGACTTGTTCGACAAAGTAGACTGGACAGAACTTGAAAAGATTGAATAATCACTAGACAAGTAAGCAGAATTGAAAATAGGGTGAAGGGGGGCTGATTTCAAATAAGCTTGCAAACTGTTTATATCAAGAGGAGAACCATCAATCCACCCAAGGAATTCTCAACAGCAAGCTTAATCAGATCAGTTAGCAAGAAGACTAAGTGTCATGGGAATTCCAACCTTCCTGAGCTTATTTGGAAGGTTCAATATGATCATAAGGAAGTTATTATGCAAAGAGAGAGACTCAGGTTCTTGGTAAAAGTAGGCACATTTCATATAAAGGTCTGAATTTTCAATCCTTACATATGGTTGATTATTTTGAGCTGTAATCAGCATATCAGGTCATTTGGAGCCAAGTTTCATGTGCTTAACAGTTATATTCATTTGATGTAAGGAGGGGTAACTGGCTCCACTAAATTTGGTCAAGTTGGTGTAACTAGCATTCTGATAACTAGTTGGCTGCAAGTCATTGGGTGAAGGGTGGAGCAGTGGCTGCGAGCCCTTAGGTGTGAAGGGCAGAGCAGTGGTGTAAAGGTTTGGCTAGCTTCTATGGAACTTGCTGGTTAGTAGAAATTCTCAAGGGGGTTCCTTGGGGAGTGGATGTAGGTCAGGTGGGGCAGACCACTATAAATCTTTGTGTCCTCGTACTTGAGATGCCTTTTGCTTTATTCTTTCCGAGATTTAGTCTAAGGATCATCTTAAAAGTAAAAAAGACTCTAACTATCACTAGTTAGAATCACGTTATTTCAAAACTAGTCATTCCAATGATAAGGTACATCCTAATTAACAATAATTAAGGGGATATTGTTAATAGGAATGACAATTCTGTCCAGGAGAGTAGGAACATCAAGCCTAGGTCTCTACCATCACTATCTTGACTGAACCATTCATGAGAAAGGGTTGGACCTAATATGTTTACCCAAGCTGCAGTTATAACAGTCAAGAATACAATGTAGGAACATAAATTAAAAATGGAATTAAAATTGAAATTGTAGGAAGGATCGGCCTACAACCCAATCCCCCCCCCCTTGAGTTGTCTTTCTAGGCAACATGTTTGTCTAATCATGGATATATCTACTATTAGACAATGGGACATTCATCAGATGGATGTTAAGAATGCCTTCTTGCATGGGCATTTGAAGGAGAGAGACGACATGAAACCACCTCCAAGGTACTGTGATAATCTTAAGTTGGTCTGTCATTTAAAGAAATCTCTTTGTGATCTCAAGTAAGCATCTCAGGCATGGTTTGAGAAGTTTTACAATGTGATTTACTGATGCTGGTTTCATATAGAGTTCATCTGATCACTCTATTTTTACTCTTCAGCAGCCTCAAGGCCTGACAGTATGCTAATAATATCATCATTACTAGAGATGATGGTAAGGGAATTGTACAAGAAGGAATTTCTAAGTCAATCATTTAAGATGAAGGATCTTGAACCGTTGACATATTTTTGGGGCTTGGAAGTGACTTGCACTTCCCGTGGATGCTTTGTGAATCAGTAAAAATATGCTATGGGTCTTGTCAACCTTGTTAATCTAACTGATTATTAAGTAGAAAGATACACCTTTGGAAGTAAATCCGAAACTGTCTAAGGATAATGGACAGCCTCTTCATGATGCTACTATGTACCAGCAGCTTGGGAGTAGCCTCATCTCTCTCATCATGACACAACCAAACATATCCTATGTTGTCCAGGTCAAACCCTGAAACACCTAATTTTTTGCATATCGGTGACCAACCGATACAGGTTGATACATTGCAAAATTTTAATCCTTGAGAAGACTATCCACTAGCCATACAATGGAACATATATGAGGAGAAAGAACCCAATTTGGTCTTTTCTTTTGAAGCCATTCACAAGAACCAATTCTCAAATGAAAGCCTCCCACCAAAAAGGTTCTGATCTTAGGTGGAATAGGTTTACACCAAATCTCATTCATCATAAATGTCTGTGCTTTGCTAAAAGGGAGGACAAAAGGCACAAGTGAAGGAGACACAGAGGAAGACAAAAGCTTAGGAACCGTCAATCCTTGGCACGAAACAACATCATTACCCATATACTGAGCCAAGCTTTCAAGACTATAGTCTCAATTTCTATATATCAATTATTGTTGTATCATAACCCTTCACTTGATACCAATCCCCAATAATTGGGTCATACCTCAAAATTTATATTCTGACAAATGGCATGTTTGTTGAGTTGAGTTAGTTGAATTAGACTACAAAATGAGATCTGTTAGGATGCAAAATGATGGAAAATTTGAAATGTCATCAGAGAAAAAAAAATGTCAAAAAAACAGTTTTGAATTTCTGTAAACATAAACTGGCATCCACCAAATCCTGCTAAATTCAATAATCATACCAATATGATAATCAGTTCAGTTAAAAGATGGTTACAGGTACATATGCACAACAATCAACATATACATTTAGTTCACTCACCCCATACAGGTCTTCTGCTTGCAACATTGAGACTTGAGTCTCAATTGCCACAACCACAAGTTCATTTTTGTTTGTTTTGAGAAAAGATAAAGTATAATTGTATTAATCTTCAAAAGCCAACACCCATGCACAACAACAGACTGTACACTGGGGAATATACAAAAAGATTGCTGTATAACCTCTGATTTTTTTTTATTTCTTTTTGAAGGGGCTACACAACGGGAGGTAGCCCATCCCGCAACCCATAACCCCCCCAACCCAGGTGCAGGCAGGATTTGACCCCAAGTCTCCGCTACGGCCAGCAGGAGACCTTACCAACCCACTGGTTGGCACCTTGCTATAACCTCTGATTAATTACAAAATAAGAAGCTCCATCAAAAAAAAAATTATCAGTAGGCCTTCACAAGGAATTTGAGGCCAACTAAGACAAAAGCACCCCCTTGACTTTCCTGGCCACAGATATTTCCTCACTAAACTTGTTATCAAATATTTGACTATTTCTACAAGTTCATTTTAGTATCATCATTGGATCAGTAACAGTAATGTCACAACCATGCACTATTATTAACAACACTCACACCACGCATGAAAAGGAATGTTGCAGAAAAATAAATAAATAAATAAACAAGAAAAGAAAGGCTCACAGCAGAAAATAACACGGGGTAACATATGGAGGACAAAAATACCTTGCAGATTCAAATTTTTTGCTTGGAAGGTTTATTGGGACAGAATTCAAATACGAGATAAACTACATTTTATGAAGGTCAAAGAACAGACTTGTCTTTTTTGTCACAGAAAAAGAGACTTTGAATCATCTCTTATTCACGCATGCCTATGCCAGAGCAATCTCGTTTAAATTATAGGTGGGAATCAATCCAAAGGCAACAAAAGAGAAGCTTGTTCATGAAATTTTATAAGATTGGCTTCAAAATAAGTTGGACTCTGAATCTAAGGGTCAACAATAACTTTTATTGACCAAGGCATTGATAGCCTTTAGGCTAATATGAGATGCTAGAAACAAAATTCCACATGAAAACAAAGTGATGCATCCAAGGAGACTCTTAGACAGTATATATACATGCCACACCAATCTCATAAGCTAAATCAGACACAACAGCCTCTTGTATTGACAGATGACTATGGTAATGGAGAATATGTATGTTGATGGATCTTATATGTACCAAACTGGGACAGATACATTTAGCTAAGTGTTAATGTCAAATAATGGTGCAGGGTATCCTTGCATGGCCTGAGAGGCATCTGAAGCGGAATAGAAGGCCCTAATAGCAGTTTTACAGGAAGCAAGGAGAAGAAAGATCAGCGTTTTATCTGTTTTATCTGATGCTCGGCATATGGTGCAGCTTGTAAATATGAAGACAATGAAATATGCGTGGATGGAGAAGATACATCTTGACGAAATACGTTGTCTACTTATATGCGTGGTTGGAGAAAGAAAGATCAGCGTTTTATCTGTTTTATCTGTTGCTCAGCATATGGTGCAGCTTGTAAATATGAAGACAATGAAATATGCTTGGATGGAGAAGATACATCTTGACAAAATACCTTGTCTACTTAGTTTTCATAAATGTAATATAAGTTATAAAGAGAACTATGAATGTATCGACCCATAACATAACCTATAAAGTATGTAAGGAGGGGGTAGATAGACAGTTTCAAATCCCTCCCGATGGTATGGATGTAAATTTGTTTAGTGGAAGGGGCTCACCTGGAGCATAGAAGCTCAACATCCTGTTGGCATGGTACCTACACAAAGAACCAAGAAAAACCAAGTAAGCTAGACAATTTGCTAATCCATATTGGGGTGACCAGTTATCTGTGAAAAAAGTATAGACGAGACACAGATCAATGTCCAGCATAGCTGGTTGGATTCAAAGACACACATGATAGGCATCCACAGAATAAACTATTAACATTCTAGAAAATGAGAACGAAGTAGAAGAAAACAAGTAAGGGAGAGAGATATATTCAGGAATCAAGAATACAGTTACAATGTATATCCAACCAGGGGATGCAATTGGAGTTCGGCTTGATAATGTTGTTCGGGACCCTCTTGTTAAGATCTCTGAGGATCTCCTCTAGCGGGCGCATAAAGCAGGGCGAGTTGTCTAGAGGTACCACATAATTCGAGTTAGGCACGGCCGCTTTCTTACCAGCGTTGCTACCGCTACTGTTCTTGTCCAGAGCCCATACCACCGGCGAAGGTACCCGGATACTTCTCCGCTGAGAAATCCGAAGCTCATTAGAAAAGGAGCAGAAAGAGGAAGAGATTGTCAAAATGCGATTGTTCGCGAGGAAAATCGGGTTTTGCAAGGCCATAACGACGACCGGATTATTGAAGAATGAAGATACAGAAGAGGAGATGGAAAAAATGAGAAAGGGATAATTTTACCGACATGGGTGCAACTTCGGCGGGTCCAACCCGAACTAGCTCGAGTTTTTGCACTGGTTGGGCCTAAGTTTTATAGAGCTGCGGGCTGGGCCTCGGCCAGAAAATTAAGGCCTCACCTAAACTTGGGTTTGGGTTGGTTGACATCTCTGGTGGAGTGCTCTTGGTAGTCAATGCCGGTGGTTGATTCATCATTGAAAGTGTGAAGCCTTTGGGCCGGGGAACCTCCTGCCGAAATTGTTTCTCTTCATCGCCCACTCTTCCCTCCAACAGCGCCAACTGAAAGACCTTAGTGAGTGAAGAAAGCTCAAATCTCCACGCCTGCTTGCACCTTCGGTTTGAGCCCTGCCACGAAGCATCCAATTAGGAAGTCCTCGCTCAAGCCTTTAATCCTGCTTGATAGGAGCTGAAATTGGTCGAGGTATTACTGTATTAACCCTGATTGGTTGATCTTCGCCAACCTCCCTGCCACGTTTGCTCGCTGGAGCCTATTATACCTTCTATGCAACGCAAAGGATCGAATCTTAGTAGGTATAAATACAACCGTAAGGAGATATCGGGGATGAGGAAAAACTGTAATTTCTTATTCTGATATCGCAGTATTTATAATTACAACAAAGGTGATCGGTTGTGGTGTAACAACCCTGCAACCGACTAAGTACAAGTGGGCCACATGGCTAAACTGCACGTGGGCCCAAGATTAATCTTAACACCCCCCCTTCAATTTGGAGCGTCAAAAAGCGTTAAGACACCCAATTTGGAGCAGAGATGATGAAATTTTTTTGTGGGAAGAGCCTTTGTGAGGAGATCAGCTGGCTGAGAAGAGCTCGATAAGTGATGAATCTATAAGGAGCCATTTTGCACTTGTTCATGAATGAAATGACAGTCAATTTCAATGTGTTTCGTTCTTTCATGAAAAACTGGATTGGTTGCTATGTGAAGTGTTGTCGTGTTGTCGTGCTGTCACAGTGCAGTTGCATAGGTGACGAAAGTTGAATGGTGAGATCAACTAAGAGATGTCGAAGCCAAACTAATTCGGCTATGACAGAGACCATTGCTCGGTATTCTACTTCTTCCGAGGAACGAGAGACTGTCAGCTGCTTCTTGGTTTTCTAAGATAGAGGAGACGAGACGAGCAAGGTGATGTAGCTAGTGGTTGATCATCAGGTGACAGGGCAACTAGCCCAGTCAGAATCAAAGTATCCATTGAGAAAAAATGTTGCTATTGCTCGGAAGATATATGACATGCAATAGAGTGCCTTTGAGATACCGAACAACGCATAAGGCAGCATCAAGATGCTCTTGACAAGGCTCATGTATATGTTGACTGAGACAATTTACAACAAACGAGAGATCGGGCCTAGTTATTGTGAGGTAAACTAAATGGTCCATGAGTCTGCGATAAGATGAAGGGTCAACCACGATGGGGCTGGAAGGGTCATCAAAATGGTGTTGGGCCTCCATGGGTGTTGGTGATGGTTTGTAGTCTTGCATCCCGGTGTCATTGAGAATATTAGTGATGTATTTATGTTGACTGAGAAATATGCCATCAACCAAACGATGGACTTCGAGTCCCAAAAAATATTTTTGGGGGCCAAGATCTTTGGTTTTGAACCTATCGTCCATGAACTGCTTGAGAGATGTGATTCATGTAGAATCATTTCCAGTTAGGAGAACATCATCAAAATATATTAGTGCAGCTATGAAGGAGTCACTCGAAGTCAATGTAAAGAGAGAATAGTCAGCATGTGATTGCTTGAAGCCCAAAGAGAGAAGGGCTTGAGTAAGCTTTTCAAACCACATGCGGGATGCCTGTTTGAGGCCATAGAGGGATTTTTGTAATTTTCATACTCTATGTTCTCCTCCTCAAGCAAAACCTTGAGGAATGGTCATATATACTTCCTCATGAATATTACCATGTAGAAAAATATTATTAACATCGAATTGGTGAATTTCCCAATTTCTTATTGCAGCCATTGCCAATAGACACCGCACTGTGACTAATTTTGCTACTAGTGCAAAGGTGTCATGGTAATCCAATCCTTCAGCCTAGGTACATCCTTTAGCCACAAGATGAGCTTTGAACCTCTCGATAGAGCCATCCGCTTTGTATTTAATTTTATACACCCATTTTGAACCAAGTGGACGCTTTCCTGGGGGCAAGTTCACAAGAATCCAAGTATTGTTGTGCTCTAGGACTTAGATTTCATTTGCCATGGTTTGGCGCCATCGGGGATCCCTGTTGGCTTGAGTGAAAGTGGTTGGTTCAGATTCTATATGAGAAGAAACAGCCTAGGTCTAATGTGCCAAAGATGGTGGTAGGTTGATGACATAATCTTAGAGGTGAGTGGGGTTTCTAGTTGTGTGCTTGGATCGGACATTGTGTTGAATGTTATCAACAGTAGACGGCTGGTTGCTGATTATGGATTGGGGATCAACAGATGTTGGATTGGGTAGTAGGATGGGTTGTGTTTAGTCAATTGTGGGCTAGACTTCAGGTTGTGAAGGTGGTGGAATAGGTGTGTCATCAGATGTGGGGTTGGGGGATGGAAAAATGCATGGTTCAGGAATGGTGGTGGGAGATTGTTGGTTCTTGAAAGGGAATTGAGACTCATAGAATATGACATCTCGTGCAATGAATAGTTGGTGTAACTCAAAGTTATATAGTTTGCATCCCTTTTGGCCATAAGGATATCCAACAAAGGCACATCGGATGGCTCTACTAGCAAATTTATCATAAAGTTTGGGGCGGACCTGCACATAACATAGACACCCAAAAGACTTCATGTGATCATAACAGGGTGGTTTTTGGAACAGGACTTCATATGGTGACTTGTTTGAGAGCAAAGGGGTTGGTAAGCGGTTGATAATATAGATCGTGGTTTGTAAGAACTCACCCCAAAATGATATAGGCATGTAGGCATGGAATCGGAGAGCTCTGAAAACTTCTAGTAAATGGCGATGTTCTCGTTCAGCAATACCATTCTATTGCGGCGTGTCGACGCCACTGCGTTGAAGTTCAATCCCTTGTGTGATAAGGAATTATTGCAAGGGGCATGAATGAAATTCAGACCCATTATCTAAACGGAGAACTTGGAGTGTGTGTTCAAACTGTCGAGGCACCATTGCACAAAATAAAAGAAGAAAAGATACAACATCTGATTTATTTCGAAGTAGATAAACCCAAGTACATTTGCTAAAGTCATCAACCAATGTAAGAAAGTATCTGGCTCCACTATGAGATAGTGTCTTATAACCTCTCCAAATGTCGCAATGGAGTAATTGAAATGGCCGAGAAGACATGGACTAGCTGATGGAGAACAAAAGTCGAGTTTGTTTGCTCTGTGGCAAGCGTCACAGCAGTGCTCTAAAGAGAAGTTAATCGCACTCTACGAGTGTGCGGTGAAGTATAACTGTGATGGAGTAAGGCTATGTAAAAAAAAGATTGGCAAAGGCGAAAAAAATGGGTGATGAGAAAGGTTAATCGCACCCTGTGAGCGTGCGACGAAGGAAAGGGATTTGCGATGAGGTTTGGCTCTGATACCATGTAAGGAGGTATCAGGAATGAGGAAAAATTGTAATTTCTTATTCTAATATGACAGTATTTATAATTACAACAGAGGTGGTCGGCTGTGGTATAACAACCCTGCGACCAACTAACTACAAGTGGGCCATGTGGCTAAATTGCACGTGGGCCCAAGACTAATTTTAACAACAACAAAATAAGCACGTTAAATGAGCACTTCAAATTTTTTTACCTGTCCCTTCATCATCAATACCGCTCCACCACCCTTGCCAGCTTGCCTTCATCAACAATACCACTCCACAACAAAATACTCATTCAAACTCTGCCCACATCTACCCATATAACATCACAGCCACACATGGAGAACATCTCATCCTCTTACATAGTATTATGCAGGGGAGATGTTCTCAATTCACGGGAGAGTTATTATGAGCAGGAGATGTCGTCCGGAGTCGCCTTCTAGCCCCAAACTTGCCGTAGCTACCCACTGCTCCTCTGGAGTGTTGAAGTTCAAAATATTGTTCAAGAAGTACGAGCCATCCATCTAGATAATTCCCATTAAATTAAACTTCGGCAACTATTGTAGCATTGGCTTCCAGAGAGTATTAAACTGCGATCCTCCGGTTGACGTCTGCACTTCGACCCCCTTTCCTATGTCGTGGTATCCTTCCGTAGAGGTTCGTCGGCTTCCCTCATCAGGGCGGCCCCCGGTTGCTGACAACACTGCGATCATTCCCCGGATCTCCGCTAGCTGAGCCTGAATGACTTCATGGCTTTTATCCACCTGGTTTAATCTTTCCTCGAGGTTGGCCATCTCCGCTGCCTAGGAAGGATCCGGCTTTGATACCAGAATGGTATCTAACTTTTCCCAAGACCGAGAAGAAGGCTTGTGCTTGCCTCGAGCTAGTGTTCTCACACGGCTTGCAGATGCAGACGTATTGCAGAAGAAATCTAGAAGAAGAAAATAACAGTCGATGACGATTAATTTTAATGAGAGGTTGGGCTTTTTGTAGGCGTTTCCAGAAACAGTCCATAAACATTTCCTATTTTTTTGCTGTTTTTGAAGGGCGTATCAAGAAATAGCCATATGGATGATTCAGTGTCACCTTTCCTTGATATTTGGGTGCCATTGAATCGATCCAATGGTCAAACCACCCTTACTTGCATATTTTGAGATCCAAACTACCCTTCGAGTTGGATACGGCAACAAATAGATCTCAGGCTCGTTGGCGGGGAAAAGAGTGCAGATGGTCTTTGCGGGAAGAAGTAATAGATACGCAAAAAAAAACAAAAAAGAAAAGAAAAGTGAATATGAACTAGCTTACCAAAAGAAAACGGAAAGAATAGAGGGTCTCATGCATGGTCGACGGTGGTCTTACTAGCGCCAACGAATGGGAGAATAGGTAGATCTCAGGGTCGACGACGGGAAGAAAACCATAAATGGTTTGTGAACAGGGAAGACTTGCGAGAAGAAGAATAGATCTGCATAAAAAATGTCAATATGGACAAGCTTACCAGAAGAAAATAGAAATAGTAGAGGGTCTCAAGGTAGATGGCGGTCTTACTAGCATCAACGAACGGGAAAACAATAGACAGCAGTAATTCCTCTCTTCAGATGAAACAATGGCACAGCAAAGTTCTCTTCAAACGCATCAAGGGTGTCTAGAAAAAAGGTATAAGTATTCTAACGAGTTTCGTGGACCGTGATGCATTAGATCAACCACCTTGGGCATCGATGCCATGTCAGCCATGTGTTTCAAAAAATGCCAGGCCATTAGGGAAGCAAGAATTTGTGCTTCCCCCAATGGCTCCAGGCACAAAAATTTAAGCATTTTCCGTTTTTACCGGTTTTTTAATAAATTAATAAACCAAACATTGGTTCAAGGCTCAATAAACGCCCATACCTGGCATAGACTTGGCGGCGTTTTACAAAGAAACGCCCACTTAACCAAGCATGCGCATAGTCAATCGACAGTTACAATAACAAACTATTAGGCTAAAAGCTGTAAAAGGAAAAAGTTGCAACTACTAGTCGGTAGTTATGCATGGGTATTTGATGATCCCGATGTGCAAGAAAGTCCAAGAGCCTTCCTAGACCAAATCACCCACCCCACCACATGATTGTCCCTCACAACATCTTACGGTACATTCCCACCGTATATTGGGAACGGGTTTCTTCCTGTTATGCTACGTCATCGGCCACGTCAGACGACTATAACACATGAGTTCGTTAATTAACTAATTAAATTTTTAAAAATAGTTAATTAGTTAATTGTAATCAGTTAATAATATATTAAGGCTCGCTTTATAATTTTTTTAACTCAATCAAACTATCAACGTTGTTTGTTCTGTAGCTACAGTAGTTCAAACCAGGAGAAGAGAAGAGGAAGAAGGAGGAGAAGATGAAGAGAACAGTCGAACTTGATAGATTAAACCCTATCAATCGACCCTTAATATGGATTAGTCTCTAATTAGTAGTACAAAGACTAAACTGCTCCCACTTAAGTATGAGACAAGAAGTCTCTATTAAGACTGCCACATTAGCACATAACTTAACAGAAATAAAATGACTAATCTACCCTTATTCTGCTAGCTCTAACACTCCCCCTCAAGCTGGAGAATATATGTCATATAATCCCAGCTTGTTACATATATAGTTCACTCTCCCTAAGCTTAAGCCTTTTGTAAACAAATCTGTCCACTAATCACCTGAGCCCACATGTTCTGTGCTTATCTCTCTAGTAAAAACATTCTCCCTCACAAAGTGGCAATCAATCTCTATGTGTTTTGTTCTCTCATGAAAAACAATGTTGGATGAGATGCGGAGTGCAGCTTGATTGTCACTGTACAATTTCATAGGTCTATCCATGGAGAACCCGATTTCTTGTAGGAGATTCTTCAGCCATACTACTTCACATGTAGTGTGTGCCATGGCTCTGTATTCAGCTTCAGCACTGCTCCTTGCCACAACCGTCTGCTTCTTACTCTTCCATGTCACAAGATTTCCTCCAAGAAAATGTGAAGTAACTTGTAGTAGATCTTCTATCAGACACAGAGCCTGCCCAATCTGCATCTGTATACCCAATTACTTCAAGTTTTCCTCCTGGTTTGTACAATAACTCACGGCCTAGAGCTCCCTTCAGGTACCTTACAATTCTAAGAACTGCATCCCAGTGATGTATCCGAGGGTTCTGCATAAATTGGCTCACCACACTGATTGCAAAGGAGATGTCTGGTCTCATGATAGTCAAATAGTTCAGATTCCCCACTAGACATCTATACCTTCCAGGATCATCAAATATTTCCCCTATATCACTGCTCAACTTAGCATTTGGTTCCATGGGAGTTTCAGCTGGTTTTGCACCTAATAGTCATGTTTCATCCAGCAGATCAATAACATATTTTCTTTGGCATAGGTTTTACACCTTGTCTTGATCTAGCAACTTCTATACCCAAGAAATGCTTCAATGTCCCAAGGTCTTTTGTTTGAAAATGATTTTACAGAAAGACATTTAGTTTATCAATCCCCAATTTGTCACTACCAGTTATGACAATATCATCCACATATACCACTAATAAAATCTTTCCGGCTTCTGAATCATAGTTGAACACCAAGTGGTCAACCTAGCATTGTTTCATTCCAAAATTCTTCACCACTTCACTAAACTTCCCAAACCAAGCACGAAGCGATTGTTTCAACCCATAAATTTCTTTTTTCATTTTGCACACCTTACCATCCTCCCCCTGAGCAATAAACCCAAGTGGTTGCTCCATATATACCTTCTCCATAAGGTCACCATGAAGGAAGGCATTTTTAATGTTAAGTTGAAACAAGGGCCAATCTTACATAACTGCCAGGGAAATTAAGACACGGACATAGCCAATCTTAGCCACTGGAGAGAAGGTCTCCATATAGTCCACTCCATACAACTGTGAATAACCTTTAGCAACAAGTCTGGCCTTCAAACGCTCCACACTACCATTTGGCAAGTATTTAACAGTGTACACCCATTTGCAACCCACAACATGCTTACCTAGTGGAAGAGTAGTGAGCTCCCACGTGTGAGTATGCTGAAGGGCAGAGAGTTCCTCCTCCATTGCCTGCCGCCACCCAGGTGAGCTAAGAGCCTCTCGGACATTCTTAGGTATAGAAATAGATGACAATAGTGAAACAAACTGGCGATGTGAAGCGGAAAGGCGAGATACTGAAACAAAATTGGAAATGGGATGGAGGGTACAACTACGTTTACCTTTTCGTAAAGCAATGGGAAGATCAAGTCCTGAAGGTTCAGGGACAAGAGCAACAACATGATCCGCAGACAAGGTAGAAGCTGGAGGAGGAGCCGGTGTCTGTCGATGAGTATACACGTGTCGGATCGGTGGTCGTTCAGTAGAGAGCTGCACTGGAGGAGGTGAAGGGTCAACCCCAACTGGAACACCCGAAACAGGATCACTGACTGGAAGAGGAAGAGGAAGCAAAGGTGGAGACACGGATACTTCAAGTCCCGAGAAGAAGGGGACAGACTCAAAAAAGGTGACATCAGGACAGACATAGCACTTCCGAGTAATGGGATTGTAACACTTGTACCTTTTTTGAGTCCGAGAGTAGCCAAGAAAGACACACTTAATAGAGTGTGCATCCAGCTTGTCTATTCCAAGACTTAGATTGTGAACAAAGCACACACAACCAAAGATACGAGGTGTTAATGGAAAGGGAGACAAGGTGGGGAACAAGATAGAGAAGGTAGACCAACCATGAAGAATGAAGGAGGGCGTCCGATTAATAAGGAAACACGTAGTAAGTACAACATCACTCCAAAATCGTTTAGGAACACTCATATGATGAAGAATAGACCGAGCAGTTTCAAGGAGATGACGGTTCTTTCGTTCAGCCACCCCATTTTGTTGAGGAGTGGATGCACATGAAGTTTGATGAATGATGCCATGTTGTTCTAAATACTGTTGAAAGGAAGTAAGAAAGTATTCACGACCGTTATCTGAATGAAGAACTTTGATTGGAACACCAAATTGTGTACGTATTTCAGCATGGAATTTTTGAAAAATGGAAAATAATTCACTCATTTCTTTCATTAAATAAATCCATGTCATCATTGAACAATCATCAATAAAAGTGACAAAATACTTGTAACCATTATAAAACTCTATTTTAATCGAGCCCCAAACATCTGAGTGAACCAAAGCAAAAGGACTCAACATATGACTTTCAACTCTAGGACTAAAGGGAACATGACGATGTTTCCCATACTGACACGACTCACACTGTAAAGACAACAAATGACTCAAAGGCGGAACCAGTATCTTGAGTGCCTTGAGAGATGGATGTCCTAGTCGACAATGCCACTGTAGAGGAGTGAGTGAAGTCTGAAGTGCAACTGACGATCCACCACCGTCAAGGTAATACAATCCACTAGCCTCATGCCCCCCACCAATCTTCTTCCTCGTCTTAAAATCCTGAAAAACATAAAAGGAAGGAAAAAAATGTAATAGAGCAATTAAGAGTCTTGGTTAGTTTACTAACAGACATAAGATTGAATGGAAACTTAGGGACATACAGAATAAATGATAAAGAAAGAGAAGTTGTGTCAACATTACCAACACCATAGATGGGAGAAGAGGAACCGTTGGCAAGAGTAACAGTTTGAGATGTGGAAGTTTCAGAGAGGGAAAAGAACACACTTAGAGTCCCGGTCATGTGATTAGAGGCTCCAGAGTCAATAATCCAGGGAGAGGGTTTTGATGACAGACAAGCTATACCTGAGTGGGCAAGGGTGGCAGTAGTATGCTATGAGGTAGTTTGGAGGAACCGCTCATACTCATCACGCGGTACACTCACCATCTCCTTCCCGGAAACAAATGTAGATGTGGAAGGAGTTAGATCTGCCTGTTGGTTATCACTGACATCAACCCCACCAGTTATTGCATGATTGGCCCATGTAGAAGGAGGGCCATGGAGATCATAACAGAAATTCACTGAATGTCTGTCCTTGCCACAATGGGTACACTTCCTTGTAGAGTTACTTTTTCCTTTACCACAGCCTCCCCCTGAGTCACGGCCAAATACGAAACCACCACGACCTCCTCGGGAAGCATGTCCTCCCCCTTTAGTACCACATCCACCTCCTCTGGCTATCACAAATGCTGATTTGTTAGACTGTGTGGGATTTCCTGTAGGCACCAAAGAAATCTAACGAAGTCGTGCAAACACTTCCTCAAGTGTAGAAAGAGTAGAGCCCTCTAATATTTGGGCCATAACTGGTTCATATTCTGATTTCAACCCCACTAAGAACCTAGTGACATCTAGTTGTTCCCTCTGTTGTTGTTGAACCTTAACATCTGGAGTGAGAGGATGATAGACATTGAGTTCATTTCTGAGGTTCTTCATATTAGCATAGTACTCTTCTAGGGTTTTATTCCCTTGCTGCAGATCAAAATACTCCTGATAGAGCTGATATACCCTTGTAGTATTATCCTGCCTAGAATAAAGCTTCTTGGCATGTTCTCATATGTCCTTAGTTGTATCTAAGGACATAAAGTTGGCACTTATTTTGGGTTCCATACTATTCCATAACCACGTCATGATTTGGGCATCTTCCTGTTCCCAATCATCAAACCCTGAAGAGTTAGCAGGTGGTTTATCTTCCTTCACATGCTTCAATTTCCTCTTTGCCTTGAAAAAAACTTCCATTGACTTGGCCCATGGTACATAGTTCTCACCATTAAGTTTAACTGACATCATCTGCACACCCAGATAGTCAGAGGGAATCACAACACTAGGTTTCTGATCACTACGACCATCTCCAGTTGCTATCATGATGCTCTTCCCATGCTACTTCTAATCTGAATTCCCGGTAGCCAACTAAGTACTGCTGTCAGAAGTTTGATGTTTCAAACACTACAGCAGTCCCCAAACACAGTTGATAGGTACACAAACTTTTGTTCTTGTTCACACCACTACTGATTTCACAAAATCATGAATCACACTGACATTAATTCAACAACTCACTGATTGCATACAAGCCCTCTTGAAGCTGCTCAATAGAGATTAAGCATCACAAGCACCATCACAAAACCATAGTTGCCACACATGGTACAGATCTGTCTAACCTTTTTAGAGGGCACTACAAGTCCAAAGAAAACATCAACTACTGCCACTACAATAACCTGTCATTCAATTCAGGTCACTTGTGACCAACAAGGCTTCAAAACAACTACAGACCAACAAAAAAAGGGTCAAACATACCCTTACACCATTCAGTCACTGTAAATACAGCCTGTTCTTGGACCTTTTTCCAATAACCAAGGCTACAAACAACCTAGTTCTCTAGGTTCTGATCAGTCCCCACAGATTTTGAAGGCTTTCAACCCAGAGACACCAACCATTTTATGATCAACTAAGTCTTTTCAAATTGCATAAAATTAATTTGTACAAAGAAGATGAAGTAGGTGTTTTTTTACCATCTTACGATCCATGTAATATATCACGTTGTTTAATTAGCATAGCATCATATTTAGCATAATACCAAATTTATAATTAGGTTAAATTTGGGAGTACCTTTTTTTTCAATTGCTTATTCAAATAAGCATTTATTTTGGACCTAATAAGCACATATTTGCGTACTTTAGGAAATAAGCATGGGTAAGTGCTTATTCCTGAAAATAAGCACTCAGGTTGTGTTTGGCAAGGCTTCTTGCCTTTAAAGATGCTTTTTTAGATGTGATTTTATGATAAGTGCATGTAGAAAAGCATTAAAAACTGCTTGGTAAGGTGCTATTTTAAATTGCTTTTTCTAATGAAAAAAAAAGAGGTTACTTTAAAAATATTGCTTGTTTTTTAAACCCCAGCCTTTTACTCTCGGTGGAGGGGTGCCCATCCAAATTTTATTAATAAACTCCAAAAAACAAACTCTTAAGAGGGGACATAAAAACCTCACCCCCGGAGAAAATCTATACAAATATCCAACCAAGTTCTCAACTCATAAAAATACAAAGAAAACATTTGAGGGCTGAAGACTAGGTACATTATCCTCAATACAAAATTGAACAGCTGTACGAGACCCCACTAAGAATAAAATGTGAAATTAGTCCAAGGGTCACAAGCCAAATTGAAAACATTGCTTGGTCCAAGACGAGATTTTGTCAATATAAAGACAATACTACCCTCCATCACGTATAAACTTAAAAAAAAAAACACACACACATAATTTAAGTCCATAAATTGCCTGGATAAATGAAAAAAGCGGATCTGGCATGTCATTTCTTTAGCTTCTTTCCCTTGGAAGTTTCTTCAGCTTTGCTTATTGAGACTATAGCTCTTTGGGAGAGCATCAATTTTGTCAATTCTTTAGGCTTAACCTCCGTAATTTTTGAAGGTGATGTGAAATTTATTATTCATCTCTTGTTGGAGGATTCATCTATATCTCTATAGAGTAGCCACACTCTCATTATGAATTGCAAGAGATATCTTCTTCACCTTCCCTCTTACTCAGTTACTTTTGTTCCTCGATCTTGTAATTGAGTCATACATTGCCTTGCCAAACATGCTATTTCCTGTTCGTGTAACTTGGTCTCTACCTCCTAACTTCTTAATTCCTAATCTGGAATCTGATGTAACTGAGTAATTTGTTAAATGAATTTGCCTAAGAGCATTTTCAAAAAAGAATGAAAAAAGCGGAGAATGATTCAATAATACAATAATTGAGAAGAAAAAAATGAAAAACCTATGAGATAGAATGGTAGGAATAGTCTTTGATTCAACATTATAACAAAAAAAACGAAAACGAGTAAATAGTTTCAGCTTGCTACCGTTGCAGATTGAGAGAGTTGAGAATAGAAAGGGAAGAGTGGGGAAGAAGATGGGGCAAGGGTTTTTTATTCTCAGCAGGGGTACTTACGCCATTTTGTAAAAACAAGATGAGAAAGCATATTAAAAAGTTCTTGAAAAGGCATGAAGCTAGAAGTCGCCCAGAGAGCAGAGACCACTTTTTCTAACGACCTTTTCCAATGAAAAGGCCCATTGGCTTCTAAAACGCAATAAGCACTATAAGCACTTACTTTAAGTCCTACCAAACACAGCATTATAGAAGAAACCCAAATTCTGAGCTTCTTTTTAAGTGTTTATTTCTGTTCTACACTATCTTGGTTTGCCATGTCGTTTTAATAATATCTACACTACCCCTATTTAAAATAAGTGCATTTTCACCAAACACTCATGAGCACTTATTAGAATAAGCACTTATTTTTAAGTACGTGTCCAATAAGCATTTATTTATCGAATAAGCACTCCCAAATACAGGCTTAATTTGGCTTACATACAAACCAAACGAGTTATTACAAATAGGTATAAACTAGATTAAACTAGACTTGTTCATGGGCCGGGTAGTTTGGACATGATTTTAGGCCCGTAGGCTCGAGCTTGGGCCTAAAACACAAAGCCAGACCTTTTTTTTTAGGTTGGGCTCAGACAATATCAAAAAAACCCAACCGAGCCAAACTTGATAAAGGAAATCACATATGCTTAACTATTTCTAACAATCATAAAGAAAGAGGGGTTTGCTTTTCTAATGTTTAGCCAAGTGGCACCACTTTCCTCCACTTCCTCCTAAATTGTCTATAATTCCTATTTATCATCTCCCCCACTTTTTATCTATATCTATCTATCTAAAGAAAGTTTCAATTAAAAAAATTCAAAACTATTTAAATGTTAGAACAAAATTATATACTAAATTTAAAATATTTATTCAAAACACAAAAAATTAATAGATTTAATAATATTCATATTATTAATAATTCAATATTTTTACAAAATTCATTATGAAATTATGTAGTAACAATATAAATTATAATTTTATGAATTATTCAATTTAAATGTTATTCAAATAATAAAATAACATTAAAAATAAAACATTATTTAAATATTTCAATAACTAAAAATATTAAATAACAAACATTAAAAATAGCTAAATAATATAACAAAATATGTAATATTACATAATAACATTAAATAACAAAATAAAATTCAAATAATGAAAAATTTTAAACATTATACATATTATTTAAATATTTAAATAACAAAATATTTAACCTGACAAAAAATTAAATAGTTAAAATAACGAAATTATGTAATAAATTTAAAAAAAATCTTAAAAGTAGAAAAATAATTGTAATAGAATTCATAATATCCATATTAATAATAATTTAATATTTTACAAAATTAATAATGAATTATATAATAATAGTACAATTATAATTTTAGTAATTATTTATTGTTTTTTTATAAATATGCTTTCAATAATTATTTATAAATGTATCTTTATTTTTGTTATTTAATAGAAAATTATCAATAATTATTGGAGATTAAACAACTATTATTTAACTTTTGAAATTTAATTTATTATATTTATTGTATTTTTTTATTAATTTATTTTTAGTAATTATATATTTTTATAATTTATAGATTAATACTTGTTCGAGATTCAACTATTATTTTAGATTACACTATTTATTGACTAATTTAGTATACTTTTCAATATTTATTATATTTTTATTATATACCTATTATATTTCATTATAAACTTATTTTCAATAATTGTGTACGTTTGCTATAAATTTTCAATAATTATTAGAGATTAAACAATTGGTATTTATTACAGATTAGACTATAAATTTAGTTGAAATTAGGAGTGCTCAATGATTGGTTCAATTCAGTTGTAGGTTGTTTTGCCAACCAAATTGATCTTGTCAAGTCCGCAGTTTGTCACTTGAAATCGATTGACCATTAGTGAAAACCCACCAACTCGGGTTGTATCGATTTGGGTCTATTTTCTGTTAAGTTTGTTTGTTAAAAAGATTTAAACTTTAAAATTAACTTTAAATTTCATAAATTACAATGATATTATTAAAAAATAAATTATAAAAATTAAACCTATGATATAAAATATTTTCGACTAACAAATATGGGAATTTTCCTACTAGAAAACCGATTAACTCGAGTTGAGTTTAATCAGATTGTTTATTAAAAAGTTAAAATATAAAATAATTATATACTCTTATGTATTCCTATTATTTAACTTTTTCTTAACAAAGCATGGTCCCCGTCACCATGCCTCTCCTTGCTGCATTATCCCCACCCTGCATTCTCTTTGACTTTCTCTCCTCTCCCCTTTCCACCACTCCCATTAAGCCATGTCACCACTCCCTAATCAATTCCTAAAATGCATCCCAATGATCTATATCCACTCTCCCTCATTTAAAATATTCATATTAATAAATAGGGAAATTGTTTAAAACTCACCATGAGTTTTCAACACTTCTCTTACACTCACCACAACTTTTCAAAATGTCTAAAATTCACCATGTCACTAACTTGGCATTAAACAGACTAACGGGTGTTAATATATTACCATTTTAACCTTCATAGAAAAATATAAAATATATACAAAATAAATTAACAGGTGTTAATATATTACTATTTTAATATTTAGACATGAAAAAAGGGAAAAAGTTCAAAAAAATATTTTCAAATATAAAATACAAAAAAAACATAGAAATTACAAAAAATATAAAAAAATTTAGAAATTGCAAAAAAAATAAAAATTATTTTCAAATTATAGAAACTATGGAAATTGAAAAACAAAATCAAAAAATAAAAATTGTAAAAAAAACACCAAAAATTATAAAAAACACAAGAATATCAAATAAATAACAAAAAATACAGGAAAATTTATAGATTGTAGAAAATAGAAAATGTGAAAAAAAAACAGAAATTATAAAAAACATTGGAAATTATAACAAAACACTAAAAATGCAAAAAAAACAAGAAAATTGAAAACTGAAAACCATTTATCCTCTAACTTGCCATTCAAGGGTAATTTGGTCATGAAAATTGTTATTTATGCTGACATGGACACCTCTGTTAAGAGGCACTAACGGAAGGTGAGTTTTGGAAATAAAAACTTACTGTCATGGTGAGTTTTAGACCTTTTGAAAAGTTGTGCTGAGCTTAAGGGAAAT
Organism: Nelumbo nucifera; assembly: GCF_055504915.1. Taxonomy (NCBI): domain Eukaryota; kingdom Viridiplantae; phylum Streptophyta; class Magnoliopsida; order Proteales; family Nelumbonaceae; genus Nelumbo; species Nelumbo nucifera. Next base: position 433,703 of record NC_142652.1, on the reverse strand, counting down.
GTTGAAAACTCATGGTGAGTTTTAGACAATTTCCCTAATAAATAAATAGATACATACGGTTAATATTTAATTTCACCCATATTGAATGAGTATTAAATAGTGTTATTACCAAAAGTTAATAAATACGATTAGTAAATTACCAAAAATTAAATATTCTTATTAGTACAGTTAGTAAATTACCAAAATAATTTCTATAAAATTGAGAATTATATTTAACAATTATCAAAAAGTATAAAATTTTAGTCATTCTTATTATTATAATTAATAACTAAATACAAATGGGGGAACAAAATATTATAATGTTAGAAAATAAAATTATTAATTAATTTACATTAAAAAATAAAAGATAAATTAATTAGTGTAATTCTGTTAGTAAATTACCAAATAAAAAATATATATTTAATAACAGTTTAAAAAAATTCAATAAATCCCCATAGTTACACATATGTAATAATTTTTTTCAAAAATTTTCATAAAACTACATTTTCGTAAAATAACATTTTTGAAATTAAAAGATATAAAGTATTTGAAAGTTTATTTAAAATGTATTAAATAATTACTAAAAATTATTAGAATATTTTGGAAAATTAAGGAAAACTTATTACATTTGATATATTTGGGAAAACCATTGAAAAATTATGTAATTTTTATTGCAAATTATTGAAAATTACTAAAGATAAATGACTATAGGAAATTGGAAACTATAATTTGAACAAATAATTACACAAATTATTAAGATAAATCAGCATAATATTGGAAAAAGGAAATTATTGGTTAGTTTATATTAGAAATTGTAAGATAAATTAGTATAATTCTGTAAGTAAACCATTTAAAAAGAAAATAAATTATTTAATAAAAATTTGAATAAATTTTTAAAATTACACAAGTACAATAAATTTTCCAAATTTTTCATAAAATTACATTTTTGAATATTAAAGACAATTTAGTGTATTTTTAGAAACTTACCATGTGATTGATACTCAATATATCATTTTGATCATTTCTATCATCAAATTGAATATTGGGTTGGGGGGGACAGTGTTTTCAAAATTGGATCAAACCAGATGGTTAGATCGTAAAAATTGGGAACCGGACACCGTTTCACCTCAAAATCGCTTTTTGTCCAAAAACTATTTATTTGGTTAGCGAACCACTAACCTAGGCGGTCAAACCATCAACCCAGATAATAGTTTTTGGCCTTTTTTTGTTTTTCTTTTTTTTTTTGTCAGAGCGGGTCATCCATTTGAACCGGACAGTTAGACCATTTGACCCCACAATGGTTCCTTATTCGGTCCAATTTTAAAAACCTTGGACGGGGAGTGGGTGCCTTGCCTTGAGCTTGGCTTGGTGTATGGCATGGCTTGGCCCAAGGCCCGACCCACAACACAGCGCGGGCCCGTGCGAGCTCGAGCCGTGGGCCGTGTCGAACAGACCCTCAAATTATCCTAGAGAAGGGAGACATGACCAAGACGCCTCGTGTGCCAGCACGACACGACTCTCACTTTGTGCGGGCCACATGCGGGTCATGTCGTGCCGACCCAACACGACCCAATTTACACCTCTACTTAAACCCGCCCAATACTGGAGATGGGGCAGGGAAATTCGAGGGTTCTCCACCCTTGATGAGGAGTGGGATGCCTTATAACTGAACTCACCCGACATTGAGGCGTGGTTACCTTGCCCTGAACCCACGTGACATTAGGAACGGGGCGGGGATGGGGTAAAGTGTCTTGACTATGGGACAGGGAAAGGGATGGGGTGCCCTGCCCTAAACCCACCCCATTGTCATTCCTATATAATTGTTAGTTGTTACTGGAATTAATAAAAATATTACCTTTCATAATTATTTTTATTTATTTAAAATTAATCAAAATTTCATTTAAAAATCATAGAAAGAACAAAAATTATTAAAATTACTACAAATTATTAATAAAACTAAATTCAATAAAAAATACTTGTTCGTATTCTATTAAAAATAATTATTTTTTTATAAATCAACATTAAATGAAAAATAAAAGCATTAAATCTTTCAAAATTTCCCGTGCATCGCACGGGTCCTTGCTAGTATATATTAAAATTGGTCTGTCCACGCTACCATACCTCTCCTTGCTTCAAACCCCCTTCTTAATTTCCTGTTTTCTTGAATTTTTTATCTTTTAATTCCACAGAATTACCCATTAAACCAATAAGGAAATCACATATGCTTAACTATTTCCAACAACCATAAAAAAAGAAGGATTTACTTTTCTAATGTTTTGCCAAGTGGCACCACTTTCCCCCACATCATCCTAAATTGTCTCTAATTCCTATTTATCTCCTAAATTATCTCTAACTCCAATTTATCTCTTAAATTATCTCTAATTTAGTAGAGAAATTCAGAACTATTTAAATGTTATAACGAAATTATATACTAAAGTTAAAATATTTATTCAAAACACAAAAAACTAATAGATTTAATAATATTCAAGTTGATGAAGGATGATTTGACCCGACCTATGAAACGACGACACGTGGATGCTGACTCAGCGTAAGCGACAGCTCAGCATTGTGGTTCAGTACGGCTAAGTGATAGGCCCATAAGGCAGCTCGCTACATGGTAGCGGGCTAAAGGAGGGGCTCGCCACAATGCGAGCTCTGGGTCCCCGAGCTACCTCAAGGGATATTTCGAGGCAAACTTTAACTTACGAGCTAAGAAAGCCAGCTCGCCCGAGCTCCCGAACAAGGCAAGTCATCCGAGGACCAATTCTACTAAGGGTACTTCTGAAGTATTCGAAGCTCGTTGCAAAGTAGCTCGCGAATGGGCCGCACGAGCATTCCTCAGGAAGCTTCTATTTAATAAGTCGTACCTGTCAGACTGGGCCACGTCCCTAACTGACGGCGCAGTCCCTGTCCTTTCGACAGTCTGCGCCCACGTCTCTCAGTAGGCGGAGGCGTGCCTGTCACTTTGGGGACGTGTCACTCGCCCAAGTAAGGAGTACGTCCCAATGGCCACCTACGCAGCCCTGGCAGGTAACGGTTGTGGCAGAGACCCAGTGGCGGTTATGCCCGATCTCGCAAGAGCGCCCCTATAAAAGCTCTCAGGGCAGAGGAGAAACTTCTTCTTGAGACCTCTAATCTCTCGAGTATAGTGATAAAGAGCGACCTCCACTCTTAGCCTTCGTTTCTCTCTTTACTTCCCATACACAATACTAACTTAAGCATCGGAGTATTCCCACCGGGCAAATCCCCGGGAATCCTTCCTTTCATCTTCTCAGGTGCCGCTCGTTGCCAACAAGGAGCCAGTCAGCAGCCAGCTAGGAGTGCCCGGATCGTGTCGCATCATTTGGCGCCGTCTGTGGGATACGCTTCAAAAGGCCTTTCCCTCCAAACTCTTTCAGTTCCTTCTTCTTCCTTGAAACAATCCAACGCTCATGGCTTCCTCTAGCAACGTCGGATGAAGCACGGAAATGGGTAACTCCAGGGAACAACCCCAGCTTCCTACTGTCTGTATCGGACAGTTCACCGTCCCCCTCTCAGCGGACGGAATCCCCAGCTTGAACATGCCTCTCACAATGGCACATGTCATCGCCCCACTCCCCGCTACAGTCGGAACGACGTTCACCGAACCCTCGGTCGTGCCCCCAGCGGCCAGCCCGAACCAGCTGGAGGACCTGATGCAGTGCATGAAGGCCCAAATGCAACAGTTCCAACAACTTCAGCTCTATCAACAGCACGTGCTGCACCAGGTCTCCCAGTACCAGTATCAGCAGCAGTTCCCCCAGCTGCCCCAACCCCAGCTTCAACAGCCTCAGCTCCAGCCTTAGCACCTAGCCTCGCAGCAAGCCAAATCTTGCCGCCAGAGCGAGCACTCCTGCCGAGGAGAGGCCCCCCAAAATCTCCCAAAAAACCAGGCCTCCCCCCACGGCAGACGGGAGAGACCAGCTACCCCGATCTCGCCGCGGGTGGACAGGTCGGGAGGACCTCGGCTCGGCAGGTCAACGTCGCCTCGACAGTCGAAGTTCGGAACCCCGATCCTTGAAAACCAGTTCGAGATCCTGGCAACAAGCTCTAAGCAGGCCCCTTCTGTCCGCAGCCATCACCAGTAGACCGGGCTACTCCCAGCGCAAACCATTCTGGACAGCGCGGAGGTGAGCAGCACGAACGTCGAGCCCACCAAGAAGCAGAGACGCCGCCGCCGAGCTCGCCGATCTGTCACCTGCGATTTGCCCGAGCTCATGGGCAAAGAAGAGGTAGGCTCGACCGAAGCCAAGGCTCCCCTCCTCTCGGTTCTGTCCCCCCTGTCTTTCGAACTCTTGGCAGTCTCGATGCCCAAGGATTTCAAGCTTCCCCCTCTTAACAAGTATGACGGGTCGTTCGACCCGAATGATCATGTAGATGCCTTTCAGTCACAGATGCACCTGGCGCGAGCCAGTGAGTCATGCATGTGCGTGGCCTTCTCCACTACTTTTAGGGGAGCAGCCCGCACGTGGTACCGGAACTTGGCACCCGGGTCGATAAGAAGTTGGGCGCAATTCGCACAAGCCTTCACGTCCCACTTTGCCACCAGCAAACGGTGCCCGCGGACTGAAGAAAGCATCTTCAACGTAGCATAAAGAGAGGGAGAGTCCATCCGAAGTTATATCAAGCGGTTCAATGACGCTTGTATGCAGATACCGCGTCTGGACCCCGCCGTACGCCTTGCAGCGGCCAAGAAGGGCGTGAAGCACAAAGAGTTCAAGTGGCACATGGTCATCAACCAACCCGTGACCATAACCGAGTTTCTAAAGCTTGCGGATAAGTTCATAGCCACTGAAGAGGAGATCAACCAGAAGGGTGAGGGCACACCCGAAAAAAGAAAGAGAGAAGGGGAACCTTCCAGTCAAGAGGACACCCGAAGAAAAAAGGAAACAGTTCAGGGTGCAAAGCCGGGTCAGTTGTTCCGAGCTTCTGCAGCAGACCGAGCTGACTACACCCCACTGAACGCAAAGCGGGCCAAAATCCTGATGGCAATCAAGGACGCCCCGTACGTGAAGTGGCCACCCCGTCTGAGGGGGAATCTCAATGAAAGAAATAAGAGTCTGTATTGCAGTTTTCACAAAGACCACGGTCACAGTACCGAGAGTTGTAAAAACCTTCGCAACGAGATAAAGGAGCTCATCCGTCGCGGATATTTGAGAAACCTTTTACAAAATAATAATAACAATAATAATAGTAATAGAACAGGTCGGCAAAGGGAGCACGGTAAAGACGCTCCCGAGTCCAGTAGCAGGCCGGCCGAACAACCGCAGAGGCAGCCTCCAGAGGAGAGGCCAGTTCGGGGGACCATCCACATGATAGTGGGAGGTTCGATCGTTGCGGGTTGCACCTCAGCAGCAGCTCGGACGTCGGTCCGTGAGGTCACCCGGGAGGAGCAGAACCCCCCAAAGCGACCGAGAACGGAAGAGCCAAATTTCTTCACAGAAGACAATGCGCGAGGGGTCCATTACCCCCACGACGACGCGCTCGTAATAAAGCTGAGAATCAACGTCTTCGAGGTCAGGCGCATACTCGTCGACTCAGGTAGCTCGACCGACATACTCTTCAAAGCTGCGTTTGACCAGCTCCAATTGCAGAGAAGCGACCTGAAGCCCGCAGACACTCCTTTGGTAGGCTTCAGCGGAGAAGAAGTCCGACCCCTTGGGGAAATAACAGTACCTGTAGAGATCGGCACATGGCCTTGTGTGGTCAGATTCGAACACAACTTCCTAGTGGTAGCGACCCCCTCTCCCTATAATGCCATAGTAGGTCGACCAATCACCCATGTCCTACGGGCGGTGGTCTCCACTTACCACTTGGTTATGAAGTTCCCAACAGACTTCGGTGTGGGAGTAGCGCGGGGCGACCAACTCGAGTCCCACAAGTGCTACGTCGCCGCCCTAAAGGGGAAAACCAAGGTGGCCGATGACCTTGAACTGGAACAACCCACGGAGCAAAGTGAAGAACGAGCCGCACCCATGGAAGAAACAGTCGCGGTCCCGACCTCAACAGCAAACCCAGCTCGGATGCTCTAGATCGGCGCTTCCGTCCAGGAGCCCCTACGATCCAAACTGGTAAGTTTTTTACTTCAAAATTTAGATATTTTTGCATGGTCCGCGGCAGAAATGCCCGGTATAGACCCCGAACTCATAACTCACAACCTGAACACTGATCCTATAGTTAGGCCCGTTAGACAGAAGAAATGCAACCTAGCCCCGGAACGGTGGAAAGCGGTCGACGAGGAAGTCGAGAAGCTCCTCGCGGCGGACTTCATAAGAGAAGTCCACTACCCGAGCTGGGTAGCCAACCTCGTCCTGGTAAAGAAGGCCAATGGCAAGTAGCGCATGTGCGTCGACTACACCGACTGGAACCGGGCTTGCCTGAAGAACTGCTTCCTGCTCCCCATAATCGACCGTTTGGTGGACGCGACCTCAGGGCATGAGTTGCTAAGTTTCTTGGACACCTATTCAGGCTATAACCAGATCAAGATGGACCCGACGAACGAAGAAAAGACTACATTCATCATTGAATTTGGCCTGTACTGTTACAAGGTTATGCCCTTCGGGTTGAAAAACGCAGGGGCAACCTTTCAAAGGCTTGTGAATAAATTGTTTGCGCCGTTAATTGGCAGAGAAGTAGAGTGCTATGTAGATGACATGGTCGTCAAAACCCAATTCTCACATGAATTAATACAAGACTTGCATTCTGTTTTTGGAATTTTGTGTAAGTTTAATATGAAATTGAATCCAAATAAGTGTGCGTTCGGTGTAACCTTGGGTAAGTTCCTAGGATACATCGTTAACCGGCGCGGCATTGAAGCCAACCCGGATAAGGTTAAGGCCATCTTAGACATGAAACCGCCCCGGAAGCCGAAGGAGGTTCAGAGGTTGAATGGCTGCATAGCCACCCTAAGCCGTTTCATGTCTAAATCGGTGAACCGCTGTCTGCCGTTCTTTAAGGGAATAAAGAGCAAAGGGTTCGAATGGACCCAAGATTGCCAGCTCACGTTCGACGAGCTCAAGGAATACCTTACTAGCTTGCCGACCCTAACCCGGCCCGATGAGGGCGATGTTTTAGAACTCTACCTCTCGGCAAGCGACGAGGTGGTTAGTTCGGTACTAATAAAGGAAGTAGATCAGGTCCAACGACCCATCTATTATGTTAGTAAAGTATTGTAGGGAGCAGAAATGAGATACCCGGAGATGGAAAAGCTAGCATACGCATTGATAATTGCAGCTCGGAAGCTCCGCCCGTACTTCCAATCTCATATTGTTATCGTCCTTACCGACAAACCTCTGAGGCAAGTATTGCTTAAGCCCGAGGTCTCTGGTCGGTTGATGAAGTGGGCCATTGAGCTCAGCGAGTACGACCTCCGGTACAAGCTGCGAACTACCATTAAGGCCCAAGCCTTAGCAGATTTCAAAGCCGAATGCACATTCAGCTCCGAAGTTCCCAGGCCGGTTGAGCACGAGGCTCTCACCTCGGGTGAGCCCGAAGCTCCCGGGCCGGTCGAGTCCGAACCCCGTGAAGTAGTAGCCAGTGTGGCACCTCTCCTAGCTCGGCCAACCGCGAGCTGGGATGAGGAGCCCTGGATCCTTCACGTAGATGGCTCCTTGAACCAACAGGGCAGCGGTGCCAGAATAGTGCTGCACGACCCAAGCGGCATGGAACTAGAATACGCGCTACGCTTCGAGTTCGAGGCATCTAACAATGAAACAGAATACGAGGCGTTGATAGCCGGACTAGCCTTAGCCAGAGAAGTAAAAGCCAAGCACATCATTATCTGCAGCGACTCCTAGCTCGTGGTCAACCAGGTCACGGGCGAGTATGAAGCTCGCGAGACGACCATGGTCGCCTACTTAGCCAAAGTCAGAGAGGCCCTGCTCAACTTCCAGTCACACTTCATCAGACAGATCCCTAGGTTGGAGAACGCCGAGGCCGATGCCCTGTCCAAGTTAGCCAGCACTAGCGACATCACCATGAGAACCGTGTACATAGAGAACCTGTCTCGGCATAGCATTCTCGGGGGGGCAGAAGAGGTCGCTCCCGTCGTTCAAGCAGAGCCGAGCTGGATTGACCCACTCATGAACTTCTTGTTACACGAGACCCTCCCTGCAAAGCGCAATGCTGCCAGAAGGATGCAACGCCAAGCAGCTAAATACGTCATGATAGACGAATGGCTATACAGGAGATCTTACACGCTCCCCTACCTGCGTTGCTTGCAACCTACCGAAGCCAAGCTCATACTCCATGACACTCATGAGGGTCTGTGCGGCGGACACTTGGGGGGCAGGGCCCTTGCCTAGAAAGCGCTTCGACAAGGGTATTATTGGCCAACAATGAAGGCAGATGCTATTGAACTCATTAAAAAATGTGACAAATGCCAAAGACATGCCAATATTCACCACCAACCCGCTGCCGACCTCAAATACCTCACCAGTCTGTGGGGCATTGATCAACTCGGGTCATTCCCGCCAGCAACGGGTGGAAGGAAGTTCTTAGTGGGAGCAGTGGACTATTTTACCAAGTGGGTAGAAGCCGAACCCCTCGTAATGATAACAGCCTGAAATGTCCAAAACTTCTTTTGGAAGAACATCGTATGCCGCTTCGGATTACCTCGGGTATAGATCTCCGGCAACGGCAAACAGTTCGAGGACATCAAAATTCAAGACTGGTGCCGAGACATGGGGATCCAACAGAACTTTACTTCAGTCGCGCATCCTCAAGCAAACGGTCAGGCAGAAGTCACGAACAGAGCCATCCTCCGCGGACTAAAGGCACGGCGGGACCGAGCTAAAGGATTGTGGGCAGATGAACTACTCAGTGTCCTATGGGCCTACCGGACCACGAAGAAAACCGCCACGGAAGAAACACCCTTCAATCTCACCTACGGCACCAAAGCAGTGATCCCCGCAAAGATCAAAGTACCTACATCGCGCCTAGAAGCATACAGTGATCAAACAAACGAAGATGAGCTACGCACCAATCTCGACCTACTCGACGAAGTAAGGGACCTTGCGTACATTAGGACCGCAGCCTACCAGCAGAGAGTAGCTCGGAACTATAACGCCAGGGTCAAGAAGCGGAACCTCCGCGTTGGCGACCTGGCCCTTCGTAAAGTTATGGTGCCTAAGCCCGGCGCTGGCAAGCTCGGGTCCAACTAGGAAGGTCCTTACCGAGTGAAATGAGTGCTCAGGGAAGGAACATACAAGCTCGAGATCCTCGAAGGGAAACAAGTACCTCGAGCATGGAATATTGTCAACTTGAGGCAATATTATCTATAAGAAGCGAGTAGGCCACGAGCTACTCCCAAAGCCTAAGGGCCAGAATACCGAGCTAACATGACCTCGGCACAAGAAGACCCCAGTTGCCACTTCGGCCTGGGAGAATCCAGGAGCGGACTATGGGTCCCTCCCTAAGCCTGAGGGCCACAAGAGGACCCAGTCGCCTCTATGGCATGGGCAAACTCCGAGAGTGGGCCACGAGTCACTCCCAAAGCCTAAGGGCCAAAACACCGAGCTAACAAAGACCTCAGCGTGAAGAATGACAGCCACTTCAGTGGCGAAGGCAAAGTATGAAATACTAAAGGCGTAAGCAACTCGGGTTCAAACCCTACGAAGCATAGCTCGTCTCGATACATCGATCGAACTAAGGAATAACCAACCAATGCCTAGTTCGGATGTACGTAGCAATCACTCCGCGGTATACCACGGAGGCCTTAAACTTGACAAATAGGGATAACGCCTACCGAAGAGCCCTACTTTGGGTAGGTAACTTCAATAACCCAAATGATGAGATCGCTTTAGCAAAAATAAAGGGAGTTCATCATACTCAGAAGAAGGAAGAGACTTTCATTATCAAAAAAAAAAACAAACAAGTGCAGAAAAGGAAAATAACAAGTGTAGTAACCGAGCTAAACAGCTCAGGAATGGTTTGATCATCACAGGGCACAACTGCCCAACTGAAAAACTTGTGAAAGACCGGGTTTACGGCACCCGGAAGCCACAGAATCCCAGAGAAATGCCACCTCAAGGATCCGCCTTCTCATCCTAAGGAGAGTCAGGCTCCTCTTCATCCGCTTGGTCTGCTGTCTCAGGGGACAGACCCTTCATAGTAATGCCGTCGAGGTTAAGCCCGAAGAACTTCTTCCGAACCAACCACCGGCAGAGCTTAAACCCTGAGCGGTACGAACCCGAGCCATACTCCGCCTGGAGGTCATGAAATTCCTGGGAGTCTTTAAAATCCTAGACTGCTTTCTCTCGCTCAGCCTCCACCATCTGGTCAAAGTTTCGGGTCCGATTCAGAAGAGTGGACTCCAGGTCCCGCACCTGTTGCCTGAGGAGCTCCCTCTCCCCCGCCATCCTTGACGATTCCTCCCTAAAGCGGGCGCTCTCTTCAGTAAGCCGAGCGATTTGAGCCTCCTGGTCATGAACGAGCAGCTCCTGAGACTCGCTCCCCTTGCGAGTGTGATGGAGCTCGCCCCGAATCCGGTCGAGCTTGACCTGAAGCTTCTGGTTGGCAGCATGTTGGTCGAGGGCGTCAACGCGATGGATGCGCGTCTGGAGAGCCATGGCATGGATGGCGGAATTTACCTATCGATAAAAAGGAGATCAGAAGACAGAGAAAAAGGCCAAGTAGTACACAATAGTCACAAGACACTACACGACCTAAAAGGCCGACCTACCCAGGCTCAAGCTTGCCTGCATGAGCTTCTCCTCGGCCAAGTAGTCTGAGTAAAGGAAGCCTACCGATGCCCAGGACAACATCATTTTCTGAATCTCAGGGTTCAGCTCGGCCCCGGGGTCCTGGATGGCGCCCCTCCAAGCGGTGGGAAAGGGCCACCCCTCGGGGTTACGGACCACAAAGTAGTCCTGCTTCCAGGCGGGGATCTTATTCGGCAGCTCGTACAAGAGCTTATAGCCGCGACGGGGAGAAAGGTAATAAAAGCGCCTCTCCGGAGGAACCCCAGGAGCAGCATTCTTTATACAAAGGATAGAGGCGAAAATGTCAAGGTTCAAAGGGAGGCAGTACTCATGACATAGGGATATAGTCCCAACCATGTTTCGAACAGCGTTGGGGTGAAACTGGTCAATAGTGACGTTGAAGTGGTTCAGCACCTCCACTATCAAGGGGTGCAGGGGAAGACGCAGGCCAGCCTCGAGCTGTTCCTGAAAGATCACTACGTCATTGGGACCATGCTCCCAGGGGAAGTTGCCGGTAGGGAGGCTGTAAACCAGGTCCCCAAGAAGGCGAAAGTAGCGGATCAGAGACCTGAGTCTCTCCGCTGTCATTAAGGAAGGGACAAAGGTATCAGGCTCCCTCCCCCTAGAAGTGGACGCCATGTCGCCAGAGGCCTCCCGAGCCTCCGGGATATGCTCCCAGGCTCCCCCCGAGCTCGAGGGAGCATCATCATCCTGGCTATCGCCCCTGTGATAGGTATGGCGTGAGTACCCAGACATGGCTGACGGCGATTAGGACTCACCAAAGTAGACAGAACGGAGCGGACTAAGGAACTCGAGTAGACTAAGTGAAGTACGCGACCTTAGAGTCCAAAGCAAGATGGCGTGGAAGGAGATAGGGCCGAGGGGGCTCCCCATTTATAGCCCTCGCCCTTTCAAACTGACGGCCCGATCAAAGTAGATCCAACGGTCCGCGGGTGCCCTGACCACCGACTTCTGAAAATCGAAGGCGATTGGCGACACATCTTCCACGATTAAGGTAGTCGCAGCCGCACGACATTCGGAATTAAAGGCCACCTCAGCACATTTTCGAAATCCGAAAAGTCAGAGAAGTCAGAAGATCTCTTGATTCCTGCAAATGCATTTATTGGAGACAGTCAATCAAGTTTTAATTTCGGTCAAATCAGTCCATCGCGCTTCATAAACTCCCCGCGCTAAGGCGGCACTCTTAGCCCGAGGAGTGGGGGGCAATTGATGAATGATGATTTGACCCAACCTATGAAACGGCGACACATGAACGCTGACTCAGCGTAAGCGACAGCTCAGCATTGTGGTCTAGTACGGCTAAGTGATAGGTCCATAAGGCAGCTCGCTACATGGTAGCGGGCTAAAGGAGGGGCTCGCCACAATGCGAGCTCCGGGCCCCCGAGCTACCTCAAGGGATATTTCAAGGCAAACTTTAACTTACGAGCTAAGAAAGCCAGCTCGCCCGAGCTCCCGAACAAGGCAAGTCATCCGAGGACCAATTCTACTAAGGGTACTTTTGAAGTATTCGAAGCTCATTGCAAAGTAGCTCGCGAATGGGCCGCACGAGCATTCCTCAGGAAGCTTCCATTTAATAAGTCGTACCTGTCAGACTGGGCCACGTCCCTAACTGACGGCGCAGTCCTTGTCCTTTCGACAGTCTGCGCCCACGTCTCTTAGTAGGCGGAGGCGTGCCTGTCACTTTGGAGACGTGTCACTCGCCCGAGTAAGGAGTACGTCCCAACGGCCACCTGCGCAGCCCTGGCAGGTAACGGCTGTGGCAGAGACCCAGTGGCAGTTATGCCCGATCTCGCAAGAGCGTCTCTATAAAAGCTCTTAGGGCAGAGGAGAAAATTCTTCTTGAGACCTCTAATCTCTTGAGTATAGTGATAAAGTGCGACCTCCACTCTTAGCCTTCGTTTCTCTCTTTACTTTCCATACACAGTACTAACTTAAGCATTGGAGTATTCCCACCGGGCAAATCCCCGGGAATCCTTCCTTTCATCTTCTCAGGTGCCGCTCGTTGCCAACAAGGAGCCAGTCAGCAGCTAGGTAGGAGTGTCCGGATCGTGCCGCATCACAAGTTATTAATAATTCAATATTTTTACGAATTATTCAAGTTAGTAATAATATAAATTACAATTTTATGAATTATTCAATTTAAATGTTATTCAAATAATAAAAATTTATCATTAAATAATAAAACATTATTTAAATATTTCAATAACTAAAAATCTGAAATAAAAAACACTAAAAATAGATAAATAATATAACAAAATATTTAATATTACATAATATCATTAAAATAAATAAAATTCAAATAATGAAAAATTTTAAATATTTTACATATAATTTAAATATTTAAATACAAAAACATTTAACATGACAAAATTTTAAATAGTTAAAATAACGAAATTATGTAATAAATTAAAAAAAAGATTCTTAAAAGCAAAAAAATAATTATAATAGAATTATATAACAATAGTACAATTATAATTTTATGGATGAATAAATTCAATAAATAATTAATATTTTAAGAATTTAAATAACAATATTATTTCAACAAATAAATAATATTGTAAATAACTAATTTCACTTATATAATTAATAATTGTAGAAAATAACTATCAACAAAATTATATTTATTAGTAATAGTTTTACAATAATATTATATACTCATTATATATTTATATATACTATAATTAATATTTATTTTATTTTCTGTAATTATTTATTGTTTTTATAAATATGCTTTAAATAATTATTATAAATGTAATTTTATTTTTGTTATTTATTAGGAAATTATCAATAATTATCGGAGATTAAACAACTATTATTTAACTTTTGAAATTTAATTTATCATATTTATTATATTTTTGTTAGAAAATTATTTTTAGTAATTATATATTTTTTATAAGTTATAGATTAATACTTATTAGAGATTAAACTATTATTTTAGATTACACTATTTATTGACTAATTAAGTATATTTTTCAGTATTTATTATATTTTTGTAATTATTCTATTTTTATTATATATCTATTATGTTTTCATTATAAAGTTATTTTCAATGATTGTGCAGGTTTGCCATAAATTTTCAATAATTATTGGAGATTAAACTATTGTTATTTATTAGAGATTACACTATAAATATAGTTTAAATTATGAGTGTTCAATGATTGGTTCAGTTCATTTGCAAACTATTTCGCCAACCAAATTGATCTGGTCAAGTCCACAGTTTGCCACTCGAAACCGATTGACCATTAGCGAAAACCCACCAACTCAGGTTGTATCGATTTGGGTCTATTTTCGGTTAAGTTTGTTTGTTAAAAAGATTTAAACTTTAAAATTAACTTTAAATTTCATAAATTATAATGATATTATTAAAAAATAAATTACAAAAATTAAATATATGATATAAAATATTTTAGACTAAAAAAGATGGGAATTTCCTACTTTCCTGTATTAAAAATTAAATTTAAAATAAAAAATTAATATATATATATATATATATTAAACCAAAACCGATATGAAATACTTGAAAACTGACCAACTCGAGTTGAGTTTGATAAGATTGTTTATTAAAAAGTTAAAATATAAAACAATTATAACTTTCGCTTAACAATTATATACTCTTATCTCTTTGCTCCATTATCCCCTCCCAGCATTTCTCTTTGACTTCCTTTCCCCTCCCCTTTCCACCACTCCCAATAAGCCATGTCACCCAACTACCTAAAAATATTCCTATAATCTCTTTGCTAAGGTATCTAATTTAAACCAATAGGAAAGTATCATGTTGCCCAACTCCCTAATCAATTCCTCAGATGAATTCCCCCAATCTATATCCACTCCCCCTCATTTAAAATATTCATTTTAATTAATAAATAGTTAAATATGGTTAATATTTAATCCCACCCATATTCATCGAGTATTAAATAGTGTTATTATCAAAAGTTAATAAATGTGGTTAGTAAATTACCAAAAATTAAATATTCTTATTAGTACGGTTAGTAAATTACCATAAATTAATAAATATTCTATCAACTAACTCGTTAACAACATTTTATAGAAATTGAAAACTCTTTAACTAAATTCTATAAAATTGAGAATTATATTTAACAATTATCAAAAAGTATAAATTTTTAGTTATTGTTATTATTATAATTAATAACCAAATACAAATGGGGGAACAAAATATTATAATGTTAGAAAAATGAAATTATTAATTAATTTATATTGAAAAATAAAAGATAAATTAGTGTAATTTTGTTAGTAAACTACCAAATAAAAAAATATTTATTAACAATTTATTTTCCATAAATCCCCATAGTTACACAAATGTAATAAATTTTTCAAAAATTATCATAAAACTACATTTTCATAAAATAACATTTTTGTAATTAAAAGATATAAAGTATTTGAAAGTTTGTTTAAAATGCATTAAATAATTATTGAAAATTATTAGAATATTTTGGAAATTTTAGGAAAATTTATTACATTTGATAGATTTTGGAAAACCGTTAAAAAATTATGCAATTTTCCTTGCAAATTATTGAAAATTATTAAAGATAAATGACTATGGGAAATGGAAAAACTATAATTTGAACAAATAATTACGCAAATTATTAAGACAAATTAATATAATATTGGAAAAAGGAAATTATTCTGTTGATACAAAGTCAATGCTCAGCCCGACACAACCCATGAATAGGTCTAGTTTAAACACATTAACAAAAGTTTATATTTGATTTATAATTTTATTAATTTAATATAAACTATAATTAATTAAAGTAAATAAAATTATTAAAAAGTAAAAATAATAAGTGAATTTTTTCTTGTTATTTTTTTGTCAATTTAAAATAATATTTAGTAAAAATTTATCAGTAATTCCATGAATGAGAACAGCTAATTTAATAAAAAAAATTATCTAAAAATTACTACTAAAAAAATAATTATTACAATCCATTTAAGTTAATTAAAACTCAATGAAAATAAATAGAAAGTATTATTTTTTATTAATAAATTGGACTTTGATCAGCTTGACTCGATTAGAAATGTCATAAGGCTTTCAATGCTTCAGCGGTGCATAGGTTCCGACTACTGACTGTTAAAAGGATGCAAGTGCACCAATGGGTGATTTCAATATATGTTTCAAGTTATTCTAAGCCTCATTAATAGCTTCCCAATATTCAAATCCAGCATTGCTATAAGAAAGTGAGTTCACTTTTGCCACAATACTATTATAGTGCAGGAATAAGGAAAAAAAACCATGGTCTTGAATTTAGCAAGGTTTTAAATGGTTAAAGGCATAATTGAGGCATAATGTCCCAAAAAAGGTGAGGCATAATCCTCAAAATTAAGAAAAAAATTAATTAAAGTTTTTAAGTGATAAAAATATAATGTAATATACCACTAAAATGATGGAAAATATAAATATTCATAAAATAAAAGTTTATAAGCAACAAGTTTTAACTCTTAAGCATTAAATAAAATAATAATTAATCATCTAGCAATTATAAACATTTTACATTTTATGTTTCAAAACACAACCTTATGAAATTATTCATATGAATAATCATCTATATAGTGGACATTAGATTTATGGTTATCTGACAATTGGGAAGAAAATAAACAGTTTATTTGATTTGATCTATACAAAAAAAAAATCAATAAAAAGATAAACCCATTAGGAAAATAAATGAGAAAAATATCAAACTTGGGATGTCAAATTAGAATAATAAGAAAAAAATTCCACTTGATTTATCCAATAGAAACTAATAACTTAATTGGCCATTTTTTACATTGAACTCTTTAGAGAAACTAATAGAACTTGATTTTTCCTATTGCTTTTTCATTTTTACTCTTTTTATTTGGCTCATAATTATTAAAGTGCTTTTTCTATATATATTTTGAACTATAAAAATGCATAAAAGTATGTATGTTTTTGCATTAAACCACTAAATAATGTTGATACTTGAGGTTTACATCTTTATGCCCTACATTACACCTCACACCTTGAGGCTTGATACTTACATCTGATTCTCGTAAAGATTTAAGTCTCAAACCAAAGTTATGAGACTCAAACCTTGAGGCAAAATCTTCTGTCCACCTCAAGGTACACCTCACGCCTCAAGACCCAAGCCTTTTAAAACAATTTGTATAAGTACATCAAAGGCTTTGATTTTCTAGTTTCAGTCTGTCAATAAAACCGAATATTGGTCCAATCCGGATCTGTTCAATATGCATCCATTATAGCTGGTCCAGATCTAATCCAATTAGTTGAATACTTTGGACCATTCTAGACTGGTCCAATTCAGTGTATGGACCGTCCAAACTGTTCAAATTATTTTTAATTTAGATTAGGTCCAACCCAAACCTAATGGTCCTAATCCATTGACACATAATATACTTATCTTATGTCAATGGACCCTATATTGATTCAATCCAACTCAATAGTATACAAATCCATTACAAATAAATCAGATCCAATCCAATCCGATATTATTGATTATCTAATTCTTTAAATTGATTTTGAATCGGATGAATCCAATCCAAATCCGGTCGATTGACAGCCCCTATTGGTATCTGTACATGTATTTTGTATTTGAAAACCTTGTTTTGTAGTGCATCACATTTTTTTATATAATCTTTCCAAATTTCTTAATTTTTTTGGTAGAACCAAATTTCCCAAATTGAGCCTTAATAATAAAACTATCCGATATGTTGACTTGACTTGATAGTTGCTAGCTAACAGGGGTATTTTTTTGTGTTTCTAACAGTGTGTTGGTAAGATTGGTATAGTAAAAAACTTTGTCGTTGTTTAGTTTCAACTATATTCCATTATATACGTGTGTGGAAAAGACCTCGTCATTATATTATTTCGGATTGGCCTTCTAAAAAAATATTATTTCGGATTGAGAAAGCACGTGCAAATGGCAGGGAGTTGGAGGACCGGCCTGGGTTGGACAGTGCCATGTGACAAGTGGCCTTATATTTAAGCATGGCATTTACTGTCATTACAGAAACAATAACTAAATTTATAATAGCTATGCTTAAAAATTGACAAATATAGAAAAATAATTTTTTTATATGGATGCCGAGACAAACTGACTAAAAAGAGCACAGAGGCTGTCTTTCTCTCGTCTCTCGCGTCTACAAGGTAGATAAAAATAAAATCACAAAAACGACTAAACGAGAGATAAGGTAATGTATTCATCTCATGATTCTCACTCCTATCTGTGTCGTAAAAGTTTAAAAAAAAAAGTGCCCAGGCTGTGCGATTGCGTTACTCTATTTTTTTTCGGTAAAGCGCGATTTACCCATATCCAACTGTTCTGGGCCTTCTGGCCTTGGAAGGACAACCTATGTCACTCTCATCACAGGTCCAACACATGTCTAGGAGTGAATTATACTGATATACAAAGAAAAAAGAAAAAGAAAAAAAAAGTAGGTGGGAGGAACGGCAATTTTTCAGACTGTGTTGGGTGCCAGTCAGGGTCCACCATGGCGAAAGAGGGGTAGTGAAACGCAACCAGACCACCACGCCGGAAGCCGTGTTCCTTGAACAGCTTCGGTAAAGGCCCGCCCGCTGCCTGACGCTCAGGCAGTCAGTCTTCCTTCGCAAGACAAAAGAGGTGGCAGATTCCGGGTCTTGGAGGGTGTGGGGTTTAATTGAGAAACAAGAGATTTGAGACCTAACCTGTGCTTCCACCGTTGCTGTTTCTATTGTTCCGGGCCAGTAAGGACGAAACAAGCTTCTTGCCCTTACGACTACTACCGCTATCGCTGTCTTGGCCTTCGGATTCCTGCTTGGTTGTATTAAAGATCAGTACACGGTCCTCCGATATGACCTGTAGATCCGGTTCCCAAGCTCGCCTTAATAGCACCGTGGAACTGCTGCCACTAACGCCTCCTCCCTCTTCCTCTGGAGATATCCTAGAGGAAAACTGTAGAAAAGAAGTGGTAGCACTGCTGGCGGACATGCTCAGACTCGGCCAGTGCCTCTTCAACTCAGCCTTGATGACACTACCGATGCCGGCGCCAGCGCTGGACGCGTCAAAGGAAGAACAACACGAAGAAAGAAAGCAAGCACAGAGGTGAGGAGAAGACGGTGGGTCTTGTGGGAACAGACGGGGCAAAGGGAGGATCACGTACATGATGCCCGTCTCAAGCTGGGTGTCCAAAGGGAGAATGGACGAGTAGCTCCGCTTGGGTACTGCTGCGGTTGATGAGGAGGTGGAAGTGGGAGAGGAAGCGTGGGCGACGAAGTGGTGGGGGTGGAGGAGAATGAGATCCGAGACCTTGACGGGGATCACGAATTGGCGGACCTGGCCGTCTGGCTGGATCACGTGGGCTGTCTGCCTCCCGCATTGTATCATCCGAAGCCCCATCACCGTCGCCGTGCTGCTGCTGCTGCTCTTTCGCCCCATGTCTCACCTGGTTTTGGGGTTTCAACCGTCCATCTCCAACTATTCTTCCTCGTTGTAGTTGCACTTATTAGTGAGCAAACCGTTTTTTTTCCCTGTTTTAACAAAGACAGTGCATCATCACATACATAGTAAATTTTCTATTTTATTTTTTTACTTCCACTCCCTACCTCCCTAAAACTAAAAGGTATGTCTTTCTCCATAGATCATGTATTGGTCAAGGTTCACTTGTTCTCGTCTCACTGCGCTTCACTATTGCGTTTCAAGTTTGACTTGAGGTTTTCGTATTCTTATTTATTGGTCTGATCGCAATGTGTCAGGTAAGGTAAACAAGGATGGTAAAGGAATGAAAAATTTTCCATTCTGCTAGTAATTAAGGTCGGTTTGGGACTATTACTGGATTCAATTATTTTTTGGTAATCGCTAACCGTACGGTTTTATTGGGACCACATGCAAAAAAATACATGTTGTAGGTCCACTGGATTCTTAGCTTTTGCTTAGAAAGATGATACATCTTAGTGAATACCAAACCTCAATAGTTGCAGCAACGCATATTCTGTATCGAGGTGGTGCGGTTTAAAATCGTGAAAGGCCAAACTCTCCATGTTGTGTACCAGAAAGGTTGTGTCTAATCCACCCCACCAGGTGCTCGTAAAAAAACCGAAAATCGAATTGAATCGAAAAACGAGTAAATGAATCGCAGAATCGGTTTAGTTTTCGATTAAACCAGAAAAATTAGAACCGATTAGTATATATGTTTATTATATATTTATTTATTTATTTAATATGTTATATATTATTTATAGATTATACATATAAACATGTATATATATATTGTTTCTATCAAAGACGAGGCCGAGGGCAATAAGGGGATTTTATTGGTGTCCCGGGAGTTATCCTAGGGGCGGAGACTCCGATGGTAAAATTAGCAAGTGTCAAAGAGAGGTTAGATCAGGTTAGAAATAAGGGCTCAGAGCTTAGTCCTTAATAGTCAATGATAGTTCTCTTGAGTATCTGAATGCTAGAGAGTAAGTGTCCTTACCTTGAGATGAGCACCCCCTTTTATAGTTGACATTGCCTTGGAGTGGTTGGAGGCATTTGGTGATGTGCGGTAGGATTTAATTTGGCCGACGCCATGTGGTGTGATCTAAGGCCTGCCAAGTATACCTACATCACTTACCTTGCCCCCCACCCCCACTCTCGAGGCTGTAGTGGTTGAGGTTGGATAGTGCACTGAGCAAAGACCTCAGCCTCCACCGAAGAGAGTACCATGTAGCTGCGTGGAGGTCTCAGATGGCATGTTGCGCAGAGACCTCAGCTTCGGCCAAAGAGAGTACCATGTAGTTGCATGGAGGCATTGGCCTTAGCTATAGGGGACTCTTCTTGGCGATTGTGTGGTGACTGCTTCCTTGTTTGCTTCTCGCCTCATTGGAGGGTTGTAAGGGGTCGAGAATGTGCGACCGTGGATGACACCGGTGTGAGACGTCCACGTTCGTCGGTCGTGCCCCATACGGGTGTCGACGTCATCCACCATGGGTCCGTGCGTGGGATGGGCATCGTTGTCGACTGGTTGTGGCCATGTGTGAGACAGTGCAGAGGGGCATCCGATTTGGGTCGCTCTTGACCCGAAGTTGACAAATGAACCGATTCGTTCCTTCGGCGTCGTTTCATCTCCCTGAGGTCAATACCACGTGTAATGCATCGGTTCGGGCTATCAGTTCGGCTAGTCTGCAACCGTTGGATCAAAGAGATCTAAGTCGCATGTTTTCCTTTAAATAGGGACGCTGGTTGAACAAGTCCTCACCATTCGCTCGATCCTTGAGTCTTCGCTTGTGATCTCAGAGACCTCAGCTACCAACTAGCTAGTTCCCTAAACATTCTTTTCTCATCCAGGCACTAGGTAAAGGACTCCCGCCTTCAATCATGTCGGTCTCAGACTTTGGATGTAAGTGTTATGAACTCCTTGACTGGAGTGACCTTAGTAGTTCCTCTTCCACCTCAACCAATTGTGGGAGCGACGACAATGATTCCAAGAGCTCCCCTTGGGTGCCTAGCGTCCAGGTATTGAGGAAGAGAACCGCCCTAGGAGGAGCCGAGCGCGACCGGCGGGGCGGAGATTCTCCCAATGAAAGTACTAGCTCCACAAGGCCAAGGGCCGATACCATGGGGAATCCCCCAGGCTTCCTAAAGTGGTAGATCCTGAGGAAGCTGAAGAACCTACTCCCGAGGAGTGGGTCAAGGCCGAATGCCGAGACGTGACGTTGATGCGTTTCTCCCACTCTGACTTTGACAATGAGCTCGACAAGGAGAAAGTGGGGGCTCTTTCTGAGATGTACCATATCCTGGGGGCTATAGGGTTAGAGTTCCCTATGTAGGTGACCGACTGTGGCAGCCTGCCAAGGGGGAGGTGTGCATGCATGAGCACTACCTCCACTTCGGCTTCTGTTTCCCTTTGCCTCCTTTTGTCCTTGAAAACCTTAATCACTACAACATTTCCCTTTGACAGCTTGCTTCAAACACTCTTAGGACCATAGTGGTTGTGCTGGTGATGGCTCGCCTCTGAGGTGTGTCTGTGACCCTGAAAGTCTTATGGGGTCATTTGCCTTTAGGAAGCATCCCGATGGGGATGGTTTGTGGCACTTCCAGGGCTGACAAGGTAGGATAGTGGACAATCCATCGTCCGTCCACAACTAGAAGAAGAAAATTTTCTTCGTTTGCTGCCCACAAGGATGGTCCTTCCGGTCTAACTAGGGGACGCTGGACTCGTTGGCCTAGAGGATCAGGTTGTATAACAGCGAGGAGGAGTTGGTCATGATGACTCGGATACAACTAACTGGGACAATTCACGCCGGTCCCTTAATAATGGAGGAAGCCCTGGTGTGGCTGGCCTCAGCCCTACCCCCCTCGGTATGGGCACTCCTAATGTCGGTTAGATGTGTTGTCTACTTAACCTTCCTTGTCTTTCTTCTAATATAGACTGTATTTCTTTGTTGCAGAGATGAACAACGACTTGAAGGATAGGCTCCTGCAAGCGGCAATGACTAAGTCTAGGAAGGGCCCGGCCAAGGGGCCTTCGAGGAGGCCGAATGAGAAGGAACCACCTCGAGCATAGGGAGCTTCCGAGGCTGAGAAGAGGAGGAAGACTACACCCAAGCGGTCAGCCAATGCCCCTCAAGACCAGAGGGCGAAGAGGGTAGCAATGAGGGGCTGTCGAGCCAAGGCAACTATCAGACGTTCTCGGTAGTCAATGCCTCATTTCTCGGACCCATGCAACGACATCCCGTTGGTGGCGCGTCAGCTCTTCCGCCCGAGCTAGAATGTCAAGGAGAGCGACATTCTCAACAATCTTGGTGTTGGTCGTGCCTTTATCACTGCCATGCTTCCCGATGGGGATTGGCACTCGTGGACCCAGGTCTCCCCCAGACCGTTCAAGACACGCTGCTCGACAAGCTTGTCGAGGTAAGGCTTAACTTTCAATTGCTTGGTGCTACTCTCCTGCTACTTAGGTTTTTTCAGCTGACGAGGGTCCCTTATGTCTTTGCAAACGTCTTCCCGCGTTGTCGGTAGGGGTGGCAACGAGCCAAGCTCTTTACGAGCTACTCGAGCTCGACTCGAGAAAAGCTTGACTCGGCTCGGTTTTAGTCGAGCTTCGAGCCGAGCTCGAGTCCAATTCACAAGCTCGATTAAGAAATGAGTCGAGCTCGAGTCTAATAGAGCTTGGCTCGTGAGGCTCGTGAGCTGGCTTGAATATATATAATAAAATTATATAAAATAATATATATAAAAAAATATTATAATTCTTAATTTTTTTAAAATAAAAAATAAAAAATATTTTTATTCAGCTCGGTTCTGCTCGAGTCCACCCCTAGTTGTTGGCCTCTATGATGAGTTGGAGACATGGTTTTAAAAAATGACTAGAAAGCGGAACCGGATGCTCGAGTAGGGCCGAGGATCCCTCCAGACAGCTTTTTTGCTTCTCTTCCTTTTTTATTTTTTGTTATCTTTTTGTTAGGGGCTCGACCTCCCCCATAAGAGGTCTCTTTTTGTAATGGAACGTTGAGTGAACATATTGAATGTGTATACAAACCTTTTGATCTCTCTAAGTTTCTCCTTTGTCAAAATAGTCCCTTTCTCTTTATATTCCATGTTTTTTCTTCTCTTTCTCACACAAAGGCTCGATGCCTCCCCCGAAGAGGCATATTTTTACAAAGAAGCTCATAACTCCTGTCTTAGCTATTCACGAAGGCGTTCCTCCTTAAGGTTGTAAAGTTGAGGCCAACTCTTATCGCCGAGGTATCGGGACCCACTTCTTTAGCAAAAAGGAAGGGAGGCGATTGTCTTAGCTTGCTTGGCGTATTCTTCCTTAGATTTTAAGGGTTTCTAATTTAACTTCTTTGTTCTAATCTCTACCTAAATATCCAATATCCAATGAACGTTGTGGGATGAAGGTATATCAAATATCTCTTAAAAACCTATTGTGAAGTTTTTGACAATCATAAAAACCTCCATTATAGTTTCATTTTAGCAAAAATTGATGTTACGCGATCGGACTGCTCCCTGCTGGAGGATGGTCTGGCTTCCAGTCGGACGGTGAGTTAGGTAAATCTGCAAAATAAGATCAGAAAACCCGGGGTGGTTAGCCCGGCGAGGTCGCTCCGATGCTTAATTTAGTAAGCTATTGCGAGCTGAAATAGCTTTGAGAATGTAGAGAGCTAGAGAGCAGAGAAATCGCGCGTACCTCATGCCATCGGGGTTGGAGCCTTTATATAGTTGAGTATTCGTGGGGCACACGAAAGAGTTCCGGGATATCCGGGATGTGGAGATGGAGTTCGCTTCGCTTCCGAAGGAACAGTATACAGGTAAGGCTTATCTCGTTCCTCCTCCGATTCCGACGGAGTGAGGATAAGTGCTTATCGTGATCCTGGAAAGGTCGGGGTCTGTTAACTTGTCGTGATCTCGAGGGATTCAGGAGTCGTTGGAGAGACCTCTGGAGTTGGTTACGCGGGAGTCGGTTGTGTCGATTCGAGTTGTTTGTTCTGAACTGGTACTTCGGCCTTTTAGTTCCGAACTGGCTTGAATACCGAGGTGCCTCGATGCCGAGGTGAGACCTGCATCGAGGTGGCTTTGCTCTGAGGTGATCCTTAAGTCGTGGTCTTTGTGCCGAGGTGATTGAATACGCGAGCTCCATTGTTGCGAACTGAACTTGTCCGGCTGTGTTGCCATCTCTTGGTTAGGTCATGTCCACGTGTCCCCTTTTTACTAGGTCTGGCCAAATCACCCTTCATCAATTGCCCCCCACTCCCCGAGCTAGGGGTCCCGACCTGGTGCGGGGAGTTCATGACGAGTCCAAGTGGATTTGGCCCAAGGTCCAGGCGGCTTGTCGGGCGAATCGCTGGTCGGACCTGTTCGGCCACCCGGCTTAACCAGGAATAACCCAGGTCGCGTCTAGTCTACGCGTGGACGTCACGCGATCTATAAACTCTGTGACTTCAACCGGTTTTCCTAGGAGCCGTTGGATGACTTCAATCTCGATCGTTGATTCTCGAACACAGTGGCTATAAATAGGGGGCCCAAGACTCATTACAAATTCGCTAGCCTTTGGTCTAAGGTCGCACTCAAGATCCTTAGCTCGGTCTCTTCAGTTCGGTGTCTTCCCGAGGTCGTCTTCCTTTAGTTTGGTTTCTCTTCGGTGAGTCTTCCCTAGCTCTCCTTTTTTATTTCGTGTCTTTTCCATGTCTAGCTTTAGTTTCGACAATCTTTTAGATGGGAGCGGTGGATCCGCTAGGGCCGAGGTAGGCACCTCGGTTCAGTTTGTAGATCGCCATACCGAAGAAGCTACTCCGGGTCAAGATGTTGTCCGTGATCCTCCTGAGGTTGAATCACCCCAGGAGGTGCGAGAGGCCTCAGGTGATCTGGCGTCCACCACGCATTGAGGTCGGCATCCAGATAACTTTGCCCCGTCGATAATGACAGCAGATAGGCTCTTGTCCCTAGTAGCTCGGTATAGGCTTCCAGGCAACTTAGTCTATAGTATTACCCTAGGTAACTTTTCTTGGGAGCATGGTCACGACGAGATTGTGATCTTCGAGGAGCAGCTCGTAACTGGTCTTCAACTTCCACTTCACCCCTTGATAGTCGAGGTCATAAAGCTTTTTAACATTACCATTGACCAGCTGCACCCGAACTCCATTCGTAATGTAGTAGGAACCATCTCTCTTTTCCACGACTATAACCTTCCTCTTGACCTTGATATATTTTCTTCCACTCTCCATAAAGAAGAACTCCTCCTGTGTTATGCCCGAACACAGGCGGACTTACTACCTATCCCCTCGTCTGGGTTACAAAATCTTGCACGAGCTCCCAAACAAGGTCTCGGCCCGGAAAAGGTGTTACTTCGTGGTCCGTAACACTGAGGGGTGGCCTTTCTCGACCCACTGGAGGGTGGCCATCCAAGATCCTGGTGTCAGGCTAGACCTGAAGACAAGGGAAGTTCTCCGATCTTGGGCGGAGATTGGTCTGAAGTTCGTGGACTACGTGACCGAAGACAAGCTCATGCAGGCCGGTCTGAGTCCTGGTAGGTTGTCACTTGTTGTGTTGTCTTTGTTTTATTTCTGTGTTGTTTCTGATAGTTTGCTTTTGTTGTAGCAACCATGAAAATCTCTGCGACCGAACTCTTCGGTAGCATGAAGGGAAAGAAGAAGCGAGCTGCCAAAAGTGCTCATATTGAGTCTCTGCAGGTTGCCGTTCCAAATCCCGAGCAGCCCTTATCCGCTGAGCAACCTCCTGTGATTGATATGGTCGAGGAGGAATCCGGGAAGCTCTCCCCGCCCCGCGCGCCCGAGGCAATATCTTCGAAGCCCGCCTCTACAGTTGTCGCTTCTTCAGGCAGCGATGAAGCAGCTCGGAGCATTCTGACTCCGAAATATAGCCTTCTCAAGAGCCAAAGCGCAGTATACGGCGGGGAGGTTGCTAGTTGGGCTGAGCTTCCTGTTGCTCAGCTCGAAGCACGAGCGACTACCCATTGTATGGTGGTAAGTTCTGTCTTGACTTCTTCAATTTTGTACTTAACTTCTCTTGTACTAACTCTTGTTCTCTTCTCTTGGCAGGTGAACTCTGCTATACATGCCATGGCTTACCAGTTCGTGGTGCACCTGAAGCGAGCTCTTGGAGCTAAGTCTTCTTCTTGCGAGGCTCACGCCGAGCTAAATTTTGCCCGCAATGAAGTTAACCAGTTAAAGAAGGATGCACAGGCTAAAAAGGAGTTGATCACACTGCTAATATTCGACAAGGAGGAGATCGCAAGGCAGAAAGCGGCACAAAAGAGGGAGGTGGAGAACCTCGAGGCCCACGTAAAGGAGCGGACTGAGATACTCCTTCAAGTTGTGGAGGAGGCCAAAGTCAAGGCCATCGAGGAATACAAGGCCTCGGAGGAGTACATGTGGGAAATGATCGAGGTGGGGACGGAGAGCTACCGCAAAGGCTTCAAGCTTAGTAGGTGGCTGACCCGACATGAATTCCCTCACCTCGACCTCAGCGCCATTACTACTTCAAGCGTCACAGAGGAAATGGCTGCCGAAGTTGTTGAGGATCCGGACTCCGAAGCGGAAAGCGACAGCGAGCTGCTCGGTGACGTCGAGGAGACCGATGCTAATGAGTATGGACCCTCCTACTGAA
This sequence comes from Nelumbo nucifera, assembly GCF_055504915.1. Taxonomy (NCBI): domain Eukaryota; kingdom Viridiplantae; phylum Streptophyta; class Magnoliopsida; order Proteales; family Nelumbonaceae; genus Nelumbo; species Nelumbo nucifera. Next base: position 406,906 of record NC_142652.1, on the reverse strand, counting down.
GCCTCGGACAAGGGCGAAGAGCACCGAGATGAATAGAGGCTTCCTTATCTCCTATATTGTATACCCCGGGCCTCCAAGCTCGGTCTATAGTGAATTTCTTCTTTTTTCCTCTTGTACTCGAAATTTTATATCAATGAAATACACATTTTGACGTATCTTTGTTCAAAAATGTTCCAAGTGTAAATAATTCCCGAACTAATGAACTAAACCAAGTAGGAGCAGAAATGTGTAGGTTACCCCGAACTGTCGATTTACCGAGCTGGACTACAAATAGGGATAACCGAAATAAAATTTTTCCAAGTGTAGGTTACCCCGAACTGCCAAGCTAACGCGCTAGACTAGGAGTAGGGGTAACTTCACATAATGTACGTTGAGGTGAGCGGACATTGTAGGGTATATACCCGACCTGTCTGCGCACGGGATACTCGCTTAGATGTCAATTGTCCCTTAGAGCTAGTGGGTCCAACCTGTTATTAAATGCTGAATTGGGCTAGACGTCGTAGGGTTTATACCCAAACTGTCTATGCCTTGGGCATGAGGGCTGATTTGCCTATGCCGAAGAGGTGACTAGGACTTGTCTGCCCATGCCAAAGAGGTGATTGGGACTTGTTTGCCCATGCCGAAGAGGCAACTAGGACTTATCGTAGTGCCGAGGTCATATGCCAGCTCGACATTATGGCCCTTGGGCTTCTTGGAGTGACTCACAGTCCTCTCCCCAGTTCGGTGATCACAAATAGTATCTTCTCAGTTTGCCGACGTTCCACGCTCAAGGTATTTGTTTCCCTTCCAAGGTCTCGAGTTCGTACATACCTTCCTCGAATACCCGTCTTGCTCGGTACAGACCTTCCCAGTTCGGTCTGAGCTTACCAACACCGGGCTCAGGTACCATAACCTTCCGAAGAACCAGGTCGCTGACACAGAAGTGTCGCTTCTTGACCCGAGCATTATAGTATCGATCTACTCTGTTGGTAAGCTGCAGTCTGAATGTATGTCCGATCTCATACTTCTTCCACCAGGTCTAGGTTGGTACGGAGCTCGTCATTGTTTGTCTCCTCGTCGTAGGTCTCCGAGCGTAGCGTAGGCACCTCGATTTCTGCTAGGACCACCGCTTCCGTGCCGTAAGTGAGATTGAAGGGAGTCTCACCCATGGCAGTCATGATAGTGGTTCGATAGGCCCATCGCACATTGAGCAGTTCATCTACCCATAGTCATTTTGCTCAGGCTAAGCGAGCTATCAGTCCATGGAGTATGGCTTTGTTGGTGACTTCCACTTCCCCGTTTGCCTGGGGATGTGCCACCAAGGTGAAGTTTTGCTGTATTCCCATCTCGGCACACCAATTCTAAAACTTGATGTCCTCGAATTGCTTTCTGTTGTCAGAGATGAGTACCCGAGGTAGTCCAAAGCAACATACTATATTCCTCCAGAAGAAGTTTTGTATGTTGCAGGCCGTGATTGTCATTAGGGGTTCTGCTTCCACCCACATCGTAAAATAGTCCACTGCTACGACCAGAAATTTCCTCTGTCCTGTCGCAGGCGGGAATGAGCCAAGTATGTTGATTCCCCACTGTGTGAAGGGCCATGGGCTGGTAAGGAATTTGAGGTCGGTAGCACGTCAATGGTGGATGTTGGCGTGCCTCTAACACTTGTCGCACTTCTTGACGAGCACGAGTGCGTCTGCCTTCATAGTGGGCCAGTAATAACCTTGTTGTAATGCTTGCTGGGCAAGAGCTTTGCCCCTCAAGTATCCACCGCACAAGCCTTCATGGGTATCGCATAGAACTAGCTCAGCCTCTGAGGGTCACAAGTAGAGCAAGTAGGGCGCATGAAAGATCTGATGTACAGTTGTCCGTCTTTGATCACGTAGTTAGCCGACTGGCGCTCTACCCTTCGGGCCGCATTGCGTTCTGCGGGGAGGGTCCCGTGAAGCAGATAACTCACAAGCGGGTCAATCTAGCTCGGCTCTGCTTATGCTATAGGAGCGACCTCTCCTACCCCCCCCCCTCCAAGAATGCTAGGCCGAGGTAAGTCCTCTATTTACACAGTCCGCATGGTGTTGCTGCTTGTGCTAGCTAACCGAGACAAGGCGTCGGCCTCTGCATTCTCGATCTCGGGATCAGCCTGATGAAATAGGAGATGAAGCCGCATAGTATCTCCCGGACTTTGGCTAAATAGGCAGACATGGTAGTGTCGCATGCTTCATACTCGCCGCTGATTTGGTTGAGCTGGGAGTCGCTGCCTATGATAAGGTGCTTAGCCTTTACTTCCTTCGCTAAAGTGTGCCCGATGGAGGGTGATTTGGCCCGACCTCATCACAAGAGGACACGTGGACGTGACTCAGCATAAGTGACAACTCAGCGCAACAAGTCCGCCAAGATCCAGCGTGTTAGCTCGCTACAAGATGACACTCCGATTACCCCGAGCTAAGATTCTCCTAAGTGGGAAGCGCCCGAGCTAAGATTCTCCTAGGACGGGAATCTCCCGAGCTCAAGGCACTTCGGGTTGAGCTTGGCAGCCTCCTAAGGATAAACTCACCCGACCAAACTCAAGTAGGCCACCTCGGGTAGAAGCACCTCGGCACAGGGTAGCTCGACACAAAGTATCTCGGTACAAGGTAGCTCGGGGCAGAGCAGCTCGGCATATCACAGGAAGATCTACCTGCCAAATCTGGAGACTCCGCCCACGTCTCTCTCTAGGCGGCATTGTGCCTGCCAACCCTGAGAGGCATCCCTTGTATGGCGGGGTCGTACTCTGCAATGGTTGCCAGTGCCCACCAGCTCAGCCCTGGCATGTAACAGCTGCGGCTGAGATTCAGAGGTGGTTATACCTGATTTGTCAGGACATCAGTATAGAAGAGCTCCAACCCCCAAGAGCAAAGGTAACTTGCGTGATCTACACTCTAGCCCTTTCATTTTTACTCTGCTCTGCAACTCTCTTCTTGCTACTAACTTAAGCATTGGAGTATTCCCACCGGGAGAGCTCCCTGGGGATCCTTCTTCTTCTTCACAGGTATCTCGTCCGTCGCCAACTAGGAGCACAGCCGCTGCCAGCTAGGAGTGATCAGATCGCACACCATCAATTGACGTCGTCTGTGGGAACCGCTTCGAAAATCCTTCTTCCACCAAACTTAGCAACTTCAGTTTCCATGGCTTCCTCTAGCAACGCTGGACGCATCGTAGAAATGAGTGTCGCTAGGGAGTAATTCCAGGTCCCAGCAATATGTATTGAACAGTTCACCGTCCCCCTCTCTGCGGATGGAGTTCCTACTCTAAACGTGCCTCAGATAATGGCACTTGTGAATGCTCCACTCCCCTCCACGGTAGGAGCAACTTTTGCCGAACCCTCCATTGTTCCTCCAGTGACCGGCCTAAACCAGCTTGAAGACCCGGTGCACTACATGCGAGCTATGCAGGCTCGAATGCAACAGTTTCAACAGTTTCATCTGTATTAGTAGCAAGTGTTGCACTAAGTCTATCAGCAGCAGTTTCCACCACTGCCCCAGAACCAGCAACAAGTTCCTCCTCGATACCCCACTACGCAGCAGGCCAAGCCCCGTCGTCGCAGCATGCAACCCCCTTGCCAGGGAGAGACCTCCCAAACTAAGAACCCTCTTGGGAGTCAGACCTCATCCCGCGGGAGGGAAAGACAAGCCACTCCCCCCACCTCGCAGCATGTAATCAGGTCGGGGGACTCTCAACCATCCAGGTTTGCATCACCTTGGCCTCCACAGTTCAAGATCCCGCTCATCGAAAACTAGTTTGAGGTCCAGGCTACGGATTATAGACAAGGCCCTTCAGTTCACAGCCATCGGCAGCAATCCGAGCCTCTCCCTGGCTTCTGACAACACAGAAGCCAGCAACCCCAATGTAGAGCCAGTAAAGAAGCAGCGAAGACGCCGCCGATCTCGCCGAGCTACAGCCCAGCACCTACCCGAGCTCCCCAAAGAAGAGGCAAGCTCGGGAGCTGTGAAAGCCACTCCGCTCCTCTCTGTATCATCTCCTCTGGCTCTCGAACTCCTGGCCGTCCCAATGCTCAAAGACTTCAAGGTACCTCCCCTGGACAAGTACGATGGATTATTCGACCCAAATAACCATGTAGATGCCTTTCAATCGCAGATGAACTTAGCTGGGGCAAGTGAGTCATGCATGTGTGTAGCCTTCTCCACCATGTTCAAGGGAGTAGCTCGCACGTGGTACAAGAACCTCGTGCCTGGAATGATCAACAGTTGGGCACAGTTCGTGCATGTTTTCACCTCCCACTTTGTCTCCAGCAAGAGATGTCTGAGGACCCAAGAAAGCCTCCTCGGCATAGTCCAGAGGGAAGGGGAATCCATCCACAGCTACATCAAGAGATTCAATGATGCATGCCTACAGATACCCGACCTAGACCTCGCGGTGAGGCTCACAGGAGCTAAGAGAGGCATAACGCACAAGGAGTTCAAGTGGCACGTGGTTGTCAACAGTGCTCCTCCATTCGAAAGGCCGGGGACAACAAGAAGAAGAAAGAGCCAGCTCGGGGAGGAAGGCCAGATCAGTCTTTCCGAGCTCCTCCATCTGAAAGGCCGAACTACACGCCAATGAACACGAAGCGAGCTGAGATCCTCATGGCGATCAAGGACGCGTCGTATGTGAAGTGGCTACCCCGACTGAGAGGAAATCCGAATGTTTGAAATAAAAACTTGTATTGTCATTTTCATAAATATCACGGTCATAGTACTGAAAGTTGTAAAAACCTCTGCGGTGAGAAAGAAGAACTCATCCGTCGCAGATATTTAAGAAATTTTGTGCAAAATGATAATAAAACAGGGCAGCAGGGGGAGCAAGCTAGAGATATTCCCAAGTCCAACAATAGGCAAGGTGACCAACTGTAAAGGCAGACACCCGAAGAAAGGCCAGTTCGGGGAACTATCCAAATGATCACCGGCGGATCAATCGTCGCAGACTGCACCTCGGTCGGGCAAGAACCTCGGCTCGTGAGATCGAAAGAAAAGAGCGGAATCCCCCAAAGCGGCCAAAGACAGAGGAATCAATCTTCTTCACTGAGGATGACGCGGACGGAGTCTAGTACCCCCAGGATGACGCGCTCATTGTAAAGATAAGAATCAATGATTTCGAGGTGAAACGTGTCCTCGTTGATTCTGGCAGTTCAGCAGACATACTCTTCAAGCCCACTTTCGACAAGCTCCAGCTTCAGGAGAGCAATCTCAAGCCCGCGAACACTCCCTTGGTCGGCTTCAGCGGAGAGGAAGTCAGGCCCTGTTGGACAGCTTTGTATGCCCTTAGCTTCAATCAGAATGATGTACATTATGAGTTTATTGTAAATCAATAAAAGTACACATTTGATTCACGTTCCCTTGGTATGTTTCTGTGTAATACCCTTAAACTGGACACTTAATGATACTTGTGTTAGTTTAGAATGTTCACAGCCAGTGGGTCGGTCTGGGGAGACCTATCTTGATAAGGCTGACACTGATGTGCCACCAAGTCGGTTGGGGTGTCTTGTCTCAGCCGTCGGGGTAAGACCCTTGGCACATGCAGTGTAGGATCAATTGAATCTTTGAACCGAACCAGATTTCTAGTATTGCCCTGGACCTTGGAGATTAATGGGCATAACTGGAAAGTTACACCCGACCCCTAGACTCGATTGTGATACTGCACTAGGTGTCGGATTGAACTGTCTTTGATGTACCAATCAGTGAGATCTTTAGCGGGGGTCAAAACCTGGGTATGTTGGGACAGTCTGAGAATTCATCTGAGTGGGTGATCATAGTGACAGGATTAGCCCCTTTGTCGGACAAAGGTAATGATCAGGGATGACTCTCTCTGATGGAAACCAAAACTGCCGGCAGTCGATTTCAATCGTTGAGATTTGTCTTGCAAAATATATTTTATATGAGATATAAAAGTATATATACATTATAGTTTCTAAAATGTTTGCAAAAGGTTTTAATTCCCAGGATCCATATAAGTAGAGGGTCCAGCACTGTTCCTTGCAGCCGAGGGAGAGGTCCTCTCTTGTCGGGCAGTGTTTGATCATTATGGGCTGAGAGGTTGAGTGTAAGACCATAGAGGGTAATGCCTGATGGGCATCTTGCATCTGCCCACAGTCTCTGGATGTTACAAGGTGGCTTGGCCCAGGGACCAGTTAGGGTAAGTGTTGGGCCCAAAGAGCCCATGTGATGGGTTTCAGGGGTGCACTGTCCATAACAGTGTATTCGGCCAGGCCTTGTAACAAAGGCTGAGCTGAACCCATGTGGCTGATGTGCATATCAATGCTTGGGTCCCACGTCATACAAGGAATCCCAACTGGGCAGTAGTTATGAAGGCTAAGTGAGCACATGACTTTAATGGGCCTAAAGCCCATTTCGAACTGGGCTAATTTAAGTAGTTAAATATGGGGCGAATTTTGGGAATGGATTAGCAGATAGGATAGGGTCTTAACCCTATCTACTCAGAGAGTCCAGATCTAAATGTGATTTAGATATGGAAACCTCCTAATGAGATTAGGAGAAGGTTGATCTAATCTGCAGATAAGATAAGGGTTTATCCTTATCACCTAATGGGATGTCTAATCCAAATATGATTTGGATCAGCAACTCCTAATGGGATTAGGAGCTTATCCTTTAAGGTTGCAAAGAAGGAAGGGCGGCAGCCTTTAGATCATCTCAAGATCATCAGATCACTGCAAGTTTTTAGTGCTGAAATCTCAAAAGGGAGAATTGAGCATACCTGCGAAAATACTCTCTTGTCGCCTCCTTCCTGTCGCCACCTCACCTGCCAGTTTGACCTCCTCTTCAGTGGGAGAAATCAAGATTCGATCTTGATTTCAGTTCCTTGTGAAGGGACTGATAGGAAGTTGTACTCACGTGCCATCCTGCTATTTCTTGCGAAGGACTAGGATCTTGGAGAAGAACACTATTGATTCTGCTCCATCCTGCACTACGCCATCTTCAGTGGGAGCAGTCTTTGGATCCTTCCTTGGGCGTGAACACCTCCATTGGGAGACATTACTTCTCCGTATCAGGTATAATCCTCTCCTACTGCTTTTGTTCAAATCTGGTTCAGTTTATGGTTCAAGATTGATCCTTGAAAATATGATTTTCTAAATAGGGAATGCGATTCTAGTTTAAGGGAGAGAAAAATTTTTGAAATTCGCCCATCTAATTCCGCAAGATTTGGGCGTCCATACAATGGATCTCTCATCCCTTCGGGCCCCTGGGGAGAGTCCTCATATCAGTGGAGGTCAGCACCTGGCCTAGCACAGTGAGGCTCAAGCACAGCTTTTTGGTGGTCGCGACTCCCTCCCCGTAGAACGCCATAATAGGTTGGCCCATCACCCATGCTCTACGCGCAGTGGTTTCCACCTATTATCTGGGCATGAAGTTCCACACGGACTTCGGAGTTGGGGTAACGCGAGGCGATCCGCTAGAGTCTCGCAGGTGCTATGTTGTTGCCCTCAAAGGAAAATCCAATGTGGCAGATGACCTCAAGCTGGAGCGACCTGAGGAGCACTGTGAAGAATGAGATGCACCTATAAAAGAGACGGCTTCCATGCCTGCTTCAACAGAGGACCCAGCTCAGACCCTCCAGATCGACACTTTAATCGAGGAGCCTCTACAATCTCAATTGGTAAGCTTTCTACTTAAAAATTTATATGTTTTTGCATGATCCGCGGCCGAGATGCCCGACATTGACCCTAAAATCATCACTCACAAATAGAACACTGATCCTGTAGTTAGGCCTGTTAGACAAAAGAAACGCAACCTAGCCCCGGAGCGTTGGAGAGTAGTTGACGAGGAGGTTAGGAAGCTCATCGCAGCCAATTTTATCAGGGAAGTCCATTACCCAAGCTGGGTAGCCAACCCTGTTCTGGTAAAAAAGGCTAACGGTAAAATGGCACATGTGTGTCGATTATACCGACCTGAACCGAGCTTGCCCGAATGACTGCTTCCCACTCCCCAAGATCGACCGTTTGGTGGACGCGACCTCAGGGCATGAGTTGCTAAGCTTCTTGGACACCTATTCGGGCTACAACCAGATCAGAATGGACCCTGCTGACGAAGAAAAAATGGCCTTCATAACCGAGCTCGGCGTGTACTACTACAAGGTCATGCCCTTCGGACTGAAAAATGTCGGGGCAACATTTCAGAGACTTGTAAACCAACTGTTTGAGCCGTTGATCGGCAAAAAAGTATAGTGTTATGTAGACGACATGGTCATCAAAACCGAATTTTCAAATGATTTAATAAACGATTTGCGTTTTGTTTTTGAAATTTTTCGCAAGTTTAATATGAAATTAAACCTGAACAAGTGCGTTGTCGGTGTCACCTCTGGTAAATTCCTAGGTTACATCGTTAACCGACGTGGGATTGAGGCCAACTCTGACAAAATTAAGGCCATCTTAGATATGAGACTCCTCGGTTCATGTCCAAGTCGGTAGATCGCTCCCTGTCTTTCTTTAAGGCAATTAAGAGAAGCAAAGACTTCGAATGGACCGAAGAGTGCCAGCTCGCTTTTGACGAGCTCAAAAGGTACATCGCTAGCATCCTGGTGTTAACCTGACCCGAGGAGGGAGATATTTTGGAGTTGTACCTCTCCGCGAGTGGCGAGGTAATCAGCTCGGTACTGACAAAAGTGGTAGATCGGGTCCAACGACCCATCTACTATGTTAGCAAAGTGTTGCAGGAAGTATAGACGATGTATCCTGAGATCGAAAAGTTGGCGTACGCGCTAGTTGTTGCAGTTCGGAAACTGCAACCGTACTTCCAAGCTCATACAATCGTCATCCTCACCAATAAGCCTCTGAGGCAAGTCTTGCTCAAGCCTGAGGTCTCCGATAGATTGACGAAGTGGGCAATCGAACTCAGCGAGTACGACATCCAGTACAAACCGCGAACTGCCATTAAGGCCCAAGCCTTAGCTGACTTTTCCGCGGAATGCACTTTCAGCACTGAGGTCCCTCAGTTAGTCGAGCCTGAGCATAGCGAGGAAGCTCCAACCAGCGTGGCTTCTCTCCTGGTTAGACCAAAACTGACCTGGGATGAAGAGCCCAGGATCCTCCATGTGGATGGCTCGTCAAATCAGCAAGGTAGCGAGGCTAGAATCGTTCTGTATGGGCCAAGCGGCGTGAAATTGGAGTATGCGCTACACTTCGAGTTCGCTGCGTCCAACAATGAAGCGGAGTACGAGGTGCTGATAGCCCGGCTGGCCTTAGCAAGCAAAGTGAAAGCTAAGCATATCGTTATCTGTAGCGACAACCAGCTCGTGGTGAACCAGGTCACTGGCGAATATGAAGCCCGCGAGCCAACCTTGGTCACCTACTTAGCCAAAGTCAAAGAGGTCCTGCTCAACTTCCAGTCTTACTTCATCAAGCTGATCCCGAGATCCGAGAACACTGACGCCGATGCCCTATCCCAATTAGCCAGCACAAGCGACAACACCATGGGAACCGTGTACATAGAGAACTTGTCTTGGCCAAGCATTCTCAGGGGGGCAGAGGAGGTCGCTCCTGTTGTACAAGCAGAGTCGAGCTGGATTGACCCACTCGCGAGCTTCCTGCTACACGGGACCCTCCCTGCATATTGTAATGCTGCCAGAAGGTTAAAGCGCCAGGCAGCCAAATACGTCATAATAGAGAGACAGCTGTACCGAAGATCTTACACGCTCCCTTATCTGTGCTGCTTACGACCCTTTGAAGCCGAGCTTGTGCTCTGCAACACTCATAAGGGCTTGTGCGGTGGACACTTGGGGGGCAGGGCTCTCACCCAGAAAGCGCTATGATAGGGATATTATTGGCCAACGTTGAAGGCAGATGCGATTGAATTCGTCAGAAAGTGACAAATGTCAAAAGCACACCAACATCCACCACCAGCCCGTTGCCGACCTAAAGTACCTCACCATCCCATGGCCTTTCGCACAATGGGGAATCGATATACTCGGACCATTTCCACCAGCGACAGGATAGAGGAGGTTCTTAGTGGTAGCAGCTGATTATTTCACTAAGTGGGTGGAGGTCGAACCTCTCGCAACGATCACAGCGCGGAATGTGCATAACTTCTTCTGGAAGAATATAGTTTGTCGTTTCGGACTACCCCGAATGCTCATCTCTGATAACGGCAAGCAGTTCAAGGACATTAAATTATAGAATTGGTGCAAAGATATGGGAATACAACAAAATTTTACCTCGGTGGCGCACCCTCAAGCGAATGGCCAAGCGGAGGTTACAAACAGAGTCATTCTCCGCGGACTTAAGGCACGCCTAGACCGAGCTACGAAACTGTGGGTAAACGAGCTGCCCAGTGTACTATGGGCTTATCGAACCACGGTGAAGACCGCAATAGGCAAGACCCCTTTCAACCTCACTTACCGCACCGAGGCAATCATCCTAGCCGAGATCGAGGTTCCCACGTGAAGCAAACAAAGATGAGCTACGCACCAACCTCGACCTACTTGACGAGGTACGGGACCTCACATACATTAGGACCGTGGCCTACCAACAAAGAGTAGCTCGGTACTATAACGCCAGTGCCAAGAAGCGGAACCTCCGTATCGGAGACCTGGTTCTTCGTAAAGTCATGGTACCTGAGCCCGGTGTTGGTAAGCTCGGGCCAAATTGGGAAGGACCCTACAAGTAAAGCGGGTGCTCGGGGAAGGAACGTATGAGCTCGAAACCCTGAAAGGGAATCAGATACCTCGGGTATGGAATTTTGTCAACGTAAGGCAATATTACCTGTAATCACCAAGCTGAGTGGACTATAAGTCGCTCCCCCAGCCCAAGGGCCAAAACGCCGAGCTAACAAAGGACCTCGGCACTATAAGACCCAGTCGCCTCTTCGGCATGGGCGAACTCCAGGAGAGTGGACTATAAGTCGCTCCCCTAGCCCAAGGGCCAAAACGCCGAGCTAACAAAGGACATCGAAACTATAAGACCCAGTCGCCTCTTCGGCATGGGCGAACTCCAGGAGAGTGGACTATAAGTCGCTCCCCCAGCCTAAGGGCCAAAATGTCGAGCTAACAAAGGACCTCGGCACTATAAGACCCCGTCGCCCCTTCGGCATGGGTGAACTCTAGGAGAGTGGACTATAAGTCGCTCCCCCAGCCTAAGGGATAAAACACCGAGCTAACGAAAGACATCGGCATCGTATAAGACCTAGTCACCTCATCGGCATAGGCAAAGTACTTGTAATGCCTAAGGCGCAGGCAGCTCGAGTATGAACCTTATGATGCATAGCCCGCCCGGCATACAACAGGTTGAACCCATTAGGGACAACCGATGTCAACTTAAGTAACCCGAGTGCAGACAGGTCGAGCATATACCCTACTGTGTTGCTCACCTCGGTGTACATCATAAAATTACCCCTACTAAGTACTGGGAGACAGTTCGGGGTGACGATAGTCGAGAAACCCCCACTTTGGGTATTTAGCACGATAGCTTAACAGTTCGGGGTAAAATAATCACGCTTAACAGTTTGGGGTAAAATAATCACTTCGGAAAATAAAGTAAATTGCACAGCACTTAGCAAAGTGTATTTTCATTACAAAGATATATTTCATTACAAAAAGTTTGTTACAAAGGGGAAAGAAAAGAAAGAAAAAACTGAGCTTGCAGGCTCAAAGTACAAGGACCGCACGAACTAATTAAGGGACTTATCATTCTTGCCTGAAGTCTCCGCAGAAGTGCCAGCCTAGTCGGCAGCGTCAACCTCCCTGATGTCTTCGTCGCCCTCCTCCTCAGAGTCTGGGTCTTCAGCGGCTTGCTGGGCTACCTCTCCCGTGATTCGCAAGGTGGTAATGGTGCTTACATCAAGATGCGGGAACTCGCGCTTTATCAGCCACCTGCTGAGCATGAAGCCTTTGCGGTAGGCCTCCACCAACACCTCGTCGAACTCCTCCGATTTGATGTAGTCCTGGACAGCCTCGACTTTGGCCTCCTCCATGGCGCCAAGGAGAATTTCAGTTCGTTCCTTGACGTCGGCTTCGAGGTTCTGAGCTCTGGCTACCGAAGACTCAGCCTGCGCGGCTGACACCGATCTGAAGCTAGCTCGCGGTCAAATCCACCAGTTGGAGAGCAATGCCATAGCTCAGAAAAACTACATTCAAGCGTTGATGTCGGAGAAGGAGGGGTGGCTGCGGGATAAGGAGGAGCTGCTGCGCAAGGTGGAAAACCTCATGCTTTAAGCCCCCTTATATGCCTCAAGGTTTTCCACCTTGCGCAGCAGCTCCTCCTTCTCGCACAGCCACCCCTCCTTCTCCAACATCAGCGCCTGAATGTAGTTTTTCTGAGCTATGGCATCGCTCTCCAACTGGTGGATTTGACCGCGAGCTAGCTTCAGATCAGTGTGAGCCACGCGGGCTAAGTCTTCGATAGCCAGAGCTCGCTTTAAGTGCTGCTCAGACTAGTAGGTCAGGGCGTGCACGGCGTTGTTCACCTGCCAAGAATGCTAGTTAGCATCGGTAAGGCTACAAATGCAAAAATGGAAGTTTAAACAAGACTTACCACCATGTCGTGGGTAGCTGCTAGAGCTCCGAGCTGAGCAGGCGATAGCTTAGCCCAATCAAAGACCACCTCGACACACGCAACCCCTTTGCTCTTCCAAAGGCTGTACTATGGGTTCAGGATGCTCCGAGCTGTTCCTTCACTCCCCGAGGTAGTCTCAGGCATGGGAGCGGGCTCTACAGTGGTCTTGGGAGCAGGCTCCGCAGTTGTCTCAGGAACGGGCTCCACAATCGTCTCGGGCTCCCAAGGTGGGAGGTTCTTCGAATCCTCCAAGTCAATCACCGGAGGAGCATCAGCAGGCTGTTTGAGCTCGGGAGTAGGAGCCCGTGGAGGTTCAATGCGAGCTCTCTTAGCAGCTCGCTTCTTCCTTCCTTTCATCTTTCCAAAGAGCCTTTCTGCACTAAGTTGCTCCAAGGGTCCTACAACAAAGCTCGACATCAGTGATGCTACCAAAAAGTGCCTGCTACTGAGGTAAAGTACTAACTCTAAAACAAGGTGACCAACCAGGACTCAGACTGGCCTGAATGAGCTTGTCCTCGGCAAGGTAGTTCTTGTAATCGAAGTCGAGCTCCGCCCAAGACTGGAGCGTCTCCCTTGTATCCCGGTCCAGCATAATGCTGGAGTCCTGAACGGCCACCCTCCACTGAGTAGGGAAAGGCCACCGAACAGGGTTGCGAACTACAAAGTAATCCCGTTTCCAGGCCGGGATTTTGTTGGGAAGCTCGTGTAACAACTTGATGCCCGGGCGGGGGGACAGGTAGTTGGTCCGCCCGTGCTAAGGGAGAACGCTAGAGGCATTCTTCTTTATGGAGAGGATGGAGGAGAAAATGTCGAGGTCAAGAGGAAGGGCGTAGTCAAAACAGAGGGAAATGGTACCGACCACGTTCCGGATAGAGTTCGGGTGGAGTTGATCTATAGTGACGTTGAAGTGATTTAACACTTCAATAAGTAGGGGGTGCAGTGGAAGGCGGAGTCCGGCCGTGAGCTGTTCCCCGAAAATCATGATCTCGCCGTGACCGTGTTCCCAAGGGAAGTCTCCCACTAGAAGGTGGTAGGTATACTCCATAGGAAGGTTATACCGAACTATAGGGCCCTGAGTTTGTCTACGGTCATAGTAGAAGGGTCGAACTTGTCCGGTATCCGACCTCGATGAGAGGTGGACGCCGAGTTATCCAAGGTCTCCCGCACCTCGTAGACTGATTGTGCCTCGGAGGCACCTACTTGAGTCGAGGCACCCACCTCGGGCTCATCTAAGAGACTGTCAAAGCTATGGTTTGACATAGCTACGAGCTGAAAATGAACAAAGAAGAGAAGCGAACTACGAACTGAAAAGGAGAGACTAAGGACACTCACCAAGGGAAAATGACCGAGCTAGGAAGACTAACGAACTGGAAAACCCGAGCTGAGGAACTTAGTCGCGTTCTCAAGATGAACGATGGTGAAGTTATGGCGGAGAAAATGACTGGGGTCCCCCCTTATTTATAGCCACTATGTCCGAGATTCAACGGTTGAGATCAAGACGATCTAACAGCTCTCAAAAAAACCGGTTGTGCAACCCCCGAGGTGAAATCAGTTTAGCGCGTTTTTTGACGTCCGCGGAGTCTATAGATCGCGTAACGTCTGTGCGTGAACTGTATGCGACTCGGGTTACCCTTGATTGAGCCGAGCAACAAACTGGTCCGACCGACGAACTATCTGACGGGGCGGCCTAGACTTCGAGCCAAATCCACCCGTCACGTCGTGAACTCCCCACACCAGGTCAGGACCCCTGGCTCGAGGAGTGGGGGGCAATTGATGGAGGGTGATTTGGCCCGACCTCATCATAAGAGGACACGTGGACGTAACTCAGCATAAGTGACAACTCAGCGCAACCAATCTGCCTAGATCCAGCATGGCAGCTCGCTACAAGTTGACACTCCGATTACCCCGAGCTAAGATTCTCCCAAGTGGGAAGCGTCCGAGCTAAGATTCTCCCAGGACGGGAATCTCCCGAGCTCAAGGCACTTCGGGTTGAGCTGCAGCCTCCTAAGGATAAACTCGCCCAACCAAACTCAAGTAGGCCACCTCGGGTAGAAGCACCTCGGCACAAGGTAGCTCGGCACAGAGTAGCTCGGTACAAGGTAGCTCGGGGCAGAGTAGCTCGACATATCACATGAAGATCTGCCTGACAACCATACCTGCCAAATCTGGAGACTGTGCCCACGTCTCTCGCCAGGCGGCGTCGTGCCTGCCAACCCTGAGAGGCGTCCCTTGTCTGGCAGGGTCGTACTCTGCAATGGTTGCCTGCGCCCACCAACTCAGCCCTGGCAAGTAACGGCTGCGGCAGAGATTCAGAGGCGGTTATACCTGATTTGTCAGGATATCAGTATATAAGAGCTCTGACCCCCAAGAGCAAAGGTAACTTGCGTGATCTGCACTCTAGCCCTTTCATTTTTACTCTGCTCTGCAACTCTCTTCCTGCTACTAACTTAAGCATCGGAGTATTCCCGCCGGGAGAGCTCCCCGGGGATCCTTCTTCTTCTTCACAGGAATCTCGTCCATCGCCAGCTAGGAGCACAACCGTTGCCAGCTAGGAGTGACCAGATCGCGCACCATCAGGCGGCTACGTAACATTTGCGAGATTCGAGCGGATCTCCTCGCGCGACCCCTACTCCGCAGTCCGTAGGGAACTTCATTGCTAGGTAGTAGGTGGATACTACCACATGTAGGGCGTGCGTAATGAGCCGACCTACTATGGTGTTATAGGGAGATGGGGTTGTGAATACTAGAAACGTGTGCTCGAACCTCGCTATGTTCGGCCACGTGCCGATCTCCACAGGTACTGAAACTCGCCCTAGGGGTCTGACTTCCTCGCCGCTGAAGCCTACTAGGGGGGTATCCATTGGATTAAGGTCTCTTTCCTAGAGCTGGAGCTTGTCGAAGATGTCCTTGAACAGAATGTCTGTCGAGCTACTTGAGTCAACTAGGATGCGCTTGACTACGAAATCGTTGAGCCTCAGCTTTATCACTAGGGCATCATCGTGGGGATACTGGATCCCGCGCACATCATCCTTCGTGAAGTGGATCGGCTCTTCAATTCTAGGTCGCTTTGGCGGGTTCTGCTCCTCGCTTTCTAAAGTTTGACCTGCTGTCGAAGTGCAGCCTACGATGATGGACCCGCCAGTAATCATATTGATTACTCCGCAGATCGGTCTCTCCTCGGGCAGTTGCCATGGCGGCAGCTCGTTCTGTCTGTTACTGGACTTGGGAGCATTTCTTCTCTAGTCCCCCTGTCGTTCTGCTTGGCTTCTTCCTTCTCGTTGGATGAAGTTCTTTAAATACCCATGGCGGATGAGCTCCTCTATCTCGTCGCGGAGGTTTCTACAGTTCTCTGTACTATGTCCATGGTCTCTATGAAAGTGATAGTAGATGTTCCGGTTTCTGGTTGTCAGATCTACCCTCAACCTAGGTGGCCACTTGACAAAGGAAGAGTCTTTGATGGCTATCAGAATCTCACCTCGCTTAGCGTTGAGGGGTGTGTCGCTCGTCCTTTCAACAAGTGGGGTTCTAGAGCGTTGACCTAACTTGTGAGATCACAAAGGTGATCGGCTCCCAGACTTGTTTCCTCCCCTGCTCAGAGACTTGCTCTTTCTTCTCTTACGACTGTCGTTACCGGTATTGTCACCATCTCTTTTTCTCTTCTTAGTTGGATTATCGGTCTTCAGGTTCATCTCTTCCTCAGTTCCAATGAACTGGTCGGCGAGCTTGACGAACTCTGTGATATCTTTCAGCTTGTTGGCTACCACATGCCATTTGAATTCCCTGTGAGTTATGCCCTTTGTTTCTACCTTGAGTCTTACCGCTGGGTCTAGGTCGGGGATCTACAGGCATGTGTCATTGAAGCGTTTGATGTAGCTTCTGATGGACTCCCTTTCTCTTTGAAATACATTAAGGAGACTCTCTTGGGACCTCGGACACTTCTTGCTAGTGATGAAGTGCGAGGTGAATAACTCCACGAACTACGCCCAACTCTTGATCGATCCTGGCGCGAGGTTCCGATACCATGTGTGAACTATTCCTTTGAATGTGGTGGAGAAAGCCACGCACATGCAGGACTCGTCAACCCCAGCTAGATGCATCTGGGACTGGAAGGAGTCCATGTGGTTGTTAGGACCAAAAGATCCGTCATACTTGTCGAGGGGAGGCATTTTGAAGTCCTTGGGCATCGGGGTCGCCAAGAGCTCGGGAGACAGAGGGGACGACCCGGAGAGTAAAGGGGCGGTCTTTGTGGCTACCGAGCTCGCCTCTTCTTTACCTTTAACCTATTCCTGCTGGTTTGGCTTCGCAAGCTGTTGTTCTAAGCTGAAGTTCGGCGTGCCTTGCGACGCCTTCGTTGCTGCTTTTTCATCGGTTCGGCATTGGTGTTGCTAACCTCTGTATGGTCTGGTATTGCTCTGCTGCGAGGTAGCTCTTGGTTACTTGGGTTTTGAGGCTGACTATCGTGGATAGAAGGGCCTTGCCTTGAGTTCGCGGCTAGAACCCCGAACCGGTTACCTGCGAGCGATCCACCTTCCTGATGCGAACGCCGAGGAAGAGTAGCTCTATTGGGTTGTGTGTCTTCGGACTTGTTTCCGATATTGCCTTGTGAAGCGAGCGGAGTGATCTATCCGTCTCTCCTGCCGCGAGGTGAGACTTAGCTCCCAAGAGGAAGTGGGACCTGGGAAGTCTCCTCGCCTCGGTGGGGAGATCGAGTGTTCTGCATACGAGGTCGGTTCTGCTGAGTTGTTAGGTGCCGGGGTGGAACTGGATGCTAGCTTTGCGGTAGTGGAAGGAACCGCTGCTTGTAGTACTGGTAAAACACATGTTGCTGGTATTGTTGGAACTACTGGACCTACTGCATTTGGACCTGAATGGCCCGCACGCAGTGTACCAGGTCATCGAACTGGGACTGCCTGACTCCGAGGAGAACCACAGACGGTTTAGCGAAGGTTGCGCCCACGACTAGAGGGAGTGGGGCGTTTACCTGTGTAGCACTTTGTGCCACGATCAGTGTGGGGATCCCAACCGCAATGAGCGGTATGGTGAACTGATCGATGCACACTGATGGAAACTGAGGTTGCCCCCTAGAGACGTTCATTTCAGTGCTCTGTCCAGCGTGACCGAAAGATGCCATTGATTTTAGATGAATTGTTGATTGTGAAAAAGGTTTTTTTATCGTCTTCCCACAAACGGCACCAATTGAAGTTTTTGACAATTATAAAATCCTCCATTATAGTTTCATTTTAGCAAAAAACCTCCCCTCTATTTTTTACAAAATTAACAAATACCTCCCTTCCGTCAATAACCAAGACGGAAAAGGTTAAAGAGATGATATTTTTCAAAATACCTATTTTACCCTTTATAGAATACCATTCATCTTCTTCCTCTCACGCAAAATGGCAGAGCACTCCCCCCTCCAACCAACCCACCTGAATTACTCAATGATCGTTGTGCCTTGACCCCGGCAATAGAAGCAGAATGCGTCACAGCTGCAATCGACGCAATACATGTTGCATTCGCTCTGAGGTGTGTCGCCGTGTGTTTGGCAGATGGAGAAGAATGTCATCGACTGCAACGGTTCCAGCCATGGTGGCACCAACGTTGATCCTCGACTGGGATTTTGGCCTGAAACTTAACTCTGCAATAGGGAGCTTGAGCTAACTTCCATCTCGGATAGCAATGGTTCTCAAAGGATACAAATCGGAGATTGGCGAGAGAAGGAGATCTTTCCAATATGATGTCACCTGAAGCTGAGAGAGAGCAACGACTTGGAACGAAACTTGTAGCGACCGGCTCTGTTCGAATGACGTTCGAAGCAGATTTTGCGTTATAGATCTAGGGAGCCGAGATGCTAAAAGACGAGTTATGTATGATGGGGGATGAGAAGGGCAATCGAAAACAGTGAGAGATAGCCAGAAATATAAACGGAAATGCGATGAATGCGGCTATGGTGATGATCAGAGAACAGTGATGGAAAGCGATACGGAAATGGACGCCGACAGGGGAAGGAGGAACAAGAAGAAGAAAAAAAATGGAGAAGAAAGAGAGGGAGCGCAGACGGGGGGAGAAAGATGGTGGGAGAAGGCACATCGATGCTAATGGGAAAGAGAAAGGGAAAAAGGGGAAGAACAAGAAGCCGAAGAAGAGGAAGAGATCGAATTTAGAGGGGATGCCGCCGCTGCCTCTGCCTCTGGGTTCGAACTGGGAAGAAGAGGAATAATGTTCGAGAAAACAGAGACAGACAACCGCCTCTAAAATCGCTCCTGGTTTCACAAACTACCTCATAAAAAAAAGCCATTAAATAACTCCTTCCCCACTTTACTCTCTCCATTCAGTTTCAGTCCCTTCTCCCAGGCTAGCGAAGCTACACCACAAATACAAAAAAACAAAACAAAAAAAAAAAGGAAAAGATCTCTCAGTCTCTCTGCTCTTTGCCTTCTCTTGTCGCTTAGCGAAAGAAATCCAACAAAAACCCTTTCCCCAAATACCCAGAGATAGACAAAACAAAATAGAGACAAACAATCGCCCCTGGTTTTACGAACTACCTCATAAAAACAAGCCATTAAATAACTCCTTCCCCACTTTACTCTCTCCATTCAGTTTCAGTCCCTTCTCCTAGGCTAGCGAAGCTACACCATAAATACGAAAAAATAAAACAAAAAAAAGGAAAAGATCTCTCTCAGTTTCTCTGCTCTTTGCCTTCTCACGAGGAAGAAGATGAATAGTACTCTAGAAAGGGTAAAATAGGTATTTTGAAAAAATATCATCTTTTTTAACTTTTTTCATTTTGGTCATTGACGGAAATGAGGTATTTGTTAATTTTATCAAAAATGGAGGGGAGATTTTTGCTAAAATGAAACTATAGAAGAGTTTTTTATGATTGTCAGAAACTTCAGGGGAGGTTTTTTATTTTACCCTAAATGAAATGATGTCCAGGCAACTTCTATATAAGTACAACGGCGGTAGATCGTCTCCCATTCCCTCAAAAATCCTACCAACCGAGTCCAACAACTTATTCATCAATCAATCAAGACATTTGTACTCACAAATTGAGACCTCTTTTTCACCGCCCACTCCTCACACTGATCTCATAGCCACATCCTACTAAGGTTGCAACTTGGGTCGGGTTGGCCCGAACCCAATCCTAACTTGGCATGAAAACATCGGGTTAGGGTTAGGTATACATAGGGGTGCAAATTGATAGGATCATATCCAATTCAATTCAAGATCTGATTGTATTTGGTCAAATAAAAAAAAGTTGGATTGAACAAGATATAAAGATCCGACTTACCTATAGGATTCGAATTCAGATCGAGGGCTATTAGTTCCAATTGGATCTTTAGTTCAGATTGGATTTGCTATGAACAATGTCGGATCAGATTTGGATATACCCTGATTCAAATTCGACTTAATCTGTTTACATCCCTAGGGTGAGATCATGAACTCAACTTTTATTTCGGGTCAGATTAGGATTGACCCTCAGGCAACCTGATCCAACCCAAACCTGACTTGTATAGTGCACATCATATATAATACATTGATTTATTTAGATGCACAATAGTTTTATGGGCCCCATCACATACTATCATGTCTTTTTTTAAAGATAATGACTTCACTTAATCCTAATTGAAAAGTTTAAGACGTTAATAATATATTTTATGTTTTTTTTGAATATTTTATTCTTATCCCCTCTATTGCTTGTCACTCATAGCTTGATGTCCATAACAAATCTATTATAAGTCCTAACTCAATAAATTATAGTCATTTCAAACTTTTTTTTTTTAAATTTGTAATCAATAAACAAATATTAATAAAACAATTTCTACATGATTTTAAGGGATAGGGGGAAGGTTGGGTTGGGCCCAACCCGAGGTTAAAGGAATTTAGTTAGAATTGGCCTCAACCCGACCTAACCTAGCCCAACACAGCCCTACATCTTATTGTGTATTGGAAACAAAATGCTACACTCAGTGTGAGGAGCACATAGTGAGAAGCAAATATGGATTATGTATTCACAACATGGGCCAATTGCTTAAAAAAAGTGTTGACAAGTGATGAAGAGTAGAGGTGCAAGTCAGGTGGGTTGGACCGGGTTCATGGTCAACCCGAGCTTGACACTAAAATTTGGGCTTAACGCCTAAACCTGATCTTCCCAACCCGAGCCCGTCTCTCACTATAATTTGATGCACTTCAATTAGGGCTTGGGCTCATATTGCTTAATAAACCCACTCTAAAATTATACATTTCTGTGTATATATAAGTATACATGTATACAAATGTTAATGTATAATTGGACCTAGGACTACGCCTGACCCGGCCCGAAACCATTAGGATATGTTTGGTTTAAAGGAAAAAAGTAAAGAAACCTTTACAAATCCGGATATCCACAATACACTACAGCTATACATCAGAAACATCGTTAACATGCAAATACAGGAAATGTTCTCGATTTGCGGCTGTAGTGATGTGTGGGTAGCCGCTATAGGAAAGGATCCTTTGGGTATGAGATCCGAAGTCCGAACACGTTAGTATTACACTATTACCCCGTAAATCCCTTAAATTCCAATCACATTTCAACACGTAAATGGTTGCTGTGGTGTATTAAATAGAAGACTAACCGTCGTGAGGAGAAGAAATATTGATCTCCCAAGTCCCAACGGTTGACGCCAAGAAAGAACCCTTATTGGCTTATATAGCTTTCTGTCCAAACGGCAACTGAGCGATGCAAGGTTTTTCGTTCTGGATTATTCATCTCTCTCTCTCTGTGCCGGCAACGGACGAAGCCGATGGGGCTGTCGGCCCAGATAGCCGTGGTTCCTCTTGGACACTTGATGGCGTCTACTATCACAAAGCATATGTTCTTCAAAGGCACCCGGTGGGAGTTCAGTATGAATCCCGGTCACTTTAAGTCAAAGAGCACGTTCTTATCTCCATATTTGCTAACACGGGAGCTGGGAATGTTTACGCCAATCATATCCTGATTCCTGAGAGTGCTGTTAAGCTCTTATAGAGGAAACTCACTTTCATTCCTGCCCTCCTCATTACTCTAATAACAACCTGTAAACCTAGGTAATCTCTCTCTTTCTCTCTGGCCAGCTACAATCACCCCACACCTCCATCTCTAACCAGTCCTGTCTACTCTGTCCCCATTAGAGTCACCCCACACCTTCGATTCCAGCATTCCGGCCCAACCCAAACCAGAAAATTGTATGTATGTTGTTGGTGAGCAGTAGATCCATTCAAACGGTGAAAGGCTTGCAATTGAAACTTTACTCTCTGCAACTACAGCTCAGGTTTTCCGTTGATTTGCTGTCGTTAAAAGATGGAAGAGGATGGTGAAAGGGTTTTTGAAAAGGGTTATTTATTACAATCGTTGGCAAGCTTGTTCTAACTCGGCATCCGGTCAACATATGAATGGACTTGAAGAAAAAATCCCTTCGAATCCATCCAAAGGCACCGGATCCGGAGATGACGTGGCGTATCGTTACTGCCAGTGTCGTCAAGAAATATAAAGGGTGTAGTCGCTGAGGTCCCCGTCGTCTGTCCTCGATTTGATAGTTGATGCCTTGATGGAACAATAAATAATTATTTTTTGGTAATCGATGGAATATTAGATTATCCCGCTGCAATAAATAATTCAAACCTCCATGTGCTATTTCCGACCCTCTCTTCTCTCTTGTTGGTGCAACTACTCCCTCTCCTGTTATAAGTCCCAATTTCGATCTATATCTTAAAAAATGCCAGCTACCTTACTGGTAAGGTCTTCGAGTGTTTGTAGCGGATAATTGGGATAGAATCTCGCCTTCAAGGTCGGTGAACCCTTATGGGTAGGAGATCCGAGCACCATTGGGTTGGGGCCTTGGGGTGTTGGGACTATGCCCGTTATGTTTGTTTATTTGATGAAATAAAAATTTCAATGCCTGTTAATATTTAAATAATTTAATTATATTTATTCATTTATTTTGGTACCCTGCCCCCCACCCCTAGGCCCTACTAACCTACAACTTAACAAACAATTCATTTCTCGCTCTGTCTACCATCGGTCAATCTCATATCCTTGTTCAGCTTCTCTCTGACTCTACGGCCGTGGATAGTATTACTACAGTAGCCACAACAAAGTGCTTTGTTAGATTCCATCACCACCTACACCACAAGAGAGAGAGAGAGACCAAATGGACACTAGCAAGTATAGACCTGTGAGTGTGAGCCTGTGATGGATCGAGCTTAGCTTTTAGATCCTAGAGAGAGAGGGAGGGAGGTGGGATTAAGATGATAGTGATGGACAGGGGGGGTGGTGGTGGAGGAGCAGTGGACGACATGGGGGAGGGGATGCAGTGCAGTGACCATCCTTACAGAAACAATCCAGGTGGCATCTGCGGCTTCTGCTTACAAGAGAAGCTGGGTAAGCTACTGTCCTCTTCCAACCCCTCCTTTTTTCCCGCTCTCCCTACTTCCTCCTCCTCCTCCTCCTCTTTCAGGTCCTCCGAAGGTGGTGGTGGTGCCGTCCTTGGCCTCACTACCGCCACCACCACCTCTACTTCCTCTGTCTCAGTCCGTCCTTCCTTATCTTCCAACAATACCCAATATCGTCGGTACCACCACCACAATCGGATCCCCTTTCTCTTAGCCCAGAAGAAACACAAGAAGGCAGATTTGGCCCCTTGTGAATCCAATGTCGTTCTCAATAGATGCAAGTCTTCCACTGCACCCAATCGGCAGTTCTTAGACGCTGACGACTACAACCCATGCAAGAGAGGCTTCTGGTCCTTCCTTCACCTCTCCACCAAAAGGAGAAGCCACAGCGACAGAGATTCCAAGCCTTCCATCCACCCAGCCATCACCAGTCAAGCAGCAATAAAAGACAAGGCAGCAGTGCCCTCATCGTCGAAGAAGGCCGACTACGGGGACGAGAATGAGAGTCCAAACAGTAGCCATGCCTTGTCATCCGGCCGCAAGGTTGCCAGATCCAGATCTGTTGGATGCGGCAGCAGGAGCTTCTCTGGGGACTTCCTTGAGAGGATATCTACTGGGTTCGGTGACTGCACGCTTCGCAGAGTGGAGTCGCATAGAGAGACCAAACCCAAGATCGTCATGCACGGTGATGTGGCAGCAGAGGAACACCAACGCATCAAAGAGAGGGTTAGGTGCGGTGGCATCTTCCGTGGTTTTAGCATGTCCTCGTCATACTCGTCGTCTTACTGGCTCCCAGAGGTGAATGGTAGGACCTCGGCTGCAGCAGCAGAGGCAAGGGGGACACCGCATAGTCGGAGTAGAAGCTGGGGTTGGGCTTTTGCTAGTCCAATGAGAGCCTTAACGAGACCTTCTAAGGAAGGCTGATAATAAGGTCATGGTGGTTAACGCTTCTAACATGAACACCATCGCCATTCGCCTTCCTCTCTGCCAAAAACAAGATCAACACGCCCAACTTGGCTCATTGGCTGCCATTCCTTCGTTGTTGACGGTGCGTGGTTAAAGGCCTATACACACGTTACGGAATTGTTTTTTTCCTTTTTCATATTATTTTTTCGCTGTTTTGATCTCTTCTTTCATCAACAGGGTTGTATGGTTGGTGTTTTGTTTTCTTTTTCATATAATTTGTTAGCTGTTTGGATCTCTTCTTATGTGAACAGGGTTGGATTATTGGTACTCTCTTTATCTCCCGTTTTTTAACACTAGGCCGTATAACTACTGTATCTACTGTTAGTGCTGCGTATATACCATGTCTCGCATGATGAAATCCGTTGCAACTCACTTCTTTCACAGTTTCATGTTTTCTTTCTCTTTTAGAAATGAAAATTGAAAAAAAAAAAAAAAACGAAAGAGACAGGTAACGGGGCAAGCGAGTTCGAATCCTACGGTTCAGAACGAGAGGAATCAGAGGATTACTACTGATCTTGTTAAATTTTTGGATTTTTTCCAAAATAAATAAAATTATTAGGACAAGGACTATAATTCTATAAATTGATCCTGATGATAGGATAGGGTAGTAAGTAGGTGGGAAAGGTTTCGATGTGATTTGCTCTCTTGGTTTTCTTGGGAATTGATGTAAGTTTTGAAAGGACGTGGGACTTGGTTTTGATGGCAGGCATCGTAAGTGTTGTGAAATCCAACAAATACCTTACGCTTTTATGTTTTGTAAGGGAGAAAAATACTTGTATTAATACAAGTACGTAACAAGGACGTATGAGTAATCGCTTTATTCGTCGTTACGGCGCATTGGCAGTTCCCTCATTTTTTCGTGTGAGAGAGGGAAAGGGAAGATCGGATTTCGTGTTTACAAAAACGGTCCTCACGCCGTTCTTGAAACATTTGCAACCGTGCAAGACGTTCTCAATGCATAGCTGTGAAGTGTTGTGAGAACAGTGTGAGGACATTTTTTGTGAGGACGAAATCCTGATTTAATAGGAGTACTGCAAGAATCAAGATGCTGATGGCAGGGAAGCCAGGGCAACTGCGCCGCTGCAGCTCTGCCATTGATGTCCATAGCCTGCAGTCTGTATCTGTACTGTTCTCCCATGTGCCGTTGTCCTTCTCTTACATGTAGGGCTGCAGATAGAAACGGTAACCCGCTATCCATTTCTCGATATTCGAATTCGACCCGTTTATAATCAGATAATGCGAAAGGTAAAAGTAATACGTACCTTGTTTTGAACAACGCCGCAACGCCGTTATCTCTCGACGGGAAGGCACTAATATCTATATTACCCTTTTTTTTTTTCTTTGGAGAATGACCGTTCAGTCCAGTGGCAGAATTCATGGACATAAAGTTAAGTTGGGGTAGGTGTCAGTTTGGAATCGATACTAATTCATCTCATAAATATGTTTCAGATTTTATTTTGGAATAATAGACTGTAATCCATCTCAGAAATTTGAAATTGCAACCCCCTCCTAGTCTCTATTAGGTTTTTACAGTTCAAAAACCAGTAGGTTGTGCATTGATGCCAAATTTATGGGCAGGATGAAGTTTATAAGGGGGCGATTAATAGACTAGGAGGGGGCTGTAAATCAGAATTCAAAGGTAGAGTGCAGTCTAAAAATCCCTTTTTAAAGGGGGAAAATATAAAGGTTATCAATTGAAGGGGAGCTGGGAATAAATAGAGAAATAATTTCTCAATTTTGAGGTGGTATGGATTATAAAAAGGTTGTTTTGGGGTAAATTTCTTAAACTACACCTAAGCTTTTAGAAATTGACTAATTCTACCCCTAGTGTTTGATTATTGTCTAATAATATATCATCATTGCCATTAAAATATTGACAAAGGTCCGAAATGTCCATTTTGCCCTTAAATCAAATTGGAAACTTGTGGTCTTTGCCACACAGGTCC
Source organism: Nelumbo nucifera (assembly GCF_055504915.1). Lineage (NCBI taxonomy): Eukaryota > Viridiplantae > Streptophyta > Magnoliopsida > Proteales > Nelumbonaceae > Nelumbo > Nelumbo nucifera. The sequence continues at coordinate 381,070 of NC_142652.1, read as the reverse complement.
AGTCTGGTCTTCATGGATCGGTGATCTTCTTCACCCATCCCTTCCCCTCATTAGGATCATCTGCCATGCCATGAATCTCATTGTCAGACGTTCAGCCTGGAAGAGAAAATCTAGAAGAATTGGCCGCCATGAATCTCACTGCCTAGGTCCAGTGTTGTATCCAACGGATTATATATATACAGAGAGAAAGAGGAGCAGCTAGAGAGTTAGCCCAATCGGATACAGAGATGACGGAGAGAGGAATGAGAGAAGAGGGGATGAGAAGGATGGACAAAAAACTAAGGGAAAGGAAGAAAACGGAGGAGATAAGAGGGAAGAGAGAAGGATGGACAAAAAAACTAAAGGAAAGGAAGAAAAATGATGAAAATTTGAAAAAATCACAAACTCGAGCAGTAACAAGTTGCAGTGGCGGATTTGGTAATCGCCCAGCTTATGCTCGTCTTGAATGTGTGTCTACTTGCAGCAGTCGAAGTCGTTACAGCGTCTCTCTCTCTATCCCCTCCCATTTCACTTCCCCTGTTCCGTCATCGCTGTTGCAAGTTGCAACGGCCGCTCTTTCCCTCTCTCTCTCTCTAACCCCTCCCATTTCACTTCCCCTGTTCCGCCATCGCTGTTGCAAGTTGCAACGGCCGCTCTTTCCCGTTATCTCTCTCTCTCAGGGAAGCCGTGTGAGTTCCCTAACCATTTCCATCCCTCAGCAATCGAAACTCAACAGTTTCATTGATCCATTTGATTCTATCAGAGAAAAACTTAGATTCAATGAGCTTCTCATTAAAATGAACAAAGATTCAGATCGGATAAGATAAAGGGTATTTAAGAAATCGGGAGTTTTTGTTGCAATCGTTTTCTCTTAGAGCAAACAAACATGCCCTTATTTGTATTTTATACCCCATTATAATTGCAAATATTTGTATTGGTAAATACAAATTTTATGAGTAATTTTCTTGTCACATCATATAACCACCTTCATTAAAAAATATATAGGGATGGGATTAGGTGTCGTTGATTTTAGAAACACCAAATTTGACTTTCTTGAAGAAATTGCAATAATACCCAATATTAAATTGATAACTCAAAGCATTTAAAGAATATATATATATATATATATATTCATAAAATTTGTATTGATCAAATTAAATATTACCTTAATTTTGGGACTTTTTATAGTTCAATCGACCCCAGGGTGGAATTAAAATTTATAGGAATAGACTGAATCCTGCTCATGATTTAATGCCAAATTCACAGGCAGGGCTACAATTCAGATTTCTGAAATGGACTGCAGTCCACTTATTCCTATTTTTTTTTTATGGAACTGCAACTATCCATACTTTTTTCTCATCTTATTCTGTATATGATTATGACGAGCCGAACAGGATCTGTTGCTATCTTGAAAGGCACTTCTTGCAACCAGATAACCTGATTTAACACCATACTCCCTATTCTTCGAAAAAGCCAAATTAGCTTACACCCTGCTCCTTGAAGCTGAAGAGGATTGCGGCTATATTAGTAGCCTCCGAAGCCGAGCAAAATCCGCGGAGGTATAATATATCCCAAAAACCTGATAATTTGGTATGATATATCCCAAAAACCTGATAATTTGGTTGCAGCTCTATTGCTAATTGTAGCCCAAGTATTTTTATTAAAGTTTTTGTATTTGATGTTATTTTGTATTTTCCAAAAATTAGAGTCCCTTAATTCTTGGGGATAGGGATGAGTTTTTCTTTGGTAAATGGGATAAGAATGAAATTAGAGATAATTTTATTTTAGGAAAAAAATTTTAAACTGTTTGGAAATTGACTAATGCTATCCTTACTATTTTCGATATTTGACTAACTCTACCTTACTGCTAAAATCCATTAATATTCGTCAAAATTCATTCACACGTGATATATATATTTTAAAATCCAATTTTACCCTCCACCTCCCTCACCCTCATCCTCTCTCCCCTTCTTTTTCCTGTTGGGTTCAGTCCACTCCCTCCCTCTTTCTCTACTGTTCGCCGCTTTGGTTAGACCGCCACCAGTAGCCTCTTTCCTCTCGCTGTCATAAACCCTGTTGTAGGGCGGTGGTATTCCTAAGCTCATAACACTTCTAGTGTTCTCCGCAAAATATTTGGGAAGGAGATTGGTCGAGAATTTGTGGGAATCCCAAAAAATGAAGCTATTGCAAGCTTTGCTCCAGAAGACAATTGAGTTGGTTGCCAGGTCCTTGACCATATCATAGGTCTTCTTCAAGAACAAAGGAGGACCTGCATCGTGCAAACCCTCCATGGGTTGCAGCGGCATCATCCTCAACGGCAAGACTGATGAAGATTTTTGGGAAAACGATGACGAAGGCAAGACCCTGCATCATCCTCAACGGCAAGACCAATAAGTCAAGACCCCGCTTTGCATTCCTCTTCAACCCGGATGATGAAAATTTTTGAGAAATCTTTTTTTTTTATTTTTTTGAGAATCTGAGATTTCCAAAAATCCCCAGATCAACAAATCTGAGATTTCCATCTTTGCATTTTCCGACAATCTGAATTGCCTCAAAAACTTGTTGCTGCTCCTCTCCACCCGGTTCCATTTGTCATTTTCTTCATGCTCCCTGCTCCTCTCTCCACTAATCTGCAGGACCCTTCCCTCCTTTACTTCCACCTTCACTTCTTCCTTCTTCAGTCCTGGAAGATCAGCCTTGAATACGTGTGCTTCGGGGGTTTCCTTCCAATCGATGCGGGCATTGACGAAGGCAAAGGTTTTTCGAGCCGAATTGGGCACAGAGCTGAGGGTTGTGCTGAAAGGGAAGCCCTTGAAGGGGTCCCAAATATCCAGAGAAAATGGGTTGAAGATGTTGCTTCGTCGTTCACCGAAGATGTTAGAAATGAGCGACATTCTTCTTTGGTGTTCTTGTCTTTAGCTTAGAAATGCTGGACTTGATAGAAACTTGGATGTTGATTACAGAATATGAAACCAATATTGGAATACTGATGAGAAGGCTTTTGAGATTGGTAATCAACGATGGCTTTAGTAGAGAATGTATTCCATATCTGTAGGCATGGAGAAGGTAGGTCTCGAATGTTCGATGTCTTTCTCACTGTTTCTAGATATCCGATTGATCTGTAATCTTTTAGCTCCAAAGAAAAGCCCAATAGAGGTTATCAAATTCTGAAGAAGAAAAGGAGCCAAAGTGGTGGCTGAGTTCTCCATCGTCATCCTATCCTATCTATTTGTTTTTGGTCTGAATGTTTGATTCTTCTCCCTTCGTTGGTATCATTTTTGAACTACATTATTTAGTAGATTTATGTATATGTGTAAATATGGGTTAGACCGCCACAGGCAAACCCTTTCCTCTCGCCGTCAGAAGCGGCAGCGGTGTTCATAAGCTCAAAACACTTTAGTGTTTAGCCGCATAAACCCTTCCTGCCCAAGTCTCTAAAGTTTCTAAGCAATGTTATTCTTTCCCCTTTTCCTTGTTTTATTTTAAAATTTTGAAAAAGAATAAAGGGTAAAATCATTTTTTTAATCTTTCTGTTTAGGGGGTTAACTGTAAGTAAAGTATTAGTCAATTGTCAAAAAACAGAGAGGTAGTGCTAATCAATTTTTAAACAGTATGGGTACACTTAGCCAATTAACTAAACCATAAGGGTAGTTTAAGAAATTTACCCTTTATTTTATGTTCCCAGGTAGGGCACGCATACTATGTCTTCAATTATATTATTTAAGTAACTAAATAATAATGTAAATAACTAATTTCACATATATTAATTGAAAAATCTAGAAAAAACTTTCAAAAATTAATACTTATTAATCTCTCTCTCTCTCTCTCTCTCTCTCTCTATATATATATATATATATATTAAAACAAAGAGGTTTTTCCCCACTATCCCCTATTTTTCCCAAAATTATCTCTAATTCCTAATTTCTTATTTATCTTCAAAGCTATCTCTAATTTAGTAGAGAGTTTATCTCCTAAATTATCTCTAATTCCTATTTATCCTCTCCCCAACTTTTTATCTATATCTATCTAAAGAAAGTTTAGATTAAAAAAAATTAAGAATTATTTAAATATTCTAACAAAATTATATAAAATATTTATTAAAAACACAAAAAATAATTTTATAACTTTACAAAATATATCATGAAATTCTGTACTAACAATTTAAATTATTTTTTTTCGGACTATCAACTTAAATGTTTCTTAAATATTTAATAAAATGTAATAGCTTTAAATAAATAAAATTCAAATAACAAAAGATTTTAAATGCTTTATAGATTATTTAAATATTTAAATAACTAAATATTTATCATAACAAGATTTTAAATAGTTAAATTAACGAAATTATGTAATAAATTTAAAAAAAAAATCTTCAAAGTTAAAAAATATTTATAATATAATATTGGATTTAGTAATAATATAATATATTACAAAATTAATAATGAAATTATGTAATAATAGTATAAATTATGATTTTATGGATAATTGAATTCAATAAATAAATCATTTTCTAAAATTTAAATATTTTACATATTATTTAAGTATTTAAATAAATAAATATTTTAGATACCAAAATATTTAACATAACTAGATTTTAAATAGTTAAAATAAAGAAATTATGTAATAAATTTAAAAAAATCCTAAAAATTAGAAAAATAATTATAACACAATATTGAAATTAATAATAATTTAATATTTTTACATGATATTGTAAATAACTAATTTAAATTATATCAAGTAATAATTTGAGAAAATAACTTTCAAAAAATAATATTTATTGATAATAATTTTAAACTCTTAATCTTTACTTATTATATAATTATATACTAAAATTAATACTTATTGTATTTCAGTAATTATTTATTGTTTTTTGTGATAAATGTGTTTTCAATGATTATGTAAAAATTTATTTTGTTTTGCTATTTAACAAAAAACTTTTAATAATTATTGGAGATTAAACTACTATTATTGAAAATTTTAAATTTAACTTATTGTACTTATTGTATTTATTATATTTTTGTTATAAGTTATTAATTAATTTTTATTAGAGATTAAACTATTATTTGAGATTATACTATTTATTGACTAAGTTAATATATTTTTATTACTTATTGTATTTTTATAATTATTGTATTTTTTCACTATTAATATATTTTGAATAATTGTGTATTTTCACTATAAATTTCCAATAATTATTAGAGATTAAACTACTCTTATTTATCAGAGATGAGACTATTAATTTAGCTGAAATTATGAGTATTTGTGAGTTGGTTCACTTTGGTCATAGGCTATTTGGTCAACCAAATTGACTTGGTCAGGTTGGGGAATTGGTCAGCTGAAACCGATTGACCTTTTGTGAAATGCAACCCACTCAAGTTGTATCGGTTTGGGTCAGTTTTTTGGTTTAGTCAGTCGGTTCAAAAGATTTAAACTTAAAAATTTAATTTAATTTTAAAAACTATAGTGTAATTATTAAAAATTAAATTTATGATATAAAACATTTTAGAGTAAGAAATATGGGAAATTTCTCACTTTTCCATATAAAAATTATATTTAAAATATAAAATATTAATATAAATCCATGGTTAGGTTGTTCGATTTTGGTCGGTTTACAAATGGCCATAGTGAAATTGACCCAACATGGTCGAATTGAAAATTTTTTGAACCAAAGCCGACCTAAAATACTAGAAAACTGAACAACTCAAGTCGAGTTGATTGGGTTGGTTGTTTTCATCAGTTTGATGAATAAACCTAACTGAAATTAATTATTGTTATTTTTGTATTATAAAAAAATATTGAAAGTAGTATATAAAATATGAATAATTATTAATTATTTAAAAGGTTGAAAATATAAAACAATTGTATACTCTTATGTGTTTCTATTAGGGTCATTTACTATAACACACCTTTAGGGATGGCAATTTTCCCCATCCCCAACAAGGACCCGACTTCCCCAACCCAATGGGGCTGGGGATGTGGATTGTTTTGGCGGGGTGGGGTGGGGATGGGGATTAATAGGAATCCCCAGTCAGGGTCGAGGATGGGGATTGAGGTCTCTACCCTGCCCCAACCCCGATTATATATATATATATATATATATTAAATGTTATTTATATTAAATATACTATTATATTATTTGTATTGTATATATCAAAATATATTTAAAACATCATTTATAATTTAAATTTTTTATTTATTTTAAAAAATACTAATATCTAAAAATATTTTAGGGATTCGGGTCCCCACGGGGAACACATCCCCGTTGGGGATTGGGGATGGGTGTTAATTTCAGAATCGGGGTCGGGGACGGGGAATATGATCCCCGCCCCATTGCCATTCCTACACACCTTATAATTTTCATTTTACTAAAACATTCCATATATTTTACAACTTATTTACTTAATCAACCTTTTCATTAAGGAGTGTTTGTTTTGCCATTAGACCCATGCTTTTTTATTCCAAAAATACCCTTAACACTTTTTTGTATAGAAAACAAAATTGACCAAATATAGCCAATAAAGTGGTTGTTCGTCTCTTATTAAGGGCAAAAATGAAATTTTTATTTTTATTTTATTTCAATTAAATTTATTTTAATGAACATTAGGGTCAACACTGTCACTTTCCACTGTTATTTAATGGAAGATTGATTAAATTCATTGCAAATTATAAGTGGTGTTTTAGTAAAATGCTAACTATAGGGTTGATTTTAGTAAATTCATGAAACTATAAGAGGTACTTTAGTAAATGACCCTTTCTATTATTTAACTTTCGCTTCAAAAATCTCGTGCATCGCATGGGTCCCGCTAGTATATATATTAAAACAAAGCGGTCAAGAAATATTCGTCTTTTTTTAATTTTTTTCTGTTTTTATATTCCATATCATTTTTGAAACAACCAATTTTATGCACTTTCTCAATAACCTAAATAACCTCTTATCCTAAACTACCCCCCTCACTTTCTCCAAAATTATATCTAAATCTTATTTCTCTTCTAATTTTTTTCTAATTCCTATTTGTCTCCACAATTAACTCTAATTTAGTAGAGAATTTTTCTCCTAAATTATCACTAATTCCTATTTATCCTTTCCCCTACTTTTTATCTATATCTATCTAAAGAAAGTTTGGATTAAAAAATATAAGAATTATTTAAATATTCTTGCAAAATTATATAATAACTTTAATATATTTATTAAAAACAAAAAAAATAATTTTATATTTCTACAAAACATATCACGAAACTATGTACTAACAATTTAAATTATGTTTTTTTTCTGGATTATCAATTTAAATGCTTTAGAAATATTTAATAATATCTAATAGCTTTAAATAAATAAAATTCAAAGAACAAAAAAATTAAATATTTTATAGAATATTTAAATAACTAAATATTTATCATGACTATATTTTAAATAGTTAAAACAACGAAATTATCTAATAAATAATATTATATTTTTACAAAATATATCATGAAATTATGTACTAACAAATTAAATTATGTTTTCCTGGATCATCAATTTACATGTTTTTCAAATATTTAATAATATGTAACATCTTTAAATAAATAAAATTCAAATAAAAAAATTAAATATTTTATAGATTATTTAAATATTTAAATAACTAGATATTTATCATAAGTAAATTTTAAATAGTTAAAACAACGAAATTATGTAATAAATTTAAAAAACTCTTTAAAGCATAAAAATATTATAACATAATATTGAAATTAATAATAATTTAATATATTACAAAATTAATAATTAAATTATGTAATAATAGTATAAATTATGCTTTTATGGATAATTAAATTCCATAAATAATTAATATTTTACATATTATTTAAGTATTTAAATAATTGGTATTTTAAATAACAAAATATTTAACATAACAAGATTTTAAATATTTAAAATAAAGAAACTATGTAATCAATTTAAAAAATTTATGAGAAGTATAACAATAATTATAACATAATACTAAAATTAGCAATAATTTAATATTTTTACATAATATTGTAAATAACTAATTTATTTTATATCAAGTAATAATTCGAGAAAATAACTTTCAAAAAAATAATATTTATTAATAATAATTTTAAACTATTAATTTATAAATATTATATAATTATATATACTAAAATTAATATTTATTATATTTCCGTAGTTATTTATTGTTTTTGTGACAAATGTATTTTTAATGATTATTTATAAATTTATTTATTTTTATTATTTAATAGAAAACTTTCAATAATTATTGAATATTAAACTACTATTAGTGAAATTTTTAAATTTAATTTATTGTACTTATTGTATTTTTTGTTATAACTTATTGATTAATATTGATTAGACATTAAACTATTATTTGAGATTATACTATTTATTGACTAAGTTAATATATTTTTAGTACTTATTGTATTTTTGTAATTATTATATTTTTTTCATTATCAATATACTTTCAATAATTGTGTATTTTTGCTATAAATTTCCAATATTATTGGAGATTAAACTATTGTTATTTATCAGAGATGAGACTATTAATTTAGTTCAAATTATGAGTTCATGAGTTGGTTCGGTTCGGTCATAGGCTATCTGGCCAACCAAATTGACTTGGTCAGGTTGGGGAGTTGGTCAGTTGAAACCGATCGACCTTTTGTGAAAACCAACCCACTCAAGTTGTATCGGTTTGGGTCGATTTTTTGGTTTGATTAGTCGGTTCAAAATATTTAAACTTAAAAATTTAATTTAATTTTAAAAATTATAGTGTAATTATTAAAAAATAAATTTATAATTCAGATTTATGATATAAAACATTTTAGACTAAGAAATATGAGAAACTTTCCACTTTTCCATATATATATATCCATGGTTAGGTCATTCAATTTTGGTTGGTTTACAAATGCCAAAGTGAAATTGAGAAATTTTTTAACCAAAACCGACCAACTCGAGTCAAGTTGATCGGGTTGGTCGATTTAATCAGTTTGATGAATAAACCCAACTAAATTTAATTATTGTTATTTTTGTATCCTAAAATTTTATTAAAAGTAGTATATAAAATATGAATAGTTGTTAATTATTTAAAAGGTTGAAAATATAAAACAATTGTATACTCTTGTGTGATTCTATTAGGGTCATTTACTAGAACACGTCTTATAGTTTTACATATTCACTTAAACCTACCTTATAATTTTCATTTTATTAAAACATCCCATATATTTTACAACTTATTTACTTAATCAACTTTTCATTAATGAGTGTTTGTTTTGCCATTAGGCCCATGATTTTTATTCCAAAAATACCCTTAACACTTCTCTCTCTCTCTCTCTCTCTATATATATATACATATATATATATTAAAACAAAGCGATCAATAAATTTTCTCCTTTTTGAATTTTTTATTTTTTTATTCCATGTCATTTTTTAAACAACCAATGAGATGCATTTTCCCAATAATCTAAATAATCTCTTCTCCTAAACTACCTCCCCCACTTTCTTCAAAATTATGTCTAACTTAGTAGAGAGTTTATCCTCTAAATTATCTCTAATTCCAATTTATCCTCTCCCTAAATTTTTATCTATATCTATCTAAAGAAGTTTGTATTAAAAAATTTAAGAATTATTTAAAATTTTTAACAAAATTATATAATCTTTAAAATATTTATTAAAAACACAAAAAAGTAATTTTATATTTTTATAAAAATATATCACAAAATTATGTACTAACAATTTAAATTCTATTTTTTCGGATTATCAATTTAAATTTTATTCAAATAATCAAAACTTAACATTAAAAATAAAATATTATCTAAATATTTCAATAAATAAATATTTTAAATAACAAATATTGTAAATATATAAATAACTTTATAAAAATACATAGTAATATGTAATAGCTTTAAATAAATAGAATTCAAATAAAATTTTAAATATTAAAATAAATATTTAACATAACTAGATTTTAAATAGTTAAAATAACGAAAATATGTAATAAATTTAAAAATTTTCATAAAAGTAGAAAAATAATTATAACATAACATTGAAATTAATAATAATTTAATATCTTACAAAATTAACAATTGAGTTATGAATTAATAGTATAAATTATAATTTAATGGATTAATAAATTCAGTAAATACCAAAAAATTTTAAATATTATGGATTACTAAATTCAATTAATAATTAATATTTAAATATTTAAATATTTAAATATTTTACATATTATTTTAGTAGTTAAGTTACTAAATATATTAAATAACAAAATATTTAACATAACTATATTTCAAATTAGTTAAAATAAAGAAGCTATGTAATAAATTTAAAACAATATGAAAATTAGAAAAATAATTATAACATAATATTGAAAATAATAATACTTTAATATTTTAAAAAATTAATAATTAAATAACTTTAATAATAATTTAATATTTTTACATAATATTGTAAGTAACTAATTTCACTTATATCAAATAATAATTCGAGAAAATAAGTTTCATAAAAAATAATATTTATTAATAATAATTTTAAACTTTTAATATATATTTATTATATAATTATATATTATAATATTAATATTTATTGTATTTTAGTAATTATTTATTGTTTTTTGTGATAAATATATTTTAAATATAATTATGTATAAGCTTATTTTTGTTTTGTTATTGATCAAAAAACTTTAAATAATTAGTGGAGATTAAACTACTATTATTGAAATTTTTAAGTTTTGTTTATTGTACTTATTGTATTAATTATATTTTTTATATATCTTATTGTTTAATATTTATTAGAGATTATACTATTTATTGACTAAGTTAATATATTTTTAGTACTTATTGTTTTTTTGTAATTATTGTATTTTTCATTATCAATATATTTTCAATAATTGTGTATTTTTGCTATTCAATAATTATTAGAGATTAAACTATTGTTATTTATCAAATATGAGACTATTAATTTAGGTGAAATTATGAGTGTTCATGAGTTGGTTGGGTTCGGTCGTAGGCTATTTGACAAACCAAATTGACCTGGTCTGGTTGGGGAGTTGGTTAGCTGAAATCGACTGACCTTTTGTGAAAACCGAGCCACTCAAGTTCTATTGATTTGGGCCAATTTTTTAGTTTGGTCAGTTGGTTCAAAATATTTAAACTTAAAAATTTAATTTAATTTTAAAAATAGTGCAATTATTAAAAAATTATATTTATGATATAAAACATTTTAGACAAAGAAATGTGAGAAAATTTTCCACTTTTTCATATTAAAAATTATATTTAAAATATAAAATATTAATATATATCCATGGTTAGGTCGTTCGATTTTGGTTGGTTTACAAATGGCCAAAGTGAAATTGCTCCAACTTGGTTGAATTGGACAAATTTTAAACCAAAGTTGACCTAAAATACTAGAAAACCGACCAACTCGGGTCAAGTTGATCGGGTTGGTTGGTTTCGTCAATTTGATGAATAAACCTAACTGAAATTAATTATTTTTTTTTGTATTATAAAAAATTTATTAAAAGTAGTATAAAAAATATGAATAATTATTAATTATTTAAAAGGTTGAAAATATAAAACAATGGTATATTCTTCTCTGACTCTATTAGGGTCATTTACTAAAACACATCTTATAGTTTTACATATTTACTTAAACTTACCTTATAGTTTTCATTTTATTAAAACATTCCATATATTTTACAACTTATTTACTTAATCAACCTTTCATTAAGGAGTGTTTATTTTTCCATTAGGCTGATGATTTTTTATTCCAAAAATACCTTTAACACTTTTTTTGTACAAAAAAACAAAATTATCCAATTTTAGCCAATAGAGTGGTTGCCCATGTCTTATAAAGGACAAAAATGGTATTTTTATTTTTATTTTCTTTTGACTAAATTTATTTAAATGAGCATTGTCATTTTCCACAAACATGTAATAGAAGATTGAATAAATTCATTGCAAATTATAAGTGGTGTTTTATAAAAATTTTAACTATAGGATAGATTTTAATAAATCCATGAAACTATAAGGGGTATTTTAGTAAATGACCATTTGTATTATTTAGCTTTCACTTAATAATACTTATTATATTTATTGTTTTTGGTTGTATTTTATTTTTGATATTTGTTAGAGATTAAACTATTATTTGAGATTACAATATTTATTAACTAACTTAATATATTTTTTTAGTATTATTATAATTATTGTAATTATTTTATTTTTATTATTAATATATTTTCAATTATTGTGCATTTTTGCTATAAATTTTTAATAACCATTGGAGATCAAACTACTTTTATTTATTAGATATTAAAATATTAGTTTAGATGAAATTAGGAGTGTTGATCACGGCTTGGTTTAGTTCGGTTGTAGGATATTTGGCCAACCAAATCGACATGGTCAGGTTGGGAGTTGGTTACCCAAATTCTACTGACCATTAGTGAAAACCAAGTAAATCGGGTTGTATTAGTAGCTTGGGTTGATTTTCGGTTTGCTCAATTGGTTTAAAATATTGCATTGAAAACATAATTTAAAATTTTAAAAATTACATTAATATTATTAAAAAATAAATTTATAATATAAAATATTTAAGACTAAGAAATATGGGAATTTCCCCACTTTCCCGTATTAAAATATTGTATTTAAAATATAAAAATATAATATAGACTTTGATTAGGTCATTCGACTTTGGTCAATTTACAAATGACCACAACGAAATTGATTCCAATTTCAACTGGAAATATTTGAAACTGAGCAATTCGGGTCGAGTTGGTTGGTTTCATCAGCTCGATGAACAAGCTTAGCTGAAATAAATTATTATAATTTTTGTATTATAAAAAGTTATTAAAAGTATTATAAAATATAAATAATTAATCATTATTCCAAAAGTTAGAAATATAAAACAATTGTATACTCTTATGTGTTTTATTGTTTAACTTTGCTTAACAAATCCCCTGCATTGCTCGGGTCCCCGCTAGTATATATTAAAACAAAGTGGTCAATAAATTTTCTCCTTTTTTTAATTTTTTTTATTCCATATCATTTTTGAAATAACAATGTCATTTTCCACTGTCATCTAATGGAAAATTGATGAAATCCATTGCAAATTATAAGTGGTGTTTTAGTAAAATGCTAACTATAGGGTAGACTTTATTAAATCCATGAAACTATAAGGGATATTTTAGTAAATGACCCTTTCTATTATTTAGCTCTCACTTAATAAACCCCGTGCATCGCACGGGTCCCCACTAGTATAATTTTAAAATCCTAATCTATATTTATTATATATTTATATACTAAAATTAATATCTATTGTATTTTCATTAACTATTTATTGTATTTTTATAAATATATTTTCAATAATTATGTATAAATCTATTTTTGTTTTGTTATTTAATAGAAAGTTTTCAATAGTTTTTGGTAATTATGTATTTTTGTTATAATATTTTAATTAATATTTATCAGATATTGAACTATTATTTGAGATTACACTATTTATTGACTAATTTAACATATTTTTGGTATTTATTGTATTTTGGTAACTATTGTATTTATAGTATTTTTATTACTTATTTGCTGTATTTTCATTATAAATTTATCTTCAATAGTTATGTAATTTCGCTATAAATTTTTAATAACTATTGGAGATTAAACTATTGTTATTTATTAAATATTAGACTATTAATTTACTTGAAATGATCAGTGTTCACGAATCGATTCAATTTGGTTGCAAGCTAACCTGGTCAAGTTACGGAGTTGGTCAGCCAAAACAGCTAACTGTTAGTCAAAACTGGGTAACTTGGGTTGTGTCAGTTTTGGTTGACTTTCGGTTTGATTGGTTGGGTCAACAAATTTAAAATAGAAAAAAAATATAGTGGTATTATTAAAAATAAAGTAAAAATTTAAATTTACGATATAAAATATTTTGGACTAGGAAATATGGGAATTTCTCACTTTCATGTACAAAAAAATTATATTTAAAATATAATATATTACATGTTTAATTTAAATATAATCTTATATTAATATATATTTTAGCTATAATTTTATATGGTTGGGTCAGTTTACAAATGGCCAAACTAAAATCGACCAACTTGGGTCGGGTTGATTGGTTTCATTTGTTTGATGAATAAGCCTAGATGAAATTAATTATTGTTATTTTTGTATTGTAAAAAGTTTATTAAAAGTAGTATATCAAATATAAATAATTATTAATTACTTAAAAAATGTTAAAATATAAAACAATTGTTTACTCTCATGTATTTCTATTGTTTTGCTTTTGCTTAACAAATCCCTTGCACCACACATGTCCCCACTATATATATAAAACAAGGTTGTCCACATCACCATAAAATATCGTTATTTATTATAATTTAGCTTAAATTAGGAGTGTTCATGGGTTGGTTCGGTTGCAAACTATTTAGCCAAGTAAATTGACCTGGTTATGTTGGGAACTTAGTCACCCACAACTGACTAACCATTTGTGCAAACCGGCCAACCCTGGTTGTCTCAGTTCGGGTCAATTTTTTATTTGGTCGACCGGTTCAAAATATTTAAACTTAAAAGAGATAAATTGAAATTTGAAAAATTAAAGTAAAAATTAACTTTATTATATAAAATATTAATATATATTTATGGTTGGATCAATTTGGTTTTGTTCAGTTTACAAATGACCAAACTTAAATTGACCCAATCTGGTCGGGTTGGAAAATTGTTGAACCAAAGCCGATAAAAAATACTTGAAAATTGGCCAACTCAGGTTGAATTGGGTTAGGTTGGTTAGTTTCATCTGTTTGTTGAACAACCCTAGTTGAAATTAATTATTGTTATTTTTGTATTGCAAAGAATTATTAAAAGTAGTTATAAAATATAACTAATTATTAATTATTTAAAAAGTCTCTTCCTTTTTCTCTTTCCTCCATTCCCCCTTCGGCCCTTCCGAGCCTTTCCATATAGCCATGTGGTAGCACTCTCCTATTCACTAGAGTCCCACTCCCTCATCCGAGCCCTTCCATGTACCCATGTAACTAGTACTCTCCTATTCACTAGAGTCCCATTCCAACTCACTATCTCTCATGTTCCCATTACCCACCCATCCTAAAATTTCTCCTAAACTATCTTTCCCATTGAAAATTTCTCCTAAGATGGCTTTTAATCTATCTTAGATGCCCAATAAACCATCTAAAAACCATAACCCTTTAAAGAAATGGTAAATTACAAAGACCCCCTTCTATTATAGGGTCAGTGACAAAACCCCCTACACTATTTTTGTGACAAATACCCCTGAACTTTTATGTTGCAAAAAATACACCCTAAACCGTTAAGTCAGACAACCAAACACATTAAATTACTAAAATACATTACTAAACTTTTTTTATTTTCTTTTCATTACCATTCTCTCTTAAAACATCACTAACCTAAAAAACCTTCAATCGTAATTGTTCATTCACTGCATCAAGTAACACAAACACCGCCACCGTGACCTAAGTTATATCGGTGTTCAGTGTTTTGCGAAAATTAAACACAATCCCGAGATAAGTTCCTAAGTTATATCGGTGTGACCTCAGGTAAGTTCCTAAGTTACATTATTTGCCAGCGCGGCATAGAAGCCAATCCCGAGAAGATCCAGGCTATTCTGGAAATGAGGCCACCAAGTTCAGTTAAGGAAACCTATAAACTAACAGGGCGTATATCTAAATCGGCTGAGAAGTGACTTCCCTTCTTGAAGGCTATAAAGAAAAATCAGGCCTTCGAGTGGACTGAGGAGTTCCAGCTCGCCTTTGACGAACTAAAGCAATACCTCAGCTCGCCACCCTGCTAACAAGGCCAAAGGTGAGAGACGAGGTTAAACTTTACCTCTCTACGAGTGACAAGGTGGTAAGCTCAATCCTTGTAAGAGAGATAAACAAAGTCCAGCGACCTGTGTATTGTGTGAGCAAGGTTCTCCATGCCGCCGAGACAAGGCACCCCAACATAGAGAAGCTCACATTCGCATTGGTGCTAGTCGCCCGGAAGCTAAGGCCCTATTTCCAAGCCCACACCATTGTGGTACTAATCGATCGACCTCTAAAACAAGTCCTTCAAAAGCTTGAGGTTCTGGCAGATTTCATTGCCAAGTGTACCTTCAGCTCGCCATCACCCGAACCGATAAAGCTGGAAGTAGAAGCCTCGTCCAGCGTGGCACCCCCTCCTCACTAGATAGTGAGCTGGGACGAGGAGCCCTGGATACTTCATGTAGATGGCTCATCCAACCAGGGCGGAAGCGGAACTAGGTTAATGCTATACGGACCTTGCGATAGAAAGTTGGAGTACGCACTCCGATTTCAATTCTGAGCTTCGAATAATAAGGCTGAATACGAGGCACTGTTAGCTGGCTTGCCACTGGCAAAAGAAGTAGGAGCTAAACACATAGTCATCTGCAGTGACTCATAGCTCGTCATGAATCAGGTGAATGGGGACTATGAAGCCAGAGATCCCACCATGGCATCATACCTGGCCAAAGTAAGAGAATTCCTCCCCGGTTTTGACTCTTGGCACCTTCAACAAATTCCGAGTTCGGAAAACACAGAGGCTGATGCCCTTTCTAAACTTGCAAGCATGATTGACTTGACAAAGCGAACTATCTACATAGAAGAGCTACCTCGCCCTTTGATAGAAAGAACGAGCGAAGTGGTCGCCAACATAATAGATGTAGAGCCGAGCTGGATCGACCCAATCTAGGATTACCTGAGACGCAGAACACTACCGACAGAAAGGAACGCAGCTCGACGAATAGAGTGACAAGCGGCCCGCTACGTAATAGTAGGCGAGCTACTCTACAGGAGATCCTTCACCCTACCTTATCTACAATGCCTAATGCGAGCTGAGTTCTACAAGAGATCCATGAAAGCCTCTGCGGAGGACACATGGGGGGTAGGGCCCTCGCTCAGAAAGCCTTACGACAAGGATACTACTGGTCCACCAAGAAAGCAGATGCAATCGAGTTGGTCCAACGATGTGACAAGTGTCAACGACACGCGAACATCCTACATCAGCCCGCTGCCGACCTGAGATACTTGACCATCCCATTGCCATTCATGCAGTGGGGCATAAATTTGTTGGGACCCTTTCCACCAACTAAATGACAGAAGAAATTTCTGGTAGTATCAGTGGATTACTTCACCAAATGGGTAGAACCTAAGCCTTTAGTCACAATAACAACTCGCAATGTCCAGAGTTTTTTTTGGAGGAGTATAGTCTACAAGTTTGGCCTTAAAGTACTAATCTCAGACAATGGGAAGCATTTCGAAGACATTAAATTTCAAAATTGGTGCGCTCAAATGGGGATAAGATAAAATGTCACCTCGGTGGCACACCCTCAAGCTAACAGACAAGTTGAAGTCACCGACAAAGCTATTCTACGAGGACTCAAAGCTTGACTTTCTCGAGCTAAGAGTTTGTGGGTGGACGAGTTACCTAGCGTTGTGTGGGCATATAGGACCATTGTCAAAACAACAATAGTCGAGATGCCATTCAACTTAATTTATGGAACCAAAGCTATAATACCAACTGAGATAGAAATTCTAACCCTGCGATCTCAAGTATACACCGAAGACTCAAATGAGGAAGAGCTGCGAGCTAACCTCGACTTGATAGAAGAAGCTAGAGACCTTGCCTACATTTGGACTGCATCATACCAACAATGTGTAGCTCGGTACTATAACGTTCGAGTCAGGAAACGCAACTTCAGAGTTGACGAACTGGTGCTCAAAAAGGTTATGGTACCCGAGCCCGGTGTAGGGAAGATCGACCCGAATTGGGAAGGCCCTTATAGAGTTTCTAAAACCATAGGTGGGAACGCGTACGAGCTCGAGACACTCGAGGGAATACAATTCCCCGAGCATGGAACATGGATAACTTGTGTAAATATTAAGTCGTGTTTCAAGCAGCTCACCAACTGGCAGCCCGTTAGCAGTAATAAAGAAAAGTAAAATAGCTTCGTAGCAGAAGGCAACTGAACAGCGTCGATCAAGCAAGCAAAAGGTTCTAGAATAAATGACTATTTCCATTAGCAAAAGGGTAAGGGGGCTAAAACAGCCTTACAGGAAGCAGGCCAAATGGTCGCTTAAAAAATGTTTGATCAGGTTCGAACAATGTGGGGCACGCAAGCCCCAAAAATCTTACAGGAGCACGAAGCCCTCGAAATAGTGTAGAAAACCACCAACACCACCACAGAACCGTCGGTCGAGCTAGAGAGAATACTACTCATCATCACAGATGTCACCCTTAGCCTCCTCGTCGCCAACTGGCAGCCCGGTTAGCAGTAATAAAGAAAAGTAAAATAGCTTCGTAGCAGAAGGCAACTGAACAACGTCGATCAAGCAAGCAAAAGGTTCTAGAATAAATGACTATTTCCATTAGCAAAAGGGTAAGGGGGCTAAAACGGCCTTATAGGAAGCAGGCCAAATGGCCGCTTAAAAAATGTTTGATTAGGTTCGAACAATGTGGGGCACGCAAGCCCCAGAAATCTTATAGGAGCACGAAGCCCTCGAAATAGTGTAGAAAACCACCAACACCACCATAGAACCGTCGGACGAGCTAGAGAGCATACTACTCATCACCACAGATGTCACCCTTAGCCTCTTCGTCGCCTTCCTCTTCAACACCCTCTTCGCCGTCCTCTTCCTCCTCTTCCTCCACTTTTGGGGTTAAAGGTTCCTTGTCCACATACATGACGAACTCGTGCGGGACCTTCCGTGAAGTGATAGAGCTGATGTCGAGATTGGGAAATAGGGACTTGAGATAGCGGCGACACAACTTGAACTCCTTCTTCATCGAGGGGATACCATCTAACGCTCGTTGCTTTTCATACTCAAGAGACTCCAAGTAAGAAGCGATGACCTCCTCCTTAGCTCGCTCAGCTCTCGGACACACCTTCTGGGTACACTTCATCCTCGATTCGGTCAGCTCGGAGTCCGGATGGGAGAGTTATGCCCAAATTACCACATGGCGTCGGAACTGTCCAGAATTACCCGATTAGCCTTGTTTTCCACTTAACGCTTCTGATGGTGCGCAATCCGACTAGTCCTAGCTGTCAACAACCTTGCCTCTGAACGGAGGTACAGGGAGCCTGAAACAGAGAAGATGAGGAGGCTCTGGGGGGAACCCGGTATGAATGCTCCGAAGCTCAAGTTAGAATTCTTTCAAAGGCAAGATAAAACCAGATGGCGCAAAGTTCACATACCTTGTTCTTGGGGGGTAGGGAGCCTTTTATAACCACCTCGTGCACTCACTCCTAAGCTTCTGTCAGGTCGGGTATGATTACCTCTGGGCTCCTGCCAGTTTGGGTGTCATCCCCTCTGCTGGATAGAACCGCCACTGCTCCCTTTGTCGAAGCCATCTCTGCGACTGGCGATGACGGTGGCAGGTGGCCGTTGAAGTGCGGCTGTCAAGTGTCAGATCCCAAGTCAGTCAGGTGCGCCACCTTTGGAGATGGACCTCCTCGGGGTCAGGTATGGTACGTTTGTTCTGTTCAGCATCCCGGAGGTGAAGTGCTGGAGTGGTGAGCGAGGTGAAGTCTTGAGTTCGGATAGAAGAGTGTCCCGAACTGCCATGAGGCGGGCCAGTTCGGGTCAGTGCCTTGTGTGGCTCGGGGCCTAAGGGAGAGTTCGGGCTCCTCGTAGGGAGTTCGGGCTCCTAGTAGGGAGTTTGGGCTCCTTGTAGGGAGTTCAGGCTTCTTGTAGGGAGTTCGGACTGCTGGTTTCCTCCCTTTGGTGCTCGCGCCCTGGGCACGCTGTTGTGCCGAGCTGTTTGCCTTTGCCACGTGTTGAGTGATTACGAGGTCGGGCCAAATCTTCCTTCATCAATTGCCCCCCACTCCTTGTGTTAAGGGTCTTGCCTTGGCGCGGGGAGTTCGCAAGGTGGCAGGTGGATTTGTCCCGTACTTTGAATCTCGGTTGACTGATAGCGCGAGGTGCGTTGTCAAGGTTCTTAGTTTCTTTGAGCACCCAAAAGACGGAAAACGCGCCGACCTGCCTACAAATGCTGCCAGACGTGACAGCGCGCGCTTTATTTCAAAAATAAAAAAAGTGCGCCGCTGGGAGACGTGACAGTAGGCGTCTTTTCAAATTTTGAAAACGTGCCGCTGCCCCCTTTAATGTGAGGAGACGTGCATTGGCGTTCTGTCAGTTTCAAAAAGACGTGCACCGGCGCTCTGTCAGTTTCAGAAAGACGTGCGCCAATCACGTCTCGGTCTTAGGGGACGTGCGGTCAGCACGACTGCGGGCCGTCGGATTGGCTTTGATCTGTGCTGTTGCTTCTCGGTCACTGTGGGTATAAATAGTGGGGGACCCCAGTCGCTTTGTCACTTATGTGCTTTGCCTCTTGAGCTCGCGTCCAGGCTTTCAGTTCGCGTTCAAGGTTTTTGCTCGTTCAAGTTCCCGTAGTCTTGTTCAAGCTTTTTTCTGGGTGAGTACCTTCCTGGAATCCACTTTCTCTCTTCGATGTCTAGCTTGGATAGCTCAGACGGTTCTTCAAGTGGGTCAGATGCAGGTTCTATGAACCGAGTTGCATCCCCTGATATTCCTAGCGAGCCGAAGGTAGAGCTCGAGGAAGAGTTCGAACCCGTAGGTCGAGTCACCTCGGGTAGTTTGGCGTCCACCTCTCGTCGGGGTCGGACGTTAGACAAGTTTGGCCCCTCGACCATGACGCCCGAGGGGCTCCAATCCCTTATTACCCATTACAATTTGCCTGGGGAGTACGCTTATTTCATACCTTCGGGTAGCTTTCCTTGGGAACACGGTCATGATGAGATCGTGATATTCCAGGAGCAGCTCGCTGCGGGGCTGCGATTGCCTTTCCATCCCCTCCTTGTCGAGATCTTGAATCACTTCGGTGTTACGGTCGGCCAGCTTCACCCGAACTTCATTCGTAATTTGGTGGGGACAATCTCCCTATTCTGCGAACAGGGCTTTCCTTTAGACTTGGAGATCTTCTCTTCCATCTAAATGCTTAAGAAGCAAGCGGGTCTCCTCCCCGGGCGTAGGCGGGCGTATTACCTGTCTCCTCGCCCGGGTTTTAAGCTTTTACATGAACTTCCTAACAAGGTCCCGGCGTGGAAACGGGACTACTTTGGGGTGCGAAGTGTGCTGGGGTGGCCATTTCAGACCGGGTGGGGGGTGGCCACCTTAGACTCCGGTGTTACGCTTGACAAAGAGACGGTGAAGGGCCTCCAGCAATGGGCACAGCTTGGGCTAAAGTGCCAACAGTATCTGATGGAGGCCAAGCTCATTGCGGCCGGCCTGAATTCGGGTAGGTTCCTTACTTGGAGGTTCTATTTTGCTCTGTCTGGCTTTTTTTCTGATGCCGAGCTCTTTTTTGCAGGTGTGATGGACTCAGGAAGGACTCGTGGTGGGCACTTGTTTCAAGGCATGAAGAGGAGGAAGCGAGTCGCCAAGCGAACTCGCGCCAAGCTGCCCCGGGATGCGAAGCCCGAGGTAGCGGACTACCCGTCAGGGGATCCACCCAGGGAGCCCGAGATGGCTCCTCCAATGCAAGAAGCGGCAGGGGGCCCGTATGCTGAGACTACTTACACGGGGGCTCCCACCTACTCTGGTGCTCCTGCTTACTCTGGGTCTGCTCATACGCGAGTCGGGCCCTCGGGCTTGGGGGCCCTAGGGGAATTCAGGAGTGTGCTGTCGCCGACCTACGCTCTTCAGAAGAGTAAGGAGGCCATTTTCCCCGAGGAGGTCGCGGCGTGGACTGATCTCCCTCTGCACCAGGTGGCCTGCCATGATGTTACTCATGCCATGGTGGTAAGTCAGATTTTTTATCGAGCTCTTTTGCTTTTATCCTTCATGCTGTCGTTCTTTTGATCACTCGTTCTTTCTTTTTGGTAGGTCAACTCTTCTATCCACACCTTGGCGGCCTAGGTGGAAAGGAGCTCGAGGCAGGTGCGAGCTACTGAAGAGGCTCTTCGTGCTGCCAAGACGACTTCCCAAGCTGTTGAGGCGACTGCTCGTGCTGCAGAGGCCAGGTAGGCGAGGTCTCAGAGAGATGCCGAGGCCATGGGAGTCGTAGTGAAGCAAATGGCGGACCTGAGGCTGGATTTGCAGCATCAGGTCGAATACCTTCAGGAGGATATTAGGGAGAGGACACAGATCTTTTCTCAAGGTATTGAAGATGCCAAGAAAAAGGCTGTTGATGAGTACATTGCCTCGCCGAGCTTTGACGACCTAATGGTGGATTCATACCAAAGGGGTTTCAAGCTAAGCCGGTGGATGATCCGGAATACGTACCCCGAGCTCGATATTAGTGCCATATCCACTTCGCGCATAACTCAAGAGATGGCCAATGCTGCTAATGGTGAGCCAGATTCCGAAGGCGAGGCAGAGCCTTCGGGTATCGTTGAAGTGCCTTCCGATAATGAAGAAGTAGCTCCGGTGTTGGTTGTTCTTTCTCCCGAACTGAACGTATTTGCCGAACTGACCATACGTCTGGTCTGTTTCCTGCCCGGGTTACTACACTTGCGCGGCCTGTTTTGGTGTTAACTGTCTCTGAGATGTCGATGTCCCTATTAGTTCGTTGTCTCCGTTTTGCCTTTGGCTGACTTTTCTTTGCTTGCCTGTGCCGAGGTTCCTTCGTTAGCTCGAAATCCTAGCCCTTAGGCTTTGGTGGCGATTTTATCCACTTCGCTTGGTGGTCTATAGGTAGTATCGCCTTAAGTTGACGATGTTCCATGCTCGGGGTACTTGCTTACCCTCTAAGGTTTCGAGCTCGTATGCCCCCCGAGTGCTTTCTTTACTCTGTAGGGTCCTTCCAAATTTGGTCCGACTTTGCCCACGCCGGGTTCGGGTACCATGATCTTATGGAGAACCAGGTCGCCAACGCGGAAGCTCCTCTTCTTTACTCTGGCATTGTAGTACCGAGCTACTTTTTGCTGGTAGGCCGCTGTTCGGATGTGCGCGAGGTCTCTTACCTCATCTAGTAGGTCGAGGTTGGTGCGTAACTCGTCTCCGTTTGTCTGATCGTCATATGCTTCTAGTCGCAGTGTAGGTATTTCGATTTCCACCGGGATTACCGCTTCGGTGCCATAGGTGAGGTTAAAGGGGGTCTCTCCCGTGGAGGTTTTTTCTGTAGTTCAGTGAGCCCATAGAACACTTGGTAGCTCGTCCGCCCACAACCCTTTAGCTCGGTCTAGTCGTGCTTTCAGTCCGCGGAGGATGGCTTTGTTCATTACTTTTGTCTGACCGTTTGCCTGCGGGTGTGCGACCGATGTGATGTTCTGACGAATTCCCATATCTTGGCACCATTCTTGGAACTTGATATCCTCGAACTGCTTGTCGTTGTCGGAGATCAGTACCCGAGGTAGCCCGAAGCGACATACTATGTTCTTCCAAAAGAAGTTCTGTATGTTTCGGGCTGTGACTGTTGCCAGAGGTTCAGCTTCTATCCACTTTGTGAAGTAATCTACTGCCGCCACTAGGAACTTCCTCCCACCTGTTGCTGGCGGAAATGGCCCCAGGAGGTCGATGCCCCATTGTGCAAAGGGCCATGGACTGGTGAGGTACTTGAGGTCGGCAGCAGGTTGATGGTGGATATTGGCATGCTTCTGACACTTGTCGCATTTTCTGATGAGCTCGACGGCTTCTGCCTTCATCGTTGGCCAGTAGTATCCTTATCGAAGTGCCTTTTGGGTGAGGGCTCTGCCCCCCAGGTGTCCGCCGCACAGATCTTCATGAGTGTCGCGGAGTACGAGCTCGGCTTCGGCAGGTCGCAAGTAACGCAGGTAGGGGAGTGTGTAGGATCGTCGGTACAACCGTTCGTCTATTATGATGTATTTGGCTGCCTGGCGCTGCACCCTCTTGGCTGCATTGCGGTCCGCAGGGAGGGTTCCATCTAGCAAGAAGCTCGCGAGTGGGTCGATCCTGCTTGGCTCTGCTTCAAGGACGGGAGCGACCTCCTCTGCCCCATCGAGAATGCTGGGCCGAGGTAAGTCCTCTATGTACACGGTTCTCATGGTGTTGTGACTCGTGCTGGCTAACCGGGACAGGGCGTCGGCCTCAGTGTTCTCTGACCTCGGGATTTTCCTAATGAAGTGTGACTGGAAGTTGAGCAGAGCCTCCTTTACTTTTGCCAAGTATGCAATCATAGTGAGCTCGTGTGCTTCGTATTCGCCCGTAACCTGGTTGACCACGAGTTGGGAATCACTGTAGATAACTACGTGCTTTGCTCTTACCTTACGCGCTAGGTTCAGCCCGGCTATCAATGCCTCGTACTCCGCCTCGTTGTTGGATGCCGCGAACTCAAAGCGTAGTGTGTATTCTAATTTCGTTCCGCTCGGGCCGCATAGCACTATTCCAGCCCCGCTGCCCTGCTGGTTCGAGGAGCCATCTACATGAAGGATCCAAGGCTCCTCATCCCAGTTCGCGTTTGGCCTAACCAGGAGAGATGCCACACTGGCTACTACACAGGGTTCAGACTCTATTGGCTTGGGAGCTCCGGTCTCGCCCGAACTGGGGATCTCGGGCTCGACTGGCCCAGGGGCTTTGAGGCTAAACGTGCACTCGGCGATAAAATCTGCTAAGCCTTGGGCCTTAATAGCAGTTTGTGGCTTGTACTGAAGGTCGTACTCGCTGAGTTCGATGGCCCATTTTGTCAGTCGACCAGAAACCTCGGGATTGAGTAAAACTTGCCTCAGAGGTTTATCAGTCAAGACGATGACAGTGTGAGCCTGGAAGTATGGGCGGAGTTTTCGAGCTGCTATCACCGGTGCGTATGCTAGCTTTTCTATCTGCGGATACCTTGTCTCTGCTCCCTGCAAAATTTTACTAACATAATAGATGGGTCGTTGGACCCGATCTACTTCTTTTATTAGTACCGAACTTACCACCTCGTCGCTTGCCGAGAGGTATAGTTCTAAGACCTCGCCCTCCTCGGGCCGGGCTAAGGTTGACACACTAGCGAGGTAGCTTTTTAGCTCATCGAATGTGAGCTGACAGTCTCGGGTCCACTCGAACCCTTTGCCTTTGATTGCTTTGAAGAAAGGCAGGCAGCGGTCTACTGATTTGGACATGAAGCGGCTTAGAGCGGCTATGCGGCCGTTTAGCCTCTGAACTTCTTTTACTTTCTAGGGTGGTCTCATATCTAGGATGGCCTTTATCTTGTCCCGGTTGGCCTCAATACCGCGCTGATTGACAATGTACCCTAGGAACTTGCCCGAAGTGACACCGAAGACACATTTGTTAGGGTTTAGTTTCATGCTAAATTGACGCAGGATTTGGAAGACAGAATCTAAGTCTGGTATTAATTCCTGTGAAAACTGCGTCTTGACGACCATGTCGTCTACATAACATTCTATTTTTGTGCCAATTAAGGGCCGAAACAGCCTATTTACAAGTCTTTGGAAGGTTGCCTCGGCATTTTTTAATCCGAAGGTCATGACCTTGTAGCAATACAGGCCAAACTCGGTTATGAAGCTGGTTTTTTCCTCATCGGACTGGTCCATCCTGATTTGGTTGTAGCCCGAGTAGGCGTCTAGGAAGCTTAGCAACTCATGTCCCGAGGTCGCGTCCACTAGGCGGTCAATTCTGGGGAGGGGGAAGCAATCTTTCGGGCAAGCCCGGTTCAGGTCGGTGTAGTCGACGCACATGCGCCACTTGCCGTTTGCCTTTTTCACCAGCACTGGGTTGGCTACCCAGCTCGGGTAATGAACTTCCCTTATGAAATCTGCTGGGAGAAGCTTTTCGACCTCCTCGTCGACCGCCCTCCAGCGCTCTGGGGCTAAGTTGCGTTTCTTCTGTCTAACGAGTATGACTACAGGGTCAGTATTAAGTTTGTGAGTTATAAGGTTGGGGTCAATACCGGGCATGTCGGTCGCGGACCAAGCAAAAATATCTAAATTTTGAAATAAAAAACTCACTAGTTCGGTTCGTAGTGGTTCCTCGATGGAAGCACCGATCTGTAGTGTGCGAGCTGGGTCTGTAGCCGAAGTTGGGACTGCGACCGTTTCCTCTGTGAGTGAAGCTCGTTCCTCGCCTTGCTCCGTAGGCCGCTCCAGTTCAAGGTCATCGGCCGCCTTGGTTTTTCCCTTTAGGGCGGCAACATAACACTTGCGGGACTCAAGCTGGTCGCCCCGTGCTACCCCCACACCGAAGTCTGTAGGGAACTTCATTGCCAAATAGTATGTGGAGACCACTGCCCGTAGGATATGCGTAATTGGCCGCCCTATTATGGCATTGTATGGGGAAGGGGTCGCGACCACCAAGAAATCATGGTTGAGTCTGACCGCACAAGGCCATGTGCTGACTTCCACAGGTACTGTTATTTTTCCGAGGGGCCTGACTTCCTCTCCGCTGAAACTCACCAGAAGAGTGTTCGTTGGCTTTAGCTCGCTCTTCTGCAACTGTAGCTGGTCAAATGCTGACTTGAAGAGGATGTCCGCCGAGTTGCCTGAATCCACGAGTACGCGCCTGACCTCGAAGTCGCTTATCCTCAGTTTTATGACAAGCGTGTCATCGTGGGGGTAGTGGACCCCTCGCGCATCGTCTTCCGTGAAGAAGATCGGCTCTTCAGTCTTCGGTCTCTTTGGGGGGTTCTGTTCCTCTTGGGCTTCTTCGCGAACTGACGTCCAGGCCGCTGCCAAAGTACACCCTGCTACCACCGAACCTCCCACTATTACATGGATGGTTCCCCGAACTGGCCTCTCTTCCGGAGGCTGTCGTTGCAACGGTTCGGCTGGTCTGCTGCTAGATTTGGGGGCATCCTTTCCGTGCTTCCCTTGCCGACCTGCCTTATTGTTATTATTATTATCATGCTGTACAAAATTCCTCAAGTATCCGCGACGGATGAGTCCCTCTATCTCGTCCCGGAGATTATTACACTGTTTGGTACTATGACCGTGGTCTCTATGGAAACTACAGTACAAATTTTTATTTCTCTCGTTCGGATTCCCCTTTAGGCGAGGTGGCCACTTTGCGTATGGGGCGTTCTTGATCGTCATTAAGGTCTCAGTCCGCCTCGTGTTTAACGGCATGTAATCCGTCCGAACTGCTAAGGGAGCTCGGAACGACTGGTTCGGCTTCGTGTCCCGGGCCAGGTTTTTTCTGTCAGTGGGTTGGAGGGCTCGCCTTCCCTCTTTCTTTTCTCGTTCCCGCTTTCGGTCCGTTGGTTGATTTCTTCCTCTGTTCTCATGAACTTATCCACGAGCTTGAGGAATTCGGCCACGGTTACGGGCTGGTTAGCTACCATGTGCCATTTGAACTCTTTGTGCGTTACTCCTCTCTTGGCCGCCGCGAGCTGCACCGCGGGGTCTAATCGCGGTATCTGCAAGCACGCTTCATTGAACCGCTTGATGTTGCCCTGGATGGATTCTCCTTCTCTCTGGACTACTCCGAAGATGCTTTCCTCTGTTCTGGGGCACCGCTTGCTGGTGACAAAGTGTGCGGTGAAGACCTGCACGAACTGGGCCCAGCATCTTATCGACCCGGGGGCCAGGTTCCTGTACCAAGTGCGAGCTACCCCCCTGAAGGTGGTGGTGAAGGCCACGCACATGCACGATTCACTAGCCCTGGCGAGGTGCATTTGAGACTGGAAAGCATCAACGTGGTCGTTGGGGTCGAAGGACCCATCATACTTGTCCAAAGGTGGGAGCTTGAAATCTCTGGGCATGGGGACTGCCAGGAGTTCTGATGCGAGGGGGGAAGGAACTAAGAGGATCGGGGCAGCTTTTACCTCGTCTGAGCTCGTCTCTTCCTTACCTCTGAGCTCAGGCAGGACACGGGTGGCAGTTTGGCGACTTTGCTGGCGCCTTCGTTGTTGAGTGGGCCTGGTACTAGCACTGCTGGCCTTTGTGTTGCCGAGCTCGATGGGCCCGGAATGCTGGTAGTCTGCTGCCAGGGTGCTGAATCGGTTCTCTGTGAGCGGGAACTCGGGCCTGGAGCGCCGAGGTGCTGACCTTGCGGGCGAGGTTCCTGACCCGCCTGCGAGCTGCGAGGCGAGGGTGATTTTTCTCTCTCTTTGGCCTGGGGATGAGGCCTGGCTGTTAGGGGGGTTCTGGGGCCAGGAGGCTTTACCCTGGTGGGGGTGTCCACCCTGAGGGGAGGCCTTAACCGGCTTCGGAGCAGGGTGCCGAGGTGGAAGTAGTGGTTGGTTTAGAGGCAGTTGGGGGAACTGCTGCTGATAGTGATACTGGGAGATATTGTGCAGTACTTGGTGCTGGAGCTGATGTTGCTGGAATTGTTGCATTTGGGCTTGCATTGCCCGCATGCATTGCATCAGGTCGTCCAACTGGTTATGGCTGGTTGCCAGGGGAACAACAGTTGGTTCAGTAAAGGTTGTTTCGATAGGGAGAGGAAAGGGGATGCTCATGGCCGGAAGGTTTACGGGCGCCACTGCTTGTGGCACATTCAAGCCGGGGATCCCATCCACCCAAAGGGGGATGGTGAACTGTCCGACGCACACCACGGGGACTTGAAGTTGTTCCCCGGTGGTGTTTGTCTCCGTGCCACGTCCGGCGTTGCTGGAAGAAGCCATGAGTGTTAGGGTTTTTGGAGAAAAGAGGTTATGAGAGTTTAGAGGGAGGCTTTTAGAAGCGAGTTCCCACAGACGACGCCAATTGATGATGCGCAATCCGGCTGGTCCTAGCTGTCAACGACCTTGCTTCTGAACGGAGCTACAGGGAGCCTGAAACAGAGAAGATGAGGAGGCTCCGGGGGAACCCGATATGAATGCTCTGAAGCTCAAGTTAGAATTCTTTCAAAGGCAAGATAAAACTAGATGGTGCAAAGTTCACATACCTTGTTCTTGGGGGGTAGGGAGCCTTTTATAACCACCTCGTGCACTCACTCCTTATCTTCTGTCAGGTCGGGTATGATTACCTCTGGGCTCCTGCCAGTTCGGGTGTCATCCCCTCTACTGGATAGAACCACCACTGCTCCCTTTGTCGGAGCCGTCTCTGCGACTAGCGATGACGGTGGCAGGTGGCCGTTGAAGTGTGGCTGTCAAGCGTCAGATCCCAAGTCAGTCAGGTGCGCTGCCCTTGGATACGGACCTCCTCGGTGTCAGGTATGGTACGTTTGTTCAGTTCGGCATCCCGGAGGCAAAGTGTTGGAGTGGTGAGCGAGGTGAAGTCTTGAGTTCGGATAGAAGAGTGTCCTGAACTTCCATGAGGCGGGCCAGTTCGGGTCATTGCCTTGTGTGGCTCGGGGCATAAGGGAGAGTTCGGGCTCCTCGTAGGGAGTTCGGGCTCCTAGTAGGGAGTTTGGGCTCCTCGTAGGGAGTTTGGTCTCCTTATAGGGAGTTCGGACTGTTGGTTTCCTCCCTTTGGTGCTCGCGCCCTGGGCGTGCTGTTGTGTCGAGCTGTTTGCCTTTGCCAAGTGTTGAGTGATTACGAGGTCGGGCCAAATCTTCTTTCATCAGCTTCCTTTCGTGTCCTAAATTGAAATATAAGAATAATGAGTCCATTTTGGCACTAAATAAGTATAAAAGACTACATATTAAGGGATAAAAATGTTAGACAGTGTATGCCCTTAGCTCCAATCAGAATGATGTACATTATGACATTTATTGTAAATGAATAAAGTACATATTTGATTCATGTTATTATGGTGTGTTTCTGTGTAATGCCCTTAAAACTGGACACATATGAGACTCGTATTAGTTTAGAATCTTCACAGCCATTGGATAGATCTAGGGAGATTTATCCTGCCAAGGCTGACACTGATGTGCCGCCAAGTTGGTTGGGGTGGCTTGTCTTAGCTGCCAGGGTGAGACTTGAGGTACATGCAGTGTGGGTTATTTTGAAACCCTGAACCGGATCAGGATTCCAGTATTGCCCTGGACTTTGGAGATAGATGGGCAAAACTGGAATGTTACACCTGACCCCTAGACTCGATTATGATACTGCACTAGGTGTCGGATTAGGCTGTCTTTGATATGCCAATCAGTGAGATCCTTAGAAGGGGTCAAAACCTGAGTATGCTGGGACATTCCGAGAATTCATCTGAATGGGTGATCATAGTGACAGGATCAACCCCTTTGTCGGACAAAGTGAATGATCGGGGATGCACTCTCTCTGATGGAAACCAAAGCTGCCGGCAGCAGATTTCAATCGTTGAAATTTGTTTTGCAAAATATATATATATATATATATATATATATATATATATATATATATATATATATTGTGGTTTCAAAATGTTTGCAAAATGTTTTAATTCCTGGGATCTATGTGAGTAGAGAGTGCATCACTGTACCTTACAGTCGAGAGAGATGTCATTTCTTGTCGGGCAGTGTTTGATCATTATGGGCTGAGAGGTTAAGTGTAAGACCATTGAGGGTAATACCTGATGGGCTAATCTTGCATTTGTCCACAGTCCTTAGGTTTTTATAAGGTGGCTTGACACAGGGACCATTTAGTATAAATGTTGGGCCCATTAAGAGTCCATGGTGATGGACTCAGGTGTTCACTGTTTCCTACAGTGAATTCGGCCAGGCCTTGTAATAGAGGCTGGGCTGAACCCATGTGGCTGATGTGTAGATCAATGTTTGGGTCCCACGCCATATAAGGATATCCAACTGGGTAGCATTTTGGAGGATAAGAGAGCACATGGACTTAATGGGCCTAAAGCCCAATTCGAACTGGTTTAATATGATTAATTAAAGAAGGGGCGATTTTGGGATTTAGATCAGTAGATAGGATAAGGAGTTATCCCTATCCACTCAGAGAGTCCAGATCCAAATAAAGATTTGGATTAGGAAACTCCTAATATGATTATGATGGCTGATCTTTTATTTGCAGATATGATAAGGGATTATACTTATCTCTTAAAGAGAGTTCAGATCCAAATACAAGATTTAGATTATGAAACTTCTAATGGGATTAGGAGAATCTCTCTTTAAGGCTATAAATAGAGGAGAAGGGCGAACCCCAATTCACCCAATCAGATTACAGATTCAAGAGAGAAGATAACTCCAGTTGGACTGACATTATCTTTTGCTCTTGCCTTCTCCTATTGCTGCCGCCATTGCCAGTTCGATCTCTACTTGTAGGAGCGATCAAGAAAGATTCTTGATATCAGTTTTTGGAGAAAAACTGATATGAAGTCGTGCTCACTCGCACTCCATTAGATTCTTGGTGAAGAATCAGGTTCTTGTTGAAGGACCACCCAGCTGTTTCTGCTCCACCCTACACTGTGTCATATTCAGTGGGAACAGTCTTTGGAGATCTCCTTGGGCATGAATACTTTCATTGGGAGTTGCTACTACTCTGTATCAGGTATATCCCTCTCCTACCTTTTTGGTTTCAGAACTGGTCTGGTTTAGGGTTCAGGATTGATCATTGAAAATACAATTTTCTAAAATAGGGAATGTGATTCCCACATGGGAGAGAGAGAAATTTTTGAAATTTCGCCCAACCTACCTGTAGGGTTCGGCTATCCATATGATGGATCTCTCATCCCTTCACAATCGACATCAAGTATGCGATCAAGCTAGGGCGAGCTCGGCCTGCCGACAACACCAGCTCATCCCAAAACCATTCCGCACGCCACGCCCCCATGAACACCTTTATCGCGACTATAGGAACAGCTCGCCGAACCGTACGCCACAAGACCTGCGGGTGACCTATAACCGCCGCACGGATCTAGTAACTGGCAACTCAACACGTCCCCAAACTACGGAAACAGCTCCATAGGAGACTCAAAGGCATTACCTGATGGCAACTGAACCTTAGATAGCTATAAAACGACCCGATGAGCACTCAAAAAGGTATACGCACAAACTCTCTCACATATTCTCACTCAAATCTCCTTACTCACTTAAGCATCGGAGTGTCTTCCCGGGTAAAGACGGTACAATTCAGCATTGCCAAATGCGATACGAGGGAATACTTCAAACGTAAAATATTTTCAGAAAGTTCGTTGGCACTTTGAGAAGGGGGCGGATTACCACCTATTGTAAATCAACAGCGAACTGCACACATAGATATTCCCGATGTGCAGTTGGATGCTTTGTTTTCAGAGCGTAGGATTTTTGCTATCTTTGGTTTCTTCTTCATTCCAGAGGGGTGTGGATATACACGTGGCTATACCAACTACGACTGAATGTCATAGGTTGCGTACGAGGCGCAACTCTGTTGCCTATATGTACGAAGAATTGAGGCAAATCCCTAGCTGAGAAAGGGAGCCGGGAAAACTAATTTCATCTATCAATCGGCGTTGATGGCGCTTAATCCACAGCTGTTTCCTAACGGCATGCCCGTTCCATTTGAGAACGAGATGTTCGTCTTGTCCAGGGATGGAGTTGAATTTGAGATCGATAAGATCTCAGGGTCAGTTTCTCACCTGTTTATCACTCTATGTCTGCACAAGTTGTGTCGAATTGAATGATCATTTTGAGTTTGGATTGATGAGTTTAATGCCTTTGCATCCTTTTTAACTGATGTTTGTGATTTCATGTAAAAATTTCTTAGAGACTTTATATCCATGTCATGGTTTCTATCCCCTAAAGAGACCTCTGGCTGTTTGGTTCATATAACTTTTCTATAGGATTATGTACTTCGTCCTAGTTTGTATACCAATTATGTGTTCAGTGAAATATAGGACAAGATTTATGGAATTTATGCAAAAGATTTATAGTTTAGAAATGCATTGCCTTCAAAATTTTTTACATTTGTTATCTGCGGTTTATCCTTTTTTTCTTTGCATTAATTTTTAATCCGCGTTCTGTTTAGTTTTTTCTCTTAATTTATTCGGAAAAGCATATATTGATCTTAGCAAATATGATCAGTAGTAACATGTATTGTAGGGTATTCGTTGAAATTGTACAAGATGATGGAGGAATTGTAATTTAGAGAAGAACTGCTTTAATTTTTTTTTTAAGAAATGTAACATCTATAAATATGCCGTTTTTTTTTTTTTCTATAGGTTAACTTTATATCTATATGCTGTTCACTAAACCAATTGCAGTTCTTAATTTGGGTAGATGATGCAATATTTTTGGAACTCTCAAAATGGCTAACCTAAATATTTCAATATTTTCTTGATCACTAACTAGTCTTTGTTATATGTATGTTGCGATCAGATCTAATGGAGGTAATGTTAAAGCAAAGGGGACAATCTACTTGTCGAACATACGGATGGTGTTTGTTGCTAGTAAACCAGTTGGCAGTTTTGCTGCTTTTGATATGCCTCTGGTAAATAATTTCTTCTGATTCTTATAATGTCAATTGCTTTTCCTAGTTTTTTGTTTGGGTAAAGTGTTCTGGTAGCCAATCACTCTGACAAATATTAAATATTTATTGAGTAGACATTTGTCTCTGGATGTTTTGCCCTCAAGTAGCTCTAAATGTTCTATTGGATAGTTATTATGTGCATCCCCAAAGTGGTGGCTTCATACCTTATCAAGTTATCAACTAGAATTTTGCAACTTCCTGGTTAGGCACATACAATTTCTGGATTAATAGGTTGCCTTACTAAACTAATGCTGACAAGAAAAATTAAAGGGAAGATGATGGACAAGGATATATGAAATAGTGGTGGTTTTTTGATGCTCTTATTGGTAGCTTTGTGCATTGGTAAATTCTCAGGCAAACAAGTGTGTGAATGTGGGTTTAAGTCTGAGAGCAGCCACATTGTGCAAATTGCCAAATGTTAGGTGCATATCTGCCTACCCCTCCCAAGACCCTGGGTAGCCAGGATTATAGTGGGAAATATGATGATTATAGTATAAAGAGGAATGTAATATAGCATGCATGATGTTAAATAGGACAATATATATCATTTTTTTTTTGAAATTTCAGATTTTCTGGCTCAGTATGGAGGCTTCCTTGAATAGAATCTATGTATTCCTTGGTTGAGATGCCTGAGATTCTCCAATGTGTTCTCTAGTTTTTTGGAAAATATAACAGGGATTGTTATGCGATTTCTTATCCTGTTGGGCTTTGTTCAGCACTTTTCCATCTTGACTGTTTTTTTTTTTTATTTTTTTTTTATTTTGTAGATATCATGTTAAGGATTTATTTCATGTCATGATGTCAATACACTCTTTATTTTATGTTTGGGCGACATCTTCCCATAGTTAAGTTTCTAGTGGCCATTCCTAATAGGGAATTTGCATGGTTGTAGCCACTAGCCAGTATAGTTTTTCATAGCAACACAAGATGATGCATTTTATTGGGCTGCTTGATATTTGTGGCTAAACCAAGGAACATTTTTTGTTATTCCACAACAAGTTATATTAGATAGCTTGATAAATCCATAGTTGTCAAGGTGCCCAAGCGATTCTAGGTGACAACAGAGCACCTAGTTGTCTTGTTGCCTAGGCAATAAGAATTTTATAAAGTAACAAGCTAAATTTTAGTTTATCTCCCTAGTTTTATATACCAATCAGCATTCATATTATATTAATTGAAAAATAGCAATTCTCTTTGTTAGTAACATTAAATTCTCTTGCAAAACATGGCAAAGCATCATATATGAATGACTAGTATTTTAAATATTTAATGTTAGTTTGGCTAGTTTCCACCATTGAAGCAAAGCTATGGTGAGAAAGGTTGGGATGATGGCTCTTGACAGCCTATGTGGCAAAAACCTAATTGGACATCTTGAAGGGTGGCTGGTTTTTCATGAAGAAAGTAAATGAAGGGTACAAGTAACAGATGGCATGGAGGATTGTAGGACGTTTATTGGAGGGGACATAAGAAGCCGTCTGGTTCATAACTGATCCATCTAGGACATTGGTCTGATATCTGGTCACTTATGCCCTGTTTGGCATTGTTCCTCCTTATTTCTGTTCCTGAGAAAATTTCTGTTCTAGAACATTTTTCTTGTTTTCTATTCCTGAGAAACAAAGGATGCATTTGGTTGAATGTTCCTGAAAAATGTCTTTCCTGGGAAATGTCTTCTGTTATATTACCCTATAAAGGGATGGCCTTTTGAAGCCACTGCACTATTGGTTGTGGTTTCCCTTTCATTTTCTTTGGTGTAGTGTCTTCTCTTGATTATTTGTGGTCATGTGGTTGAGAGAAGGTAGTAGGAGTTGACAGAAAGGGAAGACAGTTTCCCTTTCAAACCAAAAATACTGCTCTGCATTAGTTAAGGTAAGAAGTGATTAAGGGAGTAACATGAGATAGAGAAATCTATAGCAATTGGTAATTCAAACCACGGCATCCTGTAACATCTTCAAAATATACTTTGAAAATTAAAACTGAGATCTACCATTTTGTACTCTATTTAAACAATTCAACGCTTACCTTGGTTAGTACTCTGTTTAAATGTTTCAGTCGAAACAAGACAAACAAAGGAACAATGATTTCTACCATTTTTGTAGGTAAAATGAAGGAAAAAAGGAGATCTTATCTGTGGGATTTTTACCAACCAAAAGGGATTTGGTAACTCGAACCAATAGCCATGGAGAGAGCTGAAGTTCAACCAACTTGCAAAATCGAGAACAGTGGGAAAATGACAAAAACAATGACACAGATGTATAGTTTTGCAGGTAAAACAGAGGGAAAAAACCAAAAAAGAGATCTTACCTGTGGGATCTTATTGCTGGTGGAGAAAGATGTTGGGAGAGGGTTGGTAGCAATGGGAGACTTCTTGGTGCAAAGAAGAAAGAAGGACGTAAGGCTTCTAGGTGCGGTGATAGAAAGAAGAAGAGGAGATTTTAACCAATGTCTTTTTTTTCTGATTGAATTTACAAAACTGACCCTCTCACGTGGGAAGCCATCACACGTTCGCTATTTTAAAAGGATGATGTGCATGTGCATATTCCTGGGAAATGAGGTCTTCCTTACTCCATAGGAACACGTTCTGGGCACAATGTTCTTGTTCCGGAACAAGCCATTACTCATTCAAATGGTGTCCCAAATGCATTTCTGCTCCTGAGAAACAAGAAGAATACAAGAAATTGTAGAGAAAGGGCTGATTAGTTTGTGGTCCCACTGGTTTATCTATTATTGATGATATTTTCTGCTGTTAGCTTTAGCTGCTGTTATTTTTTTCTTCTTTCATATTGGCAGCAGGGATATTCCTATCATTGTAACTGTGGTTATTGTCAACTGAAATGTTTCGGAGAAAGGATGTGAAACTGGGCCTTAAGTGATCACGTGTTGGTTGGTCATTGAGCTTCTGTATAGATGGAAATAAAGATGTATCTTTGTTTACCTCAAATTAGCATATTGTAGCCATGTCCAAGACTTGCATGCAGGGGGTAAGCAAGCTTCAATGGGATTCTCATTCGTTCGACATCTCCACCATGCTGGAACAACCTAAGTCTATACATAATAATAAAAGAGAATGATGATGAAGGCTTTGATAAAGGTTGGATAAATGATTTGGATGACAGAGAAGACGACTTTGAAAATGAAGCAAGCAGAGGAAGCATGCTGAAAGGAGGAAAGAGGGATAGATTAATTGATGAACCCATGAACACTGAAATCCTCTACATAGTAGAGATGCTAGAAAGTGTAAAAAATAATACTACAGCTGTTGACCAAGGGGAAAGAATGTTGAGTCTAATCTTCATGAATTCTAGTGAGTTGGTTGCATGGGAATTGGTAAGGAATGATTTTACAGGGATGGAGGGCAGCACTCCACATCCTATGCCAATGCAATGGGTATGGAAAGAAATAGAAGAGACAATTTCAAGTAAGATCTGAATGAAAGAGGTTTTGAAAGAGGAGCTAAACCTCTCAAGATATACACTAGGAAGAATGATGAGGGGGAAGGAAAGGAAGAGAAAGAAGAGAAATGGGATTGAATGGCTGAAATGTGGAGTGGATACAATGAGGGTAATGGATTAAGATGGGAGAAGAGGTGAGAGGTAATTTAGAACCTAGAGGAGTAAACAAATAGATAGAAGCAATGGGGATCCTAAGTTGGAATGTCTAGTGTTTAAGTGCCAAAAAAAGAAGATTCATTAAGGACATGTTTTGGAAAGAGAAGCCCAATATGGTTCTAACTCAAGAATCCAAACTAGTAGAGATAGACAAAAGATGGGTTAGGAGCATTTGGGCTTGTAGGAGTTTAAGTTGGTTCATAGTACCATCTTGGGGATTATTAGGTAGGATTCTAAAGGAGCTAGTAAGCCAATATATGATCTTGGTCAAGATGAAAAGTTTGAAATATGGATTTCACAGGTAATGACAAATGTATATGAGCTAGATGTGTATAGGGAAAGTAGTGCAATGTGGGAGGTGCTTTATGCAATTAGAAGGCTTTGTGAGGACTCATGGTGTCTAGGGCTGACTTTAATGTATTAGATATACTGAGAAGATGAAAATTCCCAATTAAAATATCGCAAGTAATGTTAATTATTTGAAGGAACTACCTCTACTACAAGCAAGCTACACCTAGTCAAGTTAAAAGAGGGATCTGACAAGGAGACCCTTTATCCCCTTTGTTATTTACCTTGGTGGCTGAGATCATTAGTAAATTGTTGCAAACAGCTGATGGGAGGAATCTGTTTCGAGGTTTTAGGGTGGGAAGACAAGATGAAGTGGTTTTCATTTGTAGTTTGCAGATGACACTCTAATTCTGGGGGAGTTTAGGAGTTTGAGGATGTGAGAAATCTTAGGGAAATTTTGGAAATTGTGGAAAGGGTGTCGGGGCTGAAGGTGAATTTAGCGAAGTGTAGCTTTGTGGGGATCCAAATGACCAGATTAGAGATACAAGAGAGTGATGCTATCCTTGGGTGTGGGATCCAAGAGTGGCCTATGAGATAGTTGGGACTTCCTTTGGGGGGGGGGTTTGAGCGAGGTAAGATTTTGGGAGGGGGTTTTGGAGAGATTCGTGAAAAGGTTAACTTCTTGGAAAAGGAACTATATCTCAAAAGGGAGTAGAGTAACCTTAATCAATTCTACTCTTATGAACCTTCCAACTTATTAATTTTTAGTCTTTAAAGCCCCTGTTAAAGTAGTGCAAGAAATTGAGAGATCAATGAGGAATTTCCTTTGGGACTCGGGAGGGAGTGACCAAAAAAAACATTTCTTGAATTGGGTAGAGGTTTGTAATCTAAGAGAAGGAGGTGGCTTAGGTTTGGGACGACTAGTAGAGAAGAATAAGGCTTTATAATAAATTAGTTTCTATTATTGATAAAAATGGTGAAATTTTGGGAAGACTTATGAATTAATTCCTTTTCTTGAACTTCACCAAAATGTCCAGCTGTCCTTGAAAAGTTGTGTGGCTGGGGTAAATTTGGGAGAGGAGTACTTGCCACTTTTGGCTGAGATCCTAGGATGTGAGGTGAGAGCTTGGCCCCTGAAGTACCTAGGCATGCTGTTGAGGGGAAACTATATCACTTTTGCTAAAAAAATTAGCATCTTGGAAGAGAAACTATATCTCTTTTGGGGGGAAGAATTATGTTGATCAAGTCCACCTTAGCTAATCTGCCCATCTATTACCTCTCCACCTTTAGAATCCCGATGAAAATCACAAAGCAATTGGAAAATTGATGAGGGATTTTTTGTGGGAGCCAGGAGATGAAAAGAAAGATCATTTGGTGAAGTGGGAACAGGTGTGTAAACCAAAGGAGCAAGGAGGCTTGGGAATTGGGAACCTGATTAAGAGGAATGTAACTCTCTTAGGAAAGTGGTTATGGAGATTTCCCTTAGAGGAAGACAAATTGTGGCACAAGACCATTGAAAGCGTTCATGGTGTTGTGGGAAATGGCTGGGATGCAAAACTGGCGCCTCACACTTCTGCAAGTTCCCCTTGGAAAGCAATCTCTGAGGTACTACCTACTTTTTTAAATTCTATCCGTTATGATGTGGGATGTGAGAACAAAATCTTATTTTGGGAAGACCTTTGGCTTGGGGACCTACCACTCAAAAATGCAATTCCCAGTACTATCTAACAAACCTCAAGAGCGAGCTGATTTCTAGGTTAGGCAGGCCTTCATCACATGGTTTAAATTGAGATTTCAGGTTCAGAAGGGGGTTGAGGGACAACAAGTGTGAATCCCTTATCCTTTTACTCTCTCTCTTGGAAAAGGTTTTGTTGGATCAAAATCTCTTGGATGGTAGAGTTTGGTACCCCTCCCCTGATGGTCACTTCTCCTGTGCTTCTTTCTTTAACCTCCTTATTAGTTTAGAACCCTTGGGGGTAAATCTCCCGGTGAGAGAAGTTTGGCACAAACCAATCCCTCCTAAGGTTCAGGCTCTATGTTAAGGCCAAATAATTGCCTCTCTCCTAATGTGTGTCTCCTTTGCAAGGCCGGTGGTGAGTCTTGTTCATTTGTAACTTGTATTTGGGACTACTGCTCTCTTTTTGGTTGTAGATGGGTACCCCCTCAGGATGTGGCTAGCCTATTTAACTCCAGTTTCTTAAGGCAACAAAAGAAAAGGGGAAGATCTTTATGGAAAATCATAAGAGCAGCCTTGGTATGGACCATTTGGGAGGAGAGAAACCAAAGAATCTTCCAAGAAAAGAGTAGATCAATGGAGGAAGTGATTGAATCCATAAGGATCAGATCTGCACATTGGGCTAAAAATTTGGAGCTGTTTAGAGATGTTTCCACAAATGACTTATTATGGAAATGGTCTAAAGTGGTACAAACAGATACACACAAAGAAGTAGTGATAACGGAATGGAAACCTCCAAGGCCAAACAAATTGAAATTAAATTTTGATGGGAGCTCCCTTGGTAATCCGGGGAGGGCGGGTATAGGGGGAGTTTTTAGGAACCATCTAGGTGCAGTTGTGGCTTTATTCTTTGGGTCAATTGGATTTGGTGACTCAGTTAAGGCTGAGACAATGGCTCTCTTACAAGGACTAAAACTAGCAACACATATGGGTGTTAGAGAGCTTGAAGTGGAAGGAGATTCCTTATTGGTTATTTCTTGGGCAAAGCAAACTAGTTCAGCTCATTGGAAATATAAATTTGCTTTTAGGGAAATTGACCACCTTGCAAAAAGTTGTAACGCTAGCTTTGGATGGGTAAAGAGAACAGCAAATGGACTGGTGGATGTTCTCATAAGACAAGGAGTGGACATACCCACTCTATTTTGGGCAATGTTGTAATCTGTATTAGTAAAGGGGGGCACGGTAAGCAGGGTGGCCATTCTGGTTTCCGATGTATTTGAGCTATTGTGTAGCAAGGATCTGTAATTTTTTCAAGCATTAATAAATTACTCTTTGTGCTGATAAAAAAAAGGTTGTGATAAGAGGATTTGGGCTCTTGATGTTAAAGGTTCCTACTCTTGTGCTTCATTCTTTAGAAATTTGATTCCCTTTGTTTATCCTCGGCCCTTTGCTGCTAGAGAGTTGTGGTCCAGTCTGATTCTTCCAAAAGTAAAGATGTTTTGTCAGGAAGTTGTCAACCAAATCATTAACACCTTGGGAAGGCTCCAAAGGAAGTGAAAAAGTTGGTATCTTTAACCTCATGTATCTTTTGTCTGAAGAGTGGGGAGTCTACTAACCACTCTTTTGCACAACAAGTTTGGCAACACTTCTTTTATGTGGTGGGTAGGATTTGGTATGCACCAAGTGAGGTGGTGGAGGTGCAATTTTGTGTAGTGTGGTGTGAAAGGAATGCTAGATTTTTTGAGGAAATTCACAAATTAGGCAAAGAGCTCACTCTAATCAGGGTGGCACATTGGGTGCTGGTGATAGAGGAGTTTAAAGGACTTTTGTTAAATAATTTATTAAGGGGAAGGCAAATAGTGGCTAGGTTCCAGATGAGCAAACAACAAACTTTGCTGGTTTGGTCTCCTCCTGCAGCAGGTTTAATGAAGTTTAATTTTGATGGGTGTTGCCTTGAGAATCTTGGACCCCTAGGGGTGGGGGATGCTGCGAGAGATCAGCATGGTAATAGTACTCTTTCTACTCATTGGAGCTTACGATATTAGAAGAGCAGGTTAATTGAGCTTTTGGACAAAGTGGAGGTGTCATTTGTTCAACCTTTCATGTGAAGGCAAAGTAGCAAAATGGATTCTTATCGGATTTGCTGTCAATGTGTGTAAACGGAGATGGATACAACGACCTAGAAAAGGTTCTTACAATTTGAACCTTGAAGCAAAAAAGTTCGCTCTTCGAAGATTGCAAGAGTTAGGACCAACAATTCTTGAAGATCAGGGAAGAGAGGAAATCTACAATTTTCCTAGTCGGAGAAGCAACACAGTGGTTGAAGGGTTTTGTTGATGGTGTGATGTTCTCTGTTAGAACTATAGGTTGGAGAAGTTCTTTGAGATAGAAGGTATGAGACGGTATTGCAGTGGAATAGGAAAGGTTGGTTTGTAACCATGGTAGAGTTCTCTGAAGAAGCAAATATGCAAATGGTCTACCTACCAGAAGGAAAGGATAGTAGTGGCTGGAAGAGGATCTCTAAAGAACTGCAATAGTACTTGTGCTTCACAACCTTAGAAATTCTGAGAGAGAAGTTGAAGGAAAAACTAAAGAAGGCGCTTGTCCTATAGAAACGAAGGAGAGCCCAGAGTCTAACAGGACTACAGTGAGTTCCAGTGACGACTAACAAAAGAAATGGGGGTTGGTTCTCATTGCTAGCTTGCATAACGTGCCAAAGTTGTT
This sequence comes from Nelumbo nucifera, assembly GCF_055504915.1. Classification (NCBI taxonomy): domain Eukaryota; kingdom Viridiplantae; phylum Streptophyta; class Magnoliopsida; order Proteales; family Nelumbonaceae; genus Nelumbo; species Nelumbo nucifera. The sequence goes on along the minus strand of NC_142652.1, from coordinate 339,615 downwards.
GATGGAGGTGGAAAATGGTGACCGGGAGAAGAGGCATGTTATTACTGCAAAGGAGAAACTGAGTGATTGGAGACTAATATTGGATTCAATGGTGAAATAGCTTAAGAGTAAAAATGTTGTCGCCTTTTTTCCTTTTAGCAATAATAAGGCTATCATTGACATAGGAGATGAAGTGATGGAAGTTTCAACAATGAAAACTGATTTGGGGCTGGTTTTGTTTGAAAGGTGGAAGACATCCTGTATCGAGAAAGAATTTACCAAAGCAAGCCCTATAGTAAAGTTGGTAGGGTTTACGTCCAACCCCTGGAAAGGATATCTAGTTGTTAGAATAATATCTACGGTAGGTGGATCTTTGGAAGGTTTTTGCTTTGATGAGTTGTACGTTGTGAAGGCTAAGGTGCTTGGGGTGAAACCGTAGTGCTTTCCTCGCTCCTATGATCTGTGGATGGAAGGGCGTTGAAGGAAGGTCTAGATCGCTACGAAAGTCGAAGTGGTGCTATGGAATGGTTATTTTGAGGTTGAAGAAGATGATGAACTGGCACGATGTTTCTCACGCGGCGGAAGGAGAGGAAGGAAAGGGGAGTGGAAAGGAAGTTTTAGGTTCGTAAGATGAAGTCTTACGATTTGGGCCGAGAGAAGAGGATAACAAAAGAGGAAAGTTATTTAATATTTTTAAAGAGGCTGACAAAAAGGCATTTGTAAGTAATGGCAATAAGGTAATTTCTAGAAGGAATAGGTGTTAACAAGCTGACTTTAGTTGGTGCGGAGTTTGGGCCATGTGGGCTTTGCCGCTTGAATAGTTGAGATGGGCCGAATAGGCTAGATAGCCCAAAAGGTGTTGTGCCCAAGTCAATCAACTCTCGTGTTTCATCTTTCAACCACGTGATATAAAAGGAAAGGGTAATTATGGACAATAACTTGCATCCATCTTCTTCCTTTTAAGCTCTGATCATCTCTCTCTCTCTCATCATTTGAGACATAGAAGAAAGAAGACTAGTAGGGGTTTGGCCATCTAGGAGGTTGGTGAGTCTAATTGATTGATGGTGAAAAGAGTAGCAGGATTTAAATATCATGTCTCAAAACCTCCTAATAGGTTAGGAAAGGTGAAGAAAGAGGTGTGGGAGTGGGTGACCACAAAGTTTGTTTGCACTGAACAGTTTAGCTCATCAAATTGTTTGAAAGCTTCGAAGGCTGAAATAGGATCAGATGCGATCCCATATGATTCTCAAATGCTTTTGCTAGATTTTGAGGATGGTGTCTCACAAGGCAGGGTTGTGGTAGAGAAGCGTTTTCGGGTCTTGATGACAATTGTTTCCTTTGAACCAGCTGAGATTGAGGGGGGCGGAGTAATTACTCTTGGCGATGCATCAAAGAGTAAAGTAAGTTCAAGAGGGATTGGTAGTAAGGAGTTGGATTTGGTTTTCACGGGAGAAACGAGTGTAGTGGAATTGGATCAGGTGTGCGAGTAGGAAGTTTTGAGAAAACCAGTTTTAGTAGGAAAATTGGGGGGTGGATTTAGGTAGGAGGATTGAAGGAATTTCGGAAAATACTGTTAATGACACTCTTAATACAGGGGAACTGAGAAAATCAAGAGGGTTGGGAAATAGGCAGTTCACGTGATCAAAGTCTTTCATCAACTTAAGGAAGGGCTTGTTGGGGATGACCCTTGTTGCAGATTCAAGAGAGCTAACAAAAGGAAGGGATCAAAACTCAAGGCTCAAGGCTAGAGGTCAAACCTTTTTGAAAGATAGAGATAAGGCAACCTCTTTGGAGTTAGGCTCAGCCAAAAAGATTTCAGGTTCACTTCAATCTAATCAAAAAGTTGAAGACTCACAAAGGAAGAAGGGGGGGAAAAATAGGATAAAGCTTACAAAAGAGAAGGAAGGTGAATAGAACATTAGCTGGGAAGGAAGACCTAGAAAAGGTGGCTGTGGAGGGAGGGGGGAAGGGTGAAAAGAACAGGAGTGTTGGAAAATAATGCAGTTGCAGAAGCTCAAGGTGAGGAAGAAGAGGAAAGGAGAGGGGGGAGTGGAGTTGAAGAGTTTTTTGAGGAAGGTAACTCTGAGAAGGGGAGAGTAGATATTGATCATCTAGTAGATAGACACAGGTGGCAATTGGAAAATCTCTCGGGTTATTCTTTTTTGGAGGGGAAGCAACAATGAAAAAAGCAGTTGAATAGTTTAAAAAAAACAGAAAGGAAGAATTTAACAAACCGAGAGTTCTTGCGGAAGGGGTAAGGCTTGGGAGGAAGGTGAAGGGGGAGAAGAAGGAATTGTGGACGAAGAATGATTGGGGGTGGTGTGAAGTGGCTGCTGACGAGGAGGGAAGGTTAATAGTTTTAGCAGAAGTCTTTCTTTGGTGCATGGATTAGTCTATTTGCCTTCAAGGTTTTGTTTCAAGTACATCTTATCCTGGTTGGAATAGAAGAGAGAAAGGTTTGATAAAGGATCGAGCTGTTGGCATTTGCCGGTTTTTATTTGCAGTTTGGATATTTTTTCTGTTGTTTCTGGTAAAAGCCCTAGGAAGGGTTGGTTTTCAAGTCTGTAATTTGGATGTTTGCATTAATTCAAGGTTTGAAACTAATATACCAGTAGGGGTGGAGAGATGTCATTGTCGAAGGGGATTGGTCAGACTGTAATATATGTTGGATAAAAGCACAGGATCATCTACCCTGGGAATTTCAGGGAGTGGTAGCATTTGGAATTTCATTGAATGCCTTATTCAATTGGGTTCCTAGGTCTACAAATGTGTTGGCAAATTCCCTAGCAAGAGAAGGGGTGGGGAATGAGTCTTTAGTTTGGGGCTGCCCAGGTCCAGACTGTAATTTGTAAATTTTATGTTGTGGTGTTTTATTTTTAGTGGTGCTCCTTTGTATTTGTTTATGCTCTGATGTTCTGTTTTGAATAGTTGGGGTTTCTTTTTTAAACATATTTCAGTTACTTGTTCTGAGTTGGACAGATTTTTGTTCTCTATAGTCTTGGAGGAGAATTGGGAAAGCCTATTTGCAGAGCACTTTCAAGACCAATGTTAGATCGTTGCCCTAGCCCTTATGTTGGCTTACTTAGGAAAGACATCTTATAGGCCCTTCACCTTTTTTTATTTTAATAATATATGGCTTTCAAATCCTTTCTTTATACAAAAGGTAATGGAATGGTGGGAAGAGGGAGGAATGGAGGAAGGATGGAAAGGATATATCTTCCATGAAAAGCTTGAAATTTTGAAAGCTAGAACCGAAGTATGGAATAAAGGAGGAATTTGAAAGGCTAGAAGAGAGGAAGGAATGAATTCGTATTAGAATTGAGCAGTTGGATCTAAAAGATGCCTGAAGACAATGGAAAAATCAGGTAACAATTGAAAAAGTAGTTTAAATAATCTTGATGCGAGAGGAAATGAGTTGGAGGTAGAAGCCAAGGTGTAAGTTTTGAAGAAAAGATTTGTCTCCCCAAACCCCTTTCCTAGCAAGAAGATTTGGCCCTCTGTGGTTCCTTTAATGTGTGCCTTTTTGTTTGGGAGGCTTCTTGTGGGTGTATCAACACTCTCAACAAAAGTTTAAGGTAAAGGAAAGGCCATCTTTATATTGCATATGTGTTATGTGCATGAAGGATGGTGAATCTTGTGGCCATCTGTTGATCAACTGCGAAATAGCCCGTACTCTTTGGCAGTCTTTTCTGGAGTTCTCTCAGGATAGCAGCTACCATTGGGTGCCTCCTAATTCAGTTAAGGATTTCGTTATTCAATGGACTGGCTGCAAAGTAGCAGTGATTCATGCTGTCATGTGGTGCATTTGGGGGAAATGCAATAAGAGATTTTTTTAAGAGTTCATCCTTAGAAGAGTTGAAAGGAAGAACTCGGTGTATTATTATTTCATGGCTGAGAGTTGACAAACTTTTCAGAGGTATTTCCTTTGGGGATTTGGAGAGGCTTGAGGGAAGTCTTGAGCTCTAATGTTGGGACAGAGTTCTTCAGTACTATTGCTTCCCTAAGGCTGCTTTCTGACTTTATTTTATAGTTTGATGGAAGTTGCAGGAAGACTTTAAACCACAGAGGACTTTCTGGGGTTGGGGGTTGCATTTTAAAGTCCAATGGTGAATTGATTTGGGATTTTAATGGTCTGATTGGAGGCAGAGACTGTTGAAGCAAAAGTCCATGCCCTACCGGTGGGTTTGAGATGCACTAGGGATCTTAACATTACTTCAATAGTGGTGGAAGGAGACTCAAGCTTGGTGATATGCTGGATGAAGAATCAGAAAGATGGGAATTCATTTGGGCTTTTAGTGGTCCAATTAGAGACAGAGACTGTTGAAGCCGAAGTCCATGCCTTATTGGTGGGTTTGAGCTGTAGTAGGGATCTTAACATTACTTCAATAGTGGTGGGAGGAGACTCAAGCTTGTTGATCTTCTGGATGAACAATCAGAAAGATGGTCCCTAGAGACTGATTAGCTTCCTAAATGAGATTAAAGAAATCACATTGTCATCCATTGTGTGTTTAGATGGATTCTCGCAAACTCAATAGTGTAGCGGATGGCCTAGCTAAATCTGGGGTGGGAAGGGGTGCTTTGTACAGTGATGTTACTTTACCTGTGTAAATTCTTAGGGATGGGTGATGGGTCTTGTGTGGTGCTTTTTGCTTTTGTTAGGTTGTTTTGTACATCCCCTCCCCTTTTCCTTTTTGCAATGAATCTTTTCTAAAAAAAGTGGTTGAAGAAGGGAGATGGGATACTAGAATCTTCCATGCGGAGACAAATGGAAGAAGGAAGAAGTTTGTGCCAAGATTGGAGCTAGAAGGGGAGACCATTAATTGGGATGAAGACATTGCTAAAGTCTTTGTGGATCATTTCAAATCCATCCACAATGGACCTTTGGAGAGTAGATTATTTCTTATAGGTGTGTAATGGCTTGTCTTGATGTGTTAGGTGTTTTTAGCAAGTTGAAGATGAACTTCAATGTTGATGAAATTAAGGAAGCAATGTTTTTGATTGATAGATCTAACGCCTCAAGGCCAAATGGATTTTTTATGGCTTTCTTCCAAGATTGTTGAGGATCTAGAAATTAGATCTAGTGGGGGTCTTTTGTAAGTTTTTTGATAGAGGTTGGATGAACTTAGGTGTCAATGCAACTTTTTAAGCAGTTGTTCAAAGAAAACAGATGGTAGCCCTTGAAATACTTCAATAATCTTAGTTGGGAATTCGTATGAGATTATTGAAAAGGTCTTGTCTCTAAGGTTGAAAAAGGCACTACAAACCCTTTTCACCCAATTTCTGGAGCTTTCTTTTGTTTAAGAAATAAAAAGGGGCAGTCCAGTGCACGAGGCTCCCACCAATGCATGGTCTGGGCAGGGACAGAATCTTGATTGCTGATTAGTGTGTGAAAGAAAAGAAGAGAAAGGGTGAAATAGGTTGGTGTATCAGCGAAACATAGAACAAGCATATGATCTAGTTGATTGGTCTTTCCTTTTGGAGGGAATGGGGAAATGTGGATTGGAGGGTGGAAAGAATTGGAGCTGCCCAATTTATAGAGGAATCAAGAACTTTCAAGTACAAAGGTCACCCAGTTTCTTTTTCACTGCAGCAATTACAGGTTTCCTAAAATAAGGTTGGTCTATCTGCCCTGTGTTTTGCTAAAACATCTTCCAATCCATTTTCTGTTCTTCTTACCTATCCAAAATTTGCATTAACCTTTCTTGCAAGACAATCAATCTCCCTGAAAGAAAATCTGTAATTCCATGGTGCTGACTGGATTTTCTTTGCCCAAGAAATCACCAAGAGTGAATCTCATTAACTTCCAATTTTCTAACTCCTAGTTGTGATGTAATCCTCTTTCTCGATGAGATTGGATAATAAGTGAGGTATCTAAGGCTAGTGATTAGCCTTTGTGAATGGGTTTTAGGACTTAAAAGAGTTAATTTGGTGAAAAGTTGTGTTGTTGGAATAAATATGGAGGCAAAGGAGATGGGGAGATTGTTTTCTTTGTTAGTTTGAAACCCTAGGGATGCATTTGTTTTGTGGTCTGGGAAGGGGGAAAATGATATTCTTCTCTTCCCATGTTTGGTTTGTGGGATGTCATGAGATGGGATGGGAGAAAGGTGCGATTATAGTCCTCAATTCTTGTAGTATTTTCAAGAGTTAATATTAGATCCATTACTTATGAGAAATTATTAATTATTTAATAAAATCAACAAAATAATTTAATTAATTTTGCGAGGGCCTTCAGGTGTAGGGGGGTGTGGTAAGGGATGAGGTGAGCATATAATTGCTCTCTTTTCAGAACCCGTTTGACTGGAGATTCTATATTTGCTAAGTTCCGAGCAGTACTGGAGGGGGTGCAGCTCACAAGACAGTTAAACGTGGACAGGTTGATAATTGAGGGGTATTCTAAGATGGTAGTTGGGTGACTGACTGATACAGACTTTGTTATTTGGACCTACAGGGAAGCTGTGAAGAAATTCAAATTGTTAAAATCTAATATGACTAAGGATTCTTTGGAAGTCTACTAATGGATTGGCAGATTTTCTAGCTAAGCAAGGGGTATATAGGGAATCTATGTTTTGGGCTCAATTATAAGCTGATTTGTTTTCGAGGCTGCATCTTGCACCTACTTTTGTGATGCCTCTTTGTATACTTACTAGTTTAATTAATTAATGAATATGTTGTCCTTTACCTATCAAAAAAATTAATTAATTTTTGAGGAAAAAGACAATTTATTAAATAAAATAAAATAGATAAATCATAAAAATATTAGTTAACTAAAAATAATTTAATAATTAACTATAAATTAATAATAAAAGTATTAAAATTATTAATTAGCTAACAATAAATATTAATAAAATAAAATTAATAATTGGTATTGGAGCTGTTGTTCCCACTATTTTCCCATTCTTCAGCCAAACAGTGGAATGTGAAAAATTTCCACCCATTTTCCCTTTCTCATCCCACCCCACCAAAATCTTCCCTGAAATCAAATGCAACCTAGGGTTGTAAGCTTTGTTGGCCTGGTGGTCAAGAGACTCTCTAAGAAGTTGGTTATATGGAAGAGAAACTATATAATGGTGGTGGAGAATCATGTTAAGTCCACATTAACGAACTCAGTTTATATCCTTTAAACCTTTAGGATCCCAATGCTAGTGCCCAAGAGATTAGAGAAAATCATGAGAGATTTCTTGTGGGAGCAGGGAGGATCCAAGAAGGATCGTCTAGTGAAATGGGAGACTGTGGGCAGGTGTAAAGAGAAAGGGGGTCTAGGCTTAGGGAATCTAGTGATAAAATACTGCTCTTTTAGGAAATGGATATGGGGATTACATTGCCATTGTAAACTGATCAGTTGTGGCACAAGGTAAAAGTGAGCATACATAGTATGTTGGATAATGGTTGGGATACTGATTTAGTTGCTTGAGCAACTTTGGCCTCCCCCTGGATGGCATTCCATAGTATTCTTTCCGTTTTCTTGAATTCCACAATTTTTCTTGAAATCCATTAGATATGTTGCTTATTTTTGTAATAACATGCTGTTATGGAATCTATTCCTGTGTTTGTAATGAGATCTTGCTTCGGTGTTGACCTTTTCTTTAAAAGAGGTCTCAGGGATATGGAGCTTTCCTTTGTCATTAGTCTGCTTTAAATTCTTAGTGCTGTTTTCCTAGATACCTCTTGTTCAGATAACCTCGTTAGGATTGCTTCTTTTCAAGTTTGTTTAATTGTACCTCCTTTGTTAGAGCCTTTTACTTTCCCAGCCTTCCTTGCCATCCTTTCCTGTTAAGGTGGTTTGGAGTGGACTACTGCCACATCAATTAGTGCTCTTTGTAGGGAGGTTGCTCTTGAGAAAATGACCAAATTGGCGCTCATCACCACATATTTATTCTCTTTTGTTTTTCACTTTTTCTAATGGAGTGATTATTCACTAGTATATTTGTTTCGTGCATTTGGGATTGGTTTTCCTATCTTTTTGGTTGCAGATGAACACCTCCTCAAGATGTGGCTGGCTTCTTCAACACAGGTCTTTTGGTATTAATAAATAGGAGAACAATGTGGAGATGTACAAGAGTGGTGACCCTATGGATCGTGTGGGAGGAGGTGAAACACAATAATCTTCAAAAGGCAAAGAGAATAAAAGAGCTGTTATAGAATGCATAACTATGAGGGTGCTACACTAGATGACTTTAGAGGTGTTTAATTCATTCTCGATGGATGATATCTCTAGAAAATGTAGAGTAGTAGCTAAGTCTTCAATTGGTAAAACCAAAGATCATGGGCAATGGGTACCACCAGGCAATGACAGAATTAGAACTTTGATGGAAGCTCTTTGGGAAATCTAGAACCTGTGGAAATTTACTCAAAGGTTGCAATGGTGCTGTTATTGCACTCTATTCCAGGCTGGTTGGAGCTGGTGATTCAATCAAGACAGCTGTTGGCTTTGCTGCAACTCTGCATAGGTTAAAGATACCTAAAGTTCTAAACTTTAAAAATATTGAGATGGAAGAAGACTCAAAAGTGGTGGTTCAATCGTCAATGGTTGAAGAACAATAGCCAGCCGCTATGGTTTTTCTTAATCAATAGCTGCTATGGATATTTTGACAATACAGGAGGGAAATAAAATGGTTAGCAAGGGAGGTAGAGGCTGAGTTCAGATGGGTGCTAAGAATGGAATGTTCTTACTGACATTTTAGCTAAATAGGGGATCAATTAGTGATTTAAAACAGGCGTAGTGTATTTCAATGTTGCGTATTGCTTATGCCCATGGACATGTTTGGTGTTGCCACAAGGGGTTTGGAATAAAGGGAGTATGTAAAATTATGAATGAAAGATATTTAACATTACATTAGCTATTTGAAATAATGGTAAAATACTTAAGCTACCCCTATGTTTTAGCAAATGGACTTAAATTTTGCCCTACTGTTTGAAAAATCACTTAGTACCCCTATGTTTTCTGACAATTGGCAAAATCCTCCCTTACCGTTAGTGTGTCGTTACAATCCGTTCGCATGTGATGTCACTTGACTTGTATAATTTTTCTTAATTCCAAAACTACCTTTTTACAGTTGACTTTGCCTTTAATTGTTCAAATTTTCAAAATAAAATAGTTCCTTTTTTTTTTTTTATCTCTATATCCTCGCTTTAGTTCAGGATTGCTGTTAGAGTTCATCTGCAATGCTCAAAGCTGCCAATAATCACCAGATCAATAATCCTTGCTTAAAGACATCCAGACATGGTCCGGGTTCAGAGTTTTCTAAACGGGGAATTATCCAATGATAACATGCTGGTCTCTGTCATGGTGTGTTGCTGGGTTCTACTTCAGCAGCTGGTCTTATAAGCAGAAAGTAATTGATGTTAAGGAGACCTGAAAATCTGAAATTGGAATTCTGATGCTCTCTCTACCTTTGGATACTGTCACTCCCATAGAGTCTTTCACTGAGACCCCACCCAACCTAATACAGGCCCTACTGAAGCGCCATTAGTTGATCTCACTCTTCAATTTAACCTTCACCACAAGGTGAATGTAACCCTTACTGGTAACTTAAATTTGCGAAGCTCGAAGGAATTGCAGAGAAATTTGACTCACCACCTGCCTGAACCAATTCAGTTCTGTACCAACTAACCTTAAGCAGCCAATTAGCTTTTTTGTTTTTTTTTTTAATATTAGAATCTGGACATGTATAATTTGATGGAAGACGAAATTTTTACATCAAGTCCGAAGAGGCATATAGAATCTGGAGTGGTGGACTGTTCGTTCAATTTAATGGTCAAATTTGTGCTTGAAAGATATTATAATTCGGCCTGCCTTTGAGTTCTGTTAGTCTGATAACAGCCAAGAAGAGAGAAGAAAGAAAGAGAGAGAGAAAGGAGGAGGAAAGGAGAGAAGAAAAGTCTAGTTCGAATTGGGGAAAAATTACTTCTCCCATTCAGCCAGGCATGTTTTATATTACTAATATAATGGAAAAGACACATGTGCCCTTATTTAAGCGAGGGACACTAGTTCTAATATAATATTACAGATCAGCAACCTCAACATAAGTATAAAGACAGAAATACCCCTACACTAACACTCCTCAAGCTGGTGAGTATATATCATATAATCCCAGCTTGTTACATATGTAATCCATTCTTCCCCGACTCAACCCTTTTGTAAATAAGTCTGCCCACTGGTTCCCTTTGTTAACATATGCAGTGTCTATCACTCCATTCAACACCTTCTCTCTCACAAAGTGACAGTCAACCTCTATGTGATTGGTTCTTTCATGAAACACCGGATTAGAAGAAATATGAACTGCAGCCTGATTGTCACAATAGAGCTTCATTGGAGTGTTAATATTGTATCCTATCTCCTGTAGAAGGTTCCTTAGCTACACTAATTCACAAGCAGTATGTGCCATAGCTCTATATTTTGCCTCTGCACTGCTTCTCACCACGACTGTCTGCTTCTTACTTTTCCATGTCACCAGATTACCCCCAAGAGTCAGCATCAGTATACCCTTCTATTTCAAGTTTTCCACCACTTTTGTATATCAAACCACGACCAGGGGCCCCTTTTAAATACCTCACAGTTCTTAGAACCGCATCCCAATGAGGAACCAGAGGTTTCTGCATGAATTGACCTACCACACTAATCGCAAATGAAATATCTGGCCGAGTAATGGTTAGGTAGTTCAGTTTACCTACAAGTCGCCGGTATCTGCCAGGGTCTTCAAACACTTTACCCATATCACTGCTCAGCTTAGTATTTGTTTCCATAGGTGTTTCAGCTGGTTTAGCACCTAACAAACCTGTTTCCTCCAGCAAATCAAGCACATATTTCCTCTGACACAAATTAATACCGTGCTTAGACCTTGCTAGTTTTATCCCCAAGAAATATTTCAATTTACCAAGGTCCTTTGTTTGAAAATGTTCCTGTAGAAAAGTCTTCAACCTATCAATGCCCATTTTATCATTCCCGGTAATAACAATATCATCTACATACGCCACCAATAGGATTTTTCCTGCTTAAGAGTCATGACTGAAGACTGAATGATCAACTTGGCACTATTTCATACCAAACATCTTTACCACCTCATTGAACCTACCAAATCATGCTCAAGGAGACTGTTTAAGCCCATAAATAGCCTTCTCTAGTTTGCATACCTTACCATCCTCCCCCTGAGCAACAAACTCTGGTGGTTGCTCCATATAGACCTCCTCGAGCAAATAACAATGCAAGAAAGCATTCTTGATATCAAGCTGATAGAGGGGCCAATCATACATAGCAACAAGAGAGATCACAACACGAACTGAACCTATCTTAGCAACTAGGGAGAAGGTCTCTGTGTAGTCAATACCATAGGTTTGGGAATACCCTTTTGCAACCAATCTAGCTTTCAGGCGCTCTACACTACCATCAGGTAAATACTTAACAGTATAAACCCACTTACAACAGACAGCCTGCTTCCCAGGAGGAAGAGTGGTGAGGTCCCAAGTATGATTATGAAGTAGAGCTGAGAGTTCTTCCATTGCACGGCACCACCCTAGAGAGGCAAGGGCTTCTTGGACATCCTTAGGGACAACAACTAAGGATAACAAAGAGATAGCGATGGGAAGAGGAAAGGTGAGTGAATGAAACATAATTAGAAATAGGATGAGGGGTACAAGTGCGTTTACCTTTCCGCAAGGCAATGGGAAGATCAAGATCTGATACTGGGTTTGGGGCTGGTGTGGAGACAACTGCCGGATCTGTCGACGGTGATGGAGCCGGAGGAGTAGCAACCGATACATGTGGGCGATGTGTATACACTTGACGGATAGGTGGGCGTTCAATAGGTGGTGGCACTGGAGGCAAGGACTTGGTCACAGCTGGAACAAGGGGAACAAAATCGACAACTAGAAGTGGAAGAGGGGGAGGTGATGAGGAGGAAGAAGCATCACCGGACCCCAAGAAAAACGGAGTAGACTCAAAGAAGGTAGCATCAACACACACAAAGGAACGTCGAGAACTAGGACGGTAACACTTATACCCTTTCTGGGTCCGAGAATAGCCAAGGAAGATGCACTATCGTGCATCTAACTTGTCCTTCCCGGGGCCTAGATTATGGATGAAACAGACACACCTAAAAACCCGAGGAGAAAGAGGAAACGGAGACAAGGTGGGAAACAAGGTAGTGAATGGGGAATGACCATCAAGGATAGATGTGGGCATCCGATTAATCAAGAAGCAAGAAGTAAGCACCACATCACTCCAAAAGGGTTTGGGAACATTCATGTGATGCATGAGGGATCGTGCTGTTTCCAAAAGATGATTCTTTCTCTCAGCCACCCCATTTTGTTGTGGGGTGTATGTACATGAGGTCTGATGTATGATGCCATGTTGGTCCAAGTATTATTGAAATGATGAAGATAAATATTCACGGCCATTATCAAAACGAAAAATTTTAATGTGAACACCAAATTGATTGCGAATCTCAGCATAAAATTTTTGGAAGATGGTAAACAATTCACTTCTTTCTTTCATTAAATAGAGCCACGTCATCCTTGAAAAATCATCAACAAAAATGACAAAATATCTATATCCATTGTATGACATCACTTTATAAGGACCCCAAACATTTGAATGAACCAAAGAAAAAGGACTCAACACACGGTTATCAACCCTAAAACTAAAGGGAACACGATGATGTTTCTCCAACTGACACGACTCAATCTAAAACAGAAAGTTGACTCAACGAAGGAACCAAAGATTTCAAAACTTTCAGCGAAGGATGACCAAATCGACAGTGCCATTGGAGAGGAGAGAGAGATGACTGGAGAGCTGTTGATGTTCTTCCACCACTGTCAAGATAATACAATCCACCAGCTTCATGCCCTCCACCAATTTTCATCCCCGTCTTGAGATCCTGAAAAACACACATAGAAGGGTAAAAAGTAATAGAGCAATTAAGTGACTTGGTCAGCTTACTAACAGACATAAGGTTAAACGGAAATTTAGGGACATACAAAACCGAGGATAAAGATAAGGGGGTCAAGTGAACATTGCCAACACCACAAATCGAGGATGTGGAACCATTAGCAAGAGTAACAGATTGTGATGTTGAGCAATGAGAGAGGGAAGAAAACACACCTGGAGTCCCAGTCATGTGATCGGAGGCTCTAGAATCAATAATCCAGGGATTGGGTGTGGATGTCAAACAATCCATACCTGAATGTGCGAAAGTAGTTGTGTTCTGCTGAGATGTGGATTGGCAAACCTCTCATACTCATCACGGGGAATACTCACCATCTCCTTCCCGGGAACATTTGTGGATGTAGGAGGCATCTGATCAGCTGAACGATTCTCTTGTCTGAAACCGATGTCACTAGTGGCATGATTGGCCCAGGTTGAGGGTGGACCATGCAAGTCATAGCAATAATTAATGGTATGTCCATCCATTCCACAATGAGTACATCTCCTCGGACCCGAGCCACGTCCTCAACCACGGGCTCCCCCTGAATCTCTACTTCCAGTACGACCACCACTATGGTTATATGTAGGTCCACCACCACCACTCTGGCCATATACCGGACCACTGCTACCACCATGGCCAGATTGAGCTTCTCGACCTCCACCTCTAACACCACGGCCCCTTGACATTGCAAAGGCTGATCTATCTGAGACATTAGAGTTCTCAGTAGATCCAATGGAAGTCCTTCGAAGTCAAGCAAACACCTCCTCTTAGGAAGGGAGAGCTGACCCTCTTAGTATCTGAGCCCACACTAGTTCATACTCAGATTTCAGCCCCACCAAAAATCGTGTCACACCAAGTTGTTCTCTCTGTTGTTGCTGAATTTTGACATCAAAAGTGAGGGGGTGATAAACATTCAACTCATCATGAATGTTTCTCATACTAGCATTGTACTCATCAAGACTCTGATTGCCTTGTTGCAGATTAAAGTATTCCTGATACAACTGATATACTCTGGTTGTATTGTCTTGACCAGAATACAACTTCTTAGCATGGTCTCACACATCTTTGGCAGTGTCAAGAAACATGAAATTTACACTAATCTTGGGTTCCATACTGTTCCATAACCACGTGATAATTTGTGCATCCTCTTGTTCCCAGTCTTCATACTCATGAGAATCAGTGGAGGGTTTCTCCTCCCTTATGTGTTTCACCTTCTTCTTTGCCTACAGAAAAAGTTCTACAGATTTAGCCCAAGGTACATAATTCTCTCAATTCAGTTTAATGGAGGTCATTTGAACATTCAGGTAGTCAGCAGGTATCATCACATTAGATTTGCTATCACTGTTATCTCCCATTGCTGAATTCTATTACTACTGAATTCGGCACACTGCACACTACTTGATCACACTAATCACACTGGTTTCAGCACTTGTTATTGCTGAAAGTTGCACTCCTTACACCACAAACCTTACCCTACGACTATCTGAAATCTCACCACTATATGAGAACCACTCCCCCTTCGAATCACAAAAAAAACAGCATAAACCCTAGCACACAGTCTGAAATCCCATCATACGATCTGAAACATTCTTCCTATTTGATTTATAACAAAAAAATATGCATAGAAAACTCTTTCCTCATCACCCGAAAAACAAAGCACACAAGAAGAAAATCAGTTCACACAAGACACCCACTGCACCACACGAATCAACCCTCTTCTCTTCATTGATTAGAGGAGGGCTTCTTAGAGACCACAACAACCGACCACGAACAGCACAACTGGAGGCATAGAAACCTCCAAGGGAAGAGGGCAACCACTCCTTTTCAGCCCTTTCCCTTATCTCCAATCGATGGCAGAGAAATCAAGAGAAAACCCTAGATTGAGTGCGCAGAAAACAGAAATCTGGGCAGATCCTAGTTGCTTAGTTGAGCTCCGATACCATATTATAATTCGGCCTGCCTTTGAGTTCTGTTAGTCTGATAACAGCCTAGAAGAGAGAAGAAGAAAGAAGAAAGAAAGAGAGAGAAAGAAAGGAGGAGAAAAGGAGAGGAGAAAAGTCTGGTTCGAATTGGGGAAAATTACTTCTCCCATTCGGCTTGACATGTTTTATATTACTAATATAATGGAAAAGACACGTGCCCTTATTTAAGTGAGGGACACTAGTTCTAATATAATATTACAGATCAGCAACCTCAACATAAGTATAAAGACAGAAATACCCCTACACTAACAAAAGACGAACCAGAAATTGAAAGAGCTTCTCTAATGTCACACTCAGAACTCTGATTTCCAATATCCTTCTTCTCTCAATTGTTCCCTTTCCTCATGTAGAGATTTCTAAAATCTCCGATGGATGCTCCTTTCGCTGCTTATATAGACATCAATCAATTTTCTCTTCAGAAAATTCTGTCCTTTTGTATTTTCAACCTCAGAACTTCTTTTCTTCATTGTGATATTCTTCAATCTTAGCCAAGGTTCTAAATATCGATATGCCGGTAGGGCGTATGCGGCGGTATCGGTACTGTTTTTTTTTTTTTTTTTCAAAACTGGTTCAGGGGGGGGGGGGCGGTTTAAGGCTCCTCCACCCCTGAACCGGTCAGAACCCCGATACACCCTTTGTAGGGGTATTATCGGGGGGCTCCCAATATGAAACGTATCGGCCAATACGGGCCGATACATGTCGATTTTTTGAACCTTGATCTTAGCAACTTAGTTTATAACACATGACGACAATGGGTAAATGTAAATGAAATCTCTAATTTTTATCTGTTGTTTTTTCCTTTTCTTATTACTATTTCTATTTTAACCATGGAAATAAGGAGAGGGAAAAATGGAAGTCTATGAAATCGAATAGAAAACAAAAAAGAAAGCTAAGTGATTCACTAACTCTTTGAGATTCAAGAGTTGGGAGATCTTTAGAAACCCTAATTTGCTTTGTTTTGAAAATTTGAAGAAGAAGAATAAGGGTAAAATAGTCTTTTCCATCTTCCATTAACTGATGCTGGCTATTGTCAATTGTCAGAAAACTTAGGGGTCCATTTACTAAAAATAGGGGTAGTTTAAGTATTTTACCCTTGAAATAATGCAATTGGAAAAGAAATAAAGAGATTGAAATTTCGATATGCTTGAATTTGTTTTTTGATAAATCAACTTGAATATGTTTTATATGTTATGTTTATGTATTATGATTTGAGCTAATAGGCTTTTAAAATATTTGTTTTGAATTAACGTTTGCATTTTTTTTTATTTAAGGCTGAGCTATTTTTTTAATGTTTTCTTGATGTATTTGATTTTTTTACTTTTTTTGTGTTTTGACATTTTTTGCATATTTTGAATTTTTTAAAAGCTTGTGCCTTGTTTCAAAAAGGTGCACACCTCGCCTTGCACCTTGGGCGCAAACATCCCTTTGTGATTTTTTTGCACCTTGCACTTTTTTTTGGGAAAGGAGAATGACTGGTAGTAGGTAAAATTAGCAAGACAACTCAACTTTGACCAATTGGTTGTTGAAGGGGATTTAGGAATGAAATTAAGAGATTCAAATGGCTAAATTGTAATAATGACCCTGAGGATCCAATGGGAAAGGAGAACGGTTAATAGGATGACGAATACTTTAGCCAAACAAGGGGTTAATACGGATCAAATGTTTTGGGCTTATTTGTATGTTCTCTGTATTTCGTTCTTTAGACTCAGTTTGGAAGGGTAGAACAAATAGAAATATGTAGAGTGCAAAATCCTGTATTTTGTATTGTTCTGTTTGTATTTGCACTGTACATATTTTTATGTACTCTTTCCAAACTGAGCCTTATACTATGTGGCAGGTTGCACTTGCACCTATTACCTCTTGTGGGGTCTCTTGTATTGATTGTTGTTTCTAGTTTCATTGAATAAAATATTGAAGTTTATTTATTAGTAAAAATAAGAGAGAAAGCTCCAGGGTCTAAAGCATAGTTTTGAATACCGATTCAGAAAAGAAACCGCTTTGACCACCGGTTCCCAGGTCAAGTGTCCGATTGAAGTTTGGCTGGATGGCTTTGGGGTCTATAACCGGGCCTGGACCCATGACTGGTTCCTGGGTCAACCAGTCTCTGGCTGTCCAGGCTGGTCCAGCTTTCAAAACCATGGTCAATAGGGCTGAGCTATTTTTACATATCGAAAGTTCTATTGAGAGATGCAAGAGGAGATTGGCAGGGTGGAAAGGGAGGTACTTATCTAAACGGGGATTGGTAATCTTAATCCCAAGCGTTCTCTCCGGTTTGCCACACTTTTTATCTGTCACTATTCTCACTACCGGCTTCAGTTGCTAGTGTGCAAGAAAAACTGAGGGTATTTCCTCTGGGAAGGTCCTAATGACGAAAGGAAAATTCACTTGACTGCATGGGATTCTATCTTCAAACCAAAAGAGCTGCATGGGTTGATGAATGATGCTCTGTTATGTAAATGGTTGTGGAGGTTTGGAGAGGAACCAATTCAGTAATGGTGCCAGGTTATTGAATGTGAATATGGAAGGTCTCGGACTGGGTCTCATTTATGCCACAACAATCCTATAGCACTAGTGTATGGAATGGAATCATAACTCATCTTCCGTTGTTTCAGCAAAACTTGAGGGGATGAAAGCAGAGCTCTGTTTTGGAAGGACATCTAGTGTTCAGATCAGCCTTTGGCAGAAGTGTGTCCCACTATTTTTTTCATTAGTTCTGAACAAGGAAGATGTTGTTAGGGAGTTATTTGAGTTGACAAATGGCTAGGTTGATAAGGAAGTGATGCCACTTTGATGATAGAAAAATTGTGGGGGTGGAATGAAACTTCTGTTTGTGAGTTTGTTAGTAAAGGGAAAATCCATCATATGGATGGCCGAACCATGCTAGATGGCTGGGCAAAATTAAAAAAAAAAATTCTTTCACACTTTCGGGAATTGTATTCATCGTTTTAGAAAAAACCGCATTTTTCTAGGATCGTTCTTGCACCGAAACTGGACCAATTTAAAACCAAAAGAAAGGGAAAAGTATACCTGATACGGATTCCACAAATGTAGCTCCCAAAGTGGTAGTTCATGTCCAAAGAGAGTTCCAAAACCAGCTTCCACTGAAGATGGCACAGCTTGAATTGAAGCCGGTTCAGCAACATAGTTTTTCAGCAAAAACTACAATCCAACTGCTTGGATCAAGCAAGGGAGGTGAGCATGAATTGAATATGATATTTTCTTAAAAAATCAGAAGTCAGAACTGATCTTTATCAGTTCAAGAACTGGAGGTCGAATTAGGGTTTCTGGGGCGGCAAGAGCAAAAAGAGAGAACTGAGAGCAGATTGATAACTGGAGCAGTTCGCCCTCCTCCTTTTATAAGCCTTAAAGATCACCACTCCTAATCGAATTAGGAGGTTTCTAATCCAAATATTTATTTGGATTTGGACTCTCTAAGTGGATAAGACTTATCCTCTTATCCTAATGGCTGATCTAGACCCATAACCAAACCCATATTCGCCCAAGTCACATGACAGCTTAAGTTGTCATGTGACCACTTGATTAATCTAATTAATCATGGGCTTTAGGCCCATTAAGCAAATGACTCACGTTCCTAGGTAGTTGCTGGCCCATTTGATTCTCTTTGTATGGTATGGGACCCCAACAATGGCCTCACATTAGTCCATATGGGTTCGGCCTAATTTCTGTGAAGAAACCTAGCCGAATTCACTGTCAAGTATAGTGAACCCCTGAGTCCATCAGAATGGGCTCTTAATGGGCCCAACATTTACATTAAATGATCATTGAATCCAGCCATCCTATAAAGGCCCAAGGACAATGGACTTAAGTGAGATATAGTCCATCAAGTAAAACAACCCTAAATGGTCTCTTACACTTAACCTCTCAGCCATAATGATCAAACACTGCCTGACAGGGAAGGACCTCTCCCCTGGCTGCTAGGTGTAGTGTTGCATTTTCTACTTGGGTGGGTCCCGGGAATTAAAACCTTTTGCAAACATTTTTTCTTAAAACATAATATATATATTATCATAAATATATTTTGCAAAAAAATCCCAAACACGGTTGAAATCAATTGCCAGCAGTTTTGGTTTTCATATCAGAGAGTGCAATCCCAATCATTCACTTTGTCCAACAAAGGGGTTGATCCTGTCACTATGATCGCCCACTCGAGTGAATTCTTAAACTGCCCCAACATACCCAGGTTTTGACCCCCGAAGGATCTCACTGATTGGCATATCAAAGACACCCAATCCGACACCCAATGCAGTACCATAATCGAGTCTAGGGGTTATGTGTAACTTTCCAGTTTTGCCCACCAATTATAACATGAAACAATTATGTACTTTTATTCATTTACAATAAATGAATATATACATCAATCTGATTGGAGTTAAGGGCATACACTGTCTAATGGTTAGTTTGATTGTGTTTTGGTGTAATCGTTTAGGTAATTAAGAGTTTTATTTCTTACATTATTTAAATTCATTTCTGAAACTTGGAAGGATAGGGTCAGGCGGTCAGCAGAGTTCAAAGGAACATAGGAATAGCTCAAATGGGTTATAAAATGAGAGGTTCATTTGGAAGTGGCTAGCAATTATAATGTTTAGTAGCATGTCATCATTATCTTCATCATATAAGCCTTGTCCCGACTACATGAATCCTCACCATTCTGTTCTGTTCTGTGCCTAATTCACATCCTGTTTGATTTGCAGCTTTATGTTCATGGTGAAAAATTCAATCAGCCAATATTCTTTTGCAACAACATCTCAGGTCTTCTTGAACCTGTAAGTGTGTGTGTGTGAGAGAGAGAGAGTGTGTGTGTGTGTTTGTGTGTGATTTTTTTTCTTGATCTGTAATTTCAGGTTGTGCCAGACGATCAGCACAGGGCTCTTTACTCGACTCACTCATTCAAGATCGTGTTCAAGGAGGGGGGTTGCGGAACTTTTGTCCCTCTATTTTTAAATCTGATTGCTTCAGTGAAACAATACAGTCAATACTTTGCTCATTCTGTATCTGAGACAGCACCTCGTTTGGATCCTTTACAAGCAGCTCAAACGCCAGTTGAGGAAATGATGAGACACGCGTAAGTACACTCATTGTGGCTGTTGAAGTTTTTCATCTTTGTATTGTATTGGTATTAGAAAAGGATAATGAAATTTCATTTCCGACACAGGTATGTTGATCCAAATGATCCTACAAGAATATTTTTGCAACAACCCACAACAGAGTCTCAATTGAGGCGGCGCACATATCAATCCCAGCCGGTGGATCATTTCTAATGATTTGCTTTGTAGAAAAATGTTTTTTTGTCAACAAGTTAATTGACTATTCTCTTTACTTTGCGTTTGGTGTTGTAAAAAAAATCCTTATAGCAATTAAGAACTTTATAGAAACTGACAATACAATATACATGTTCAAAAGCTTGTGCCTTCAAATGTTGTCTTGAAATAGCCAAGTTTCAAATTATTGGGCGTTATGTATATTCTGGTTGCTGATACGTCTAATACTAAATTCTAATATTTCGACTTTTTACATTTAAAATGCTTGATAAGAATGTTTACATTAAATAGCCAAAGTTCAAATTATTTGGCGTTACGTATATTCTGGTTGCCGATACGTCAAATACTAAACTTTAATATTTCAACTTTTTACTTTGATAAGATTTTTTTTATATATAAATGAAAAGAGAAGTAAAAACTAAGAAAGGGAGATAAAAGGGTCTAGACTTTAGCCATCTAGGAGGGGAGTTCCAGATACAACGATCAACCAAAAACCAGTCTCCTGGTCGATGATACGAGCTGTCAAAGTATAGGACCTCTGGGGCTTATGAACAAAATTTACAACAGAAAACAACTTGGTCAAATTCCTAATTTTATAAATTAAAAAAGAAAATCGCCAAGATATGATAGCTTCATATCCTTTTAGAGCCGCCACCATCACTTTAGCATCAGACATAATTGTTAACTCCCTCCAACCTCTATCATTAGACAGA
Source organism: Nelumbo nucifera (assembly GCF_055504915.1). Lineage (NCBI taxonomy): Eukaryota > Viridiplantae > Streptophyta > Magnoliopsida > Proteales > Nelumbonaceae > Nelumbo > Nelumbo nucifera. Next base: position 318,742 of record NC_142652.1, on the reverse strand, counting down.
AACAGTTTCCAAAATTGCTGCAAATTCAGCTTCAATTGGGTTCTGGACAAAACTCACCTTGCCCCCTATAACAACAGTAAAATTAAGTAAGCTATCATAGATGCAAATTCCATAGGTCCCACACTTATCTTTTATTTTTCTGTTCTAACCAGCAATGGAATGGGCCTCTTGCAATTTATATAATAAAGTTGACCTTATCGCCTTTGCTTCTTCCTCTTAAATGTCTCATTCACTTTAATTTTTTTACAGGTACATATTATTTTAAATAACTATCCAAGTAAATATTCCCTCGGGCGACACTCTTTAATGCATCAACATGACTTCGTTTTTTTCTTTCTCCATTGCAAGTTTTTACATTCTAATTGTCTTCTGCCTAGTTTATGATAAACGTTCAAAGAAATGTTCACCATATATACCTTAAACTTAGTCTCATTTACTTTTTCTAACTTCATGTTTTATATTTTGTAAGTTTTTTGTATGCTATCTTTTGTCAATTTCTAACATGCCCATTTTTCCTTGATTGTACTTTAACCTCTTTAATCCGCCACTAAGGCCCTGTTTGGTTCTCGGGAATAGGGGTCTGGAATCGGAATCGACATGGGTTGGTTGGGTGGAATCGGAATCCCATTTTTATTCCTGCTGGACCCATTTGAGGGAATGGCCATTCCCTGCCCCTCCTTTGGGAATGAAATCCTATTCCTGCTGATTCCAGTTTCCATTCCCATTCCTGTCTGAACCAAAAATATCATGGGAATGGACCATTCTGATTCCGACTCTGCAGGATTCTGATTCTGACTCCGACTGCGAACCAAATGGACCCCAAGTAATAATTGTTTAGAGTCATATAGTACATCTAGGTCAGGGGTGGAGCTAGGAAATTTTCATGAAGGGGGCCAAAATCTAAGGTGGATTGGGGGAGGGGGGAGGAACAAATATGGATGGTCATAAGGGGGCCAACCCATTGGAGTGGGGAATAGGGGAGGGGGAAATTTACATGAAATAGTGGGGACTTTTGGGCCATAGGGGGGGCCACGGCTCCCCTGGGTTCCCCCCTAGCTCCGCCCCTGATCCCTGATGGAAGGACAAATTAGAAAGGATACTTCTAAGGGGATAAAGGTCAATTTACCACCAAATGACAATAACTTGCCATGATAACCAACCACTCTATTAACCACTTTAGATATATTAAAAAAAGGGTAAATTGTTGAAACCTCCCTTGAAGTTTTTGATCATTGCTGAAACCTCCCTTCAAGAGTTTTTTTTTTTTTTGGTAAAAATCCTTTCTATTAAGAGAACTGGAGAACAATTAGGATTACAACACTAAAGACTAAAATCAACAACAAAGGAAAAAATATAGAAACAACACAAACCAACACAAGCACTAAACGATAGATCTTCCAAAAAAATTGACCAATCCAGATGGGACAAGCATCCATCTAGCAGTTCAAACTTGCAAGACCCATTTTTGGTGCAACATGAGCAGCTTTATTTGCTGAAGCCTAATTATTGAGAACACAACATTAAACTTCACAGCCAACATTAATCCATCTAGGATCAAGAAAGATAATTCTGAGTTTAGGGAGGTATCCGAGCTAAAGAGATGGCCAACAACAGCCCAGCAATCACTCTCAATGATGACTCGAGACAAACCCAAATCATTTGCAAAGACCAATCCTTCAAAAACTACCACTTCTTCTATTAAGAGAGGTGAGGAAGCGACTACAACACAACATTTAACTGCAAGCATAGACCTGGGCCAGTCTTTAACCACCACCCCAACAATGACAACTTGGGAAGACAACAAAAGGCACCATCCACATTTATTTTTATCTAGCCCTTGCTCATTGGGGACCAAAAGGACATGCAACTTCAAACCCCTATATAGGGGTGGATTCGAGCCGAGCCAAGCCAAATAGTATGAGGCTCGAGCTCGGCTCGCCACGGTTGTGAAATAATGGTAGGATCCATCGTATGGACACCATAAAGGTTGCGGAATGGGTGGGCGAATTTCAAAAATTTTCCTACCTTCTTCCAACTGGGAATCGAATTCCCTAAATTTAGAATACAATATTCAAGGATCGTACTTGAACCATAATCGAACCAGATCTAAACCAAAGACAAGGGAGGGATTATACCTGATCCAGAGAAGCAGTATCTCCCAAAGTTGGTGTTCACGCCCAAAGAGGACACCAAGATCCGCTCCTGTTGAAGATGACACAGCAATAGGTGGAACGGAACCAGCAGAGTGCATCCTACACATTGGGTCCTTCGCAAGAACCCTCTGGAAACTCTGAGCACCAAATCTTTTTAGTTTTTTCTGCAAAACTGATGACAAGAATTGATTTCTTGATTTCTTTCTTCTTCAAAGATCGAATCTTGTCAGAAAGAATGGCGGCGGCTGGAGGAGGACTCCTGAAGTGAAGATGGCTGAAATCGCTTCTCTTCTCTCTAGAGTGTGTATGAGAACCAATCTCAATTCGCAGGATGTTCTCTTGCACACAAACCCTATGTTCGAATTCTGATTATGTTCTCTTAGGGTTTCTCCTCTTTTCTTCTTGATTAAGGAACCTCCTAAGGAGGAGTTATCCCAATCCAAATCAGTATTTGGATAGGGGATGATCTTAATCCTATCTACAGATTAAGTTAGCCTACTCCAGATCTTATTAGGAGGTTACCAGATTCCAATCTGATTTGAATTTGGTCTTCCAGAGTGGATAAGGTTAAAGGCCCAATCCTTTTGCTAACTTTAATCCCAGATCCGCCCCATAGATGGGTGATCATATCAGCCCAGCTCAAAATGGGCTTTTGGCCCATTAAGTGTTCAGTGCTTACCTAGTTTCCAATCTGCTGCCCAGTTGGGCTTCTTTGTATGGCGTGGGACCTAAGCATTGATCTACACATCAGCCACATGGGTTTGGCCCAGCCTTTATTACAAGGCCTAGCCGAATTCACTGAGAAGCCTAGTGAACCCCTTGAGCCCATCATATGGACCCTATGGGCCCAACACTTACATTAAGTGGTCCCTGGGCCAAGCCATCTTATAAAAACCCAGGGACTGTGGGCATGTGCAAGATTAGCCCATCAGGTACTATCCTAAATGGCCTTACACTTAACCTCTCAGCCCATATTGATCAAGCACTGCCCGACAAGAGATGACCTCTCCCTCAGCTGCAAGGAACAGTGTTGTACTCTCCACTCACATGGATCCTGGGAATTAAAACCATTTGCAAACATTTCGAAACCGTATATATATATATATATATATATATATATATATATATATATATATATATTATATATCATATATAAATTTTGCAAAACAAAATTCCAACGATTGAAATCAACTACCGATAGTTTGGTTTCCGTCAGAGAGAGTGCATTCCCGATCATTACCTTTGTCCGACAAAGAAGCTAATCCTGTCACTATGATCACCTACTCAGATGAATTCTCAGACTGCCCCAACATGCCCAGGTTTTGACCCCCGCTAAGGATCTCACTGATTGGCATATCAAAGACAGCCCGATCTGACACTCAGTGAATTATCATAATCGAGTCTTGGGGTCAGGTGTAACTTTCTAGTTTTGCCCATCTGTCTCCAAGGCCCAAGGCAATACTTGAAATCTGGTCCGATTCAAGGATTCGAGTAATCCCATACTGCATGTGCCTAGGGTCTCACCCTGGTGGCTGAGACAGGCCATCCCAACACTTGGTGGCACACCAGTATCAGCCTTGGCAGGATGAATCTCCCCAGACTCATCCAATGGCTATGAACATTTAAAACTAACACGAGTCTCAATAAGTGTCCAGTTTTAGGGTCTTACATAGAATTATACCAAACAACATGAATCAAACATGCACTTTATTTATTTACACTAAATATCAAAAGTACATCAATTCAGATTGAAGCTAAGGGCATACAAAACTGTCAAACAGGTTGTATAAGGCTCAAGCTCAAGCTCGATTTGAGGAAAAATATTTTATAAAAATAAAAATATTATATATAAAAAATATTTTTATTTAATATTTAAAAATTTTAAGAATTATAATAATTAAGAATAATAATATTTTATTATATATTTTATTTTCTATCATTTTATTTTATATATATATATTCAAGCTCGACCCATTGCCACCCTACCCCTATACTAGAAGGGGGTGTTGGTGATGATGAAGCTACAAGATTTAGCACTTCCCTGAATTGCTTCCAGGCCCTATCTAAGACAGCTAAAGGATTTTTATTAGTATTGTTGAAAATACAATCATTCCTGTGAAGCCAGATGTTCCACATAGAAAAGTTGAGTACGTTAGAAGCTCCAACTTTCTATCATTTAAAGAATTAGCCAGTTGACAAACCACAATTTAAAAAGTCATTCATATTTTGATTTTGAGTGAAATTTGAGGGGATGAGAGATCCATCGTATGGACACCCAGATCTTGCGGAATTAGGGGGGCGAATTTCAAAAAATTTTCTCTCCCTTCAACTAGGAATCGCATTCCCTATTTTAGAAAAACATATTTTTCAAGGATCAATCTTGAACCATGAACCAAACCAGATCTGAACCAAAAGAAGTAGGAGGGAGGATGTACCTGATACTGAGAAATAGTATCTCCCAATGGAGGTGTTCACGCCCAAGGAAGGATCCAAAATCTGCTCCCACAGAAGATGGCGCAGTGCAGGATGGAGCAGAATCAGCAATGTTCTTCCAAAAGAACTTGACCCTTCGCAAGAATCAAATGGATGGCTTGTGAATACAGCTCCAATCAATCTTTTCCCAAAAGATTGGTATCAAGATCAGATCTTGAATTCTCCCAAGAACTGGAGATCGAACTGAAGGTAAGGGCGGCGGCAGTAACGAGGCGGCAAGAGAGTATTCGCAGGGTGCAGAATTCTCTCTTCTTGTGATTTCAACACTAAAGAGGATTTTTTATTATGTCTCTTCTAAAAGCTGCCACCCCCTCTTCTTTGTTAACCTAAAAGATCAGCTCCTAATCCAATTAGGAGTTGCTTATCCAAATCATATTTGGATCAGCCCTATCTTTAGGTGATAAGGATAAACCTTTATCTTATCTGTAGATTAGATTAGCTTTCTCCTAATCTTATTAGGAGGTTTCTAAATCTGAATGTGATTCAGATCTGGACTCTCTGAGTGGATAGGGTCTTGACCCTATCTTATCTGCTAATCCATCTCAGAATTCGCCCCATGATTAACTAATCAAATAGCCCAGTTCGAAATGGGCTTTAGGCCCATTAAGCTTATGTACTCACTTAACCTTCCTAACTGCTGCCCAGTTGGGCTTCCTTGTATGGCGTGGGACCCAAACATTGATCTACACATCAGCCACATGGGTTCAGCCTAGACTTTGTTACAAGGCCTGGCCGAATACACTGTTATGGACAGTGCACCCCCTGAAACCCATCTTATGGGCTCTAAGGGCCCAACACTTACCCTAAGTGGTCCCTGGGCCAAACCAATGCTCCTGCCCTGGGTTTGCCTGAAATCTGCTTACTACACACTGCCTGAGCAATGTCAGGATGAGTGCACAGCATGGCATACATGATGCTCCCTACGGTAGAGGCATAGGGAACTTCTTTCATGCCATCAATCTCCTCAAGAGTCTTGGGAGACATCTTCTTGGAGAGAGTGACTCCGTGCCTGAAAGGAACATTTCCTTTCTTGGAGTTTTCCATGCTATATCTTTTGACTATTTTGTCAATGTAAGCAGATTGTGATAATCCTATTATCCGCTTCGATCTATCTCTTTAGAGTCGAAGACCCAGTATATAGGAGGCTTCTCCAAGATCTTTCATGGAGAATTGCTGTGAAAGCCATACTTTCACCGTAGTTAACATTACTACATCATTCCCAATGAGTAGAATGTCATCTACATACAGAACCAAGAAGGTAACCTTATCTCCATTGTACTGTAGACACAAGGTTCATCCGGATTCTGCTCGAAGTGAAACGATTTGACAGCAGAGTCAAAACGGATGTTCCAACTTCTAGAAGCTTGCTTAAGTCCATAAATGGATCTGTTAAGTTTACATACCATGTTTTCCTGACCTGCTGCAATGAAGCCTTGCGGCTGCTGCATATAGATATCTTCAGTAAGATCTCCATTCAGGAATGCAGTTTTGACATCCATCTGCCAAATCTCATAATCATGATATGCTACTATAGCTAGCAGGATCCTAATGGATTTAAGCATGGCCACAGGCGAAAAGGTTTCCTCATAATCGATGCCCTCTTTCTGAGTGTACCCTTTCGCCACCAGACGAGTTTTGAAGGTCTCAACCTTACCATCGGGGCCCTTCTTCCTCTTATAAATCCATTTGCAACCGATTGCTTTTACTCCGAAGGGCAGATCTACTAGAGTCCAGACTCCATTGGTCTCCATTGAGTCCATCTCTGCTCTCATGGCCTCCACCCACTTCTAGGAGTCTATGTCCAACATAGCTTCCGCGTAAGTCACGGGGTCCTCTTCAGTAGTCGAGGTTTCCACCAGGTAACTATCCTGGTCATAACCATAACGGACTGGTGGCCTGGATACCCGAGTGGATCTTCTAGGTTGGTCACTACCTGGAGCTTGTGGGACATCTCCCACGACTCCTGAGCTCTCCTCATCAAGAACAATTTCCTAATGATGGGTGTCCAGGATGTAATTGGTTTCCAAGAATTGCGCATTTCGACTGTAGAAAACTTTCTGCTCACTTGGGTCATACAATAGATAACCTACAGAGCCTTTTGAGTAGCCTACAAATAGGCAACGGCTGGTCTTGGATTCCAACTTGTCTGCACTCGCTCTTTTAACGTGTGTTGTACAACCCCAAATCTTCAAGTGTCTTACACTTAGTTTCTTTCCAGTCCAAAGTTCAAATGGAGTATTCGGAACCGATTTGGTTGGAACCCGATTCATCACGTAAATCGCAGTCTCTAATGTGTAACCCCAAAAGGATGTGGGTAACTCTGAGTGTATGAGAAGCGACCGGACCATATCCAATAAGGTCCTATTCCTCATCTCTGAAACACCGTTAAGTTGTGGTGTAGTAGGAGGAGTTGAATGGGATACTATCCCATTGTCCTTTAAGTAGTCCCTAAATTCGTCAGAGAGATACTCCCCACCTCGATCTGATCGAAGGGCTTTAATTTCTCTCCCTAGCTGTTTCTCGACCTCTTGTCTGAACTCTTTGAACTTTTCAAAGGATTCAGACTTGTGTCTCATTAGGTACACGTAACCATATCGTGAAAAATCATCTGGGAAGGTGATGAAATACACGTGTAGGTTCTGTGTCCTAACACTCAGGGGACCACACACATCAGTATGTATTAGGTCAAGTGTGCCTGTACATCTTTCAGACTTACCGTTAAATGGCCGTTTTGTCATCTTGCTTTGTAGGCAAGGCTCACAAGTGGGAAGATCTTCTACAGTTAGAAAATCCAAAGGACCATCCTTTAGCAACCTTGTGATCAGTTAGCACCGATGTGGCCTAGTTGGTAATGCCACAGACACGTGGGATTAACTGTATCATGGGCTCTCTTTTTGGGGATTTCAGCCGACGTAGTTTCGGTTATGTTAGTTTCTAGAGAATGATGTAGAACATAGAGACCGTTCTCCAGTTCCCCATATGCGATGAATCTGTTATTTCTTTTAATAGTAATCGTATTACTAAAGAAGACAGAATAACCATCTGCACACAGTTTTGAAATAGAAATCAAATTTCTCCTTAAATTTTGTACATAAAGACAATCTTTTAGTACAATCGTTCCTTCTCTAAAAAATAATTCCACGGTTCCTATGGCCGCGGCTGCAACAGTTGCATTAGTCCCCAAGTAGAGAGTGACTTCTCCTTCACTTTGCCTTCTGCTTACCTTGAACCCCTGTAGTGAGTTACACGCAAGAGTTGAAGCCCCGGAGTCAATACACCAGGACGCAGAAGCTACCAATAAATTGGTTTGTATAACACAAGTTTCGAAATTACCTTTCTTGGATTCCAGGTAGGCAGGACAGTTCCTTTTCCAGTGGCCGGTCTTCTTGAAAAAATGACAAGCATCTGATGCCTTGTCCTTCCTCTGTTTCTTGGGTTTGATAGCCTTCTTCTGGGGCTTTCTCTTTGCCTTCCTTTTCTTGCCTGATTTGCCAGTTTCAACAAGCATGGCAATGGGCTCATCATTTTCAATCAATTCTTCGGCCCTCTGCAACATATTGCCGGGTTCCTGCAAGCTGACGTTCAGCTTGTTCATGTTGTAGTTCATGATGAATGGATTAAAGGATGGAGGCAGAGAGTTGAGAATAGCATCGATCTGTGTTACCAGATCCAGCCCGGATCCAAGAGCCTCCAGTTCGTTGATATACCCCATCATCCGAAGACAATGGTCGTGAACTTGTTGGCCCTTGGACATCTGCGCGGTCATGAACTGTTTCAAGACCATCTGCCGAGTAGAACGATTCTGCTCTTCGTACATTGTCTTCAGACTGTCCAGCACGTCCTTAGCAATTTCGATCTGATCGAACTGCCTCTGAATTGGATTGTCTAAAGAGGCAATGATATAGCAGCGGGCAAGGGAGTTTTTCTCCTCCCATTCTTGGTATTCTCTTCTCTGGGCCTCAGAAGCCATATCTCCCGGACGATCCGGGGTAGGATTCTTGGCTACCTTATCCAACTTTTCAGAGGTTAAGACCAACATAAGGTTCCTGTACCAGTCGGCATAGTTTGGGCCCTTCAACTTGTTGTCATCAAGCAATTTTGCAAATGATCCGTTTGCCATTTTTTGATAAAAGAGCAAACATCAGTCCACAACCGAATTTGATTCATGTTCATTTCATAGATATGGATTTTAATCTACGTTCCATTTTCATTTATTCATCTCTGAGGTTTCTCTCCTTTCTTAGTGATGGAGACTACGGGGTCGTCTCTGGAAATGTGGGAAATCACATAGGGTGCATGGAGCCAACTGTTTCAGCTGCATAACCCCACCACCTTTCTGTGAAGGATCATATCCACTCATCATATGAGTTTTCCCTTTGGCCTCTGTCAGACAAGGTTCAGAGCCGTTTTTAGGTAAACCTTTCTGTCCAGTGAGTGCTTACCCATCATATTCGTGAACGCCAAAGTACCATGAGAGAGTTCCCATTTTCTGGTGAAGCCCCTCCCACATCGGTCTATGACGCCCCTATCATCTTATGAAACACTCAGACAAGCCCCCAACAGCAAATGGATAGCCCATTTTCTGGTGCGTTTCCTCATTACTGAAGAACCCATCCTCATGCTAATCATGGAAGGCCTTTAGAGTTCATCATATGAATCTCCCTATCACATGCACTCATATTAGTTGGAGGGAACAGTTAATTACGCCCTAGTTTGATCTAGGTCAAATCAAAGTGGCTCCCACTGACTTTCATAAAGTCAGATTTCGGTGGGCCTAATTCGGCTAGGGTTCCGCACGTAACCTCTTGATGAGATGTGGGGCCCACCACTAAGGGAGGTCATCCAATGACCAAAAGGGACACCATGGTAATGATGTGTGATGAAGGAAGATTTGGCCCGACCTCGCAAATCACGTCACGTGGCAAAAAAGCAAGTAGCTCGGCACTTAAAACAGCGTACTGAGTGTACAAACGCCAAAGGGAAGAGACCAGCGGTCCGAACTCCCAAGAAAGTGCCCGAACTCCCTACTTAGAGCTCGAACTCCCTGCAAGGAGCCCGAACTCCCTACAAGGTGCCCGAACTCCCTACTTAGAGCTCGAACTCCCTGCAAGGAGCCCGAACTCCCTGCAAGGTGCCCGAACTCCCTACTTAGTGGTCGAACTCCCTGCAAGGAGCCCGAACTCCCTGCAAGGTGCCCGAACTCCCTACTTAGTGCTCGAACTCCCTACGAGGAGCCCGAACTCTCCCTTTGGCCCCGAGTCGCACAAAGCAAAGACCCGAACTGGCTCGTCCTATGACAGTTCGGGGCCCCCCTTATCCGAACTCAAGACTTCGCCTCACGCACCGCTCCAGGCACTTCGCTTCCGGAGCATTGAATTGGACGAACCGCGTCGTACCTGACACCGAAGGAGTCCGTATCCAGGGTCGACGCACCAGACTGACTTGGGATCTGACGCTTGACGGCCGCATTTCAAACGGCCACCTGCCCCGTCACCTGTCACTGCTACCTCTTGTTACAGAGACGGCTCCGACAAAAGGAGCAGTGACGGTTCTGCCCCAGTAGAGGCGATGACGCCCGAACTAGCAGTAGCACGGAAATACTCATTCCCGACCTGACAGGAGTCTAGGAGTGAGTGCGCGAGGTGGTTATAAAAGGCTCTCCACCCCCAAGAGGAGGTATGCAAACTTTGCGCCATCTGGTTTTACCTTGCCTTTGAAGGATTCTAACTTAAGCTTCGGAGCCTTTACACCGGGTTCCCCCCGGAGCTTCCTCATCTCCTTCGTTTCAGGTTCTCTGCTACTCGGTTCAAAGGCAAGGTCGTTGACAGCTAAGACCGGCCGGATTGCGCATCATCAATGTGCATTCAGCCATGGTGTGCACAAGAGCCATTGTCGATTGAGCATGGGCCAAGCACTTATGGCCCATGTACGTAGCACATCACACATCCATACATCTAATGCAGGGATAAATTGATCCAATCAATTAATCATCTATAAGGCCCATTTGAAGCCCATTTTAAATCCATAATATTAACCAGTAATATTATCTAGGTATATGGGCCGAATGGTTCAGCCCGTACAGCTTTATGTGTTAAGTGGACTTTTAGCAGTTTTAACTATTTAAAACTAGGCCTTTACAGGTTGGGTCGAATTAACCATTTAATTAAACATCAATCCTCAGGCCCATTAGTGGGAAAATTAGGGCTGACTTTCAGCCTTGATTAAACCCTAGATTCGGTCCAAACAGTTTAAACCAATCTTGGTTTGAATGGGTCTAGGGTTTGATCCTTAATTAAATCTTTAATTCAGTAAAATAATCTAAAATTAAATACTGAAAAAAGAAAAGCAAGAATCAGTCAATCTAGGGTTGCTCGTAAAACCCATCCTGCAAAACAGAGGTTAGATCACAGAATGCAGTTTCACAAACTGCAAATCGCAGATAGCGATTTTCCCATCTGCGAAATCTCCTTCTCTACAAAATCTCCTTTTCTGCGCCGCCATCTTCGATCCAAAAATAAATAAATAGAAATCCTATTTCTATTAATAATTACATCAGATCGAATACCTAATACATTGAGTCTAGAAAATAAAAAAAAAATTATTTACAGACCAAATGTAATGAATAAATCAAGAAACTGCAAATCTTGCAGGTTCCTTGCGCAAACCAAGAATTCGATCTCCTCTTGTACGAACAGCCCATAAATCAAGAAAATCATAAAGAACAAATCCAAATATAATAATCAGATTTATATAAATTTCGCAAAACCCATATCTGCGCAAATCGGGTAGAACACCTTCTGCCCATTTGCGCAGGTTCAGATCTGAAACAAATTAGTTCAAGATTTGAACCTAGCTCTGATACCACTGAGGGGATGAGAGATCCATTGTATGGATGCTCTGATCTTGCGGAATAAGGGGGGCGAATTTCAAAAATTTTTCTCTCCCTTCAACTGGGAATCGCATTTCCTATTTTAGAAAAACATATTTTTCAAGGATCAATCTTGAACCATGAACCAAACCAGATCTGAACCAAAAGAAGTAGGAGGGAGGATGTACCTGATACGGAGAAACAGTATCTCCCAATGGAGGTGTTCACGTTCAACGAAGGATCCAAAATCTGCTCCCACTGAAGATGGCGTAGTGTAGGATGGAGCAGAATCAACAATGTTCTTCCAAAAGAACTTGACCCTTCGCAAGAATCAACTGCATGGCTTGTGAGTACAGCTCCAATCAATCTTTTCCCAAAAGATTGGTATCAAGATCAGATCTTGATTTCTCCCAAGAACTGGAGATCGAACTGAAGGTAATGGCGGTGGCAGTAACGAGGCGGCAATAGAGTATTCGCAAGGTGCAGAATTCTCTCTTCTTGTGATTCCAACACTCAAGAGGATTTTTTATTATGTCTCTTCTAAAAGCTGCCTCCCCCTCCTTCTTTGTTAACTTAAAAAACCAGCTCGTAATCCAATTAGGAGTTGCTTATCCAAATCATATTTGGATCAGCCCTATCTTTAGGTGATAAATATAAACCCTTATCTTATCTGTAGATTAGATTAGCTTTCTCCTAATCTCATTAGGAGGTTTCTAGATCTGAATCACATTCAGATCTGGACTCTCTGAGTGGATAGGGTCAAGACCCTATCCTATTTGCTAATCCATCTCAGAATTCGCCCCATGATTAATTAATCAAATAGCCCAGTTCGAAATGGGCTTTAGGCCCATTAAGCTTATGTACTCACTTAACCTTCCTAACTGCTGCCCAATTGGGCTTCCTTGTATGGCGTGGGACCCAAACATTGATCTACACATCAGCCACATGGGTTCAGCACAGCCTTTGTTACAAGGCCTGGCCGAATACACTGTTATGGACAGTGCACCCCCTGAAACCCATCTTATGGGCTCTAAGGGCCCAACACTTACCCTAAGTGGTCCCTGGGCCAAGCCACCTTGTAACACCCAGGGACTGTGGGCAGATGCAAGATTAGCCCATCAGGTATTATCCTCAATGGTCTTACACTTAACCTCTCAGCCCATAATGATCATACACTGCCCGACAAGAGAGGACCTCTCCCTCAGCTGCAAGGAACAGTGTTGCACTCTCCACTTATATGGATCCCGGGAATTAAAACTTTTTGAAAACATTTTAGAAACCATAATATATATAATTTTATATCTCATATAAAATATACTTTGCAAAACAAATATCAACGGTTGAAATCGGCTGCCGGCAGTCTTGGTTTCCATCAGTGAGAGAGCATCCCCGATCATTACCTTTGTTCGACAAAGGGGCTGATCCTATCACTATGATCACCCACTCAGATGAATTCTCAGACTGTCCCGACATACCTAGGTTTTGACCCCCGCTAAGGATCTCACTGATTGGTACATCAAAGACAGCCCAATCTAACACACAGTGCGGTATCATAATCGAGTCTAGGGGTCGGGTGTAATTTTCCAGTTTTGCCCATCAATCTCCAAGGTCCCGGGCAATACTGGAAATATGGTCCAATTCATAGATTCAATTAGTCCTACACTGTATGTGCCTAGGGTGTCACCCTGTCAGCTGAGACAGGCCACCCCAACCGACTTGGTGGCACCACAGTGTCAGCCTTATCAAGATAGGTCTCCCTAGACCGACCCATTGGCTGTGAACATTCTAAACTAACACGAGTCTCATTAAGTGTCCAGTTTAAGGGTATTACACAGAAACATACCAAGGGAGCATGAATCAAATATGCACTTTTATTCGTTTACAATAAACTCATAAAGTACATCATTTTGATTGAAGCTAAGGGCATACAAAACTGTGTAACAAAATTCAACCCCAAAGGGCTGCTAAACCAACACCTCTTAGCCAACTCATTGGTACAAAGGGCATGAAAGACAGTCTCCTCAACTTCTTGACAAATGAGGCATATACACTGGGGAAACTGTCATCCTTTATTTGCTCTAATAGCTATTGCATTCAGACAACTTTTCCATAAAAAGGATTTCAGCTTTTAAGGCACAGATAAAGGGACCAAACTGAGGACCATAAAGCCTTTTCATTTGTTCCCGGGTTTTGGGCATCAGCCTCCAATCATGCATAAGGACCCTAATACTTAGAATTTTCTCCTCCACATTTGGCAAAAAGAGGTTTATAAGCTCTGAGTTCCATGATCTAGAATTTAGGATCATCAAGTCTCTAACTATGTTTACATTGGGGTTTGCAAGTTTTGGTCCCATTATTTTGAACTCTTGTAAACCTGGAATCCAAGGATCCGACCAAATAGACACCTTACTACCTAATCCAATAGACCAGCAGGCTCCTTTTAAAATTATCTCTCTGCCTGCAAGGATACTCTTCCAACCCCGTAACCCATTCTTTGGGAGGCTATCATATAGGAAGGACTTTTTTTCACATATTTTGCCTTGATCAGTTTTGCCCATAAACTATCATCATTTCTAGATAATCTCCAAGCAGCTATGCCAAAAGAGCTCAATTAAAACAGGTTGGGACTCTAAACCCTAGCCCCCCATCAAGCTTGTTTCTTCTTAAAAGATTCCACTTCACCCAATAACCCCCTCTTTACCTTCATTTTTACTCCACCAGAAGCTTTTCTAGAGCCTTTTGAGCTTTTCACACAGGCCCTTTTGTCACGGGGCTATTCAACGAGGCCCCGTGCGGCGCTCAACGAGGTCGAGAAAGCCTACGGATGCAAGCAACAACACACAAAAGGCAACAGGAAGGCACACAAATTAGTCAAAAGGCTACTTGTATTGCATTGATCGATGGTAAGCACAAGCACACAGTTCAGTGTCAAGGGGATCTCATGCTTAACCTTTACACGCTATTGACTCACTCGACGACCTACCTCCCCTCAAAGAGTACGTTAAGCTTTTGGGGGAGTGACAATAAGGAACATAAAAAAAGTGAAAAATCATACTACAGAATTACAATAATGCCATTGGCAATCCCCCCATACAAAATACATGCAATGTCCCACCCAAGGCACACACTTGGACACTCGGATGGCATGTTGTGGGCGTGGTGATGGCACTTGAAGGCGTGACAAAACGGTCACTTGTGACATTCTCCCCCACTCAGTTCCGTCTTCATCCTTGAAAACCAGCTTCTGCTTGTGGCTCGAACTTCTTATTGGTGAAGGAAGGTTCTTCAACTACTCCACAGACAGGGTTTCATCCAAGTCCCGGATAGAAGGTTAGGTGGACGGCTTGTGGATGTCCTTGATGGTGGGAAAGCCTATGGCTAGACCCTAAGTTAAGTCCCTGCCTGGCTGCTTCAAGGTAGGAGTTTGGGTATTCCCCATTGATAGTAGGAAAATTGGTGGCCATGGCTATGTCAAAATGATGGTTTGGACTCTTCGAGTATTGGTTCCCCTACATTTTTTCCCAAGGATGGCTGCTCACCATGCTACAACGTGGTTCGACTTGAGGAGGGGTGAGAATGTGATTCCTATATTGCTTGGGTAACACTCGCTCTCTTCGACGATTGAGGTAGTGGGTACGGTTATAGTTGAGGTTGGCCTTGGGTCTTCTCTTGGGCCCATTAGTTGTGGGCATGTGCGTCTTCTGCTGCAATGGTGGCTTTTGCTGCTGTTGCTGGTGTTGTGGTGGTGTTGGCTCTGACGCTGGCGCTGACTTCTTCCTGGAGTCACTGTGATCACTTTTGGTTGCAATAGTAGTGGTGGTTGTAGATCTCTTTGCCATCCCTTGAGGTTGAGGTTGGTGTTGGAGTTGCAAGGCTGAGACTTACCTCTTCTTGGTACTAGTCGTGGCGATCATGTTGACCATGCAAGGTGACTGCTCGTCCAAGATCATCTGAGTGTCAAGGCGAGGCACCGGTACCGCTCTTGCCTGTATCATGAAGTCCATTCCAAGGACAATATCGAAGTCATCCATGTGAATAACGGAGAGGTCAATCTCTCCATTTCAGGTGCCGAGTTGTAGTCTTACTTGGCGAGCCATGCCTTCAGTAGGTTTGGCACCTATCTTGACTGCTTTGAGCCAGTTGGGCTCTTTGGAGATGGCCAAATGAAGTCTCTTGGCCTCTGCAATGGATATGAAGTTGTGAGTGGCCCCCGTGTCAACTAGGGCCCTAGTTGGCTTCCCGCAAGGGTTACATCAACATACCTCAGTTCTCACTTAACTGAGGCGGGCTGTTTGGAGGTAGCCCCTTTCTTCATCATAGCATTAAAAAGTTGTAGGGTGCCTGTGTACTCCGCTGCCCACCACTATGCTCGTCATCACTCAACTTGGCAATGAGGGCATTTATCTTCTCCTGTTTCAGTTAATGTCTTGTCAGGTGTTCCCCCCCCCCCCACACACAAATGTAGCATGTAGGTGGACGGGTTGGTCTACCTTGGTACTTGTTGTTGTAGGAGATGTGACTTCCTTGTGGGTGCTGTCCCTTCTGGTACTGTGCTGGCTAGTTGTGATAGGGCTGCTTCTCTCTCGGGAGACTTGGTTGTCTATCTCCCCCACTCAAATGTGCAGTACGTGGGCTGGCTAGCTTGGTCCCTTCATCATCCGACAATCTCAGTTCACTAAGTTGTTCGGCCATGGCCATGGCAGAGGAAGGTCTTGAACATTGCGTCGCTGGAGCTCGAGCTCGGCCCAAGGCTTTAGGCCATCCATGAAGTTGAACAATAGGTCTTTATCTGACATGTCGGTGACTTCTAATGTGAGAGCAGAGAATTCCTTCACATACTCGTGGAGCGAGTCACCGTGCTTGAGGGACTTCATCCTTCGGCGGGCAAGGAACTCCACATTCTCTAGATAGAACTGTCTCTTCAACTCTCGCTTAAAATCAGCCCATGATTGTATTATGCACGTACCACGTTCTATGTCAACACACTTTCTGCGCCACCACAATGTAGCTGTATCAGTTAAATACATTGTAGTTGTACGTACCTAAGTCCTTTCATCAACCACATTGGCTGTAGCAAGGTATTGTTCCATTTGCCACAAGAAGTTGTCAAGCTCTTGTGCATCTCGATTGCCTGAATAGGGAGTTGGCTCCGGAATCTTGATGTAGGAAGGAGTGTGCAAGGCTGAGGTGCTGGTCGGGTTGGCAATTGCTCTCTTCAGGATGGCGCACTCCCCCTTGATTTCCTCAAGTTGAGCTTGGACATCAGCGGATGTGTTTAGGGCGGACTTCAAAGCTGCCCATTTGGTCTTCATCTCATTCAGTTCGGCCTGAGTGGCCATTGATGTGGAGATGGTTCTTCTCCATGTTACCCACTCTCTCTTCATCTCGTCGAGTTGGGCTTGAAAGTTGTCAAACTTGTCTTAGACATGCGAGTTGGATGAGCTTCCTTCTTGTTGGCGTGCGGTGCTGTAGATTTCTTTGAGCATGCCGTTGAGTATGTCACGGACCTCATCCACGATTCCGCTTAGGCGGCCTTCCACTTCCACCAGTGTACTCTCCATGGTTTCCATGTTTTGGTGTAGCTCGTCTAACGAATCTCGCATCTCACCTACAGTGGCTTCGCAACATAGCATGCGCAAGTCAACGGTTGCATGCTTGTTGGTGGATTTATCATGTTTGGTAGGCTTTGGTGCCTTGTCCTTGCCAATGTCGTCGGTGGGCGCATCATCGGCCTCATGGGATGTGGAGAGTCCATGCTCGATCTCCTCCATGATCTCCCTGTTGTGCTTCATGTTGTTACTCGCATCGCGGGTCGAATGGCTTAAAAGGAGCTCCTGCTCTGATACCAACTGTCACGGAGCTATTCAACGAGGCCCTGTGCGGTGCTCGACAGGGTCGAGAAAGCCTATAAATGCAAGCAACAACACACAAAAGGCAACAAAAAGACACACAAATTAGTCAAAAGGCTACTTGTATTGCATTGATTGATGGTAAGCACAAGCACACAGTTCAGTGTCGAGGGGATCTCGTGCTTAACCTTTACACGCTATTGACTCACTCGACGACCTACCTCCCCTCAAAGAGTATGTTAAGATTTTGGGGGAGTGACAATAAGAAACATCAAAAAGGTGAAAAGTCATACTACATAATTACAATTATGCTATTGGCAACCCCCCCATACAAAATACATGCAATGTCCCACCCAATGCACACACTTGGACACTCGGATGGCATGATGTGGGCATGGTGATGGCACTTGAAGGCACGACAAAATGGTCACTTGTGACACTTTGGCATAAGAAAGTAGGACATGCTATAGGCTGGGATTGCATTTTAGACATATTTGATTAGGACCTCCTTCCCTGCATGATTGAGTAGTTTTCCTTTCCAGCTTATTATTTTTGGCTCCACTTTATTGGAAATAAATTCAAAAATTCTAATTTTTGATATGGTAAATTGGGATGGCAAACAAGGGAAATCAAGGGCTTGTCAACCCTCTTTAGGTGCATGCTTCTAGCAATTATCTTTTGAATTTTATTATGCAAGTTTGAGCTAAAAGAAACTTCAGACTTTGAGATATTCACTTGCTGCCTAGAAGCCTACTCATATAGTTTGATGGCTTCCAAAATACTCCATCATTCTTCTAAGTCAGCTCTAGTGAAAATAAAGCTATCACTTGCAAAAAAAAGGTGAGAGATGATAGGGCAAGCAAGATTTAATTTTGTGCCAGATACTAGCTTATCTTTGACTAGGTAAGCACATAAGAGGAACATATACGAGGAAATAAGATCACCCTGCCCTAGACCCCTCATGTGGTAGAACTTATTTCCTTGATGAACCATTTACTAGGATGTAGTAGGATATAGATGAAACACATTCCACAACCCACTTAATCCAATTTTGCCCAAAACCTAATTTTTCTTGCACCTTTTCAAGGAAACACCATTTAATCCTATCATATGCCTTTCTCATATCTAACTTAATAGCCATTAACCTTTCTTTGCTTTTGACTTATTCAAGTGATGAAAAATTCCATGGGCTATTAAGATGTTATCACCTAAGTATCTACCCTCAAGAAAAGTGCTTTGATTTTTTGAAATAAGAGGGGAGCTTCTTCTTGAGCCTATTGGCGAGGATTTTTGCAATAATTTTGTAGGTCATGTTGCACAGGCTAATTGGCCTAAAATGGCTAGGATCCTCGAGTGATCAACTTTAGGAATTAAGGTGATGAGGGTTTAGTTAAACTCACTAATTTAGTCCCCACTCTAGAAAAAAAATACTATGGCTTGGAAATCCTTCCCCACTATATGCCAATATTTTTGAAAGAATAGATTTTGGAAGCCATCTAGCCCTAGCACTTTCCTTAGGCTCATTTGAAAGGGAGCAATATCAATTTCTTCATTAGTTATTTCTCTTTCTAGATTTTCAGCATCCTCAGTTGGTAACAAACTATTGACATGGCTTAAAGAAATCTCAATGTTTGAGGGGTTTGAGGTGTTGAAAAGGCTTTGAAAGTTTAATCTTAAAATTTTCTCAATTTTGTTATGATCCTCCTCCCACTCACCATTTTGGTTCTTTAATTTCAGAATTTTGTTTCAAGCTTCCCTACCTATGGTAAATTGATGGAAGAATCTTGTGTTATTATCACCCGACATCAACCGGTTACACCTGGCTTTTTGAGCCTAGTGAATTTTTTCCCTTTGTAACTAGACATTTAAGTTCATTTCACATAAATTAATCTTTTCTTGGGAAAGATCCTTACTTTTGCTCTTTAGGAATTTTCCAACTCACATTAGGTTTCTCCTATTTCCCTGTCCAATTTCCCAAAACTAGATTTGTCCCACTATTAATTCATATGAGAGCCATCTACATTTCCTTCTCGGGCAGAATTGGCTTGACCTAGCAATTTTTTTCCACACCCTCTTTAGTACCTACCTGTTCACTCCTCGTGGTTTGTCCACATTTCCTCAAATCTGAAAGGACAACGTCTTTTCCCAAAGTTTAGATGCGGGTTTAACATTATGGCCTCCCTAGAAGTTTGTTAATTGCAATCACCTCCCCTAAACTTTTAACATAGTTGCAAATAGACCCCTTTGTGAGAATATTCTAAAAAAGAGGTATGAAAATGTCCAAAATACCCACGCAGATATTTTTGACCAAAATGTTTGTTTTCCAAATTTTATCTCCATATGAATCGCTAGCCCAAACCCATCCAATCTCTTTTCTAAAATTGATTTTTTTTTCAAATTATCCTTCGTATCAATCTCTCAAAGGTAAAGTTGCAACTTTAAAATCTCTGCATTTCGTTGTTTATAAAGTTTGTATTGTTTTTTCTTCTTTTTTTTTGCAAAAACCAGCCTCAATAGAAATTTCATGGGTATTTTGGACATTTTTGTGCTTCTTGTTAGAGAATTCTAAAAAAGGAGGTCAAACGTGCAATTGTGTTAGAAAGTCCATGGGAGGTGACTACAATTCCAAACTTCAGGGGAGGTTTCAACTACACTTAAAAGATTCAAGGGAGGTTTCAACAATTTACCCTTAAAAAAACAACTCTTATACCGGCCTTTGCAGATTAAGACTCCTAAATATTTAAATGGAGTGTCCTTACTTGAGAACCCAGTAATAAAATCAATAATATTCGCTCTACTATCCACCATTTTACTCGAGACAACAAAACAACATTTTTGTCTTTTCAACTTTTCCTAAAACCAACTAATAAGCAGCTATGAAGTCCACACATTTAATAGATTTCTTGTTATCCTGAGTGTTGGTACCTTATTCTTGGGCTTTGTCTGATTCAAATTAATTATTTTTTGTCCTTTGTTTCAATTCTATTTTGTTTGTTTGTGGAATGACTTAAGTCCCACATGGACTTGGAAGAGCATTCCTCTTGGGTTTATCTATTGCCTTGTGCTTTTGGCTTGTTTCTTATGGGGCTTGTGGAGAGAGTGCACCTCGACCACCATACGCCTGCATGCGTCGGGCCAGGCCGGGTTGGGTTGGGCTAACATATGCGTGCGCCCACCCACCATATTGTGTTATGCCATGCCCGTTGGTCTAGGGCCCCTGTTCCTACCTTATTTATTTTCTCTTTTTCATTTGTAAGGTGTTTTTAATGTTTTAATCAAGAGTCCTTCTTCTTAACATTTATTTATAACCGTTGCACTCTCCTAATCATGGGAGAACTTGTTAGACAGTTTGTATGCCCTTAACTCCAATCAGTTTTGATGTACTTTAGACATTTAGTGCAAATGAATAAAGTGCATGTTTGATTCATGTTGTGTGGTATATTTCTGTGTAAGACCCTTAAACTGGACACTTAATGAGACTCGTGTTAGTTTAAAATGTTCACAGCCAGTGGGTCGGTCAGGGGAGACCTATCCTGATAAGGCTGACACTGATGTGCCACCAAGTTGGTTTGGGAGGCTTGTCTTAGCTGCCAGGGTGAGACTCGAGGTACATGTAGTGAGGGTTCAACTTGAAACCTTGAACTGGACCAGATTTCTAGTATTGCCCTGGACCTTGGAGATGAGTGGGCAAAACTAGAAAGTTACACCTGACCCCTATACTCGACTATTATACTGCACTAGGTGGCGGATTGGTTCATGAACCCATCTGAGTGAGATCCTTAGAGGGGGTCAAAACCTGGGTATGTTGGGATGGTTCATGAACCCATCTGAGTGGGTGATCATAGTGACAAGATCAGCCCCTTTGTCGGACAAAGGTAATGATCGGGGATGCATTCTCTCTGATGGAAACCAAAACTGTCGGCAGTTGATTTTAACCGTTGGAATTTTGTTTTGCAAAATATATTTATAATGATATAATATATATGTACGGTTTCAACTCGTTTGCAAAAGGTTTTAATCCCCGGGGTCCATCCTAGAGGAGAGTGCAACACTGTGCCTTGCAGTCGAGGGAGAGGTCCTCTCTTGTTGGATAGTGTTTTGGATCATTATGGGCTGAGAGGTTAAGTATAAGGCCATTTAGGGTTATACCTGATGGGCTAATCTTGCATCTGCCCACAGTCCCTTGGTTTTTATAAGATGGCTTGGCCCAGGGACCACTTAGTGTAAGTGTTGGGCCCAAGGATCCATGTGATGGGCTCAAGGGGTTCACTGGGATTTCTAGTGAATTCGGCTAGGGCTTGTAACAGAGGCTGGGCCGAACCCATGTGGCTGATGTGTAGATCAATGCTTCGGTCCCACGCCATACAAAGAAGCCCAACTGGGCAGCAGTTTGGAAGCCTATTGAGCACTTGATGCATATTGGGCCTAAAGCCCATTTCTAACTAGGCTAATTTGATCAGTCACTTCTGAGGTTAGGTCAAGCCAAAAGGATTGGGTCTTAACCCTATCCACTCATGGAGACCAAATTCAAATTAGGATTTGAATCTGGTAACCTCCTGATAAGATCAGGAGTGGGCTGATCTAATCTGCAGATAGAATTAAGAAGACTCCTTATCCAAATACATATTTGGTTTAGGATAACTCCTAAAGAGATTAGGAGGTTTGTTAATCACTAAGTAAAGAGGAGAAAACCCTAATTTCGAATTACAAGAATTCAAACCTTAAGGGTATTCGCAAAACACACTGCATCCTGAGATAGGATCTCAGAGAAAACCCTAGAGAGAAGAAAGCTATTCGCCACCTTCTGCTTTAGCTCTCTCCTCCAGCAGCCGCCGCCATCTACTGCCAATTCGTTTTCTCTGTGAGGGAAAGATCAAGAAAGGTTCTTGATATCAATATTTGTTGAAAGGTTGATCGTGTGTGGTGCTCATTGCTTCCATCGAGTTCTTCAGAAGGACCTGGTTCGTGGGACGAACACTGCTGGTTCTGCTTCACTATTAATGTGTCATCTTCAGTGGGAGCAGTTCTTGGGAGTTTCTTTGGGCGTGAACACCGACATTGGAAGATATTGTTTCTCCAGATCAGGTATATCCCTTCCCTTCTCTTTTGGTTTAGATCTGGTTCGGTTTTGATTCAAGTCAGATCCTTGAATATTGTATTCTAAAATTAGGGAATATGATTCCCAGTTGAAAGAAAGGTAAGAAATTTTTTGAAATTCGCCCACCCATTCTGCACCCTTTTGGCGTCCATATGATGGATCTTACCATTCTTTCAGAACTCCCAATGTTAGTGGGAAACATGTTTGTTGTGGCAATAGGCTTGCTCAATTTCCAAGGTAACCATAATTTTTGTATACTAAAAATTGGCTTATCTTCTTTGAGTTCTTGCTCTCTCCCAAATGGTTTTCATCACTGTTGAATTGTGTTCGGCATATGTAACAAACTGGTTCGTTGCTTTGGGTTGTGAGTGCAGACAATGCCAAGGCTGAGAGATGGTGTATCCTGGAGGTCAACTGCTGAAAACCTTCTGCACCAATGGAAATACTCTAAGAGGTGGAAAATCAGTTTTAAGGAGAGCATACACTTGTTGCAACTCAACTATTAACCTACAAGTTTTCCATTTATTTCTAATTAATTTTCTATATATATTTTCTTGCAATTTGGAACTAGTTTCTTTGGATCAGTTTGATCTTTATTACAACCATATTACATACTAATTTCCAATGCTGAGAAAAATGATGACATCATTTACCGATTTGCATATAGAGTATGAGAGATAAGGGTGACACTCTTGGGAATCAAATAATTATCTCTTCCCTTAGATTCCAACAATAATTTAAGGCCTCTACTGAAAACATCTTCAACAAAAATTGTTTCACTACCTTAGACCACATGTAGACTTGAAAAAGCTAATAGGAGAGCCATAAATGACCATAGAGAACCAGCAATTAGTTATCATTCTTCGAACAAGATCAATCAAAGTGTTAGAGAAACCAAACCTGTCCAACACCGAAAATAAGAAATTTTACTACAGCTTGCCATAGGCTTTAGCCATGCCTAGCTTCAGCATCACATTTCCCCCCATAGTCTCTCCTATCTAAGTCATGGACCAATTCTTGAACTAAAGCAAAAGCAATGGAGACAAAAATACTCCTCCCCTTAAGGAAGTAAGGAAGATTGCTCCTCTAAGATTAACTTTGACATTAGAGTGCACATTTTGCTTTGCCAAAAATATCAAAGAGCATAACCTAGTTGTCACCACTATTAATCTATGTTCCAAACTATTAATGTAGAAATCTCCAAAAAGATCTATTAATTAGTCTTTGTTCGGGTAGTGCCCTAGCTGGCCGAAGTTGCCACATGGGTGCCTCCATGGCTGCGACACTCGGACCACGTTAGTGTGCTGCTCACCTACAAGTGTGGATAACTACATCCCCGAAGACCTCGGAGAGAAGTGGAGTCCCGCATAAACAAGGATAAGCACCGCCCCCTAAGGATAAGTGCTTTCGTCAGGGAAGACGGAGCCTCTTGAAAACCTCGGTGGGCAGCCTCATCCCATTAACCCCACAAGGAACATATCTGATTACAACATGGACACTCACCTATTTAAAGGCATCCCCCTAACAGCAAAGGATCTTCAACTATCTAGACTCTCTATCCCTCTTACTCTCTTACTATTCTCCTTGGCATGGATCATCTCGCCCTCTACAGCTTGGTAACTTCTCGCCCTATTACTAACTTTAGCATTGAAGTGCTTTCCCACGAACCTCATCCTCAGCCTTTGACTCTTCTTCTTGCAAATCTCCTCGATGCATAATCCCGTCCTTCCACCTTGGCTTTGTTCAGTTGGCAGGATTATCTGTTGCATGCTCAATTCGGTACACCTTAGATCAGACAACATCAGTCTCCAATTATAATTCCTTTTCCCATGCAGTTGGATAGATTGTGTCCTGTGGAACCCTTATTTATGGATGGAAAACTGCTAGCAAGACCTTGCCTGCATTGAAAATCCCAAGGAACATGACTTGTTCGATATTCATAGGAATTTTGACTCCGATGCAACTAAAATGCATAGACTTTCCATCTATTTTAGTCACTAAACCACCATATATCAAAGTTTTATGAGATTCATCTACATTACATATATTTTAGTCTCTAAACCACCTTGAGAAAGATCAAAGGTCTAAAAGGAGCATGTGATATTCATCTACATTCTTTCAAAATTAAATATTTACACATGCCCTTCTGCTAGTTTCATAAAAAATATAAAAATTCTGTCGGGTTTAAGTAGGGACAAGTACAAATCTTGATATGCTAACCACAAGACCCTACAACTTCAGGACATATTTGATGCATTATGTTATAATTCATGGTTGGATGTGTGACTATAGTGTCTTGTGTCTAGGATGTGTCTAGTGTTTTGTGTTCAATATATATCATATTTCACATGAAATACCATGCTTACAAGGACTTGTTTCAAAACCATATGTTGTAATTTATGGGGAAATATTTCCGATGTGTGCCTTGTTGCCAGGACGTGGCCATACTAGGGTGTAAGGGTGGATTCAAGCTGGGCCAAGGCAATTATTTAACCATTTGAGCTTGGCTTAGTAGAAAAACATGAGGCTCAAATTTGGCTCAACTCAGAAGCTCCCAAGACACCTACCCTTGAAATATCAACCCAAAATTCCCCCGTTCCGCTCTTTGTTAAGCGAAGATTCCATTTCGATGCCTCTCATTAGCCTAAACACTAAAAACCCAGATTCCCTTGATCTTGACACATCCGAACTGATCGAACCACTTCATTAAACTCCAAACACATCAAAACACTCACCTGTGAAATCTCGGCCCAAAACACCTCTGTTTACCTTTCAATTGCACCAAGATTTCATTTCAAGGTCCCAAATTGACCAGATTCTAGATCTGTCAAATCCAGGTCCAGTTTCCCAATCTGACCCCACCAATCACCTCAGACTACCCAAATACCCTACCCTATGAAATTTCAGCCAAAATATCCTCATTTACCCTTCCATCTAAAAAGATTCTGTTTCGGTCAATCTCGTTAGCCCATAGACACAAACCCCCATTTGTAGTCAGACCCATCTCAACCCTCCACATTTTGACCCAGAACCACCCATCATTGACCCAAGAACTTGATTCAACCTATGGATCTGGTTTATCTCAACTTGTCAAAAATTACCAAAATACCCTTGAATTTCCTAGAACTTACAAAAACACCCCCTGGCGCCATTTAAAAAACATCGACCCCTTCATCTTTGCCCAAAGCAGAGAGGGAGATGATTTTACTGTAGCCCGTCTTCCTCCCTTGGTCACTGAATAGCAGCTGCGGCGAACCCAAAGCCGATCTCCCACTTCCGACCACTTTCTCCTCTCCTCCTCTTCTTCTCCTTCTTTCTTTCTTGCTTTCTTTCTTTCTTCTTCTTCTTCTTCTTCTTCACTGTTCCACTGATTGTCACCCCCTTTCTTCCCTACCACTGTCGTTCCACCCGAACTGCCACTGCAATTCCTAGCAGTGGCAGCATTCTTCACTCCCTCTCTCTCAACTCTTTCTATTCCCTATTCTCCCATGAAATAAATAGAAGAGGGGCCAAATTCGAAGATCGATTGTTCCTCTTCTTCCCATTCGAAGGCACTGTCCATTCTTCACCCACATCTCAACACTAAACAGAGGTGGTGGCAACTTTTCAAATTGATTAAAGCAGAGATCCAAGATCCGATCATAGTCATTCACCAATATCTAGTTCGATCAGTCACCATTCATTTCTCCTCTACAACTTAAGCATCGCAGGTATTCCTGTGCAGATAGTTCTTACTCCACATTCGTATGAGGTAATTTCTTCCCCTTTCCATGTATTTTGATTTTCTTCCTGACATTTTATCGGCATCTGCAGTTGGGAGTAGAGGGGTTGGTTTGGTTCAGCCTAGGTACCTCTCGTACCATCACAGGTTAGGCTTAGGATTTCAATTCTCTTTGATTGAGGAATAAGATGATTTTTATTCATGAATCATGTGATAAATTTGGGGTTTTCCTCTTGTTCTTGCCATTTTTCTTCATCACCATCGATAGTCTTCTATTCTACCCCTGAAATTAATTCTATCATGCTAGGCAAATCAATGCAATAGCTATTAGCATAGTTCAATTAATTATCCCAATCCATTTTTTGTTTAAAAGTTAGTATGGCTCTGTCATCTGATGTTTGAATCTTCTTGTAATGTTCTGTCGATTTGTATTTTTCTACTGTTAATGTCTCTCATATTATGTTGAATAAAGTCCTCCTGTTAGCCTAGGTTTTACTATCTTGTTTGAGTTTTCTTTTGTAAATAAATATCCTGCTGATAAGTAAAATTCCTAAGGGAATAAACATACTCATGAGTAAGGTGGTAGAGAAAGAAGAAAATGGATGAAGTTTAGAGATTGAAAGTCTTCGTTTAGTTTGGAAGAGTGACAACAATGCGAGAAGGGTTTAAATCGAAGGGGGTGTTAGCAGAAAGTAGTATAGATATGGAATAAAAGAAAATAACAGAAGAAATAACTAGTATTGGCGAAGGTAAAATCCTAAGCTATGAAATAAAGGTCATATAAAAAAAGGAAAAGAAAAAAAAGAAAAGGGGGAAATAAAAGGAGTGGACCAAATGGAAAAGATTGAAATGAAGGAAATTGGCTTAGTTGATTCAGATTTTCTAAGGCAGCAAGGAAGAGATTGGGTTATTAAATATAAAAAATATAATAAAAAAATGAATAAAAAAGGAGAAAGGGATAAGTGGAAAAAATGTAAATAAGTAAATAAACCAAAAAAGAATATATAAATATAATAAGCATAATAAATAAATAAATAAAATAATAAAAGAGATAATATAAAAATGTGATCATGTTGTTTCTCTTGTGTTGCTTTGTTATTTATTGGTTTTGATTCATCGAATAATCATCTTTATTGTGTTTATCCTAGTTTGGGATCGCCATGTGGGCACCAACTATTGGACCCGGGAGAGGGGTGCCTAACCCCTTTCCTCTCCCATCCAAGTCTTACCTAGACTGGTTAGCTGGTGCCTCAGGCTTTGGAGTCACTATTGGACAAAAAGTGCTTTTCGATGTAAATCCCAGAGGTCCTGTCACCTCCTTTTTCATTTACTTGATGAGTGGCGACTCCATTTCCCGCCCAAGTGACAAGTGAGCCATTTTTTGACACTCATAGACTGGCGACTCCACTGCGGAAGTTCTTGGACCATAGGTGGGACCCACATGGGGTACCCAAGTTGTTTATTCCTTTTGAATAAAGTTAGCTTTGTTTTGCTAGTCTTTTACTTACATGTTGCATTTTGATTACTTTATCTTGTCTCATTGCAACAAATAAGATAGTTCTCTTGTCTCTTTGTTTTTTTTTTCTTTCTATTTTGCTAGCATGCATAACTTTAGGTTAAGTCTTTGGGATTGTCATTTAGCTCAAGAAGTTTGGTTGCACATTTCAATGTTAGCATCTTTGTTTCTTTATTTTTCATATAATGGTTTCTTTGAAGTTGTGGTAGACTCATGCTTATGTTTCATGCTATGATTGTCATCCTTTCCTTTTACGAATAAAATGCTTTCCCCTTTGTTTTTAATATTGGTCTCTTGGAACATGTCTTGCATGATAGAACAAAAGTAATAAAGGGTATGTATGTTGTTGCTATGAGCATTTATTTCATGTGGATTGTCTCTCTTCCCAAGAGCCTTCCAAGGTATTCAAGTCATTTTTGGGTCATTCAAAAGAAAACAAAAGAAAAACAAAAAAACAAGATGTGTGCTCTTGTAATATCATAGCAAATGGCAAAGTGGATTGGCTAGCAAGTATGGAAATGCATCATGAGGCTTTTACTTCCTCTTGGGTATTCTTGGATCTCATTGTTTAATGATTGTTGGGACTCTTAAAAAGGTAAATTTCTTCTTCACATTCCCCTCACTTTGAATGCCATTGATGGATAATGTTAGACAGTTTTTGTATGCTCTTTGCTTCAATCAGAATGATGTACATTATGAGTTTATTGTAAATGAATAAAGTACATATTTGATTCATGTTCCTTTGGTGTGTTTCTATGTAATCCCCATAAACTGGACACATAATGAGACTCGTGTTAGTTTAGAATGTTCACAGCCAGTGGGTCGGTCTGGGGAGACCTATCCTGATAAGGCTGACACTGATGCGCCACCAAGTTGGTTGGGGTGGCCTGTCTCAGCCGCCAGGGTGAGACCCTAGGCACATGCAGAGTAGGATTAATTGAATCTTTGAACCGGACCAGATTTCCAGTATTGCCCTGGACCTTGGAGATTAATGGGCAAAACTGGAAAGTTACACCTGACTCCTATACTCGATTATGATACTACACTAGGTGTCGGATTGGGTTGTCTTTGATGTACCAATCAGTGAGATCCTTAGCTGGGGTCAAAACCTAGGTATGTTGGGACAATCTGAGAATTCATCTGAGTGGGTGATTCTACTCACATGCCATCCTGCTATTTCTTGCGAAGGACTAGGTTCTTGGAGAAGAACACTGTTGATTCTGCTCCATCCTACACTGCGCCATTTTCAGTGGGAGCAATCTTTGGATCCTTCCTTGGGCGTGAACACCTTCGTTGGAAGATATTATTTCTCCGTATCAAGTATAATCCTCTCCTACTACTTTTGTTCAGAACTGGTTCAATTCATGGTTCAAGATTGATCATTGAAAATATGATTTTCTAAATAGGGAATGCGATTCCCAATTGAAGGGAGAGAAATTTTTTTTGAAATTCGCCCTCCTTATTCCGCAAGATTTGGGCATCCATATGATGGATCTCTCATCCCTTCAGTGGTATCAAAGCCATGGTTCAAATCTTGAACCAATTCTTTTCAGATCTGAACCTGCGCAAATGGGCAAAAGGCGTTCTACCCAATTTGCGCAGATAAGGGTTTTGGGAAATTGTTCCCAAAATTATGGGTGAATAGTCTGAAATTAATTTTTATATAAATATGATTATTGTTTAGAATTGTTCTTTATGATTTTATTGATTTATGGGTTGTTCGTACAAAAGGAGATCGAAATCTTGATTTGCGCAGGGAACCTGCAATTTTGCAATTTCTGGATTATTTTATTGCTTTTGGTCTGTAAAATAATTGTTTTTTTATTTTTAGATTGAATGTATAGGTATTCAATCTGATGTAATTATTAATAGAAATTAGAAAATTGTGATCTAACCTCTGTTTTGTAGGACGGATTGTGCGAACAGCCCTGTTTGACTGATTCTTGTTTTTCTTTTATCAATATTTAATTTTAGATTATTTTCTTGAATTAAAGGTTTAATTAAAGATCAAAACCTAAACCCATTCGAACCAAGATTGGTTCAAATTGTTTGGACCGAATCTAGGGTTCGATCAAGGCTGAATGTCAGCCATAATTCTTCCCAAAATGGGCCTGAGGATTGATAATTAATTGAATGCTTAATTCGGCCCAACCTGTAAAGGCCCAGTTTTAAATAGTTAAAACTGCTAAAGCCCACTTAACAAGATGAAGCTATATGGGCCAAACCCATTAACCCTAATTCGGCCCATATACCTAGATAATGTTAATGGTTAATATTATTGATTTAAAATGGGCTTCAAATGGGCTTTACAGATATTTAATTGATTGGATCAATTTATCCTTGCATGTGATGTATGGATGTGTAATGTGCTACGTACATGGGCCATAAGTGCTTGGCCCATGCTCAATCGATAGTGGCTCTTGCGCACACCATGGCTGGGTGCACATCATTTCCATGGAGAGGTTACATGCGGAACCCTAGCCGATTTGGGCCACCGAAATCAGGCTTTATGAAAGTCAGTGGGAGCCACTTTGGTTTGACCTCGATCAAACTAGGGCGTAATTTACTATTCCCTCCAGCTAATATGAGTGCATGTGATAGGGAGTTCATATGATGAACTCTCTAAAGGCCTTCCATCATTAGCATGAGGATGGGTCCTTCAGTAATGAGGAAACGCACCAGAAAATGGGTTATCCATTTGTTGTTGGGCTTGTCTGAGTGTTTCATAAGATGATAGGGGCATCATAGACCGATGTGGGAGGCTTCACCAGAAAATGGGAACTCTCTCATGGTACCTTGGCGTTCACGAATATGATGGGTAAGCACTCACTGGACAGAAAGGTTTACCTGAAAATGACTCTGAACCTTGTCTAACAGAGGCCAAAGGGAAAACTCATATAATGAGTGGATATGATCCTTCACAGAAAGGTGGTGGGGTTATGCAACTGAAACAGTTGGCTCCATGCACCCTATGTGATTTTCCATATTTCCAGAGACAACTCGTAGTCTCCGTTACTGAGATAGGAGGGAAATCTCAGAGATGAATAAATGGGAATGGAACGTAGATTAAAAGCCATATCTATATAATGAACATGAAGCAAATTTGGTTGTGGACTGATGTTTGTTTTTTTATCAGAAAATGGCAAACGGACAATTTGCAAAGCTTCTTGATGACAACAAGCTGAAGGGCCCAAACT
The DNA here is from genome assembly GCF_055504915.1 of Nelumbo nucifera. NCBI lineage: Eukaryota > Viridiplantae > Streptophyta > Magnoliopsida > Proteales > Nelumbonaceae > Nelumbo > Nelumbo nucifera. Next base: position 287,847 of record NC_142652.1, on the reverse strand, counting down.
ATGCCGACTGGTACAAGAACCTTATGCTAGTCTTGACTTCTGAAAAGTTGGACAAAGTGGCTAAAAATCCTGCCTCGGAGCGTTCGGGTGATAGGGATTCTGAGGCTCGAAGGAGAGACTATCAGGAATGGGAGGAGAAAAACTCCCTTGCCCGCTGCTATATCATTGCCTCATTGGACAACCCAATACAGAGGCAGTTCGATCTATCAGATCGAACTTGGCAATGACATATTGAACAATCTCAGGACAATGTACGAAGAATAGAATCGTTTTATTCGGTAGAAGGTCTTGAAACAGTTCATGACCGCGTAGATGTCCAAGGGCCAACAAGTTCACGACCATTGTCTTCGGATGATGGGTTACATCAACGAACTGGAGGCTCTTGGATCCGGGCTGAACCTTGCAACCCAGATAGACACTATCCTCAATTCTTTGCCTCCTTCCTTTAATCCGTTCATCATGAACTATAACATGAACAAGCTGAGTGTCAGTTTGCAAGAGCTCAGCAATATGTTGCAACGAGCAGAAGAACTGATTAAAAAGGATGAGCCTGTAGCTATGCTTGTTGAAGCTAGCAACACAGGCAAGAGAAAGTGGAAGGCAAAGAAGCCTCAGAAGAAAGCCACTAAGGGTAAGAAGCAGAAGAAAGACAAAGCATCAGATGCCTGTCACTTTTGCAAGAAGACCGGCCACTGGAAAAGGAACTGTCCTGCCTACCTGGAATCCAAGAAAGGTAATTTCGAATCTTGTGTTATAGAAACCAACTTATTGGTAGCTTTTGCGTCCTGGTGTATTGACTTTGGGGCTTCAACTCATGCGTGTACTGAAAGATTGTCTTTATGTACAAAATTTAAGAAGAAATTTGATTTCTGCCTCAAAACTGTGTGCGGATGGTTATTCTGTCTTTTTTAGTAATACGATTACTATTAAAAGAAACAACAGATTCATTGCATACGGGGAACTGGAGAACGGTCTCTATGTTCTACATCCTTCTCTAGAAACTAACATAACCGAAACTATTTCGGCTGAAATCCCCAAGAAAAGAGTCTGTGATACAGTTAATCCCACGTACCTGTGGCATTACCGACTTGGCAACATCGATGTTGACCGAATCACAAGGTTGGTAAAGGATGGTCCTTTGGATTTTCTAACTGTAGAAGATCTTCCCACCTGTGAGCCTTGCCTACAAGGCAAGATGACAAAACGACCATTCAACGATAAGCCTGAAAGATGTACAGGCACACTTGACCTTATACATACTGATGTATGTGGTACCCTGAGTGTTAGGACACGGAATCAACATGTGTATTTCATCACCTTTATAGATGATTTCTCACGATATGTTACGTGTACTTAATGAGACACAAGTCTGAATCCTTTGAAAAGTTCAAAGAGTTAGGGAGAGAAATTAAAGCCCTTTGATCAGATCGAGGTGGCGAGTATCTCTCTGACGAATTCAAGGACTACTCCGGGGTAAAAGCAATTGGTTGCAAATGGATTTACAAGAGGAAGAAGGGCCCCGATGGTAGAATTGAGACCTTCAAAGCTCATTTGGTGGCGAAAGGGTACACTCAGAAAGAGGGCATCGATTATGAGGAAACCTTTTCGCTTGTGGCCATGCTTAAATCCATTAGGATCCTGCTAGCTGTAGCAGCATACCATGATTATGAGATTTGGCAAATGGATGTCAAAATTGCATTCCTGAATGGAGATCTTATTGAAGATATCTACATGCAGCAACCGCAAGGCTTCATTGCTGCTGGTCAGGAACACATGGTATGTAAACTCAATAAATCCATTTATGGACTTAAGCAAGCTTCTAGAAGTTGGAACATCCGTTTTGACTCTACTGTCAAATCGTTTGACTTCAAACAGAATCCGAATGAGCCCTGTGTTTACAGGAAATCCAGTGGGGATAATGTTACCTTCTTGGTTCTGTATGTAGATGACATTCTACTCATTGGGAATGATGTAGGAATGTTAACTACGGTGAAAATATGGCTTTCACAGCAATTCTCCACGAAAGATTTTGGAGAAGCCTCCTATATACTGGGTCTTCGACTCTATAAAGATAGATCGGAGAGGATAATAGGATTATCCCAATCTGCTTACATTGACAAAATAGTCAAAAGATACAAAATGGAGAACTCCAAGAAAGGAAATGTTCCTTTCAGGCACGGAGTCACTCTCTCCAATAAGATGTCTTCCAAGACCTCTGAGGAGATTGAGGTCATGAAGCACGTTCCCTATGCCTCTGCCTTAGAGAGCATCATGTATGCCATGCTGCACTCGGCCTGACATTGCTCAGGTAGTGAGTGTGGTAAGCAGATCTCAGGCCAACCCAGGGCAGGAGCACTGGACTGCTGTGAAAAACATACTTAAGTACCTTCGAAGGACAAAAGAGTTTTGTCTGGTATTCGATGGTAGGTCACTACAGATCCAAGGGCATACTGATGCCGATTTCCAGTCGGATCCAGGTGATAGAAACTCTACATTTGGATATGTTTTCACGATAGGATCGTGTGTTGTTTCCTGAATGTCAGCAAATAGGGGTCCTTAGCAAATTAACAGTCCACAACCCAAGCCGAACGCATTGCCGTAAGTGAGGCTGCCTTATGAATGAAGGTGTTCATTCCTGAATTTGGAATTCAGCACATCACCCATTCCACTATTGTATGACAACACTGAACCTTTGGGAGGATGATGTTAAGAGGTAGCATCAGCAGAGAATGTGGTAGATCCATTGTCTAAGCCACTGACACTGAAAGTGTTTATGAAACACGTGGAAAGCATGAAACTCTGGCTTGTACCAGATTGGACCTAAGTGCAAGTGGGAGCTGTTGGACAGTTTTTGTATGCCCTTAGCTTCAATCAGAATGATGTACATTATGAGTTTATTGTAAATGAATAAAGTACATATTTGATTCATGTTTCTTTGGTGTGTTTCTGTGTAATCCCCTTAAACTGGACACATAATGAGACTCGTGTTAGTTTAGAATGTTCACAGCCAGTGGGTCAGTCTGGGGAGACCTATCCTGATAAGGCTGACACTGATGTGTGACATGATGATGTGGTTTGGTGGTTTACATTCTTGAAGGCATGACATGATGAGGTGATAATGGGATACTTTTACATGCTAAAAATTTTAGGTTTCTCACTGTTTTTGGAATCTAGTATTGGACGAGTTTAAATGGCTATGGTAATGGGTCCATCTGAAAATGTCATTTGCTTTGTGTGGATTGTCACCCCAACATGTGAAAAGATTGGTTTTAAAATCTTTCATAATGCTGAATTTCTTTTTCTGATTTTGGGACTTTCCCCTTTGGACTCCAACATGTGAAAAGTTTGATTTTGCAAGCATCCTCGTTGCTGAAATCTCTAGGTTTTGGGGACTCTTTTGGTTTCAAGAAAATGATAGTTTGGAAAGCCTTTTCTTTGTTGAAATTTTTGAATTTCCGTGTTCTTTTTGTCCAATGTGTATGAAACATGTTGATTTTAAAAACATCCCCATTGCTGAATTTTTTTGGTTTTGGGTTCTCGTTGGTCCAAATGTTTGAAGACTGATTAGTTTAAAGGTGTGCACATTGCTGAAATTTCTTGGTTTAGGGGTTTTTCTTTGATACAAATGTATGAGGAATGCATACTTTTAAAACCATTTCCATTGCTGAAATTTTGTGTTTCGGGTTCGTTTGGATTCAAACATTTGAAAAATTCTGGGTTTGGAAGTGTGTTCTATGCTGAAATTTGTAGGTTTTGGGTACTCTTTGGCTCTATGTCTAAGCAGTGCATGATTCTAGAAGCATGATTTTGAACTCATTTGTGATAGATATTTGTGGTCTAGACTTGTTCTAAATGCTGAAATGTTATGTTTTATGAGGAGCTTTGGAATGTTCTTGTTTATGATAAGCATGATGGTGCTTAGTTAAATGCTTGTAATGAGAAATTACTGTACATGATGACAAGTGATGGAAATTTTGTCTTAGGAAATTTGCCTATGTCAAAATGAATATTCTTGTATGCTTTTGTTGGAATTAATGCTTGAAGGAAATAAACTTTGGGGATGGGTTTTTTGTGATGAAATAAGGTACACATGTTAAATCCAATAATGTTAAATAATGCATGCAAATTGGGGGTTAGGATGAGTGTTGTGGGGTCTTTTAGCTTTAGGTTGGTAGGTGGGGGTTCAGTAGGATGTTCCTAAGATAATTATGAATAAAATACCAACAAATGAGTTTTATTGGGTTTTATGTGTTATGAGGTAAAAAAAATCAGCTTTAGTGTAGAAGTTTAATCCCTTTTTTCCTTACTAATAAGTAATAAAAGAAAGACTTGCGCTAATTCAATTTCGGTTAGTGATTTCTTTGAAACCCTTGATTCTTGAACTTGTTTGTTATGGAAACATTGGAAGAGATTTTAGCATTGTTCTTTTGATGTTTATTGACTTTGGACGCTGAAATTTAAGTTACGTTTCTAGCTTCTTAGGTAGGTTTAGCTCTATTTAACTTGATTAATTCATTAACTTTCTCATTGTGGATGTGCTTTGGAGAGATTTCAACTTTATTTCTTTGAGGACAAACATGATCAAATGCTAAAAATGGGGAAAGGATTTAAAATCTTTCAATAATGTGTTCAAGATTCAAGTAATTTAGGCCTTGTTGGAAGTTGAATAAGAGGTTTCCTAAGCTGAAATGTGTTCAAGATTCAAGAAAAAAAAAGCAAAAAAAATAAAATAAAATAAAAATAAAAAAAGAGTAAATGCTGATGTTTAGGGTAGGAAATTAGAAAAGTGGGTTCGTTTATAATAATTTTCACATTCCAAAAAAATATACACTCCTAGATTAAAAGTTCAATGCATGTGTAATTTGCTTTTAGTGAGTGTAGTATTTTACTTAATGCTTAGTTTTGTTAATCATGATATTTACATTTGCATATGATGGTGATGCTTATTTATTGTGGTATTTTACTAAATCTATAATAAAATGATTTTTATACCCTTTCTCAAACAAAGAAATATAGGGTAATTTTAGTCTAAAAAAGTTTTACATTGCATTCACACTTTTATAATTGTTTTTACTGATGATAGAAATAGAATACAAATTCTTTATTTGGTTCATTGAGTTACACAACAAGGGGCAACCATCCCCCAACATACCAATTAAGCCACCCATTTGTTGGTCTACAAATGTAAAATAAACCCAAAAATGGAGTTTTTATATGGTAACTACCCAAAACAGAGTTATTTTCCCATTTGGTGGTGAGTACAAAATTCAACCTTTTGGGTCAAATGTGTAAATCCTTGCTGTCATAATTAAATAATAATAAAATTAAAAAATGAAAAAACACAAATGTATAAAAATACAAAAAAAATGTAGCAATCATTTGGGCATATCTCTAATATCGTATATTCATTATATTAACTAAAAAATAAGTGTGACAAATAAGGACAACTTGTATAAGCATATAAATATAAAAAAAAAAATTGTAGAAAATTTCAAAAACAAATTATTTACTATCATCTTCATCATAAAAAAATTGTCAAGTTAAAATCATAAGCACACTTAATAGTTTACTTAAACATCCCATATAGTTCCACAAATTCACTAAAATCTACCCTATAGCTTGTGTTTTACTAAAATTTCCCCTTTGGTTTATAACCAATTTACCTAATCCACCTTATGCCTGATAGGAGTTAAAATTGGTGGTTTTGACCTTAACATTCATTTAAACAAAATTGTTCAAAAGAAAATAACAATGGAAATGTCATTCTTACCCCTAATAAAAATGCAAGCAATCATTTTGTTTAGTCAATTCTATTCTCTTCAAAGAAAAAAAAAAAGACATGTTGTTGGCTTATTGCAAACAAAGAGCCCGGATGTAATTGTTTTTTCATCTTTCTAAAAGCTTGGAGAGGGGTGCCATGTGACTATACCTAGTTATGGGCCAAGTAGCCTAAAGGGCTGACCTGACCTTGTCCATTCTTGATTGGGTTTGGACAAAATTTTAGGCCAATGGGCTTGGGTTTTTCAAATAAGCCCTGCCCCAAGCCTAAGCTTGGCCGAATAATGTTACATATAAAAATAAGAATTAGTTTATTAAATTATTATCAAATACCAGTTTGCAATTTTAGGAATAAGAATTAGTTTATTGGTTTGTTAAATTATTATCAAATTAATATAATGTTAGTTTCAAGGATAAAAGTATTGGTATTGGGTATCATATCAAACAAATAAGATATGGATGCACTTTGGAAACGCATGGATACAAACGAAATATATAGAAACACATAGATATTCTAGGAAAATGCATACAAACCACATAAATGCATTAATAATACTAAATCTAATGTTTAATTATCTATGAATAAGGTATAAACATACGAGACATGCATACTTTAATATGTTATATGAATATAAACATTACAATCAATAATGCCGTGACTCTAGAACATGTACACATCATACAATAATTATCACTCTATTTCAATTTTTATACTTATAATTATGATTTCCAAATTTTATTAATTTTTTTGAAAGTTTATTTATTTAATATCTTATATAAATAATAAATTTATTTATTTTAAATAATAAGTATGTTTTCATTTTTAACATATAATTGTTTTATTTTACATATAGTTGTAAAATAAAACATATAAATCATATAAGGTAGATAAAATAAAATATTTTATATTTTTTAGTTTTTATTAAAATTTTGGGGGAAATTAAAACTTAACTTTTTTTTTTTAGTTTTTGTGATTATAATTTTCTATTAATTTTGTTGGGAAAATTTATTTATTTAGTGTTTTATATAATAACTCGATTTTTTTAAATAATAAATATGTTTTCATTTTAACCATATAATTATATGTAAGACAGAACATATAAATCATTTAAGGTATATAAAATATATTTATAATTCTCAATTTCTATTAAATTATGTGGTAAAATTAAATCTTAAATTATTTATTTCAGCTTTTATAATTATAGTTTTCAATTTTTATTAAAGTTAAAAAGCAATCCAAAGGCAATCAATGTACAATTTCATCAAACTAGGCACTAACTAATATGCTTCCATGTCAGAATGTATCCATCAATACGGTGCGATATGGCCCAATGTGAAGGCACATCATGCCAATACACATGACTCATGGGATATATACTCAATGGTGGCATATCTTGTACCCATGACCATGGACATAGATATGATACACCTTGTTTTGAGAATACCATGTCAATACTTTACACCATAGGTAATACTTTTTTATTTTTAGACCAAGCTTTAGGTTTGGGCTAGACGTCAAACTTTAAGGGTTGGGATTGCGCTCAAGATATAAGTTTGATGGTCAGATCAAACTCAAGCTCGAATTTGAACATTTTTTTTTTAATTTTAATAAAGAAGGCAATGTCTTATCCGTAAACGGGTCTACATGCAATCATCTCAATTGAGCGTTGCATTTTCAGCTATCTACAATAACTAGACCTAAGTGACATTATACATTTATACTTTACTAGTAAGTGTTGCACGTGGCAATTCTAGATGATGATATTGATAGTAATAATGCATATAGAATTTTCCATAAACTTTATGCTTTTTTTGTTTTTATTATTAATTAAATGTATATTGCAAAAATCAAAGTTGATTACAACACCTCATCTAAATATGTGATAATGGGATTGAGTTGCAAAGTTTTAAGTATCATTGACAAGCCTACATGCTTGGCTAAACTATTATTTTTTGTAATGTTTTTTATCTCTTTGGTGTATCCTTATTTGTTAATTTGTAAAAAATATAATATTTAAATAAAGGGGATTGGATGGGGTGAAAATGAGTAATTCAATTTACAATTTAAACCTATTGAATATGGACTAAATTAAAAAATGAGTATTTTAGTAAAAAAAAGTTCCACAATCTTATTTATATTTTTAATAGTAGTATAAACATAGAATTATAGATATGGTCAATCTTTTTTATAATTCTTTTGTATTTCTATGTGTAAAAATAATTCGATATGTTACACTTACTTTTTGTTTAATATGATAAAAATGTGATATTATACACGTGCTTGGATGCTTTTTATTTCGCAAAACTTATGTTTTTTTTATTTTCATTTTATATATATTTTTTAATTTTATTAATTATTTTATGACATTAAAGGTTAATGCATTTGACGGAAAAGTTGAACTATTGATCTTCGACAAAAGCAAAACAATTTCATTTTTTATTAGTTCTAAACTATGCATTTCATTTTCATTATCAATAAAAATAATTATTGTTTATTATACTTATTTTTTTTAATTTTATTAATAAAAATGTCATAAATGTGTATACTTTTTTTTCTATATTTTATAATTTTTATATCTATTTTTATTTTAAAAATCTTATTATCTAACTATGGCTTTATAGATTGATCAATTTGATTTTATGGTTGAATTGATTAACTAGCTCTTGTACAAAGAATGGTTTTGTTTTTGAGTCGAATTTAAAATATATGGGTTTATATTGTTAAAAATATTGACATAGATTTAATTAATAGCATGTATTAATGAAAAATAACTTCAATATAGGATTTAGTAAGAGACAATGATAATTAATACTACAAGAATTAATGAAAAGGGATTAAATGAAAAAATAATAATTGAAGTTACATTTTCAATTTTACAATTAGAGATGAACTAAATATATAAATATGGACAGTTTAATAGTTATAAAAACTATGATTAAAATTATAATAAAATAACTCTTATACCCTTTTCAAACAAAAAAATCAAGGGCAATTTTAATTCAAAAAATTTTAAGTTACATGTGCATCTATACTTTATTTATAAAATTAACATACGTATAAATATAATATAGATATCGGCCGTTACAAGACAAAATTAGCTGTTATTCACTTATTTGCACTGTATCGGATACTAATTTTTTTGTTTTTAATTTTGTTTTGGTATCGGCCAGAAATTGTTTTGCCCCTTCCTTGCCTGGTCCATTTAAATGGGTGGTTTTCTGTTCTCCCTTAATGGTCAATTGAAATCGTTCTCACCGAATAGAAGAACTCAAGAAAGAAGCAACAAAGGAGGATGAAGCCGATGCTAAAGAAGCCCAAGGTGGAGACGGATTCGGAGACGGGGGTGGAAGAGAAAGAAGGAGACAGCCACAGGGATGAGGAAGAAGCGCTGGTTGCGCTCATAGAGCACAGAACCAAAGAAGTCGAGCATCTCCATCAGAGGATAACCTATTACAAGTCCCAGGTTTTACTCCCTCCTCCTCCTCCCCCCCGCCCCCTTCTAACATTTCAATCCGGTGTTGTCTGGTTCTGTCCATCACGAACTGTGTGGACTTAAAATAAGTAGTCATCATTTGTAATCTGATAATGTATCCTTTTCCCTCTTTGCATCAACTTCAGTAAGAACCTAATGATAATTGCAACAATGACTAATGACTAAATAAATAAAAAGCAAAGGAAAAACTTTCTACATATGTCAGAAATCAAACGTGGGGATCTTTGCATCTTAGTTATCCTAGTGAAGAAAGAGTATAGACAGGATATCCGGGTTTCTGAAATCAACAATCAAATACAACTCTGCCAATCTTTTCCAAATTCAGAATAATCAACAAGCTCCCCCCCCAACACACAGAGACAGCAGGATTAAAATGACTAAGCTCATATAACCTTATGTTTTTTTTTTTTTTTTTGTGACTGTTACAAGTAGAGTTAAACCTGGAAATTGGGTTTTTAAATCAGATTCTGATAGAAGAAATCACTCTTATTTGCAGCTTGGGCTTCTAATTCTCATCCAACTTGGTGGTTATACTCCGAGAAGATGGGGTCCACTTGTTGAAGACAATATTAGCTATTTATTTTCGTAAGGAAGCATAAACCATTGGCTTGCAAGGCTCAAGTGGGGGTTATGGCTTGTAAGGGTATTCATCAAAAGAGTGTGTATTGAGGGCAGCACCAGTAATCCCCTTTTTGATATAGGGTTGGTGTGGCTGGGTTATAACGTAGATGTATTGGCTGCACTATTAAATTCCGCAATACTCATAAATGACTAATCATGGAGATTTTACACTTTTAGGTTGTTCTAGCTTATTTATGTTATATAAGTCTAAAACACAAGCCAGAAAAGTTTGCAAATTATAGATAATGATCCATTCAACATTGGAATACTAAATTTCACTTGAAACATCATGCTTACAAGGAATTATTGAAAAACCATAATGTTAAAACAAGAGGAACATAAGATTTAAAATGAAAATAAAACGGGAGAATTTAGTGAAAATGCATCACTGCATATACACCATGGGACACATGGTTTTTTCTCTTTCTTGCAACTTAGTCTCTCTAATATTTATTGGAAATTGTTAGTTATCTCATTAAAAATCCATGCAGCTTGAACAAGCAGAGAAGCGGTTACATGATTCACAATCTAAACTGGCACGTCTTCGATCCCAAGACAATATAAGAGGATCTAAGAAACTTATGGATAATTGTGTTACAGAAGTGAAAGTGGTGCATGGGTCAACAAGCTCTATTCAAATTGATCAAGATCATTCTCGAACCCGCACTCAGTCTAGACCTCAACTTCTTATTCCTGCAGTGAATCCCCAAGTTGCAGAACATGTAAAGTTGCCAGAGTTCAATATGAAAGTTTTGGCTGATAATGAGAATCAAGCTACTGCATCTTTTTCTACTCAATCAAAGAGTCTTGAGAAAATTAAGGGGGGCATTTCTAAGCAGGAAGTTGTTGAGTTGCAAGATAAAGGGACAAAAAGGAAGTCAGGTAATTCTTTAACTTCTGTTGAACGGACTGTTATTTTATATTTTCTCTGAAATTATCTCTTTTGAGTTTCTGTTATTTATAATATTGTTACCATATTATTACTATTATTTCTCTCACATTCATGCTTTTAACCATGGTTTGGATTAGTAATATCATAAACATTTTTCACTTTTGCAGAACAAAAAGAATTTAAGGAATTGATTCCATTGATACGTAGCAGTTCATCACCATGCATAATTCGTTACCGTCCAGGTTCCCATGTTTCCAGTCAACATAAGAGAAAGTTGAGGAGTCTTGCTTTGAATCCAATTAATGGTGAACTCTTTATAACAAGGTATTATCATCTCTGTAAGTTTGGATGTACCCTTTTGCTATCAATTGACCTTTTAGTTATTCATGATTTCTACCAAGAAGGAATTTCGTTGTATATACTCAATGACATTCAACATGTTTAAATCTGCTCGAAAGTAAAGCTCCTAAAAGTCACATACATCACCCATTGGTTAACCCTCAAAGCATTTGTTCCCTTACTCCTTGCCTTGCAAGTGAAGCTGGCAGAGAGCCTGCTGATCTTGGAACATGTTTGACAGTTGCTCCCATAGCCCGTACTATGCTTTAAATCTCTCTTAAACTATGCATATAGTGCCATGTACCTTGACAGATCTTCCTTAACCATCCCACCACAACTTGGGAATCTCCATCCACCATCAAATTTCTAACTCAGTCTTAGACCTTGTAGAACAACCATCAACTCCAGCTTTTGTGGAATCCTAATAGCCTATGTCCTGAGAATAAACCTATTGGCCTAGCACAGCCCCATGACTATCTTTAATTACAATCCCAAAGCCTGAATTTCCAGGATTGCCTAAAGAACATTCATCGAAGTTGAGCTTCACTTAGTTTGCTTCACCTCCTATACTTGATTGCCCTAGGTTACCTCTGCTGCATCAGTCAAAGTTAAGATTCACCACATTTTGTTGTGGTGGGGGCCATGAGATGATAAACCTATCTCTTCTTGTAGATTTTGTCACTGCCATTTTCCATTCTCTTAGTGTATCCTTACTGGGGTAATTACATAACTCCACTGTTGTCTTTCGCCAATGCATTACTCTGATCTTACCAACTGATAATTAATTCTCTAGAATGGCATTTATCAACAAAAGTCCTGGACTTCATCCTTGATCGTCCACAATGTAGCTACTCCTGTGCATCTCCACAAAATCATTCCTCTATATTTTGGTAGGGAGAAAAATAAGGTTGATGTTAGAAGCTTTATATTTGTTTCATATTGGCAGCAGGGTTATAGTGGTGTTTTTCTGTTTAATTATTTAAACAGGGTTGTTTTTGTAATTTTTATATATTATATGTGTAATAAAAGTAGCTGGCGGTTAGGGATCTGTTCTGTTCAATCTCCTACTGCTTTAAGCCCTTTCTTTCTCTCATTCTCTCTCCTTCTCTTACTCTCTTCTTCTCTTCTCTTATTCAGATCACTCATGTTTTATTTATTTTCTTTGCCTATCTAAAGCTGAATCCAGGTTTTGTTTCGTGGTATTAGAACACATCTGATTACCTGGATCTGTTTTAGACCTAATCTATTTGTGCATAGAGATCCCCTTCTCTACGCATAGCATACTCATACCGGAAGTTGTTCCAACCTTGCTGTGATTGTTCAGATCAAGTGGAGGAGACTTTCATGCCTCAATCAAGGTCTGTTAGTGTGATTTGAGTGGTGCTGCGAGTCCCTCTACTTGACTGTTTGAAGAGGGCAATGTTGGTGTTGATTTCCAGTGAGTCTTAATCAGTTTATTGATGCTGATTTCAGTTTCTATCCTGAGTGGAATTCTTTATAGTTGTTAGATGCTGTTTTTGGTGCCTTGATCGGCTATGGTTGGAGAAAGTTTTAGACCTAGTTGTATTGATATAGCTTGCTGGTTGCTGATTACATACTGAACTAGAGTGGTTGTTAGTGTGTGGAGGCAATCAGGTAGTGGTATATTTGTGCAATTGTGTGATTCTTGATAGTTCAAACCTGGTTTTGACTCTATGGACAGTCTAGCAGAGAAAACAATTCTAGGATGGTGCTGAACTGAGATTTTGTGGCTGTCCAAATGACCTTTGTCAAGCTGAATGGTGCTAATTATATTCCATGGGTTAAATCTATAGAAGTTTTTCTCACTGGAAGATGGGAGTTGAAGAATTATTAAAGATCCAAAGCTAGAGAGTGGGCCTGATGGGTATGATGATTGGGTATAGGGCAATGCAAAAATTATGACCTGGTTATGGAACGACATGGAAACATATATTAGTGTTAATCTCATGTTACAAGATTAGGAGAGGTGAACTTTCTCAACACTCCACAAAAGAAATTGTTACTACAATTGAGCCCAATACAATTGATTCCTTCCCACTCCTTGTTTTGCAAGTACATGAACTAACCCATATTCTGTTCTTTTAACCCAACTGAATTTCACATCCATATTTGTGTCAGCCACTTGAATCTCTTCTTTTCATTATTAAAAACCCAAAATCCTTTTTCTTCCTTTTGCAACCATTTAACTACCAGCTTTGAATCACCTTCTATAATCAACTTTCTTACATTCATGTCCTTTGCCTTTTGTAGTCCCTCCATGACAGCCATAACCTCAGCCCTTAAAGAACCACATACTCCAATTGGGTTTGAAAATAGGCCAACAATTCTGCCTTTACTATCTCTAAATACCCTCCAATACCAGAGGGACCCGGGTTACCTGCACCAGTCCCCATCAAAGTTCAGCTTGATGTAGTCAATCATTGGTGGAGACCAAATAGGGTTTGTATTGGACTTATGACAATCAGAACTGGCTACTTCCCGTTTTTCATAATATATATATATATATATATTTATTTTATTTTTATGAATACTCGTTTTTCATAATATCACCTGTTGAAATTTGCAAACATCTCCATAGGCTTTACCCAATGAATCACTCTCACCATGGTGGTTTCTATTGACAATCTCTCTAGTTCTTTCCATGCCTGAAAACAGTCTTGAATTTCTTTCTTTCCAAATGGTCCAGCTCACAACAGTCCTTACACATCTCCATAACACTTGTCCCCTTTTTTTGGCCACCTCAAAAAAGTAGAAGCAAACATGCTTTGCTCGTTAGTCGGGGAAGACCGCCTACACCCAAACAATGAGAAAAAACACTCCTAAATAAAAGCTACAAAGGGGAAGGGGAGTAATTTTTTTTGATAAGTAAATAAAAAAAATTATTAAATAGAAAAGAAGTTACAAATGAGGGTGATAAGTCATCACCCGAGTACAAGACCAACTTTTAGACAAAATAACAAGCTCCACATTACATATTTGATAACCCAAGACCTCTCCTAACCCCTCATTTTCTTTTTGTGCCAGACTTCCTGATCCCTGAGTAGGAAATTGTCTTCCCTTCCCCTTTGGAATAAGCCCCTAAACTACCCCTGATTGAAGGTGGAACAGAGATGGGAGATGTTCCAGAAGGAGAAGTACAAACAGACAGGGTTCCAGGGGTTAAACCTACCTTGTTAAGCTCTCTCGCCCCTTGTTATCTGAAACCAATTTCGACTCTTTTTGGAATCACCTATTTCCCTGCCAAAGGTGAGTCTTTATCTCTTAATGTCGCAACCACCTCCATGTTTTCCGTCCTACCTTCATCTAATATCTCCATCCCATCTTCTTCCTCCCTTACTTTTGAAACGGTTGCAACCTCTATTACGTTTGTCTTTGGAGCAAATTGTTGCCTGCCAGAGACTTCTCTCTTTCTAGTGATGCAAAGGTCTCTTCCTTTTCTCCCCTATTTGTGCCTGTTCGAAGGAACTTCGCCTTCCCTCCCCCCAAACCCCAATCTTCTCGTTCTCTTTGTATCTCGTTATCACCTAGATCTAGTCCTCGCTGTTCGCCGATTTCCTCTTCTTGGTCGGAGTAGCTAGGTCAGGTTTTCTTGTCTTCAAATATATGAGGGAAATTCCCGAAGAGCCCCTAATATTTTTGACCTTATTGCCCCTTCCTCTCCTTTTACACTCTACCGAGAGCCTGCTAAAGCGGTGATCATTGTTCCTTCTCACTTGAGTGTTGTAGCCAGCTATAACCGGTTCCTCCCTTCCCTTCTTCTCTGGCCCCTCTCGAGAATCCCGGTCATACTTCGGGTCCATGTCCATTCTGTCCACTTGTCCCTCCTTTTTATCCTCTTTGGCTGTCCCTTCGTTCACGTGTGCCTTCCCACTTAATCCTGAGTTTGACTCAACAACTTCCTCCTCCCTCACTCGACTCTTCGACTCCCTCTCAGCATCTCCCTCCTCCCCCTCTCGACTCTTTAACTCCCTCCCTTCCTCCTACCATTCCTCTATTTTCGCCTCTACACTCCCCTGAGCTCCAGAGCATCTAACTTCTTAGTGATTTAAAAGGCGCACCTAGGCGCATAGGCGAGGCGCATTTCAGGGTATGCGCCTTGCCTAGGTCCTAGGCGCAGCCCTTTCAAAAGGCGCACACCAGGTGCGCCTTGTGCCTCAGCCCAATCGTGCGCCTTTTGAAAATTTGATACTTTTTTGCTTTTTTTGAACATAACGGCTGGCTCTGAGAACCCCCAATTTGGTAATGTTGTTCATTCATTCATCCTAATAAAATGTCTTCTTAAAAAGCAATTAAAACTATAAAATCATTATTTTTTGTGTGAAAACTAAGAATTTAAGACCTAATGTGGACTTGTTTGGGCTTGCCTTGAGGGACGTGGCACAAAGGTGGCTCGTAGAATCAGGAATGCAATATGTTTTACATTACATTAGCTATGTGAAGTAGCAATTGAGTGAAAAAAGAGATTAGAGGTTTTACATGCTTGAAAATGTTTTATATGTTTGATTTTATATTTCAATTCTCATTTGAATATGCTTTACATCTTATGTTTATGTATTTTAATTTTAGATAATAGGTTTTTTAAAGCATTATTTTAAAATTTAAGTTATATTTTTTATTAATATTATGTTTATTTTTTTTTTGAATTTTTTGAATTTTCTGACCATTTTTTGATTTTTTAGTTTTTTTTTTGTATTTTTGTGCCTTGCTTCAAAAAGGCATGCGCCTTGCGCCTCGGGTGCAAATTGACCCCTGCACCTTTTTTGCTCCTTGCGCTTTTAAAACACTCCTTAGATCTCCTCTTTTCTCTGCGCTTTGAGTATGACTTCTCTTTATGAAAAGTTTCATCAACCCCTTCTACCAGCAGCCTCAGCTCATGCTCCTCCCCTGCAAACTCCAGGATCAACATCCTAGGTACATCTGCTGGATTCTCGACCTCGACTAGAATCCTTGCAATGTCTATCTTTTCCCACGTTCTGGTACGGTCGTCAAAGTTTAGGAATCTATTGCAAGCTGCAGCCACTTTTTCAAAGGTAAGAATATTCCATGCATAGAGTGGGATCCCTGTGACACCAATTCATGTTGGGTAGCTCGCTCTCCCCCCCTTTAGCTCCCCAACCGGCAGGAACCACCAGTCCAACCTTAGGTCTACAGCCCTTTCTTTTATTTGTTCCTCTTTCAAAACCTCTGCAAATTCCTTTGAGTGAAACATGAACAACCATAGTTCTCCATTAAGTTTCCTCACCCCTAACACCTTCTCTCTTCCCCATTCTAGTTTTGTCCAGGCGTCAAAATCCCTTTCGTCCATCTCCCTCCCTACAACTCTTCCAACTATGCTCGCATGCAAAACCTTCATCCACTCCTCCATCTTCCCTATCTCCCTGATATCCACTCCAACTTTCTTCACGAGATCCTTCATTTTCACTCCAAAACTGAAAGTTTCCCAGTCGGTTCAACGTCTCCAGTCAACAATAAGTGAAACCAAGTTTCTCCATTGGCCTTACACATCACACACCAGTGACGGGATAAGCACCGATTAGTTCTTTTCCTTGGAGTAAATTGCAGGTATTAGTTCTTTCCAGAAAGACTTCCCAACAAAAACCTCCAACTCATGGAGGGATGGGATTGCCCCAAACCTCCTTCACCAAAAAAGGTAGCCTCAGTGAATCAAAAGAGTGTGTAAGAGACAGGAATAAACACCAAATGAGGAAAGGGTCCAAAGACCTCCCTCACACTCCTCAATCCCAATTCCCAACCGAAGCCAATTCTTGAACTTGAAGAAACCAAGAAAGAAGATGTAGGTTTGTTTTTATATTTTGACAGGGCAAAAGTAGAGGGGAATTTATCTTTCAAGTAGAGGATACCGACCCAAATCTGTTCCTAAAGTTTTATAAGATTACCAAAACAAAGGTCATACCTGACAAAAGGTAGATAAGAGGGGAGGATAGTGTGATAATGTGACTAGAACAAAGGTCATCACGTGAAGCAATTTTATTCGTGTAGGATAATGTGACTGGGATTTACCTAATATATCAAGATTATTTTCTTCTCCAACAAGGGGACAAGAGTGTTGAAGAATACTATTCAGCCATGAAGAACTTGTGGAATGAACTTAATGTCTATCAACCCTTGGATGTTGCCAGGTTCTCTATTAATTCAGTGATTTGTAGTTTCAACAACAATAAAGAGAACACTTGGATGTTGCCAGGTTCTTATTTGGATTGAGGTCTGAGTGTGGGCCAGTTTGTGGTCAAATTTTGGGCATAAAGTGTTTTCTAGAATCAAAAGGGTTTCTAATGCACCAACTGAGAACATTTCAGTGTCTAAGAGATCTGCATTGGCTGCAACTAGGGAGATTGGTAGAGGCACACGTGGCAGAGGTGCTGGTTGTGGTGTTAGACATGATCGTGGTGGTGGTAAAGATGGAGGCAATGCTAGAGGTGGTGGTAGAGGTGTTGATGGGTACAGCACTGTATGTGAGTGTAGTCACTATGGATGTGAGTTAGGAACTTAGGGCTGATCCTTTACAGTCTGACCTACAAAACCCAGTCAGGCCTGTATTAGGCCCACAAATTTCTAGGCTGGGCCTAGGCTCATTACTTCAGGTCTGACCCACATATATATATGTATATATATATATGTATGTATGTATGTTTCTTTTAGGATTTTTTTTTTGGCTTTGACAACCCTTGAACTTTGCCAAAAAATCACCATAGACCCTAAAGAATTAAAAGGGCTATTTTCACCCTCAAACTATGATGGAAAGGCCATTTTATGGGAAAAAGAGACAACGTTAGAGATGTTGTTGACATATCTGTTAGACAATGGATAAGATAATAAAAACATGCTTATGTGGCACTATTCAAGTTTGAAAAGGACGCTTTAGACCCTAAAATTTGAAAGGCCACCGTAATAAAGTTAATTAAGTAAATTACTTCAAGGTCTATGATGGTATAAAGTAATTAAGTAAATTAAATAAATTACACTAATTAAGATAATTAATTAAATTAAGCCAACTTTGTAAATTAAGTAAATATGTAAATATTAAGGAAACTTTAATTAAGTAAGTTGGATAAAGAGAGCTAATCGACCTAAATAAGTAAATTAAGCCAATTAAGCATGATTTAAAAAACCGACCCAAAAATGAAATTGCTTTGGCACTGATTTTTTGGTTAGTGGTTCAACTGTCCGGTCTAAACGGATCTACCCATGATGTTTTAAAAAATAAAAAATAATTAAAAAAGCCTCGAAAACCATTAACTGAGTTTTTTGTGGTTTAACCAATTGGTCAACACTTTGCTAACAAAGTCAACATTTTTTGGAAAATTCTGTGCCAAGTATAAAGTGGAATCAGGCAGTTAACCGGTTTCTGGGTCGAACAATTCGATCAGTTGGGTTAGCTATGATTTTAAACCATGTAATTAAGTGAATTAGCTAATTGATTAAGTAAATTTTGTAAATTAAGCTAACTGAAAAGAGTAATTAAATAATCAAAGCTAATTAGGGTAAATAAGTAAATTAAGTTATTGTTAATTAAGTGAATTAAGCAAACAAAGTAATTAAAAAATTAAGTAAATTAATGCAATTAAGAAAATTGAGTTACTTAGTTAACTAGGTTAATTAAGTTAACTGATTGTTAGTTTACTGTTAGTTAAGCTAATTAAGTTAGTGTTTAAGTAATAATTTGCTCTTAATTATTGTTAATTATTTACTATTAAATTAATTATTGTTAATTTAATGACTCTAATTTGATAAAATCCTTGAAGTAATTTACTTCAAGGTTAATAAAATTTATTTTTTGATTAATAGATTTTTTAACATTTAAAGTGGCTTTTTCAAACTTGAGCAGTGCCACGTAAGCATGCTTTTATTATTTTATTCATTTGCTAACAAATTTGTCAACAATGTCTCTAATGTCGCATATTTTTGCCTTAAAATGGGCTTTCCGTCCTAGTTTGAGGGCAAAAATTGCCCTTTTAATTCTTTAGGGTCTAAAGTGATTTTTTAGCAAAGTTCAAGGGTTGTTAGAGAACTCAAGCAGGGTTAGGCCCAAGCCCAAGCTATAGCCGTTATCACACGTGAAAAGCCCAACTTGTGCCTGGCTTGGCTCAACCCATGATCACTCCTTAGTGTAAGTGTCACAATGTTAATTATTGTTATGATTTACATGGTCCACTGATGTAGGATCAGATCGGTTCTAGTCCTTAGAGAATTGAGTGGTCGCCTTTGATCAGAATTTTATGGCCGTTGATGGCTGTAATTGAAGGAATAAGAGAGAAAAATAGGGAGAGAAAGAAGAGAGAAAATACATGGAATCACTCACAGGGTGTTTAGAATCAATGTTTTTGAATCACCGTTGACTCGGACGACCGGACTGTTTGGCCCAGAAACCATCCAAGCAATCGGTTCCGTTTTACCCCAAACCCGGTCCTTGGCAAAAAACTGTTGAATTGGCCAATGATCCGTTAACCTGGCGGTTGAACCATTGACCTGTTTGACCCATTCAACAGTTTTCGCCATTTTTTAAAACATTGCTTAGTATCCCTCTACGGCATGGGAATCACTCACCATAGTTAGCATAAGCTGAAGAAAACTCAATAAACTTCATTGCTCTTTATGTAAAACGTCCATACATATTTATAGACTTTAAAGTCATGATAATCCTAGGAGTCAAATTGTTAGACTCATAATAGTCCTAGGAGTTAAACAGTTAGACTCAATAATCCTAGTAAGACTCAAACTAAGCTGTCATATCCTATTTCAATTCAAAGAAGACTCAATAACTCTAATCCTACTTATGCAATGACTCTGAAATTTTAAACATAAACAAACTATAACTAGACAAGTTAAACCCTATCATTGGATCCCACAGAAAATTGCAAACAAACATAAACTCTTCAACTCCTGCATCATCCACCCTCTACATAGGCTTATCATGCTTCAGTTTGAGAGGAATCAACTGTGGAAGACACATTTGTCTCTGGAGTCGGAAAGGAGGAGCTGATATCTATCACTTGTGAAGAGCATGAGAAACTTTATCTGCCTCTTCTTCTAGTCCTACTACCACTCTTGCTCAAATAGGTATAGCTTGTCTTACTCCTCATTTTAAGCCTGCTACCTGGGTTATAGACTCTGGAACCTTAGATCATTTGATTAGGTCTCTAGGTTTGTTTACCTCGCTATCTACTCTAACCACATTTAGCCTGTTACCTAGTTAATGATACCACTTTGGGCACACATACTGGTAATGTTACACTTAACCAGTCTCTTACTTTGCCTTTAGTTTTATATGTACCTAAGTTCCCCTTTAGTCTCAAGTTTTCAAGTAAATTAACAAAGACTCTAACTATTCTCTCTCTTCTCAATAGTGTAGGTCTTCCCCTCCCTTTTGAGTTCACTTCTCCATCCTAGAGTCTTCACCCCACAAACTGCACTGTCCACAAAACCTTTGAACCAGTTGATTGATTCTTCTCCAGGAAGCATCATCAGTTTCTTGTCTTGCCTTAACTTCATTGCCATACCTTCTTTAGTCTCCTCAAGCATGACCTTCTTTTTCTCCACTACAAATTCCTTTTTCCTTCTAATTGCAGGTTTGAAGCCTTTCTCCATTTTCTTGATGCCGAGTCTCTGTCCAGTTTTCAAAATTCTTATATTGTTCTCTCCATAGTTGTCAAGGTGCCTAGGCGATGGAATTTGAAAGTATAAAATAAATATCCCTACCCCTCTTAAGCTACTTTATTAGTTTTTTTTAATACTAACCAACATACGTGTATACTAGCTATTAGCAATAAAATCATTAAAATAAAACATAAATGCCATCATATATACATCATACCTGTTTCAGGCCAACAAAAAAGGGAGAGTGCAGCTAAAAAAAGAGAGAAAAGTAAGGGGGCAGAGCCCCGTTTCATTCCCAAAATAAGTTGTCCAAGAGGGCGACTTGGACTGTGTTTAAGGGGTGGAGCCCCTGTTTCAGTCCCAATTTTTTTTTTTTAAGTAAGAAAGTAAAATACAGGAGTATGAGTGTGATATGAGGAAGAAGGAGGTGGAGCCCCGTTTCATCCCAAACCTGGTCTTGGACGACATGGACTGAACAATGGAAACTTCTCAGTCCTTCGTTTCTCTTCTCAGCTCTTGGTTCAGAACTCAAACCCAAAGAAACTTTCATAACTTTAATATAAAAGAGAATTATCTTAATAAAAAAATTGTAACATACAACAGGGTGTATTCTAATAAAATAAAACCAACCAATAAAATGATATAATACATATGCACATTCAAAAAAAAAAAAAAATGTATATGGGTGAGCTCCTAATACAAAAAACACCTCAGCATTGGGCGAGGCGACCTCTAAAAATCACCTAGTCGCTTAGGCGACTTGACAACTATTGTTCTCTCTATCCGACTGCTATTATGAATCTGCAGATTTTCACATTTTTTTGTACTTTTGGTGATTTGGTGACACAGTTATCAACATATTGACTTTTATGCATCCTTTTCAATGTTTAGCTTTGGTATTGATTCTTTTACTTGTTACTGGTTTAGTTGCTGCTGTTTAACCTATCTTATTTCCAGTTTGTATAGTTTACAGTATCAAAGTTCCATACAGCTGGTGAATTGGAACTTAGCCTATACCCAACTCTGGTCCCAATTTTACATGAGTCTTCATTTTCATTGCAATTCTTTCTTTTGTTTTTTTAATTTATTTCTGATGGTATTAGCTATTGTTTGTTCTATTTGAACTTCTTCAGGATCTAACTCTTGCTGATGTATCTTCATCCATGGCAGTGCTTTGGACGGGGTTGTTAACCTATGGCAAATTCAGGCAAAAGGGTACTCTCCTTGACATTTCTTTTTGTTCCTTTTTCCATTTCTTTGGTTTTTTTTTTAGGCTGAGGGGAGGGTGAGTAGGTCCATGGTTTAGCAGGTAAAAGGCAAAATTTGAACCTAGACCTTTGTTATGAAAACTTCTTGTTGTGCCAACTTTATTTCTCGTTGCATGTGAGGTCTGTCAATGTATTGGATCATGATTGGGATTTGATTGGATAGGGATCTCAAATGGTAGATCTTTTTGTAATCTGATCAAATTTGCACCCATCAGTGTACATACATAAACACTGGGCTGCTTGGAAATAACTTTGGATTGTATGCTCTCAGGGTCCACCTTTTCTTCATCAGTTGGTTAGAAATATCCAGAAGCAATAGATGCTTGAAACTTTGGTTTGACACAGTTGGTGACTGGTCAAGTAATATTATCTATTTGTCTTGATTAGATTCTATAAAATAAAATAAATGGAGGCAATGGGAAGTCAGTTTGGAGCATCTGTTATTGTTTATTCACTTATTTCTTTTTTATTGTTTCCCTATGCTCCTCTTTGTAGTCAAGGTTGGTGGTTCCCAGAGGAAAACATTGATGATCCTCCTCTGCAAATTTGATTACTGTTGATATGTACTATGATTTTGGCTAGTTTTTTTGGATTGATGAATTCACTTTGTTGATCTTCAAGGCACTAATATGATATTTCAAAATAAAAGGTTTCCATAACTTTTGGTACTAACCTAAGATTGTAAAACTCTACATTTCTAGAAAACAATGATGAAAATAAACTCTAAGGAGTGCAAATGCATTAGCTGACTCCCCTGCCAAACAAGGGGTTATGAGGCAACCATTGTTTTGGGTATCCATGCAATTTGGGTTTGTAAGTAGGGTTTGACATTCCTGTCATCAAGTTGTATTAATCACTCCTACATTCCAAACTAATAAAATAACAATCCTTTTCTGCTGATCAAAATAAATAAATAAAACAGTCCAGAATCCAACAAGTAAAGAGTGATAGAAGGAGGTTGTTTTCTCGTTGGGGGCACAACATTGTCAACAATTCTGATGCTGAGTTGCTTGACAAAATTACTGAATGAATGGAAGGTGGAGGCGAACTGGACATAGGTGGTTCGCAAGAAAAGGCCTTGCAAAAAATATGTGCAGAGCGAGAATAGACCAGTTACCAGATCGCAGACCTGCCAAGGTAAGATTACTTCTAGTTGTTCTCAATGAATGGTCTCTTCTGGAATATCCGAGGGATTGTAAATGATCCCTCTATCACTCGTTTAAATAAACTTTGCAAATTGCATAAATTAGGTGTGGTAGTAGTGGCTGAACCCATGATTGGGGATGGTAGACTTTCCTTGATTTTTAGGAGACTTAACATGACTGGTTTCATGGTTAATATTAGTAGCAAAATTGTTTTGTTTTGGAATAGCTTTTTCTTTGTACGGTTGATAAAGGATTGTGATAAAATTCTAACTATGAAAACTACCACCTCTACCAATGAGACCTTTTTTCTTTTTGTGGTTTATGCTAAATGTGATCAGCTGGAAAGAACAATTCTTTGGGGCGGAATTCGGAATTTAGCTTATGGTATTTCTGACCCTTGGTTGTTAGCTAGAGATTTTAATGTGATTGCTTGTAGAGAGGAAAAGGTGGGAGGGAGAAGTCTTGATGTCTCCATAATGGAGGATTTTGTTGATATGATAAATATTGTGGGTTTGGTAGATTTGGGTTACTCTAGAAGCAGATTCACTTGGTGCAATAATAGAGAAGGTTTAGATTGCGTTTGGGCTCGACTTGACCGAGTTCTGGTTAATTCCAGTTGGGCTCAATCCTTCCCTTTGAAACCAGTAAATCATTTCAATCGCAGCTGTTCAGATCATTGCCCCTTGGTTTTTTCTATTGATGAGGAAAGACAGACGGGTCCCAAGCCTTTTAGATTTCAACAGATGTGGCTCTCTTATCACACTTTTCACACGGTTGTTAGGGACTGCTGGGTTGAGGATGTTAATGCCAATCCATTGATGAATTTATTTCTCAAATTACACAAATTGAGGAATAAGCTCAAGCAATGGAATTGGGAGGTTTTTGGGAATGTTCATTAGGCAGTGAAGGAGGCAGAAGACAGTGTTCAACGTGTAGAAATGAATCGCTTACAGATGAACTCGGCTGCTAGTCTCATTGAGCTCAGAGAGAAGAGGAAGAAACCTCATGAAATTCACAAACTGGGGGAAATATTCTGGAGACAAAAATCTAGAATCAAGTGGTTGAAAGAGGGTGATAGAAATTCAAAATTCTTTCATCTTTCTGTTAAAATGAATAGAGTGCGAAGTAGAATTTGTAAAATCAAAGATTCTATAGGAAACTGGATTATTGACCTAGAGAAGATGAAACAGGGTGCAGTGAACTATTTTCGCAGTGTTTTATCAAAGGAAGGGGTAGTTTGCGATGATGGTGTGTGGTAAATCAGGGGGACAATGATCTCTTATTGGCCGTTCTTTTTGAGACAGAGATTCAAGAGGTGGTTCACGCCATGGATAGAGACAGTGCTCCAGGACCGGATGGCTTCATAGGGCATTTTTTTGTTTCGTGTTGGGGTATTGTTGGAGCTGATGTGGTAGGGGCTGTCCAATATTTCTTTAATGGTGGCCAGCTCCTGGTGAGTTACACTTCCTCTTTTATTACTCTCATTCCTAAATGCAAGGTTCTTGAAAGTTTCACAGATTTTTGTCCCATTAGCTTATGTAAATTTTTGCTACAAAATTCTTGCAAAGATTGTTACTAAAAGACTGGCCGGCATTTTACCTAAGCTAATTTCACAAGAGCAGGGTGCTTTCATACAGGGGCGAAACATCATGGACAATGTGGCTCTGGTGCAGGAAATGGTTAATGATATTGAAATGAAGGTAGTGGGGGAAAATGTAGTTCTTAAACTGGATATGGCAAAAGCTTATGATCGGCTGAATTGAGACTTTCTCTTCGCTGTCTTGAGACGGTTCGGTTTCAGTGAGGCTTGGATCGAGCTGGTTAAAAAAATGGTTGATAACTGCTGGTTCTTGATAGGCCCTCAATTAACCTTACGTATGCCAGGAAGAGGAAAGGTCAACAGTCGGCTAAGGGGGGGGGGAATAATTGAACAATTGAACACATGGGGGCAATTATAGCTGAAGGGAATAAGGAGAGTCTTGAGGCATTTATAGCTATGTCAGTTAGGAGTAAGAAGAGTGTTGGGAATTTATAACTTGGCCAGCTGGGCATTTATAGAGGGAGTCAGTTAAGTTGTGAGAAGAATATAAGAAGGGGCTTTGGGGGATGGGGGGAGGCATGTTTTTTTTTCTTGAGTGAAGAATACTGTGAGTGATTTGGAGAGCCGGGGGTCTCTCGAAGAACCGACCAACTGTTAATGTTTCCTTTTGAATGAATACCGGTTTCTTTTGTTGATGTTCGAGTTGTGTGAATTCTGCTGTGAGTCTGAGAACTGTGTGAAGTTTCTGGGACATAACAGTGGTATCAGAGCCCATCTTTCCTCGGCCATGGTGACAGCTAAGGAGGTGGCATCGCAGGTGGAGGGTTTCGAAGAACGCTTGACTTCTCTGCATTCTGGAATTCGTGTGGAGATGGATGGCTTATGCAATGAGATTCAGTGACTCGACCCAGATAAGGTAGCAGCTGGACTTTCGAAGATCTCATCTCTGGAGAGCTCGGTACAATCTCTGGAAGGAGGCGTTCAAGATCTGGTGAGACGTTTTGATCTGTTGCTTCATCAACAGGTCTATTCGGCTCCTTTGTCTACGACTGACATTGCTCCTCCTCTAGTCGCATCGAGTCGTGTGGTTGACAAAGGGAAGAGTGCAGCTTTTCCGATGTCTTCTTCGATGGCGGTGCCAGAGCATACTTCTGATTCACTTCCTCGGAAGTTGGAGTTACCTATTTTTGATGGGGAAAATCTAGACGACTGGCTTTTTCGCGTGGAGCGCTATTTTGAGATTAATGGCTTGCTTCCGGTGGAACGTCTGCGGGCGGCCGTTGTCTGTTTAGAGGGTGATGCATTGGTGTGGTATTACTGGGAAGATGGTTGACGACCTTTTCAGAGTTGGGCAGAATTCAAAGAGCTCCTCCTAGAACGTTTTCGATCGACTCAGGAGGGAAATTTACAGGAGTAGCTTTTATCGTTACATGAATCTTATACTGTTAAGGAATATCGTCGCCAATTTGAGGTGCTCTCCGCTCCCTTACGTGACCTGCCGGAATCAGTCCTTGAAGCAGCACTTGTTAATGGGTTGCGCCTAGATATCCAGGCCAAACTCCGACAAATGGAACCCGTTGGGTTGATAAGGAAGATGGTTGCGGCCCAGAAAATTGAGAAGGATCAGGTCTTATGGGCTTATCAATCAGGTTTATTTCCTCGTGGGCCCGCAACATCCCCCTCTGGAGCTCACTTTAATTCACGGGTTTCGCAAGTGACTACTTCTGCTGTCGCCCGACCTGCACGTGCTGTGATTCCTCCTTCATCTGTCCCCATTATTAAGGCCCCACCACCTGCTTTCAAAAAAATGACTGGTAAAGAGATGCAGCAGAAGCATGCGAAGGGTCTATGCTTCCGTTGCGACGAGAAATATAGTCCGGGGCATCGTTGTGCTCATAAATCACTTCAGGTTTTATGGGTTCAAGATGATGTGGAGGAAATTACTTCTAATGCGTGTTATGGACACACCGACCGGCAGCGCAGTCATAGGCAACAACACGCACAGCAGCAGGCACCGCCCGGCAGCGCCGCACAGCAGCACGCACCGCCCGGCAGCACGTAGCATGCACCGCACGGCAGCAGCACTAGGCAGCAGCACGCACCTCACGGCAGCAGCACTGCGAGACGCGCGCACCGCTCGACAGCAGCAGTAGGGCGGGGCCCACATGACAACTCATCAGGGTGGGTCCACACTTATCTTACCACATCAGCTCTGCCCGCCAACTCGCCGCCAGCTACACCATTCCTCATCCCTTATCCTTATCTTATCTTAAGTAAGAGGTATGTTACCTTTAGGAGTAGGTAATTAGGAGTTTGAGTTTAAGTTGGATTACCCTAGCCTAGTCGAATCCAACAAGGAACCCCCTTTTATAATCTCCTATTTAAGGAGCTACGAGTTGAAGTAAAGACATTCAGTTTTCCAGTCAAGAGAAGAGTGAGGAGAGTTCGGGTGGTCTCTTGGACAAATCACCCATTCGGAGAGTTCGAGTGGTCTCTTGGACAAATCACCCATTCGGTTTTCCACAATAGGGTCTGCACGCAAGGGAAAGCAGGGCTTTCTCCCCGTGGACCGACCCGTGACGAGATCCTACGCCCGGGCCCATAACATTCTGGTATCAGAGCCAAACGTCATGGGCGATATGGAGCAGCTATCATCCAAGGTCCACGAACTGGAACATAGGCTAGCAGAAACCAGCATGGGTTCGTGAAGTCAAGGAAGATGTCCGGGAATTGCGACGCCTGCTGGAAGCATTCCTCTCCAACGAGGGGGTTGTTGGATTCGGCTAGGGTAGGGTAGTCCAACTTAAACTCAAACTCCTAATTACCTACTCCTAAAGGTAACACAACTCTTACTTAAGATAAGATAAGATAAGGATAAGGATAAGGGATGAGGAATGGTGTAGCTGGCGGCGAGTTGGCGGGCAGAGCTGATGTGGTAAGATAAGTGTGGACCCACCCTGATGAGCTGTCATGTGGGCCCCGCCCTACTGCTGCTGCCGGGCGGTGCGCGCGTCTCATAGTGCTGCTGCCGTGCGGTGCGTGCTGCTGTTGTGAGGTGCGTGCTGCTGCCGTGTGGTGCGTGCTGCTGCCGTGTGGTGCGTGCTGCTGCCGTGCGTGCTGTGCGCTACCGGGCGGTGCGTGCTGCGCGCTGCCGGGCGGTGCGTGCTGCGTGCTGTCGGGCGGTGCGTGTTGCTATGCGGCCCTGCCAGGCGGTGCCTGCTGTGCGTGTTGCTGCCTATGATTGCGCCGCAGTGTGCTGCCGGTCGGTGTGTCCATAACATCACACCCCTCCTTGACAACGTGGCTTGGAACTCTGCCAATGGAACAAACGGCTGCACACTATCTCTCAGAATACCAATAGCATGAACAACAGGGACTGTCCCGTAGCTCAGTGCATAAAGCTGGTTCAGTCCACATGGCTCAAATCTAGAAGGCATGAGTAGGATGTCTGCACCAGCAGTTATTCGATGAGCCATTTTCACAGAGAACCCAACCCAACCCCTGACTTTGTCATGGTGTTAACTCTCAAAATTTCTGAGAAGCTATTTCAGGTCAGCTGCACGGATATTGAAGTGTTCCCCACCTCCTGGGTCATGTAGTTTGAAATGATCTATGTAGTTTTGTGGAAGATCCACATAATGAAAATCGCTTACTGGACCACGGCCCTGGTGTGCTATGTTGTGGATCACAAGAACGCACCGGGTATACTTACAGAAGAGAACCATGCGTTTTAAAATATCCTCTCGGCCTCCCCCATATATATTTTTCTCAATATTGCGAAACATAGGGCTGTCCATGAACACAAAATCCATGCCATCAATATAAGCTTGAAAGAAAGTTACCTCCATATCCTGCCCATCCACCTTATATCTCTTGCGCACTCCTGTTTCTTGGGCTTCTGCATAGTTACTATACCGTGGTGCCACAACCATAACTCTATGTCCACGCCGAGTCATAGCCTTCGGTAAAGCCCAGCAACATCGCCAAGTCCACCTGTCTCCGACCAAGGAGCGCATTCTGCAGGTACCGATATAATGTTCATGACATTGTCCCCGGCCAAAGGAGGAGACTTTACAGTTTCATCCTCATTACGAAAGGATTGCTCGCAGCGGTACAACCATCCTAGTGGGTCGCCGTTGCCGCTGTATGAGGAAAACTCCAAACAACTATACTTGGGAATAACTGCGGCTGTCGGGGCAGCGATCTGCTGTTCGCTGGATGCCTCTTTCCAGTCCGGACGACGACTGTTTGTGTTGGCGATTCCCTCAGAACTCCTTTCTTCGTTGGAGAGGAATGCTTCCAGCAGGCGTCGCAGCTCTCGGACATCTTCCTTGACTTCACGAACCTCCATGCTGGTTTCTGCTAGCCTATGTTCCAGTTCGTGGACCTTGGATGATAGCTGCTCCATATCGCCCATGACGTTTGGCTCTGATACCAGAATGTTATGGGCCCGGGCATAGGATCTCGTCACGGGTCGGTCCACAGGGAGAAAGCCCTGCTTTCCCTTGCGCCTTCCCTTGCGTGCAGACCCTATTGTGGAAAACCGAATGGGTGATTTGTCCAAGAGACCACCCGAACTCTCCTCACTCTTCTCTTGACTGGAAAACTGAATGTCTTTACTTCAACTCGTAGCTCCTTAAATAGGAGATTACAAAAGGGGGTTCCTTGTTGGATTCGGCTAGGCTAGGGTAATCCAACTTAAACTCAAACTCCTAATTACCTACTCCTAAAGGTAACACAGCTCTTACTTAAGATAAGATAAGATAAGATAAGGATAAGGATAAGGGATGAGGAATGGTGTAGTTGGCGGCGAGTTGGCGGGAAGAGCTGATGTGGTAAGATAAGTGTGGACCCACCCTGATGAGCTGTCATGTGGGCCCCGCCCTACTGCTGCTGCCAGGCGGTGCGCGCGTCTCGCAGTGCTGCTGCCGTGCGGTGCGTGCTGCTGCCGTGAGGTGCGTGCTGCTGCCGTGCGGTGCATGCTGCTGCCTAGTGCTGCTACCGGGCGGTGCGTGCTGCTGTGCGGCGCTGCTGGGTGGTGCCTGCTGCTGCCTATGACTGCGCCGCAGTGCGCTACCGGTCGGCGTGTCCATACCAATGCGTCTAATTTGGACAACACTTCCGGGGACACTGAAATTGCTCCGGCTCCAGATTCAGTCGTGCTTTTTGTTTCGTTTCTTGTAGGCTTGTGTGCAGCTAATTCCCTTAAGGTGCGTGGACGCATTTTGTCACGTGAGGTGGTCATATTGATAGACTCGGGTGCATCCCACAACTTTATCTCCGAAGCTTTAGTGGAAGAATTGAAATTACCCCGCGCTCCTACACACGAGTTTGGAGTTCAGATGGGGAATGGCGATGAGGTGAGAACTTCTAGAGTCTGCTCAGGTTTGCCTCAACTTACCCGAATTGGATGTCATTGCTGATTTCTTTCCTTTAAAGTTGGGCTCTACGGATGTCATTCTTGGCTTTCCTTGGTTAGCATCCCTCGGGGACTTAGTGATGAATTGGGGTAACATGTCTTTGAAGCTCAACTTGGGGGGTGTCCGTGTGAAATTATAGGGCGACCCTTCTCTTTGTTCCTGTCAGGTATCTTTGCATGCTGTGATGCGCAACTTGCAACATGAGGGACAAGGGGTTTTGTTGGAACTAAAACAATTGCAGGTGGTGGATTCTTCGTTGAACTCTGTCTTGCCTACATTTCTGCCAATTTCCGCTTTACTGGATGAGTTCAAAGATGTTTTTGATATGCCTACGGGTTTACCCCTACTCGGGCTACGGAGCATGCTATTATCTTGCAGGAGGGCACTTCCCCTATCTCTGTTCGTCCTTACAGATACCCTCAGTTCCAGAAAGATGAAATTGAATGCCTTGTCGCTGAGATGCTGGCTGCGGGTATTATTTAGCCAAGTACAAGCCCCTACTCGAGCCCGGTCCTTTAGTCAAGAAAAAAGACAGAAGTTGGCATTTTTGTGTTGATTACAGAGCCCTTAACCGAGCTACGGTTCCGAATAAGTTCCCCATTCCGGTTATCGAAGAGCTTCTTGATGAGCTTCATGGTGCTTCTATTTTCAGCAAAATTGATCTTAAATCGGGCTACCATCAGATTCGTGTCCGCAGCGAGGATATTCCCAAGATTGCATTTCGCACCCACGAGGGCCATTACGAATTCCTTGTCATGCCCTTCGGTCTCACCAATGCGCCATCGACTTTTCAGTCGTTAATGAATACTGTCTTCCATGATTTCCTCTGTTGCTTTATGCTAGTATTTTTTGATGATATTCTGGTTTACAGTGCTTCCGAAGCTGCCCATTTGGATCGCCTTCAACAGGTCTTCTCGGTGTTGCGCGCTCACCGCCTCTTTGCTAACTCAAAGAAATGTATCTTTGCTCAGCTTAGCATTGAATACCTGGGTCATATTATTAGTGCGACTGGTGTTTCTGCCGATCCTTCTAAAATCCAGGCCATGGTTGATTGGCCCCAACCATCTTCACTTAAAGCTCTTCGCGGTTTTCTGGGACTTACAGGCTATTATCGCCGTTTTGTGCGTAACTACAGTAAAATAGCATGGCCATTGACACAACAGCTTAAAAAGGATGCCTTCTCATGGAATACGGAAGCTGAGAATGCCTTTCAGGAGTTGAAACGGGCTATGACGTCCGTACCTGTGTTGGCCCTTCCGGATTTTTCCCAACCCTTCTTGATCGAGACAGATGCATCCGGTGTGGGTCTCGGTGCGGTATTAATGCAGAATAATCGACCTATAGCTTTTTACAGCCACAAGCTTAGTCCATCTGCACAGTCAAAATCTGTTTACGAGCATGAATTAATGGCTATTGTCTTTGCCATTAAAAAATGGCGCCCCTATCTTCTTGGGAGACACTTTATTGTTTGTACCGACCAGCGTAGTCTTAAGTATCTGTTGGAGCAGCGGGTTGTCGAAGGTGAGCATCATAAGTGGCTCCTTAAGCTTATGAATTATGATTTTGAGATTCAGTACAAACCAGGTACTGAAAATGCCGTGGCTGACGCTCTCTCTAGAGTTCCTGCTGAAATGCACTTAAATTCTCTTACAATCCCTATTTTTCTTGATTTTGATGACCTTAAGGAGCAAGTTAATGTTGATCCTTTTCTGGCCAACATTAAGAATGCCATACAACATGATCCGACTGCCTATCCTGCCTACTCTTTAGTTGGAGATCACCTTCGTTATCATGGTAAATTGGTTCTGCCGGCTTCTTCCCCATTTATTCCTCCCTTATAGAGTTTCATTCTGGTGTTGTGGGAGGACACGCTGGAATCCGCCGGACATATCGGCGAATAGCAGCTGAATTTTACTGGCGGGGGATAAAGCGTTCTGTCCAGGAGTTTGTGCAGGCCTGTGATGTGTGTCAACACAGTAAATATGAAGCCATGTCCCCTGCTGGCCTTTTGCAACCTTTACCCATTCCTGAACAGATCTGGGAGGATATTGCTATGGACTTTATTGAGGCTCTTGCTAAGTCGAAGGGATTTGACACAATTATGGTGGTGGTCGATCGTCTCTCCAAGTATGCCCATTTCATCCCTCTCAGTCACCCTTTCTCAGCTCTCATGGTTGCTCAGGCTTTCCTACACAACATAGTTCGTTTACATGGCATCCCCCAATCAATTGTGTCTGATCGTGATAAAGTCTTTATGAGTTTCTTTTGGCGCGAGCTTTTCACCTTGCAAGGTTCAGAATTGCATCGTAGTTCAGCTTACCATCCTCAGACGGATGGTCAGTCGGAGGTGGTTAATCGCTGTTTAGAGACTTATTTGCGATGCTTTGCGGCTGATTCCCCCTCCCGCTGGTCTTCTTGGTTATCTTGGGCAGAATACAACTATAATACTTCTTTTCACACTGCTGCTGGCATGACACCTTTCAAGGTGGTTTATGGGTGCGATCCTCCTCCATTAATCCGCTATGAGCTTGGCTCTACGGCTAATGCTGATGTTGAAGCTGTTCTCCTTCAGTGTGACGCTATACTTGGGGAGCTGCGTGCTCATCTACACCGTGCACAACAAAAGATGAAAGACTCGACTGATGCGAATCGATGTGATGTGAATTTTGATGTTGGGAATTTGGTGTATGTGAGAGTGCGACCTTATCGCCAGCAGTCTCTTGCTCGCCGAGTCAATGAAAAGCTTGCCCCTCGTTTTTATGGTCCATTTGCTATTGTGGAAAGAATTGGTGCTGTCACTTATAAACTCCAACTTCCTCCAGATGCACGGATTCACCCAGTTTTTCATGTCTCGCAACTCAAGAAAGCAATTGGCAATCATATCTCTTCTCCGGTGATTCCTTCCACTCTGTCGGCTGATATGAAAATGCTTGTGGAACCTGCAGCTGTTCGAGGGGTGCGTCCATCCACTATGCCTGGAGTTACTGGTTCGGAAGTGCTTATTCATTGGCAGGACCTGCCTGATTTTGAAGATTCTTGGGAGCCTTTTGACTTACTTCAAGACCAATTTCCTCATTTTAACCTTGAGGACAAGGTTAGACTTTGGGCGGTGGGTAATGATAGGCTCCCAATTAACCTTACGTATGCCAGGAAGAGGAAAGGTCAACAGTCGGCTAAGGGGGGGGGGATAATTGAACAATTGAACACATGGGGGCAATTATAGCTGAAGGGAATAAGGAGAGTCTTGAGGCATTTATAGCTATGTCAGTTAGGAATAAGAAGAGTGTTGGGCATTTATAACTTGGCCAGCTGGGCATTTATAGAGGGAGTCAGTTATGCTGTGAGAAGAATATAAGAAGGGGCTTTGGGGGATGGGGGGAGGCATGTTTTTATTCTTGAGTGAAGAATACTGTGAGTGATTGGGAGAGCCGGCGGTCTCTCGAAGAACCGACCAACTGTTAATGTTTCCTTCTGAATGAATACCAGTTTCTTTTGTTGATGTTCAAGTTGTGTGAATTCTGCTGTGAGTTTGAGAACTCTGTGTGAAGTTTCTAGGACATAACAGTTCTCTGTTTTGTGGAATGGAGGAATCACATGATATTTTCAGTCCACTAGAGGCTTGCGGCAAGGGGACTCACTATCGCCTTACTTGTTTATCATTTGCAGAGGAGGTCCTTAGTAGAAATTTATCTAAGTTGGGTGAAGAGCATCCTACAGGTGTTTATGTGACTCACAGGGGCTGTCCGCCTATCACTCACAGTCTCTATGCTGATGACACCATTATCTTTACTAGGGAGTCCAAGCAAGTGTTAGAGAATGTCATGACAGTAATCCGGAGGTACGAGAAGTGTTCGGGTCAATTGGTGAATAAGGCAAAGAGTTGTTTTTTCACTTCAACAAAAGCTTCATACAACAAAATCCAGATTATCACATCTGTCATTGGTTACATGCATAAGCCACTTCCCTTCACTTATCTTGGTATTCCAATTGGTAAGGGTCGTGTGAAAGCAGAAGCCTTTGATGGGGTAGTGCAGAAAGTGGTGGGGCAAAAATTTTGGGTTGGAAAGGGAAAGTGATTTCAGCAGGAGGTAAGTTGGTCTTAATTAAACATGTTTTGAATAGCATTCCTATATATTTGATGTCGGCAGTTGCAACTCCAAGGAAGGTTATAAGGCGCCTGGAACAGTTGATGACAAGTTTTCTGTGGTCTAATTCAGATTCAGTTAACCATCACCACTGGGTCGCTTGGAGAAAAATTGTGTGACCTTTTTCTGAAGGTGGCCTCCAAATTAAAAATTTATTTGATGTGCAAAAAGCTCTTAGGCTGAAAGTGTTGTGGCGGGTGCTCTTTCAAAACTCTTTGTGGGCTGAATTCTTTAGGGCCAAGGTTTTGAAGCATGGTCAGTTCTATACAGCCATCCCTCCTTGCTACACTTCTCGTACATGGAAATTAACATGGAATTAAGAGGTGATTTTGTCCATCTCTCGAGGTGGATTGTGGGAAGGGGAGAAATCAGCTTCTGGTGTGATAAATGGACCATGGATGGTCCTTTGATTGATAAAGCCATTCAGCTAGAAGGCCTAAATCTGTAGCTGAGAGTTTGTGATGTTGTGGATGATGCTGGAGTTTGGCGCCTTGATCAGGTCAGTGGTTTTCTTGAGGAGGAGGTTCTCAGCAGTATTCATGGGTCCGGGTTGAAGCTCTCTAACAACCAAGGTAAAATAGTTTGGCTCCCTGAGGCAAAGGGGGATTTCTCTGTTAAATCGGCCTGGTCATTCTATAGAACTGCTCATCCCACGGTGGACTGGTACAAGGTGGTTTGGAATGCTTTAGTGTCAACCAAGATCAGTTTCTTTGTTTGGAAACTTATGGTTGGGAAGGTTGGTGTGGATGCTGATATAAAGTAGTTAGGAGTTCCTTTCGTCTCCAGATGTTTTTGTTGCCGTGACCACTCAGAGGAAGATATCAATCATTTGTTGGTGCATAGCTGCTTAGCTCGAAAAATGTGGCTTTTCTTTAGTAGAATGCTAGGGTCTCTTTCAGGGGTAATGAGAGTATCAAGGAGCTTCTTTCCATTTGGTTTTTAGCAGCCTCGATTAAAAATCAATGGGTTGTTGTGGTAGGGCTACTGCTTGCTTTCCAGTGTGGGAGATTTGGAAAGAGCGAAATGTGCGCAGAATGGAAAATAAATTTAGATGCTCTAAGTTGGTGATTTGGGTGATAGTGCGGTGGATTCATGAGGTTTCTTCTTCTTTAACTCTAACCCATAAGGTGAGTTTTAATCAGCAACTCTCCTTACAGGGATTGGGGTTGCGGATCCAACCACTTAAGGGTAGGAACATCAAAGTGGTGCATTTATTGGCCGTCCCGGAGGGTTACATAAAATTGAATGTAGATGGTGCCTCTCGAGGAAACTCGAGCCCTTGTGGTGGAGGGGGTATTATCAGAGATGGAAGAAATGGTTTTATTTGTCCTTTCTCTAACACTTATGGCATTGACACTAATTTAGTTGCAAAGGCTATGTCTTTGCTGGATGGTTTACACCTGGCGGTTGCCCTTAACCTAAATAAGATTATGGTGGAATCAGACTCCAAACTTTTGATTGATATCCTCAACGGTGATTGTACAGCCTCGTGGAAGCTTTGGTTTTGATTGTCTCAGGTACAGGGGCTTAGGAATAGATTGGATTTCTTTTGTGTTTATATTTATAGAGAAGCTAGTCAACCGGCGAATGCTCTTGCAAAGCTTGGTTGCTTAACTTCTTAGAAAATTGTTTATGATTGCACAAAAATTCTTCCTTCACACATACAAAGTTTGGTTACAGCAGATGGTCTAGGTCTTCCTTTTTTGAGAATTCGTTGATTTTAGGTTTCTTGGACACTTGTTTATATGAGCCGGGTTTCCTCTGTATAGTGCGAGGGGTAAGGCTTCACGTTCCCCCCTCCACCGGGAGTAAATTTTGGGTTTCAAAAAAAAAGGAGTGATAGAAGGAAAGGGTGTTGCCAGGTGGCCTAACCCGGGGGGGGGGGTTAAATTGGGTTCCTTAAATTTTTTTGCCTAAGGTTACCCTCTTTCTAATGTGAATACAAGGAATGAAAGAATGAGAGCAGTTGAACATTATATACAAGTTGAATAGTGATTACAAGAATAAAGATGAGAAGCAATAAGAATAAATGAGTGCAAGAATAGTATCTATAAGATGCATACAAGATTTGTAGAGGTTCGACTATTCACAACCTACGTCCTCTCCTCAGGCATACCACTTAAGAGTTTCAACTCTAGCTAGAAAGCCATTCTGCCTCTCTTTCTCCCCTGGATCAGGTATGATTTGCACTCTGGCTACCTTATTAAATTTTGGGAACAAGTTTGCGTTGGGGATTCTCCTTTAAAGGATCAGTTCCCATCTTTATTTGCCATCTCTACTTTCAAGCATGAACCAGTTTCTACTTTCCTTGTACCTTCTGAGTCCTCTTCGGGGTTTGGTTGGAATTTGGGACTAAGAAGAGAAATCAGAGACACAGAATTGGATAAAACCTTATCACTCCTTTCCATCCTTGAAGGAGTGTTCCTGGAACCAACAAAGGTAGACAACAGAATTTGGACCCTCTCTCCTTCTGGAACCTTCTCTTGTGCTTCCTTTTTTCAAACCATAAAACAACCAGCTGTTCCCTTTGGTCTGTCCTTTCCCGTTAAGGAGGTGTGGTCTCAACCTATTCCTCCGAAGGTGGGAAGTTTCTGTTCGGAAGCCTTCCTGGAAAGAGTTAACACAGGAGATCTTCTTCAAAGAAAAAAGGCCCAATAGATGGCTGTCTCCTCATTGGTGTGTCTGTAAAGGCACTAGTGAGTCTGGGTTTCACTTACTAATTTCTTGTCAATTTGCAAACTCTATTTGGGAATGGTTTACTTCTTTATTTGGGTGTAGGTGGAACTCTTCAATGGATGTGCAAAGCTTGTTTAATTCCTCTCCTTCTAGCTGGCCAACTAAAAGAGCAAAGATTATGTGAAGATGTATTAGGGCCTTAGTGTGTTGGTCCATTTGGGAAGAAAGGAACTTGAGAATCTTCTCAGAAAGGGGAAGAAGTACGGAAGCAGTTATAGAAGTGATTCATGCAAGGGTTATTCATTGGCTGAAAACGTTGGACTTATTTATGTACTTCTCAGTTGATGATATGTCTAGGAATTGGCAAGAAATTGCAGATTCAGCCCCAGCCAAGAGGGTCTCAAATTCTGTTTGGACCCCTCCACCTATTGGCTTTACCAAGCTGAACTTTGATGGCAGCAACATGGGCAACCCTGGGCCCTCCGGAATAGACGGAGTCTTGAGGGATGAATGAGGGATTGTGATGGCTATGTTTTCTGGCCTAAATGGAATAGGGGACTCATTGAGGGCTGAGATTTTAGCAGCTCTGGAAGGGATTCAAAGGGCTAAGGACTTGAACATAAACAAGCTGATCTTAGAAGGAGACTCTGAAACTGTAGTGAATTGGTTAAAAAAAGAAAACTCAAGACTATGGAGCAACAGCGATGAAAAGAGGAAATACAACTGGCTGACAAAAGATATGGATGTTTGCTGCACTTGGATAAAGAGAAATGCAAACTCCTTTGCAGATGGATTAGCTAGACAAGGGGTGAATAGGAGCTCTGTTTTTTTGGGCTCATCTGTAATTTTTTCTGTATTTTGGCTTTAGTGGCATTTGTAGGGAGTTGAGTTACTTTAGCTCCAGTTGAATGTTTTTTTAACTCTTAATCAATTAATGAAATCTCCGTTATTGATAAAAAAAAAGAAAGCTACTAGCTGTTGAAACACAACAAAAGTAACAATATCAAATGTTAATTCAAACAAATAGAATGCCTCAAAAGGCTGATATGCAAATACAAATAAACTATTCAAATGCAAAGTGTGCACTAGAGTACTAGGGCTTTAGCACTAAAGAGATTCAAGTTTCTCAGTGAGAAACAATCAAGCACAAGTCTCTCTTTTCTTTTCTCACAAAGATATCACTCTTTTAGCTTAGAATCTCTTCTCAAACCTTTTTTCTTCCTTGTAGAACTTGTCTATATATCATTGAATCAAAGGAAGAACACATATGACCGTTATAGATCCATTGGGAATTGATTTTCCTCTTACATTCAAAGATGATTTCTAACATGTTTCATGGCTTACCAGAAGAGGAAAGATCTGTTCGAGCTTCAAACGGTTAGAAAATAGAGCTAACAGGTGATTCTGCACGAAGTACTCGACTACTTCATCTGTCAGAGAATCTTTTTTCATCGATTGGGAGTCGACTACCAAGGCCTGATAGTTGACTCTCATGTGCAAGAGAGAATCTTTTTTCTCTAGTAGTTGACTATCACCACTAAGTAGTCAATTGCTTGAACTAGGTTTGGCTGTCACAACCAATCGACTAGCAACTGTTAGGTAGTCGACTACTTGGAACAGTCCTCTCTAGAATTCTCAAGTAGTCGACTCCTAAGGTTAGGGAGTTCACTCATTAGGTTCTCAAGTAGTCAATTTTTAACTTCTGTTATGATCTGAGAAAAACCTAAGGCCCTTCCTAGGTTAACCATTGGTCTCTAAGATTGTGTGGTAACCAAGGTTCAAAATATTGGAAAGGCAATTTTAAGATACGTATCGAGATATGCCTTGGATACGCATGCGTATCGGTGAAAAATTAAGATACGCTAGATACACATGGATACACATAGAAACACTATAAAAACTTCAATATAACATAAAAATACACCAATAACACTAAATATAAGGCCTTAATATATACATATATATATATATATAAATACATACATACATAAATAATTACTATCTATTTTCAATTTTAAAAATTATAAAATAATAAAAAAAGTCATAATTGAAGAAAAAATATCAAATGAGCTATGATTATGATAGATTAGCTATATATTTACAATATATTCACTCCTTAGGGATATATCATAAAAAATGTATTTAATTATTATTTATTTTTTAATTCTGAAAATTATAAAATAATAAAAAATCATATTCGAAGAATAAATATCAAATGATATATGGTTATGATAGATCAGCCATATATTAACAATATATTCAGTCCTTATGGTTACATCATAAAAAAATGTAATTAATTATTATTTATTTTTTAATTCTGAAAATTATAAAATAATAAAAAAATGTGATTGAAGAATA
Source organism: Nelumbo nucifera (assembly GCF_055504915.1). Classification (NCBI taxonomy): domain Eukaryota; kingdom Viridiplantae; phylum Streptophyta; class Magnoliopsida; order Proteales; family Nelumbonaceae; genus Nelumbo; species Nelumbo nucifera. Next base: position 248,535 of record NC_142652.1, on the reverse strand, counting down.
AATGTCAAATGATCTATGGATATGATGGATCAGCCATAGATCTACAATACATTCAGTCCTTATGGACAAATCACAGTAAAAAATAAATAATTAATATTTATTATTTAGTTTGAAAAATTACAAGAAAATAAAAAAAATAAATATTGTACAAAAAACTTCAAATCTTACATGGACATGATAGATCATCCATGGGTTTCTAACATATTAAACATATTAAGTCCTTACATGCAACAAACATTTTTCAATTTTTTGTTATTTTATATTTTCCAATTTTCCTCATAAAAATCCATACTCATAATAAAAAAGTGTGATTTCTAACATGGGAAATGTCGATCAACTAATATTAGAACACTTTCAATCATTCAAACAAGAAAGAAACAACAAATCATAAGGATTAAATGAAAAAAATTGAAAAAACTGACCTATTTTTGCAATAATTTCCAAGGATTCAAAAAACTTACCAAATCTTCAAGTTTGATGCGTTTTTCTTGTTTTTGTGCAGATCTAGCAATCTGGGAATGCCTCTCAGGGTTCTGGAGTGGTTTGGGGGAGGGGGGGAGGCTTTTTTTAGGAGAAATAAGCCTTCTTTCCCCCATACAAGTTTTTATTTTCCGTAGCAGTTTTTTTTTTGTGGTGTATTGGTCGATATGCTGCCGTATTGGTAGCAGATCACCTGATACAACATCAACACACTCAATATGGTACCGATACAACACGGTACACCTAAGATATGGTATAAAAAAGACGGTCTATCCGATTTTATACTGTATCCCATGTTCGTAACTCAAAGATATGATACAGTATGCCCCATATTGGGCGTAACGTATCAAAATTTTAAACCTTACTGGTAACCCAAGGTAGGTTTGATATAAGGCATTATAGTGCACATGCAACTGATTACATCAAATCCTATAAAATTTGAGGTAGCTTGAAATCTCTTGAATTTGATTTCTTGTGCCCTGTTTGGCGCATCTTTTCGCGTGGGCTGTCAGATTTTTAGAAGCCCGGAAGCTCGTGTTTTTGTCTTTTCCCGTTTTGCTGGGAAAAGATCTAGCCACCAAAGGATGTCGTGCCGAAAAGACTTGCGAAGCCCGTTTTGGGCGATTTTCAGGAAGCTGCAAATGGAGCTTTTCGTTTTTTTTTTTTTTTTTTTTAACTCATCTTCACACGAAAAGACATGCCTTAACCAAACGGTCTTTAGGCTGTCAAGATCTTAATGCAAAAGCTCACTGTGTCTTTTGACTCTCAGAGCTTCCAGAAGACCTTTCCAAAAATTCTTGCCAAACAACCCCTTGATTTTCTAAATTTTCTTCATGAGAGAATCCTTTCTTCTCTTATTTAATATTCAGTCCATCTAAGGGAACACATGAGATGTCTCCACATTTGTATTCCAAATACATTAGTTCTCTCAATGATTTTGTTATCATCAAAACACATGGGGCCAACCAAGGGCTATGAAGAACAATTGTGTTGCTGATGAAAACATACATAAAAATGAGAAAACATGAAGAAGAGCAATAACTGAAGGAAATGAGGGGGGAAGTAAGTTAAAGTTAAACGATGGGGTTGAAAGCTGTCAAAATGAGGAAGAAAATAACAAGAATGAAATTGGTTTATGATGGGGTACAAAGCATGGATTGAAATCTGTTTCTATGTTATAGTTTCATCACTCTACACTTGACCTCAGTTTTCTATATCAAAGCATCTCTAAATGCCTTAGCTTTGCTGCTGTGCTTGTCATTAGATGTCAATCCTACCGATTTTGGTGAATCCACTAGAGCTTATGATCCAGCCCATTCTACACCTAGGAGCATCATTCAGAATACATGATTCGGTTGCAACAATCTTTTTTTCCCTTCTAAGCTAGATTTGAGTATTTTATGATGTACAAATATTGGGCTTATGGAATATAGGGGCAAGATTGAACTCTCCCCTTCTCTCTCTCTCTACCTCTCCCTTCTCAGGAGGCTGGTCTCCCTTGAGTTAAGCCTACACAAGGTAGTTGGAGATGTAAAGGAGATCAAAGACTCCTCTGCCATGATACAATACTTTGAAAACATAAATTGGAGCAACAGTCGCAACCAGGCCTTGGAGGATTCTAGTCAAGGTAGTAGCTGATGCATGAGGTTTCATCAGTTGAAGCATGCTAAGATCGGCAAGGACCCATTTCCTTGCATTTACAGAGCTGAGTGATACATCAAGTAACCATGAGACCCCCAACCATTAGAGAGTGGCTATTGCTTTGATCTATCTGGAAGAAGCTATGAATATTATGATGAGTCTCTCCAAAAACTTAGGCAAACTGGATTAGTATGAGAATACCTGGTTGAGATCGAGAGACCCTATACCAAGGTTGATGGATGGCCAAAGAAGGCCCTTGTGGGATTCCTTCTGGGGGATCAAAATGTAAATTACAATCAAGGTAATGGCTCTTCACCCTGCAATTGTAATGGTGGGGCTAACGAGATTGTAGGAGGAGAAGATTGGTCGGTTTAAGAGAGTAGGACAGACTAGTGAATCCATACTTAAAACTCCACTCTGGTTTGATTTCATATAGGCCTAGCTAGGGTCACTCAGCCCTTGACTAGCATATGCTTAAAGAAATTCATATGGGTGAAAATGCAAGTTGGCAGAGAAAAAGGGCCATGTTATAATTGTGATGAAAAATTTGGCTTAGGGCATGTATAAAATGCAACATGTTTCCCATTTGCAAACAAATGACGTAGAGATCAACATGGGCCCATAAGTTAACCTAGGCCCAATTGAGGCAGAAGACTGGGTTGGACTGTTGGAGGACCAGAATGGAGACACCTGAAATTTCCTTATAGGCCCTGATTGGACTAGCTTCCCCACAAACTACATGGGTGAATGGACGGTTAGTTGGGAGATGTGTCTTAGTTTTGATTGATAGTGTGAACATGCTCAACTTTGTAACGTGTGTGCTTGCTTGATAGATTGGATTTGGCATCCAGCATACCACCGCGTTTATGGTACACATGTGTAATGGGAACCACCTAAAATGCAATGTCATATGCAAGAACTTGGTGCTCTAGGTCCAAAATCATCACTTCCTTATTGACTTGCATCCATTGGACCGTAATGGTGTTGTCATTGTACATGGGATTCAATGGCTCAAGCAATTAGGCCCAATTGTCTGTTACTGGGCCCATTTGACAATGGAATTTGAATTTGATGGCATTTGTGTGCATTTGCAGGGAATAAGGCCCGGTTCCACCTAAACAATTGGACTCTCCTCACTTATTAAGCATAGCCATACCAATAGACAACCCCATAATAATGTTGATGGGCTTAGGCTAGAGTAGTCCACTTCTGTCCATGACATCCCAGGATTCTGGGCCACCTCACTATTAGGCCCAATTAAAAGCCCTACTTTAGGAATTTCAGCAAGTCTTTTAGGAACCAATGAGCTTGCCCCCTACATGAGAGGAAGACCACAGGAGTCCAATCATCTCGAGAGTTTCCCTGGCCAATGTTTGGCTGTATAAATATCGCCACTACCAGAGCTAAGAGATAGGAAAAAAAACTTCATCCAACCTAGCAATAGTGCCTATTCATCTTTGGTCTTGCTAGTAAGGGAGAAGGATGGGTCCTAGATTTTTTGTGTGGACCACAGGGCCCGAATAACATCATAGTCAAGGACTAGTTCCCAGTCCCATTCATTGCAAAATTGTTAGATGAAGTTAGGGAGACTACAGTTTTCTCCAAGCTAGAACTGGGGGTTGGTTATCAACAACTAACAATGCACCTAGCAAACATCTGTAAGACTGCTTTAGAACACATGATGGTCATTACGAATTCTTGGTCATGCCCTTTGGTTTGACCAATGCACATCCTACATTCCAAACCCTCATGAATGAAGTATTCAGGCCCAACTTGTGCATGCTCGTCCTCGTCTTTTTTGATGACATCCTTGTCTATAGCAAGAATTGGGAGCAACACCTATTACACTCAAGTGGTGTACAAGGATCAATTTTTTGGCAGGTTTTGGTTAATTTATATCTTTGGATAAGTGGTTTTTCTTGCTTCTAATTTGTTCTTAATTCTGTGATATAGAAACCAAACACTAGCTAGGTTGTTGTAGCCTCTCCATGTTCAAGAATGAGTAGGGAAGACCTCACTATGGATTTTATCTCAAGCCTACAATGATCATGGTGGTAGTAGATAGGCTATCAAAGTATGCACACTTCTCAGTTCTCCCTTAGCCATATAGTGCCTCCTTGTAGTTGAAGTGTTCATTAAGAATGTGGTGAAGCTTCATGACACCCCTAACTTTTTAGTATAAGAAAGTGACTTGGTTTTTATGAGCATGTTTGGAGAGACTTGTGAGATTTGAAGGTTTGGAAGAGGAGAGAAGAAGAGGAGAAGGGGAGAAGAGAAGAGGATGTGGTGTGTGTTACAATTCATAGCATTTCTACTATGGAAGAAAAATTACAAGAGTGCGAGTGCCCTTATTTGGGTGCAATTATAAACAAGGGTACAATGACCAAAAATCACTTACATTATAGATTCTTAACACTCCTGACCAAGGATTAAAGTATTAGTATCGGGTATCGTATCAGACAACTTGGACACGGATACGGATACACTTTGGAAACGCATGGATATGGACGAAAGATATGAAAATACATGGATATGCTAGAAAAATACATACAAATTTCATAAATACTTCAATTATGAATACATAAGAAATGTATATTTTAATGGTATATATAAAGAAATATTTTACAATTAATATAATGGAATGCATAGATATCATACAATTTTGTTGATAACCCATCAATCAAGAGTCCAACACTCATACTATATAGATCTTTACAAATTAACACATGCATAAAACCATTATTATGTTATATTCTATTTAAATCCAAGAAACAAAACCTATACAATTATTATATTTTAATTACTATATCAATTATTTTTTATTTTGCTCTTTTTACTTTTCAACATTAATGAAAAAATCAACTAAATATTAAAATTTCAGATGTATGATAAACAATATATTTCTTTTTGTAAATAATAAATTTTATTATAAAATGTAAATTAAAATATCAATTGATAATTTATAGTAGTCGATCAAGACTACAATCAGTCTTGAATTCGAAAGCTAGGGAATTAGCTTGTTTAGCTAAACCGTCAGCTAGGGAATTAGCCGATCTTTTAATCCAACATGTCTTCACTTCCATCTCCCGCACCAGCCACTTGAATTTCCTCCTCTCATTATTGTACTTCCATAAATCATTTTGATCTTTAGTCAGCCACCCTATCGCCACCTCTAAATCCCCTTCAATTATGAGTTTCTTGATGTTCAATTCCTTAGCTTTCCGGACTCCTTCCATAACTGCAAAGATCTCAGCTCTAAGGGAGTCACCCACTCCAATTGGGCCTGAGAACATAGCAGAGATGACCCCATTTTCATCCCTAAAAACACCCCCGATCCCCTATTGTCCCGGGTTTCCCCTACTACACCCATCTGTGAATAGTTCCAAAGATTTCAGCCACTGTACTGCCCTAATATGTATGATAGCCCTCAGATCTGCTACTCCTCTCTGAGCTTCTGAGAATATCCTGGAGTTTCTTTCTTCCCACAGTGTCCAACATACTACAGCCCTTAGTCCTCTCCACATTGTCCTTCCCCTTTTTATCCGCCACCTGAAAAAGGAAGGGGAGAAAAGGCCCTGCAAGTCTGATGGGGGATTCCAGCTGCATCCAAATAAGGAGAAAGCCCAATCCTAAATTGACCTCGTGAAGTGGCAAGACACCAGTAGGATAAAACCAGTCTCCCCATCTGCTTTACACAGAACACATCACTAAGGTGACAAGCAAGTATTGGGTCTCTTCTTTTGGAGTAAATCACCAGTGTTGATTCTTTCCAGATAGGCTTCCCAACAAAAACTACCAACCCTAGGGGTTATAGCTCTGCACCAAACCTCACCAACAGGGAAAGGGGGAAGGGTAGGACTGGTGGACTGACTTAAGACTTTGAAGAACGAAGCACAAGAGAAAATGCCATTGGGGGTAGGTGTCCAAATTCTAGAATCCGCCCTAGTGGGGTCTAAGACAACGTTATCAAGAAGTGCAATAAGGCTCGAAATACTGTCGAAGTCTGAGTCCCTTAAATCCCTTCTTAGATCCAAGTTCCACCCAATCCCAGAAGTGGAAGAGGACGGGGTGGCGAAAGACGAGATCGACTCATTTTTCAAATCAGAAAGAGCATACAAAGACGGAAACTGATCCTTTAGAGGGGCACTCCCCACCCAGGTTTGTTCCCAAAATTTTATGGAGTTACCAGAATTCAAGTCATACCTGATATTAGGGAAGAAAACTAGTAGCAGGTCATGAATGACTTTCCAAGGAGAATTGCTTGTGGTCCTAGCTCTGATTCCAGCGTCCCATCCATTGTGCTCCAGCCCATGTATACTTGCCACTATTCTAGCCCATAGCTTCTCCTTCTCCATAGGAAACCTCCACAACCACTTCCCCAATAGAGTCATATTCCTTCTCCTAATACTCCCAAGCCCCAAACCACCACACGACTTACTCCTACACACTATCTCCTAGCTAACTCTATGATCCCTCGTCTCCTCTCTCGGCTCCCACAGGAAATCTCTCATTAGCTTCTCTAAACTGTTAGCAATCTTCACTGGGATTTTAAACACCGACATTAAAAAGATGGGTAAGTTAGCAAGTGTGGCCTTAATTAGTGTAATTCTCCCACCAAGAGAGGTAGTTCTTTTTCCAGGATACCAGTCTTTTTTCAAACCTTTCCATCACCGGGTTCCAAAAACTCTATCTCTTGGGATTATCACCTAATGGTAACCCTAAGTAGTTCAAAGGCCACCCCGAAACTTCACACCCCAGCACTTCAGCACTCTCCCTGATCTCTCCCTCCTCCAAATTCACCTCCACTACACAGCTTTTTCCAAGGTTAACCTTCAAATTGGACATTTGCTCAAACAGTTGTATCACCGACTTTAAGTTCCTGATAAACCTTACATTACCGCCTTCACAAAACAGAATCGTGTCATCAGCAAACTGTAAGTGAGTGAGGGGGGTTTCCATCCTCCCAACTCTCCAGCCTTTAATGAGCCCCCTAGAATCTGCTCTGTGAATCAGTTTCCCCAAAACCTTCGCAATTAGAATGAACAAGAAAGGAGAAAGGGGGTCTCCTTGTCTTATACCCCTACTGGCTGGAAAGAAATCTACCACTGTCCCATTCACTAGCACTGAATACTGACAATTCCGGACACAACTCATGATCCACTTACACCATCTAGCCCCAAACCCAAATTTAGTTAAAACTTTCCTCATGAAATCCCAGTCCACCAAGTCATAAGCCTTTTCCAAGTCCAGCTTACAGACCACTCCCTTCTTCTTATCCCTCTTAAAGTTCTCCACACTCTCATTAGCAATTAAAATCTGATCTGTAATTTGTCTTCCACTCACAAAAGCTCCTTGATAGTGTGCAATGATTTCTGGCAGTACCTTCTTCAGCCTCAAAGACAACACTTTTGCAATGATCTTATACAAGCTATTAACCAAGCTAATTGGCCTAAAATCTTTCGGGTGGGATGCATCTTTCTTTTTTGGAATTAAGGCTATAAATGTAGAGTTCACACCTGGATTGACAATTCTTCTCCTGAAAAACTCCTCAAACACCCGCAAGAGATCATCTTTCAAGATATCCCAACAATCCTGATAAAAAGCCATTGTGAACCCATCCGGCTCTGGAGCTTTTGTTCTATCCATAGAAAACACAGCCTCCTTGATTTCTTCTAGATTAAAGCTTCTTTCCAACCATCTCTTGTTCTCCACCCCTACATCTGGCCAATCCAAACCTTCTACCCACACCCTTCCACTCAGGCTTTCTTAGAATAGATTTGAAGTGCTCCATACAGGCCCTGGCAATCTCCTCTTGTTGTACTAACTCAACTCCATCTACTACCAATTTGGAAATAAAGTTCTTCCTTCTCCTGCCATCTGCTAGAGAGTGGAAATACCTAGTGTTTCTATCTCCCTCTTGCAACCATTTACATCGAGATTTTTGCCTCCAGCTAATTTCCTCCTTGTGCAGGCAATCCTCTAACTGTCTTCTCAAATCTCTCCTGAGATCATTGTCTTCCTCTCCAAATTCTCCCATTTCCTCTTTAGAGTCAAGGCTTTCAATCTTATCCATCAGGTCTCCCTTTCTTTCTTCTATCCTCTCGAACTCCATCAAATTCCACTCCTTGATTCTTGCTTTCAAGAATTGTAGTTTCTTATGGAATCTCATCCCCTCCCACTCCCTCACTTTGTTAGGAAACCCTAGATGAAGTAACCACATATTTTCAAATCTAAAGGGGGTAGGACCTCCACACCTTCTTTCCTCCTTACATAACACTATGGGCCAGTGATCCGAGGTCACCCTTGGAAGAGCTCTAGAAGCCAAGGTTCCCCAATGTTCTTCCCAATCCAAAGAGAACATGAATCTATCCAGCTTAGAGCAAATGGGTCTAGATTGGAGATTTGACCATGTAAATGCCTTATGTGCTAGAGGAATCTCTTTAAGCTCAACGGCATCCACAAAACTGTTAAACTTCCTCATGCTTTTTGTCACCCTCTAGTTAACCTTATTGGACTCCTCCAAGAATCTGATCACATTGAAATCCCCACCCATGCACCAAGGCCCATCCCACAACCCTCTAACATCAGCCAGTTCCTCGCACAGCTCCTTTCTCTCTCTGTAGTCATTCGGTCAGTAAACATTTGTGAGCACCCACATATAATCATCCTCTTGCCGCTTAAACTTCATGGAAACCGAGTACTTTCCGATCAACTCCTCCAGACCTTCAACCATATCCCTCTTCCACATTGTTACAATCCCCCCGGATGCACCCCACGATGGAGCCGCCACCCAGCTAATCCCCCTGGCTTTCCATACACTCCTTGCCCACTTGTCATTAAACTCCATTTTCTTAGACTCTTGCAACAACACAATGTCTGGGTCATACCATCTTATTACCTCTTTTATTGTTGCTATCTTCTTTGCACTCCCAATTCCCCTCAATTTCCAACTAAGAATCTTCATTCCGCTTCTTTTTTAAAACCCCTTGCCACCTACCCACTACTTTCCCCCTTTCCTTCTATCTCCTTTTACCCCGAGCTTCTTGTCTCCTTCTACATCTCTCTTCAATCTCTCTACTTCACTCAATCTCCTCTTCTTTGTTATGATCTGCTTCTTCCTCTTCTATAAGCTTTCTTTCAATTCATTCAAATCTTCCAGCCTACAGCCCAACTTCCCTACAAATTCTGCTATCGTGTCTTCTCTCACCGAGTCTTCCATCCCTACCCTTCCTACAGAATCCCCTCCATCTCTATCCACCTGCCCTTCCTTCCTCTCCTCTGGTCCCACCTCCGTCCTTTCCTCCCCATCCTTCCTCCCTTTCATGTTACCTCCCTCCTTCCCTGCTCTCTCCCCGTAATCCTCTCCATCTCTACCCTCATTCCTTTCCCTCCTCTCCACTAACCCCTCCTCTCTTCCTTCCTCCCTTTCCCTCCTTCATATCAGCTTCCCTTCCACTTCCTTAAACACTCTTTCAATGATTTCCCACACTTTTCCACTCCTATATCTTTCTTCCCGCACCTTCCCACATTCCTTCCTTCCCCTCTCCCCCTCCTCGGAGAGCTTGCCTGCTCGACTGCATATTCATGGGCTACAAGACATGGAACAAAAACGGAATCTGGAACCAAAGACACAGGAGACACATTAGTAGCACAAACCGAAATCACATGGTTACCTGGGACTGGTGGACAAGCTAGAAAAGGACTGCTCCCGGCCTCCCTCTCTTGTTCTAGAGGTTGGTAAACATTTAACTCCCTGAGTTGGTTGGGAAGTACTTCTGTCCTTTGGTCAACCTGGTGATCTTTCCACTCTACCCCCGGTTCACCCCTAGATGGCGTGTTCCTGCTCTGCTTCCGGTTCTCCCGGTTTGCCCCTTCTGATAATCCTTGCACACTCTGTAGTCTTGGGAATGAGATAAGCCGATTGCAATCTTCACCCTGAAATAAGCTTGCAATATTCCACCCATCCATGTCACCTCCAGCAAAACTACCATCGTTGTTTACACTGCCCACGCTAGTGCCATCAACAGAAAGGTCCTCCGATTCATCATCGCCTTCACTGCCCTGCACCCAGCCTTCAATCTTCTCTTTTTTCTCTTCAGTTCTTCCCCTAGCAAAACTTGGCTTCGGCCTCTCTAAGGAGCGTCGCAAGGGGCTAAGCTCCTTCAGACTTCGTTGGGAAACCCACTGTAAAGCCTGCTTCTTCTCTGGTTTCCGGCGCTGCGCGCGATCCCCCCTGTCTTGCGACTGGGGACGATGATAGACCGTTAACATTGTCTTATCTTAGTCGAAACCCCAGTCATGTGGTTCATTAAAGGCTCATGCGCCTTTTTAACAAACTGGGTTGGGCCCGCTGACCTGTTTGGGCCTTTAATAACACCACTAACTGTCCGCATGGGCTTTTGCTTTGCCCCATTCTTAAACACCCGCGAGCTCACGTGACTTTTAAGAAGGTCACGCACATCCAATCCCGGGCTCGGTTTGGTTTTATCAAGTCTAGGTTCGGTTCTTCCTTGGACTAACCTCTTTTCCTTGTTCAAAAAAGTCAGATTGGCGCCGGTTACAACCTGTGCAAAGGACCTGCCACCCTCCAGACTGTTCACTGCTTCCATATGCAAAAATCCCACCCCCTGAATGCTACCCTTTTGCTTCTCCAGCATTTGTTTTTCCATTTTAGTGAAATTGCTTTTCTTGTTTGAATCCCCCAACCCTTCCTTGCCACACAGTTCTTCTTCTTCAACCTTCTCATCTCCCTCCCTACGAGCCTCTTTCCAGAGCACCGATTCAATGGATGAAGCCAGCCACACTGAGTAGCATTGACCTTCAACTAGCACCTCTATCTTCCGAGGAATCTCCTCAGGTTTTACTCCATTCAATAAAATGGAAGTTGAACAAAGGTCTCCCCAAAAGGCACCTCCTAGTGATCCTCCACACATCAAAGCAATGGCTTCAGCAGTTTCTTGCTTCCACAAGTGAAAGGGAAGACCTAAGAGACGCACCAGCACTCCATCTTCAACAAAGAAATCTTTGGAGTTTGATCTCGGACACCATCTTGATACTGTGAAGTTTCCAAGTTTAGTTTGGATATTTACAGCCTCAACTTCTACTCTATTCTCAAGCAGATCCAGCAAAGCCTTGTCCTTCTCGAAAGGTGTTAAAATAAATGTGCTCTTCAACTTTAAACTTGCTGTTAACAGATCTGCAACTTTCCTCCAGTCTAGAATTTGAGCTGAAGCTTTAACTATCACTTTACTTTCCCAATCACCTCTCTGTATGTTTACTCCCATTCTGTATTTACCTGCCCCAGCTATCACTAAAAGAGTCTCTTGCTTATTATTGCTCACCATACTATTAGAACTGCTTATCTTCCTTTTTACTATTACTTCTCTTTTAGCACCCAAGCGTTGCAGCAGTTCACATAAGGCGCCATGAACTGCCTTCCAGCCCTGACTCTTCCTTCCTTCTGGGAAGCAGACCATCTGCTTTCTACCCTTGCCAAAAAATTCTGTCAAAGAAATAAAATAACCTTTAAGGTTTTACACTCTACAACAAACCTTCTTCCAGTTTCTGAGAGAAGCTCTTTCCAACTATTTTGTTTGCCTTTGTTACTTGCACCTTCCACAAACTCCTTGAACCCTTCAATTACCCCCAAACCTTCTAACAGCATCATTCCTCTCTTTGCTTCCCTGATTTTCAAGCTCAGCTGACCATTTAATCTCAATTCCTCAAATAGGAACTGACTTATACACCTGTGGCAGCATGGAAACCAATTCACATTTTGGTAGTGATCAAGTGACTTATACACCTTTGCATCTTCATCATACTTCCAATTCACATTCCGGTAGTGATCAAGTTCTTTCCATATCGATGTCAAATCAGAATAGTGCATCGAAAGACTCCTCTCTCCCTGCTTGCAAGTAGAGGATTTAGCTTGCAGTTGATATATCTTGGCATAGTGTCTCTGCTCTGAGTAGGTGGACTTTGCTTGTTCCCATATCTCACAAGCAGTTTCAGCCCACATAAAAGTCTTCCTTACCTGTGGTAGCATGGAAATCAAGAGCCATGACATCACCATACTATTCTCTTGGTTCCACCTATCAAATTCAGCACTTCGTACTTCGGTTCCTTCACTCTCCCATTGATGTATCCTATTTTCCCCCTAGCAGTGATGTAGAGTTTTATTCCCCTAGACCACTCAAGGTAGTTCAGACCATCAAAGGGAATAACAGCCATGGGGAAACTCATATCCATTCCCGCATTCACTCCATTGTGGCTCCCTGAAATCTCTGAAGTAGCAGAATTCTCAGACGACTTGGTAAGCACAAGATTTTTTTTATCTAAACTCTCAACTTATGATCCCTCCTTATATCGACAAAAGCTCCACACACAACAATTCAGTTCTGGACTTAAATCTGAGCACAAAAACAAACAGCACCAACTTCCAAAGAAGAACTATGACGAGATTGATTTTCACCACAGCATTAATCCATAACGTGTAAGTTTCACCACAACATTAATCAATAAGAGAGATCCTAACACATGAAATCAGACTAACAAGTAGAGAAAACAGGTCATCTACGACCTACACTCTCCTTTTCATAGGTACAAGATCACACAATCCAACAAATAAAAGATATAACCCTTACAAAAGTCTGCCGACATTTACAGGATCACACGATCCAACAAATAAAAGATATAACCCTCACAAAAGTCTGCCGACATTCAGTGGTTTGGATTCATTTGCTCTCCACTTGGTACACGACCAAGGAAAGAAATAAAAGAAGAAAGAATACTTTAGGGTTGTACCAGTTGCAGACCTGATTTGATCAGCCCAGATTCAGTCCTCTGTTCCGCCCAGATTCAACAACTTGAAGACAAAAAACTTGGTCGCCCAGATTCAACAACCTTGCTCTAATACCATCTTGACAATAAATCCGATTGAAATATGAGGAAGTAGAGAAGAGAAGGAAAGAAGAGAGAAAGGAGAAGGAAGAAAGGAAGAAGAAAAAGTTTGGCGCAATAGAACAGTGCTGGCGGTGCCAACTTTTATTATATTATATAGGGCGGCAGAAATAAGAAGGGAAAAGACCCTTGTGCCCCTGCTGTAAGTGAGTACAATAACAGAAATAACAGAAATAAAAAACACTTTAACTAGCCAAACATACCCTAACACAAATAACTAAATTATTTCAACATATTTAACTGTATAAACTCATCTGCCTCCTTCGCCTCTGGTAGATCCACAATCTCCCACGTCTGATTCTTAATTAAAGCTTCTATTTCTTCCTGCATAGCTGTCTTCCACTCAGGTTTGGAGAGAGCCTCATTGACACCGTTGGGTATAGACACGGAGTCGAGGGAAGAAAGGAAGGCTCGATAAGGAAAAAGTCCACTGTAGGAGAGATACAATGAGCAATACACTTTTTCTTCCCTTTTTTGAATGCAATAGGAAGGTCCAGGTCATCTATGATGGGGTTAGTGGAATCAATAGGAACTGAAACATCAGAGGGAGCAAGAGGAATACCTGAGTTAGTGTCAGTCAAATCTGGAGTCTCCAAGGAGCCGATAGGAAGTGATGTGGGTTCTTCTGTAGTGGAATCAACCTCCCTGTGAAGTTGTAGGCGTTGTCGTGAGTAGCTCCAAGAAACAGGACGCAAGGGAGGTGGTAAGGTAGGTTACGTAGGAGGATTAGACATAGGAGGTTCAGATATAGGAATGGACACATGGACTGGAACTGGAAGAGGAATAGACTGCTCACTTCCTTCCCCAAAACACTCCTCCTGAGAAGAACCCTTCGGGAAAAAAGGTGTGGACTTAAAAAAGGTGACATCCATAGTAACATACCGACTCTCGGAGACTGGGTCATAGCAACAGTATCCTTTCTGATTTTCTACATACCCAAGAAAAAACACTTCTTTGCCTTTGGATCAAGCTTTGAGCGGTGAGGACCAAGAACATGAGCAAAGCAAACACAACCAAAAGTCTTGAGAGGAATGTGGAACATCTCCCCCTCAGGAAAAAGGAGGCTGAATGGGGTGCTATATCCAAGAACATGAGAAGGCACCCTATTAATCAGAAGGACTATTGTGAGAACTGCATCACTCCAAAGATGAACTGGAATAGTAGATGTTATCATCATGCTCCTCGCAATCTCAACAATGTGTCCGTTCTTCCTTTCTGCTACCCCATTTTGCTGTGGAGTGTAAGAACAACTGCTCTGATGAATTACTCCATACTCTAATAGATACGAAGTAAGGTTTTTCTCAAAATATTCCTTGGCATTGTCTGATCTGAACACTTTCAGTCGTACCCCAAATTGTGTTAGCACAATTTGATGAAACTATCGAACCAAGGATGGCACCTCCTCACGGGACCTCATCAAGTAAATCCAAGAATACAAGGAAAAATCATCCACAAATAAAAGAAAGTATCGATAGCCACCCATAGAAGGAACATGGTATGGTCCCCACACATCAGTATGAATAACATCAAACACAGATGAACACCTTTTATTACTAGTTTTAAATGAACGTCTACAATGTTTTCCAAGCTGACAACCTTCACACTTTAAGCTAGACAAATTAACAAACTCAAATAACTTTGGAAATAAGAAACACAAAGAAAGAAAAGACAAATGCTCCAAACGATTATGCCAAAGCATAATTTGACCCACAGACTCTGATTCAAAATCCCTGCTGACATGATAACTTTAATGAGTGGGAAGCACATCTAGAAGTTCGATTCCATTCACCTCATGACCACTCCCATTCGCCCTCTTTGAAATCAGATCCTTCAAAACACAATGGCCATGAGAAAAAATCCCTGAGCAATTCAAGTTCTTAGTCAAACTACTAACAGATAACAAGTTAATACTCAATCTAGGTACATGGAGGACAAAGGGTAGGGAAATGGAATCGGTTATCTTGATAGACCCCTTCCCAGCAATGGGAACATGAGATCCATCGACTGTGGAAACTCTGTCTCTGCCAGAGCAGTGTTGGTAAGAAGAGAAAATAGTGGAAATATGGGTTATATGCTATGGGGCTCTAGAATCTATAATCCAAGGAAGTACCTCCTTACTTGTAGTAAAAACATAGTTTGCAGTTGCATGTGAACTACCTGTATGAGCAAAGAAAGTAGAATGTCCACCACCAGATCCACCTGTACCTAGTTGTCCACCTGATAACGGATTAGGGTTGATTGTATCTCACTGATTAAGTAACTACCCATATCTTTCAAGTTCGGCCCTCGTTGTAGCAGCTGCAACAGACTCCAAAGTAGCTGTAGTAGGAGGTCCAGGTAAGTCACCAGTTACTGCTATGTTGACATTTCCCTTCTTGTTTTTGATTCTATTCGGCACAAGATGAGGATGAAGCTTCTAGTAGGTATCTCTCGTGTGTTTAGGCTTCTTATAGTAGCCACAGATCAGGTCCTTATCTTCCTTCTTGATTTCATTACCACCCCAGTCTCCACTCTGTTTAGGTTTCATAGTACTAACCATAGCTGACTGTTTAATACCCGAATTCTTCATCATCACATTCCTCCTATTCTCTTCCTCTGATACAAAGGCATATGCCTGAGAGAGAGTAACACTATCCTTGGATAGGATATGTTGCCGTGCAATGTCATACTAGGGATTAAGGCCAACAAGAAATTCAATGACTCTATTCTTCTCTAAGAGGTTCTGGTAGGTTGCTGCATCCTTACTACTTTCCCAAACCACTGTCTCCAGATGATCAATCTCCTGCCATAGGGTTTTAAGGGCCGAAAAATAAACAACAATAGGTTTATCTCCCTGTCTGGTAGTAATAACCTAGTTTCTCAACTAGTAGGCCCTAGCAACATTCTCACTCTATAAATAGGTTTCTGCAACCCCATCCCAAATTTCCTTAGCTGTATTTGCCCACAAAAAGTTTTTACTTATATGGGGCAATATAGAATTGCACAGCCAAGTTACCATATAATTTTCCTGTACCCACCGGGAGCAGTTAGTCTTGAATTTCACTTCCTCACCAGTGATATACCCCATCTTCCCATGAGCACCAATGGCCATCTTTGCAGATTGTGACCATTCTAAATAGTTTGTATGATCTAACTTAATTGCAATGATGGTTCCAGCCCCGAAAAGGTCTCCAACACCTCCTCCCCCTTGTCCCATTTCACTCCCCGGTTTGTTTTCAACTTTGTGACCCTCCATTATTCCCAAAAAAGGGTTAGAAAATCAGTTTAAGATGAAGAAATATGAAATAATTCCCTTCAGGCACCACAAACACCCTTTTGGTAACCTAGATGCTCTTCTCACAAAAGATTCCTTTTCTGCGGGAGTGGGAGAAGAGATAGAAGCAGGCGCTCCCTCCAGAGGCTTCCAAAACAGGTGGGACTTGAACCGCCCCCTTTAGAAAACTCCAAGAAACCCTAAAAAACTAGGGTGCCACTTCTTAGGTCAAAATTGAAGAGTCCTACAAAAACAAGAGTCTTTCCCTTTCTCTAGTTCTTCTTGAATTTGATGAGAAACCTAGACCAGCTATAGGGCAAAACAGATCCACCAAAAAAATCCAAAAACTGGGCTTACCTGAGATCTTCGATCAACCTCTCACATCACCATGCAGTCAGCCGACCTAGGGCTGCATGATGGAGCAGCTCAAGAAACCTTCAACCTGGCTCTGATACCAAGTAGAAGTTGCTGATAATTGATTTTGATATATGCTTTGTGAAGAAAAGAAGTAGAAGCTGAAAGGTTTCAACAAAAAAGAAAGAAAGAGAAGAAGAGAAGAGAGTGGGATGCCACGAGAATTGAATAGATCTGGCTGCCAACCCCTCTTGATTTATATACTTAAATAAAAAGAATGAAAAGTACAAAGATACCCTTAGTAGGGTGGCTACTTTAAGTAGCTGAATAGTCACAACTTAAACTTAACATAAACTAATGGGCCTAAGGCCCAATAACTTCCTAACTGAATAGCTTAAATAAAAATAAAACAAAGCTGGGCCCAATAACTTAAAATCGGCCCAAACTCAACAGATAGATTCGATATAATATTATATACTTAAATATTTTGTAAACAAAATTTTTAATTTTTATAAATAATAAATATGTTATTATCTTGTGTAAATTAAAATATCAATATATATATATATATTCATGTACAAATGTATGGATTTTAAGTACTAAAATAATTATTCTATTATTAATATTTTTATTTGTATAAATTTATTGAGAGTGGAAAATCAATTTTTGATATAATAATAAAATTGGTAGAATATTTATTTCATTTATAATTATAAATATTAATTTTTAATATTATTCTATTTAATTTTAAGTTGAAATTGTTGAACATATTAACATTTAATATGTCATTTCTTTAGATTGGATGTTTACAATTAAGATAATACAATTAATTATATTTCACTTATAATCACAAATTAAAGGGTGGCTTAGCGGCTTAACACGCTAAGCACTTAATGTTTAAGCCTGGGTTCAAAACGCATCTGCCACATTTTTAATATCAGAGTTGTGCGCGTATCGGCCCGTATCGGTCGATACGATGCTATACGCACCGATACGGTGCCGTACCATATCGATACACACGATTGGCATGATACATTGCCAGTCGTAGCGTATCTAGTATCGTTCACTAACAATACCAATACGATATACCCCATATTGGATGTATTGTATCAATATTTTAGTCCTTGCTCCTGACTCCTTGAGCTGAGCATAGATATCTATCATGCCCATCTTGCCCAAATTACCATCAAATGTTGGCTTGTTAACTCCCTTTATGAGACAATCAGCAAATTGCTTTTCTGATCTCAAAAAGGGTAGGCATATCTCTCCACTAGCTATGTTCTCTCTGATGAAATATTTGCTCACTTTAATATGTTTTGTACGATCATTTTTAACAGGATTGTGGTAATGTCCTTAGCTGCTTGTTTGTCACAATAAAGTCTCATTGGGACATTAGCTTGAATACCCATTTCTATTAGTAAAGTCTTTAACCATGGTAATTCAACACTCTATGGTCCTTTGCTCTGTATTTTGCCTTTGCACTAGAATAAGTAACAACTGATTGTTTCTTCTCCATGATATTGGATTTGCTTCCCACCAAAGCACCAATAGCCAAATGTAGATTTCCTGTCATCAATAGACTCTACCTAGTTTGCATCCATGTAAGCCTCAATCTTCAAAGCTCATAGTCGGAGTATAATCTTCCTTTACAAGGGCATCTCTCCCTTTCGATAAGCAAGAATCTTGTTGATAGCTTGTATGTAGGATGTCCTAGGTTCATGCATATATTGATTTAGCACACCAATTGCATAAAATATGTTAGCCTAGCCATGCAAAGGTAATGGAAGCAACCAACTAGTCTCTAATCAACTCTTCTGTTTGGAAGAACGTCTCCGTCAGTAATACTTAACTTGTTATTAGGGTCAGTTAGAGCTTCAGTTGGCTCGCATTCCAATTTCCCAAATTTTTGGTGCAAGTCGAGAACATATTTTCTTTGTAAAATAAAAATCCCCTTCTTTGATCTTGCAATTTCAATCCCAAGAAAATGTTTAAGATCAACAAGTTCTTAATCTCAAATTTAGATGCAAAGAATGATTTCAACTTAGTGATTCCTAAGATGTCATCCCTAGTAACAACAATATCAACAACATAAACCATGAATATAGTCATAAGGCCATTAACTCATCTTATGAATAAAGTTTGATTAGTCTGAGATTGAGAGAATCCAATCTTCAAATCTACTTTTCTAATTTTGTCAAACAAGTTCTTAGAGATTGCTTGAGTCCATACATAGATTTCTTTATATGGCAAACTTTACCTTCGCTATTAGGTAAATCGACTCCTGGAGGTAGGTCTATATAAACTTCTTGTTGGTCTCCTTTAAGGAAAGCATTCTTCACATCCACTTGATATAGGGGCCAAGAGTAGTGGGCAACAAGATGCATAACCACACATATAGAGCTCATTTTAGCCATTGAAGCAAATGCCTCATGGTAATCAATGCAGTAGTCGTACAAGACTACAAATATCTCTTAGGTTTTGAACAGAAAATAAAGAAAGGAAGAGAGTAGGGGAGAAGAAAAGAAGAGAGATGAAGAGGGAGAACTCGTGGAGAGGTTTTAGAAAGAAGAGAGTGGTTGGTGTTGTTGAAATAGCCTCCCCACCCCTTAATTTATATACATAGTTTCCTAATTGTAAAATAACTCAATGCTTACATGGCAAGATAAGATAAGATTAAAATTAAAACTAATCCTAGATAAGATAGAATAAAAAGAAACTAATCCTACTAGGAAAGCTGATTAAATCTAAGTACATCCCAGGGTGTCACACGAATACTAATGTGGGGTCCACAGTTTCCACAGTCCCCCTCAAATTGGGAGTAGACATTTGTCATTCCCAACTTGCATAGGTCTTCTTTTAACTTCTTTTTCGAGACAGGCTTGGTGAGAAGGTCTGCAAGCTACATGTCGGAGGCGATGTAGGGAAGGCATACTTCTTGAGATGTAACCCTTTCTCTGATAAAATGCCAGTCCACTTCAATATGCTTAGTTCTGTCGTGTTGTACTAGATTATGGGCTATATTGATGACAACCTGATTATCACAGTACAACATTAGGGGTTTCTCATAAACAATACCCAATTCCTCAAGTAATGATCTCAACCATAGAATCTCTGTCACACCATTTGCCATGAATCTATATTCAGCACTAGAACGAGAAACAATACTTTGTTTCTTACTCTTCCAGGAGACCAGATTACCTCCTACGGAGGCATAATATCAGAGGTAGATCTTCGATCATCAATACACCCAACCCAATCAGTATTTGTGTAGACTTTCTATCTTCATGTGGTCATTTTTCTTGAACAAAATGCCTCTGCTTGGGGACCTCTTCAAATATGCTAATATCCTTTCAACCGCAAGGAGGTGAGTAGTTCTAGGAGAGTGCATATACTGACTGCATAACTGATATCAGGTTACGTGAGGCAAAGATAGAGAAGTTTTCCAACTAACCGTTGGAACATAGCTTTATCTTCAATAGGCTCTCCACCTTCTGCACTAATCCTGTGATTCTGTTCAATAGGTGTGTCTGTAGGCTTAACTCCCAACTTTCTTGTTTCTTCTAGCAGATCAAGGACATACTTTCGTTGAGAGACAAAAATCCCATGCTTGGATCTAGCTACCTCAATGCCCAAGAAGTATCATAGTTCCCCCAGATCTTTTACCTCAAACTCTTGATGGAGTTGCTTAAGGGACTCAATTTCACTAGTATCACTCCTTGTTACTACAATGTCGTCCACATATATAGCAAGAAAGGTTACAGAAGAATCCATTCTCTTAATAAACAAGGTGTAGTCTGACTGGGCCTGCACATATCCGAACCTATCAAGGGCGCGTCTGAATCTATCAAACCAAGCTTTGGGGGACTGTTTTAGTTCACATAAAGCTTTGTAACTGACAAACCTTTCCTTTCTCCGTACTATAAAATCCTGGAGGCAACTGCATGTAAACTTCTTCCTGCAAGTCTCCATTGAGAAAGGCATTTTTAACATGCATCTAATACAATGGCCAAGAGTAACTGGCTATAAGAGATAATAGGACTCTGATAGTGGTCATCTTTGCTATTGGTGCAAAAGTCTCTAAGTAGTCAATACCATATGTCTGAGTGAATCCTTTTGCAACTAATCGGGCCTTATACCTTTCAATAGAACCATTAGCATTATGTTTCACAGTGAATACCCATCTACATCCAACCGGTTTCTTTCCTTTTGGCTGATCAACTATCTCACAGGTATTGTTTCTGATGAGGGCATCCATTTATACTTTTATTGCATTTTTCTATTCTTGCATCTCCAATGCTTCCCGTATTGTTTTGGGAATGGGAATATCAGCAATGGATGCGAGAAAAGACTTGTAGGAGGGAGACAAATGATCATAAGATAAGAACTGAGAAATGCAGTGAGCTATGGTGCAATGGTGTTTGCCTTTTCGGACTGCTATGGGGAGATCAAGGTCACCAAATGAAGGTGAAGGCTCCATGGTTGGATGTCTCAGAAATGCAGTGAGCTATGGTGCAATGGTGTTTGCCTTTTCGGACTGCTATGGGGAGATCAAGGTCACCAAATGAAGGTGAAGGCTCCATGGTTGGATGTCTCTCATTTGTGGTACTTGGATCTGGATCTGTAGGAGTAACTGGGGCTACTGTGGTACATGGATCTGGATCTGCAGGAGAAACTGGGGCTACTATGGTACTTGGATCTGGATCTGCAGGATAAACTGGGGCTATTGTGGTACCTGGATTTGGATCTGCAAAGGGGACTGGGACTGGCCTGCATTGCTGATGCCCGAAATCAACGTGTCCCCAACATCTGTGAAAGACTCTCACATCCTTGCACCTTTGACATCCTTCCCCATTACATCCTTCTTCACTTAATGGGATTGGTAAAGGAACTTCTGATGAGCTACTCCCAGCTTCACTGTTCTCCCCCTAAGGAGAAACCCTTGGATAAATAGGGTTTATCCTCAAAGAAGGTGACATCCATTGAGACAAATATTTTTCCAGAAATGGGTTCATAACAACAATATCTCTTTTGAGTTTGGGCATATCCATGGAAAATGCATTTGGAGGCCTTAGGATCAAATTTGGAACTATGAGGTCCAAGGATTTGAACGAAGCAAGTGCACCCAAAGGTTTTGAGGGGAATGGTAAACAATTCTTTATCAGGGTATAAAAGGGTGAATGGAGTTTTCATGCCAAGAACCCGTGAGGGAATTCGATTGATAAGATAAACTGCTGTAAGAATGGCATCCCCCAGAAATGCATAGGCACATTTAAGGTAAACATAATGCCCCTGGCTACCTCCAATATGTGTCTATTCTTTCTTTCAACAACCCCATTTTGCTGTGGTGTATGTGGTGGGCAGGTACTCTGATGGATAATCCCATGATCATGCATATAGGAGGCTAATGGGTTTGAAAATATTCTTTTGCATTATCGGATCTAAAAATTTTAATTTTGACCCCAAATTGAGTTAAAATCATTTGATGAAAGATCCTGGTTAATGCTAGAACCTCATCTCGAGAACGCATAAGGTAAACCCAAGAAAACCGAGTATAATCATCAATAAATAATAGAAAATATCTATGCCCCCCATTGCAATGGTATGATAGGGTCCCCAAACCTAAGTATGCACAATTTCAAAAGGAATATTGCTTTTGCTATTACTTAATGAATAGGTAGTCTTGCAATGTTTTGCAAGCTCACAACTTTCAAATTTCAAACTTATCATCTGGACAGATTCAAATATAATAGGAAACAAACTTTTCAAAGCTTGAAAGGATAAATGGCCCATCCTATTATGCCAAAGCATCACCTGATCAACAGATTGAGAAACAAAGGATTTCTTAGTTTCACTATCTTCCTGTTGAGTACTTCCTCCAAGTAGGTAGATTCCATTTGTCTCACGGCCAGTCCCAATCACCTTCCTTGTTTCCAGATCCTGAAAAACACATCGATTAGGAAAAAAGGTTACTGAACAATTCTGTTTTTTTGTAATGCTACTAACTGAGAGCAAGTTAGTATTAAGCTTAGGAACATGCAGGACAGAGGATAGGGAAATTGCATCAGACAACTTGATGTCTCCTTTGCCAAAAATAGGAACAAGGGATCCATCAACAATGGATACTTTGTCTTTACCAGAAGATAAATGATAGGTAGAGAAAAGTGATGGCAAGCCAGTCATATGGTTAGATGCCCTGAATCTATTATCCAAGAATGTTCTGTATTACCTGGAGCTGAAGCATGATAAGCTAAGGCCCGATTACCTGATTGAACAAAGGATGAGGTTGAAGGAGCTGATGATGGCTGACGAGATGATACTGAGTTACTGACTTCACTTTCCAATTGTGTCAGAGCAGCTCGAACAGTAGCTAGGGTGTCTAGAGGAGTGCCTCTTGAGGCCGTTGGGGTTGCACTATATTAGTGTTGACGATTGGCATTCCCCTTTTTGTTTCTGAGTTTTGCTGGAACTAGATGTGGATGCAGCTTCCAACAAGTGTCTTTAGTGTGTATAGGTTTCTTGCAATGTTCACAAACTAGGTCCTTTTTAGCCTCTTTCTTCATATCCCTTTCCTTCTCTCCCCCGGGCTTGGGTTTAACTGCTGCTAGGGCATATTCGAAAGGTTTCTGTTGTAACATAATCTTTGTCCTAGTTTCTTCACTGTGCACTAGGGAATAGGCTTGCGACAGAGTCACTCTTTCTCTTGTCAATAGCTACTTTCTTACAATATCATACTCAGAATTTAGGCCAGCCAGGAACTCAAATACTTTGTTAGTTTCAACTTGCTTTCTGTAAGTCTGTGAATCTTTTTGACTCTCCTATTCAATTGTCTCAAGGTGGTTAATCTCATGCCACAGAGATTTTAGGGTTGAAAATTAAACTGAGACATGTTTCTCTCCTTGTCTGAGATTTTTATCCTCACATTTCAGCTCATAAGCCCTAGCAACATTAAGGGGCTGAGAGTAGGTTTCTTTCACAACATCTCATATTTCTTTAACTGTTCTTGCCCATAAGTAATTTCGGCTAATGTGTGGCTGCATAGAGTTGCACAGCCATGTCATCACCAAATAATTTTCCTGAATCCACTTAGCATAGGTGGGATCCTCCTTAGTTGGTTCCTTCATATCTCCCAACAAATAGTTCAGCTTTCCTCTTTCCCCAATGGCCATCATGGCTGATTGGGCCCACTCTAAGTAGTTTGAACCATCAAACTTTACAGTTGTAATCTGGAAGGTGTTTTCAGTCATGCCACCTGAACTAGTTCCATAAACACCCTCTCCTTAGCCCTTAAACTCCATTCTTAGAAGTTAATTAAAGGGCACTTCCTAATTACTATACCAGTCGGCCTACTGGGTCTGTAACTAGTAGTGGGACTAGATGAAGAATTCTGATTCAGTAAAAGAAACCTTTCCAATTACTGTGGCAGTCGACCTACTGGGTCTTGAGACTGATTAACAATATAAAAAACTGATTCAGCTGTAACAGTCCTGCTGAAACAGCTCTACTGGGTCTTCCAGAGAGTAAAGAATAACTTAAAATCGAGGGAGACAAATCTGATTACCTCCCTGAAATAATAACAGTCCTGAATCTCGAGGGTTTTTTCTTAAACCCCCAAAAAAAATATAGAAAGGAGAAAATTTTCTAACCGTACCTCTTAAATCAAGTTATTCTTGCTGCCGATCTGAAGAAAGATTGAAATCTTACCAGGGAATTCTGAAACACTCTGTTTTTGATCAAAGAACTTCTGAAATTCTGATAGTCTCTTCCAGTCTTGAAAAAAAGGCTGATCTTGAACCAAAATTCCTCTGAAATTCTGATAGCCGCCTCCAGTCTTGATCAAGAACTGATCTTGATCCTCTTATCTTTCTCTGATTCTTCCTGGTTATCAAGGATCGATCCAATCTTTGGACTGCTGCTGTAGATAACCTCCAAGAATCAGCCGAAGAACTGATCTTTCTATTCTTCCAGCCCTAGGCAATTCTCATGTGGTTGGCTGGATCAAACTCACATGAGAAGCTCTAGATCTTGCTCTGATACCAAGTAGTCGTACAAGACTACAAATATCTCTTAGGTTTTGAACAGAAAATAAAGAAAGGAAGAGAGAAGAGGCGAAGAAAAGAAGAGAGATGAAGAGGGAGAACTCGTGGAGAGGTTTTAGAAAGAAGAGAGTGGTTGGTGTTGTTGAAACAGCCCCACCCCTCAATTTATATACATAGTTTCCTAATTGTAAAATAACTCAATGCTTACATGGCAAGATAAGATAAGATTAAAATTAAAGTTAATCCTAGATAAGATAGAATAAAAAGAAACTAATCCTACTAGGAAAGCTGATTAAATCTAAGTACATCCCAGGGTGTCACACGAATACTAATGTGGGTTCCACAGTTTCCTAGAAATGCCAAATGTGACTGTATTGTCTCTGGGGAGTTTGATTCTTTATGAGGGCTTCCATATCTTGGTTCATTGGTTCATGGCCTACTTCCAATGAGGTGATTGTATTGTCTCTGTAACACTGTGAAGAATGGAAATAAAAGAGATGGAAGAAATATAGGCAAAATAAGAGGGTGAGGGGGGATCATAAGAAATATAGTCAGTAAGGGATAGTTGGTGCATTTCCTTTTTCCTTTATAGATGGCAATAGGGAGGTCATGGTTAGAACTTAAGACATTAGGTTCAATAATAGAAGCATTAGGGGCCTCAAGAGGAATAAGAGTTGTAGGCTCAAGATTACCTAAGTCTGGGTGTTTAGATTGGGATGGGCATTCAGCTTTAGGAGCGACCCTCTTCACCTGATGAAAAACTGCTACTATGATCGAGGCCAATATATAGGAGGAGGAGGGGGTGGAAGGAATGCTACCATTGCAAGTTGGAGAAGAAGATTTAGTAGGAGATAGTAGGACAGGAATAGGAAGACAAAAGGGAGTCTGATCTTCATTGACACTCTCTTGAAGAGGACGGTATCACTAGAAGAAATATGAGGACTCAAGAAAAGTGACATCCTTAGATGCATATCTCTTTTCAGATAGGGGAATAACCAAGGAATATAAATTCAATAGACTTGGGATCAAATTTATGTCTAGGACTTGTATCATGAATAAAGCAGGCATAACCAAAGACCTTGAGAGGAAAACTGAAGGTTGGTTCATCTGTGAAAAGAAGCTTATGGGGGAACTAAAGATTGAGAGTCCTTGATGGAAGAAAAAGAAGAAGAAGAAGGGGGGAAGATAAGAGGATGTTTTGTAAGGTGTGTATTACAATTCACACCCTCAAAACATAGCATTTATATTATGGAAGAAAAATTACACGAGTGCTCAAATACAAACTGGGGTACAATGACCAAAAAACCCTTATATTACAGACTCTGAACAGAGAGAATACTTTTGCCTACAGGAATCTCAGCTCAACCACTACACCAGGTACCACCCACAATCTGACGGGTAGACAGAAGTGGTCAATCACTGCCTAGAAACCTACCTCTGTTGCTTCACTGGAAGGTGTACAAAATAGTGGATGAATTGGCTTCCCTGGGCAGAACTTTGGTACAGCACCACCTTTCAAGTCTTGGCTGGTATGACCCCCTTTTAGGCACTGTATGGCCGCTTCCCTCCTTCCATTCTTCAATATGATCCTACTTTCACTACACTGGCATTAGTTGAAGAACATCAGCTAGTTGGAGATCAAATTTTACAAGAGTTCAATAGCAACTTTATGCAGCACAACAGTTCATGAATACAATGCATGACTGCAAGCACATGCAGGTTGGTTATCAAATGGGAGCCGGAGATCTTGTTTATGTGTGACTGTACTACTGTAGCCTTATAGGCAGCCAATCAGTCACTAGTAGCCTCCTGCTCTTGGCATAAGCTCTCTCTCAGATACTACAGGCGGGCAAGATGTTTAATGGCTGGAGCTTCTAACCTTGTCAAGAATCCATCCCATCTTCCATGTGGCCTTCTTCAAATGGTGTGTTTCTGGAATGAAGGTTGTAGGCACCACAGTTCCTGCCCCTGACCTTGTAACAAAATTGCATGTTGTGCCCCAGTTCCCAGGAGGTCATAGATTTTATGTGGATTCGTAAGGGAGGAAAGATTATCGTGGAAGCATTAGTTGTCTGGACCTCCTTGCCAAAAGAGGATGCCATGTGTGAGCCTCTATCAAGCTGCAGCAGAACTGACCCCACTTCAACTTTGAGGGCAAGGTCCGTCTTAAAAGGTGGGGAGGGATGTGATGAGATCTGCTCACCACAGAGGTCCCTTTGAGGGTGACCCAACCTCCTGAGAAACAGAGAGAGGAAGAAAGAGAGAGAAAGATGAGAGGTTCCCTCTGACGTGGCTTGGAGCTGATCATGTGCAGGGTGGCAACCCTTCTTATGTGTATACAGCAGTGCAATAGGGGGTTGTGGGCTGTGAGCATATCGGTATGGGCCTGGGTCTGCCTTCACAGAGTTTGGGTTCTCATCAGGATGTCAGCCCACTACAGCTTATGATCTAGCTCATTACACACTTAAGAGCATCATTCAGGTCTATCAGTCTATGGCAAGAAGCCACATCAGCATGACAGTTAAGCAGTTGTGAGAATGAATGATTCGGTTGTAACAACCTTCTAGACCAGATCTGAATGATTAAATTGGCACGTTGTAAGAGGTCAAGCTCGTTGGGTGAAGCTTTGGACCTTTTTGCTCATTTCACAACTGATGACATTATTAGATATTGAAAATTAGTGACTGATTTCTCATTTCGCAGGTCCACTTCAACTGTTGAATGGACTCCACCACCTAACCCATACCTCAAGCTAAACCTATGGATGCAGCCTAGACAATCCAGGTGCTTCAGAAGTGGGAGGTGTAATTAGGGGCAATGAAGGCAACATACAAGTTATGTTTTCAGATCCCATTGGGATTTGGGATTGGGGATTCTATGAAGGCAGAGTTGAGTGCAATTGTTCATGGGTTAAGAAAAGCTGATTTTTTGGACTACAGAAATATCATTATTGAAGGGGACTCAGAGGTTGTAATAGGATGGATGAAATGAAACCAAGAGGGTTCTTGGAAGGGCATAGATATGATCAGGGAGGTTAAAGATTAATGAAGGAATTGAGATCAAATGTCAAATAGGTATACAGATCTGCAAATAGCTTAGTAGATGGACTTGCTGAGCAGGGGCAATTAGAATAGATTTTTGGAGTTTAATACCTGAAGGGGGGAGTTGTAACTGAGAACTATGCTGGCAATTAGCTGAGGCTAGGCTAGCCCCTTTCTTGTAACTACACGTTATTTTCTTCATAATCAATAAAAAGTTTCACAATTGTTGTTGAAGATTGATTTATTTAATTGGTAGTGTGATGAAGGAATCTCAAAACTGACATGGACTTGTATGCACATAGTGTTGGGGGGAGGGGGAGTTTAGACAAGGGGACCCTTGTTTTTTTTTATTGGAAACGGTAACTTTCATTAATACATTAGTTTAAGTAGTACAATGGTCAACCACCCATAACAAGAGTGTTGACCCCTTAGTTTATCTCAAAGATTACAATACTACCCAAAAAATAACCCTAAGGGTTCCTTTCTTTGCCAAGGTATCAGCTAAACCATTGGCTGACCTCCTGGTCTATTTGAAAATTGCCCCAGTTTCCCTTGCTAAGCAAAATGTTTCCCTCATTTGCCGTCAATATGTCCCCATTGCTTAGCCTATAAGCCAACCTCAACCCTTGAAGTAAGTTCATAATCTCAGCTATTAGATCAATCACCCATTCCTATTGGTCCAGAATACACTTTGATCAATTCTCCCCATCTTTGAATGCTCCCCCAATGTTTGAGGGACCTGGGTTATCCAATGAACTTCCATCAAAATTCAACTTCACCCTTTGTTGTGCTGAATGGATGCATCGTTCCTTAATAATTATGCAACCAATGACTTGTTCCTTATAAAAAAAGGATTATATTAATTTTTTCTTCCCAAATTAACCAAAGGATGGCTGCTGTTGTGGCTCTCCACATTACTCTTCCCTTTTCTTGGTAGTCTAAGAAACTTGGGTCTAAAAGGCCTATAATATCCGGAGGGGTCCACCTATAATCAAAGAGAGATGGGAAATTCCAAATAGAAGATAAGCGACCAGAAATTAATAGGTGTGTAATTGTCTCAACACAGCCTAGGCATAGGCTACAAACATGAGGTGACTAGCAACAATTTGGCCTTCTTCTTTGAAGCTTGTCCAAAGTGTTATTTTTCTAGACCACCACCTATCAATAGAAAGCCCTTATTTTTGAGGGTATAGGGTTACACCAAACTTCCTACCAGAAAGGATCTGTGGATCACTTTTGAAGGAGACGATCGCGATGCCCTAGGGTCAGGACCAGCATCCCAACCATTGTCTGCCAAGTCATGAATACTAACAATCACTTTATACCACAATTTATTTTGTTCTAATGCAAATCTCCATAACCATTTTCTGAACAATGCTAGGTTTCCTTAGTTTGATATTTCCTATACTTGGACCCCTACTATCCCTACTTCTTGACACCACCTCCCATTTCACCAGATGATCTTTCTTTGTATCCCCTGGCTCCCACAACAAACCCCTCGTTATAGTGTCCAATTGATTGGCCACTCTAGCATTATTAAGATTATTCTTCCCCCTAAAGAGGTGCAATTTTTATTTCACCCGACAAACCTCATTGAGAGTTTTTCCAAAATTGGATACCAGAAACTTTCAAAGTTTGGGTCCCCCCAAAGGAAACCCCAAATAAAGTAATGGCTAATCCCTATCTCACAACCCATCAACATAGCAAGGTTTTCCACCTCTTCTTCCTCTTTATTTACTCCTGCTACACAACTCTTGGCCCAATTTTCTTTGAGATTAGAGACCCTTTCAAAGCAGGTTACCACCTCTTTAGATTATTCAATTCCTCCCTCTCTCCTTCACAAAAGACGATGAGGTCATCTGCGAACCGTAAATGTGTAACCACCACATCTTTCCTCCCAACTCTCCAACCTTTAATTAGACTATTAGCATCAACCCTTGAATTCAAATCACATAGAATATCAGCTACTAAAGTGAAGAGGAAAGAGGAAAGAGGATCTCG
Source organism: Nelumbo nucifera (assembly GCF_055504915.1). NCBI lineage: Eukaryota > Viridiplantae > Streptophyta > Magnoliopsida > Proteales > Nelumbonaceae > Nelumbo > Nelumbo nucifera. The sequence goes on along the minus strand of NC_142652.1, from coordinate 218,770 downwards.
TTGTTGGAGACTCCTAGCTAAAAAGAAGTCCCTAGCTACTCCATAGACCCGTATATAATAGTGATAGGAGGAAATACAATCTTTTGTCCACTTACACCATCTAACTCCAAAACCCCTAGATCTCAACACTTCTAGTAGTAATCTTACCAAAAAACCACTTCTAGTAAGAAATCCCAGTCCACCATGTCATACGCTTTTCTTCAAGTCCAGTTTACAAACCAAACCTTTCTGCTTTCTCCTCTTCTTATAATCCACACATTCATTAACCATCAGAATTGTTCAATTACTTGTCCCCCAAAAACAAAAGCACTTTGTTTTAGGGAGACCAGGGAAGGAAGGATTCTTTTAATCCTCTTAGCCAACACCTTAGAAATGATTTTATACAAGCTTCGAACTAGGCTTATGGGTCTAATATCCCTTGGTTGGTTTGCATCCACCTTCTTAGGGACCAAAGCAATAAAAATTGCATTTTCTCCTAAGTTGAATCTACCCCTCTCAAAAAAATTCAGCAAAAACCTCCATTAGATCAACAACAATAATCCCCAGCAATCTTGATAAAAAGCCATTGTGAAGCTATTTGGACTTGGAGCTTTGGATCTCTCTAGAAAAAATTGCTTCTTTTACCTCTTGGACTTCAAAGTTTTTCTCCAAAGCCTCCATCAACTCACTAGAACCATTCCTCCACTGAAAGCTTTCTAACCTTTTTCTTATTCTGCTCGGGCCAGAATAGATTGCTTTGAAGTGGTCCACAAAAACTTGTGCTATATCCTCTTCCCTAGTCAATACTTGTCCATTCAATTCTAACTAGTATACATTATTTCTTCTTTTTCTACCATTTGCTACCAAATGAAAAATACTTGTATTACCATCATCTTCCCTTAACCACCTGGACCTAGATTTCTGTCTCCAACTAATCTCCTCTTTTCTCAAGATTTCTTCCAGTCTGTTTAGCCTCTTTTCTCTCTTTCTTCTACCCTTAATCTTCTTTGCCCTTCAAGCTCATCTAACTCCCCTATCCTGTGTGGAATCCAATACTTTCTTTCCTCTGTTCTCTCCAAAACCTCCTTATTCTAATCTTAACCCTAGCCTTCAGCCTTTGTAGTTTCTTATAAAATCCACACCCTATCCACCTAAACTCCACCTGATCTTGCTCTTACCTTTCTTTCACCTTTGTTTTGAATTCAGCATGAAATAACCACATATTCTCAATTATTAAAGGTAACGAGCTTCCTCCCACTCTTTCCTGTGACAGTTTGATTAGACAGTGATCCGGAATAGTTCTCAGTAAAGCTCTAGCTACCATCCCCCTCCAACCTTCTTCCCAATTGAAGAGAAGAGAATTCTATCCAGTTTGCATCAGATGGGTGCCTCTTGAAAGTTCGGCCAAGTAAAATTTGCTTGTGACAATGGCAGGTCTAGTTTATTAGAATCCACAAACTGATTGCATTTTTTCATACTAGAGGTAATCCTGTGGCATGGTGCTGCTGTCTAGACTTCAAGAGGCGGAGATTCATCTAGAGAGTGCAAATGTAAGGTGGTGAATGGATTGTAAAAATGGCACGTTTTCTGTTAAATTTGTTTATAAAGCTTTGACTTGAAATCAAGTGGAAAGGTTTCCTGTTGGAGGTTTATAGGGCAACCCAATTCCTCCTAGAATTGAAGCATTTGCATTTTGCATGGCTGGTAGTTATGGACACTATTCTCACTCAAGATCACTTGAAGAAATGAGGTTTTTATTTGGCAAATAAATGTGTTCTTTGCAAGACTGAAGCAATATTTGAACATTGGCCAACAATTAATAATAATTTGTGAAGGAAAAGAGAAAAACAAGGAGAAATGTGTGCAGCCATTGGATCAAAATTCTTGTATTGGTTGCTGATTCTTCCAGAATTTGAGGATTCCAAAATAGAAGTTTTTGGTTCTGATTTTTGGAACACTTAGAATTTACTCCAGTTGTGCTGAGAGCAGATGTGGTTGATTGTTTTTTCTTGTTTGGTTGTGTTTTGGATTTCTTTGTAGTTGTGGATGATGTTTTATCACCCAGGTTACATTGTATCTTCTTCTCTTTACTAATGAATTTTCTTTTTTTGTTTGTTTTCAAAAAAAGATTCTAACTTAATCTAACTTTAACAATGACTTGATTATGTTCAAGTCCTTCACCATAAAAATGTTTTGTCGTCTCTTGACAAGATACCAAAGTTTGAATTGTCCTTTAGTTTGGTAATGGCAATATCCTGAAAAGTATGCAGAAAATATTTTTATGGTAATATGCAGCAAATACTTATATATCTGGAAAATATCTTTCTACAAGGCAGGACCATCAAAAATGGAAGACTGAACATTGGTTTATGACCACTTGAAATTGGATTCATCTATAAAGGACCTTTATATTTATTGGAAATCCTAATTAAATTTATGAAGCCCTTCTATGAATCTAGAATCCCGAACAAGAGTTATATGTACTTGTTTCCCCAGTAATATAATAGTGGTTTTGTTTTCCCTGTTTTTTTCCCTTGTGTTTGATATGCCCGTGAATTTCTGTAAAACTGAGGGGCTTTTCCAACAACATAGAAGTGGTTAGGCGTTCTTCCTATCCTGTTTTGTATCTTTTGCTTGCTTTTCTAGTTCATTTGTAATTGGTATTTCGGAAAATGCAGATCAAGTGCCTCCCTACTTAGTAGTACAGATTGTGTATCCCCAAAACAAAGGAGATGGCCTGAAGATATAACCTGGCACCCGCAGGGGAGTAGCCTATTTTCTGCGTACAGTGCTGATGGTGGAGATTGTCAGATTTCAATCCTAAATCTCAATAAATCAGAGGAAGTAAGGACTCTTAAATTCCTTATTGGAAATTTATGCTACTGTTGACAATTATACATGTATTCTTTCATTCAAACATCAAGAAGCTAATGTTTTTATTTTGTTTGCTTGTGTTGGAAGGTTGTTGAGGGATTGAACCATGTTTAGTTTATCCTTATTGGGCCTGTTTATTTGTTTTATTGGGATGTTTTATGTTTATTAGTTAATGGGCCATTTATTACTTATTTGTTAGTTGGCTTGGCATTGGGATGTATTTCTATTATTTTATTGTGGTTCTGTCCTGGCCAACTTATTAAGGGCAGAACTGTCATTGTAATGTTTCATTATAGAAGTCGTTATAAAAGGTTGTGGTACGCCAAAATGAAACCCACTATTGGAGTGTTCTTTCCACTCTTCTTCTATCTTGCTGCTTCCCCTGCTTAGTTTTAGCATATTTTTTGTTTGTTTTTCTTGATTATTCCCTGCTGTAATCACAAGTTGGTATCAGAGCAGAAGTTCTCATGTGGTAGACCCATGTGTCACTATGATCAGCAGTGTACAGGGATAATTCAAGGATTCCTTTATTGATCGCCTGACTTAGTGTTCCCTTTTTTTTTGTTTGAAGGATCAAGTTATTACTGCTGCCTATAAGTGTTTCCTAGTGCTACTGCCCGAGAATCCATAGTAGGTTAGAGATTTTGGTCTTCCAATGAGTAAGGTCTATTGGCTTTCATTGGGGTTAGTTTGATCCCTTCTTCGTCATAATTGAGATTGATAGCCATTAGATTAATTTCTGGAGTGTTTGGAGTGAGCGGCTCCAATTTCTCTCTTGTCCCAGTGGTACTTGGGTTGTTTAACCTTGAGAGATAATTTCATCTGTTGTTTGTAAGTTGAGATTTGATCTCTACATTATCTCTTGATATTTTTTGGAACTATCTATTTTGACTTGAAGTGAGGAATCTACCGAAAGTGATCAAATACAATTTTTGGAGTTCGGAACTCTGCTTCGAAGCATCAGAGAGACCTAAAAAATTGCAATAATCACTGCAATGAAGTTGGGTGGTACAGATTATTTGCAATGAGCTGAACCAATGAGGATTGGAAGTGGTGGATCTGTGGAAAAGGAAAATTGGGATATACTACTAGGAAGTCAAGACGAATCTGTATTCAAGGTCATGGGAGGTTGGGAGGATAGTTGAGTTATGCATGTTGATGTAAGGCAGGTTGGGGGGATGGTTGAAGGGAAAGATTTTTTGGGTGTGAGGAAGCTAAATGGTGGTTTTTTCCTATTAATGTTCTGTAGCAACAATGGAACAAAACGGGTAATGAAGTTGGAAAAAGAGAAAAATAGGGAGAATGGTTTAAGGTTGAATTGGTATTCCCGGTGGCAGCAGTGATTCACTGTGGAAGGAGAGCTCTGTGGATAGGTGTCTAGCATCCCTTTCCATGCCTAGTGCTTACTCACCTTCAAAGAGATTGGAAAGCATTGTGGTAAGTTCCTTAGATATGATGACAAAAATAAGATGTGGATTAAGGTGGATGTTGTAAGGATCATGGTGGAAGTGGCGGATGTCTCTCATATTCCAAATATGATGGAACTTCTCTTTACGGGGGAGAGTTATGAGTTGGGAATTTTTATAGAGAGGGAGGATCAGACTTTTTTGTGTGTAGAAAAGGGAGTATAGGCTGGAAAGGTGGATTCGGAGGAGGGGAAGAAGGAAAGTAAGCTGGAAGACCAAAGTCACAGGTTTGAAGTGGGGAGAAGTCAAAAGTTAGGCAGAGGTTGAAGCAATGTGCTGGTGGGTTTGGGGGGCAAAATTGTAAATTTGGCAGGAGAGTGAAGATTAGATGTTTGTAGAAGAACATGTGGAAGGAGGATTTGAAAAGAGAGTTGGAGTGGAGAAGGCGGTGGGGGAGCATTCAAGAGATTAAGGCAAACAGGCAGTACCTATTTCTACGGTTAGGGTAGATTGTGCAGGGACCATTAACCAATTTACTAAGAAAAGATAAAAGATTTGAAAAGTAGAGTTCTGAGGTATATGTTGTGAGTGAATAAACGGAATTGTCTTAATGGAAAGGTAACAATTAGATCGAAGGGATTTGTAGTTTAAAACAAAAGAAGGGTTGTGTAGGAACTATGAGAAGAATGAATCGGGGTAATAACTAGATATGTAGGCATAAGGTAGGAGAGTGGTAGAAGGTGATAAAGACCGATGAGGGTAGAGAAATCAAAGTTTCAGCCCAACAACTTTGAGGTTGGAGATAACATTTTTAAGCTTCGAGTACCATGTCTTGACCAGGCTTTTCGTAGACTCAAATTAGAGGGGTTTGCTAATGGTAGTTCAAGTGGGGTAGAAGTAAGGGAGGAGGTAGAGTCAAAATCTACTATGGTGGCTATTACAAAGTTGGAGGCAAGGGATCTCATTGCTCACGATGTTGATGGGGTGCCCACAAATGAGGTTTTTGTTCCTACAATCTCTGAGTCTGGGTCGGGGTAGTCCTCTAAGGAAGTTGGAGGTGAAGATAGTAGGGAGGAAGGAGGTGGGAGAAGTGGGGTTAGAGAGAAAGAAAGAGACCAATTGGGCTCAAGGAAGGAGTTCAAGACTATAGAGTATACTAGTGGGAACCCGTGCAATGCACGGGCCTTGTTTAGCAAGAGTTGTAGTGCTTATTTGAGAGGGTCAAAGAACAACTTTTGCCTTTTTGAGGTGGGTCCCTATTGATAGCTTATAAACTATATTTGATGAAAAGACCAAACAACAAAGAGCCTAAAACGTTTGTCCATCCCCACATTAACCTCTTTAAATAGTTTATTTGGTGTGCTTCAAAGTAGTTAAGCTAGATCAGTTGAATATTTAGTTCAACTCTCCTATATGAGCCCTATATTTCACTCCAATTGTACATAGTATGATGTATATGCCCAGTGTTTTAAAAGCACAAGGAGCAAGGCAAGGTGCATGCCTTTTTAAGCAAAGTGCAAAAAATAAAATAAAAAGCTAAAAAATAAAAAAAGTCAAAAAAAATAAAAAAATGCAAAAAAATTATTAAACCTAATCTTAATAAAAATATAAACTTAAATTTTAAAATAAACGTTTTAAAAAACCTATTATCTAAAATTAAAATACATAAATATAACATGTAAAGCATATTCAAATGAGAAGTTAAAAATAAAATCAAATATATAAAACATTTTCAAGCAAATAAAACCCACAATCTCTTTTTTTTTAAATTGCATTACTTATAGTAGCTAATGTGATGTAAAACATATTACATTCCTGATTTTACAAGCTGCCTTTGTGTCACACCCCTCAAGGCAAGCCCAAACAAGTCCACGTTAGGTCTCAAATTCTTAGTTTTCACACAAAAAATAATGATTTTATAGTTTTAATTGCTTTTTAATAAGATATTGTATTAGGATGAATGAATGAACAACACTACCAAATAGGGGGTTGCGCCTAAGACCTGTGCGAGGCACCTACCCTAAAATGCGCCTCGCCTGTGTGCCTATGCGCGCCTTTTAAATCATTGTATATGTTTGACCACCTCTTGATTTATAAATAAAAACTATTATTATTTTCTTACATCTAAATTATAACCCCAGTTGTTGAACATTAAACCCCCAAACCCAAAATTAGCTATAAAAAGCATATGATGAAATGTATGTCTAGGAGTCAAAGTTTTTTCATTAAGGGAAAGTATAGCAGTAGTTCTTTGACATTATCAATTGGGACAAGCCAATCCAAGTCGAATAAAATTAATTATTTTTATTAATTTTAATAATCATTTTCAGAATTTGATCTATCCAATTATTTTAAATGGATCTTAATGAAAATTTTAAAATTAATAAAATTATTATTATATTTAATAACTATTAATTTCATTAGTTACTTTTAAGTTTAATAATTTGATAATTAATTTATTGTTTAATTTAAATTTCTGAAAAAAATTAATTTCAATTTTATTCCATATTTTCATTTTTATTAACCTAATCATTTTAAATAAAATTAAATGGGTTTAACATTAGTGAAAATAATTTTAAAATAAAGTTATACTTGAGTTTCTTTAATGTAATGATTTTCAATGGAATTTAAATGGATCTTAAAATTATATTAGTTGTTAAATTGAAAATTGCTATAATACTTATAATTAAATTCCAATTAATTAATTGTAAAATTCATATTTTTATTAACTATTTTTTAATTTGTATAATTTAATTTTAAAATTAAAGTGTTAAAATGATTTCTTTTGTCATTTTAAATTTTATTTTTATGGTTAGTTTATTTTTAAAAATTACATATTTTCAAATTTTATATTAGCATTAATTTATTAGTTAGTTTTTTCAAAATTGTATTAATGTAATAATTTTTGTTATTTAAATTAATAATAAAATAACAGTAAACTTTTATTTTTTCTTAGTTAATTGTAAAAAACTAAAAATAGATGATTAGTCAAAAATGAACTGAACCCTATATAATACGGGTACTGCAAACTATAAGGACCCATATATAGTGTGAGCTGCTAATGAACTTTGGGTTGAGGTCCCATATCTATCATGGGTAGCTGTTTGTCTACCAAGACCTGAATACAATGTAGTTGGTTTGAAAACATGTTTTATAAGACCTAAATCCTTCACCCGTGAATAGGAAATATGTTTGCGGAACCCAATTATGTGACGGGTTTCTTGACAGTGTAGCCGGCCAGAGAAAAGTGGGAGAGGAGAGAAGAGAAGAGAAGAGAGGAGAGAAGAGAGAAGGTTTGCAATGTAACAGTTCTAGTGGCGCCAGTGTTTATTTTACTATATATAGGGTGACCGAAATAACAAGGGAAAAGACCCTTGTGCCCCTGAGTACAATAACAGACATAACAAAAATAACAAAATGAAATTAAAAACACTTTAATTAGCCAAACAGGCCCTAACATCTGCAACTAAGTTATTTTAACATTATTCCAACACTCCCCCTCAAGTTGGAGCATAGATGTCAATCATGCCCTACTTGTCACACAAATCTTTGTGCCGCACATGATGAAGACCTTTGGTGAAGATATCTGCAAGTTGCTCTTCCGAGCTGACATATGGTGTGCACACTTCTCCACTTTCAAGTTTCTCTCTGATAAAATGCTTGTCCACTTCAATGTGTTTCGTCCTATCATGCAGAACTAGATTAGCAGCAATATTGATGGCAGCTTTATTGTCACAGTAGAGTGACGTAGGATTGCTTATTGCGAAACCCAGTTCACCTAATAGATTTCTTATCCACATGATTTCCGCAACCCCATGAGCCATTGCTCTATACTCTGCTTCAGCACTGGATCTAGCCACCACACTTTGTTTTTTGCTTCTCCATGTGACAAGGTTTCCTCCTACAAAGGCACAATAACCACTGGTAGACTTTCGGTCATTGACTGCTCCTGCCCAATCTGCATCAGTATATACTTCCACTTTTAAGTGACTGTGTTTCTGGAACAACAAACCAGCTCCAGGAAACTTCTTGAGATATCTCAAGATCCTCTCTGCAGCCTCAAAGTGAGTTGTCCTCGGGTTGTGCATGAATTGACTAAGGACACCCACTGCATAGGCAATATCAGGCCTGGTCATAGACAAACAAAGAAGTCTCCCCACGAGTCTCTGGAACATCTTTACATCTTTCAAAAACTCTCCCTGACTGTCTCTCAGATGGTGATTAGGTTCAATAGGTGAATCAGATGGTTTTACCCCCAACTTGCCTGTATCTTCTAGTAGATCTAGTACATACTTCCGTTGGGAATTAAAGATGCCCTTGTGAGAGCGGGCAACTTCAATTCCAAGAAACTATCGTAAGGGGCCTAGATCCTTCACCTCAAATTTAGTGGCTAAGAATTTTTTTAGTCTCTTGATTTCAGCCTCCCAATCTCCTGTGATCACTATGTCATCCACATACACAATAAGAGCTGCAATTTTACCTTCACCTCTTTTTACAAACAGGGTATGATCTGACTGGCATTGTTTGAATCCCATCTATTGGACTGCTAAATGGAACTTACTAAACCAAGCCCGAGGTGATTGTTTCAACCCATATAGGGACTTTTTTAACCTGCACACCTTTTGTTCACTGCCTTTGGCACAGAACCCTGGGGGTTGGGTCATGTACACCTCTTCTTCCAAGTCACCATTCAAGAAGGCATTCTTGATGTCCAATTGGTGAAGATCCCAGTCAAGATTTGTTGCCAAGGAAAGGAGAATCCGGATAGAGTTCATCTTCGCTACTGGAGCAAAAGTCTCTACATAGTCCACTCCATATACCTGTGTGAAGCCTCTTGCTACCAGTCTAGCATTGTACCTTTCAACAGTTCCATCAGCTTTGTGTTTCACTGTGAACACCCACTTGCACCCCACTAGTTCCTTCCCCTCAGGAAGATCTACCAACTCCCACGTACCATTTTTGTGTAAGGCATCAATTTCTTCCTGCATTGCATCTGTTCATTCAGGTTTTGACAAAGCTTCTGCCACGGTCTTAGGGATGGGGACACTATCCACAGAAGAGAGAAAGGCAAGGTACGAAGGTGAAACATGCTCATAGGACACAAAGTTAGAGATAGGATGATTAGTGGTACAAGATCTAACACCCTTTCTCTTAGCAATAGGAATATTAAGATCATTGGGGATAGGTGAATCAACATTTAAAGGAGCAATGGGAGCAAGTGTACCTGGCTGATGAGATGGATCTGCCTCGGGTGAATCCGATGATGTTGGTTGCATAGTGTCTGGCTCCACGGCTCTTGAACTCTGCTGGCTCTTATGGCGACGATGAAAAACCCGGAACGATGGAGGATCGGGTAAAGGAGGTAGTTGAATCTGAGTCGTCGCCTATTTCTCCTCAACCCTACTCTCCCCCTAAGGAGAAACCGAGAAGAACGGTCGACTTTCAAAGAATGAGACATCAATGGAAACATAGTACTTGCGGGCAATGGGATCATAGCAACGATACCCCTTTTGAGATGAAGGGTAACCAAGAAAAACACAAGGAATAGCCCGAGGGTCAAGTTTACCACGAGTAGGTGATAGGTTGTGGACAAAACAACGACACCCAAAAACACGCATCGGAATGGTGGACAGCGGGGCTGTAGGGAACAAGAGCTGATGTGGGGCCTTATACTCTAGTAGCCGAGAGGGCATGCGATTGATGATATATGTCGCATACAATACTGCATCCATCCAGAACTGTTTTGGCACATTCATATGAATCAGCAAGCCTCGAGCAACTTCGAGAAGGTGACGGTTTTTTCGTTCAGCCACACCATTTTGTTGGGGTGTCCTGGCACAAGAGCTTCACTGAAGTGACCCACTCGAAGCAAAGAACTTCGTGAGATCACTATGAAAATATTCCTTTGCATTGTCCGACTGGAAAATATGAATTTCCGTTTGGAACTGAGTGAACACCATGCGTTGAAAATCTTTCACAATTTGTGGCACTTCATCTCGAGATCGCATAGGGTTTTCACTCGGCAAATGACCAAGGAGAGTAAAGAAGAGAAAAAATAGGGAGAACTGTACCAGTTGTAGCTATTCTGTAGTCCAGAATCAGATTTCTTTTTTGCTAGTCTGTTCGATCTGTTCTTTGGGTTGATCGATCTGCTCTCTTTTAATCAGCATTCCCGCTTTGATACCATCTTAACACTGTAGCCGGCCAGAGATAAGTGGAAGAGGAGAGAAGAGAAGAGAAGAAGAAGAGAAGAGAAGAGAGGAGAGAAGAGAGAAGGTTTGCAATGTAACAGTTCTAGCGGCGCCAGTGTTTATTTTACTATATATAGGGCGACAGAAATAACAAGGGAAAAGACCCTTGTGCCCCTGAGTACAATAACAGACATAACAGAAATTAAAAAAATGAAATAAAAAACACTTTAATTAGCTAAACAGGCCCTAACATCTGCAACTAAGTTATTTTAACATTATTCCAACAGCGTTCGATTGGTCAATTAGACTCATAGATTTTCCTTTAGACATGGTATTCTAACATCGGAAATATATGATATGGTATTGATCAAAATTCAAGAGAGTGTTTTGATTGGTCAAATCTCTTCCAATACCATGTCTTTTCGTTATCATAGATTTTCCTTTAGACTCAGCTTGGAAGGAGTACAAATACAAATTTGTAGCGTACAAAACCTTGAATTTTGTATGTATTTGTACTGTACATATTTAAATTTGTACTCCTTCCAAACTAAGCCTTATGTGAAACACTTGTGACATTGACTGTTTTGAGTCTTTTGACCAATATTTTGCAAGTAACCATTTTGAACCAACCCCTGGCAAGGCAAATCCAAATTAGGTGGAGCTGATGATTGACATGGGGTGTTAAACAGCCCCTATTGCAACTATCAAGTGCAGCCAACCCAGACCGTAAATGCTCACAGTTAGTGAAGGCAAACCCCACATAGACATCAAATCCTGGAAAGGAGAGACTTGGAAACGGATTTGCCAAAACCAAAATAGTTTCGGTTTGTTGGTTTTGACTGGAATTAGGGATGAAAATTTCCCCCATAAAATCGAGGCCCTGCCCCGAATGGGGCAGGTTTTCCCCGACCTTAAACGAGGATAGGGTGGGGATGGGTTTTGTATATAATTCCTCGAACCCGCCCAAACCCAAAGGTAAATTAGTAAAATATCTTTAGGTTTAATATTGATATTTAAAATATCTCTAAGTTTTCCCTAAATTCTTAAAATCCTAGGATCCCATAATTCCATTTTTGAAGTACCCCTAAAGTATTATAATTCAATCCCTAAAATACCCCCAAATTCCTATATCCTATGTGTAAATTGTCCACAAAATAGATAATTTTGAATAGTTTCCTTGGAGCAGGGAAAATTCGGGGATTCCCCATCCCCGATGGGGAGTGGATGCCCTGCCCCGCCACCGGGGGCGAGGCAAAGTATCTTGACTATGGGGAGGGGACGAGGAGGGGGTGCCCCACCCCAAACCCGCCTTGTTGCCATTCCTAACTGGAATAAAAAATTCATCTCCTCTGCCCCCTCCCACGAGATGTTTTCATGCCAAGTTACTTGTTTCAGAGAAAGCTAATAACCATGAGAACATCACATATGACAATTATCATGATATGGGCCATCTGACATGGCCTAATTGAACTTCTCATAAGGATGATGTGGAAAAAAAGAATCAAATGACAATATAAAGAAAATAATATAATTCACATGTCAAAAATTTGGAGAAGAAAAAGAAAGCACACCTAAAAAAGTATCATTGGTAGGGAAAAAAGAAAATATATGTATATTTTACAAAAACAAAAACATGTTAAATAAAGGGAGAGGATAAAAAAAATACTTGGGTAAGATGACATTATCCTATTACCTCTCTAGAAAGACTTCTTCTAAGAGAAGTCTCTTAAGGCAGTCCCCGATATCAAGATAAGGCCTCTTTAGTTTGGTGCGGCCACACTCTTTGATATCAACATTGTGACTCCATTTGTGTCATTTTCCCTGATATCAAGATAACTGCTTGTTTAATTCCCCATTTTGTGTCATTTTGCCTCTTTCCCTCTCAATGAAGGAATAACCAAGAGATGGAGGAGAAGATAGGACGTATTTGTGTACTCTTTCTTTTCTACACTAAGGGCATATTTGTCCTTTTATTTTCTTTAATATAAATATCTCTTTTAGGGTGTTGATAGTCACTAAGTGACACACCTAACAATCTGTTGTGTTCTCTTCTCTCTCTCTCTCTCTCTCTTTTCAATCTGACTCTGACATGGTATCAGAGCAGGTCACAATCTGATCTGCATTTAACCCCTTTTCAACCTTTTTCTTTTCTGCTATCTAGAGTACTCCCTAACAGTATTTGGGAGGCTCTCGAGTGCCCTTGAATCCCTCCTCTGGGGCAGCTTTGATCAGAACTCTATAGACAATTTTTCTGAATTGTTGCGCCATCAGATTTCTCTCTTTTGTTGGATCTCATTATAGAGACATTGGATCAGGTTGAAACTTTAGATCTTGTGTCACCCAGAGAAGATCAATTGATTCTAATTGGTTTGGATCGGATCGGATTTGATTTAGAAGGGTTTTGAGCCACTTCTAAGTTCAGTAGGCCCTTATAGTTTCCTTTTCTGGATATCGGCTGAAAGGTACCTCTTTCTTTCTTTTGATTTAAACCCTATCTTTTGCTTAGAAGTGTGGTTTTTTATCTCTTGTGATTCAATGGCATTAGAAAGGATGGAGGTTCTCCCTATTAAGTTTAATGGTACGAACTATGCACTATGGAAGTTTAATTTTCAATTTCATGTTGAGGCAAAAGGTCTTTGGGGATATCTGGATGTATCGGTAGCTAAACCTGATGGTTCAAATATCAAGGGTCTTAATCAGTGGAAAATTGATAATGCAAAAATCGCATCATGGATCCTAGGATCAATTGAAACTGACATTGCAATCCCTATGAGTGGATATAGGACTGCCTATGGGATGTACAAGTATCTTGAGAAAGTATATCAGCAAGAAAAAGAATACATGCACTTATTGCAAGTAGTTCGGCCGTATCATTTCTAAATGTCCTACTCGGCATCAGAAAAGCAGTGGACCAAATCAGAAAAAAAAAGAAGCTACAAGGCCTATTAGACTGTTGTAAATGGATCAGATGCCGCATCCTCCATTACTTCTATGGCTGAGCAAAATGACACTTCTAGTGGCATGTCTGAAGAACGGATTCGACAACTCATGTCCTCGGTCATCACCTCAGCCTTCTCTGCTATTGGTTTGTTTGGTAAGTTACCGACCTATTGTCCCTCACCAAATCACCTCTGGTATATTTACTCAGGATCCTCTAACCATATGACAGGGGCCACACTTGGTTAGTATCCCAAACCCCATCTTCCCAATAAATACATTGTCACTGCTAATGATGAGAAATTAGGTATACTTGGATGTGAAGATTTGTATTTATCTACTTCTAAGTCATCTCTGTTTCATTTATCCAAAACTTTATCTGTACCCAAGCTCACCACCAATTTGATTTCAGTTGGCCAACTTGTAGAGGAAGGTAACACTGTCTCATTCTCTTTTGATGGCTATTTGATACAGTACCAGCAAATTGGGGAGGTGAAGGGGAAGGGGCATAGATTGGGACGACTATTTGCTTTGGAGTTTGAGAAGAATAAGGCTGCACCTGTTTCTACTTCTTCCTTGCTTTCTACTACTTCTAATTTAGAGTCCTTTAATTGTAATAATGATTGGTATTTGTGGCATAAATGCCTTGGCCATCCGTTTTCTAAGAAACTTGATCAGTTATTTGCTTCTAGTAGTTTATCTGTTTCTGCTATTTGATTCCTTCAAGAATGTTAATAAAGATTGCATTACTTGTGGTTTATGTAAGAGTTATATTTTACCTTTTCACTCTGAGCAAGCTACAGTTATTTTTCACTTAATACATATTTAAGCACTTTCATGCTTATGTTACTACCCAATTTGATGCTCGGATATGTGTGCTACGACCGGATTCAGGGGAACAGTATTTTGATGGGGATTTCCAAACTTAATACAACATGGAATTCAATTCCAGAAATCTTGTCTAGGCACCTCACAACAAAATGGGGTAACAAAAAGAAAGAATGGCATATTTTGAGTGTAGTCAGAACACTTCTACAAGATTCCCATGTACCCTCTCGGTTTTGGGTGGAGGCGGTTAACACTGCTGTGTATCTCATAAATCTTCCTTCGTTTGTTTTAAATAATTTTTCTCATTTCCAATATCTCTTCCACAAACCTCCATATCTATCTATGCTCAAGGTTTTTGATTGTGCTTGTTTTGTTCACCTTCTACCTCATGAACGCACAAAGTTAACTACACAAACGGCTTTGTGTGCCTTTATGGGGTACTGTTCTGAACATAAGGGATTCCTTTGTTGTGATCCTTCGGATTCGGTTTGACGTATTCGAATCTCTCGTAATTTAGTTTTCCTTGAGTGTCTTTTTTTTTTAACATATTGTAAAATTCCCAACTCCTCCCATTTCCTTGTTGCATAGTTTTGACTCTACAGGTACCTCAAGCATACCAATGCCATCTCCGCAGTGCAACAACTTCAGACCTACTTTAGGAAGCAACGATCTTCTTTAGTTTCAATGCCCTCCTCCGCTTCATCACCAGTTGTTGATCCAGTCACTCCAATTGCCCCAGTAAGTGCACTTGATCCTCCCCTTGAACCTTCTATACCCACTTTACGTCGTTCTTCTAGAATTTCTCGTACACCTGACCGTTATGGTTTTTCACTAGACCATAGCTCTTTCTCTGTTGTTTTATCTACGACAAACATTCCTAGATCTTACCAACAGGCTGTAGCAGAACCACACTGGAAAGATGCCATGGATTATGAGATCCAAGCCCTTCTTGAGAATGACACCTGGGACTTGGTCAAAGCTCCACTTGAGACATCTCTCATAGGAAGCCGATGGGTCTATTCTGTGAAACTGAAATCTAATGGGAGCCTAGACAGATACAAGGCTAGGTTGGTTACACAAGATTATAAACAGGAATATGGGATAGACTATGAGGAAACCTTTGCTCCTGTAGCAAAAATGACCATTATACGACTTCTGATAGCTATATCTGCATCCAAATAGTGGACAATCCACCAGATGAACGTAAAGAATGCATTCCAACATGGGGAGTTGAAGGAGACTGTCTATATGAAGCCCCCTCCTAAATATTGTACAAACTCGCAACTTGTTTGTCACCTGAAGAAGTCACTCTATGGTTTGAAGCAAGCTCCTAGAGCCTAGTTTGAGAAGTTCAGATCTGTTATCATTGATGCAGGATTTATCTAGAGTACTTCAAATTACAGGGGATGATGTACTCATTACAGGGGATGACGATCTTACTTCTTTATGATGATGATATACTCATTACAGGGGATGATGTAGAAGGAATTGCTGAGCTGCAACAGTTACTCAGTGAATCCTCTAAGATGAAGGACTTAGGTCCTTTGACTTATTTTTTGGGGCTTGAAGTAAGCCAAAATTCTCGGGACTATTTTGTTAACCAGTAGAAATATGTTGTTGATCTTGTTAAACTGGCAAATCTTAGTGATTCCAAGGTTGTGGATACTCCATTGGAGCTGAATCTAAAACTTAGGATGATGGTTCTCCCCTTGAAGACCCTACTCTTTATTGTCAACTAGTGGGCAGTTTAATCTATCTCACCATGACTCGGCCAAATATATCATATGTAGTTCAATTGTTGAGCCAGTTCGTGTCTTCTCCAAGACCTCATTTATTGCAGTTCATCGGATCATTAGATATGTGCAAGGCACCTTATCATACGGGATATTCTTCTCCTCTTCATCCCCCATTAACCTTACGGCTTTATGTGGATGCTGATTGGGCTGGATTCCCTGACACCCGACAGTCTACTACTGGCTGGTGTGTATTCTTAAGCAACTCTCTTATCCCGTGGAAGTGCAAGAAACAACCTACTGTATCAAAATCTTCCACTGAGGCTGAATACAGAGTTGTCTACCGTGTGTAGTGAAATCATATGGCTCCAGGCTCTTCTACTTGACATATTTAATGAGCCATCATTGTCTGTTCCTCTCTATGCAAACAATGTAAGTGCAATCAAAATTGCCTCCAACCCTATCTTCCATGAGCGCACCAAACACATAGAAGTTGATTGCCACTTCATCCACGACCTCCTTCTTGAGGGTATTATATCTCTTACTCATGTCTCCTCCATCCTCCAACTGGTAGACCTGTTGACTAAATCTATGACTCGGGCTCGGCATCTATTTCTCATGGACAAACTTATGCTTATTCTTAGGCATTAATTTGAGGGGAGTGTAGAGACAGTGAGAAGATCTAGTCTTAGGGATATTTTTGTACTTTTACTCTTATTTGTTGTACAACTATTCTTTGTACTCTCTTTGTTTGTACACTAAGGGCAGATTCATCATCTTACCTTTTTAATATAAATATATCCTTTAGGGTGTCGATTGATACGTTGTGTCACACCCACCAAATCTGTTGATGGCTGTAATGGTTGTTTGCTTAGAATCACTCTAAGGTATAGGAGTAACTCTCCACATGTAGCATAAGCAGTAACCTGTAAGAACTCAAAGAAACTCCATTCCTTCCACATTTTTGTATATATGTGTATGTATATACACACACACACGCACATTATAGGGGTAGCCTCCTATAACCAGGAAAAGTGAAATTTATAGAATTGCCACTACCATAAGAGAACTCAATAACTCCTAAATTACTTAACTTGTGGCTATAAAATTATAAGCATGTCAAGGATATGACTAGATGAATAAAGCTCTAGAGCTCACCATCTGCTGCAACCATGACCGCAACACTCCCTTGCAACCCCTTAATGGAATGCAAACACGTCAGTTATGTAAATCAATTCAAAACATCACGTTTATGGCTTTCTTATTTTCGTTGCTGCCAATCTGTTGTGTTCTCTTCTCTCTCTCTCTCTCTCTCTTTTCGATCCGACTCTGACAAAGGAAAGGATAAGAAGATTATTTGATGGAAAGCAAGGTTTAAAATGTCAATGTCGACAGAATTGTCGCTTACCAAAATATAGGACATATGTCGGAAATATCGAGGGGAAATATTGTAAAAATTAGAGACATTGTGGAAATATTATGAAATATGTGAAAATATGCAATGATATTTTGTAAAATGATAAAAGAAGCATTAATACACATTTCTAGACTATTATCTTATTCCCAACCATTATATAAAGTTAAGAAACTAAGATCAATAATAAATTAGTAAATGACGAAGTTGTACTATAGACTTCAAAAGTAAACAATTAACACGTAAATTGCATAATTTATTATATATAAAAAAAGGTTTAGCATCACATTAAAACCATCACATAAAGCAAAAAAACTAAGATTGGTAATAAAATGATAAAAAATGAAATCACTTTACAAACTTCAAGAGTTAGTGTTAATAGTTAAAGTACATGATCTATTATATAAACAAAAACTCCAATTAAAATTACATCCAAAAAGAATTTCTAGGTGGTTGGTGGTCATCATCTCCATTAGGTGGGCGATAATATTGTTGTTCTGGTGGTTTGCAATGTTGTTGGCAACTCATCACATTTTGATAATACCACTTCCTGTAATCCTCTACAAAACGTTGATTGGTTTCTTGGTCAATTCTTTGAGAACCTCCTATTTGAGGGTATTGTTCATATCCATATCCGTATCCATAACCATAAGAAGTCACACTAGGAGCTTGTCCAAAGAGCCCATAATCATAATTTTGGGTTCCAATCCCAAATACATATGATTGAATTTGGCTATCTTGACTTGAAGTGGGATATTCGTAGCCATATGATGATGTAGAACCAGTAGTGCCCCACTCATAAGATCTAGAAGAATTGCCTATCTCCATTGAGCTTAAGTTTTCCGACAATGGTTACTCATAGTTAGCTTCTACTCTCTTCCTTTGTCGTTGATATTTCCTTCTCGGTTCATTTGTAGAAGTTGTAACATGAGAAGCTTAACCATGATCTAACATTAATCTTCCAATATTTGGCTCAAATGTCTTTGATTTTGACTCCAATTATGTTCTTGGATTTTACCACCATCATCACCATTACCACCATCACCATCACCATCACCACCATCACCATCATCACCACCCCACCACTTCTTCTTGTGTTGCTTGGAGTTACAAATTCATCAGACCAATCTTCATCTTCATCTTCCTTTTCCTCAACTTGTTGCCATTGATTTTGAGATGCCATAAAATCATTGACATTAATTCCCAATCTCATTGGCTATCCGATAATTTGGCCTTCCACTTGATTCATCTAACAAAGGCTCATGAGACTTTATCCATTCATAGAGTGGGTTCTCTTCATTTTCTTCAGCATATACATCTAAAAGGTCCAAAGGATCAATACAAGTTTTTTATGACCCAAGCGGTTCCACTGTTTTGTGTGGATAAGAGAAAACGTGCTCCAATTTTTTTCACATCCTGATGATGTAGCTATTTGAGATAACACGTATAGCTATACGTCTCAAAGTAAGAGCATCAAATCCATATATCATCCACCATTCGGGTGTAAATATTAATTTTTTTGTGTCAGTTTAATTGTTCAACTATATTTATAAATAGAATCATGAAATCTAATTTAAAAAACTAAATAGATAGGTGTTAATTTTTTTGAGCTTACGCATTGTGATATCACCTACCTGGGTGCATTTTTGTTCTTGAACTAATGGCGAATTGCCTTCCAAATGAGCCATTGCATCCCTAAATTTAACACCTACAAAGACAGGGCAGGTGACAATTGACAAATAGTTGATAGGTAATATATATACTTATGTATTAGTTATCACAATTTACATGTATTACCTCTATCATGCAATCAGCTTGCCCATTAGGATTTGGTTCTAATCTTTCGATGACATCTTGTAATGCTTTCAACAAATCTGCACGATCCCTAAGTTCATTTTGTATTGGTATTTTGGCTTTAAAAAATAAGCTGGCATTCATTTAAAAATTAAAATATAAACTTTGATAGCATTATAAAAATAAATAAATAAAATGATGGGAGTAAAATATTTACCAGCTTCATGAAGGGGGTGCTTAAGTTGTTTTGTCCATCTTTCATCTATGATCTTCCAGTACCCCTGATAAGATCTTGTAAAGGCTCTAATAGATTCCTTCATAAGTCTTATGGCCTCATACACTGATCCCATGGTTGGCCATGTATCCATCAACCATTCTTAAAACCTTATATATAGGCTCCAAGATATTAACCACAGTATGGACCGAATCCCAAAATGAATTGCTACAAACTATTTCCTTACTTTTTCTACCTTCGGGCTTCTTACTGAGGTCACATTCTTCCCATTCTCCGGAGTTAAATAAATTTCTCAGACCTTACCTATGTTTTTTTATGCTTTCAGGAGCAATGAAGTTTGTGGAAAATTGTCACCCTTGGTAGAACAATGTCCCCTCCACACTGTTCTCTCATCATAGCAAGAAGCACACCATGGTTGTAGATAAAATTTGTTATTTTTCTTGCACTATCAATGGTGGTCTACATTAATTTCCTCTTTCCAATATCTTCTATCATCAAGTCAAGGCAATGTGTAACACATAGAGTCCAAAATATGTTGTATTTATCCATTATTCTTTTTCCTGCCTTCAAAAAATTACTTCCATTGTCTGTCACAATCTACACCACATTTTCAGGTTCTGGCTCATTAATAACACGTGCCATCAACTTGTAAATATATGGTGCATTTTTTTTTATCGCTTGACACATCAATGGATGTGTGAAATATTGTATTTCCATTGCAATACACCATAAAATTATTAATAGACAGCCTTATAAGACCTGTCCAACCATCACACATAATTGTTAGCCTATATGTAGGCCAATTCAGCTTAAGAGATTCTATGTATACTTTTATTTCACTCTCTTCTTCATCCAAATAAGGGCCCATTATCTCATAAGGGGTGGGTGGATTTACACCTAGGCCGCATCTTACCACTTCATCACACATTAATCTATAAGCAAGAGAGTTGACAACATTGGCAGGAATATGATTGAAATGAAAGAACTTTGCCATTGCTCTTTCCAACTTTTTTCTCAAATCTTGACCACTAAACATTGATTTCAATTTCTTTTGACCTGCATTTTTATATTGATATAGTTGTGGGTCTATAGGCACTTCAGGTTCTCGTACACTGTATGAACGATGAATACTATTCTGCCTTGTTAGACAGTTTTGCATGCCCTTAACTCCAATCAGTTTTGATGTACTTTTGACATTTAGTGTAAATGGATAAAGTGCATGTTTGATTCATGTTGTGTGGTATGTTTCTGTGTAAGACCCTTAAACTGGACACTTAATGAGACTCGTGTTAGTTTAGAATGTTCACAGCCGTTGGATAAGTCTAGGGAGATTTATCCTGTCAAGGCCGACACTGGTGTGCTGCCAAATGTTGGGGTGGCCTGTCTCAGCCGCCAGGGTGAGACCCAAGGCACATGCAGTGTAGGATTATTCAAATCTTTGAACCGGACCAGATTTCCAATATTGCCCTGGACCTTGGAGATTGATGGGCAAAACTGGAAAGTTACACCTGATCCCTAGACTCGATTATGATACTGCACTAGGTGTCGGATTAGGCTGTCTTTGATATGCCAATCAGTGAGATCCTTAGCGGGGGCCAAAACCTAGGTATGTTGGGACAGTCTGAGAATTCATCTGAGTGGGTGATCATAGTGACAAGATCAGCCCCTTTGTCGGACAAAGATAATGATCGAGGATGCACTCTCTCTGATGGAAACCAAACTGCCGGTAGTTGATTTCAATTGTTGGAATTTTGTTTTGCAAAATTTATATATAAGATATATAGATATGTATGGTTTCAAAATGTTTGCAAATGGTTTTAAATCCTGGGATCCATATGAGCAGAAAGTGCAACACTATTCCTTGCAGCCGAGGGAGAGGTCCTCTCTTGTCGGGCAGTGTTTGATCATTATGGGTTGAGAGATTAAGTGTAAGGCCATTTAGGGTTACACCTGATAAGTTAATCTTGCATCTGCCCACAGTCCCTGGGTTTTTATAAGATGGCTTGGCCCAGGGTCCACTTAGTGTAAGTGTTGGGCCCATAGAGTCCATGTGATGAGCTCAAGGGGTTCACTGTGCTCTCCAGTGAATTCGGCTAGGCCTTGTAACAAAGGTTGGGCCAAACCCATGTGACTGATGTGTAGATCAATGCTTGGGTCCCACGCCATACAAAGAAGCCCAACTGGGCAGTAGTTTGGAAGCCTGTTGAGCACTTAATACTTATTGGGCCTAAAGCCCATTTCGAATTGGCTGATTTAATTACCCACTTAAAGGGGCGGATCTGAGATTAGGGCAAGCCAAAGGATTGGGTATTGACCCTATCCACTCTTGGAGACCAAATTCAAATAAAGATTTGAATCTGGTAACCTCTTGATAAAATCAGGAGTGGGCTAACCTAATCTGTAGATAGGATTAAGATAATTACCTATCCAAATACAGTTTTGGATTGGGATAACTCCTAATAGGATTAGGAGGTTTCTTAATCACTAAGAAAGAGGAGAAACCCTAGTCTTGTATTACCAGAATTCGAACCAAGGGTTTAGAGCAGAAAAACTCTCCTGCGATTTGAGATAGGATCTCAGAGTTCTCCTCCAGCCGCCGCCGCCATTCACTACCTAGTTCGATCTCTCTGAGAGGGAAAGATCAAGAAGGTGTTCTTGATATCAGTCTTTGCTGAAAGGCTGATTGTGTACGGTGCTCTTTGCTTCCATCGAATTCTTGTGAAGAATTTGGTTCGTAGGACGAACACTGCTGGTTCTGTTCCAGTATCACTGTGTCATCTTCAGTGGGAGCAGATCATGGGAGTATTCTTTGGGCGTGAACACCGACGTTGGGAGATACCGATTCTTCGTATCAGGTATAACCCTTCCCTTTCTGTTTGGTACAGATCTGGTTCGGTTTTGGTTCAATTAGATCCTTGAATATTGTATTCTAAAATCAGGGAATATGATTCCCAGTTGGAAGGGAGGAGAGATTTTTGAAATTCGTCCACCCTATTCCGCTGCATTCTTGGCGTCCATACGATGGATCTCTCCCTCCTTTCATGCCCTTGTTCTTGTCTACTACTACCACCAACATTAGATCCTTGATTGCCACCGTGTGGTCTACTTGAATTAACTCTTCGTAATTGATCATTGTTCCATCTATCTTCAAGAGACTCCCTAATAGCTTTTTCGTATGCTATTCTATCTCTTTTTATCACAGAATCATCTGGATATGCTATGTCATCTTCATCATCAATCCCATTATATTGGTCATATTCATGTGATGGTTGGGAGAGTGCATCTTGAAACTCTTCTGTACGTTTTGCTTTTTCTTGCTTAGATGCTTTCTATTCCCATAGTATTTTATGCATAGCCAAACTTACTTCTCTTGGGCATTTTTGGCATTGGGCTACATTTTTAAAACCACTGCCAAATGCCGTTTCAATCTAGAAACACCACCACTCGCAATTGCTTTGCCACAATAATTACAAATAGACTTATTTGTGTCACCTATGGGTTTTCCATGTTGCCACCCAATATCATCTAGTTTTGGCATTTTAAATGTCTTATAAAGAAAAATAAAATATTATAAATTTATAATATAAGTTTTATTATTTGTTGAAGTTTGGCCTGCCCTAGAAGTCTGTTTTGTTTGTTAGCTGAAAAGTAAAGTAAACAGCAAGAAGGAAGAGAGGAAAGAAGAAGGAAGAAAGAGGAAGAAGAAGAGAAAAGGTCTGGTTCGAATTAGGAAAAAGTCAACCCTAGTTTCGGCCAGACCTGTTATTATATTATTAATATAATTGGAAAAGACGTAAGTGCCCTTATTTAAGTAAGAGGCACTCGAACTAACATAATAGTACACATCAGCATTCTCAACAGGTACAAAGACCGAAATACCCCTTCACTAACATTACCATTTTTATACACATTTTTATTAAATATCATTTTTTTAGATAAACATCACCATTTGCAATAATTACTACAGTTTTTTTAAATAAAGTATTTCAATTTTCTAAATTTATTATGAACTTTGACATATCTATAAGGTTATACTAAGGTTTTTAATTTTTATATGCTTATTATGAATCTTAATAAGTTTATTATAAATTTAATTGCTTACTTATTTAAATAATATATTCATCCATTTTAATAAATTTTAAATTTATATACTGCTTTATTATGAATTTTGACATGTTACAAGGTTAGTTATCCTATTTTTGTTTATGTGTAATTCTGATTTATTATAAGTTTTAATCAGTAAGAAGTAAATTATTCTGATTTGTTATAAATTTTAATGGGTATTAATGTTCTTAAATATATATTATATAATATAAGTATATGTATATTTGTAATATATTGCTTATGTATTTAAATAATATACTATTTTATTTTAATAAGTTTTAACTTATATACTGACTTATTATGCATTTTGATGTTTTTACAAGGTTATTTGATTTTTTTCTTCTTTTTAATTCTGATTTATTATAAATTCTATTATATTTATTTCACACTAGTAAATAAAAATACATTTATTCTGATGTTTTTAAATATTAAAGTTATAATACATTATGTTTTATTATAAATTTAATAAACTGATTCTCCTTTTTCTAGTATTAAAATTCTAATAAATTCTGAGTTCTTATAAAACTTAATGAATTTATTATAAAATTTAATAAACATTTTCTGATTTTTAATAAATATTTTAAAAATACTAAGTAGTTAATATTTTATTACTTGAAAAAGATTTTATGTTTTATATTATAAAGTAATTAATTTATTCTGTTTTTTAATTTTTTGTTAATTCTTTTATAAATATTTTTTTGTAATATTAATTATATATTATTAATGGAATAATTTATATTAATATACTGTATTATACTAATATAATATACTAATATATTATATTATTAAAATGATTTTTAAATTTTTGACTGATTTATTATGAATTTTGACTTGTTACTTGTTTATGTGTAATTCTGATTTGTTATAAATTTTAATCAGTAAGAATTAAAATATTCTAATTTATTATAATAAATTTTTAATTCTGTTTTATTATTACTATTGATCAATAGTAAGAATTAAATTAAAGGTGAAGCATTTAATTTAATACTTCTATTACTATAAATAAACATTTTATATGCACGCCTATTTTATATTCTAGTTGTTTTTATTTCTTTAATTTTTATGAACATTTTATTTTAAATATTAAGTTTAAATGTGTCAATATGAGTAATTTATATTAACATAATGGGTATTAATGTTCTTAAATATATATTATATAATATAAATATATGCATATTTGTAATATATTGTTTATGTATTTAAATAATATACTAGTTTATTTTAATAAGATTTAACTTATATACTGATTTATTATGCATTTTGATATTTTTACAAGGTTATCTGATTTTTTCTTATTGTTAATTCTGATTTATTTTAAGTACTAATATATTTATTTCACACTAGTAAGTAGAAATACATTTATTCTAAAGTTTTTAAATATTAAAGTTATAATACATTATGTTTTATTATAAATTTAATAAACTAATTCTCCTTTTTTTAGTATTAAGATTCTAATAAATTCTGATTTCTTATAAAACTTAATGAATTTATTCTGATTTTTAATAATAACTATATAATAAATTATGATTTAGTATAAATTTTAATAAATGTATTCTGATTTTTTATGTTAAATTTAGAATAAATTATGATTTATTATAAAATTTGATAAACATTTTCTGATTTTTAATAAATATTTTATTACCTGAAAATTTTTTTATGTTTTTTATTATAAAGTAATTAATTTATTCTTTTTTTTATTTTGTTAATTATTTGTATAAATGTTTTTTGAAATATTAAATATAAATGATTATTGGAATAATTTATATTAATATATTGTATTATATTAATATAATATACTAATATATTATACTATTAAATTAAATTTATTTGTTATCTTTTTTGAAGGTCTACAATATTACGGTAGACCTTCATCTACTGTAGAATATCTACACCAAAATAATGTTTGTTGTGATGGTCTATGGACTTTTCATAGACCATCACACATAATACCAAAACTTTTAAGCTACTTAACAAATTAACATGACATAATTTCAAAATTAACATGACATAATATTCGAAAGAGGGAGGGAGTAATGTTGAGACGTTCTGGAGCTTTTTAAAATACTTCAACCTCCGGTCCTTTACAACTGCGAAAGCCAGAACTTGAAGGCATGAAAAAGAAGATCAGCTTCAAGTTCCAAGCTTCTAGCGGAAATTCACTACTTCCACCTCAAGTTTTTTTTCTTTTTTTTCTTCTAAAAAATATGGAAGAGGGTTTGCTCTTACCTAAGATTCGAGAATGGCTGAGAAGCCTGAAATGAAAAGCCTCAAATCCTCAAATTTTTGATTGGTTGTTGCTCACTTGCTCGGTTGCTCCACGATTCAGCCTCCAAGTCTTGCTGATTCAAAACCAAGCCTCGTTCCAACCTCCAGGTAAGTAAAATTGTACATAGAAAACTGAAATCCCCTTCTTCTATGAAACCCTTCTTCCTCTTGTTCCTTCTTATAAGCTTGAATGGGTGTACTATGATTCTTCATTTGTCTGTAAGCATGTTGTCTTTTTCTTTCAAATCTTTCCCCTTGTTCTTCATTTTTTAAAGCATGTATCTGTGTATGAAATTATGAGTGATTGTAGCCTAGCATGTGGTTTGCTTTTTTTCTCGTTTTTCTCTTTTTTTGTTCGACGTGAAACCTTATTCTCTTGCTTGTACGTTAGTCGACATGCCTATCAACATAATAGGAAAACTGTTGGTTTTTTTGGTTATTTGGACCGATTTGGTCGACATTTCGGAAATGTCGACCGAAATAATGTAATTTTTACATTACAACCCATTTTCATGTCGGTGAGCCTCGACATCGACATATGTCGGGCAACATTAGTGGAATGTTGCAACATTTGAAACCATGTTGACAAGGGCTGGAACAAAGAGAGTTTGGTGGCAGATATTGGCAAATTTTTTGTTGATTGGGAGCTAGTTTTTCATGATTCAATACAAATTGCTAGATCAGAATTTGGGGGAGCTTTTGGGAAGTGCTTGAGTTGCAAATTTGTATCCTTGTTTGTATTTATGTGTAGTTCTTTTTTTTTGTCTTGAAGGTGTTGCCTTAAACACCTTGCTGGGTTGTAACATAGTTTTCAAGGCTTCTAGGCGATTCTGGGTGACATCGGAGTGCCTAGTCGCCTAGGCAATAAAAAATTTATAATATAAAAAACTATCATTTGGATAGTTCCCTAGTTTTATATGCCATTCAGCATGTATATTAATTGAAAAAATAGCAATTCTCTTTAGTAAGAATATTAAATTTCCTCTAAGAATGTGGCAAAACATCACATCTAAAAGATAAAAATCTTTACATGTATTAATTTCATTATTTTTCAAAAATAATACTTCTATAGTAAGTATTTAATAGAGCAATTTCATATCAATTAGCATATAAAGAAGGTTATTATCTTTATATGATAAATATTCAAGAATGAAAGAAAAAACAAGGATGGTTTCTGTTTTATTTAATTAGATACAACAATATAAATGATATTATAAAAGGTGTCAGCCTTGTCATTTTTGTCGCCTAGGCAGGTGCCTAGTCACTTAGAAGGGTGTCTAGTTGCTAAAAGTCAAGGAGTTTGGGCGAGGTGCCCACCCAAGTGCACCTAGTTGCCTAGGTGATGCCTAGACAACTGTTGTAATTAGACTTCATTTCTTTAATAAAATTTCTTTTTTACTATCAAAGAAAGTGCTGGAATTTGATTCTTTAAACCCTCATCATCCTTGATGGACTGAAGAGAACTGCATGGTGATGACGTGGTTGATAAACTCCTTGTAGACATACATTAGTAGAAATTATTTATGGAGTAAGATTTCTAAGGGGGGTTTGGGGTAGTCTAGAGAATCATAGTTGGATATTGCTAGAGCTTATCAATTGAAGAGCAGTGATTTAAAAGGCGCGCCTAAGCGCACAAGCAAGGCGCATTTTAGGGTATGTGTCTCGCCTAGGTCCTAGGTGCAGCCCTTTCAAAAGGCGCACACCTGGTTCGCCTAGGCGTGCTCCTGATGCGCCTTGCTAATCTTGTTCAATCATTCATCCTAATAAAATATCTTCTTAAGAAACAATTAAAATTATAAAATCATTATTTTTTGTGTGAGAACTAAGAATTTAAGACCCTAACATGGACTTGTTTGAGCTTGCCTCGAGGGGCGTGGCACATAACTTGAAGGTGGCTCGTAGAGTCAAGAATGTAATATGTTTTACATCACATTAGCTTCTTGAAGTAATGCAATTAGGAAAAAAAGAGATTGTGGGTTTTACATTATTGAAAATGTTTTATATGTTATATCAAAAAAAATGTTTTATATGTTTGATTTTATTTTTAAATTTTCATTTGAATACGCTTTACATGTCATGTTTATGTATTTTAATTTTATATAATAGGTTTTTTAAAACATTTATTTTAAAATTTAAGTTTATATTTTTTTATTAATATTATGTTTAATATTTTTTGGAATTTTTTTGAATTTTTTGCTTTTTTTGAATTTTCTGACTTTTTTTTATTTTTGTAGCTTTTTTTTTGTATTTTCGCACCTTGCTTCAAAAAGGTGCGTGCCTCGCCTTGCGCCTTGCACCTTGGGCGCAAATTGGCCCCTTGTGCTTTTAAAACACTATGAAGATGTAGGTGATAACTTTGAAACAAGGTGAGATATCCATATCTTTGTATGTTTCCACTTAGACTGTCAAATGGGTATCTGAGGAAGACGTAAAAGCTTACTGGAAGCTAAGAGAGATAGAGAATCATCGTCATCATCATCAACCTGTGTTCTTCTAACTAGTGTTGTTGATGGTCTTCTATGCACTATCTTAGTATACTTTCTCTCATTTTATCATCTATTAGAGATACTCCTTGGTTCCTACGGGTGGCTTCACTCCTAATCATAACTTTCTAGTTTTTCCACTCATCCGTCTATCTTAGCATCCTATTTCTACCACACTCATTTTTTAGACATAACACTCTGCTCCATATAACATATCGAGCCCTACAACTGTTTTATAGAATTTTCCTTCTAATCTAAGTGGTATTTCCCTATGACGTAAAAGTCCACATGCACACCTCCATTTTTCCCATCCTACTCTAAATTCTTTGGGTAACATCCTCCTCAATCTCTCATGTGTTATTAATTATTGAACTAAGGTATCGGAAATGTCACATTTAGTTTATCTCTTGGTCTCCAATCCTAAGCATATCCTGATTTACACTCCAATTATTACTAAATTGGCATGCCACACTAGACAGGATAGAATCTTCAGAAGACATATTATAAGATTTAGGTTTCCAGATCAGGTCTGTTCAAAGAAGGTTACAGTTCAGCCACAATTCTGTTCAGATTGGTTCAGTTCAACCACTGTTCAGCCGCTGTTCAATTACAGTTCAGTCCCCAGTTTAGTCAAAGTTCAAACTCTAATTCAGTTCAGCCTCCAGTTCAGTCAAAGTTCAAACCCTAATTCAGTTCAGCCACAGTTCAGTCCCCGGTTCAGATTCAGTCAAGCATAAATTTTAGGAATGCCACACAGATCAGCTTGTCTGTACATTGCTGAGAAACAGTTCAGAAACAAAGAAGGGCAATTCTGCAGTTAGGCTGACTTTGTATGTACTCTTTTCCTCACTTTTCTTGGATACACAGTTACTGGAAATGTTTCCAAGGAAGGTAGCCGAGCACTGTCTTACAGTTACAGGTCATTTTGACCTACACCGCCCAGTTGTCTGGGTACAAGAGAGGACCACTCGATCCACAGAAGATAGATTTATCTTGCAGTATCAGATTTTTCCTTCCTTTTAAGGGTTTCTTGGCACACGGCCAAGGAAGAAGAAGAGAAGACAAGCAGAACCCCCTTCAGATCAGTTCGATCTGCTTCTTGATCAGATTCAATCCACAGCAAGGAGAGTCCAAAAAAGGAAACCTTATCACACTCTTTCTGATCTCAGAAGGCCTGCTCTAATACCATGTTTTCAGGCCAGAGATATCAGAGAAGGAGAGGAAAAGAGGAGGAAGGAAGAAGAGGAAGACAGAAGAAAGTTTTAGATTCAAAACATGTTGCTGGCGGCGCCAGCTCTTTTTGTTTTTATATTAGGGCGACCCAACTTATAATAAAAAGGGAGAAATTGCAAGAGTTCCCCCGTGGCACTAAAGAACAGAAATAAAAGATAAACAACTTGGAGAACTAACTGATTTCAACAGAACTCTATCACATGCCTCTTCTAGATCAACTAACACCATATAAAGATCATTCTTTTTTTCTCTAAGCTTTTGTATCCTTTGTCTCAATATATATATATATATATATATATATATAACTTCCATGGTTGATCTCCCTCATATAAAGCCAAATTGGTTCTTTGATACATTTGTTTCAAGTCGTAATCTTTGTTCAATTATTCTCTCCCAAAGCTTGTGTGGTTCATGATTTTAATCCCCTCATAGTTATTGCAACTTTGTATATTATCTTTGATTTTGAATATAGGCACCATATTGCGGTTTCTCCGATCATCATGCATTGTCTTTTTTCTTTTTCACTATCTTATTAAATTGCTTAGTTAGCCATAACAAGACTACCTTTTCCATACCTTTTCACACTTCTATTTGGAATCCCATCAGGTTCAAATGTCTTTCCCTTCATCTTATTTAGTGTCTCTTTTACTTTAGTAGTTCTAACTCTACGAAGGTACATGTTATTTTTAATACTACTAGTATTGCCAAGTTCTCCTCCATTAGCACCCTCACCCTATTGTTCATTAAATATTTTTTTTCAAAATAGTTTTTCCATCTTTACTTAATGCATTTAACATGGTTTAAATCTCTACTATTCCTTTCTCTAATCTCTACTAGAAAGCAATAAAGCCAAGTTGAATTTTGATGGGAGCTCCCTTAGAAACCTCCTTATGGTAGGAATAGGATGGGTAATAAGAAATTCTGATAGGAGGATTTTGGCTTTATTTTCAGGGCCAATTGTATGGGAAACTCCTTGAAGGTTGAATTGTTGTCTCTGCTACAAGGATCTCCAGTTAACAAAATAGTAGTTGAGTTTTGCTAATTGGAAGGAAATTGTTGTAAAATTAAGAAAGAAGCTAAAGATTGAAGGGAAGTTAACTTTGAAGCTTTCCAAGATTGTTTTGCGATTTTAAAACTTGAAGTCCCTCTGAGCAAAGAAGGATACGTGGATGTGCGAAGATGAAGTTCTTGTTTCAACTTAATCGAACTAGGTGAAAACCCTATGGTGATGATCGTTGTGTTACCCATCCATCTTTGGTCAAAATCTATTTTCTGGAAGATCACACAGATGTGTGGAGGTGTACTTGCAGACCTAAACACCTCTAGCCTTTGAGCAGCCTCCTTTAAGCTTGTTGTAAGGCTTACTTAATAGCTGTTGTTACAGTTACAGTTACTTGTTTTTTTCTTCTTTCTTTTCTCTTATTATTTTGATTCTAGGATATGCCGCCAGGGGCATACTTGTAATTTCAGATTCTTTTATGAAGTTAATATAAATAGAAAACTGGCGGCTGCCAGTAGATGCTTTTCTCTCTCAACCGTACCTCTCTCTTCCTCTCTCTCTCCCAATCCCCACGAATCACCACATGGTATCAGAGCAGGTTCTCTGGGTTGAAAAAGACCTACGATCCCTCCTGCTCTGTTCTTAAAAGTGTTTGGACGTGGCTGTTTCTGCAGAAACCCTAGCAGTGTTTGGCGGCAGTTTTTTGGGAAACCCTAGCAGTTTCTGGCGGCAGCTTTTGTGATCTCTTTTTCCTGGCCGTAATAGCAAGAAAACCCTAGTTGGAGAAGGGTGATGCTGGTGCAGACTTCTCTGTTCGATGCTGTGAAGTCAAGTTCAGATTAGCACCTTCATACAAGTGCTGAACAGGTGTGGTTTTTTGTTTCAGTTTGTCCCAGTCTTCTTTGGCCAATGGTGCGTAGGGCTCATGCCTTGATTATATAGTTATTTGTTTGGGTGTTGGATGGTTAGAGTGTGTGAACTACAGTCAGACTGATTGTAATGTCTGTATTGGTGGTGCTGAACTGATTACCGGACTGATTTATTGTTCTGTTTGGACGTTGTGTTGACTGAACCCCTTGTTCTTAGCAGTATTCCCTGTGTTCTCAGCAATATTTAGTGTTCTTTTGCTCACATTCTAGGAGTAAACCCTGAGTTGTTCACATTCTGATTGTGGCGGCTGTGCTGTTGGGTGATATTTGAACTGGTTTTCAGTAATATTCAATGGAAAGTCATGAGTTAACTTCATTGGGGGCTACACCAACCCGCAGCACAGTGGGTATGGGAGGTGAAAACATGGTTTTTCCCATGCCAATTACTCCTTTAAACGGTCTGAACTACCTGGAGTGGGCTAAGAGTGTAAAACTCTATGTAACGGCAAGGGGTAAAGCTGGTTACATCAATGGAAGGGTGAAAGAACCCAAGGGTGAGACGGCTGAACACGATAGGTGGGACCAAGAAAACAGTATGGTGATATCTTGGCTCCTCGCAGCCATGAACCTGATGTGAAAAAGAATTTTATGTGAGCAGACACCGCCAGTGAGATCTGGGAACAGGCCAAAACTACCTATTCTGAGCAAAGGCATTACGCCAAGGTTTACCAGTTGCATGCTGAATCCTCAACATGTAAACAAGGAAACTGTAGCTTGTCCTCATACTATTCAGCCCTTACCTCCATATGGAAGGAGTTGGACCATTATCAGGCCATAGAGTGGAAGCACGACGATGATGGTAAGGCCTACAGGAAGCTGGTCTCTCAGCAACAAGTGTTTGCTTTTTTGTTGGGACTGAACCTTGCATATGAACCGTTGAGGGTGCAGATCCTAGGAAGCAAAGAGTTGCCTACAGTTCACGAGGTATACTCCCTTGTCCAATCTGAAGAAAGCAGGCGGAATGTGATGGTTACAACTGAGGGGGAGCAACAAGTTGCCTTGGTTGCAATGAATAATAGCTCAACAGGAAAGAAAAGTGACCCTAAGAAGGTGGATGAGAAAGATAAGCTATTTTGTACCCACTGTAGGCATTCTCGACATACACGTGACACTTGTTGGGACATCCACGGGAAACCCAAGTGGGCAGCAAAGAATCAAGAACAGGGTAAAGGTCATTTGAAGAAAATGAGCACAGCACATGTGGTAACCCAAGACACTCAAGTTGTCGATAGTACCCGGGACCACCCTAATAAGTCTGACCCCAAGGAGGATATAATGAATTCATTCAGAGAGCACCTGGAATCTTATGGTAGGGCCTTGCGGCAAATGGACAGCTCAGTCACTGGTACTCCCTCCACTTCATTTGCATCCACTTCAGGTAATATGGCTTCTGCATTCCATGTTACTTCCACATATTCCCCTTGGATCATTAACTCAGGAGCCTCCAACCACATGACTGATAAGTCTAACTTATTCCAGTCTTATAGCCTTTTGTCAGGAAAGGATAGAGTGAGACTTGCAGATGGTTCTTTTTCTTCCATTGCAGGCCAAGGATCCATATCCCTTCCCCATGGCCTTAACCTGAATTGTGTATTGCATGTCCCTCAACTTCCCATAAACTTGCTTTCAATTAGTAGCATTACAAGCTCCTTGAATTGTAGTGTGACTTTTTTTGCTGACTCATGTGTTTTTCAAGATCTAACTTCTGGGAGGACGATTGGTAGAGGAAGCCTAGTTGATGGTCTCTACATTCTCGACCACAAAGCTGGTCTCTCGGTGTCATCCTCAGAGTCGCATAGTCAGTCAAATAAGAGTCAAATTTTCTTATGGCATAGTCGTTTAGGTCATGTTTCTTTTGACATAATAAAATGTTTGTTTCCAGTTTTATTTAAGTCATGTTTAGTGTCAAAGTTCATGTGTCAAACGTGTCAGTTGAGAAAACAATGTAGAACAACTTTTCACTCAAGCAATAAAAGATCAAATGTTCCTTTTCATGTTCTGTATTCTGATGTATGGGGACCTACCAATGTACTCTCTGAGGGCGAATATAAGTACTTTATTACATTGATCGATGATTACTCTCGCTATACATGGGTAATTCCTATGCGTAGCAGAGACGAGGTTCCGACGGTAGTGAAAGACTTCCAGAGGATGGTGTTTACGCAGTTCCATGTTGAAATACAGATCTTCCAATCTGATAATGCGAAGGAATACTTCCATGGGGAGCTCAATGAGTTCTTCGCCTCCCACGGATCTATTCATAGGAGCTCATGCGCCAGAACACCACAACAAAATGGTGTTGCAGAAAGGAAAAACAGACACCTTCTTGAGGTAGCTCGCGGGATGATGTTACACATGAATGTCCCAAAAAAGTTTTGGGTGGATGCTATACTTGCAGCTACGTATGTCATCAACCGCATGCCCTTCAGAGTACTGAACTACATGGCCCCTCATCAGTTGTTGTACCCTCAGTTTCCTTTATTTTCCATCCCCATGAGAGTCTTTGGTTGTCGGGCCTTTGTCCATGATTTGTCTCCATCCCGAGGTAAGTTAGACCCTTAGTCCATTCCTTGTGTCTTTCTGGGGTACCCCTCCTCTCAAAAAGGGTATCGGTGCTTTAACCCAGTTAGTCGTAAATTCTTTGTGTCTATGGACGTGTCCTTTGAGTCCGAGCCATTCTTCCCTCCTCCTCAGGGGGAGAGTTGTAGTGTGGAAGAGGAGAAGCAGGTTCAGGTATCTCTTCCTTTTATTCCGGACCTTACTCCCTTCTGTGTCTTCCAACGTACACGTCGGAGAGATCAGCGGGGTGATAGAAATGTTGAGCAGCCAAACACTGAGCAACCGACACCATCAGACTCCCAGGAGGTAAGTCCATCCCCTAACCCTACTCCTACTGTGGATGACCTTGACATCCCTATTGCCCAACGAAAGGGAGTCAGGTCCTGCACTACCAAACACCCCATTACCCACTTTGTCTCCTATGACCACATTTCTCCCTCATACCGAGCCTTCCTATCGTCAGTTGATTGCATCCCTGTTCCCAAAAATGTTGCAGAAGCCTTAAAATGCCCTGAATGGGTAGATGCCATGAAGGAGGAGATTAATGCCCTCCACAAAAATCAGACTTGGGAATTGGTGGATCCTCCAAAGGGGAAAGACCCCATGGGGTGCAGATGGGTGTTCACAGTTAAGCACAAGGCAGATGGAACAGTTGAAAGGTACAAAGCAAGACTAGTAGCCAAAGGGTACACACAAGTACATGGGGTTGACTATGATGAGACTTTTGCCCCGGTGGCTAAGATGAACTCGATTAAGGTTCTCCTGTCCTTAGCTGCTAATTTTGACTGGGAATTACATCAACTGGACATAAAGAATGCTTTCCTTAATGGTGACTTAGAAGAAGAAGTATACATGGTTCAACCTCCTGGATTTTGTGCCAAGGGGAGTGAAAATAAGGTATGCAAGCTACGAAAGTCTCTCTATGGCTTAAAACAGTCTCCTAGAACCTGGTTCAGTAAGTTTCACATGGCAGTTCAAGAGATGGGATTCAAACAATGTCAGTCTGATCATACACTCTTTGTGAAGAGATGTCAGGATCAGGTTGTTGTATTGATAGTGTATGTAGACGATATCATCATTACAGGAAGTTGGATCTCAGAAATACAGAACTTGAAACAATTCCTTGCATCGAAATTTGAAGTGAAAGATCTAGGACTCCTGAAGTATTTCCTTGGGATTGAAGTTGCCCGCTCAGAAAAGGGTATCTTTGTCTCTCAAAGGAAATACACCCTTGATCTATTACAGGATACAGGTAAATTAGGTGTAAAGCCGGCAGATACTCCTCTGGATGTGGACCATAAGCTAGGTGACTGTGTTGGTGAACCTCTGAAAGATGTGAAGCAGTTCCAAAAGTTAGTGGGAAAGCTGATTTATCTGTCCATGACCTGTCCAGACATTGCCTATTCCGTTGGGGTCCTGAGCCAGTTTATGCACTCTCCTAAGAAGCCACACATGGAGGCAGCAGAGAGAGTCCTTAGATACTTGAAGAAATATCCAAGAACAGGCCTACTATTCAATAAACACAATCACCTAAAGGTGGAAGTCTTTACAGATGCTGATTGGGCAGGAGCTGTGGATGATAGAAAGTCCACTAGTGGGTATTGCACATTTGTGGGAGGAAATCTGGTGACCCGGAAGAGCAAGAAGCAAAGTGTGGTAGCAAGGTCAAGTGTTGAAGCTGAATATAGAGCTATGGCACATGGGGTGGCTAAAGTCCTTTGGCTAAAGAACCTTCTAGGGGAGCTTGGAGTTGTTGTTCATAGTCCTATGTCCCTTTACTGTGACAACAAGGCTGCAATAAACATCGCCAGCAACCCAGTCCTACATGAGAGGACGAAGCATATTGAGGTGGATAAACACTTCATAAGGGAGAAACTGGAAAAAAGGGAAATTTGCATCCCCTATGTCAACTCCAAGGAACAACTTGCTGATGTCCTTACAAAGGGGCTTCCGTGCTCGCGGCACAATGAGTTATGTGACAAGCTGGGCATGATAGACATCTTCAGCCCAACTTGAGGGGGAGTGTTGTAAGGCTTACTTAATAGCTGTTGTTACAGTTACAGTTACTTGTTTTTTTCTTCTTTCTTTTCTCTTATTATTTTGATTCTAGGATATGCCGCCAGGGGCATACTTGTAATTTCAGATTCTTTTATGAAGTTAATATAAATAGAAAACTGGCGGCTGCTAGTAGATGCTTTTCTCTCTCAACCCTACCTCTCTCTTCCGCTCTCTCTCTCTCTCAATCCCCACGAATCACCACAAAGCTATTGGGGTTAACATAAAGCCAAGCAAAGGGGAATTACTAGACTAAGACCTTTTCCAAAACATAACCCCCCCCACACACACACACACATGCAAAATTACAAAAATACCCTTTCTGTCTAGAAATTTAAGAAAATCAAATAAGTCCTTTGAGCTGACATATGGGGTGCACACTTCTCAATCCCCTTTCAATGTGTTTTGTCCTATCATGGAGGACTGGATTAGCTACAATGTTGATAGCAGCCTTATTGTCGCAATAGAGTGACATAGGGTTGCTAACTGTAAAACCCAGTTCTCCTAACAGATTTCTTATCCACATGATTTCAGCAACTCCATGAGACATAGCTCTGTATTCTGCTTCAGCACTAGATCTAGCCACCACACTTTGCTTCTTACTTCTCCATGTGACTAGGTTTCCCCCTACAAAGGCACAATATCCATTGGTAGACTTCCGGTCATCAACTGCCCCTGCCCAATCAGCATCAGTATATACTTCCACCTTTAAATGTCCATGTTCCTGGAACAGCAAACCAGCTCCAGGAAACTTCTTGAGGTATCTAAGGATCCTCTCTGCAGCTTCAAGGTGAGTTGTCCTTGAATTGTGCATGAATTGACTAAGGACACCCACTGCATAAGCAATATCAGGCCTGGTCATAGACAAATACAAGAGTCTCCCTACAAGTCTCCGAAACTTCTTCACATCTTTCAAGAACTCTCCCTGACTGTCTTCCAGTTGATGGTTAGGTTCAATTGGTGAATCAATTGGTCTCGCCCCTAGTTTGCCTGTATCTTCTAGTAGATTTAGTACATATTTCCATTGGGAAACAAAGATACCCTTGTGAGAGCGGGCAACTTCAATTCCAAGGAAATAATGTAAGGGGCTTAGATCTTTCACCTCAAATTGAGTGGCTAAGAACTTTTTTAGTCTCTATATTTCAGCCTCTCAATCTCCTGTGATCACTATGTCATCCACATACACAATTAGAGCTGCAATTTTCCCTTCAACTTTCTTCACAAATAGTGTGTGATTGACTAGCATTGTTTGAATTCCATTTGTTGAACTGCTAAGTGGAACTTACTAAACCAGGCTCGAGGAGATTGTTTCCGCCCATATAAAGATTTTTTTAACTTGCACACTTTCTGTTCACTACCTTTGGCACAAAAACCTGGAGGTTGGGTCATATACACTTCCTCTTTTAAGTCACCATTCAAGAAAGCATTTTTTATGTCCAATTGGTGAAGTTCCCAGTCAAGATTTGCCGCCAGTGAAAGGAGAATTCTGATAGAGTTCATCTTGGCAACTGGGGCAAAAGTCTCTACATAGTCCACTCCATATACTTGTGTAAAACCTTTTGCCACCAGTCTGGCCTTGTACCTTTCAATGGTTCCATCAGCCTTGTGTTTCACTGTGAACACCCACTTGCACCCTACCGGTTCCCTCTCTTCAAGAAGATCCACCAACTCCCAAGTGCCATTTTTGTGTAATGCAGCGATCTCTTCCTTCATTGCATCTGTCCATTTAGGTTTGGATAAAGCTTCTGCCACATTCTTAGGAACGGGGATACTGTCAATAGAGGAGAGGAATGCACGATATGAAGATGAAATATGATCGTAGGACACAAAGTGAGAGATAGGATGATTAGTGGTACGAGATCTAGCACCCTTTCTCTTGACAATAGGAACATCAAGATCATCAATGACAGGGGAATCAACATTAAGAGGAGCAGGCATATCAATAGGAGCAAGTGTACCTGGCTGATTGGAAGGATCAACCTCCAATGAAGCCGATGATGTTGGTTGCATAGTGTCAGGTTCCACAGCTCTTGAACT
This sequence comes from Nelumbo nucifera, assembly GCF_055504915.1. Lineage (NCBI taxonomy): Eukaryota > Viridiplantae > Streptophyta > Magnoliopsida > Proteales > Nelumbonaceae > Nelumbo > Nelumbo nucifera. The sequence goes on along the minus strand of NC_142652.1, from coordinate 180,714 downwards.
CTATTGGATTTTGTGGCGGCGAAGAAAGACACGGAATGGAGGAGGGTCAAGTAGAGGAGGTAGTTGAGTTTGAGCCCGTTTCTCCTCAACCCTACTCTCCCCTTGAGATAAAGGGTAACCAAGGAAGACGCAAGGAATAGCACGAGGATCAAGTTTACCCCGAGTAGGTGACAAGTTATGAACAAAGCAATGACACCCAAAAACACGCATTGGAATGAGGAACAGCGGATAGGAAACAAAAGCTGATGTGGGACCTTATACTCTAGTAACCGAGATGGCATACGGTTGATGATGTACGTAGCACACAGAACAGCATCCATCCAAAAGAGTTTCGGAACATTCATATGGATTAACATGCCACGAGCCACTTCAAGAAGATGACAATTTTTTCTTTCAGCAGCACCATTTTGTTAGGGTGTCCTAGCACAAGAGCTTCGTTGAAGCAATCCACTCGAAGAAAAGAATTTCGTGAGATCACTATGGAAGTATTCATTTGCATTGTCCAACTAGAAAATATTCAGTTTGGAACTGAGTGAACACCATGCGTTGAAAGTCTATCACAATTTTAGGCACTTCATCTCTAGATCGCATAGGGTAAACCTAGGTGTATCTAGAGTAATCATCGATCAAGGTAATGAAGTATTTATATCCAGCCTCAGCAGGTAGAGTAACAGGGCCCCAAACATCAGAATAAACAATTATGAAACGGAAATTCAGATCTTTTATTTTTCAAAGGAAAAGAGCTTCTACAATGTTTACTCAATTGACATGTTTGACACTGCAACTGACTCACTAACAAAGACTCAAACAACTTTGGAAACATAACTTTTAATGTCTCAAAAGAAAGATGACCAAGACGACTGTGCCTTAAATAGGCCTGACTCTCACTGGACAAACTCAAGGACTCTGTAGCCACAAGACCAGCTTTATCCTCCAACACGTAGAGACCATCCACCATGCTTCCTCTACCAATCGTCTTCCCCGAGGCCAAATCCTGAAACACACATGAAGACGGATAAAAAGTAATTGAACAGTTCAAGGAGTGAGTAATACTACTAATGGAAAGCAAATTTATAGGTAACTTGGGAACATGTAGTACATTAGAAAGGGTACGGCCGAGTGGGAGAGATATGGTTCCTTGGCCGGCTATGGTAGAGAAAGAACCATCAGCTAGTCTCACCTTATCTCTCCCAGAGAGAAGATTGTATGCCTGAAATAAATTTGACTTACCGGTCATGTGGTTTGAGGCTTCGGAGTCAATTACCCAAGGGGAATCAGAGGCATGAGATGACATATGGAAGGCAGTGGCAGTGTTACCTGATGCAGACGCAAAAGAGGTAGAAGGAGTAGGACCAGAATCCATCTGGCGAAGAGTCCTACCATATAACTCCAAATGGTCACGGAAGGAGTTGATGATCTCTTCCTTAGGGTCAGAACTGGGATGCCTTTCCTGAGTTACCATGGGACCAATCTCTTGAGATGCCATATTAGCTGAGTTATACTTTTTCTGATTCTGCTGACTTGGTTTCTTGCCCTGATCAGTTGTTGACTTCTTACCCAAATCCTGTGCCCATTTAGGTTTTCCATGGAGATCCCAACATGTATCTCTGGTGTGTCTTGTCTTCTGGCAGTGAGTGCACCAAAGCTTAGTCTTATAATTTGTTCTCTTCTGAGAGTCACCCTTCTTAAAACCACCTCCAACATTAGTATTTGAACTTCCCCGGATAGCTAGGGCAACTAGCTCCCTCTCTGTACAATTCATCACATTTCTTCTACTCTCTTCTAACTGAACTAAGGCATAAACCTCCTGAACTGATGGCAAGTCTTTACTTCCCAAGATCTGCACCCTGATGGACTCATATGAAGGATTCAGCCCCAAGAGGAAGGCAAATACCCATTGCTAAGATACAAGTGATTTGTATGCCTTTGCATCTTCATCACACTTCCAATTAACATTCTGATAGTGATCAAGTTCTTTCCATATCAATGTCAGATCTGAATAGTACATTGAGAGACTCTTTTCCCCCTGATTGCAAGTGGACGATTCAGCTTGCAGTTGGTATATCTTGGCATAGTGTCTCTGCTCTGAATAGGTGGACTTTGCTTGTTCCCATATTTCACAAGCAGTTTCAGCCCACATAAAAGTTTTCTCACCTGTGGCAGCATGGAAACCAAGAGCCATGACATCACCATTCTATTTCTTGGTTCCATCTATTATATTCAACACTTCCGCTCTTCGGTTCCTTCACTTTCCCATTGATTTATCCTATTTTTCCCCTAGCAGTGATGTAGAGTTTTATTCCCCTGGACCATTCAAGGTAATACAGACCATCAAAGGGAATAACAGCCATGGGGAAACTCATATCCATTCCCCCACTCACTCCATTTTGACTTCCAAAAATCCCTGAAGTAGCAGAATTCTCAGACGACATGGTCAACACAGAATTTTTTTATCTAAAACCTCAACTTAGGATCCCTCCTTATATCAAAACAAAAGGCTTCACACACAACAAGTGATCATTCCACACACACTTCAATCTTTTGGACTTAATTTGTGCACAAGACCAGCACCAATTTCCAAAAAAAATATATGACAGATCTGATTTTCAGACCTGTACGGAATAACAGTCCCAGCCCACTAGTTTTCCAGAAAGTCTACAAGCATTAATTAGAAGGGGAGATCCTTACACACAAGACATCAAGCCAACAAGTAGAGAAAACAGGTCATACGTGACCTACAGCCACCTTTCACAGGTACAGGATCACACGATCCAAAACAGAGGTAAAAAACCTCACAAGGGTCTGCCAACATTCAGTGGTTCAGATCCATTCGTTTTCCTCTTGGTACACGACCAAGGGAAGAAAGAAAAACAGGAAAAAGGGGCGGTACCAGTTGCAGATCTGATTCGATCAGCCCAGATTTACTCCTTTGTTCCGCCCAGATTCAGCAGCTTGGAGAAGACACTTGATCGCCCAGATTCAATGGCCATGCTCTGATACCATCTTGACAGTAAATCCGATTGAAGATTACAGCAGAAGAGGAGAGAAGAGAAGAAAGAAGGAGAAGGATTAGAGGCAATAGAACAGTGCTGGCGGCGCCAGCTTCATTATAATATATAGGGCAAAAAAATAAGAAGGGAAATGACCCTCGTGCCCCTACTAAGTAAAGTTACAATAACAGATTAAAATAAAAAAAATAGCTTTAATCAGCCAAACAGACCCTAACAACATAAAAACAATTATTTCAACATTTCTTCATTTACATTTTCTTTAAAATACATGTATAATCAAATAATATGTACAATGAAGACTCGTTAATTAAAATAAGTAAAGAGGTGGGCTAATGGTAATTAAGCAATATATAGAAATAAAAGGTCATGGGTTCAAGTCTTACTAAACATATTTTAAAATTTCAATTGTTTAAGGACCCGAGTAGTTTCACAAAACCGGGACCGATTCATCAATTTTCTGGTTAAACCGTCCAATCAGCCGATTTTTGTCCAAGTGCGGTTATTGGGGCATGATTGAACTGGCCAAGGTCCCAGGTCATGGTTCAACCGGTCTGGTACAGTTTTCTAAACACTGGTCTAAGCTATATACTGCAGGGGTACTTTGGTCCATTTACTTTCTTTTGTGTTATGTACAACCGCCATAGCACCGCCAACAAGCTTTTTGGCTCTCCCACAATTTTTTCTCTATTTTCTCCTCTTCCCTTCTCCTCTTCTTCCTTCTCTCTTCTCTCTTCTTTCTTAGAAAACATGGTATTAGAGCAGGACATTGCTCTCTGATCGTAGCACATCTTCTTTTTCCCTAGACTAAGAATGGAAGAAACAAACACGTCCCAGGTCTGAGAACACTTCGACCCCTCTCTCTCTACTCAGAACTCGACTGTAATCCAAGAAAGACAACATCAGAGAACAGTGGATGGTCAATTGAAGCTTTTCCTAGAGGTTGGTGATTATTTTTTCTATTCCGTTATTATTTTTGGGTTGAAACCTTCAAAGAATTTGCTCGGACTGAACTGGACCAAGAACTAAATTGTTTGTAGCCTTGGTTGTTGGCAGTAAGTCCAAGGACAGGATGAGTTCTGCATTGGCCAAATGGTGTAAGGGGTATTTGACGCTTCTGTGTGGATCTGTAGATCCAAAATTATAAGGTTTTGAAACCTTTGTAGGTCATGGGTGACCTAGTTCAATTGGCAGGGTACTGCAGTAACTTTTGTTGATGCGTTTGTCGCTTGTATTGGCCTTGGAAAGGTCGGACAGACTTGTACATGTGTGTGATAGCAGCTGTTGTGTGTGAATATGTTTTTACATGCATAAAAATCTCTAGGGAGTGAGGGTGGTTGTAATCACTGTGTGTGGACTGAAAGATAACAGGCCATTGTTCACTCTAGAGTCATTATATATGGCTACTGAAGATTCTGTAGCATTTTGAACTAACATCTAACCGGGTTGGACTGAATGATGTCATGATACTTTAAATCTCCCTATGACTATCACTCCCTTGGATGGTAGGAACTACTTGGCTTGGTCCAAGGAGATGCAGTTTTATATTACAGCTAGGGGAAAGGCGGGGTATATCACTGGGAAGGTAAAGGAACCTAGATCGGGGACTGCTGAATATGACAAGTGGGACCAAGAGAACTGTATGATTATGTCGTTGCTTCTGACAACCATGTTACCTTCAGTTAAACAGAATTTCATGTGGGCTGAGACAGCTAAAGAAATATGGGAACAGGCAAAAGCAACATATTCAGAGCAAAGGCATTATGCCAAAATTTATCAATTACAAGCTGAATCTTCAACATGTAAGCAAGGTGAGAGAAGTTCATCTGCCTACTATTCAGCCCTAACTTCAGTCTGGAAAGAGATGGGTTCCTAGTAGAGCATTAAGTGGGAAAGTAAAAAAGATGCCAAAGCTTATAAAAAACTTGTGTCTCAGCAACGTGTTTTTGCTTTCCCATTGGGCTCAATCCTATGTATGAGTCCATTAGAGTGCAGATTCTAAGCAGCAAGGACCTTTTGTCTATCCAAGAAATCTATGCCCTAGTTCAGTAAGAGAAAAGTAGGAAATCAGCTATGAATGCTCTTGAGGGGGAGTCTATGCCCTAGCACACTCTTGAATTCACAGTATGGTAATTCAACAGTGAATTCATCTAAAGATTCCCCCCCCACACACAGTTTTGATCTCAAGGACGATATTATTAACTCCTTCCATGACGATTTGGATCAATATGAGAGGGCTCTTAGACATGCGGATACTGGGACTACTCCTTCGACTTCTTTTTTGTCCTCCTTAGGTAACTCTGCCTCTGCTTTCCATGTAGCCTCTAGCACTTTGGAATCCCCATAGATTATTGATTTCAATGCCTCGAACTATATGACTAGTAAGTCAACCCATTTCCAAGATTGCCCTTTGGTCTTCCACTTTCAGAAATTTTTTCGGTTCCAAGATTGCCTATTAATTTGTTGTTTGTTATCAATATTACACATGCATGAAATTGTTTAGTAACCTTTCTCCAACATTCTTGTGTTTTTTCAAGATTTGGCCTCCGGGAAGATGATTGGTAGGGGGAACATGGTCGATGGCCTCTATATGCTGGAGAATAAAGTTGGTCTTGTGGTTTCGAAGTCCTTGAGCCAGTTAAATAAGAGCCGAGTCAGGTTGTGGCACCATCGTTTGGGCCATATGTCTTTTGGGTCTTTGAAGCATTTATTTCCAGAACTATTTAAGTCTATGTTAGTTAGTGATTTTCAATGTCAAGTGTGTCAGTTGAGTAAGCATTGTAAAACTTCATTTCCTTTACGTAATGAAAGATCATATCTTCCCTTTTATCTTGTGTATTCTGATGTTTGGGCCATGTTAATATTCCAACTAAGAATGGCTATAAGTACTTCATTTTATTTATTGATGATTTTTCTTGGTACACTTGGGTCTACCCTATGCACTCTAGAGAAGAAGTTCCTAAATTGGTGAAAGACTTTTAATGCATGATCTATACCCATTTTCAAATTGAGATCCAAGTCTTCTAATCAGACAATGCGAAGGAATATTTCCATAGTGATCTAACTAACTTTTTTGCTTCTTGTGGCTCCCTTCACCATGCTAGAACCCCTCAACAAAGTGGGGTTGCAAAAAGGAAAAAACACCACCTACAAGAAGTTGCTCAGGGATTACTCTTGCAAATGAATGTCTCGAAAAGATTTTGGATGGATGTTGTACTGACCTCAGCATATGTTGTCAATCGTATGCCAACTCGGTTATTTGGAATATAGGACTCCACATGAGCTCCTTTTCCCTAAGGCCCCTCTATTTCCCATACTCATGTGTGTCTTTGGTTGCAAGTGCTTTGTTCATGATCTCTCTCCCACCCGAGGTTAGCTTGATCTCAAAGCTATTGTCTGTATTTTCCTTGGTTATCCCCTTTCTCAGAAGGGTTACCACTATTTTGACCCCATCTCTAGAAAATATTTTGTCTATGGATGTCTTGTTCTTTGAGAATGCTCCCTATTTTCTTGTTTCTCCTCAGGGGGAGAGTAAGGCTGAGGAGAAACTAACACAAGCTCTATTACATCCTCTTCCTCCATTTTGTGTCTTCCATATACAGCATTATAAAAGTCAAGGCCAACAAAGTTCAGTAGCTGTGGAATAACCTAAAGCTATGCAACCAATGTCATTGGACTCTCAGGGGTAGATCCCTCACCCCATCCAAGTACCATCATTCTAGTCGATACCCTTGAACCTATTGATATTGGTACTTTAAATTATGATCTATATCTTCCCATTGCAAAGAGGAAAGATGTCAGTATGGCTCACTTTTTATCCTATGAGAATATTTCACCCGCTTTTTGTGCTTTCCTTTTAGCCATTGATAGTGTTCCCCTTCCTAAGAGTGTTGCAGAGGCTTTATTAGTTTCTGAATGGACTGATGCTATGAAGGAGGAGGTTAATGCCTTACATAAGAATGGCACATTGGAATTGGTAAATCTTCTTGAAGGAAAGGAACCTGTGGGGTGCAAATGGGTGTTTTCAGTGAAACACAAGGCAGATGGCATAGTTGAGAGATACAAGGCTCACCCGTTTGCAAAAGGCTTTACTTAGGTGTACATGGTTGATTATGCAGAAACCTTTGCTCATGTAGCAAAGATGAACTCTATTTGGGTCCTTCTCTCTCTAGTAACAAGTTTGGATTGGGAACTTCACCAATTAGACATTAAAATGCCCTCTCGAATGGTTGGAGGAAGTGTACATGAACCAACCACCCGGTTTCTGTACTAAAGGTAGTGAGCAGAAAGTTTGCAAATTGAAGAAGTTTCTATATGGGTTGAAACAATCCCCTAGGGCCTGGTTTAGTAGATTCCACCAAGCAGTACAACAGATGGGTTTTAGGCAGTGTTAAGCTGACCACACACTCTTTGTAAAGAAGGAACAAGGGAAAACTGCAGCTTTGATAGTCTATGTAGATGACATAGTTATTACTGGTGATTAGGTCTCAGAGATACAGAGGTTGAATAAGTTCTTGGCCACATAGTTTGAAGTGAAGCATCTAGTACCATTACGTTACTTGGAATTGAGGTTGCCCGCTCTCAACAGGGTATCTTCATCTCCCAAAGTATACCCTAGACCTTTTGAAATATACAGGGAAGCTGGGTGCCAAACCAGCTGACACTCTTATTGATGTGAACCGCAAACTAGGGGACTGCAATGATGAGCCCATAAAAGATGCAAAACAGTACCAAAGGCTTGTTGGAAGACTTTTCTACTTATCTATGACTAGGCCTAATATTGTGTATGTTGTGGGAGTTCTTAGTTAGTTGATGCAATGCTCTCAAGGCTGCACATCTTGAGGTAGCATACCAAGTTCTCAAGTACCTAAAAAAAATTCTCTAGGACTGGTCTCATCTTTAAGAAGCATGGGCATATGAAAGTTGAAGTTTATATTGATTGCGATTGGGCTGGCTCAATGTATGATAAGAAATCCACTAGTAGTTATTGTACCTTTGTAGGTGGAAATCTTGTTACTTGGAGAAGTAAGAAACAGAATGTGGTGGCCAAATCTAGTGCAAAAGCAGAGTACAGGGCCATGGCTCATGGCGTTGCTGAACTCTTGTGGATTAAAAATCTGCTAGGAGAATCGGGTTTTCCTCTTGATGGTCCTATGTCACTCTACTGTGATAATAAGGCTGCTATCAATATTGCATCTAATCCGGTGCTCCATGACAGAACCAAGCATATTGAGGTAGATAAACACTTTATTAGGGAGAAACTAGAGAAGGGAGAAGTGTGCACTCAATATGTCAGCACTAAAGAGCAACTTGCAGATGTCTTTACCAAAGGATTAAATTCCTTGCAGCATTATGATCTTTGTGACAAGTTGGGGATGATTGATATCTGCACCCCAACTTGAGGGGGAGTGATGTAATATCTAAGCTATGTACCGCAGGGGTACTTTGGTCCATTTACTTTCTTTTGTGTTATGTACGGTCACCTAATATATAAATAGAATAGTTGGCGTCGCCAACAAGCTTTTTGGCTCTCTCACTTTTCTCCTCTTCTCTTCTCTTCTCCTCTTCTTCCTTCTCTCTTCTCTCTGCTTCCTTGGAAAACAGAAAAGATTGCAAAGGATATAGAAGCTGAATTTAAGTGGGTAAGAAGTAGTGGAAATGGATTAGCTTATTTATTCCCTTGCCAAACAATGGGTTATGAGTCAGCAACTGTTTTGGGCTTCTATGTAACTTGGGTTTGAAATTGGGGGATGATATTCTGTCACCAAGTTGTACTAACCACATCTTTAATCAAATATAATAAAATATATGTTCTGCTGACAAAAAAAAAAAAAAAAAACATATGGTTAGATATTTTGGGATTGTGCATACTGGTAGATGATATTTTTTTACATAGGTAATGAAAGCTTTTACTGCTAATTCCTAGAAAAATGATGCATTTACAATTTAAAGGCCCTAACTTATATACCAAGCCTGTCCCAAGAATTTACCATTTCCCAATAAGGTGAATGTAATTGGTAAAGGAGAAATCAAGTATCTACATTATTAGAAAATGATTTAGAACTCGAAAAATCAGGTAAGTTCCTTGTACAAGGATGTTACAAGTACAATCAGGGGGAAGGAGGGAAGGAGGGATTGATTTTACAAAGGAAGCAGGGGAAGCAAAGGCAGAAACAGCTGTTGGAGTTGGAAGAAGAAGGGAGGAGGATAGAGGTGTTGGTGTGGTGATGGCGGAAGGAGGAAAAGAGAAAGGGGGGGAGGCATTTGGGAGAGAAGAGGAAGAGCTTGAGGGTGGGAAAGGAAAGAAGTAGTTTTGAATGGAGAAGAGAAAAAAGGTTAAAGGCTATAAGTGAGGAAAAAGGAGAACTAGAGAAGGGGCTGATGGAGGGGTAAAGGCTGGAAGAGTCAAGAGCACAAGTGTTTATATAAGGTAACGAAAGTCCTACACCAAGCCAATTGAAGGAGAGGAGGGTAAAAAGGAGCAAGAGGACCTTGTGGAAGTGGAGGTGGATGAGACACATGCTGTGAATAGAGGATTTGATTGGAGAATGTTGTTGAGACAGAGGTGGAAGTGAGTAAAACTCTAGGGCTGGTTTCTTAGGGAGTGAGGAGTTTGCAAGGAAGTCTTTCAGGGCATTGGAGGAGAGGGGTAGGAAGGGTGAAGATTTATGTAGTAGTTCAGGCAAAAGAGAGAAGGGGGAGGAGGACAAATGGGAGTACGGGAGCTGAGAATTTTAAGGGCGAAAGGGTGGAGGAGGAGGAGGAAATGAGGGCGTAAATGGAATATAAGGGGTTTGAGAGATCCAAGGAGAGAGGTGGTAAGAAGTGGAAATGTTATTATTGCAGGAAAGACAATTGGAAGATGTTGATTGGAAGATCATCAATGAAGTTTGGGGGGTGAACGGTAGAGCGGTGGTGCTGGAATCAAAAGGCTTGTCAGGTGGGTTGTTAATTATTTGGAACTTATGGGTGCTGAGAAAAATTGGGTGTTTTAAAGGGTTTTTTCCAGTCTCAGTAGTGTTGGAAAATGTGGATTCTAAGGCAAGGGTGATGGTATCAATTGTTTTTTATCCTAATTTGGACAGTGATAGAGAGCAGCTTTGGGAGGAATTGGAGAACTTTCATCAGGTGGCGGTGGTACCTTTGATGCTGGGGAGGGGGATTTCAATGTTACAAGAAGAGTGGGGGAGATGAAAGGAGAGAGAGATAAAAGAGTGCCAATAGCGATGAGGAGATATGGAGAGTTCATTAGAAGGAATGCTTGGTTAAACCTGGGTTGGTGGGATCTAAATTCACTTGATCTAATGGTCAGGACCCATCAAATCTTAGAAGGCTGGATAGTTTTCTTGTGAATGGGGAGTGGGAGGAGATGTTTGTGGATTTGATGGAAAAAAAACTCGTCTTGATATGTTCAAATCATAAACCAGTGGTGTTGAGAGATTTTGTGAGACTTGAAGGGCCTAAACCGTTTAGATTTAGGAATATGTGGTTGGGCCATCCAAATTTTTTGGAATCTATAGAGGAGAAACGGAGGAGCTTTCAAGTGGAAGGTTCAGCTAGCTTTGTTAAGTTGCAATTCTTAAGGGAGGAAATCATAGTTTGGAGCAAAACAGCGTTTGGGATGTAAGTCAAAGGAAGAAGTTATTGGGGGAAATGGCAAAGCTGGACAGATTGGAGTGCTTTGCAGATCCGGTCCTTGCCCAAGCTCAGAGTGCCACTATGATTGAGTCGTCTGAGATGAGGCAAGAAGAAACTGGAGATAAGATTGTTTTGAACAGGGGGGGAAGAGTCAGATAAATTTCAAAAACAACAAGAGTAGGTAGAAATGGAGGGATGTCTAAAGGGGAGTAAAAGGGGAGAGAAAGAGAATGAAATTCCAAAAGAGAAGGAGGTGCATAAGAGCAAGAAAAATGGAAAAGGAAAGAAGAGAAAGAAAAAATCGTGCGAATTAGAGAAATACATTGTGGAATAGACTATGAAAAGGTAGAAAGCAGAAGAAAGGAGAGAAAGCAAGTAGGAATGGCAACGGGGCGGGTTTGGGGCGAGGATTACATTCCCCATCCCCGACCCTGACCTCCAAATCACCCCCCATCCCCGTCCCCAATCCCCGGCGGGGAAAGGAATCCCCCCTCCATCCCCGACCCCGACGAGGATGAATTCCCCGTCGGAGACCCGTATCCCCGAATTCCCCATCTTCTCTATTTATTTTAATTAAAATTTTCATGTACTACTAAAAAATTAGGAACTCTCTTGTATCCAACAGGATATAGAGAAGATATAGAAGCAACTTAAAGGTTGGCTTAACACTAAGTTGGTGAAATGGGAGGCAGTTCCTTCGATGGTCGAGGCCTTAAATCTCTGTAACTGAATATGTTGAAAAAGTTTGATGAAATTGACAACCATGAGATTTAATAAGCTGTAATCACTTCAAAACAAAATGATTGAAGATAAAACAGGTTTGGGAAAAAAAAAACCAAATCGAAACTTACGGGTGTCAATGTTCGACAAGGAAGAGAAATTAATCAAGGTTGCCAGAGAACAGCAGAAAGGCGATGGCGGTCGGCGACGATGATGAAGGTTGAAGGAAGATCTTTGAGTATCTCCTCTGTCCTTTGTCGAGACTCGAGTATCTCTGTCCTCTCCTCTGTCCAATGTCCGACTGGCGAGTGGCAACAATCAACGACGGCAGTCGACGAATCGGCGACGAAGACAAAGATAGGGTTCAGTCGTCTCTCTTCTCTTTGTCGAAGACTCGAAGTCGATTTTTAGTCGAAGGGTTTTACTATTACTATTCAAGTGTTTTAGTGTTTTACTTTTTTTATGTTTTAATCTTTTAAATAAACAAATAATAAATTAATAATTATTATAATTATATAATATACTATATTATATTATATATATAATTTATAATTATAATATTAATCAGGGTCAGGGCGGGGCGGGGATTGCATTCCCCATCCTCGTCCCCGAAACCGATCGGGGATTCAAGGATCGCCCCATCCTCGACCCTGACCCTGCCAAAGTACCCCCCATACCCAACCCCATCGGGTCGAGGAGCCCGGGTACCCGTCGGGGACAGGGAAATTTGCCACCCCTAAAAGCAAGGAAAGGTAGCAAAGTAAACTTGAGGAGAAAGAGGAAATAGCTCTTTGCAGTTTCTAAAATGAAAATCTTAAGCTGGAATGTCAGGGGCCTAGGAAGTGCTAGGAAAAGGAGTGTAATTAAAAGTGTTTTAGAAAAAGAGAAACCAGTAGGTTATGATCCAAGAAACAAAGTTACCAAAGGTAGACAGGAGATGGATCAGAAGTATTTGGGGGAGAGAGGGGTAAGCTGGTCTTACACTCCTTCTTAGGGGGCATTCGGAGGACTACTAACAATGTGGAAAAATGAGGAAGTGGACTGTTTAGAGGAATTGATTGGGCATTTTTCAATTTCCGTAAAAATCAAGATGCATAAGGACAATAAAATGTGGGCATTGACAAATGTCTATGGCCCAAACTCTTATAGGGAAAGAAACCTTTTGTAGGAAGAGTTGAATGATATTAGAGGCCTGTGGGAAGTACCATGGTGTCTAGGGGTGACTTTAATGTTATCAGATTCTCAAATGAGTCAACTAACCCAAACCTTGGCATAACCACAACATGAGGACGTTCAACAACCTGGTGATGGATTTGGAATTGAAGGAATTGCCACTCCTACATGCACAATTTACGTGGTCTAACTTCTAGAGTAATCCAATTTGCTCTAAATTGGACGGATTTTTATTCATAGTAGATTGGGAGGAGATGTGGGAAGACTTGGTACCCAAAGCCTTGCCTAGGTTAATCTCAGACCATTGTCCTGTAAGTCTAGGTCAGGAAAGGATTGGAGGAGACCCAACCCCCTTTAGACTTGAACATGTGGTTGGAGGACCCCAAATTTCTGGAAAAAAATAGTGGGAGGAAAATGGAATAAATGTAAGGATGAAGGGGGTGAGGTTTGTCATTAAGTTAAAGAGATTGAAAGAAAGGATAAAAGAATGGAACAAGGAGACTTTTGGGAGGTTAGAGGATAAGAAGTCTTTAATCTATAGAAGAATAGAGGAATTAGATGAGAAGGAATCTTGGGGAATAATGTCAGAAGAGGATCGAAAAGAGAGATGGGTCTTAAAAAGAGAATTAGAGGATACCCTGAGGAAGGAGGAAATTTCTTGGAGACAAAAGTCGAGGTGTAGATGGTTGTTAGAGGGTGATGGGAGTACTAGATTCTTTCACTCTCCAGCAAATGGAAGAAGAAAAAGAATTACATCCACAATGTAGAGTTTGGAGGGGAAGTGCTTTTGAGGGAGGAGGAAATCGTGAGAGCTTTTGTGAATCATTTCAAAGACATTTATGGAAAAGACAAGGAAAGAGATCCCTTGCCTGAGTTGGATTGGACCAGATTGCCTAGTGATAGCTATAAATATATAACCCTAGCAAGTGCACTAGTTATCAAGTAGTATAAAAATATCGTTCCCACAGGGATTTAACAAAATAAGTATTAGACCCACAGTCTTCCCTAATTATTTGGACAATCGAAATTCAGATTTGAGCAAGAACTACTGAAAATAAAAATTAGAAAAAGAAAATAGAAGCAAGGGTGATCACTAACCGAATATGCAATGGATGAAATCGCTAGGGCTTTTGGTCCACCTAACCAATGTAATGAATATTAATGGATACGATTAACCAAGATTATTTGTCATTCCCATAAGCTGAGGTCTTTCCAATTTTATTTAATATTCTCTCTCGAGATATACTAAAACTACGCCCATCAGGTAACCCTTCGATCTCTCGAGTAGAGCTCTCAAGATGAAAATGCATCAAGTCCAAGAAAAACCATTAAATTCAGATGAATCATGTATATATATCTCTATATACCATTCAATTCACACTATGAATTATTCAGTCGATTATGTGAATTCATCTCTCGATTCATTCACATAACACAAATCAATTAAGAGGTGACCAAACTCTTAATTGCATTAAGCACAATAATTCATAGACTATATGGAAATCACAATCTTGGATAAATCATAAAGATAAAAATATATTCATTAACATGGTTAGGCTTTCCACAGCCCTAGCTAAAAACAAATCAGTTCATGATAGAAGAATTAAAGCAAACAAAGGGAAAGAAAGAACTCTTGAATTCGCCCATGGTGCCGAGATCTCCTCTTCTTGAAGTTTCTTGAATTCTTGATCACCTTCCCCAAGTTTCTTGAATTGTTTTCTCCTTTCTTGACTGATTGCTCCTTTACTTCTTGATTCAATCCAGAGATTGAGTGATCCTCCAGCTAGTCCACCCCCCCCCCCTTTATATAGCTTAAAGGGGAGAGGGTGGTCTCCTACTTCCTCTTGAAGTTTATCTTGCAAAAATAGAAAGTCCTAGTCTAATCCTACTCTTATCTCTTTATCTAGTGAACTCAATCCCTTTATCCTTCTAAGATTACATCAAGAATTTAGATCTGGAAGGACTCTTCTCAGTTTCTTGTTCTTGGATTCGTATTAGACCTCCTCTGCGAATCAGTTTCCTTATCATCCTTCTGGATCTCACCAATTGTCTTCCCGCTTCCTAAAGCTATGGCATTTACTTGCTCTTTTGCATTTTTCTCCGTATTGCTGGGCAGCCGTTCCTCTTTTCTTTCCGACAACATATGCACAATCTGCCCCACTTGAACTTCTAAGTTCTTAATTGATGCTTCATGGCTTAAAAACCTCTTATCTTGCTCTTGGAACCTTGCTTCAGTAGCATTAATGAACTTAGAGATCATTTCTTCCAGATTACTCTTTTTTTCTTGTGGAGGCAGCTATTGTTGGAATCCCGTGGGTGCCGTTTGCTGATTGTTGCTCCATGAAAAGTTTGGATGATTCCTCCACCCTGGGTTGTATGTGTTTGAGTAGGAGTTGAAATTCGGCCTGCCAGCATGAGAGATAAGATTAGCATTCTCATATGAAGTGAAAGGACTACATAATGGACAATCAGAATTAGCATATCCTATTTGACCACAGAAATCACATGGGATGCTAGATAATGCATTTATTGCTGCAATATTAAGAGTATCAAGTTTCTTATTCAGATTAGCAAGTTGAGCAGATATGGCTGCAAGGGAATCGATATGGTGTACTCCCCTTTGATTGGTTCGATCATTACTCCATTGATAGTTGTTTGACACCATCTCTTCTACTAGGTCATAGGCTTCCTCTGGTGCTCATGGTAGTGCCACCTGCAGCTGCATCAATAATAGATCGATTAGGGGGGTAATGCCATTATAAAAGGTCTGATTTTGATACCAAGCTGGTATTCCATGGTGAGGATACTCCCTAAGCATCTCTTTAAATAAAGAAGGGTTTTTTCTATTTCAGGATCGAATATTGCTAGTCCTTCTCTTCTAGTGTGTGTCATGCACTAATAAATCTGAACACAGCAAGAGTTCGAACAAATAAAAAAAAATCCAAATTAATCAAGGTTAACAAGTTCCAATATTATTTTAGGATTAAATCCCCGGCAACGGCGCCAAAAACTTGATAGCTATAAATATATAACCCTAGCAAGTGCACTAGTTATCAAGTAGTATAAAAATATCGTTCCCACGGGGATTTAACAAAATAAGTATTAGACCCACAGTCTTCCCTAATTATTTGGACAATCGAAATTCAGATTTGAGCAAGAACTACTGAAAATAAAAACTAGAAAAAGAAAATAGAAGCAAGGGTGATCACTAACCGAATATGCAATGGATGAAATTGTTAGGGCTTTTGGTCCACCTAACCAATGTAATGAATATTAATGGATTCAATTAACCAAGATTATTTGTCATTCCCATAAGCTGAGGTCTTTCCAATTTTATTTAATATTCTCTCTCGAGATATACTAAAACTACGCCCATCAGGTAACCCTTCGATCTCTCGAGTAGAGCTCTCAAGATGGAAATGCATTAAGTCCAAGAAAAACCATTAAATTCAGATGAATCATGTATATATATCTCTATATACCATTCAATTCACACTATGAATTATTCAGTCGATTATGTGAATTCATCTCTCGATTCATTCACATAACACAAATCAATTAAGAGGTGGCCAAGCTCTTAATTGCATTAAGCACAATAATTCATAGACTATATGGAAATCACAATCTTGGATAAATCATAAAGATAAAAATATATTCATTAACATGGTTTTCACCCATGGTGCCGAGATCTCCTCTTCTTGAAGTTTCTTGAATTCTTGATCACCTTCCCCAAGTTTCTTGAATTGTTTTCTCCTTTCTTGACTGATTGCTCCTTTGCTTCTTGATTCAATCCAGAGATTGAGTGATCCTCTAGCTAGTCCACCCCCCCTTTATATAGCTTAAAGGGGAGAGGGTGGTCTCCTACTTCCTCTTGAAGTTTATCTTGCAAAAATAGAAAGTCCTAGTCTAATCCTACTCTTATCTCTTTATCTAGTGAACTCAATCCCTTTATCCTTCTAAGATTACATCAAGAATTTAGATCTGGAAGGACTCTTCTCAGTTTCTTGTTCTTGGATTCGTATTAGACCTCCTCTGCGAATTGGGCTGCTGCCAGGCTTTTCTGCAAGTTGGGCTTCAGCTGCGGATTGGGCCTTCCTGCGAATTTGCTGCAACTTCAGGCCCGGATTTGACTTCGGTGCAGGCCGAATCGGCAAAAGCCCAAAACACGAAAGTTGTGGCTTTTTCTCTTATCTTTCCTGTGGGTCTTGAATCAGTCCAATCGGAGTTCGGATATGCGAGTTAGGCCCAGATTACTGAACGGTGCCGAAACTATGAAAAATCATCCGGTTTGCCTTTCTTTGCTCCTGATGCCTTCTTTCATGCCCTGAACCGAAATACAAGGAATACGAGTCCAATTAAGTGCTAATTAATTATGAAAGATAGAATATTTGGGGATAAAAATGTGATAAATTCTACTCTCATCACCTAGGACCCAGAAGGAACTACTGGAAGAGAGGTTCACTTTGGAGGAGCTAAAAGAAGCAGTTTTCTTAATGGACAATTCTAAAGCTCCAAGGCTAGATGGATTCACTATGGCTTTCTACTAAAAATGTTGGGATGTAAATAAAGTTGATTTGTTGGAGGTCTTTAATGAATATTGGTACAAAGGAAAAGTAACTCAGGGTGCAAATTCCACCTTCATTGCAGTAATACCCAAGAAAAAAGAAGCTTTACATCCAAAGGATTACAGACCAATTAGTTTGGTGGGAAGCTTTTACAAAATTTTAGCGAAGGTCTTATCTGGGAGACTAAGCAAGGTTCTACTTATGGTGATTTCCCAAAACCAAGGAGCTTTTGTTAAGGGGAGACAAATAATAGATCAAATTTCGATAGCAAACGAATGTGGTGTGGAGGAAAGGAGGAAAAGAAAAGAAAAAGGTTTTATTTGCAAATTAGATCTTGAAAAGGCCTATGATTTTGTTAATCGGGAGTTCCTTTGGAGATTATGGAGAAATTGGGTTTTGGAGCCAAATGGAGAAAGTGGATAAAAGGCTGCATAAGCTCATGCCACTTATCTATTTTAATCAATGGAGTTTCAAGAGATTTTTTTCCAACAAGGAGTGGTTTGAGGCAAGGGGGTCCTCTCTCTCCAATGCTCTTCACGTTGGTGGCTGATGTGCTAACTAGAATGGTCTCGAAGGCAGATGAAATTAATAGTATAACCCTAACAAACCTCCCAATTTATTTCCTCTCTACATTCCAAATCCCAACCAAAGTAGCATGGAAGCTAGAGAAAATCATGAGGGATTTCCTTTGGGGACCAGGGGAGGAAAGGAAAGATCACTTGGTGAAGTGGGAGATAGTGTTTAGACCTAAGACTCAAGGGGGACTAGGGTTGGGAAACTTGAAACATAGAAATACAGCTCTACTTGGGAAATGGTTGTGGCATTTTCCTAAAGAGAAGGAGAGTTTGTGGCACAAAGTCATAATGAGCATTCATGGTGCTTCGGGCAACGGATGGGATGCAAAGATCTTGCCTCTCGCTTCAAGTTGTTCCCCCTGGAAAGCCATAAATGAGGTCATTCCTATCTTCCTGAACTTTACAAAATTCGATGTGGGAAATGGTAACAAAGTCCTCTTTTGGGAGGATGTTTGGGTGGGGGATACTCCCCTAAAATCTCAATTCCCTTTGCTTTTTGCTCTCTCTAACCTTAAAAAGAAGCCCATTGCTTGTTTTTGGAGTCTTTCTCCCTCAGGTCTAAACTGGAACTTTGGCTTCAGAAGGGGTTTAAGAGATAGAGAATGTGATCTAGTGATAAATTTGTTACGAGCTTTGGGGTCAGTCTTCTTGGATGTAAGGGTGGAAGATAACAGAGTTTGGACACCTTCCCCTTCTGGATATTTCTCTTGCGCTTCTTTTTTTGACACTCTAGTTTCCTTAGACTCTGGGAGGGGAGGTAACTTTCCTGCGAAAGAAAATTGGAGTTAGCTTATTCCCCAAAAAGTCCAAGCCTTCTTCTGATGGGGAGTTTACTTGGGGAAAGATAAATACTTGTGATGTTCTCCAAAGAAGAAGTCATTTTCTGTTTGGTCGTGCATCTCTTCTCTATTTGGTTGCAGGTGGGACCCTCTACGGGACTGTGCAACTCTTTTTAATCCAGCTTTCTTCAGGCAAGAAAAAAAAGAGAGGAAGATTACTATGGAAGACAGCAAGGGCAGCTACAATTTGGACTCTATGGGAGGAAAGAAATGAAAGACTGTTCAAAGACAAGGCAAGGAACTTGGAGGATATTGTTGAAAGAATAAAGACCAAAACAACAATGTGGGCAAAATCTTTGGAAGCTTTCAAATTGGTGGCAGTAGATGATATTATCAGAGCCTGGTTTGAAGTGGCCAATTCAGCAGCTATGAAAGAAAGAGTAGTTCTGGACTGGAAACCTCTTCAATCAAACAGACTAAAACTTAATTTTAATGGAAGCTCCTTGAGAAATCCTGGTTTGTCAGAAGTAGGAGTGTTCAAGGATGAAGCAGGGAAAGTGGTAACACTACTCTCAGGACTGATAGGAGTAGGGGATTTGGTAAGAGCAGAAATATCAGCCTTCAAGCCCTGAAACTAGCAAAACAAAGGGGTTTTAAGAACTTAGAAATAGAAGGTGATTGAAAATTAGTAATTTCATGGATGGATGATAACAATCCAGTAGTGTGGAAGTTCAGACATCTAATAAGAGAAATAAAGAGCTTAGCTAAGGATCTAGAGGCAAGTTTCAAATGGGTTAAGAGAACAGCAAATGGGATGGCTGATAAGTTGGCAAAGCAAGGGGCACATAGGGATCAACTATTCTAGGCAGATTTGGGATAATCTCTGTAAATTGGAAAAGGTTGTATTTCCTTTTTATCTAATCTATTATGAATTTGTAATCTCTTTTCTCTTAATGAAATGAAATACCTTTGATTACTGGTCAAAAAAAAATTGTCGGGGTCTGGAGAGAGGAGAGGGAAGGGTTAGGAGTGGAGTTAGAGAGAATGTTTCACTTTGAGGAGATGGCTTGGAGACAAAAATCAAGGGCCTTGTGGTTGACAGAAGGGGATAAGAGTACTTCTTTTCAGACCTTGGTAAGAGGTCGAGAAAGAGAAACACTATTGTTAGGTTTGGAAAAGGTGATAGAATAATTGATGAGCAGAAGTTGTTTCTGAGGGAATATGGAGTTTGATAGGATTGGGGATGAGTGGAAGGTCTGGAGGAAGAATTTATTTTCTAAATAAAAATATATTAAACACATATATTTCACTAATCTGTTTTTTTTAATAAGTAAAAGATCATTAAATTTCATCGAGATAAATAATGATAGACACTGTTACAAGCATCCCAAAGGGAGGTGTGAAATGCAGCCTCACTATTAAATCAAAGCTAGCACAGTAATTACAAATGTGCCCAATACAACTGATCCCTAATTAGCCCTTGCTTTGCTAAAGAATCAGCCAATGCATTTGCCTCCCTTCCCTCCTATTGTATACTCAGGTTCATCTGTTGTGTTAACCAATGGAACTTCTTCATTTCATTCTACAACACCAAATAACTGAGTCTGGATTTCTTAGCCAACCTACCACCACCTTTGAGTCCCCTTTAATCACCAGGTTCTCCAAATTCATGTATTTTGCAATCTGAACACCTTGTAAAACTGCAAACAGTTCAGCCTTTAAAGAATCTCCAACCCCCATCAGTCCTAAATAAAGTGCTAGTATAAACCCTTATCTCTTATGACTCCAATTCCCAAAGGACCCTGGGTTGCCTTGACTACTCCCATCAAAGTTTAATTTCAGAAAGCCTTCAAGAGGAGGTGCCCACACCAACCTTGTTTTAATTTTTTGCACTAAACTAGATGCCACTGAAAACCAGTTCCTCCAAATATCATCAAAGGAGAACTGTCTAAATAAATCCAAAGTTAATAGCCAATGCAAACAGTTCCTCCTTTTCTTGAAAGCTTCTTGCATTTCTTTCTTCCCATAAGATCCAAATCACTGTTGCTCTAGTGCATCTCCACGTTATTCTTCCCCTTCTTTTTGGCCAAGCAAAGGTAGAAGGGTCAAACAGTGAATCTCCATTGGCATGTTCCACCTGCACCCAAACAGAGAGAAAAACCAATCCCAAGAGTACACTACTTCGGGGAAATACACAAGAAAGGCCTTTTCTTGCAAAGAGTACACTACTTCACCATCGGACTTGCAAAGAGTACACTACTTCGGGGAAATACACAAGAAAGGCCTTTTCTTTTGCAAGTAGTCCAAAGTGTTAATCTTCCCATAGACCACTTCCCAACAAAAAGCCTTAAATTTGGGGGGAATCGGCTGACACCAAACTTCCTTAATAGGAAAAGAAAGAGGGGTAGGGGACTGGCAAAGAGCAAGAAAAAAAGAGGCACAAGAAAATAAAGGGGAGAAGTTTGGTGTTTGCGGATTTAGAGAGGCACAGGAAAAGAAAGAGGGGTAGGGGACTGGCAAAGAGGAAAAATTTAGAGAGGAGGTAAAGAAAATCAAGGGGGAGAAGGCTCCTGGTCCATATGGGTTTAATATTTCTTTTTATAAAGCATGTTGGAGAGTAGTGAAAAAGGAGATTATGGACATGTTAGGGAGTTGTGGGTGGAGGGCCTTATTTGAACTTTGAGATTCAGCAGAATTATAGACCTTCATTGGACCTTGAGGTTGAGCTGAATGAATGTCCAAATTTTTTACTAAAATACTAGATTTCTCAATAGGAGAGAGGATAAGACTGGATAATCAGATTGTGCTTGCTAAAATACCAGTATTGAGAAGACCCAGACCTGACAACCTCCCCCTAAAGAAGTTGAAAAGATGTCAATCATGCCTAGCTTCCTAATTAATGACCCACAACTGATAATCCGTTCCATCCTTTACAGCTGTAGCAGTGATTAACTTCAGTTGAATTTCTCTTTATAGTATTGAGTAGAACCATGAGCAGTTCTAATGGTACTTTACAATAACGATACAAATTTTTTAGGTCCTGTACAAGGAACCCAAGCTCATGAAGCAGTGAATTCAACCATACAAGGTTTCACACTCCATGTGCCATAGCTTCATACTCTGCTTCTGCACTTGACATTGCAACTACCAGCTGTTTTCTCATAAATGATGTGGACGGAAGTTGTTATTTGGTATTTCATTATATGATATATTTCATTGACTCAGATAGCCTTTTTATCTCGAACATTTATATGAATTATAGCTCAGTTGCATTTTTCACCAGGATACCTGTACAAGGATGCCTTATTGTATCAGATACTTCAATTTTTAGTTTAAATTCTGTATCTGACATCGTTTCCTGCCGTGTCCTCGGCACATCTACATAAAGTAGGTGTCTGCTCAACTCTCAAAGGAATACAAGTCCTAAACATTGTAATAATCTGAGGCCTGCAAAATGCATAGTTTTTCTGATATGCTTCCATTTTACAAAAAAAAAAACAATGTCAGTAAGTTCATGTCTTTCGTGTCCATGACAATACTCATGTGGAGAATATTGCCTCTGTTTTTGTTTTTGATTATGGACAGAGGAAGAGAGTAACCTTCTTGGAAGAAAAGCCTCATCTCAAGGGAATTATCAATAGCATAGTTTTCATGCCATGGGTTGATTTATGTTTCGCAACTGGTGGAAGCGATCATGCTGTGATACTTTGGAATGAGAAAACTGGTGAAAACTTATGGAAACCAAAGGCCTTACACAGGAATCTGCATTCTTCAGCTGTCATGGGAGTTGCTGGCATGCAGCAAAAGCAGATTGTAATGTCCGTTGGTGCAGACAAGAGAATCATTGGATTTGATTTGCTAGCTGGAAGAGCTGATTTCAAGCATCAAATAGAAAGTAAATGCATGAGTGTGTTGCCCAATCCATTGGACTTCAACCTATTCATGGTGCAAACAGGGTGAGGGACTAAAGAATTTGCTACAGGAGCCTTATTTTTATCAACTTGACTTTTTCATATCTATACTTTTATGCTCACAAATATTTTTTCTGTTAGTCATGCCATTTACTACACAGCGGAGATTTTGTTTTGTTAGTCTGCAACAATACACAATTCAGTCAACTGAAAAGAATTTAAGAGAACTGAGAACCTGTGATTGAGTTACTTCATTTCACCTTTCGAACTAGTCCTTCCTAGCTAACAATGTTGATGTGTTGCAGTTGCACAGAAGTAGCTTCAGAAATGATATTGACCTGTAAACATGATATGCATGGATGTGGAACAAGCTCAACCTATTCACCTAGAGCTGTTAACATATCAGATTTGATTGATCTGGTACACATCTGATTCAATCATCAACCCCTGGATCCAAATCCAATCTGAAATCCGAAATGTTGGACTCAGATTGGATTTGAACTTAATCCACATCCATCTTATTTAAAATGATAAGAAATTAAAAGAATTTTAGAAAACCTAATTATTTTTTACTTATACATGTATAAAAATATATATATAAATATAAAATATTAAATATATCATTTATACGCTTTATGTAATTGTACATAATATCTTATATATAGTGAATGTGGATTTTAATTGGACTGGATGGGGTTAAATCCATATCTGATCTGATTATTAATTGGATGTGAGTTCTAACGTCCAAATCTGGGATAATTGGATTTGTAGTCAAATCAGGTGTCGGGCTTTAGGAGTCCATTGACAGCCCTTAGCCTATATGAATTTAATCACTAATTTGTTTCTTTGTTCCAGTTAAAACTGTCATACATAGGATGCTCCTACAAATTTTGCCATTTCCCTGCTCTTGGGTTTTTTGAGGCTCTAAGTCATAAGAGGTTCAATTAGTTAGTTGCAGTGGGAGGCTTCAGTTTTTAAGTGTTTGTCAACCTTTTGCTCTGCTAATTTGCCATCAAATTGGCACATAAAATGTTTATGTACAAATTACACCTATTGTTCTACTATGTTGTCACTGCATGGATGTTTTCACATATGCATTGCTTTTTCCTATCTGCAGGGCTCCCGAGAAGCAGCTTCGGTTGTTTGATATCAGGTTGAGGCAGACTGAGATTCATGCATTTGGATGGAAGCAAGAAAATAGTGAATCACAATCTGCCCTAATAAATCAGTCTTGGTCTCCTGATGGTTTATACATCACATCTGGCTCAGCAGACCCCATGATCCATATCTTTGATATCAGGTACAATGCTCAAAGACCTTCTCAATCAATAAAAGCACACCAGAAGAGAGTTTTTAAAGCAGTTTGGCACCATTCCATCCCACTTCTCATTTCCATATCTTCTGATCTGCACATTGGGTTGCACAAATTGGCCTAAAAATGTACCGAGCTAACTTCTACATTTTCTGTCCCATTATGCACCTATTTTTGTTTTATCAGATGAGCTCTTTATATGTAAAGGAACTGCAGTTCGTCGGTGTTTTTCAAACAGTAAAAGCAAAGCCATGATGGGCCATAAGTAATGAAAAAAAATTATACTCTGGGAATATGAAGAATATCTACAAAATGGCCTGTTTTTAACGTGTGTCCAGATATCTATTTGTAGTAACCGAAAACGTCAATATGGATCTGGAAAACAGACTTATTTTTCACTTTATTAAGGGAGCTGCCAAATCCACTTTCAGCTTTATCCATGAGTAACGTCATTTGAATCATTGAATGCATTAGTTCCAGCTCGTTGGCAACTACCAGTAGGCAGTAGGGTGGCAGTTGGATGGGTTTGTGTTGAGCTTCAACCGAACTCATCTAACGATTCTAACCCACCAACCTGTTAATGACCCATAGATAAAATTAAATGGGTCGGATTCAATCCAAACCTGCCTTGACCCAAGTACCAAACCCAGCCCATTAATCTTTTAATTCATTAAATGAGACAGAATATAGCATAAATTGCAGAAATGCAAAACTTAACAGAAATTATAGAAAAAAAAAGGCAAAATGAAAATATATATATATATATATATAATTTACAAAAAAATAATATACAAAGAAAACCCGGAAATTACAGAATAATATAACAAAAATTATAAAATAATAGCATAGAAAATGAAGGAAAATGATAGAATTTACAAAAAAAAATAGAAAATACAAAATAAAAAACAGAAACTGCAAAAAAAATAAAAAACAGAAATTGCAGAAATGCAGAATAACTCTTTTATGTTGGGTCTTGAAGTAACTCTCTTTTATGTGCTGAATAAATTACATTACCTTTTTCCAAAAATAAAAAAATAAAAAACAGAAATTGCAGAACAATAATCCCAAAAGTTATATAAAAACAGAAAATGAAGAAAATCAACAAAAGTTACAAAGAAAAGCAAAAGTTATAGAAATTTAATAGAAATTGTAAAATATTATGATCAATGCTTCAAAAACAAAGAAAATAGAGAAATTGCAAAATGAACAGGAAGTTGGAATTTCTTTCTTCAATTGGAATGAAGAAATCATTGCTAGTGTAACATGGCAAATGACAATTTAATGGAAGACCAAAAATAAATTTCAAAAGTCTATGTTCACTTGTTCATTTTCAATTATAGATACAAAACCATAAAATAACGGTAATGACTCAGCTCTATTAAGCGTCCACCGAAAAGTAGATTGTGATTGCAGCTTTAAAATGGTGGATTGGTGATATTAATCAAACCCAGCCAACAAAGCTCTATCAAGTTTTATCTTGTGAAGTTTGGGAATTGGTGGTCCTTGGTTCTTTAGCTCCCAGAGAACAAAAAAAAATCTGGCAAAACCAAGCTCTGTAAAGTTTCATCGGTCCATCATTATCATCAAAAAGAAAGTTGCCACCGAAGAGCAGCAGTTCTACCTTGGTCTCTAGAAAGATAATACTAATAAGAGATTCTACTGAAACTAAAACAGGAATGGAGAAATCCACAATCACGGAACTCATCTATTAAACAGTGCAAATGGATGGGAGTTTCCTGTGTCCAAGGTTCAGCCACCAGAACCTTGCTATTGTTGATTTCGTGCTGATTAGGGTTTTTCTAATTAGAGAGAGGAGGAGAAAAGAGATACATAGGGTAATCTAGAGTTAGAAAATGGTTAGCTGCCATCTCCAACCTCATATTAGGGTTGGAACAAAGAGAGAGATGAACGAACAGAAGAATAGAGGGAAGAAAGAAAATCAGAATTGAATATATATATATTTGAAAATTCCTGATCTTTTTAATGGATACCCATAACCCATTGGGTACCATGACCCAATCCTCCCTAAGCTATCCTTTATTGGGTTAGCTGACCCGTCACATCTCTGTCGCACCGCACCTCGCCCCTCACAACGTGTGACTAACACCTGTCTAATCGCACGCGGTGGGGCGTTCCCGCGTGCGGGGCTAACCGGATGAATGTTAGCCCCAAAACGATTTCAAAAGGGCAAAGTGCGAGTTTCTCCCATATTCCCGCTCCCTGAACCTCAAATTGGAGGCTTTGAACACCATTCTAACCCGAGCTCAGATCTCTGCCCCCATCTCCGGCACCGGCGATCACTTTGGTCACCAAGTGTGTCCCATATTGAAAAACAAAGATTGGAGCTACACTAGCTAGTCTCACCTAATTGAAAAAAAAAAAAAACAGAGGTGGTGGCAAGTAATTGAAACTCTCACTAGCTAGTGTCGATGGACTATGTGTCCCAGATCATCACCACGGTGATCACCCCGACCCCAAACAGCACAGCCATGAAATTGCAAAATGATGACTCATTGGTTGACGACGATGAGGGGGCGGTGTCGTCGCCATGGCCATGGGTGGAAATAACAACGACGAGAAAGAGGAGGAGAGATGGCTCGGCAGGCATTGGCGTATACACAGAAGAAGAACAAGGATGAGGGGTATGAGTGTCTGATGTACATATAAAGATGGGTGGTGAGAGAAGTAGAGGTCTAAATTAAATGAAGAGGTAAGTTTGTATTGGATTGAATGCTTCTTCTTTGTATTGTCTACTGCGTATAGTAATATGCACGAAACCAACGAATGAACGAGTAGAAAGACTAGAGGGAAAGAAGAGAATTGTCTAAGAGGAGAAAGTCTCGAAATATAGGAAGAGAAGAGCGAACAGACACCCGGGCCAAGCCAAGGCAGACAAAACAACAGTTTCCTGCTTCCTAAATCCTGGTAGTCGTTTTCGGTCCAATATTGGATTAAAGTGGATAGGAAGCTCAAAGCTAATGGGTATGGGGTTTGGCCGTCTAGAAGTCTACCTGATGACCGAAGCGATCACCGATGCCGAAGATGGGGGCGGAGATCCGAGCTCGGGCTAGAACGGGGGTCAAAGCCTCCAATTTGAGGTTCAAGAGGTGGGAATATGGGAGAAGCTCGCACTTTGCCTTTTTTAGAACATTTTGGGACTAACGGGCAGGGCTAACGTTTGTCCCGTTAGCCCCACACACGGGAACGCCCCACCGTGTGCGATTGGACAAGTGTCAATCGCACGTTGTGTGGGGCAATTGTGGGGCGAGGCTGTTAGACAGTGTATGCCCTTCGCTTCAATCAGATTGATGTACTTATTGTCATTTATTGTAAATGAATAGAAGTGCATAATTGATTCATGTGATTTGATGTGTTTTTGTGTAATACCCTTAAACTAGACACTTATGAGATTCGTGTTAATTTAGAATCTTCACAGCCGTTGGATAGATCTGGGGAGATTTATCCTGCCAAGGCTGACACTGATGTACCGCCAAGTTGGTTGGGTTGGCTTATCTCAGCTACCAAGGTGAGACTTGAGGTACATGCAGTGTGGGTTTTCTGGAAACCCTGAACTATACCAAATTCCAGTATTGTTGTGGAACTTGGAGATAGATGGGAAAAACTTGAATGTTACACCTAACCCATAGACTCGATTATGGTACTTCACTAAGTGTCGAATTGGGTTGTCTTTGATGTGCCAATCAGTGAGATCCTTAGAGGGGGTCAAAACCTAGGTATGTTGGGACAGTCCGAGAATTCACCTGAGTAGGTGATCATAATGATAGGATCAACCCCTTTGTCGGACAAAGTGAATGATCGGGGAATGCACTCTCTCTGATGGAAACTAAACTATCGACAGTGGATTTCAATATATATATATATTGCAAAAGGTTTTAATTCATGGGATCCATGTGAGTAGAGAGTGCAGTACTGTACCTTGCAGCCGAGGGAGAGGTCCTCTCTTGTCAGGCAGTGTTTGATCATTAAGGGCTGAGAGGTTAAGTGTAAGACCATTTAGGGATAATAAACCTGATGGGCTAATCTCACATAAATCCATAGTCCCTGAGCCTTCATAAGGTGGCTAGACTCGGGGACCATCTAGTGTAGATGTTGGGCCCACTAAGAGCCCATATTGATGGGTTTAGGGGTTTATTCGGCTAGGCCTTGTAACAGAGGCTGGGCTGAACCCATATGGCTTTTGTGAAGATCAATACTAGGGTCCCACGCCATACAAAGAGAACCAAGTTAGCCAGCAATTAAAAGAAGTGAGCCTGAAAGCTTAATGGGCCTTAAAAGCCCACATCGAATTGGGTATTTAATTAGATTAAATAAAAGGTGGCGAATTGGGTTTATAATTAAAATAGGATTGGCTTATGGATAAGATAAGTCTTATCCATTTAACAGTCCAGATTCAAATACAGAATTGAATCAAAGGAATTATTTTCTAATCAAATTAGGAAGCTGATCCAAACGACGATTATAAATAGGAGGGCGAATTCTCTTCACTGAGTGCTCAGCACTGAATTCTCAATTCAACTTTTCTCTCTTTGTTCTTGCTGCCACCTACTCTATTCGACCTCCTTCTTGGACTGATCAAGATTTGATCTTGATATTATTTCTTGCTAGAAGAAATAATTTGAAGATGTGCTCACATCCTTGGTGTGATTCTTTCTGAAGAATTGGGGTTCTTGCTGAAAAACCTCCATGTTGATCCTGCCTCATCCTAAGCTGTGTCATCTTCAATGGAAGACGGATTTGGCACTCTCTTTGGGTGTGAACACCTACATTGGGAGGAGTATTTGCGTGGATTCTATATCGGGTATCTCTCTCCCTAATATTTGGTTTAGATCTGGTCCGGTTTGTTTCAAGAACGATCCTTGAAAAATGTTGTTTTTCTAAAACTAGGAATAGGATTCCCAGAAAAGATAAATAAATTTTTGAAATTTCGTCCAGCCTTCCTGCATGGTTCGGCCATCCATATGATGGATCTCCCTTCCCTTTAGAGGCGCGGTGGGGCAGAGATGTGAACTCGCCATCAACTTAGGACTAAATAAACGCAACCCAACCTGTTAATTAATGGGTGGGTGGGGCAGCTCAATGGGTTGGGTTGGAAATTGCTACCCCCTAACTACCAGAACAATCTTCACTTTCAGCTTATCTACTTTTTTGTCCTTTTGTTTTATTTCTCCCCTTGCTCTCATCTATATATATACTAAAGTAGAAACATGCCACGTACCCCAACCGAGAACTCAAAGTCCCTCTCCATTTTAGCCCTCCTTGCTCCCTCATGAAACCACCTCATCACTCCCTTCTCCCTCTCTCATTTTGACATCTCAGCATGCCTGCCCCATCATTCTTTCCTCTATGTTTATCCCTTTGGATGTCCCTTCCTAAAACAATTCCTAAAATCTATCTCTACCAAAATCTAATCTAATCTAGCCAAGTGGCACCACTATCCCCCACTTTCTCCTAAATTATCTATAATTCCTAATTATCTCTAATTTAGTAGAAAGTCTCTCCTAAATTATCTTTGATTCCTATTTATCCAATCCCCTACTTTTCATCTGTATATATCAAAAGAAAGTTTGAATTAAAAAATTTAAGAATTATTTAAATATTATAAATAAATTATGTAATAACTTTAAAATATTTATAAAAAACAAAAAAAGTGTCATAGATTTAATAACATTCATACTATTAATAACGTTATACTTTTACGAAAATTCTAACAAAATGTTAAAAATTGTTAAATATTATATAACAAAATATTTAATATTGTGTAATAACTTTAAAATAAATAAAATTTAAATAATGAAAATTTTTAAATATTTTACATTTTATATAAATATTTTAAATAATGAAATATTTAACATAACTAACTTTTAAATTGTTAAAATAACAAAACTATGCAATAAACTTAAAAATTTTATAAAAAGTAGCAAATCGTTATAATAGATTTCATAGTATTTGAATTAATAATGACTTTATATTTTACAAAATTAATAAAGAAATTATGTAATAATAGTATAACTTATAATAATATGGATTATGAAATTTAAAAAATAAGTAATATTGAAATAATTAAATAATGATATTATTTAAGTAGATAAATAATTTTAAATATTTTAAATATTAAAAAAGTAATAACTAAATCATATTTTAAATATTACTTAAAAACAAATAAAACAGATTAAATAAAGAAATTATGTAGTAACCTTAAAAATGTTATCAAAAACACAAAAATAATTATAATAGATTTAATAATATTTTATAATAAGAATATAAAATATAAATAATTTAAAATTTTTTAAATATTATTAAAATAATGAAAAATAGATTAAATGATTTCGAGGTATTGGAGATTTCAAATAAATATAAATTTCAAAAAATGTTTTTAATATATATTAAAAATGTAATAATAATTGCAATTATTAATATACTAATAATAAAATATTATTTCACTTATATCATTTAATAATTCTAGAAAATAAGTTTCAAAATAGTGATATTTTTTAATAATAATTTTAAAATATTAATCTATATTTATTATATATTTCTATATTCTAAAATTTATATTTATTTTATTTTTAGTAATTATTTATTGGAGATTAAACTATTAGTTTAGCTAAAATTAGGAGTGTTCACAAGTTGGTTTGGTTCAGTTGTAGGTTGTTTGGCCAACCAAATTAACCTGACTGGGTTGGGGAGTTGGTCACCCGAAACCAACCAACCATTAGTGAAAACCAACCAAGTTGGGTTATATTGGTTTGGGTCAATTTTCGATTTGGTTGGTTGGTTCAAAAGATTTAAACTTAAAAAATTAAATTTAAAAATCACAGTGGTCTTATTAAAAAATTTAAATTTACAATATAAAATATTTTAGACTAAGGAATATGGGAATTTTCCCACTTTTTCATATTAAATATTATATTTAATATATATATATATATATGGTCGAGTCGATTTGGTTTTTGTCAATTTACAAATGGTCGGACTGAAATTGACCCGACCTAGCTAGGTTGGAAAATTGTTGAACCAAAACCCACCAGAAATACAAGAAAATCAACCAACTCGAGTCAAGTTGGGTCATGTTTGTCGGTTTCACCGATTTGATGAACAACCTAGATGAAATTAGTTATTGTTATTTTTATATTGTAAAAAAATATTAAAAGTAGTATATAAATACAACTAATTATTAATTATTTAAAAGGTTAAAATATAAAACAATTGTCTACTCTTATGTGCTTTTATTGTTTAGTCTTTGCTTAACAAAGCCCGTGCATCACACTGCTAGTTAACTACTAATGCTAAAAAGATATCATAGTTCGTTCTTTCTGATAATATTAATGTTGTTCGTGCTCTGTGAGGAAATTTTCAAACCTGTTCCTGGACAACCCAACCTATTATTTCAAACATTTTACTTATGTCTTATGGTTTCTCTGTTATTTCCTTTCATTTTGTCAGTTATCCCATACTCTCACCACAAAATATAGGGATATTGGGTGTGATGTGTATTGGTCGTCTCCCCCTTCAGTGTTTTCAAAACTAGACTGGACTAGACAGCCAGACCAGAAAATTAGGGAACCGGTCACCTCCATTTCACTCCAAAGCCGCTTTTTGGCCAAAAATCATTGAATTGGTCAATGAATCGCTGACCCAGGCGATCGAACCATCAACCTGGATAATGGTTTTTGATCTTTTTTTTTGTTTGAATGGACCATCCATTCGGACTAGACAGTTGGACCATTCGACCCATGAACCGGTCCCCAAAACAGTTCCCTATCTAGTCCGATTTTAAAAACCTTGCCCTTTATGTTATTCAGTTTTTCCATGAATAAATTCTCCTTTTTGCAAGGGGAAAAAAAGATACCATCATTCCTTAGCAAAATGTTTAGTTTTCTATTTTTGTTTCCCCGGCACTTGCTAGTATTGGTCTCTCGTGAAATAAGTAAAAATCAGTATGCTATTGTTTCTTAACTTCATTTTAAGATATGTGAATAAAAACATTTGGGTGGTATTTGGTAGTGCTGAACCAATCTCATAATTTTAGAGACTTTGCTTTTTAGAGGTCAATGGTTGTTTGGTTTAAATATCTGGAGGCACTTCTTAATTTCAAAATTAGTTCTTAAATTTTTAGAGGTAGGCATAGAGGTGTAAAGTGGATCATGCCAGGCCGGCACGGCATGGCCTATGGGTGGCCCGCGCAAAGTGTGGGCCGTGCCGTTACGGTTGGAAATAAACCGAGATTTTCACGAGCTATTCAAGCTCGGCTCGGCTCAGACTAAGCTGAGCTTCGAGCCGAATTCGAGCTCTATATATGGCTCATATCTTATTCGAGCCGAACAAGATACGGCTCGGCTCATTAAGCTCGCGAGCCTAGTCGATATGTGTGTGTGTGTGTGTAATACTTATTATACATATTATGTGCTTTTAGAAAATATCTTATTGGTGGGGATACAGATATATGGTGACCCCATTCACATTCTAAAGAAAGCAATTACCAAACAAAAAAAAGAGGGAAAAATCAATCGAACCAGCCAAAAACCCTTTAAGTTTAAACTTTCAAGCCTCAACCCTTCCTCTCCCTGCGACTACAACTCTACGACTGTGACTAGCGACTGCGAAACTGTGACCCTGCCTCACCCAGTCACCCTCAAGCCCTCTCAGTCAAATCGACACCCGGTGCCGGCGGACCGACTGTACTCACATCTCTCAGTCAAATCTCAACTCTTAGCCTCTCAGTCTTCTCACAGTCGACGCCCGACAACTGATGCGGCAACTCCCAACGGTATTGTTGGCTCTCACCTCTCACAATCTCAGCCTCTCAGATTTTTCTTCTTCTTCTTCTTCTTCTTCTTCTTCTTCTTCTTCTTCTTCTTCTTCTTCTTCTTCTTCTTCTTCTTCTTCTTCCTTCTTCTTCTTCTTCCCGACGATCCACTTTTGAGAGCCCTCCAAATGAAAGATCGGCTTCAGTGCTTACACACAAAAAAGTTCGGGCCATGTCGCCCTCCCTGGTGAAAATTTTGGGGGTCGGGTTGGCTGGCCCGTTGACCGAGCCTTGGGCCAAGCCAGGCCGTGCATCGGGCCAAAGCTATTTATTTAAAAAAATTGACCAAAAACTTAAAATTTTAATTTTATACGAATTTTGTGTATAAAATTGCTTATATATACAATAATTAAATAAATTAGTATAATAAAATTTAAAAATATATTTATTTTATTAATATATTTTATACTATATATTATTATATAATTATAATTTATATAATATATAAATATATATAATATATAAAAATAACATATATGGGTCGTGTCGGGTCGGGCTGCAAGCTAGGTCATGCCGGCCACGGGCAGCACGACCCACTCGGTCGTGCCGTGTCGTGTCAGTCCGACCTAAAACTCCAGACCCAGCACAGCCCGCATGATCATGTCGAGCCTAGCACGGCCCATGGACCATCATGCCAGGCAGGTCCAAGTTTGTGTCGGGCCACAGGCGACACAACCCAAGTAGTTGGGCTGCAAATTTTGGCTTTATGTTTACAAAGTTTTAGATTAGGCTGGATTGACTAAATGACCCACCAATCATGTTTTTCAGAACTTGAAAGTACTAAGTGGTTTTCTAAGTCAATTTCCAGAATTTGGATTGACAATTTCTGTTAGATTACTGAGTTAATAGATTTCACAGGGAGTACTTAATGGTTGAGTTAATTTTGAGGTCCTTTTTCCTAGGGAAAATTGGAGATTAATATCATGTACTTTGGTCTCTGAATTTTAAAACATGTAAATTTAGTACCTAAACTTTTAAAATGTGTTAATTTGATCCAAAATTATTAATTATCGTTAAGTGGCATGTGAAATAGCATAAATACTCTTTAAGTATTATTTAATTTTTTTTATCAATCATCCAAATGGCTCAAATCTCTTAAAAGCCGATTAGATGTAAAATGACAAAAAACGGAAAAAAATAAAAAAAGAAACAACAGAACAAACTTCGTGTAACATTCAATTGTTGACTAAAACCAATAAAAGGTCCTCATCATTCACCCTTGTAGAGAACCATAAACTGATCTCCACCATAATGTTAAGGAAAAAACGACTGAAATCCTTTCATTAATTTCATGTGCCATCAAAACAGGCTTTAAAATTATTACACCCTATTTCCTAAAACCCATTTGGAGCTTGGAGCTTGGAGCTTGGAGTTGTTTCTGTGACCATCTTCGTGCTCTGGATTGCTGAAAGTATGTATCTGTAACTTTAAATATAAATAGATTTGCCTGCTCTGCTGCAACTAACGTTGCAACAATGTTTTGGGAAATCTTCTTGGTGGGGAAGGGAAGGAGGAGACAACCAAAGAAGCGAGCAAAGACCAGAGACAAATGGGTTATATCACTTTTATAAATTTCTTTTTTTAGGTCATGTTTGATATTACTTATTTTAAGTACTTACTAGCAGGGGCGCCCGTGCTAAGCACGGGCGATGAATATCGAATTGCTGCAATTGTAAAAAATTAAGGAAAAAACAACAAAGATAGTTTAAAAATAAACAGGATTTCACTTATTACAAAGAAACAGGATTTTGCTCATTTAAGACTGGTCAGCCGAACGCAATCGGTGCAAAAATTGGATTGTATCTTGGGAGATCCCTTGGACTGATATCAGTCCCCAAACTAAAAACTAAGCTGACATGCTGATGCTAAAGTGGGTTGAGATGGTACAGGAGAACCAGACTTAGGGGAGTTCACATGGCGCCCCACATGTACATCTCAGAGTGCATTGGGAACACCTCTCATATTTGTCATTGGAAGATGTTTCCAATACACGGTTGGGATGTGCTGTGGAGGCGCCCATCCGCCAGTGCAAATTCGACTTAGGGATTAATGGTGCTGAAGCGAAAGCAAATAGTTCAGAATAGCAGACTTAAGCAATCTATCAAACATGATGATTTTGTGAAAAAGAAGAAGCGCTAAGGTGGAGTTTTGAAATGGTTGCACTCTTCTGTTATGTACAGCAGGAAAAAGGCTAACAAAGGTAGACATAAAGGCCAAGTTCTACTGGTATTTACAGCAGAGGAACACCTCACAGAGGGGCTTCATGGCGGTTTATACGGGTTAATGGCATTTAATATCCAGCACTAAAGGGGATACAAAGTGAGAGGTTCAAATTTCAAAAGAAAATTGCACTTCCAGTTCTATACATCTACATTAATACCTCCAATTTCAACCCAACATCAAAATACGGTTTATACGGGTTAATGGCATTTAATTTCCATATCTTTCTACTCCCTTCAACTTTAACAAATCAATTCCTCTTACGGGTTGGTTCTGTTGATGGTCTTCTACATGCACATGACCCATCTACAGCAAAGACGATGGTGGATTCCACTGTAAGACTGTATTGGTGGTTGAATTGTTTATTATTGGTATGAGAAACAGATCTGTTCTGGAACAACCTAGTAGCTGGAAGTCTAAAACAATAAATTTCGGTTCAAAGAATATGAATGAATGGCAAAAATCCTGAAAATTAGACTATATAGGGCGGCCTCTCATGTGAAGGTCAGTGGCTCTGGATGCCATGGCTCTCAAGGCTTCCCTGGCCGAGGAAAAAGAGCTCCTTGTCCTTGGTTGCACATGATGAGCTCCCCCCCTAAGAGCCCCCATGAATTCTTCCCTCTGCAATCTAAAATCCAATGCGGCATCTTCCTCTTGACTGGGGACTCGTCTTCCTCTTCTCACACTCTGCTCTTGACTACTCACTCCTCTTCTTCTCCTCCAACTTGAACCCAATGTCTCCTCTTCCTCCTCCACCTGAGTAGACGTTTCTCTTCTTCTAACTACTGTTCTTATTCTTCTGGGAACTGGGATATTTCGACTTGCCTCTTCAGGGCTCTGGCGCTCAGCTACATGGCTATTCAGCATTCCTGATGCCTTTCTTGCTTCAACTTCTTTTGGAAACAGTAGTTGTATCGTGTTCCAAAGAACTATCTTCACTGTGCAAGATCACCCATTGCTGCAAACTCAAAGGAAGATTACTTTTAAAGCCCATACAAACTCCTAATAAAAGAAAATTCTTCAAATCTCCAATTTCTTACGACTGTCATACCTAATTAGCTGCCTGCATTTTGGGCATCGCTTTCCACATTTATCGGCAGCCGATCGCAGGCATTTCTTGCAAAAGCTGCGAGATGAAAATCTCTATCAGGACAATAAATTCAAAAGAAAATACTCAAAAGGAGGGAATTAATCCACTGAAGAGCAAGAAAATCATGTGCTGTTTGAATTTGTTTATTCATCTTTTCTTTTACCTGTGGCCACAAGGAGTGGTACTCGGTTCGAAGCAAATCCTCAAGACAAATCTGTATGTCCAGATTACAAAATGAACTCAAATATATAGTTTGATCGGTACAAGTGGAAATCTACAACTAAAAACTGGGCAACCAATATTAAGCTTAGAAGTTCCTTACCGCGCAAGAGAGCTCTTCCCTAAGTTTATCCATGCAAGGGAAAGATGAACCCGAATGAGAAACATCAGAAGATTCCTCTGGCAAAGCAGCTTTGCCTTCTTTTCTCTGCTTCTCTTCGATAACTTTACTTTTTGAGTCCATGTTTTTCTCTGCAGATAATCATAAAGAAAAGAGAACCTCGAGCAAATAAGCAATTCAACATCTAGACATGACTCCAAATAAAAAACAGAGTCCCTATTTCAAAATAAACAAAATTTAGATAATGATGGAGGAGAAACATTGAAAGGGGAGGAACAAAAAAGAAAAAGAAACGCTACCCTCTCCAGCAGTCTAAACAGAGTCCCCATTTCAAAAGAAACAAAGTTTAGATAACGATGGAGGAGAAACATTGAAAGGGGAGGAACAAAAAAGAAAGAGAAATGTAACCCTCTCCAGCAGTCTCTTCATCATCAAGGTTAAAGATAGCAATAGGAATTGAAGCAGGACTCTGTCTCTGTGCTCTGCCTTTTCTGAGAAGATGGAAAGAACGACTAATGTTGAAAGGAAAATATCGCATGAGAAAATTGGAAAAAAAAGGAAGAAGAATTGGATTACCTTCTTGAACTGGTTTTTGGGGACTTAAACTGAAAATGGCCACGCTTATTCTCTTTGGG
Organism: Nelumbo nucifera; assembly: GCF_055504915.1. Lineage (NCBI taxonomy): Eukaryota > Viridiplantae > Streptophyta > Magnoliopsida > Proteales > Nelumbonaceae > Nelumbo > Nelumbo nucifera. The sequence goes on along the minus strand of NC_142652.1, from coordinate 143,921 downwards.
TTCTCTTTCTCGTGTGTGTTCGATGATGAAACTGGCGATTAGGAGCGATTCTTCGTCCCAATCCGCCATTGCGGCTACGGATCGGAATCTGGGACCAATGATGCATTCTGTGTTTCTCCCGTCTTCAACAGCAACAAATTCTCTTGCACATTTTTGAATATTGTGGGCACTCATTTTATTCTGGAATCAAACCAAACCGTAACCCCAACCATGTAGGTGGAGGGAAATAGAACAAAATTGAGGATGGGTAAGTGTCCGTCGTATAATGAAAAAACTATATAAACACGTGTGATATCATGCAATGAAAAACTCGAATTTATATATACTCGCTTTACATATATATTAAAATGAAGAAGGTCAAGAAATTTTTTTTTTATTCCATATCACTTTTTAAATTGTCCAATGAGATGCACTTTCTTAATAACTTAAATACTCTCTTTTGCTAAAATTTCATCTAAACTACCTCTTATATTATCCCCCACTTTCTCCAAAATTATCTCTAATTTCTACTTATCTTCTAAATTATCTCTAATTCCTATTTATTCTCTCGCTTACTTTTTACCTGTATCTATCTAAAGAAAAGTTTGGATTCAAAAATTTAAGAAATAATTAAAAATTATAACAAAATTATATAACAACTTTAAAATATTGGTAAAAAACATGAAAATAACTTTATATTTTTACAAAATATATCACAAAATTATGTACTAACAATTTAAATTATGTTTTTCCAAATTATCAATTTAAATGTTTTTCAAATATTTAATAATATGTAATAGCATTAAATAAATAAAATTTGAATAATAACAAAGTTTAAATATTTTATAGATTATTTAAATATTTAAATAACTAAATATTTATCATAACTATATTTTAAATAGTTAAAATAACGAAATTATATAATAAATTAAAAAATATTCAAAATAGAAAAATAATTATAACATAATATTGAAATTCATAATAATTTAAAATATTACAAAATTAATAATGAAATTATGTAATAATAGTATAAATTATGATTTTATGGATAATTAAATTCAATAAATAATTAATACATTAAACTTTAAATATTTTACATATTGTTTACGTATGTAAATAAATAAATATTTTAAATAACAAAATATTTAACATAATTATATTTTAAATACTTAAAATAAAGAAATTATGTAATAAATTTAAAACAAATCCTAAAAATTAGAAAGATAATTATAATATAATTTTAAAATTAATAATAATTTCATATTTTATATAATATTGTAAATAACTAATTTCAATTATATCAAGTAATAATTCGAGAAAATAACTTTCAAAAAATAATGTTTATTTATAAAAATTTTAAACTCTTAATATGTATTTATTATATAATTATATATACTAAAATTAATATTTATTGTATTTCAATTATTATTTATTGTTTTTTGTGATAAATGTATTTTCAATGATTATGTATACATTTATTTTGTTTTGCTATTTAACAAAAAACTTTTAATAATTATTGAAGATTAAACTACTATTATTGAAATTTTTAAATTTAATTTATTGTACTTATTGTATTAATTATATTTTTGTTATAACTTATTGATTAATTTTTATTAGAGATTATACTATTTATTGACTAAGTTAATATATTTTTGGTACTCATTGTATTTTTGTAATTATTGTATTTTTTCATTATCAATATATTTTGAATAATTGTGTATTTTTGCTATAAATTTTCAATAATTTTTTGAGATTAAAGTATTCTTATTTATCATATATGAGACTATTAATTTAGCTGAAATTATGAGTGTTCGTGAGTTGATTCGGTTCGGTCAAAGGCTATTTGGCCAACCAAATTGACTTGGTTAGGTTGGGGAGTTGGTCAGCTAAAACTGATTAACCTTTTGTGAAATCCAACCCACTCAAATCGTATCGGTTTAGGTTGATTTTTTGGTTTGGTCAGTCGGTTCAAAGATTTAAACTTAAAAATTAGATTTAATTTTAAAAATTATAGTGCAATTATTTTAAAAAAAAAGATAAAAATTATATTTATGATATAAAACATTTTAGACCAAGAAATATGGGAAATTTTCCACTTTTCCATATTAAAAATTATATTTAAAATATAAAATATTAATATATATCCATGGTTAGGTCATTTGATTTTGGTCGGTTTACAAATGGACAAAGTGAAACTATCCAACTTGGTCGAATTGGGAAATTTTTTAACCAAAGCCGACCTAAAATACTAGAAAAACGAACAACTCAAGTCGAGTTGATCGGGTTGGTCGATTCCATCAGTTTGATGAATAAACCTAACTGAAATTAATTAGTTACTTTCGTATTATAAAAAAAAATTATTAAAAGTAGTATATAAAATATGAAAATTATTAATTATTTAAAAAGTTGAAAATATAAAACAATTGTATACTCTTATATGTTTCTATTAGGGTCATTTACTGGAAAACACATTTAGGAATGGCAATTTTCCCCATACCCGGCGGGGACCCGACTTCTGCGACCTAATGGGGTCGGGGATGGGGATTGCTTTGGCAGGGCGGGGGCGGGGGCGGGGGCGGGGTCGGGGATGGGGATTGAGGTCCCCGCCCTGCCTCGATCCCGATTACATATATATATTAAATGTTATTTATATCAAATATACTATTATATTTTTATATTATATATATCAAAACATATTTAAAAAATTATTTATAATTTAAATTTTGTATTTATTTTAAAAAATACTATTATCTAAAAAAGTTTTGGAGATTTGGGTCCCCACGGGGAACCCATCCCCGTCGGAGATCAGGGATGGGGATTAATTTCATAATCGGGGTCGGGGATGGGGAACATGATCCCCATTCCATTGCCATTCCTACACACCTTATAGTTTTACATATTTACTTAAGCCTACCTTATAATTTTCATTTTACTAAAACATCCCATATATTTTACAACTTATTTACTTAATCAATCTTTCACTAAGGAGTGTTTGTTTTGCCATTAGACTCTTGATTTTTTATTCAAAAAATAACCTTAACACTTTTTTATAGAAAAAATTGACCAAATATATCCAATAGAGTGTTGCTCGTGTCTTATTTAAAAAACAAAATTTACCAAAAATAACCAACAAAGTGGTTACATGTGTCCTATTAAGGGCAAAAGTGGTGTTTTTTTATTTATTTTTATTAAATTTATTCAAAAGAACATTACGGTCAACACTGTCATTTTCCACTACCATCTAATGGAAGATTGATAAAATCAGTTGCAAATTATAAGTGGTGTTTTAGTAAGATGCTAACAATAAGGTAGATTTTAGCAAATCCATGAAACTATAAGGGGTATTTTATATTAAAACAAAGCGGTCAAGAAATTTCTTCTTTTTTTGAATTTTTTGTTTTTTTTATTCTGTCATTTTTTCAACAACCAATGACATTCAATTTCCCAATAACCTAAATAATCACTTCTCATAAAATTTATACTAAACTACCTCCCCCACTTTCTCAGAATTATCTTTAATTCTTATTTATCTTCTAAATTATCTCTAATTCCTATTTATCTCCACAATTATCTCTAATTCTTATTTATCTTCAAAATTATCTCTAATTCCTATTTATCCCCTCCCCTACTTTATATATATATATATATATATATATTAAAATTCCAGTTTTAATATTATGTATTAGTTATAAATTTTTAATTATTAATGGTTGACATTATTAATTATTACTGTTATTTATTTTAATACTTTTATTAGTTGTAGACTATTTTGTTTAATTGTTTGTATTTTTAATTATTAAATATTACTTATTATTTATTAATTTCATTAATTATTTGAATCCTTATTAGTGTTAATTATTTCAAATTTTATTAGTTATTAATTATATTTATTAATTTTATTTGTGCTTTTTATTAATTATTAATTATTGTTTTTATTAATTATTAAATATTATTTTGAATTTGATAAATTATTTTATATTAAATAATACAAGTTGAACTCAAAAATACCAAATAGTCTATTTTAGGGTTAAAATAGTAAAAGCAATAAATTTTAGATGTTAAAGGTTTGGTCTAATACAAACAAGCTTATCTATTCAGAGCTTCTAAAAAGTGGAAAAGCATTTAAGCATCTTTTCAGATTTCAAACACTTTTAATATCTTTTTAACTTTTCAAACCTCATATTTCAGATTTATCAAATGCCATCTAAGTGGTTGTTAAAATAAGTACTTAGAAGTGCACAAGTGCTTATTTCTCAAACCACTTAATCACCAATTAAACATAGCTTTAAGACCAAAGTAAAATAATTTCCAATTGATAGGCCATGAACAAGCACTTATAAAACACTAAGTACTCATACTCATTGTGGCAAAGCACCAAAACATTGTTAAGTGTCTTATCTTAATACTCTACTAGCGGGGACCCATGCGATGCACGGGATTTACGAAACAAAAGCTAAATAATAGAAAATGTCATATAATAAAATACCCATTATAATTTCATGGATTTACTAAAATCTACCATATAGTTAGCATTTTACTAAACACCACTTATAATTTGCAATGGATTTAATCAATCTTCCATTAGATGACAATGGAAAATGACAATGCTGACCCTAATGTTCATTTAAATAAATTTAATCAAAAGAAAATAAAAATAAAAATACCATTTTTGCCTTTAATAAGACATGGGCAACCACTCTATTGGCTATATTTGGTCAATTTTCTTTTATATAAAAAAAAGTGTTAATGGTATTTTTGGAATAAAAAATCATGGGCCTAATGGAAAAACAAACACTCTTTAATGAAAGGTTGATTAAGTAAATAAGTTGTAAAATATATGGATGTTTTAGTAAAGTGAAAACTATAAGGTAGATTTAAGTAAATATGTAAAACTATAAGGTATGTGTAGGAATGGCAACGGGGCATGGTTCATATTCCCTGTCCCCAACCCCGATTCTGAAACTAACCCTAGATCGGGGATGGGTTCCTTGTGGGGAACCGAATCACCAAATTTTTTCAGATAATAGTATTTTTTAAATAAAATTATTTAAAATAAATAAAAAAAATTAAATTATAGATAATGTTTTGATATATACATATATAATGAATAATATATTAGTATATTTAATATATATATACATATATATATATAAGGGGTTGGGGCGGGACCTCAATCCCCATCATCGACCTCGACTGGGGATTCCTATTAATCCCCCATCCCTGCCCCGCCAAAACAATCCCCATCTCCAGCCCCATCGGGTCGGGGAAGTCGTGTCCCCAACAAGGATGGGGAAAATTTCCTTCCATAAAAGTGTGTTCTAATAAAAGACCCTAATGGAAACACATATGAGTATACAATTGTTTTATATTTTCGACCTTTTTAAATAATTAATAATTATTCATATTTTATATACTACTTTTAATAAATTCGTTATAATATAAAAATAACGATAATTAATTTCAATTAGGTTTATTTATTAAACTGATGAAACCGACCAATCGGATTAACTCAACCCGAATTGGTCAATTTTCTAGTATTTTAAGTTGACATCGGTTAAAAAATTTCCCAATTCGACCAAGTTGGATCAATTTCACTTTGGCCATTTGTAAACTGATCAAAATCTAACCATGGATATATATTAATATTTTATATTTTACATATAATTTTGAATATGGAAAAGTAGGAATTATCCTATTTCTTAGTCTAAAATGTTTTATTACATAAATCTAGTTTTTAAATTTATTTTTTAATAATTGCACTATCATTTTTAAAATTTAATTTAGTTTTCAAGTTTAAATCTTTTGAAATGACTGACCAAACCAAAAAATTGACCCAAACTGATACAACTTGAGTGGGTCGATTTTCACAAAAAGCTTAGTTGGTTCAACTAACCAACTCCCTAACTTGACTAGGTCAATTTGGTTGGCCAAATAACCTATGACCGAACCGAACCAACTCATGAACACTCATAATTTCAGCTAAATTAATAGTATCATCTCTGAAAAATAACAATTGTTTAATCTCCAATAATTATTGAAAATTTATAGATAAGTTACACAATTATTGAAAATATTAGATAATGAAAAATACAATAATTAGATAAATTACAAAAATACAATAAGTACTAAAAATATATTAACTTAGTCAATAAACAGTATAATCTCAAGTAGTAGTTTAATCTCTAATAAATATTAATCAATAACTTATAATAAAAATACAATAAGTACAATAAATTAAATTTAAAATTATCGATAATAGTATTTTAATATCCAATAATTATTAAAAGTTTAATGTTAAATAACAAAAAAATTTATATGTAATCATTGAAAATATATTTCTCACAAAAACAATAAATATTAATTTTTGTATATATAATTATATAATGAATACAGATTAAGAGTTTAAAATTATTATTATTAAATATTATTTTTTGAAAGTTATTTTCTTGAATTATTACTTGATATAAGAGGAATTAATTATTTACAACATTATGTCAAAATATTAAATTATTATTAATTTCAATATTATGCTATAAATATTTTTCTACTTTTTATAATTTTTTTTAAAATTTATTACATAATATCTTTATTTTAAAAATTTAAAATATAGTTATGTTAAATATTTAGTAATTTAAATACTTAAATAATAAGAAAAATATTTAAATTTTAAAATATTAATTATTGATTGAGTTTAATTATCCATAAAATCCTAATTTATGTTATTATTACATAATATCATTATTAATTTTGTTATATATTAAATTATTATTAATTTCAATATTTGTATTATAATTATTTTTCTACCTTGAAGATTTTTTTAAATCTATTACATAATTTCTTTATTTTAACAATTTAAAATCTAGTTATGATAAATATTTAGTTATTTAAATTTATAATACCAAAAACATTTAAATTATTTAAATTGATAATCCAAAAAAATATAATTTAAATTGTCAGTACATAACTTGGTGATATATTTTGTAAAAATATAAAATTATTTTTTGTGTTTTTAATAAATATTTTAAAATTATTATATAATTTTGTTAGAATATTTAAATAATTCATAATTTTTAAATCCAAACTTTATTTAGATAGATATAGATAAGAGGATAAATATGAATTAGAAATAATTTAGAAGATAAATAGGAATTACAGATAATTTTGGAGAAAGTGGGGGAGTTATTTTATGAGTAATTTTAGGAGAAGAGATTATTTAGGTTATTGAGAAAGTGCATCTCATCGGTTGTTTCAAAAATGACATGGAATTAAAAATTCAAAATTCAAAAAAAGGAGAAATATTATGTTATAATTAAAATTTTTAAATTTATTACATAATTTCGATATTTTAACTATTTAAAATCTAGTTATGATAAATATTTAGTTATTTATATATTTAAATAATCCATAAAACATTTAAATTTTTTTGTTATTTAAATTTTATTTATTTAAAGATATTACATATTATTAAATATTTGAAAAACATTTAAATTGATATTACATATTACATATTATTTAAATAATCCATAATTTCATGATATATTTTGTAAAAATATAAAATTATTTTTTGTCCTTTTAATAAATATTTTAAAGTTATTATATAATTTTCTTAGAACATTTAAATAATTCTTAAATTTTTTAATCCAAACTTTCTTTAGATACATATAGATAAAAAGTAGGGCTGAGGATAAATAGGAATTAGAGATAATTTAGGAGTGAAACTCCCTACTAAATTAGAGATAATTTTGGTGATAAATAGGAACTAGAGATAATTTAAAAGAAAAATAGGCAATAGATATAATTTTGGAGAAAGTGGGGGAGGTAGTTTAGGAGAGATTTTAGGAAAAGAGATTATTTAGGTTATTGGGAAAGTGCACCTCATTGGTTGTCTTGAAAATGACATGGAATAAAAAATAAGAAATTCAAAAAATGAGAAAATTTCTTGACCACTTTGTTTTAATATATACTCGCGGGGACCTGGGCGATGCACGGGATTTGTTAAGGAAAGCTATACAATAAAACACATAAAAGTATACAAATGTTTTATATTTCTAACTTTTTTAAATAATTAATAATTATTTATATTTTATAATACTTTTAATAACTTTTTACAATACAAAATTAACATTAATTTATTTTAGCTAAGCCTGTTCTTGGGACTGATGAAACCATCCAACCCGACCAACTTGACCTAAATTGCTCAGTTTCTAATATTTCTAATTGAAATTGGGATTAGTTTCGATGTGGCCATTTGTAAATTGACGAAAATCGAATAAACCAATCGCAGATATATATATATATATATATATATATATATATATATATATATATATATATATATATATTGAATATAATTTTTTAAAACGGGAAAGTGGGGAAATTCCCATATTTCTTAGTCTCAAATATTTTATATTATAAATTTACTTTTTTAATAATGTTAATGTAATTTTTAAAATTAAAAATTAAGTTTTCAATGTAATTTTTTAAACAAATTGAGGTAACCAAAAATCAATCGAAACCAATACAACTCGATTTAGTTGGTTTTCACTAATGGTCAGTAGATTCCACGCCAACTCCCTAACCTGACTATGTCAATTTGGTTGGCCAAATAGTCTACAACCAAACTAAACCAGGCCATGATCAACACTCGTAATTTCATCTAAATTAATACTTTAATCTCTAATAAATAAAAGTAGTTTAATCACCAATAATTATTAAAACATTATAGCAAAAATGCACAACAATTCAAAATATATTGATAACGAACATAAAATAATTACCAAAAATACTAAAACATATATCAAGTTAGTCAAAAAACATTGTAATCTCAAAAATACAATAAATATAATAAATTAAATTTAAAAAGTTAAATAACAGTAGTTTAATGTCTAATGATTATTAAAAAAAATTATGTTAAATAACAAAACAAATATTACATAATTACTGAAAAGATATTTATAAAAAACTATAAATAATTTATGAAAATAAAATAAATATTAATTTTGTTATATTAAATATATAATAAATATAAATTAAGATTTTAAAATCATTATTAATGAATATTATTTTTTTTTAAGTTATTTTTTCTAGAATTATTAATTGATATAAGTGAGAATGGTTATTTCAAATATTATTTTGTTATTTAAATAATATATTTATTTAAATTTTATAATATAAATTATTAATTGGATTTAATAATCTATAAAATAATAATTTATACTATTATTACATAATTTCGTTATTAATTTAGTTATGACATTATTTATTAATCCATTTGATCCCAAATGGTTGAATTGTTTGCCCACCATCGGGAGGGAAGAAAATGGTTTTGTTTTCAAGTTACTTTTCAAAATATTTATTTTTATACTATTAAAATTAATATCGTGGATTTAATTACAATAATTTAATGATGAGAAAAATATATTTTAAATATAGGTTTTAATGAAAGAGAATAAGAAAATATTTTTATTTCCAATTGATTTTAAATTTTACATTCCATTTCCATCATTAATAAAAACATTTCCATTTATCATGCTTTTTGATGAAGGGAAATTTGGCCCGACCTCGCAATCGCTCGACACGTGGCAAAGGCAAGCAACTCGGGACAGTAGAGCGCCCGAAGCGAACATCGGAAGCAAGTCCAAGCTCACTACCGAGCCCGAACTCCAGACCGCTCTACTGAGTCCGAGCTCCCTACTGGGAGCCCGAGCTCCCTGTTAAGAGCGACCTCCTTGTTAAGGGTCCGAGCTCCCTAAATAAGAACCCGAGCTCCCTACTGAGTCCGAGCTCCCTATTAAGAGCAAGCTCCCTACTGGGAGTCCGAGCTCCCTACTGAGAACCCGAGCTCCCTGCAAGGAGCACGAACTATACTGGGCCCCAAGCCTCACAAAGCTGACCCGAGCTGGCCCATGGCAGCTCGGAACACTCCAAACCGAACTCAAGACACCTCGCTCGCCACTCCAACACTTCGCTTTCGAAACACCAGGCAGACCAAACGTACCCGACACCAAGGACGTCCGTATCCAAGGGCGACGCACCTGACTGATTTGGGATCTGACGCCTGACAGCCGCACTTCAAACGGCCTCCTGCTACCGCCACCTGCAACCGTCGTCACTAGCCGCAGAGACGGCTCCGACAAAAGGAGCAGTGGCAGTTCTGTCCGGCCAGAGGAAATGACATCCGAACTGGCAGGGGTTCAGAAGTAATCATGCCCGATCTGACGGAAGCCTGGAAGTGAGTGCGCGAGGTGGTTATAAAAGGCTCCTACCCCCCAGGAACGAGGTATGCTAACTTTTGCGCTATCTGGTCTATCTTGCCTTTGAAAGACTCTAACATGAGCTTCGGAGCCCTTACGCCGGGTTCTCCCCGGAGCTTCTCTTCTCCTTCCATTTCAGGTCCCTACCACTCAGTTCGGAGGCAAGATCGTTGACAGCTAAGATCGGCCGGATTGTGCATCATCAATTGGCACCATCTATGGGAACGCTTCAAAAGGCCTCCCTCCAAAACTTTCACACCCCTTTCTTCTTCTTTGAAAAACTCAATACACATGGCCTCCTCCAGCAACGCCGGACGCGGCACAGAGACAAACACCACCGGGGAACAGCCTCAAGTTCCCGTGGTGTGTGTTGGACAGTTCACCATCCCCCTCTCGGTGGACGGAATTCCCAATCTGAATACGCCACAAGCAGTGGCGCCTGCAAACCTATCTGCCACAAACATCCCCTTTCCTCTCCCCATCGAAACTACCCTCACTGAACCAACCGCCATCCCCCTGGCAGCTAGCCAAAATCGGTTGGACGACCTAATGCAGTGCATGCGGGCAATGCAAGCCTAGATGCAACAATTCCAGCAACACCAACACCAAGTGTTGCACAACCTCTCCCAATATCACTATCAACAGCAGTTCCCCCAACTGCCACCGAACCAACCATTACTTCCACCTCGCCACCCTGCTCCGAAGCCGGTCAAGGCCTCTCCGCATGATGGACGCTTCCACCAAGGAAAGGCCTCCAGGCCCCAGATCCCCCCAAACAGCCAGGTCTCGTCCCCAGGCCGGAGAGAGAGAAAAGTCATCCCCACCTCGCAGCACGCAGGCGGGTCAGGAACCTTGCCCGCGAGATCGGCACCTCGGGGCTCCAAACCGGAGTTCCCACTCGTGGAAAACCAATTCGGCGCACTGGCAGCAGTGGACTACCAGCACTCCGGGCCCATCGAGCTCGGCAACACGGAGGCCAGCAGCGCTAGTACAAGGCCCACTCAGCAGCGAAGGCGCCGTCGAGGTCGGCGAACCACCACCCGCGTCCTGTCAGAGCTCAGAGGCAAAGGCGAGACGAGCTCGGACGAGGTAGGAGTTGCCCCGATCCTCTCAGTTCCTTCCCCCCTCGCGTCAGAACTCCTGGCGGTCCCCCTGCCCCGAGATTTCAAGCTCCCGCCTCTAGACAAGTATGACGGGTCCTTCGACCCCAACGACCACGTTGACGCTTTCCAGTCCCAAATGCACCTCGCTAGAGCCAGCGAATCATGCATGTGCGTGGCTTTCACCACCACCCTCAAGGGGGTAGCCCGCACTTGGTACAGGAACCTGGCCCCCAGGTCGATAAAGTGTTGGGCTCAGTTCGTGCAGGTCTTCACTACACACTTTGTCACCAGCAAATGGTGCCCTAGAGCAGAGGAAAGCATCTTCGGGGTAGTCCAAAGGGAAGGACAACCCATACGGGGCTACATCAAACGATTCAATGAAGCATGCTTACAGATATCGCGGTTAGACCCCGCAGTGCAACTCGCCGCAGCAAAAAGAGGGGTGACGCACAAGGAGTTCAAATGGCACATGGTAGCCAACCAGCCCGCGACCGTGGCCGAGTTCCTCAAGCTCGCGGACAAGTTCATGAGGACGGAGGAGGAAATCAACCAGCGAATCGAGGGCGGAAATGAGAAAAGAAAGAGGGATGGCGAGCCCTCTAACTCAGCCGACCGAAAAAACCCGGCCCGGAACCCAAAACCGAACCAATCGTTCTGAGCTCCCCTGCCAGTTCGGACGGATTACACGCCACTGAACACGAGGCGGACGGAGATCTTAATGACGATTAAGGATGCCCCGTACGTGAAATGGCCACCTCGCCTAAAGGAAAATCCGAACGAAAGAAACAAGAATTTGTATTGTAGTTTCCAAAGGGACCATGGTCACAGTACCGAGCAGTGCAATAACCTCCAAGACGAAATAGAGGGCTCATTCGTCGCGGATACTTAAGGAATTTCGTACAGCACAATAATAATAGCAATAAAGCGGATCGGCCAGGCGAGCACGAAAAGGATACCCCCGAGACTAGCAGCAGGCCTGTCGAACCGATGCAGCGACAGCCTCCGACAGAGAGGCCAATTCGGGGAACCATCCATGTAATTGTGGGAGGTTCGGTGGTAGCGGGGTGCACATCGGCGGCAGCCCGAACTTCAGTTCGCAAAGCGGTCCTCGAGGAGCGGAATCCTCCGAAAAGGCCAAAGACCGAAGAGCCAATCCTCTTCACAGAAGACGACGCACGAGGAGTTCGCTACCCTCACGACGACGCCCTTGTCATTAAACTAAAGATCAGCGACTTCGAGGTTAGGCGCATACTCGTAGATTCGGGCAGCTCGGCGGACATCCTCTTCAAATCGGCGTTTGATCGGCTACAGCTGCCAAGGAGCGAACTAAAGCCCGCAAGCACTCCCCTGGTGGGCTTCAGCGGAGAGGAAGTCAGGCCCCTTGGAAAAATAATGGTGCCCATGGAAGTCGGCACGTGACCTTGTGCGGTCAGACTCAACCACGACTTCCTGGTGGTCGCGACCCCCTCCCCATACAATGCCATAATAGGGCGGCTAGTCACGCATATCCTGCGGGCGGTGGTCTCCACCTACTATTTGGCCATGAAGTTCCCTACGGACTTCGGTGTGGGGGTAGCGCGGGGCGACCAGCGACCTCGATCTGGAGCGGCCCGCGGAGCAAGGTGAAGAACGAGCCTCGCCCACAGAAGAATCAGTCGCAATCCCGACCTCGCCTACGGACCCAGCTCGCGCACTCCAGATTGGTGCTTCTGTCAAAGAACCCCCACGGACCGAACTGTCAGACCCGTTAGACAGAAGAAACGGAACTTAGCCCAAGAGCGCTGGAAAGCGGTCGACGAGGAAGTCGAGAAGCTCCTCGCGGCAGACTTCATAAGGGAAGTCCATTACCCGAGCTGGGTGGCCAACCCTGTGCTGGTGAAAAAGGCGAACGGCAAGTGGCGCATGTGCGTCGACTACACCGACCTGAACCGAGCTTGCCCGAAAGACTGCTTCCCCCTTCCTAGGATCGACCGCCTAGTGGACGCGACCTCGGGACATGAATTGCTAAGCTTCCTGGATGCCTACTCAGGCTACAACCAAATCCGGATGGACCAATCTGACGAGGAAAAAACCAGCTTCATAACCGAGTTCGGTCTATACTATTACAAGGTCATGCCCTTCGGGTTAAAGAACGCCGGGGCGACCTTCCAAAGACTTGTAAATAGGCTGTTTCGGCCCCTGATCGGCACAAAGATAGAGTGCTATGTAGTACGATCTCCAGTACAAGCCAAGAACTGCCATTAAGGCCCAAGCCTTGGCAAATTTTATCGCAGAATGCACGTTTAGCCTCGAAGCCCCTGAGCCGGTCGAGCCCGAGATCCCCAGTTCGGGCGAACTCGGAGCTCCCAAGCCAAACGAGTCCGAACCCCGTGAAGTAGCGGCCAGTGTGGCATCCCTCCTGGTTAGACCAAGCGCGAACTGGGATGAGGAGCCCTGGATCGTTAACGTAGATGGCTCCTCGAACCAACAAGGCAGCGGGGCTGGAATAGTGCTACGCGGCCTGAGCGGAACAAAACTGGAATACACACTACGCTTTGAGTTTGCGGCATCCAACAACGAGGCGGAGTACGAGGCACTGATAGCCGGGCTAAACCTAGCGCACAAGGTCGGAGCAAAGCACATGGTTATCTGTAGTGATTCCCAGCTCGTGGTCAACCAAGTTACAGGCGAATACAAAGCGCGCGAGCTCACAATGATTGCATATTTGGCAAAAGTAAAGGAGGCTCTACTCAACTTCCAGTCACACTTCATCAAGCAAATCCCGAGGTCAGAGAACGCTGAGGCCGACGCCCTGTCCCGACTGGCTATCACGAGCCACAACGCCAGGAGAACCGTGTATGTAGAGGACTTACCTCGGCCCAGCATTCTCAGTGGGGCAGAAGAGGTCGCTCCCGTCACCGAAGCAGAGCCGAGCTGGATCGACCCACTCGTGAGCTTCCTGTTAGACGGAACCCTCCCCGCGGACCGCAACGCAGCCAAGAGGGTGCAGCGCCAGGCAGCCAAATACGTCATGATAGACGAACGGTTGTACCGATGATCCTACACGCTCCCCTATCTGCGATGCTTGCGCCTAGCCGAAGCCGAGCTGGAACTCCGCGACATCCATGAAGGCTTGTGCGGCGGACACCTGGGGGGCAGAGCCCTCGCCCAAAAGGCACTTCGACAAGGATACTACTGGCCGACAATGAAGACAGGGGCAATCGAGCTCGTCAGAAAATGCGACAAGTGTCATAAGCAAGCCAGCATCCACCATCAGCCTGCTGCCGACCTCAAATACCTCACCAGCCCATGGCCCTTCGCCCAATGGGGCATCGACCTCCTGGGGCCATTCCCACCAGCGACAAGCGGGAGAAAATTCCTAGTGGTGGCAGTAGATTACTTCACAAAGTGGATAGAAGCTGAACCCCTGGCAATAGTTACAACCCGAAACATACAGAACTTCTTTTGGAAGAACATTGTATGTCGCTTCGGGCTACCTCGGGTACTGATCTCTAACAACGGCAAACAGTTCGAAGATATCAAGTTCCAAGAATGGTGCCAAAGTATGGGAATTAGTCAGAACTTCACGTCGGTCGCACACCCACAGGCAAATGGCCAAACAGAAGTAATGAACAGAGCCATCCTCCGCGGACTGAAAGCACGATTAGATCGAGCCAAAGGTTTGTGGGCAGACGAACTACCAAGTGTTCTATGGGCTCACCGAACCACGAAAAAAACCGCCACAGGAGAGACCCCCTTTAACCTCACCTACGGCACCGAGGCGGTGATCCCGGCGGAAATCGAAGTGCCTACGTTGCGACTAGAAGCGTACGACGAACAGACAAACGAGGGTGAGTTACGCACCAACCTCGACCTACTGGACGAAGTGAGAGACCTCGCGCACATCCGAACTGCGGCCTACCAACAAAAGGTAGCTCGGTATTATAACGCGCGAGTAAAGAAGAGAAACTTCCGCATCGGCGACCTGGTTCTCCGTAAGGTCATGGTGCCCGAACCCGGCGTAGGGAAACTTGGACCAAACTGGGAAGGACCCTACAGAGTAATGAAAGCACTCGTTGGGGGAGCATACGAGCTCGGAACCCTAGAAGGAAAACAAGTACCCCGAGCATGGAACGTCGTCAACTTAAGAAGATACTACCTATAAACCAGCAAGGCAAGCACCCCGAAGCCTAGGTAGAAAATGAACTGAAGGACCGAAATGGTCAGTTCGGCAAAAAACGCAGCTCGAAGACGACCAGAAAAACAAAGCCATTTCATTTCAGATAAAGGTGTTAGAAAATGAACTGAAGGACCGAAATGGCTAGTTCGGCAAAAAACGCAGCTCGAAGACATAACCAGCACTTGAACAAAAAGCCATTTCATTTCAGATAGATGTGTACATTCACAAAAAAAAAGCCATTACAAGCCAGGGGCTACTTCATCATTATCAGAAGCCACTTCGACAACACCCGAAGGACCTGCCTCCCCCTCGGAGTCCGGTTCGGCATCCGCAGCATTAGCCATCTCTTGAGTAATGCGCGAAGTGGATATGGCGCTGGTATCGAGGTCGGGGTACGTATTCCGGATCATCCACCGGCTTAGCTTGAAACCCCTCCTGTAGGAGTCCACCATCAAATCATCGAAATCCGGCAAAACAATATAATCACTGACAGTTTTCTTCTTCGCGTCTTCGATGCCTTAAGAGAAGATCTGAGTCCTCTCCCAGATATCCTCCTAAAGATACTCGACCTAGTGCTCCAGGTCCAGCTTTAATTCCGCCATATGCTTCACCACCACTCCCATGGCCTCGGCATCTCTCTGAGACCTCGCCTGCCTAGACCGCGCGAGGCGAGCAGCAGCATGAGCATTATCCTCGGCAGCTCACGCCTGCCTCGAGCATCTTTCCACCTGGTTCTCCATGGCGTGAATGGAAGAGTTCACCTATCAAAGGAAAACGGGATCAAAGGAACGAATAGAAGAATAAAAGCTGAACTCTAAAGAAGGGAGCACTTACCACCATGGCATGAGTAACAGCACGGCAGGCCACTTGGTGCAGAGGGAGCTCGGTCCACGCCGCAACTTCCTCGGGAAACATCGCCTCCTTACTCCATTGAAGAGCATGAACAGGCGACAGCACGCTCCTGAAGTCCCCCGGGGCCTCCGAGCCCGACGGCCCAGCTCGCGTATGGGCAGACTCGGAGTAAGCGGGAGCCCTCGTGTGTGTGGTTTCGGCATAAGGAGCCCCCGCCGGCTCCTTCATAGGAGGAACCATCTCGGGCTCCTCTGCCGGATAATCCGGCACCTCGGGCTCCGCACCCTGGGATGGCTCGGCGCGAGCTCGCTTAGCCACCCGTTTTCTCCTCTTCATGCCCTGGAACAAGTGCCCACCTCGGGTCCCTCGAGAGTCCATCGTACCTGCGAAAAGGAGTTCGGCATCAGTAAGACATGTAAAAGAAGAGCAAGACAGGATCACTAGGGAAAGAACCTACCCGAACTCAGGCCCGCAGCAATAAGCTTGGCCTCCGTCAGATACCGTTGACAATCCAGCCCAAGCCGCGCCCATTGCCGGAGGCCCTTCGCCGTCTCCTTATCAAGCGTGACGCCGGAATCGGGAGCGGCCATCCCCCAACCGGTCTGAAACGGCCACCCCAGCGCACTTCGCACCCCGAAATAGTCCCGCTTCCACGCCGGGACCTTATTAGGGAGTCCGTGTAAGAGCTTGAAGCCCGGGCGAGGAGACAGGTAGTATGCCTGCCTACGCCCAGGAAGGGGACCCGCTTGTTTTTTCAGCATTAAAATAGAGGAGAAAATCTCCAGATCCAAAGGAAAGTTCTCGTCACAAAATAAGGAGATCGTCCCCACTAAATTTCTAATAGAGTTCGGGTGAAGCTGGCCGACCGTCACACTGAAGTGGTTTAGAACCTTGACGAGAAGAGGATGAAAGGGCAGTCGCAGCCCCGCAGCAAGCTGTTCCCGGAAAATCACGATCTCATTAGGACCGTGTTCCCAAGGGAAGCTACCCGTAGGGATGAAGTAACCGTGCTCCCTGGGCAAGTCGTAGTAGTCTATGAGGGATTGAAGTCCCTCAGGTGTCATAGTCGAAGGGCCGAATTGATCTACAACTCGACCACGACGGGAGGTGGACGCCGACCTACCCGAAGCACCTCGGGCTGTAGGCCCGACCCCTTCCTCAGGACCTACATCGGCTCACTTGAACTACTAGGGGACGCAAACTGGTTCGTAGAACCTACATCAGACCCGCTTGAACAGCCTGAACCCTCCGAACTAGACATCGGGAAATGGAACGGGATTCTAAAAGCACTTACCCAGGAAGAAGACTGAAGTAGACCACGAAAGCTCGAACAAGCAAGGAACCTGGGACGCGAGCTGAAAAGCCTGGACGCGAACTGAAACTTAGGCGCGAGCTCAAGATGTACAACAGTAGCAAGGACGGGGCCCCCCCGCACGCTATTTATATCCACTGCGGCCGGAAAGCGACGGCCCAGATCGAAGCCAATCCAACGGCCCACAACCGCGCTAAACCGCACGTTTTCCGAGGCCAATCAGCGCACGTCTTTCCGAAACTGACAGAGCGTCGCGCACGTCCTGTCAGAGGACAGGTGTCAGCACGCACCTTCTCGAAACTGACGGGGTGTCGGCGCACGTCTCCTCGCAATAAAAGCGTCTGCAGCCCAACTCTCGAACGACTGCCGTCACGTCTCGCAAACGCGCGCCGTTTTTTTGAAAGTCAAATTAAATCGAGCGCCCTCAGCACGGACCAAAACCCTCCTGCTACCTTACGAACTCCCCGTGCCAAGACAGGACCCTTGTCGCAGGGAGTGGGGGGCAATTGATGAAGGGAAATTTGGCCCGACCTCGCAATCGCCCGACACGTGGCAAAGGCAAGCAACTCGGGACAGTAGAGCGCCCGAAGCGAACATCAGAAGCAAGTCCAAGCTCACTGCCGAGCCCGAACTCCAGACCGCTCTACTGAGTCCGAGCTCCCTACTGGGAGCCCGAGCTCCCTGTTAAGGGTCCGAGCTCCCTAAATAAGAACCCGAGCTCCCTACTGAGTCCGAGCTCCCTATTAAGAGCATGCTCCCTACTGGGAGTCCGAGCTCCCTATTAAGAGCGAGCTCCCTACTGAGAACCCGAGCTCCCTGCAAGGAGCATGAACTATACTGGGCCCCAAGCCTCACAAAGCTGACCCGAGCTGGCCCATGGCAGCTCGGAACACTCCAAACCGAACTCAAGACACCTCGCTCGCCACTCCAACACTTCGCTTCCGAAACACCAGGCTGACCAAACGTACTCGACACCAAGGACGTCCGTATCCAAGGGCGACGCACCTGACTGATTTGGGATCTGACGCCTGACAGCCGCACTTCAAACGGCCTCCTACTACCGCCACCTGCAACCGCCGTCACTAGCCGCAGAGACAGCTCCGACAAAAGGAGCAGTGGCGGTTCTGTCCAGCCAGAGGAAATGACATCCGAACTGGCAGGGGTTCAGAAGTAATCATGCTCGATCTGACGGAAGCCTGGAAGTGAGTGCGCGAGGTGGTTATAAAAGGCTCCTACCCCCCAGGAACGAGGTATGCTAACTTTTGCGCTATCTGGTCTATCTTGCCTTTGAAAGACTCTAACTTGAGCTTCGGAGCCCTTACGCCGGGTTCTCCCCGGAGCTTCTCTTCTCCTTCCGTTTCAGGTCCCTACCACTCAGTTCGGAGGCAAGATCGTTGACAGCTAAGATCGGCCGGATTGTGCATCATCACTTTTTATTGTTTAAAATGTATGTTAAAAATGTTCCCAATTATTTTAAATTTATATATATATTTTTTCATTTTATCTATTATTTCATTTTATTATTTAATCGTGTCAACATGGATTGACCTATATTGACCAGAAATTGTTTAATTTCTACCACCACCTAAATGAAAACACTATTTTTTCTATGTAGATTTTAAAAGCATATGCTTTTATGTTATTGAAATTATGAATTTATTAAGTATGGATTTAATTAATAGAACTTAATGATGAGCATAAACAAAAAAGGCTTAAATATATGATTCAATGAACATAATGCAAGTTAATAACTTGAATGTTGGATTTAATGAGAGTGAATTGAATGCATTGAATATCTTAAAATTATTTCTTTTAAACTCGTTTAATATCAATAACCTCGGTTTGGAAGGAGTACAAATACAAATTTGTAGAGTGCAAAACCTTATATTTTATATTATTTTGTATGTATTTGTACTCTATATATTTGCATTTGTTCTCTTTCCAAACTTAGCCTAAGAAATTCTATAAATATTCTTGAGACCATTCATGCTTTTTAAAGTAGTATAGATGTGAGGATTAGGGAAAGTTTATTTTCCTACCCATCTTGGAAAGTTGCCAACACTTGAATGGGACAAAAATACCCCATTTAATAATGGATTTTTATGGCTAAAATGGTAATTGCCTTATTTACATGGGAAATAAAAGAACATGGGTAAATGCACTTATCCGGGTAAGTGTTTTCCAGTAGAAACTTACCCAGGTAACTGCAATTATCCGAGTAATTAACTTATCAAAAAACGAATGGGACTTAAGAAAAAAATGGTTGTTTGTTTCCTCTTATCTCTTAAAGTGCAATCATATAACATTTTGTTTTCCAATGATATCCCAAAAAGACAAACATAAACTATTATATATGAGGTCAAAATGGATATTTGATAATTTTTAGAATTCAGAATTAAAAACAACATTTGCATAGAGATTTTAGAGGAAAGAAAAAATCAGTTATATCAATATACCTCTTAATGTAATTATTAAACTTCTAGATATAAGACTTTAGAGCAAACGAACAACAAGCCCTTAGTATCATTTATAAACATAATCACATAGACATTACAGTAATCTGAAAGGTTTAAAATGTCAAAGACAAATAAAGGAGCCGCTTATATATATTGTTGATGT
Source organism: Nelumbo nucifera (assembly GCF_055504915.1). Lineage (NCBI taxonomy): Eukaryota > Viridiplantae > Streptophyta > Magnoliopsida > Proteales > Nelumbonaceae > Nelumbo > Nelumbo nucifera. The sequence continues at coordinate 123,644 of NC_142652.1, read as the reverse complement.
GCTTATGCGATCAATTATCAAATGGGGCAAAATGGATCTGCCATTGAAGCTTTATGCTTCAGCCTTAAAACATAATGAAGCACCATGATCGGCTACCGAAGTATGATAAGTGTAGGGGGCATGTGGAATTAAGGAGGATTAGAAGAGGTGTAGATGTTGGGGGCGTCTGGCAACTCTTTCCAAATGGTCTTTCAAGCTTTTAAAAGCTTAGAAGACTTGATTTTGGGGTTTTTAGTTTGTTAACCATAAGACAGAAGCCGAAAAAACAGCTCCCTCCCCAGAAAGCTCAGATTTGTCTTCAATCCGAAAGCTTCATTTCAAGCTTCAGGTTTTTTTGAGCATATGAATCTTTCCGTTTTAGAAAGGGCATTCGAAAAACCCTCGTTTCCTGTGTTTAGGCTAAACGGATCTGCACCAGGTATGTTGTCCTCCATCTTCTTTCTTTCTTCCTTTTTTTTTTTTTTCTTCAGTTTTTTCTTTCTTATTCGATCCAAATCTCTACTCGTACCTCGGTTCCTTTCAGATCTTATCTCTCCCCTCTCTCACTTGCTCTGTCCGAAGCTAGGAAATCTGATTCAAAACCAGGTATGATCTCCATCATTTGATAGTGATGCGATCTCCTGATTTGCTTGTGGGACAACTTTTAGTTTGCTTCTTATTTTTAGTCGAATTTCGTCAAAATGAATGTTTACAGAACGCAGAAGAGGGCAATTTGTAGAAAAATTTCATCAAAATGATCTCCCGATTAACAGGTTAGTTAATAACTATTGTTAGATACCCTTTAGGGCTGTTGAGTTGTGCAATAGATTATAGAATGACGGAATGAATCTTCATCTTGTAATTCCTTTTTAAACTTGTTTCCGACGTCCAAAACCAGGTTCATATTTAAACTTCAAGCTTCAAAATTTTGGTGAAACTTGTTTCCACCGTATCAGATTAGCTCAGAGAACTTGTTTCCATTTTCCAAATGAATTCAACATGCAGCTCAGACCAATCCAAATTGATATATGGAACCTTTTAATTTACTTGCATCATAATATTGGACCCAGTTTATGTCATTTTGAACGATGCATCAAATGTTTTTCTATTCTACTTGAGTATGTAAAATTTTCCTTGAGTTAAACAACTTCTGGACTAGTATCCATAATAAGAGTTTGCACAGCCTATTCTGAAATGGAATCCATGAAGTAAAATAAGACGTAAAGCAATCTGTTATTAGTCATCACCCTTCCATTCTGCAGTCATTAGCTGCAACTTGAGGAAACCAAAACAAAACATTCAACATTTTTAGTGGCTGCAACATGATTGTGGGACCTCTTGGGCAGTGTTGATTCAATCTAATGACCATGTTCCAGATTCGACACCGATCATCTGTACTAGGCTGTCAGCACTTATGAATTATGTGATGAATTATATGGGGCCCACATTGATTTTTTGTATTGGTGAATGTGTGTGTGGGGCCCATAGTTGATGATCACATATGTCAATGTGTAGATGGAGACTACTTTGATATCTTGTATAGGAAAATGTATGAGGCCCACTTTAATATTTTACATAGGTAAATGTTTAAGCGGGACCCACAAGTACTATTTGCATGTTTGAATGTGTTACTAGGTCCCATACATGACATTTCACATGCATGTAAGAGGGACCGACAAGTATGTTCGCAAACGATCTTTCAATCTTTTTAGCTTTTGAGAAGATCTTTGAAAAAAAATTACAACCAAATGGTCTTTGATCTTTAAAGATCTACTTTTTTTGATGAATGATCTTTAAAGATCTATTCGTGAAAGCTCATTAGTCTTTGAGGTCTTGAGCTTTTGGAAGATCTTCCAAAAAAGTCTTTTGAGAGGGTGAAATGATTAGAGAAATCTTTGTGGAATTGAGTGAAGTGCTTGTGATGGTGAAATGGTTGGAGAAATGTCTGGTTGGTCATTTCGTCTACTCTAAAACTGATGAAGTGGAGGTGTTGAGATGGGTTAGATCGGTGTGGAGTTTGAAAGAAGATGTTCAGGTGAGGAAACTAAATGTAGGCTTTCCTTTTTGTTTTGAGTGGGAAGGAGGCAGACAAAGTCTTGGCATGAGAATCTACTAAAATAAGGTCGTTGGATCTTAGATTAGGTAGGTGAAACCTACTTGTGGGGGCAGGTTGAGAAGTGGGAATTAAGAGTCTAGTGTGGATTAACATTTTTGGGATACTTATTGCAAATGTCTTGTGCCATAGGAAATGCTTGCAGTTTCTTTAGAAAAATTAATGCTTGCACATACAAGATGAAGAATCTGGTAGCAACAAGAATTCTTTGAACAATTCTACCAAATTGGCGTTAAACTTTGCAGTAGAATGGTATGATCTAAGGTTAGTGATTGAAGGATGTATCCCACTTTGTTAGTTAGAGGAGGTCTCAACAGTTCTACTTGATTGAACTCAAGAATATGGTTGCCTTGCAAAAGGAGAGCTAATTTCAGGTGGCTGGAGGAGGAAGACAATGGAAGTCGAAGAGTAGGGGAAAGAGATAGTCATGCAGAGGATAGAGTTGAGGATCAAGAGAGGTTGGGGTCCAAAAAGAAATTTCAAGGAAAGGATAAGAGGACACTAATTAAAGAGGGACACGTGGAGGGATAATTTAAGAATGAATCCTTTTTGAGAATTGAAAGGAAGCAGTTTATAAGTGGGACCACTTATTAAGGAAGGAATTTGTGAAACATTTAAGTATTTTTAAGAACTGTGCGATCCTCATTGTTTTAATCAAGTGGTGGCTTGTGGATTCAAGGCTTGTTCGTTTGCTCTGAAGTTTGACATCTGAAAGTGCAATAATTACATTAAGAGGTATATTGGTATTGGTGGGCTTTTCTTTCCTCTGAACTCTAAAGGCAGAGAATGTTGTTTTGAATTCTGAATTTTGAAAAGGGGAGCAGTGGAGAAAAGGGGAGATTTATTCCTCTTAGAGATAGGAGTTAAGAGGAAACGAATAGGCCCTCAGTGGAGAAAAGGGGAGCAAGGAAAACAAAAAGAATAACAGGAAGGAAAGAAGGGGACGAAGGGAAAGGGAGGAGTGGGGAAGTCGAACAATCAGGGTGTATAGGGGAGCAATGGAAGGAAGTAGGAGAAGTTGAAAAGTCAAGGATGACCAAGGGTAAAATGGTAATTTGCAAAAGGGGTTAATTTAAATAATAAGGGCAAGAAAGGAAGAACAAATTTGGGGAGAGCCTCGAACTAATTAGAAGTGGGCCCAAGGCAATTAGGGTTATCAAAGAGAAAAAGTGGGAGACTTCATGTAATAATGGAATGAGGTACAAAAAGCCTTTGAAAAGGGGGAGACTTCTTATGATGGTGAAACATGGAACGAAGACCCTTTGAATTCATTGAATAGAAGGCTGGTTCAAGTGATTCATCACAATGTAAGGAAGAAGTCAACTAACGAATTTGTCTGTTGCACGACTAGGTACATCTACAATGAAGTCAATGGGAAGAATAAAATTGGCGGCGAACATAATAAGAACAAGGCAGCAATAGAGAAGGGTGGAGCCTAGAAAGGAGACCAAGAAGTGTTTGTGATGAGAACAAGGGATGAGTTGGTCAGCAATGGTTTTTCAACTACTAAAGGAAATCCTACAACTAAGTGATTGGTGGATTATAGCAAGGGGGGAATGGGTGAAGAAGATAGCAGTGGATGTTAGGAAGGCAAGCAAGACGAAAGAGAGAATCAAAGTTTTACATGCAAAGTCTTATAGGAAGAGTGGTGGGAAAGCATTTTGATACCAAAAAAAAAGATTGAGCGGTCTCAGAATGGGAAATAGAGAAGGTGATTGGGGTGAGGAAGTTGAATGCGGGGCTTTTATTGTTTATGTATCATAGTAGATAGTTCACAAAAATGGGTGTTGGAAATAGAAAAAACAAAGGAAAGGGAGTTTGAGTTGAGATTGGATTGGTAGTTTCTGGTGGCTAGAGGGATATTTGCAAGCAAGAGGAAATATGTGATGCGATTGGAGAGATAGTTGCAGAGTGAACTATGGTAGATTCCCAAAATACGATGACATGAATAGAACTTGGAGAGGCTCAACATGGCCAGGATTTTAGTCGAGGTCAAAGATGACACTACTGTTCTAGATAGCTTGAAACTTGAATTTGTAGGGGAACTCTACGAGTTGAGAATATTAGTTGAAGGTGTTGGTGGATTGTTTTAGGAGGAGGAAAAGGATTTGGTGGAGAGAAGGATAGAAGGAGAAGAGGTGATGAATGAAGGAGCTGGGGTTGGGGAGATGTAGGGTCACCTAGTTGTAGAGCAGGGGAGGCGGAGTGGGAGGGGAGTTGAAAGATCGATTAGAAAGAGAAGAAGATAAGGTTGAAGCTCCTTTAAATGGTAGGGTATAGGCAGGTAAGGAGGATGAGTTGACGGAAGGCCAAAAGTTAGGAGTTGGCATGGGAAAGTAAGGAAAGGGGAAACATGTGGTAGCAAATAGTTTTAAGCATGGTTTTCAAAATCGGACTGGACCAGAAAATTGGGAACCAGTCACCTAATTGGTTCCATTTCACCCTAAAACCGCTTTTTGGCCAAAAATTGTTGATTTGGTTAACGATCCGCTCACCTGGGTGGTTGAACCGTCAAACCATCGACCTGACAACGGTTTTGGCAATTTTTTATTTTTTCTAAAGTTTTTTAAAGTCAGAATGGGCTGTCCGTTCGAACTAGATGGTCGAACTGTTCGACCTAGGAATCGGTCCCCAGAATGGTTCCTTGTCTGGTCTGGTTTTAAAAACCTTGGTTTTAAGCCTAAGAGGGGGAGTGGGGACCATTGTTATAGGTTTATGTTTGACTTTAGCAAGGGGAGCTTGGGTAAAAGGTTTAAAGGGGCAAGGGTTATTTTGGGGAAAAAGGCATTTCTTTTTAAAGAAGGGGGGGTTAACCTATTGAGGACTAGGGGTGCAACTCGAACGAGTTTGATTGGGTTCAAGGTCAACCTAGGCCAACCCTAAAGGTGTAAACCTTGGGCTCGGGCCTTGTCCAACCTGAGGTTAAGCCCAAGTTTATCAACTAATTTTTTAAGACTTCGATCGGATCAAATGATTGGACCGTTCAACCAGAAAATTGGAAGGCATTCCAATTTTTTTAAACCCCATTTTTTATAATTTTGAAAAGCTGGAAGAATCGGTCAAAACATGACAAAACCGTTTAAAGGGTCAAGGGTTATTTTGGGTTTGAATGATCCAACCGGTTTTCATGACTTGCTTGGGTCACTAAATCCAGATAAGCCTAAAAAATGCAAATGCAAAGACTTACTTGAGACCTCAAACTTATACCTATAAGATCCAAACCATCAATTTATCATTCCTTCTGTGAATTTTTGTGTATTTTAACATATATATTGTATAAATACATATGTAATTTTTAGTGTTTAGAAAACCGGACTAGGCCAGCCGATTGGACCGGTTGAACCATGACCCAGGGCCCTGATTGGTTCGATTGCACCCAAAGAAATGTAATGTCTAAAAACCCGGTGAAAACCGGATGACTGTTCGATTTGACTAGAAAACCCAGTGAACCTGTCCCGGTCACTAGAAAACCCAGTTCTCAGTCAAATCCTTCGCTCATTACTTATTTGATAACACCCGGGAAGAGATGCCTGCATCTATAATCTGGAACCCAATCTCTCCTTCAAAGATTAATGTTTTGGTTTGGGCTGCAACTCTAGAAAGATGTTTAACCAAGGTTCATCTCTCAAAAAGACGTTTTCAGCTTCAAGATTTGTTTTGTGTGCTTTGCGGCCAAGATTTGGAGGATATTAATCATCTTTTTCTTCACTGTCCTATATCGGCTAAGATCTGGAATCATTACTTTTCTGCCCTGGATCTGCACTGGGTCATGCCTAGGTCTGTAAAGGAGCTGCTGAGATGTTGGGAGCTGCAAGGTCTGTCAAAGCTAGCAAAAAGTCTGTGGAGGTTCATTCCGGTGCCTGTAATCAGCACTATTTGGGCAGAAAGAAATAAAAGAATTTTTCAAAATCTGTCCAAAGATCCAGAAGATCTGATTGCATTTACATTTGGAAAATTGCTGTCTTGGATCTCAGCCCTAAAGGGGTTTTGGGTCTCTCATCTGGGGGCTAGACTGTCCTTTGAGAATTTGTGGAATTTGTAATGTTGTATGTTCTGTTTGATCTTTCCCCAAAGTCTGGTTTGTGGGGGGGGATCCTCTTGTACTTTTATCTCATCTTTAATGAAATTACCTTACCTTTTCTCAAAAAAAAAAAAAAAAAGAAATAATTCCCCCAAATTTTATTCGTGCAGGTTCTGCTAATTTGTGGAGAAACATTGCATCCATCACGGATTCTATTTTCACTTATGTTTGGAAGTCCTACAGCAATTCCTTCTAATAGTCCTCATCTACGGCGTTCTGGTAGCAGGCCTATTTTGTCTGACTTAGGTATCAAATTGAAAGGTTTGAGCAATGAATATGAAATGATTTCTCCTTTTCTGCCACATTTTGTGTAAGCACTATTTACACTTCTAATTTGGTTGATCCTTATTTTGTTTCAGGTGAAGCTGGAAACAATTTTGAAGAAGGTTCTGTGAACCTGGGAGAATTGTTTGAAATGAAGACTGCAAATTCTCCAATGCAGGTGGCCGCAATAATGCCATCCCCAATCCTTCTATGGAGATTCAAGGTATTTGTTTCTTAGTTCCTTCTATGGAGATTCAAGGTACTCACTTTTGTTCTTTTTTTGCTTTAGTCCATACTTTGCCTTTGGATATTAAGGGGTGCTTAGTTAAAGATCCTATGCTCACAGGGAGTTTCTCTTTGGTGGTGGGAGGCATTAACATTTGAAATTTCTATTCCTTTTTTTTTTTTTAAATCCCAAAAGAATTCACTAAAACCTTGATACCTTGAAGTTGAGAACTTGTTTGGATGTTAATGGTCTCATTGTATTGTGCATTTGCAACTTTTTAAGTGATGTGATGGTAACTTGTTATTATACAACAAAATAGAGAAAATTATTTGTTGGTTACATTGTTTATTTGCTGTACTTGCAACTACCACTATCGCTACTGTTACTATTCATTTATAATGAAGTACTGTTACTACTATATTAGAGTAAGAGAAGAAAATACATAGGAATGTGGGGATGGAGCTAATTTGAGAGTTTGAAACATTGGGACTAAAAATCTTCTTGAGGTTAGGTACCACTATCTCGTTTGCACCCTTGGCACATGTTGGCATACTTTAATTGCATTAGGAAACATATTGAGTTTGAACTTTGAAGATGCACAGCTTTGGTTTTTTGTATACTTATTTTGTACCATTTTGATACTTGATACTTGATTTTTCCAGGTTTTGCTGTTTATTGTCTGGGGCTTTGGTTGTTGCAAGGTCAGTTATGATTCTTGTGTTCTTGTTTTACGCATGGGACATTTAGAGGTTGTTAAGGATGTATTTGAAGAATCTTTAAACTTGATTGTCTTATTATATGTTTTAGTTGGATCGATTTGTCCAAATTGCAGATTGGTTGGGATTCTGTCATGAGAATGAGTGTGGATTTACGGGATTTGTTTTTGTATGAAGCTTTCTTGTATTATAATCCTCTCCTTCTTGTGGTAAGTTAGGTTCGCTTGTTGATTAGTCATGAGAATGGTTGTGGATTATTTCCTTTTTTTTGGTATTAAAGATTTTTTCGTTGTGTCACAGCTCACATACCATTTGTGGTTTTGATGTGGCAGACTATGATGGTTTGGCTTTGGGGAGTTAATCTATGGGTTTTTGCTCAGTCTGGTGTCAGTTACATGAAGATATTTGACCTTGATCAGAACCATCTTACTCATAGGGAAATATGGAAGGTACTAACATTCATATGTTAATTGGTGAATTATATAATTTTGTGCTTTTAATAACTTGTGTATATCCTTAAAAATTTAATTTATTTTTGATTCTTTAAGCCCCATGGATATCATGGTCATGGTTGGCTCCAATGTTTGAGGAGAAATGGGTTGGGTAAGATTGAAAGAGGCTGGACCCCCTGGAGGAGCTGCACTATGTATCCTCTGGAGAGGGATCAAGCCATCGTAGTTCCTGCGGCAAGTGTAAGGTTTGAGAGAAACTGAGAGATGAAGAGGGGAAGAGGGGCTGTACCCCAATGTTGGGGGTGCTCCCCTTTGGTTTAGGAATATTTATGTTTTGCTCTTTTTTTTTTGATTTCTTTTTGAAGGGCTACACAACGGGGGTAGCCCATCCCCCAACCCAGGGGCAGGCGGGATTTGATCCCAAGTCTCCACTATGACCAGCAGGAGACCTTACCAACCAGCTGGTTGGCACCTTGCAATATTTATGTTTTGCTCTGACTTACTGCTTGGTGACTCGGGTTGGTCATTGGACTGGGTTGACTTGGTTTCCACTCGGGTGGTTTAAACTAGGTCTATGGAGGTTCATGCTCTCAAAGATGCAGTTTTTGTAATGTTCTTTTTTTGCTGGAGTAGGAAAACTTAATGCTAACAAAACCCCAAAAAGCAAGAAACTTTTTCTATTATGGATATAGGAATATATGAGCAAGACACTGCTCCGCCGGTGTTTAGTAGGGGTATTTGGTGTTATTTGGTTAACAAGGTATTTGTTGAGGACGATGGGGTGGCATAATGTTAGACCTCCACAAGTCTTTGGTAGGGATTTTTGATGGGTGTCATCTTGAGATTTTGAAGGTTGAGAGATGGTTATTGCAAGGGTGGCCATCATGAAACCAACTTCTAGGTAGAGCTGGAGGCTCTTTTTTTTTTTTTTTTTTTTTTTCCTTGGTCATGGTGGTAGGTTGTTCAACACCTTGTGGCTTTGCTTTGAGAAATAGGGAGTATTTTGGGGAGATTACTTTTTCAGGTTGTAGCGGTAATTTAAAATGGCTTCAAGGAAATACATTCAATTTTCATGTTTCTTCTCAATTTTTGGTGCAGAGATACATTCAAGGAAATTTAAGATTGCCTTGAATTTCTTCTCAGTGATGGAAGAAAATAATGTTTGTTCAATGGAGAATTGCATATTTGGTGTGTCTTCTAGTTTAGGGTAAGTCACTTTTGATGGTACCATTTTCTTTTCTTTTTGATCAGCAACACAAAAAATTTCATTAATTATGAGAGAAACATGATTACAACAAGAAGTTGGGATAGCTATAGAAGCTATCCCAAAATGATTTAATGAAAGTGTTATTGATAAAAAAAAAAAAATAGAAGCTATCCCAAATCTGTACTACATTTGAGCCCAAAACATATGTGTTCTATGTACCCCTTGCTTGGCTAAGCTATCTGCCAAGCTATCAGCAGCTCTCACCCATTTCACTCGGATTAACATGTCCTGTGACAGCCATTTGAATTTTCTGAATTCATTCCTCAAGTGCCATTCCACCCCCTCCCCTTTAATCAGCCACTTAACCACAGTTTTAGAATCTCCCTCAATAATCAGCCTACTAATACCCAGTTCTTTTGCCTTCTCAACCCCAAAAACTGCTGCCAAAAACTCTGATCTTGCCACATCACCCTGCTCCACAGGGCCAGAGTATAAGGCAATTATGTTCCCCTCTTCATCCCTAATGACTCCCCCAATACCTGAGGGGCCTGGGTTACCCAAATAGCTCCCATCAAAATTCAGTTTCTTCCAACCATTTATTGGGGGAGACCAAGCCTCAACAGATCTTTGTCTTGTAGTTGAGGATGCAGCAATAATACCCCAAGCTCTGAAGAAATCTTCAATCTTGAAATCTGAAAACAGCTTCAAGCTTTTTGCCCAATGTGCTATTCTCAAATTTTTTTTTTTGAAATATCAGTAGAAAAATTTCATTAAATTGAAAAAGAGGTACAGTACAAGAACCTTTGGTTGTCAAGTTGACAAACCGAGCAAAGGTACATCACTCAAACTGAAAATAAATCTTCATTATGGGGCTGTAACTCAAGAGTACTCCAAACAAATCAGCTTTGTTCATTGTGTCAAACTCTGGGAGCTGTAGCACCCAATATGAAATCAGATTGCTCACTGCGGCTACCAAGTGATCAATGGACTTTGCCTTTTCTTCAAAGATCCTTCTGTTCCTCTCATTCCATATAGCCCAGCAACTGCAAATGGAATGCAGCTCCACATGATTCTGGCTTTCTTGCTTCCTCTGGATTTTGGCCATTTGGATCAGATTTCTGCTGGGGATAGAGGTTGAAAGACATTGACCCCAAACTGAAAAGAGAAAAACTTCCAAATGAAATTTGCTGCACTACAAGAAAAGAACAGGTGCAGAACTGTTTCCTCCTCCAAGTTGCATAAGTAACAGAAGCTTGCCATGTGAAACCCTCTGTTCTTCAAGTGATCTGTAGTAAGAATGCTGTCATGTGCTACCAACCAAACAAATGCCTCAATCCTAGGGGGTACTGGATTACCCCATACATCTTTTATCCGTCGTCTCCGCACTTTCTCTTGTTATTGCCTTGTAGAAAGACTTCACTGAGAATCTTCCTTCTTTGCACTCTTTCCACCAAAGACCATCTCCTGTGCTCCTAGAGATACTTGTGCCTTCTAATTTCTCCAGCAGCAGAATACATTCTTCAACTTCTTGATCAAGTAAAGGCCTTCTAAACTTTGGAGATCAAATCAGCTGCTCCCCTGTCCATTCATAGCACTGATTGATTGTGATTTGCTGCTCAGACAGCCTGTATAACCTTGGACAGACGTCACAGAGTTTCCCTATCCTGAGGCATTCATCTTCCCAAAACCTCATTTGACTCATTGCCAACTTTGAAACTGACCCGACCCCTGAACTCCTGATTAAATCTCATGATCCCTTTTCAGATGCTTACCCCATAAGAGCTCCTTACTTTCCTTGGTTCTCACCCAAACCTTGCTACTCAGTGGTGATTATTTGGTTGTGCTTTGGGTAGCTGTGGAAGGAGAAAACAACATTTGTAGTAGTTCATCCCAACAATCTCAAGCTAGTTTCTATTATTTGTGTAGACTTGGATATTCATGTTGGGATCCTGCTTCAAGGGTGATGTAGACTTTGAGAGGATTCGATTAACTCTCGGCTGTTTGAATCCTATTTTCTTCCCTCCATTTTCTCTTTTTCTTCTTTAATTCTTTTGACTGAACCTTCCTTTAATATTTACTTATTTTCTTCATCATTCTAAGAGATTCAAGTCAGACTACACCGTATCAGAGCACTCATGGTCGATTGGTGATTTGGTTTATCCCAGATGCCTTGTTCTATTGTTTTTCATTTCAAACTCATTCTATACATTTAAGGAAAAGGGACACAAAAGGACTGATCATCCCTTAGAGGAGGCTTTAATGCCTCAAGTTGTTCCAGTTTGTATGTTGGTGGCTTTCTAGATACCCTCTAATTGGCAATTCGAAGAGGGGTTGATTTCGTCATGTGAAGTGTTGCAGTGTTTTTTTTTTTTTTTTTTTTTTTTTTAATGTATTGTGCTGTTTAGTTGATCTGTGTGGTGTAGCTATACTTTAGTTGGAGGTTGGTAACAATGGTGGTTGATTCAGGTGAGTGGAAAGCTGAGTTCCTTGTTTTTCTTTGAAGCTGGAAATTGGTGTAGAGTTCAGTGGTGATTATTTGGTTGGAATAATCTTTTCTCCCTAGTAATTGATTTCTATTTAGTAAGTAAAGAAACCTTTTGTCTCATTGCTGCCTCTACAAGTGGTTCCAAGTTGGCTGTAGTGATACAATCCGACCTAATGAATGATGAATTAACCACTGTTAAACTCAATGCTACCAATTATGTACCATGGGGCAAATATGTTGAATTTTCCTTGATTGGGAGAGGGAAATTGAAGTACATCACCAAAGATAAGCCAAAAGTAGGGTCTGAAGGGTATAGTGAATGGGTGCAAGAGAATGCACAAATTATGACTTCTTTGTGGAATAGCATGGAAAATCACATGTGTCAATCTTATGTTCTTGGACACTGCAAAGGTGATTTGGGAGCATGCTAGGCAGTTTATTCAGGGCAAGATAATGTGACTTGAATCTATTAGTTGTATCAGGATTATTTTTCCCTCCAACAAGGTGATAAAAGTTCAGCTTAATCTTATTCACAGTCATTGGTTTCCAATCCATTCTCATTTCTTAAATGTGTCTACCTATTTGTGCCACTTCAGTCCAAGTTCTAACGTCATTAATTGAAAATCCTTTGAATAGCTCCAATGTTTTTACCCAATGTGCAGCTCTCACTAAAATGGCTTCAATTAGTTTCTCCTTAGACCTGTTCTTTTCATTGAATAATCTTTTGTTTCTTTCTTCCCAAATCGTCAACTAATTTGAAGACACGACAGGAACAAAGGGAACATTTAGATGTGAGATTTTTGTCTAGCTTGATGTTAGAATTTGAACTAGTTTAAGATTAGATTTTGGGTAACTTCGACCTTTGTCCGAAGTGCTTTTTCGTTTAGAAGAGCATCCAGCTCACACATTGAGAATAGTGTTTTAAAAGGCATGGAAGGCATATGCTTGAGGTGCACCTCTAGGTGAGGTGCCCCAAAATGCCTTGAGGTGCATGCTAGAGGCATTGATGCTTCTGAGGCATATTCCTCGGGTGCAAGAGGCATATGCCTCATAGGCCTTTTTCATGAGGTGCTAGAGGGCTTACATTCCAAACTACCTCTCATGCCTCCTGGTAGTGGAATGCCTTCGCATTTTAAAACATTGATTGAGAGTAGGGATGATCATGGGCCGGGCCCTTGCTGGTCTTTGCACTTAGGGGTGTCAATGGTATTCGAAAATCCGATTTCGAATTCAAGATTCGACATAATCGAATCGAATTCAGATAATTCGAATATCTAATCGGTCGAATTTGGATATCCTATTCATACCGAATAGTTAATCGGATTCAAATTCGGATATGACCTGATTCGATTCGATAAATATCCGAATTTGACCGATTATTTAATTCTTATTATATAATATATAAAATTTTTAAATGTTTTATATAATTTATATATATAATAATTAAATTATATAAATAATTTATATGTTTATATACTTTATATAAATAAAATATTTATTTTTATATATTTATTAATTACCTAAATAATTAATTAGTCAAATTCGAATTGAATATTCAAATATTTAATCGGATTCGAATTCAAATATTAATTTTCGATATCCGCCGGATATCGAATCGAATTCGGATATCGATTTTTTAATCGGATTTGAATTCGGATATTGCCTGATCCGATTCAAATTCAATCCGTTTACATCCCTATTTGCACTCATGTAAGGGCTATAGCCTAGGCCCGAGCTCGAACTGGCCTAGGGTTCCGGGCTTGAAATATAAGCCCAAGCCCAGGGCTACACGGGCCTGTGCCAGGCCGGGCTGGGCCTGATTCCAGGCCTATGTCTTTCACATATAAAACATTACATATATATTAAATGACATAAAACATGCATGTAAACTTTATACATTATATAATATAAAATAGGGTCATTTACTAAAACACCCCGTATAGTTTCATGAATTTACTAATATACCCCCTATAGTTTGCAACCAATTTACTTAATCGACCTTCCATTAGATGAAGGTTGAAAATGATAGTGTTAACACTAACATCCCTTTAGATAAATTTAATTAAAATCAACTGAAAGCAAAAATTCCAATTTAGGTGACCATGTTACTATTTTCATAAGGCAAAACAAATAGTTATTAATGAAAGGTTGATCAAGTAAATAGGTTGCAAACTATAATGGGTGTTTTAGTAAAATGCAAACTACAGGGGGTGTTCTAGTAAATGACCCTATAAAATATTATATATAATAAAAATTATATATGTCATATTATAATATTTATATATAAAATATATAATATAATATAAAATAACATGTGCACATATATATACATTATACATAAAATGTGTATGGTTAAATATATGCGGGCTGGGCTGGGCTGGGCTTGATGTATTAGGCCCAAGCCCGACCCTAAAATTTACAGGCTTGATGAGGACCCGGGCCTGGGCTGGTCCTGAACACAAAACCCAGGCCCAAGCCCAGAATATCCGGGCTGGGCCGGGCTGAAATGATCACCCCTAATTGAGAGTGCACCCATGTCAGAAAGATTTCTTAGTTGTAGCTTGTGGTGGAGGTGGAGGTATAAGTGTACATGGTATAGGTGTTTCTAGAGGTCCTACACTCCTACTTATGGGTTTAGAGGTGATAGAAATGGTGGTAGAGATTGTGTCAATATGAGAGGTGGTGGCAAGAGTGGTAGCGGTGGCCGTATACAAAGTTTGTTAGTGCTCGCTTTGCGGATGTGAAGGGCATAAACCCAATTTTTTCTATGACTTATATGGACCTCCTACTTGGGCTAATCATGTCATAGTTGGGGAGGAGCTTGATGATGGTATTCCCGCGAGGGCCATGACTACGGTTTCTAGTACAGGAGGTAGTACAGAAAAGGAGTTCATTTCCATCATTAGCGAGGAGTATGAGAAGCCTTGTCAGCCGTCTTCTTCCAGTACCACTGCCACACTTGCGAAATTAGGTAAAGCTTGTCTTGTTTCCATTTCTAATGTCCCGTTTGTCTTGTGGGAATAGGGGTTTGGAATCGGAATTAGAATGGTCCATTCTGATTCCTATTGTTTGATTGGCCATTCCTGGTGGAATGGCATTCCTCTGTTTGAGGGAATGGTCATTCCCTCCCCTCCCTCGGGGAATTGAATTCCATCCAATTGTTTGATTGCCCATTTCTGGTGGAGTGGCATTCCTCCATTTGAGGAAATGGTCATTCCCTCCCCCTCCCTTGGGAATTGAATTCCATTCCAGTTGATTCCAATTTCCATTCCGATTCCTATCTGAACCAAATAGACTATGGGAATAGACCATTCTGATTCCGATTCCAATTTCAATTTCGATTTTGACTGCGAACCAAATGGACCGTAAGTCTAATGCTTGGATAATTGATTCTGGAGCTTTAGATCATATGACTGAATCTTTAGATTTATTCATGTCTATGTCTCCATCTCCACATCTTAGGCAGTTACATTAGTTGATACTTGATTGTACTTCTTTGTCCATTTAGAGATTACTTTAATTTCAGTTTTATTTTTGTCCCTAAGTTTCCCTTCAATCTCTTATCTGCGAGTAAATTTACCGAATCTCTTACTTGTTCAACGGCATTCTATCTTTCTTATTGTGTATTGAGGATCTCAATACGAGGAAGAGGAATGGTGGAGGTCATGATGTTGGAGGATTGCATCACTTGGATGATAATGGTCCATAGATTGCTCTTCTTTCGTCTCTCACTCCTCACTAGTGGCTTTCTGTTTGGGTCATCACTCTTTGTATTTTGAAGAAGTTAGTTCCTTTCTTAGAGTCTATTTTGTAGTTAGAGTGGAAGACCATTACTGCAGCTGTTTTGTGGTCCATTTGGGCTGAAAGGAATAATAGAATTTTTTGTAATAGAGTTAAAAGTCCAGCAGTGTTTACTGATAAAAAAAAAGAAGTCCAGAAGAGTTACTGCAGAGAGCTGTGGGCAAGCTGATCTCTTGGGTGTCTGTTATTGAGGATTTTAAGCATTTGAATTTGTCTCACTTGTTTCCTACTCAGTTTTGGCCCGGGTATTGTTGTATTTTCTCCTTCTTGAATGAATAAATTTACCTTTTCCAAAAAAAATTGTAGTTAGAGTGTGAGTCATTTTAGTTTGGCAAACATCATAGAGTATCTTTGGCATAGTTGTCAAGGCACCTAGGCGACCACAGGGTGCTCAGTCACCTAGGCGACTAGGTGGGCGAATTTGAAAGTATAAAATAAATATTCCTACCCCTCTTAAGCTACTTTATTGCTTTTCTATACTAACCAACATTCATGTATGCTAGCTATTAGCAATAAAATCATTCGAATAAAACATAAAATGCCATAGCTAGCATCCAGCCCAACAAAAATGGGGGAGTGCAACTAAGAAAAGAGAGAAAAATAAGGGTGCGGAGCCCCTGTTTCGTTCCCAACATAAGTTTTCCAAGAGGACGATGTGGACTGTGTTTAAGGGGGTGGAGACCCTGTTCTAGGCTGAAAAAAATGGAGGAGGATTGTTAAAAGTAAGAAAGGACTACCGGTGTGATTTTAGGAAGAAGGAGGAGGAGGCGAAGCCCCTGTTTCATCCCAAAAATATTTCTTCAAGAGGTGAAGCCCCTGGAGGTCTTGCCTAATACAAAAACACCTTGGCGTTGGGCGAGGCAACTTCTAAAAATCGCCTTGACAACTATGGTCTTTGGTTCCTAGAGAAGATAAGAGTCATGAGTCCATTTGGTCTTGTTCATTCTGATGCATGGAGTCCAAGTCGTGTGTCATCGTACAATGGGTTTAGATATTTTGTAACCTTCATTGATAATTTTTCAAGAATATTTGGTGTATGCATTAAGGTATTTTGTTCTGACAATGCTAAAGAGTACTTCCATGGTTGCTTTCAATCTTACTTTGGGACACGTGACATCATACATTAGTCTTCTTGTTCACATGCACCCCAACACAATGATGTGGCTGAATGAAAGAATAGACATGTGATAAGGTAACAAATAGTTAATCAAATGCTTTGGAGGCCGAGTTTAGTATTATGGAAATTAAAGAGGTTGTCTTCTCCATGGAAAGATCAATAGCATCTAGGCCGGATGGTTTCTCTATGGCATTTTTTCCAATATTGTTGGGAGGTCTTGGAAAAGGATTTAAAAGAGGTGTTTGATGAATTTCACTAGAAAGGGGAGATTTCATGAGGAACAAAGTCCACCTTCATTGCCCTAGTGTCCAAGAAAAAGGAAGCCAAAACTCCAAGGGACTTCAGGCCAATAAATTTGGTGGGTAGCCTATACAAAATAATAGCAAAAGTCCTCTTAGGTAGAATGAAGAAAGGTCTTACCCACAATAATCTCCCAATCTCAAGGAGCTTTTGTTAAAGGAAGACAAATTGTTGAGATACCAATGGCTGATGAATGTGTTGCAGAGAAGAAGGAAAAGGGTGGGAAATGGTTTATTTGTAAACTGGACCTAGAAAAAACTTATGATTTGGTGGACTAGTCCTTCCTTCTCGAGGTTATGTAGAAAATTGGGTTTGGGGAAAGATAGAGGCTATGGATTGAGGGATGCTTGAGCACAGTGAAATAATCCATTATGATTAATGGGCCTGCTAGAGATTTCTTTCCAGCTAAGAGAGGTCTAAGATAGGGTGACCCTTTATCTCCATTCCTTTTCACCTTAATTGCAGAGGCCTTAAGCAGAGTGATCACTAAGGCAGATGTGAATGACTTATTTAAAGGATGGAGGGTGGGAACGGATGAGGTTGTAGTTACCCATTTGCAATTTGTAGAGGACATAATCCTCTTAAGTGAGGAATCCAGTTTTGAGTCCCTGGGGAACCTGAAAGAGGTGGTGAGGCCTTTTGAGAAACTGTTTAACTTAAGGGTCAACTTGGGAAAGAAAAGCTATTTGGTGGGGACAAAACTACAAGAAGAGGAAGTCCTTAGTATAGCGGAGCTCTTAGGTTGTGAAGTCAAAAAGTGGCCTTTGGAGTATCTAGGACTCCCCATGGGTGGAAATCCAAGATTTGAGAGCTATTGGAAGCCTATTTTGGAAAGATTTACTAAAAAATTGAAACTCTGGAAGAGGAATTACATTTCTTTGGGTGGGAGGATAACTATAACCAAAGCCACCTTAGACAACCTTCCTATCTACTTCTTGTCCACGTTACATATACCTGTTAAAATTGCTAGGCAGTTAGAAATGCTAATGCATGATTTTTTGTGGGAACCGAGGGATGAAGGAAAGATCACTTGGTGAAATGGGAACAGGTTAGTAGACCCAAAGAAAAGGGTGGGCTTGGTTTAGGCAATTTACTCCAAAAGAACTTAGCTCTTGGAGGTTTCCCCTAGAAAGAAACAGGCTCTGGCACAAAGTGATTGAAAACATACATGGTCGGTTGAGCAGTGGTTGGGTGTAATGGTAGCCCCCAATGCAAATTCCTTCTCTCCTTGGAAATTAATCTTGAGGTATATCCTTTCTATTTTTTGATCATTAACAAAGATTTCATTAAAAAGCCGAAGAGAAAAAAAATTACAAATACAACATCTAGGAGAAGGGGTAAACTCTCTTAGCCTCTCCAAGGACAGTGAAAGTACAAATAAAAATTACAAGCAAGCCCACAATGATTGAACCCTTTCTATCCCCTATTTAGCTAAAGCCTTAGCAAAGGAGTTGTCGCTCCTTTTAACCCACTAAAGCCTTACCACCATACCCCTTGACAACCACTTGAACTTTTTTTCATTTGCATATTCCCAAAGTCCACTCTCTTCTTTTTCCAGCCACCCAATAACTATCTTGGAGTCACCTTCAATGATTAGGTTCTGTAGATTTAATTTTTTTGCTCTCTTTATTCCTTCCTACGCAGCCAAGACCTCTGCCCTAAGAGAATCACCAACACCCACTAACTCAGAGAATAAGGCCAAATCCTGTCCTACTTCATTCCTAAAAACACCTCCAACACCTGAAGGTCCTGGGTTACCTTCATTGCTTCATCAAAGTTTAGCTTTATAAACCCTTCAACAAGTGGAGACCACAAAGGAGTAGGAACATCTTCCCTTGGAGCTGATTTAGCAACTTCCTCCAAGTTATTAAGCAATAATCCTGTTGGAATACTCTCAAATAATTTCAGGGATTTCATCGAATGTAGCACTCTAATTGTAATCACCTCCACCAATGCATTAAGACTCCTTTCTTTGTTCTGGGATATCCTTTGGTTTCTTTCCTCCCAAACTATCCAACAGATAACAGCTTTTGTGCATCTCCAGAGAACTCTACCCCTTCTCTTCATCCCATTAGCAACCGAGGAGGCAAACAGGCTTTGTAAGTCCAGAGGAGAATTCCACCTGCAACCAAACAAAGAAGCAAACCAAATCCAAATAGAAAGAACAAAATGACAAGAGATCAGCAAGCGATAATGGTTCTCACCATTGGCTTTACAAAGAATGCGCTAGTTAGGAGACGAGCACCAATATGGTCTTTTCCTTTGAAGTATGTCACAAGTATTGATCTTCCCTAAAATAGCTTCCCAACAGAAGGCCCCTATTTTCGGAGGTAATGGGTTAAGAGTATTGTTTTGGGAGGACCTTTGGATAGGTAGTCAACCATTGAAAGTCCAATTTCCTACGCTTTATGCACTCTTCAACTACAAATGTGAACCCATTTCTATGTTTGTGAATTTCTTGGCCTCGGGGATAAATTGGGATTTCGGTTTTAGAAGAGGATTAAGGGAAATGGAGTGTGAACCTCTCATCCTTCTTTTGACCAAACTTGATTATATCTTTTTTGGATCAAAGTGTTGAGGACAATAGGGTGTGGTCCATTTCCTTGCATGGACTGTTTACTCATTGTAAAGAGAATGGGCCGAATGGGTCCTAATATCTTCTCTTGTAATATCTTTTCTTTTCTTGTTGGCTAATGGGCTTCTCTTAATCGGCTTGTTATTTCTTTTTGTTTAATCTCTTTATGTTACTGCCTAGCTGGCCGCCCACTTAAGGGCATACTTGTCATTACTCTAACATTAATTCTTAATAAAAAAGGATTAGAGGAGAAAGGGAAGATAATTCGAATATTCTTTTTCTTCCTTCTCTTTTCGTCATTTTCTTCTCTTGTACAGCTGCTCTTACTTCTCTTCTTCCTTTTTTCCCTCTAATCTTCAAATTTACACCTAATATTTGAGCACTGATTTACATCTTGGTATCAGAGCAGGTTTATTTCTTCCTTTTTTTCTTCTTCCTCTTTTCCCATACACCCTTAGATTAAGAGAGTGTATGGAGAGATAGGTTCTCTATAGTTCAGAGGATCTCTGGCCTAGTTGGAAGAGGGTTTGGAGAGTTTAAATCTGGCTGGGTATTGCCAAGAAGTGGTGCTGTTCTGTTGCTGCCCAAAACCCTAGCCGATTAGAGATTTTCGAAGGTACAAGTAAAGGTGAAGCTTTGGGTGTGGCGCTCTGTGCTTGGAAGGTGTCGTTTGACTCCTAAAGGAGGGCGGTTCAGGTTTGGAAGAGATTGGGAAGCTTTGGTAGGAGCGGCTGCATCTTCTCTCTTCCTCTCCAACAGTTGGACGGAGTAAAATCCCAGTTTTCAAGCATCTGGGTTCTGGTTTGACTTCAAGTAAGTTTATATAGACAAAATTTCTAGTTCTTTGATTTTCGTTTGATTAATGGAGCCATACGGAAGTGAGTTCAAGCAAGTGCCGGTTTCCGGCCTTGGCTCGGTAGATTTCGTTTTGACTGGTGTGACCGCAATCAAGCTAGATGGGACAAATTATCTTGCTTGGGCACAATCTATAAGAATTTATGTCTGTAGTAGAGGAAAACTTGGGTATCTCACAGGTAGTAAAGTGAAAACCGAAGAGACAGACCCTGAATTTGAGAGATGGATGCAAGAAAACTATACTATCATAGGATGGCTGGTCAATTCTATGCAACCTCATATAAGTCAGCATTATCTCTGGATGTCTTCGGCTAAGGAGATATGGGACAGTGTTACTGAGACCTATTAACAGAAGTTGAATGTAGCCAGAGTCTATAAGTTGAAAAGTGATGTGAAGAACCTAAGACAGGGGGAGAAGAGTGTAGCAATCTACTACTCTATACTGAAATCCCTATGGCAAGAAATTGATGTTATGGAGATAGTTGTATGGGAGAGTAAGAATGATGCTGAAATGTATAGGAAGTTGGTGGAGAGAAATAGGGTGTTTGAATTTCTCACTGGACTCAACCCTGAGTTTGACACCATTAGGCAAAATATCCTGGCCAGAGATGAGGTTACTCTTTCCCAGGCATATGCTATGATAAGCAGTGAGGAGAGTTGGCAGCAGGTTCAGTTGCAGAGTCCACCTATAGAACACTTTGCACATGCTGGAATAAAGCCAAAGGGTTTTACTGAGAAAAAGGAGCAGATATGTGAATATTGCAAGAAACCAATGCATACAAAGGACACTTGCTGGAAGCTTCATCCGTAGCTTCTTCTTGATAGGTTTAAGAATAACAACAACTCTAAGAAGGGCAGTCAAGTATGAAAGCCTAAGACAACTAATGTTGCTACAGTACCTGAAGGAGGAAATAAGGAGAGTGAAGAAAAATCAACCATTGAGCAGTTGGCAGCAATGAAGGCGGATTTTCAAAAGTATGGGAGGCTACTAAATCACTTGGAAGCTACTGTTTCTTCATCTCACTCTTCCAACAACAACACATCATCTTCATCTGCATTTGCTCACCCAGGTATTCGTGCTTCTACAAATCATGCTTCAGTTTCAGGTAATCATAAAATCCCTTGGATTATTGATTTCGGTGCATCAGACCATATGGCCAGCCTGTCTAATCTCTTCTGCTCATACCACCTTCTCCCTGGCAAAGAGAAAATATCCCTTGCTGATGGGTCTCTTGCTCCCATCTCTGGTAAAGGAGATATAAAGACCTCTGACACCCTTTATTTATCCTCTATCCTTCATGTCCCTAAACTTAACACAAACCTTTTATCTGTTAGCAGCTTAACTAAATCCATGAATTGTAGCATAACGTTTTTTCCCACTCATTGTGTTTTTCAGGACCTGCAATCTCAAAGGATGATTGGGAGTGGCCATGAGGCAAACGGAATATACTTGCTGGACACACCGGATAGAGATTTTGGACCACCTCATGGAGTTGCCTTAGAGTCAGTTTTGTCAGAGTCTGTTAACAAAGTCTTGTTATGTCACTTTCAGTTTAGTCATTTGTCTTTTTCTTCTTTGAGTCATTTGTTTCTAGATATGTTTAAGGGAGTGTCTTTATCGAGCCTTCATTGTGAGTCGTGTTCCTCTTCCCATTCCTCTTGAGTCCTATCATGAGGTGTCTACTCTAATTCCTCCTCATCCTGTTCTCCAAAGGTGGTCCCAAAGGCACAGATTCAAACATGGGCAGGTTGTTTCCACTCCTACAGAAGAGCCTCTTGCTCCTCCCATCATTACTGAGGTAACAGGTCAGCCTTCTTCTGACCCATCTACCCAGACCTTGACCTTCTTATTGCTCTCCGCAAGGGCAAGCGGAAGTGTACAACCCATTGTATCTCCAAACACCGGTCTTACAGCCTTCTCTCTCCTTCCTACAATTCTTTTCTTGCTTCCGTTTCTTCCCATGTGATACCTAGGTCCGTACCGGAAGCCTTATCTAAACCTGAATGGAAGGATGCTATGATGGCTGAACTGGATGCTTTGCATAAGAACCATACTTGGGATATTGTTGACTTGCCTGAAGGGAAGGAACCAATGGGTTGTAAATGGGTGTTTACCATTAAATATCACTCTAATGGATCTATTGAGAGGTTTAAGGCTAGGCTGGTTGCTAAGGGCTATACTCAAATGTATGGTATTGACTATCTTGAGACATTTGCTCCTGTAGCTAAGATGACCTCAATTAGGGTTTTGTTATCTCTAGCCACTACTTTTGATTGGCCCCTACACCAGTTTGATGTTAAAAATGCCTTCTTGAATGGAGACCTACATGAAGAGGTCTATATGTTTTTGCCTCCAGGGGTGTATGGGAAGGAAATGCAAGGCAAGGTGTGTAAACTACAAAAATTTATTTATGGTCTCAAACAGTCTCATCGGGCTTGGTTTGAGAGGTTCAGGGCTGCTCTTGTCTCATTTGGTTACACACAAATTCAATCTGATCATACCTTGTTCTTGAAGAGAAATGGCTCTCTGGTGACCTTCTTGATAGTTTATGTTGATGATATTGTGGTCACGGGTAATGACACTCAAGAGGTCAGTAAACTAAAAAGATTTCTCAACTCTGAATTTGAGATCAAGGATTTGGGAGATCTTCGGTATTTTTTGGGCATTGAAGTTGCTAGATCTAAGGATGGTATATTCATTTCTCAGCGTAAATATGTCCTTGACCTCCTTGCTGAGACTGGTAAACTTGGAGCTAAACCAATTTCCACTTCTATTGATCCCAATTATAAGCTTTCTGCTACAGATAGTGAGCCTTTATCTGATAAGGGGGTGTTTCAGAGACTGCTTGGGAAGTTGTTATATCTTTGCATTACTTGGCCAGATATTTCCTATGCAGTAAGTGTTATTAGTCAATTTATGCATTCTCCCAGAGATACTCATTTAGCTAATGCAGAAAGGGTTCTGTGTTACTTGAAAGGTACTCCAGGGAAAGGTATTCTATTTGCCAAACATGGACACATGAAGTTGGAAGCTTTTACTGATGCTGATTGGGCAAGATGTATTGATGATAGGAGATCCACCTCAGGTTATTGTGCTCTAGTATCTTCTCTTGTAATATCTTTTCTTTTCTTGTTGGCTAATGAGCCTGTTATTTCTTTTTGTTTAATCTCTTTATGTTACTGCCTAGCTGGCCGCCCACTTAAGGGCATACTTGTCATTACTCTAACATTAATTCTTAATAAAAAAGGATTAGAGGAGAAAGGGAAGATAATTCGAATTTTCTTCTTCTTCCTTCTCTTTTCACCATCTTATTCTCTTGTACTGCTGCTCTTATTTCTCTTCTTCATTTTTTCCCTCTAATCTTCAAATTTACACCTAATATTTGAGGACTGATTACTATTAGACAGTGTATGCCCTTAGCTCCAATCAGAATGATGTACATTATGACATTTAATGTAAATGAATAAAGTACATATTTGATTCATGTTATTATGGTGTGTTTCTGTGTAATACCCTTAAACTGGACACATATGAGACTCGTGTTAGTTTAGAATTTTTATAGCCGTTGGATAGATTTGGGGAGATTTATTCTGCCAAGGCTGACACTGATGTACCGCCAAGTTGGTTGGGGTGGCTTGTCTCAGCTGCCAGGGTGAGACCTGAGGTACATGCAGTGTGGGTTTTCTTGAAACCCTGAATTGGACCAGAATTCCAGTATTGCCCTGGACCTTGGAGATAGATGGGCAAAACTGGAATGTTACACCTGACCCCTAGACTCGATTTTGATACTTCACTAGGTGTTGGATTCGGTCTAAACTGGTTGGACTGCACCGCTTCTAAGTACTTAGTAGGAACATGCACTGAGGAGAGAGCAGACACAAAGGAATAATAACGAGGAGATAAACATGAGTAAGAGACAAATTCAGCAATGGGGTGTCAGATAGTACAAGAGCGGGTAGACTTACGAAGAGCAATAGGGAGATCCAAATCAGAAGTATGAGGGATGGGATTACCTGAAGCTGCTGAGGCAGATTGATCCGAGGCTGATTGATTGCTGCCATGAGTTGGAGGGTCTTTCTTCCTTCTGTTGTAGGTGATTCTTATATCTTTCTGTTGCTTACTGGTGTCTCCAGTTACATCTGCAGCATCAAGAGTGGTAACAGGAGTAATGGGAGCCTCACTAGGTTCACCCGGGATGCTACAAATAGGAGGATCAGAAGGAGAGGATGGAAGGCCCGAGGCAGAGAGAGGCACAAAACAGGAGGGGGAAGGAGAATCCAAAGAAGAATCCTCTTCCATCCCATTAGTCTCCCCCTGAAGAGGATTCTGGGAAGAATGAAAATAGGAGTGAGACTCAAAAAATATCACATCTTTTGTGACATACTTCTTCTTGGTGATGTGAAGATATCTATATGCAACAACCGCAAGGTTTCATAGCTGCGGGTCAGGAACACATGGTATGTAAACTAAACTGATCCATATATGGACTTAAGCAAGCTTCTAGGAGTTGGAACATCTGGTTTGACTCTATCGTCAAACAGTTTGACTTTGAGCAAAATCCGGATGAGCCCTGTGTTTACAGGAAATCCAGTGGGGATAAGGTTACGTTCCTGGTTCTGTATGTATATGACATTCTACTCATTGGGAATGATGTAGGAATGTTAACTACGGTGAAAGTATGGCTTTCACAACAATTCTCCATGAAAGATCTTGGAGAAGCCTCCTACATACTGGGTCTTCGACTCTATAGAGATAGATCGAAGAGGATAATAGGATTATCCCAATCTGCTTACATTGACAAGATAGACAAGAGATACAACATAGAGAACTCTAAGAAAGGAAATGTTCATTTCAAGCATGGAGTCACTCTCTCCAAGGGAATGTCTCCCAAGACTCCCGAAGAGATTGAGGGCATGAAGGACGTTCCCTATGCCTTAGCCGTAGGGAGCATCATGTATGCCATGCTGTGCACTCGTCCTGACATCTCTCAGGCAGTGAGTGTGGTAAGCAGATTCCAATCAAACCCAGGGCAGGAGCATTGGACCGCTGTGAAAATCATACTAAAGTACCTTTGAAGGGCAAAAGAGTTTTGTCTGGTATTCGATGGTAGTTCATTACAGATCCAGGGGTATATTGATGCCTACTTCCAGTCAGATCCAGATGATAGAAAGTCTACATCTGGTTATATTTTCACGATAGGATCGTGTGCTGTTAGCTGGAAGAGCAGCAAACAGGGGTCCTAAGTAGTAAGAATAACAGTCCACAACCCAAGCCGAACACATTGCCGTAAGTGAGGCTGCCTAATGAATGAATGTGTTCATTCTGGAATTTGGAATTCAGCACATCACCCATTCCACTGTTGTGTGACAACACTGGATCTACGAGAGATTGATTTTAAAAGGTAGCATCAACGGAGAATCTGGCAGACCCATTGACTAAGCCACTGACATAGAAAGTGTTTGAGAAACACGTGGAAAGTTTGGGACTCCGACTTGTACCAGATTGGACCTAAGTGCAAGTGGGAGCTGTTAGACAGTGTATGCCCTTAGCTCCAATCAGAACGATGTACATTATGACATTTAATGTAAATGGATAAAGTACATATTTGATTCATGTTATTATGGTGTGTTTCTGTGTAATACCCTTAAACTGGATTTGGACTGTTTGGGACGGAAGAAATGGTAGGGTATTCTATGGAAAGAGTAAGATAGAATTGGAATTCCTGGAAGCAGTAAAAATAAAAGTCGCACATTGGGTAAAGTCCATGGAGGACTTCAAAACTGTCACTAAATGATGTACTAAGAAAGTGGAAGGAAGTAGCTATGTCAGCTCAAGACAAGGAAGGAATAATGATGGAATGGAGTCAACCAGCAGTCAACTTTGTAAACTTACATGGAAGTTTCATAGGCAATCAGGAACAATTGGGATGGGAAGGGTCTTCCAAGACTCAGAAGGGAAGGTGCTGGCATTATATTCAGGACCTGTGGCGAATGGTGAATGTGTTGATAACAGAGTTGTCTAGTCTACTTCAGGGACTAATATTCGCTAAGTAGTTTGGGTTTCATAACCTAGAGGTGGAGGGGGATTCACAAGTGGTTATCTTGTGGACAAGGAATAGTACCCAAATCCCATTGGTTTACATGCTCACAATTCGGGAAATAGAAACTTTAGCAAGGGGGATGAATGCTGCTTTTATATGGGTGAGAAGAACATCAAATGGGATGGTGGGCACATTGTCTAAAGAAGGGACTGGAAGACAACAAATATTTTGGGCAAAACTCTAAAGTTTTTTCTTGGTGGAGAGTTTTCCACCTCGATGTAATACCTTCATTTTGAAATTAATGGGAGAAGACGGAAAAACCAAATTTCTAGTATAGAGGTGGATGGAAGAGTGATAACTACAAAAGAAAAAATTGAAAGATGCTTTGTGGATCACTTTAAGTCAATCCTAGCATCCTCTGATGAAAACATGGCAGAATTGGGAGATTTACAGTGGGACAAAGTGCTAGAATCCGAAGTTAACCTCCTAGAAAGAGCCTTCACTATTGAGGAGATACATGAAGCAATATTCTCGATGGATAGATCTAAAGCACCGAGGCCAGATGGATTTTCAATGGCTTTCTATCAGGATTGTTGGGAAATTTTGAAAGATGAATTAATGAATGTATTTGTGAAATTCTATCAAGAAGAGAATTTATCGCCTAGAGCAAATGCAACTTTTGTTGCTTTAGTGCCAAAAAAGAAGGAGGCCAAAACCCCTAAGGATTACAGACCGATAAGTCTTGTGGGTAGTTTGTAGAAAATCATTGCTAAAGTCCTGGCTGGTGGGTTGAAGACTGTACTGCCCTATATTATCTCTCAGAACAAAGGAACTTTTGTAGAGGGGAGACAAATTGTGGATCAAATTTTAGTGGCAAAATGAGTGTGTGGCAGCTAAGAGAAAACAAGGTGACAAAGGTTTGATTTGTAAATTGGACCTTGAAAAAGCTTATGATATGGTGGATTGGTCCTTCCTGTTGAATTTAATGGAAAAGATGGGGCTAGGTGAAAGATGGAGGATGTGAATTAAAGAATGTATTAGCTCAACACATTTTTCTATTCTGATGAATGGGGTAGCAAAGGATTTCTTCCAGGCTAAAAGAGGACTAAGACAGGGTGACCCCTTATCTCCATTCTTATTCACCTTTGTGGCTGAGGTTTTGAGTAGACAAATCACCAAAGCTGATCAAGAAAACCAGTTTAAAGGTTGGAGAATGGGTAGAGTAGAAGTGGTGGTGTCTCATTTGCAATTTGTTGATGACATAATTATTTTCTGTGAAAGCTGTGATGTTTAAGGAATCTGAAAAGATTGGTGGATGAATTTCAGCAGGCCTCCAAATTGAAAGTCAATTGGGGAAAATGCTGTGTAGCCGGAATCAACATTGAAGGGGGGGGGATATCCAAGCTATGGCAAATCTGCTAGGTTGTGAAGTGAAAAAATTGCCTCTAGAATACTTAGGAATGCCCTTGGGTGGGAATCTGAAAGCTGAAAGCTTCTGGAAACCGGTGGTAGAGAGGTTCATGAAGAAGTTGGCAATGTGGAAGAGAAATTATATTTCCTTGGGGGGAAGAATCACCTTGATAAAATCAACCCTTGCAAACCTTCCCACTTATTTCCTTTCCACCTTTAAGATCCCGGTGAAAATAGCTAGAAAATTGGAGAAGATTATGAGGGACTTTTTGTGGGAGCCAGGTGAAGAAAAGAAAGATCATTTAGTGAAATGGGAGCAAGTTTGTTACCCCAAGGACCAGGGTGAATTA
The DNA here is from genome assembly GCF_055504915.1 of Nelumbo nucifera. Lineage (NCBI taxonomy): Eukaryota > Viridiplantae > Streptophyta > Magnoliopsida > Proteales > Nelumbonaceae > Nelumbo > Nelumbo nucifera. The sequence continues at coordinate 95,672 of NC_142652.1, read as the reverse complement.
GGTATAGGGAACCTAATAAAGAGAAACAAGGGCCTCCTAGGGAAATGGCTATGGAGATTCCCTTGTGAGGAAGAAAGGTTGTGGCACAGGGTCATTAAAAGCATACATGGTGATGCAAATAACGACTGGGATGCAAAATTAGCCCCCAATGCAGCTCCATCCTCTCCTTGGAAGGCAATCTTTGAGGTATATCCAACTTTTCTTCAATTTATCAGGTTTGGTGTTGGTTGTGGCAACAAAGTTTTATTCTGGGAAGACCTTTGGGTTGGGGATGTGCCTATTATGTTCAATTTCCCAGGCCTCTACTTTTTATCAAACTATAAAAACAAACCTGTTGTTAGGTTTGGTGTGCTTTCAGAATCAGGGATCTCTTGGGATTTTGGCTTTAGAAGAGGGTTGAGGGAAAATGAGTGTGAGTCTCTAGTGATGTTGATTTCAACACTTGAGAGGGTCTACTTGGACCAATCTATAGCTGATTGTAGAGTGTGGTCCCCAACTTCTGATGGTTTATTTTCCTGTGCATCTTTGGTTTGCTCACTCATATTAACCCTATGGGGGTGAACTTTCCTGTGAGAGAAATTTGGACTAAACCGATCCCTCCAAAAGTACAAGCTTTTTGTTGGGAAGTGTTCCTAGGGAAGGTAAACACTTGTGATGTGTTACAGAAAAGGAGGCCAAACAATTGCCTCTCTCCTCATGTGTGTGTCCTTTGTTTGGGATGTGGTGAAACTCTAACCAACTTACTATTATCCTGCTCTTTTGCTTCTGGCATTTGGAATGCTGTTTGTTCTCTCTTTGGATGCAGATGGGCTCCCCCACAGGATGTGTTCAATCTTTTCAGCCCCTCTTTCCTGTATCAACGGAAGAAAAGGGGAAAATGTATATGGAAGGCAATGAGAGCAGCTACAGTATGGACTATTTGGGAGGAAAGAAACCTAAGAATCTTTTCAGGAAAAAGCAAAACAATGGAGGAAGTTATTGAAGCCATAAAAATCAGAACTGCAAATTGGGTGAAGACCATGGAGATTTTTAGAAACTACTCCACGAATGAGATACTAAGGAATTGGGCTGAAATAGCACAAACAGATGTACCCAAAGTTCTTGTAAGCATGGAATGGAAGCCACCAGCACGGAACAAACTAAAACTGAATGGGAGTTCTCTTGGCAACCCTGGAAGGGCAGGCATAGGGGGTGTGTTTAGAAATTATCTGGGTGTGGTGGTGGCACTCTACTCTGGACCAATAGGTTATGGCGGCTCAATGCAGGCTGAATCTCTAGCCCTACTTCAAGGTCTAAAGATGGCTGAGCAGATAGGAACAACAAACTTAGAAATTGAAGGAGACTCTCTATTGGTCATCTCTTGGGCCAAAAACATCACATCAGCACCTTGGAAGCTCAAGTTTATTTTCAGAGAAATTGACACACTTGCAAGGAAGTTCAACTCTCAGTTTGGTTGGGTTAAAAGGGATGCAAATGGGATGGCGGATACCCTAGCAAAACAAGGGCAAATAGATCTTCATTGTATTGGGCAGAATTGTAACTGATTGCTGGAGATTGCAATTTCCTATGCAATCTTTAGCTATTGTATCTTAATCTCTCTGTTATTAATAAAAGATTTTTACTGATAAAAAAAAATTTATCCTTATTGATGAAAAAGAATTGGGACTGCTCGTGCACTATTGATTCAGATGTTAGTGGGAAGATATATTGGAGTGGTGCAGCTCTCACCGTTTGTTATAAACCATATGCCTACTTCCATTCTTGAAGGGCTCCTTTCTCTCTTCCTCCTTGGGTATTTGGGTGAGTTTGTTTCCTTCTACTGTTGTCTGTATAGGTAAGTATACTTCTCATCCCATTTCACGCTATGTGTCCTTTGCTCATCTATCTTCTTCCTATCAACAATTTGTTTTTCTCCTCTTGTTGGTATCTATTTTTGTTTCTCCTATTTGGAAGAAAGCTAAGGATGGAAAAATTTGTACTCTCTAACAAAATCAACATGGGACCTTCTTTAGCTCCTAGAAAACAAGCACTTGGTTGTTGATGGGTGTATACTGTTAAACATAGACAAGATAATAGTATTGAAAGGTTTAAAGTTTGGCTTGTTGTTAAAGGATATAAAATTATGGTGTTGATTATTCAGAGACTTTTTTCCCTATTGCTAAGATGGATTCTTTGCGAGTTATCATTTTCCCTATTGCTCACTTCAATTGGCCTCTATTCCAACTTGATGTTAAGAATGCATTTATTCATGGTGACCTTTAGGCAATGTTGCAAAAGTGTATGGTGCAAAAAAAGCGCAAGGGACATTTTGTGCCCAAGGCACAAGGCGCAAAGCAAGGAGCACACCTTTTTGAAGAAAGGTACAAAAATGCAAAATAAAATGCTTAAAGATTAAAAAAAATGCCAAAAAATTCAAAAAATGCAAAGTATTAAAAATATTAAAACTGTGTTTTCTTTCTTTTTCTTTCTTTTCTCTTTCTTTTTTCCTTTTATTGAGGTTCTTTGTTGCTCTTGGAAGATAAGCGTGTTTGTCTTCCTTTTGTAAATCTTCTATTGATGAATTAATGAAAGTGTTGTTGATCAAAAAAAAAAAATATTAAACACAGTTTTAATTAAAAATATAAACTTAAATTTTAAAATAAATGTTTTAAAAAACACATTATCTCAAATTAAAATTCATAAACATAACATGTAAAGCATATTTAAAAATAAAATCAAGCATAACATATGAAACATATACAATGATGTAAACTCTTAATCTCTTTGTTTTTTCCCAATTGCATTACTTCAAATAGCTAACATGATGTTAAACATTATTCAAGCAAGTTAAACATTACTCCAAATAGATAAAATGCACAAATTTTCAAAAGGCACATGCCTGGGCTGAAGCGCAAGGTGCACTAGGCGTGTGCCTTTTGATAGTGTTGCACTTGGGGCCTAGGCGAAGTGTATACCCTAAACTGCGCTTTGCGGCCCTTGCCTGTGTGCCTAGGCGTGCCTTTAAATCACTGCCTTCATGAGGAAGTGTATATGGAGCAAGTGAGCAACCTTCTGGGTATGTTGCTTATGGGGAGGCAGGGAAGTGTGCAGACGTAGTAAGGCAATTTGTGGATTGAAGTAGTCACTAAGGGCTTGGTTTGATCGATTCAGTACCACGGTGCAGGATTTTGGTCTAAAATAGTGCAATGTTGATCACTCTGTATTTAGCAGAGATACTCCTTCTAGGAAGATTATCATAGTAGCACATGTGGGTGATATCATTCTCAGTGGCCATGATGTACAAGGAATTACTGAGCTTAAGCAATTTTTAAAGTAACATTTTCAAACCAAAGACCTCAGCTCTCAAGTATTTTTTGGGAATTGATGTAGCCAGGTCAAGGTGGGGAATCTCACTATCTCAACATAAATACGTTCTAGGTTTACTAGATGAGTCAGGTCTATTAGGATCCAAGCCAGTTGAAACCCCCATGGATCCTAATGTGAAGATGACTGATACTCAAGGAGAGTCATTGAGTGACCCTGGTAAGTATAGACAATGTGTTGGAAAATTGATTTACTTTACCATTACCCGACTGTATATCTCTTTCAGCATTGGAGTGTTGAGCCAGTTTATGTAGAACCTTGGAACTCTTCGTTGGGAAGGTCTCATTAGGGTATTGAGGTATTTGAGGGGAGCTCCAGGCTGTGGGTTATTATACAAGAAAGGGGGAGAGTTAACTCTAGAAGGGTACACAAATGCTGATTGGGCAGGGCCACCAATGGTTTGGAAATCTACTATATAGGTTACTGTACCTTCTTGTGTGGAAATCTCATCACTTGGAAGAGTAAAAAACAAAGTGTAGTTGCTAGAAGCAATGTTGAAGGCTTGAAGCTGAGTAGACAAACTCATTAAGCTATTTTGGGACAATAAAGTAGCCACACACATTACCTCAAATCCAGTTTTGCAGGAGAGGACCAAGTATAAAGTTGACTGCCATTTTGTGAGAGAAAAAGTAATAAGTGATGATATTGTGACTCCATATGTGAAGTTAGAAGACTAGCTAGCTAATTTGTTTATGAAGAGCTTAAGTCACACTAGGATGGATTTTATTTGTAACAAGTTGGAGGTTTATGATATATATACTCCAGCTTGAGGGGGAATGTTAAAGTGCATCTTATAGAAGGGCAGAGAAGTCACAGGGGCTTCTTTCTGTTAAAAGTTAATATGTAATATGGTTCGACAGGTTGAGAGGATTCCTTTAACTCTTGGCTGCTTGAACCCTATTTTTTCCCCTCAATTTTCTCTTTTTCTTCTTCTTCGTTGATTCTTCTGATTGAAGCTTCCTTCTATATTTTCTTATATTCTTCATCATTCTAAGAGTTTCAAGCCAGATTACATCTTCCTTTTCATTCTCCCAATCTAACCATTCTAATGCAGATGGATTTAAAAGCGTGCTGACAAAGAGTCAAATCAAGAAACTTAAGAAAATTCTGAGAGGGATTGTTGAAATCAACGGTGCAGTTTTTTAGTAGAAGTTGCCGACCTAATTTTTCTCAATCCAGCCATTGGATTGAGCTGAATGTTGAATATTTTGAAATTCAAGGAGTGTACAAGAGGTTTTTGGAATATTGGGCTAATTATAGAGTGAATGGACTTCATCAAGCTGGCCTTTGATTTCTAGACACTGAAGACATTCAACAGTGGCCAACTGTCAAAGTCAAAGTTTGACCATGTGGACCCACCTGTTGAGTCCCTCAAGAGTCTAGTGTTTCGAGTTAAAGTTCCAATAAAATTAATTTATGTATTAATGAATTGTAATTGTTGAGTGTGGTGTGAAGTTAAGGTATATTTTGTGATTTATGATATTATTCATAATCAGGGGTATATCTGTCCTTTTAATTTAATATATTACACTAATGAAGTGGGACACATCCCCCAGGGTAGATTATTCTCTCCAATGTGTTGTCTCTTCTTCTCTTTCTCTTTGCTTCTTCATCTTTTCTTCATCTTTTCTTTCTTCTATTTGCATCTAATTAGTTAAGACAAAGCCAAGTATTATTAAGTCTTTCGTTGAGGGTTAGAGGTGTCAGTTTTTCCTATTTAGTTTGTTATTTCAATTTAAGTGTTTTAGAGGATAAGTTTGGCAGATTTTTATGCTATTTAGTCCTGCCAATATGTCAATGTTGGGATGCATGTGTGAGTGTATGAAAAAGAAATCCCACATTAAATAAAAATAAGAGAAGAAGAGAAATATTATGAGGATTGGCCTACAACCCAATGGCTTAAATTTTTGGGTTCAAGGTTGTGTCCAACTCTTAAATATGCCCTGTCTGTGCAAGCTCTTGGTGTTTTGTGACTCCTCTCTATACGATAGTAGTATTAGAGGTGAAGGTTCTATCGGATGCAAGTATTAATGAATGCACACGATGATTCTCATGGCTTTTTAGTCTTCTTCATGGTCATGTGATCGACCTACCCTAACTTCACCCATGGTGAATCGTCTCCCATAGTTGAGCAATTGGCGACTCCCATGGATGACTTTCCTTTTGGCGGCTAGTAGTTGACTGTGGGTTCTTGAAGGGATGAGAGATCCATCATCTGGATGGCCGAACCCTGCACAAGAAGGTTTGGCGAAATTTCAAAAATTTCTCTCTCCCATGTGGGAATCACATTCCCTATTTTAGAAAACTGCATTTCAAGGATCAATCTTGAAACCAAACCGGATCAGATCTGAAACCAAAAGGTAGGAGAGGGATATACCTGATATGGAGTAACAGTAACTCCCAACGAAGGTGTTCACGCCCAAGGAGAAAATCAAAGACTGCTCCCACTGAAGATGACACAGTGTGAGGTGGAGCAGAATCAGCAGGATGGCTCTTCATCAAGAACCAATTCTTTAGCAAGAATGTGATGGAGGGCTGGTGAACATGACTTCAGATTACCTTTTCTACGAAAAGGTAATATCAAGAACCTTTCTTAATCACTCCCACAGGTGGAGATCGAACTGACAGGGGCGGCAAGAGCAGGAAAGAGCAGAAGACAGGAGCAGTCAAACTGTAGATTCTTCTCTCTTTGTAATCTGCGAACTGAGTATTGTATATATTGGATGTTCTCCATGCTCCTCTGTTTATAACCTTTAAAGAGAGCATCTCCTAATCCCATTAGGAGTTTCCTAATCTAAATCTTTTATTTGGATCTGAACTCTCTTTAAGAGATAAGGATAATCCCTTATCTTATCTGCAGATAAAGATCAGCATTCCTAATCAAATTAGGAGTTTCCTGATCCAAATCTTTATTTGGATCTGGACTCTTTGAGTGGATAGGTATAATCCCTTATCCTATCTACTGATCCAAATCCCAGAACCGCCCTCTTTTAATTAATCTTATTAAGCCAGTTCGAATTGGGCTTTAGGCCCATTAAGTCTATTTGCTCACTAGCCCCTCAATCTGCTGCCCAGTTGATTATCCTTGTATGGTGTGGGACCCAAACATTGATCTACACATCAGCCACATGGGTTCAGCCCAGCCTCTGTTAAGGACACCATGGCGATGGTGTTCGTAAGAGCCACTTATTCGAATCAGCATGGGCCAAGTACTTGTGGCCCATGAACGTTGCACATCACACATCCATACATCACATGCATGAAAACCGTAATTGATCCAATCAATTAAATAACTATAAAACCCATAAATAAAGCCCATATTAATTCATAACATTACTGATTAATATTATCTAGGTATATGGGCTGAATTGCAAAGAGCAGTTCGGCCCATATAGCTTTTATGCTGAAATGGGCTAAAGTAGTTTTAACATATTAAAACTGAGTTTTACAGATGTGGGCTGAATTGCATCTTGTAATTAACCATCAACTTTTGGACCCATGAGTGAAAAATTAGGGCTGAGAACAGCCCCCATCGAACCACAGATTCGGTCCAACCAGTTTGGTCCAATCTGGTTCGAATGGGTCTAGGGTTTGATTTTTAATTCAAGATTTAATTCAAGAAAAATTGATATGAAATTAAATAACTGAAACAAGACACTCAAGAATCAGTAGGAGGGCTGTTTGTAGGATTGCTACCCTGCAAAACAAAAATTAGTTCGCAATATGCTGTTTCCAAAACTGCAAATCGCAGATGGCCGAACCCTAATCTGTGAAATTCTCTTCCTTGCGCTTTCTGCTTCTTCTTCGAATGGAATAAAATAGAAAACCTATTTTCTATTAATATTACATCAGAATTGAATTCCTATACATTCTGTCTAAAAATTAAAAATAATTAATTACAGACCAAGAATGAATAGAACAACAGGTGCACAGTTTTCTTGCGCCATTAAAGAATTCGATCTCCACCGTACGAACAACCCAAAAATCAAGAAAAATATATAGAACAATTCTAAATATAAATTAGATTTAAAAAGATTTAATTTCAGATCAATAGCCCAAAACTAGGAACCAATTTCCCAGAAAACGCTAATCTGCGCAAATCAGGTAGAACGCCTTCTGCCCATTTGCGCAGATCCAGATCTGGTTAATTTTGGTTCAAGATTTGAACCTGGCTCTGATACCATTGAAGGGATGAGAGATCCATCATATGAATGGCCGAACCCTGCAGGAAGGTTGGGCGAAATTTAAAAAATTTCTCTCTCTCTCATGTGGGAATCACATTCCCTATTTTAGAAAACTGCATTTTCAAGGATCAATCTTGAAACCAAACCGGACCAGATCTGAAACCAAAAGGTAGGAGAGGGATATTCCTGATACGGAGTAACAGTAACTCCCAACGAAGGTGTTCACGCCCAAGGAGAAAACCAAAGACGGCTCCCACTGAAGATGACACAGTGTGAGGTGGAGCAGAATCAGCAGGATGGCTCTTTAGCAAGAACCAATTCTTCAGCAAGAATGTGATGGAGGGCTGGTGAGCACGACTTCAGATTACCTTTTCTACGAAAAGGTAATATCAAGAACCTTTCTTGATCACTCCCACAGGTGAAGATCGAACTGACAGGGGCGGCAAGAGCAGGAAAGAGCAGAAGACAGGAGCAGTTAAACTGCAGATTCTTCTCTCTTTGTAATTTGCGAACTGAGTATTGTATATATTGGAGGTTCTCCCTACTCCTCTATTTATAGCCTTTAAAGAGAGCATTTCCTAATCCCATTAGGAGTTTCCTAATCCAAATCTTTTATATGGATCTGGACTCTCTTTAAGAGATAAGGATAATCCCTTATCTTATCTGCAGATAAAGATCAGCATTCCTAATCAAATTAGGAGTTTCCTGATCCAAATCTTTATTTGGATTTGGACTCTCTGAGTGGGTAGGGATAATCCCTTATCTTATCTGCCGATCTAAATCCCAGAACCGCCCCTAATTAATAAGTCTTATTAAGCCAGTTCGAATTGGGCTTTAGGCCCATTAAGTCTATGTGCTCACTTAACCTCCTAACTGCTGCCCAGTTGGCTATCCTTGCATGGTGTGGGACCCAAACATTGATCTACACATCAGCCACATGGGTTCAGCCCAACCTCTGTTACAAGGCCTGGCCGAATTCACTGTAGGAGACAGTGTGGTGAGATACCGCTCACCTCGGAAGCCCCTTCGAGGGTGGCTTAACCTCCTGAAATAGAAAATGGGGAGGAAGAAGAGAAGGGAAGGTAGGAAAAGAGGGATGCAGTGAAAGAGAAAAACAGGGGATATTCATTCATTCCTTCTTTAAAAGAGTAGGGCCTTATATATCTGGCCTACAGGTGTAATCATAGAGGGAATATCCTCTGATTGGCAGAATAACTAACTGATAACAAACTCTGGGAAATATCATGGAGGGAATATCTTCTGTCGACAGAATCACCCTCTCTGTGTGTAACTAATTCTGAGGCTCTGTTGCCTGTCCCTGAGGCTCTGTCGCCTGTCCTTTCTGCTTCCTTGAGTACTGCTGATGGGTAGTGGCCTGCTCCACTCCCCGTGTTGGGTTAGGGGAAGGTATTTGGGTCCCAACAATTCCTCCCTCCTTAGCATTGACCTTGCCCTCAAGGTCTAGGTTCGGGAACCTCTCATTCAGCCTGAGATAAGGTTCCCAAGTGGCGTCTTCTGGGGGCAGCCCGGCCCATTCTACCTTGGCTTTTGGTACAACCTGCCCACCTCGTCGGACCCATCGAAAATCCACAATTTTGATGGGCTCTGTGTAAATGTCCCCTTCTTCAGTGAATTGGGGTAAGCTAGATGAGGTAGGAGTATGATTTCCCACAGCCTTCTTGAGAAGAGAGATGTGAAACACTGGATGAAGCTTCGAGGTAGTAGGGAGGTCCAATCTGTAAGCAACAAGGCCCACTCTTTCCAGCACCTTGTAGGGCCCATAATACCTGGGAGCTAGCTTGTGCCAAGCCCGTCTTACCACTGAGACCTGGCGGTAAGGTTGGAGCTTAAGGTAGACAAAATCACCCACCTGAAACTCTAGTGGGCGGTGGTGAGAGTCATAGTTGATCTTCATTCGTTGCTGGGCCTTTGTCAAATTGGCCTTGAGCAGTCTAAGAATCTCGTCTCTTTCCAGTAGGCGAGTCTCTACTTCTGCCACCTTGGACGACCCATATTCATAGGGTAATATGGGAGGGGGTTCTCTGCCATATAGGGTCTTGAAAGGTGTCATCCCTACAGCTGACTGATAAGTTGAGTTGTACCAATATTCTGCCCACGGAAGCCAGTGAGCCCATTGTCTAGGCTTCTCCCCTATGAAGCATCTAAGGTAGGCTTCTAAGCATCGATTAATGACTTCAGTCTATCCATCAGTTTGCGGGTGATAGCTGGTGGATGGGTGTAGTCGGGTTCCTTGCAATCTGAAGTACTCCTTCCAAAATGAACTTAGGAAGGCAGGGTCACGGTCCGAGACAATGGATCTTGGTGTTCCATGCAGTTTCGCCACGTCTCGTATGAAAATGTCGGCCACCATCGCTGCAGTGTAAGGGTGAGGCAAAGCAGAGAAATGGCTATACTTGGTGAGGCGGTCGACCACTACCATGATGACCTCTTTTCCTGTAGAACGAGGGAGTCCTGTGATGAAATCCATGGAGAGGTCTTCCCACACTTGCTCTGGAATCTTGAGGGGTTGTAGAAGGCCCGCGGGTGATTGTGAGGAGTATTTCTGCTGTTGGCAAGTTGAGCATTCTGATACATAGTGCAACACATCCTTGTGCATTCCTACCCAATGGTAGTGGCTGCTGAGTCTTTTTAGGGTCCGTAACACCCCTGAATGTCCTCCCAATGCGGAATCATGAAACAACCTTAGCAGTTCAGTTTTGTGGGTGGAATTTGGAGCAACCACAAACCTACCCTTGAAGAAAAGATCAAGCCCCACAATTTGTAACCCGGAACCTGAGAAGGGTCACTTTTCCACCTTTCCTTGATGTCTTGCAGCTGTGGATCAGATCTGGCTTCTTGCCGTATAGCTTCAAATAAGGGAAAACTAGGCTGAGAGCAGGTTAGTTGGGTCAGCTCTTCTACCCGTGATAAGGCATCAGCTACTTTGTTGGCAGGCCCAGGTTTATACTCGATGTGGTAGTCAAATCCCATTAGTTTACTAAGCCATTTTTGTTGCTCCGGGGTGTGCACCCTTTGTTCTGCTATGTACTTCAAACTTCTTTGGTCTGTCCTGATGATAAATTGGCGTCCCAATAGGTATGCACGCCATTTCTGTACTGCCATTACCACGACCATCATTTCCTTGACATAGGTGGACTGGTTTTGGTGGGCTGCTGAGAGAGCTTTGCTGAAATAAGCAATGGGTTGCCCCTTCTGCATCAGAACGGCCCCCACTCCGACACCCGATGCATCGCACTCTATCTCAAAGGGTTGAGAGAAATCCGGAAGAGTGAGGACTGGAGGGCTAGAGACTGCTGTCTTTAAGTCTTCAAAGGCCCGTTGGGCATCATCAGCCCACCCAAACGAATCCTTCTTTAATAGGCGTGTTAGAGGGGCGGCCATAAGCCCATACCCCTTAATGAAGCGCCTATAATAACCGGTAAGCTCAAGAAAACCCCTGAGAGCCTTTACAGTGGTGGGCTTGGGCCAATTTTGGATGGCACCTATCTTTTCTGGGTCTGCCGTGACCTGGCCTGCAACAACCACTTGGCCTAAGTACCGAATCTGTCTTTGTCCAAAGGAGCACTTTGCCAATTTGGCATGCAACTGGTGCTCTCTCAGAATTGTGAGGGTAAGTTTGAGATGTTTCATATGGGTGCCCCAATCCTTGCTGTAAACCAAGATGTCATCGAAAAATACCAGAATAAATTGCCTTAAGAAAGGCCTGAAGATGTCATTCATGAGGGCCTGAAAGGTGGAGGGGGCGTTGGTAAGACCAAACGGCATAACCAGAAACTCATAGTGGCCATCGTGGGTCCTAAAGGCTGTCTTGTGGATATCAGCCTGGTGAACCCGGATCTGATGATACCCGGACCGCAGGTCCAGTTTGGAGAACACTTGTGCTTCCCCTAACTCGTCCAACAGTTTGTCAATGAGAGGTATTGGGAACTTGTCCTTCACTCTAATCTTGTTCAGGGCCCGGTAATCTACGCAAAACCACCAACTACCATCTTTCTTCTTCACTAGGAGTACGGGGGATGAAAACGGGCTGGTGCTGGTCTGTATATGCCCCTTGTCCAGTAGCTCTTTTACTGCCTTCTCAATTTCCAGCTTTTGGAAATAAGGGTATCTATATGGCCTCACATTGGCTGGTTTGGATTCGGGTAAGAGGGGTATCTAATGGTCATGGGCCCGGGGTGGAGGTAACTGGTTCGGTTCCTTGAATATGTCACCAAACTGATCGAGGATCGATCTTAGGCTCTGGTGTTGGGCTTCAGTAGGTTGGTCACAGTCCTGATTGTTTAAAATTGGAATTGTGGGCCGAATGCCCAAATTCATAAACAAGGGCTGTCCAGTATCCTTGGAGGCTCGTATTATAGAGGCTAAGGTATCACCTCGGGGACTAGGGGGCCGCACCCCTTGCAAATGGCAGGTCTGTCCATTTTGGCAAAAATCCATTGTCATTCTGGCCCAATCACATAGTGCAGGACCTAGGCCACGTAACCAATGGATTCCCAAAATGATATCAGCCCTCAAGAATTCCAATGGGTGAAGATCTACCACGAAATTATGGCCCTATACGAGGATCCTTTCCTTCTTACATACACCATCACATAACATCTGTTTCCCATTAGCCACATGGATTGAAAAGAGAGGAGTGGGGTGTATAGTCATACCTAGTTGCTTTGCCAAACGACAAGTGATGAAATTCAAAGTAGAGCCACTGTCAATCAAAACCATCATAGATCGGCCACCCAATCTTCCTTCTACTCGCATGGACTGAAGAGGGTTGAGGCCCATGAGAGCGTGTAGAGAGATCTCGGCTCCAACCGATTCTGGTTCGCCTGATATCAGCTCACAGTCTTCGAGGTGCTCTGGTTCTGTCCCCTCCGGTGCTCCCTCTGTTTGAAGGAGAAATACTCGCTAGACCCGGCACTTATGGCCCGACCCAAACTTATCATCACAGTTGTAACAGAGGCCCGACCTCATCCCACGAGAGGCGCTTGAAAGGCACAGTGGGCTTGGGCAAAATGGGCTTCTATGGATCCCCAACTTGTTTTTGGGGTTGCTGTTCCACCCGCTGGAGAGCCCTCACATTCGGATAGGATGGCTTGCTAGTCCTGCGCATGCTATCAATCTTCTCTTCTTGCAAGCGAGCCATGCCCACCGCCGCCATGACTGTCGCTGGTCGAAGAGCTCTCACTTCTAGGCGGATGTCTTCTCTGAGACCTCCCACAAAACACCCAACCAAGGCCTTCTCCGGCCATCCGTGTACTCTGGTCGCCATTCTTTCGAACTCGAGCTGGTAGTTTGCTACTGTCCCCGTCTGTTTTAATCAAGTGAGAAGTTCGTCATAATCCACGAACGCTGTCGGCCCAAAACGGATGCACAAAGCTTCCGTGAACTTTGCTCAAGCTACCTGAGGATGGGTTTGTTGATACCACTAAAGCCAGAGAATAGCGTCTCCTTCAAGGTGAATGGAGGCGATAGCGACGCGTTGGTGTGCAGGGGTTTCATGGTACTCGAAGAATCTCTCTGCTCTGAAGATCCAAGGAATGGGATCTCCACCGGAATAGTTGGGAAAATTGATTTTAGTAACCTTTCCGGCGGGGTAACCCCCAGTTCCCTGGCTTTCGGAAACAGAGGCGTCGGCCCCTATTGGCTGACTGGTCTCGCCGGACTGTTGTTGGGAGGCGAGGTTAGAGATGACCACCTTGAGATCCCTGAGTTCGTTCAGTACTTGGTGGAACCCAATCTCAAGTTGGTCGACTCTGTCTTCCATGGTAGAGGATCTTGTCTGCGACATAGCTGGTCTACAACCTTGCTCTGATACCAACTTGGTGAGATACCGCTCACCTCGGAAGCCCCTTCGAGGGTGGCTTAACCTCCTGAAACAGAAAATGGGGAGGAAGAAGAGAAGGGAAGGTAGGAAAAGAGGGATGTAGTGAAAGAGAAAAACAGGGGATATTCATTCATTCCTTCTTTAAAAGAGTAGGGCCTTATATATCTGGCCTACAGGTGTAATCATAGAGGGAATATCCTCTGATTGGCAGAATAACTAACTGATAACAAACTCTGGGAAATATCATGGAGGGAATATCTTCTGTCGACAGAATCACCCTCTCTGTGTGTAACTAATTCTGAGGCTCTATTGCCTGTCCCTGAGGCTCTATCGCCTGTCCTTTCTGCTTCCTTGAGTACTGCTGATGGGTAGTGGCCTGCTCCACTCTCTGTGTTGGGTTAGGGGAAGGTATTTGGGTCCCAACACAGTGAACCCCTGAGTCTATCACCATGGGCTCTTAATGGGCCCAACATTTACATTAAATGGTCCTTGGGTCAAGCCACCTTATAAAAACCCAAGGACTGTGGGCAGATGCAAGATTAGCCCATCAAGTATTACCCTCAATGGTCTTACACTTAACCTCTCAGCCCATAATGATCAAACACTGCCTGACAAGAGATGACCTCTCCCTCGGCTGCAAGGTACAGTGCTGCACTCTCTATTCACATGGATCCCAGGAATTAAAACCTTTTGCAAACATTTTGAAACCATAATATATATATATATATCTCTATATAATTATATTTTGCAAAACAAATTTCAACGGTTGAAATCGACTGCCGGCAGTTTTGGTTTCCATCAGAGAGGGTGCATCCCCGATCATTCACTTTGTCTGACAGAGGGGCTGAACCTGCCACTATGATCACCCACTCAGATGAATTCTTAGACTGTACCAACATACCCAGGTTTTGACCCCTTCTAAAGATCTCACTGATTGGCATATTAAAGACAACCCAATCCAACACCTAGTGTAGTATCATAATCAAGTCTAGGGGTCAGGTGTAACATTCCAGTTTTGCCCATCTATCTCCAAGCTCCAGGGCAATACTGGAATTCTGGTCCGATTCAGGGTTTCAAGAAAACCCACACTGCATGTACCTTAGGTCTCACCCTAACAGCTGAGACAAGCCACCCCAACCAACTTGGCGGCACATCAGTGTCAGCCTTGGCAGGATAAATCTCCCCAGATCTATCCAACGGCTGTGAAGATTCTAAACTAACATGAATCTCATTTGTGTCCAGTTTAAGGGTATTACACAGAAACACACCATAATAACATGAATCAAATATGTACTTTATTCATTTACATTAAATGTCATAATGTACATTATTCTGATTGGAGATAAGGGCATACACTATCTAACAGTTCTCTATGGTTGTGAGCAAAGGGATTTTGGTTGGTGTGCATCAAATTCAATGATATGATAACGACTTACGCCATTCAAGGGGGAGTTTTTGATGTGAAAAAGTGTCAAATGTAGGGGAGATTGTTAGGAAGAAATCTCACATAGGATGGAAATAAGAGAAGCAATGGAATTATATATAAGGATTAGTCTACAACCCAATGGTTTAATTTTTTGGGTTAGAGGTGGTGTGCAACTGTTCACCATGTAGAGTTGGGGAAATTTCAGATATATTTTATTAAGATATTTGGAAAATCTAAAAAATTAGGAAAGTTTCTAGAAACATAGAATTAGTTAATAAACCTTCAAGAGATCATTAGGAAATATAATTGCACATTTAAGGCTGAAAAAAAAGCAATAGTAAAGAACTGTACAAGTCAAATAGGAAAAAATTAAGAGATTGTAATAGGTATGTTTCTCTGTCTACCTTTTGGTCTTTAGCCATCTTCTCTTCGTTATATATGTCAATTACATTCCATTTAGCTTTTGTCCTTATTGTTATTAAATGTTTTGATTAGATTGAGAATACTCTTTTGTAGTTGTATGCATTTTTCTTTTTCTTTTGATTATAGTGACTTAGTAAGTGAATCATATCAATGATTTTAATAAAATATTGAAAAGTTTTTAATAATATTCTAAAATTTTAAACTTAAATATCTAGTCTATCAATGAAATATGAAATATTGCCAACATATTGGCAAAATATCAGGGATATTTGGAAGAAAAAGATTCTTGGAAGATTTTGTGCGCCACCTAGGAAATGAGGATATTTTTCTAAATATCATCGATATTGCGAACCATGTTTATTTTTTGATAATTGAAGAGGAATTTTATTAAGATAATATTAGAACTGTTACAAGCATCTTACTGAGAGGCACGGGGTGCGACCTCCCTTTAAGAGTGAAAATCACATAGAACTATAGATCAATATTGCAAGGTAACCCAGAACAAATGTTCCCTCAAAACCCCTTGTTTAGCAAGATAATTCCCATAGCGTTTGCAAACCTGCTAACCCATTGTATGCTGCTAATTCATGTTTCTTAATAGCTAGCTGGCCTTCTTTGAGAGGTTCTTGTAGCACCAAATGATTGAGTTCGGATCTGTTAACCAACCTACAACAATCTTGGAGTCACCTTCAATTTGAAGGTTCTCAACACCAAGTTGATTAGCAATCTGAATACCTTGTAGAGCTGCCAACAACTCAGCCCTATTTGAGTCTCCTATTCCCATTGGACCTGAGTACAAGGCTAAGATATTATCATCCTTACCTCTCAAAACCCCTCCTATACCTGATGGGCCAGGATTGCCTTGATTGCTTTTATCAAAATTCAGTTTTACACAACCTTCCGACGGTGGAGTCCATATTATAGAAGTCCTTTCCTTCTTGAGGGAGCTATTAGCCACCTTTAGCCAGTTCCTTCTAAAGTCATCAAAGGAGAACAAATGGAAAAATTCTGAAGTTCTCAACCAATGAATTTCCCTTGTTAAGGTACACTCTTTGATATCCAGGAGGCTTTGTTCCTTTTCTTGAAAAATTCTTTTATTTCTTTCCTCCCAAATTGTTTCCACATAATCCTTCATCTTTTTGTGGGCCATACAAAAACCGAAGGGTTGAAAAGCAGACTTACATTAGTGGGTGAATTCCACTTGCAACCAAATAAGGAAAAAATCCAATCCCAAATAGCAACAACAAAGGAGCAGGAAATTAGTAAGTGGAAGCATTCTTTTTTTTTTTTTGGATCAATAACACTTTCATTAAATCCTCAATAGAAGATTTACAAGAGGAAGACAAACATACTTATCTTCCAAGAGCAACAAAGAACCTCAAGAAAGGGAAAAGAAGAAGAAAAAAAAAGACACTAAAGGTATTGCTTAGCTCAAAACAGTGAATCCCCTTCAATTATGAGTTTCTTGATGTTCAACTCCTTAGCTTTCCGGACTCCTTCCATAACTGCAAAGATCTCAGCTCTAAGGGTGTCACCCACTCCAATTGGGCCTGAGAACATGTCAGAAATGACCCCATTTTCATCCCTAAAAACACCCCCAATCTCCGATTGTCCCGGATTTCCCCTACTACATCCATCAAAGTTTAATTTCAAGAATCCACCAGGTGGAGGGGTCCAAGCCACACTCATTACTGACTTGGTCTATTTGCAATTTGCAATTTCACCCCACTTCCTCAACATGTCATCCACAGTGTAATCTGGGAATAGTTCCAAAGATTTCAGCCACTGTACCGCCCTAATATGTATGATAGCCCTCAGATCTGCTGCTCCTCTCTGAGCTTCTGAGAATATCCTGGAGTTTCTTTCTTCCCACTGTGTCTAACATATTGCAGCCCTTAGTCCTCTCCACATTGTCCTTTCCCTTTTTATCCGCCACTTGAAAAAGGAAGGGGAGAAAAGGCCCTGCAAGTCTGATGGGGGATTCCAGCTACATCCAAATAGGGAGAAAGCCCAATCCCAAATTGACATCGCAAAATGGAAAGACACCAGTAGGTGAAAACCAGTCTCCCCATCCGCTTTACACAGAACACACCACTGAGGTGACAAGCAAGTATTGGGTGTCTTCTTTTGGAGTAGATCACCAGTGTTGATTCTTTCCAGATAGGGTTCCCAACAAAAACTACCAACCCTAGGAGGTATTGCTCTACACCAAACCTCACCAATAGGGAAAGGGGGGAAGATAGGACTGGTGGATTGACTTAAGACTTTGAAAAACGCAGCACAAGAAAAGATGCCATTGGGGGTAGGTGTCCAAATTCTAGAATCTGCCCTAGTGGGGTCTAAGACAACGTTATCAAGAAGTGCAATAAGGCTCGAAATACTGTCGAAGTCTGAGTCCCTCAAATCCCTTCTTAGACCAAAGTTCCACCCAATCCTAGAAGTGGAAGAGGACGGGGTGGTGAAAGACGAGATTGGCTCATTTTTCAAATAAGAAAGAGCATACAAAGACGGAAACTGATCCTTTAGAGGGTCACTCCCCACCTAGGTTTGTTCCCAAAATTTTATGGAGTTACCGGAATTCAAGTCATACCTGATATTAGGGGAGAAAATTGGTAGCAGGTCATAAATGGCTTTCCAAGGAGAATTGCTTGTGGTCCTAGCTCTGATTCCAGCATCCCATCCATTGTGCTCCAGCCCATGTATACTTGCCACTATTCTAGCCCATAGCTTCTCCTTCTCCATAGGGAACCTCCACAACCACTTCCCCAACCGAGTCATATTCCTTCTCCTAATACTCCCATGCCCCAAACCACCACAAGTCTTACTCCTACACACTATCTCCCAACTAACTCTATGATCCCTCTTCTCCTCTCATGGCTCCCACAGGAAATCTCTCATTAGCTTCTCTAATCTGTTAGCAACCTTCACTGGGATTTTAAACACCGACAGGAAGAAGATGGGTAAGTTAGCAAGCGTGGCCTTAATTAGTGTAATTCTCCCACCAAGAGAGAGGTAGTTCTTTTTCCAGGATACCAGTTTTTTTTCAAACCTTTCCACTACCGGGTTCCAAAAGCTCTCTCTCATGGGATTATCACCTAATGGCAACCCTAAGTAGTTCAAAGGCCACCCCGAGACTTCACACCCCAACACTTCAGCACTCTCCCTGATCTCTCCCTCCTTCAAATTCACCCCCACTACACAGTTTTTCCCAAGGTTAACCTTTAAGTTGGACATTTGCTCAAACAGTTGTATCACCGACTTCAAGTTCCTGATAAAGCTCACATTACCACCTTCACAAAACAGAATCGTGTCATCAGCAAACTGTAAGTGAGTGAGGGGGGTTTCCACCCTCCCAACTCTCCAGCCTCTAATGAGCCCCCTAGAATCTGCTCTGTGAATCAGTTTCCCCAAAACCTCCGCAATTAGAATGAACAAGAAAGGAGAGAGGGGGTCTCCTTCTCTTATACCCCTACTGGCTGGAAGAAATCTACCACTGTCCCATTCACTAGCACTGAATAATGACAATTCTGGACACAGCCCATGATCCACTTACACCATCTAGCCCCAAACCCAATTTTAGTCAAAACTTTCCTCAAGAAATCCCAGTCCACCAAGTCATAAGCCTTTTCCAAGTCAAACTTACAGACCACTCCCTTCTTCTTATCCCTCTTAAAGTTCTCCACACTCTCATTAGCAAGTGGAAGCAGTCTTCACCCTTATCTTTGCAAAGAATACACCAGCTAGGGGACAAGCACATAAAAGGCTTCTTTTTTTGTAGGCAGTCTAGAGTATTGATTGTCCCATAAAACACTTCCCAACAAAACAAGATAATTTTGGGGGGAATAGGCTTAGCCCAAAGCTCCTTTACTGGAAAAACCGACTGAGGGGAGGAAGAATAGAGGGCTTTCAAAAAGGAGGCACAAGAAAAGGAGCCTTTTGGGTGTGTGGGGGGGGGGGAATCCTCTCGTCTGACTGTAAAGGATCCAAACAAACATTATCAAGAATCATAAGAAGTTAAGTTCAGCATCTCTCAAGCCTTGATGGAAACCAAAACCCCAATTTAAAGACAAAGGCAAAAGGAGGAGAGAAGGAAATTAGAAACAACCTTATTCTAAACAAAGAAATAGAGTAGAGAGAAGGGAAAAGGTATTTTAAGGCTGAATTTCCCACCCAGACATCCTCCCTCTTTCCAAGGTTCTTCTCCACAACTACTTACCTAACAAAGCTGTATTCTTCAAGACCAAATTTCCTATCCCCAATCCACCTTCTTCCTTACTTCTACACACTATATCCCACCTTATTAAGTGATCCTTCTTCTCTTCCCCTTCTCCCATAGGAAATTCCTCATTAGCTTCTCCAATTTCTTTGCCTCCCTAGAGGGTATTCTAAAAACAGAGAGATAATAAACTGGCAAGTTAGCTAGGGTGGCTCTTAACAACGTTACTCTACCTCCGAGAGAGATATAGTTCTTTTTCCAAGTAGCTAATCTTTTTTCAAACCTCTCTAGGATTGGAGTCCAAAAACTACTTTCCTTCGGGTTAGCACCTAAAGGGAGGCCTAGGTAAGACAGAGGCCAAGAAGCCACTTGACAATTTAAGCACTCAACAACAGACTCAATGACCCCTTCATCCAAATTTATTCCCACTACACAACTCCTATCCAGGTTTATTTTTAGGTTAGAGACAGTTTCAAAGTTAACTTATCAAGCTCTTTAGATTCCTCACTCTCTATAGGTCACCCCCTTATTGAAGATATTGATATCATCCACAAATTGGAGATGGGTAACCAGGACATTATTCCTACCTATCCTCTAACCTTTTATTACCTCTTCCCTATCAGCCTTAGAAAGTAACCCATTGAGAACATCTGCTACAAGAGTAAATAGAAAGGGGGAAAGGGGGTCACCTTGCTTTAGTCCTCTAGTAGCAGTAAAGAAATCCTTCACCACACCATTTACCAACATTGAAAAATGACAGGAGCTGATGCAACCCTTCACCTACTTACACCACCTGTTACCGAAGCCACAATTCCTAAGAATCTCTAACAAGAAACTCCAATCCACTAAATCATTTCTCTAAATCCAATTTACAAACCATCCCTTGCTGGCCAGACCTCTCATTTCCTACACACATTCATTGGCTATTAAAATTTGATAAGTTATTTGTCTTCCCTACACAAATGCCCCTGGGGCTTGACTTATTAATTGGAGTAACACTGCTTTTAGCCTCAAGTTTGAAACCATAACCAGAATTTTGTAAATACTCGTCACCAAACTAATTGGCCTGAAATCTTTGGGATGTGTTGCATCTAACTTCTTAGGAACTAGGGCTAGAAAGGTTGCATTAACTCCAAGGCTCACTATATGTTTATTTGCAAATTCAATATTGCGAACCATGTTCCTCTCTACACAACAGTCAATGATAGTTTAGAGAGTTTAATCAAGAGTTTTTAGAGTCTAAAGGCTCCTAAAGTTGACTCCATCACCATTTTTTTTGTTCAATAACAAATAACTTTCATTAAAATATGAAAATTAAGTACAAGAATAAGGGGGGAGATAAGCTCTCTTAACTCTCCCACCAAAAGAAGCAAAAAAAAAAAATACACATGAGCCCACAACAAAGCATCCCTATTTACCCCTTTTTTAGCTAACCCATTAGCAAAGGAGTTAGCCCTTCGTTTTACCCAATTGAACTTGACTTCAATATCCTTTGTCAACCATTTGAATTTCCTCTTTTCATTGCTGTAATTCCAAAATCCAGTTAACTCTTCCTATGACCAGTCCACCTGAAGGAAGGTGAGATCCATAATATGGATGGCCGAACTATGCTAGATGGTTGGGCAAAATTTCAAAAATTTCTTTCAACCTTCCGGGAATTGTATTCCCTAGTTTCTGAAAAATTGCATTTTTCTAGGATCATTCTTGCACTGAAACCAGATCAGATTTGAAATCGAAAGGAGGGAGATGTATACCTGATATGGATTCAATAGATGTGTCTCCCAAAGTGGTAGTTCATGCTCAAATTGAATCCCAAAACCAGTTTCCACTGAAGATGGTGCAGCTTGGAATGAAGCCGGTTCAGCAACGCAGTTTTCAGTAAACCTGCAATACAACTGTATGGATCAAACTAGGGAGGTGAGCATGAAACTTCTCTGAATTTTTCTTTTAAAAATCAAAGATAGAACTGATCAAAATCAGTCCAAGAAACTAGAGATCGTACTAGGGTTTCAGGGTGGCAAGAGTAGAGAGGGAGAGAACTAAAAGCAGAGTTATCTGGAGCAGTTCGATCTCCTCTTCTCTTAATCCTTAAGGAACACCTCTCTTAATCGAATTAGGAGGTTTGTAATCCAAATCTTTATTTGGATTTGGACTCTATCAGTGGATAGGTCTCATCTTCTTATGAGAATGGGTGCTCCAAACCCATATTCGCCCATGCCACATGACTGCTTAAGCTGTCATGTGACATCTTGATTAATCCCATTAATCATGGGCCTTAGGCCCATTAAGCAAGTGGCTTACATCCTAAGATAGTTGCTGGCCCATTTAGGTTCAATTTGTATGGCGTGGGACCCCAACAATGACTTCACATAAGCCCACTTGGGTTTGGCCCAGCCTCTGTGAAAAGGCTTGGCCGAATTCACTATTAAATGCAGTGAACCCCTGAGTCCATCAGTATGGGCTCAAAATGGGCTCAACATTTACAGTTAAATAATCCCTGAGTCCAACCATCCTATGAAGGCCCAAGGATAATGGACTTAAGTAAGATATAGCCCATCAGGTAAACAACCCTTAATGGTCTCTTACACTTAACCTCTCAGCCCACAATGATCAGACACTACCTGACAGGGAAGGACCTCTTCCCCGATTGCAAGGTGCAGTGTTGCACTCTCTGCTCGGATGGGTCCTAGGAATTAAAACCTTTTTGCAAACACTTTTCTTGAAACATAATATATATATCATATAAATATATTTTGCAAAACAAATCTCAAACATGGTTGAAATCGATTGCCGGCAGTTTTGGTTTCCATCAGAGAGAGTGCAGTCCCGATCATTCACTTTTTTTTGATAAATAACAAAGTCTTTTATTAGTAGTTATTAATAAAGAAAAATACAAAGGGAGGGGTAAAAACTCTTAACCCTCCCAAGGAAGCAGTTCAGATTACAATGTTGCCCAAAACAAATTAGCTCTTCCCACCCCTTGTTTGGCCAATGAATCTGCCAAGGAATTGGTGCACCTCTTAGTCCATTGAAACCTGACTTCCATATTTTGTATGAGATATCTAACGTTCTTCTTTTCATTCAAAAACTTCCACAAACTAGAATCACCTTTCATTAACCAGTTGATAGTCAACTTAGAATCACCATCCACTATCAGGTTTTTGATATTTAACTCTTGAGCTCTTTTTAACCCTTCTATAACTGCCGATATTTCATCTCTAAGAGAGTCCCCCCCCATCCAATAGGACCAGAATACAATGCGATAATTCGACCTTCATCATCCTTGAAAGCTCCCCCTATACTCGACAAACTTGGATTTCCTTCGCTACTACCATCAAAGTTTAATTTAGTGAATCCTGAAGCTGGAGGGGACCAAACTGGGTGAAATACATTCTTCCTTGGAACTGACGAAGCCACTTATTTCCATTTCTTGATGATATCTCCTTCTGAATAGTTTTCAAAAATTTGCAAAGTCTTAGCCCACTGAATCACCCTTATAGAAATTAATTCAGTGATTACACCTTTATTTCTTTCTTTCCCATGAAAGGTCCGTTGGTTCTTTTCCTCCCAGACTGTCCAACATACAACTGCTCTTACACATCTCCATAGAATTTTCCCTCTCTTCTTCAGCCCCCTAAAAGTAGTAGAATGGAATAGGCTTTGTACATTTGAGGGGGCGGTCCACTTGCATCCAAAAAGGTAGAAAAACCAACACCAGATTTCTGAAACAAATGGGCAAGAAACTAGTAAGTGATAACAATTTGTGGAAAAATAAAAGGAAGAGAAGAATAAATGTAGAGGGAGAGAAGAAGAAATACTTTTGTATTGATAATGTGTTGATAAAACATGTTGAGCATACAACTTAAATAAGAAAAGATAGGAGAGACAAACTCCTAGGATCTCTCTCAATTACTCCTAGAATCTCTCTCAATTAGGGATTGATTAAATCTTTCCCTTAATCCTAGGATATGACTTTCCTTATTTTATTCAAATCTAATCTTTCCTAAATTTATTCAAATCTGTAATCAATCAAATCAAATCTTTCTAAATTTGCAGCAAATCATATCTTTCTTAATTTGCCGCAAATCATATCTTGTCGACACAATTCTCACCATTCTTCGTACAAAGGATGCACCAGTGTGGGGATAAACACCAATTAGGCCTTTTTCTTTGAAGTTAGTTGCAAGTGTTACACTTTTCAAGGAAAACATCCCAACAAAATGCACTAACTCTAGGAGGAATTGGTCTACCCCATACTTCCAAAACTAGAAAAGGGATTCCAAAGACAGGTTGGGAATGAGCTAGTTCTTTGAATAAGGAGGAACATGAGAAAACACCTGAAGGAGGAGTCCAGATCCTACTATCCCTCCTAAGGGGATCAATAGACACCCCCTCAAGAATTTTTAGCACGTCAGCAATGAGGTTCAATTCCGGGTCCCTAAGGGCCCTTCTAAAACGCAAATTCCAATCAATGGATGAATTAGAGGAGGTAAAAAAAGTGGAGACTAGCTCATTTTTAAAACGTGATAGAGAATACAAGGAAGGGAAGAGCTCTTTCAACGAAGTGTCTCCCACCCAAACATGATCCTAAAATTTCACAAGGTTATCAGAGCACATATCATACCTGATTAGAGGAAGGAAAGAAGGAAGGATGGCATGAATTGATTTCCAAGGAGAAGCTTCCGTAACCCTTGCTGAAACTCCGGAGTCCTAGCCATCCGCCGCTTCCCCATGAATACTTAAGACAACTTGAGCTCATAATTTATCCCTTTCCAAAGTCAATCTCTAAAGCCATTTCCCTAGCAGAGCTTCATTTTTTTTTTTTTTTTTTTTTTCTGCAAATTGCCTAAAGCAAGCCCACCATCATTTTTGGTTTTGGTAACTATATCCCACCTGACCCTATGACCTTTTTTCTCCTCTCTTGGTTCCCATAAGAAGTCTCATTAACTTCTCCAAAATTCCACATATTCCTTCAGGCATTTTAAACATCGACAAAAAGTGCACAGGCATATTTGCCAATGTAGATTTAATTAGAGTTATTCTGCCTCCTATGGATAGGTAATTTTTCTTCCAAGATGCTAACCTCTTAGTGAATCTCTCAATCACTAGGTTCCAGAAACTCTTTTTACTTGGGTTATCCCCTAGTGGCAGCCCCAAATAGATCAAAGGCCATTGAGTAATCCCACATTCCCAAGTTCGGGCTCTATCCTCCACCTCACTTTCACTCAAAGTAATGCCAATCACACAAATCTTGTCTAAATTAACTTTAAGATTAGTCACCTGTTCAAACATTGATCACTTGCTTTAAATTACTCACTCACCCAGATTTTGTACCAGTAGCCGTCAGCACAAAGGTTGAGAGATCTTGGAACATTTTTAGGTTTCACACCGACGACCTTCATGTCACTGCTCTCAAGTCTACCATCTTGAAAGATAGGAGAGAACCACCTATAAATGGAAAGGAAAACCCAAAAGCTTCAACTTGAAACTCCCATCGCCATTGTTACTGCATTAGCCAATGGGCACCAGTTCTCTATTGTTACAAAACCCTCACTTGTTTCTATGGTTTTGAAGTCCATTCTCCCTCTCCCCACATCCATTACAACTTTTCTGTCATTGAAGGGGATTAATATCACAGTATGACGAGTACCAAGCTTGGATGTCACCTCTTCGAGTAATCCTTTCCAGTCGTTTACTTCCTTCTTTGCCGACAAGATTAATCTTCACTCCCAACTTCCTTTCTCCCCCTCCAATAAGATCTTTGGTTCTGGTATTGTATGAGACATCGCCATTGAGTCTGTATTTTCTTCACTTTCATTTAACCCCAACCTCTCTAATTGTTTCCTTCTCTCAGTTATTTCTTCCTTTCCCAGTACTGCTGTCATTTTTTTTGGTTCCTTTACCTCTTCCTTCTTTCTCACAGCCATTCTCCGGTGAAGTTCGTTTGCTATCATACTCCAGCCTTGCAGACTGTTGCCTTCTGGTATGATGATCCTTTGTTTTTTTTGTTGCTCAAAACTTTCCTCCAAAACAATGAACCATCCATTGGAGTTTCTCTTTCTCTCAGCAAAATATTCTCTCAACTGCCTAAGGGTACTCTCCCATGGCCTACCCCAACTTACATTTATTGCTCCGTCTAGGAAGCTCTGGAACCACGATACAACTTCACCCAACAACAGTATCGTTCCTCTTCTTCTTTCCCTTATCTTTATCTTAAGATTCTTTTAGTATACAATTTCTTCCATCAAGAACCATTTTCTCTTTGCTGTAATCACTTTTCTCCATTTTCCAGCTGTTGCGAATCCTTCGTTCTTCTCCATTTCGCAACTTTTGGGAGTGTCCTGATCATTCACTTTGTCCGACAAAGGGGCTGATCCTGTCACTATGGTCACCCACTAAAGTGAATTCTCAGGCTGCCCCAACATTCCTAGGTTTTGACCCCCAAAGGATCTCACTGATTGGCAAATCAAAGATAGCCCGATCCGACACTCAGTGTAGTACCATAATCAAGTATAGGGGTTATGTATAGGGGTTATGTGTAACAGGAAAATGGTTCGGGTTCAATGCTTCAAACAAACACACACTACGTGTGCTTCAGGTCTAACCCTAGTAGCCGAGACAAGCTGCCCCAACTTTTTTGGCAGCACATTAGTGTCAGCCTTGGCAGGATAAACTCCCCAAGTCTATCCAATGGCTGAGAACATTCTAAACTAACACGAGTCTCATAAGTGTCCAGTTTAAGGGTAATTACACAGAAACACACCAATGATAACATGAAACAATTATGTACTTTTATTCATTTACAATAAATGTATCTGTACATCAATCTGATTGGAGCTAAAGGCATACACTGTCTAACAACCCCCACTTGCACTTAGGTCCAATCTGGTACAAGCCTCAGTCCCATACTGCCCACATGTTTCTCAAACACTTTCTGTGTCAGTGGCTTAGTCAATAGGTCTGCCACATTCTCCGCTGATGCTACCTTCTGAATCTGGATGTCCCCTCTACCAACAATTTCCCGTAGTATGTGATACTTCCTCTCGATGTGCTTGGACTTCGAGTGGGCTCTTGGCTGCTTAGCCCGAGCAATGGCTCTGGTGTTGTCGCACAACAGTGGAATGGGTGATGTGCTGGATGGAACAACTCCTAATTCGTGGATGAACTTCTTCATCCAAACTGCTTCCTTGGCAACTTCACTTGCGGCAATGTACTTGGCCTCAGTCGTGGAATCTGCTGTGGGCCCTTGTTTGCTGCTCTTCCAGCTAACAGCTAACTGCACAGGACCTCATCATAAAGTTGTAACCAGATGTAGACTTTCTATCATCTGGGTTTGACTGGAAGTCGGCATCAGTATACCCGACCATCTGTAGTGAACTACCATTGAAGACAAGACAATATTCTTTAGTCCTCCGTAGGTATTTGAGTATGTTTTTCACAGCGGTCCAATGCTCCTGTCCTGGGTTTGACTGGTATCTACTTACTACACTAATAGGCTGAGCAATGTCTGGGCGAGTGCACATGGCAATCCATTTGCCAAATCTCATAGGCATAGTGTGCTGCTATAGCTAATAGAATCCAAAAGGATTTAAGCATGGCCATGGGCGAAAAGGTTTCCTCGTAATCAACTCCTTTTTGAGTGTACCCTTTCGCTACTAGACGAGCTTTATAGGTCTTAACCTTTCCATCAGGGCCCTTCTTCCTCTTGTAGATCCATTTGAAACCAATTGCTTTTACCCCAGGGGGCGGATCTACGAGAGTCCATATTTCGTTGGTTTCCATTGAGTCCATCTCGACTTTCATGGCATTTACCCACCTCAAGGAATCTATGTCCAACATAGTTTTCGTATAAGTCACTGGGTCTTCCTCACTGTTCGTAGCTTCCATCAAGTTACTTTCTTGATCATAGCCGTAATGCACTGGAAGTCTAGATACCCGGGTAGATCTTCTAAGTTGGGTATTATCTGGGTTCTGTGGGACATCTCCCACTACTCCTAAGCTCTCTTCATCAAGAACAATTTCCTGACAATGATTGTTCAAGATGTATTCTTCTTCCAAGAATTAGGCATTTCGACTAACAAACACCTTTTGTTCTCTTGGGTTATAGAAAAGATACCTTACAGATCCTTTGAGGTGGCCTATAAATAGGCAACGACTGGTCTTGGATTCCAATTTGTCTGCACTTGTTCTTTTAACGTGTGTTGGACAACCCCAAATCTTTAAGTGTCTTACACTTGGTTTCTTGCCGGTCCAAAGCTCATAAGGAGTCTTAGGAACTGATTTGGTTGATACCCGGTTCAACACGCAAATTGTAGTCTCCAATGCGTTCCCCAAAAGAATATAGGTAGTTTTGAATGAACGAGGAGTGATCAGACCATAATTAATAGAGTCCGATTTTTTCTCTTTGATACACCGTTTAATTGTGGTGGAGCAAGGAGGAGACAACTGTGATATAATCCCATTGTCCTTTAGGTAGTCCCTGAATTCGTTGGAGAGATATTCACCTCCTCGATCTGATCGAATGGTTTTGATGTGTCTCCCGAACAGTTTCTTGACTTCTTGTCTAAACTCCTTGAACCTTTCGAAGGATTTAGACTTATGTCTCATTAGGTACATGTAACCATACCGAGAATAATCATCGGTGAAAGTTATGAAACAACAATGCTGGTTTCGTGTCCTAACATTTATGGGATCACATACATCGGTATGTATTATATCAAGTGTGCCTGTAGATCTTTCAGGCTTACCTGTAAATGGCTGTTTTGTCATCTTACCTTGGGCTATCTCATAGAGGCATTCCTAGGTAATTCAGAGGCCAAATGGACACCACACAACCCAAAATACCTGCACACTCTACTACCTCCCCCTCCATATTGGTTCCAACTATACAACTTTCAAATTAATTGTTGTTCACTTTTCTGATTCAATCAATAAAGCTTTGAAATTCTTAATGCTTTCTATATCTAAATAACTATATATTATTTTTCATCCTTCTTGTTCTTCCATTAGATTACTGGCAAGTAAATTTTATATTTCTACTAGGCTGCTGTTTTGAGGAGTTTTGTTGCATTTCTATTGGCAACTCTTTAGTTTCTTACAGTCTAACCCTAAAAAGTGAACCCTAGATGGAACATTGGCTTTTAACATTTAGGTCTCAAGGGAAAGGATCATTGATGCCCCTGAGCAGTGAGCTGTGCTACATTGGAGGATTTAACTGAGAAAATATAATGGGCCTTGCCTTCCATGCTCTAATTTTGCTGCCTTCCATATCTTACATACATCTAAGTCCTTTTTTTGTAATAAATATATGTCTAAGTCTTGATTTACGACAAAAGTGGTGTTAACAATTTTTAATTTGACATCAGTAAGTTTGAATATAAGTCTGCAAATGGATTAAATTGTGGTTTTTCTTTTTCTATTGAATTGAGCATTCTCATATTCTTCATTTCTTTGTGATTAATACTCATTCTAGTAACTATCTTCCTCTGGTTCTGGACTGACTGGTTGAGCTCTCATTTAGACTTCTAGGGGCTTGTTTTAAAGTAACTTGAGTTATGAAATTTGTTGTTTTGCAGTCTGCAACATGGATGACAATTATTGTCCCAACTAGCATGACAGCTTATCTTTATCTATACTCCCATGGAGAAGTATCATTGGCTGCCTCACAACCAGTATAGTATCTGCCTGCTCTCTCAAGTCTCAATTATAAATTATGGGTTTTCTTTATATGAAATATTTTTCTGGATCCTTCTAACTTCTTGCTTTTAATTTATGACATAATAAAGTTTTGATTTGACCTATTCTGGACTAGATTTCATATTTTGTGCAGGATAGAGAAATTGCATATCAAATTCCAGTTGCTAATGTGTGTGGAAGATTTATAAAAGATTAGGAAAGAAAGGATTGATCTATAAACTTGATATTGATAAAGCATACAATAAGGTGGACTGATATTTTCTCTTGAAGGTTATGAGAATGCGTGGTTTTGAGGAAAAGTGGTGCAAGTGGATATTGGGTTGCCTTGAGATTTGTCATTACTCGGTCTTGGTGAATGGGCCAGTACTAGATTTTATCTTGACATTTGTGCTCTTAGACAGGGTGACATTCTTTCTATCTTGGCATATGAAATATCTAGAATTACCCCTAGGAGCAAGCCCAAAAAAAAGAGCATAGATTTGGACCCCGGTGATTGAAAGAGTGTCAAAGAGGCTAGCCACTTGGAAGAAGGGGTATGCTACCTTTGGGGGCATGATTACCTTAATTAGGTTAACATTGGCAAATCTCTTGGTTTACTACATGTTAATTTTTAAGATAACATGGGTGGTTAAGCAAATAGAAAAATTGATGAGAGACTTTTTGTGGATGGTAGGGGAGGGGAAGAAGGATCACCTAATTAATTGGGAAATGTGAGTAGATGTAAGAGGCATGGGGGGTTGGGAATTGGAAATATTGGAAAGAGGAATTTGGCATTGTTGAGAAATTGGCAGATAGGAATAAGTTATGGTATAAGGTGGTGATCAACATTCATGGGCAATTGGGAATTGATGGGAGGTTGGGCTGATCAGAACCGGTACGACGACTTCTCCTTGGAAAGCTATTCATTCCATTCTACCTTTTTTGC
Organism: Nelumbo nucifera; assembly: GCF_055504915.1. Lineage (NCBI taxonomy): Eukaryota > Viridiplantae > Streptophyta > Magnoliopsida > Proteales > Nelumbonaceae > Nelumbo > Nelumbo nucifera. The sequence goes on along the minus strand of NC_142652.1, from coordinate 65,597 downwards.
TTTCACATATTTCAACCCCCCATGGTCCGTGCTACTTTTTTTCCTTACACATAACTCGGAATTGATAGTCCAAGTGGGGAACTACTTTTGGGGCCTAGAGTTAATTAGGGGGGACTTGGGACTTGGGCGTCTATGTTTCCAGTTGTTGAGAATTGAAGAGTCGCTTTTAAGAGGAAAAAAGTGTTGAAGATTAAAGGGAAAACTGAGAGTCAGGTCAGGGAGATTTTGAGAGGGGACAATGGAAGTAAGAAGAAGATCAAAACAGTTGAAGAGGAGCTGTTTGCTGGTTTCATTGTTGACAGTCCTAATGGTGCAACTGGTGTGGCTGGTTCATCAATGGGGACTTGTGTTCTTTGTTGTGGTGAGTCTACTGTGGTGTACGATGTCTCTGCTGTTTGGGACGATGCTTTCAAGCCATGTCAAGAAGCTAGCCCTTATTTAGTGGAGCTGCGTTTGAGAGGTACAGAGGAAGCTGAAGGGATGGATTCGCGTTTGGGGGACAGTAAGAACTAATCGGATGTCATTTTGAAGACCAACAAAATTGTTGGGGTTGAAGAAGGTGACCTAATTGCAGAAGCAAATGACAGGTATGGCGAGCTTTCACCTATTTCTCCAGTTCGTTTTGAGGAGGTTGTGGTCGGTAAGTTGGGTGTCGATCTAGGTCGCAGGAGGAAATTGGAGAAAAGATGTGAATCTATTGAGGATGGTTTGGTTCCTATGAAGCATAGGGCTTCTAGTAAGACACATATTGTTCACGTAACTAAAGTTTTTTCTAGACTGAAGCTCGGCCTGGTTGGTGCTGGTTCTACAAAAAAATTTAAGAAAGTTTACAAGAGAAAGGGCATGAAGACGAAATCATTGGAGTTAGTTGATCCTGATGGAGGAGTACCGAATTATCATCCGATTTCAGCTTCAGATATGATTAACACTCAACAACAAGCCAAGAATATTGAGGAAGGGAATGAAGCTGATGTGAGGATAGTTGGCACGATTTCATGAGAAAAAGCATAGAAGGTTGGACCAGTTATTGAGAAAATTGCTGAAAAAAAATGAAGTTGGAAAAATTTTAGTCTTTTCTGTTTGGGAGGAGAGGCATTTTTTCGAAAAGCCATTGAAGAGTTTGAGAGAAGGGAGGAGAGTCTAAAGAAAGTTATTTGTGGGGGAAGGAGGAGAGGCTTGGAATGAAGCAAAAGATGGGAGTGAGAATGGGTATACGGAGGAGTCATGGTGGTTGGCTCATGTCTTGCCTGTTTTGTTTTTGTTTTTGGTTGTGTTTGTTGTTTTGGGGTCTAGGTGGAACGGAGTGTTGGGTATTAGGTTTGAAGGTTCTCTTTGAAGGCTGTTATGATATTGAGTCATGTCTGTGTTGGGGTCTCCTCTTCTTCATGGGTGACTGCTTGTTACCTCTCTCTTGTTCGCTTTTTTCTCTTTTAATAAATTTTCTTTTATTATAAAAAAACATACTTGGGTGGGGCAGTCCTCTTTAAATGAGCAATTTTTTCCTTATATTCTTTGTCCTCCTATAAAGGGGAGGACCAGGAGGTGGTATGCTAGTATTTAGGTTTATCATTCCTTCTTCTACAAACAATGGTTTTAGTTGGGACTTGGGCTTTAGAAGGGGTATAAGGGACTCAAATTTCAAAACTTCCTTTTTTTTGCTTGGACTCTTAAATGTCCCAGATGGTGTGTTCTAGCCTTCTAGGACCTACTTAAATTGGATGATCAGATGTGGACTCTATCTCCCTCAGGCTCCTTTTCTTTTGCTTCATTTTTCAAAAATTTAATTGAATCCCATCTGACCTTACAACCTTTTCCAGTTAATGAGATTTGGTGAAGACCCGTCCTGCCTAAAATCTATGCCTTTTATTAGGAGCTTATCCATTGGAAAATTAGCATGTGTGACTTGCTGCAGAAAAGGAGACCTTACTTTCTCCTTATTGGTGTGTTCTTTGCAAAGCAATTGGTTAGCCCTTCTTCCATTTAATACTCTCCTGTCTATTTCTCTCTGGTGTTTGGGCTTGGCTTTTCTCTCTTTTTGGGTGCAGGTGGAGTCCTCCAGATCATATGCAAGACTTATTTGTTCCCCTCAAGTTGGAGTGTATATGTTGTATAGCTCCAACTTGTGACATGTGAGTCATCTAACCCCAGTTGCAACCCTTGGTGAACAACTAAGCTAGTTTGATCCTCTAACCTCACATAGGGTGTAATGATCTCTCCACTTGAGACATTTTCCCTAACAAGGTGATAGTCTACCTTTGTGTATTTAGTTCTTTTGTTAAATACTATATTAGAGGAGATATGAATGGCTGCTTGGTTGTCACAAAACAGTTTGATAGGACTAGAAATCTTCACACCAATCTCATGTAGTAATTGCTTTAGCCACATCAACTCACATGTTGTATGTGCCATGGTCCTATACTTTGTTTTAACACTGCTTCTAGCCACCACGCTTTGGTTTTTTGCTCTTCTAAGTAATTAGATTTCTAGCTAAGGTGTAATAGCCAGTTATGGATTTCCTATCAGTAATTGAACCTGTCTAGTCTACATTTGTCAACCCTTCTAGAGACGGTTCTCTCTCTTTGTTATATAGCAATCCTTGACTTATAGCACGCTTTAAATAGCAGAGAACCCTAACAACATCTTCCTAGTGACTTTCCTACCATTCTCCTATACTTGCTAGGATCCTTTAGGAACTCCCCTTCACTATCAGATATCATAACGTTTGGATCACTAGGAGTAGCTACTAGCTATTGACCATGCTCCTAGTAATTCTGTTTCCTCAAAGAAATCACACACATATTGCCTTTGTGAAAGAGATATTCCAAACTTTGACCTTGCTACTTCAATGCCTAGGAAATACTTCAGGTGTCCTAAGTCTTTGGTTTGAAATTGTTGCTACAAGAATTGTTTTAACTCCTTGATTCCCTTTGTGTCACTCCCTATAATGATGATATCGTCAACATATACAATTAGTATAATCTTCCCAGATAATGTATCTTTGCTAAATACAGAATGGTCCATACTACCTTGTCTCACTCCAATTGAACCGACCAAACCAAGCTCGTGGTGATTGTTTCAGCCCATAAATAGCCTTTCTTAACCTACATACCTTTCTTGCCTCCCTTGAGCAATGTAGCCAAGAGGTTGCTCCATATACACTTCCTACTAAAGATCACCATGGAGGAAGGTTTTCTTCACATCTGGCTAAAACAACGACCAATCAAAGTGATCCACCAAAGAGATGCTAACCCAAATAGACCCCATTTTGTCAATTGAAGAGAAGTTGTCAATGTACTCAACACCATAAGTCTATTTATAGCACTTTGCCATCAGTCTAGCCTTATACTACTCGACACTACCATCAGGTTGATGCTTAACTGCATAAACCCATTGATATCTAACCACCTTTCTACTAAGAGGTAGAGGAGTGAGATCCCATGTATTATTGGAGTGAAGAGCACAAATCCTTATCCATCAGCTCATTGTAGTAAGGAGAGACAAGGGCTTCTTGTAGAGATTGAGGAATTGACACAGAAGAAAGAAGAGACAAATTGTTGATGTGAAGGAGACAAACAAGTGAAAGAGGCATACTGGGAAATGGGGTGCTGAGCACTACACTTGCCTTTCCGAAGTGCAATAGGAAAGTCTAACTCAGATGGATTTATTGATGGTGAAGGTAACAATGGCCGGGGAGAAGCCAGGGTAGGTGTAAAAATTCTCAGTGGTCCCGGAGTAAACACTTTGTGAATTAGTGGGCGTGTAGGTGCTTGCACAATGGAAGTTGGTAGGGAGACCTCTATGAGAGCAAGGAGAGGAATAGATGGAGGCAAAAGAGACTCAATTGTAGAGAAGGAGGGAACATTTTCAAAGAAAGACACATTCGGAAGAATGAAGGATCAACGAAGAGTAGGACTATAACACATGTATCTCTTCTAAGTATGAAAATACCCCAAAAAAGACACTTGTGAGCACGAAAATCAAGCTTTTCCATCTTGGGACCAAGACGATGAGAAGATACATCCAAAAACACGAGGCTGAAGCAAAAAAGGAGGGAGAGATGGAAACAAAAGAGAAAAAGGGGACCCACCATTGAGAACTACAGAGGGCCTATTATTAATAAGGAAGCATGACGAAAGAATAATATCACTCCAATAAATTTTGGGGACGGTGTAGTGATTTAAAAGGGGCGAGCCTAGGCGCATAATGTTTAACATCACATTAGCTATTTGAAGTAATGCAATTGGGAGAAGAATAAAGAGATTGAGAGTTTTACATTCTCAAATATGTTTTATATGCTATGCTTGATTTTATTTTTAAAGTTTCATTTAAATATGTTTTACATTTTATGTTATGTATCTTAATTTGAGTTAATAGGTTTTTTAAAACTTTTATATTAAAATATAAGTTTATATTTTTAACTAATATTATGTTTAGTATTTTTTTTCCTTTTCAATTATCAAAAAATATATTTTTTTGCTTTTTCTCTCTTTTTTTTTTTGAATTTTTAGCATTTTTTTTGCATTTTTGTGTCTTGCTTCGAAAAGGCATGTGCCTTGCCTTGTGCCTTGCACCTCGGGTGCAAAATGCCCATTGCACTTTTTTTGTGCCTTGCACTTTTAAAACACTGGGACGAAATTTGAATGAGAAGGGCCTGAGCAGTATCAAGTAAATGCCTATTTTTCCATTCAGCCACACCATTCTGTTGAACGGTGAGAGAGAGAGAGAGAAAGAGATATCCCAAGGAATCATTCTAAGCCCAAGGGTCCTAGACTCACTCTTAGGGTTTATAGAATCACTTTATACAGCAAACTTGCAAAAGAGCTTTCAATAAATCTTCAGTCATTAGCTTCAAAAGGAAGAGAATACATCTCTTTATAGAGTGACTTGCGTGGCCCAAAATACTATTCATTATAATTACAAAAAATGCTACTCCTAAACTGGAGGAACAAGATATTATGGCCCAGGCCCACATGATACTGCTCAAAATGATGAAAATGTCCTTGATCAAAACGATGAAAATGTCCTTGTGTTGGCCACCTTCTTACTAGAATGTCTTATAATGTCACTGACTAAAAAAGAGAAGAGAATGTCTTATAATGTCTAGAGTGATCCCCATCAATGGGTCAACCAATCTGAATGGTTGGTTCAACTGTGGGCTGGAAATATTGCTACAACCTAGAAGTCTTTCTTAATTTTGATAGTTAGTCACATACATTGAACTCAAAAGAACCAATTTTTGTCATATGGTCCTGGATCCAGAAGTTCAACAATGCACTTAAATTGTTCAGCCTGAATGCATTAATCATTATCATCATCAGTGTCATATGGTCCTGGATCCAGAAGTTCAACCATGTATCCAGTGTCACCATTCCATTCTGTTGAAAGCCATATCTATTGTTAAATTATTAGTGCTTAAATTATTTCTTACTACTTCGATCCATGTCCTTTTTGGTTTACCCATACCCCTTCTAGATCTAGCCCCTTCAACTTGCGACGGATCACTTCTTCTTATGGGTGCTGTCAAAAGACTTCTATGCATAAATTATGAAAAAAATGGTCTTCTATGCATAAATTATGAAAAAAATGGTCTTCTATGCATGCGACCAAACCATCTTAGTCTATTTTTTTAATTTTTCATTTTCCCACTTGTTGGAGCTATTCCTAGGTTTCTTTGAATGACTTCATTTCTGACCCTATATCATCTTCTGCCAAGATTGGATGGTCATTCATTTCTTGGAGCTACCTCCTTGTTTTCTCACTCGTTCATCTCAATATATGTATTTCTGCCACTCATGGGTGTTCAGCTTACTCGATTAAAATTTCATAGTAAAGAAAAATAAGAAAAACAAATCAATTTGGATTGTCTCTTAAAGCTTTTTTTTTTTTTATATAAAAATAAGCTTAATACAATAAATACTATAGGCCGTAACATAGATTTAAAATATGTACTTAAGTAGGTTTGATCAAGCCAACATTTTTAAGAACTAGGCAACCTAAAAACTATTTTGGCTTCTGACTCTAGTTTTTGATTGTCTGACTTTCTGTTTTGCCCCAAGTTTGACAACATATATCACACATGTTATTTTATAAGGCAATTGAACACTTTTAGGTCATTTACCATTGTTGTGGGGTGAAAAGCAAATATTTGTTGAGTAATGTTATCAAACAGGCTTTCCAATCTTTATATTCATCTTTTGTTTCCTAAAAGATCTTTTACATTTTTGATATCTGAAATGTCTTTTTGGAAAGGCAAAACAAACACCATCCATGTTTTTCTTGTTTTAAGCTTTTTAGTGAGTGTAGGGTTTCGGGGGTCAATGAGATAAAGCATAGCTGACTGTGATTATATTTTGTAAAGACTACACCAGAAAATCTACAGAGAAGGGAATAAGATTTCCCAAAAGCAGGACAACTTTTACCATTTACTTTTCCACCATGATTGGCTTGCATCAAGAACTTACTTTTTATCACTTTTATTAGCATTAATGTTGGATATTTAAATGCTGAGATTTGCAGCTGTAATCATTGAGGACAATATATTGTTAACTTCTATATTGTGTAAAAAATTTTTGGTACATGGATTAAATTTTAAGTAGCTATTCACTTGCCATGTTTAAGATATGTGCCATGACAAGTCTTGATGGCACTCTGTCTGTTACTCCTATGACAGGTACTCTTGTATGCCATTGTTGCAATGGTACTTTTATTTCCCTTTGATATTTTTTATTTATCATCTCGCTACTACTTGTTGAGGACACTCTGGCGGATCTTTCTTCCATTACAGGTGAATAGCATTTTGGTAGTATTCTTGTACATGTAATTACATGCTAAAGATACATTACTGTATAATTATGTATTGTCAGAAATTCTAGAATAATGTGTTGTTGTAGGAAACTTTAAAATGTTTATTGGGTTTTGCTGGACGATGTTGATTTGATTATCTTCTAAATATTATCATGGTGGAATGGATGGCCTCTACTGTTGGTTTCGGAGGAGAAGACATACAATAAGAAATAATAGAAAATTGCAGGTTAATTGGGTGGTCTTAAGAAAGAGTCAAATGTTGGTATTTTCTGGTTTTATCTTTGAAAGGTGATTCTAATGTCATTTGTCATCTTTCTTGATTGATACACAGATTTGTAGCTGTGTTTTAGAATAGATTGATCAGTGTTTTGAGTTCTTTAACTCAAAAGAATATTGGGAAACATTGGATGACTATCTGTTTCTTGGTCATTGCTTGTTTTTTTTGTGATAAATATATGTATAATGAGGAATTTTTCTGAGAGGACCTTGCTATCCATAGATTATCTCAAAGGGATTTGTTGTCCCCTTTTCTTGTATATTATTTATTTATAAGATTTTTCTGCACACAATATATTCAATTTATAGTGTTACTAACAAAAAGAACAACAAAAATGAATTTATTGTGGGTTGTATCTGGCATTACTCATTCTAACCCAATATGGTGGATGATGCTGAATGCAGCCAATTTCATTTTCAGACTTTTTCTTGGCGGATATCCTAACATCCATGGCAAAGGTATGGATCTTGAACGCCAATTAAACCTTAGGAAATCTATTCCTCATAATCAATGAAATCTTAGTTATTGATAAAAAAAACCTTAGGAAATCTATGCGTATTGATTAAATTAATTGTGAATAGTTGAATTATCCACTTGAAAAATGGATGGTTGCATCGAAACCATCTAATTTTGTGTTAGTTGTCCTTTAGGCTTTTATTTGAAATTTGCTAGTAACTTGCAAGAATCATGATGCCATTTATTTATGCGTTTAGTTATTTACCTTTATTTTAGTTCTTTTTTCTTTGAGTAGCTGTCAGGTTGAGAGTTTGTTTGGTTAAGTGGAGGCTTTTATTGGTTAAGGATAAATAAAACATACAACCAAGTTTTTGACTTTGAGAAGGTGCAAGAAATGGTTCAATGAATGTAGCAGGCATTTAAGTAAGCCATACAAAAGCAAATATGCGCTCCATTTAAAATGTATACCAACTTCGATTGGGTTCAGGTCTGGAACTTTCCAGATCTTTGTTAGTCATTATTAATGGCTTAGCGTATCTTGGCTGGTTTGATTGAGTGGTATTGTTATCAACGTTTTAATGAAATCTTTGAACATAATGAATTTGTCTTCATTGTCTACTATCATGGCTTAATTGCAGTGTTGATGTACTAGTTGTAAACTTTAGCTTCTATTGTTTCTTGATATTGTTTGTAATTTTTAATTATGTGCAGGTATTTTCAGATTTGGAGCGTTCGGTTTGTCGGATGGTCCATAGACAGGTTAGCATTTTGATGTCAAAAATTGGTTTTTGTGCATATTGATGTACCTAAGCCTTGATATATTAATATTTTATGAGTCTCTCCTGCTGTTTGGTCCAACAAAATCAAGTTAGATCTTTACTATTGCAGTTTTATTATATTCCTTTCAATGTGTTGGAGTCATCTTTCTTTTTTTTTTGGCCATTGTTATCCATTTATCTTTATCTTGAAGAGATATTCATATGAGATGCCTTGTGCATTGGATATGTTAGGTTACTGCCTAACCTCTTGAAATGGACAAAAGCAGAGGCGAGAGAGTTGATTTGGACTCTGCTTGCATCAAGGACAACTGTCTGCTTATGTCGCCTCCTCCTATAGACATACTTGGTCACAGTCATGCCACACATGAAAAGTTGGTCAGATGTATCTCTTGGAATAGGAGACTCTGTGAGGGCTGAACTCCTAGCTGCAGCACAGGGGATACAGATTGCTTATCAACTTGGAGTGCAGAACTTAATAATTGAAGGAGATTCCAAGGTGGTAGTAGGATGGTTGGCTGACCCGGGTACTGTCACTTGGGACTTTAAGGATATTTTAGAAAAGGTTAAATGGCTTTTGAGGGATATGACAGTTGGATTTCAGTGGGTGGGTAGATCGGCTAATGCCTTGGCTGATTATCTTGCTAAACAAGGGGATACTCAGGTTTCCTTGTATTCGGCTTCTCTGTAATTTTCGTTGTCCTTTGTTCTCTTTATTAACTCAAGGGTTAGTGGTATCCTCCATCTCCCCTCTTTGGCTATGAATTAATAAATCTTACAATTCACGGATAAATAAAAAAGAAAAAAAACGGGTTCCTTCCCCTTAAGCTGATCTTGTCCTTAGGGAAAGTCCTTTCGGAACTTGAGGTAGGGCACCCAGGTAGTGTCTTCTAACTAGTAGGCTGGTTCAATACACAAATGCATCTTCCATGTACTGAAGCAGTGTAGGACAATTGATCACTCCTTAAGGCATTTTTTGTGTAGAGATAAATGAAATGTGGAATGAAGCGTGGAGGAGGGAGGCCCAACTTATTAGCTACGAACCCAATTCTCTCAAAGATCTTGAATGGCCCAAACTACCACGGCGTTAAGATTGTTCCAGGTTCTATGAATAGTTCTGCAGTTTGAGGAAGACTAGGTCTGAAGGGATGAGAGATCCATCGTATGGACGCCCAAATCTTGCGGAATAAAGGGGCGAATTTCAAAATTTTTTCTCTCCCTTTCAACTGGGAATCGCATTCCCTATTTAGAAAATCATATTTTCAAGGATCAATCTTGAACCATAAACTGAACCAGATTTGAACCAAAAGGAGTAGGAGAGGATTATACCTGATACGGAGAAAAAGTATCTCCCAACGAATGTGTTCATGCCCAAGGAAAGATCCAAAGACTGCTCCCACTAAAGATGGCGCAGTGCAGGATGGAGCAGAATCAGCAGTATTCTTCTCCAAGAATTCTGTCATTCGCAAGAAACAGCAGGATGGCACGTGGGCACAACTTCCTATCAATTCTTTCTCAAAGAACTGATGTCAAAATCGAATCTTGACTTCTCCCACAACTGGAGATCGAACTGGATGTCTGGCGGCTGCAGGAAGGAGGCGGCAAGAAAGATCTTTGCAGGGATTGCAGAAATCTTTCTTCTGTGATTTCAGCTCTGAAGAGGATCTGATTATTTGATTCTTCTAAAGGTTTCCGCCCCCTCCTTTTGTAAACCCAAAGGATCAGCTCCTAATCCAATTAGGAGTTGCTAACCCAAATCATATTTGGATCAGACATCCCCTTAGGTGATAAGGATAAACCCTTATCTTTTTTTGCAGATTAGATTAGCCTTCTCCTAATCTCATTAGGAGGTTTCTAGATCTGAATATTCAGATCTGGACTCTCTGAGTGGATACCCTATCCTATCTGCTAATCCATCTTAGAATTCGCCCCATTATTAACTAATAAAATAGCCCAGTTCGAAATGGGCTTTAGGCCCATTAAGCTTATGTGCTCACTTTACCTTCCTAACTGCTGCTCAGTTGGGCTTCCTTGTATGGCGTGGGACCCAAGCATTGATCTACACATCAGCCACATGGGTTCGGCCCAACCTTTGTTACAAGGCCTGGCCGAATACACTGTTATGGACAGTGCACCCCCTGAAACCCATCAAATGGGCTCTATGGGCCCAACACTTACCCTAAGTGGTCCCTGGGCCAAGCCACCTTGTAACACCCAGGGACTGTGGGCAGATGCAAGATTAGCCCATCAGGTATTATCCTCAAGGGTCTTACATTTAACCTCTCAGCCCATAATGATCAAACACTGCCCGACAAGAGAGGACCTCTCCCTCGGTTGCAAGGAATAGTGTTGCACTCTCTACTTATATGGATCCCGGGAATTAAAACCTTTTGCAAACATTTTAGAAACCATAATGTATATATACTTTTATATCTCATATAAAATATATTTTGCAAGACAAATCTCAACGATTGAAATCGGTTGCCGATAGTCTTGGTTTCCATCAGAGAGAGTGCATCCCCGATCATTACTTTTGTCCGACAAAGGGGCTGATCCTGTCACTATGATCACCCACTCAGATGAATTCTCAGACAGTCCCAACATACCCAGTTTTTGAACCCTGCTAAGGATCTCACTGATTGGTACATCAAAGACAGCCCAATCCAACACCTAGTGCAGTATCATAATCGAGTCTAGGGGTCGGGTGTAACTTTCCAGTTTTGCCCATTAATCTTAAAGGTCTAGGGCAATACTGGAAATCTGGTCCAGTTCAAAGATTCAATTAATCCTACACTGTATGTGCCTAGGGTCTCACCCTGGCAGCTGAGACAGGCCACCTGAACCGACTTGGTGGCACAACAGTGTCAGCCTTATCAGGATAGGTCTCCCCAGACCGACCCACTGGCTGTGAACATTCTAAACTAACACGAGTCTCATTAAGTGTCCAGTTTAAGGGTATTACACAAAAATATACCAAGGGAACATGAATCAAATATGCACTTTTATTCATTTACAATAAACTCATAAAGTACATCATTCTGATTGAAGCTAAGGGCATACAAAACTGTCCAACAAGGTCCCCCACATGGTATCAACAGTTGCACCCACATTTAGTTGGACTTGAGTTTTTTAAGATTGCATATCTTTGTATAAGATGTTTTTCAAGAGCGACTACCATGGTGGAACATTTATTGTTAGGAAGGAAAGGGAGAGGTTCCCTTCCATGTAAATCTTTAGAGGGGGTCATTCAGGTTGCTGCTTGATAGGTGGTGATGTAGGCGCATTTGGCTCCCCCAATACGGGGCTGACACGTGTCAGACGGTGGACGACAGCATTGGGTCGCTATAAGGATGCGTGGACCCCTTCGGTATGAACCGGGCGGGCCCAATCGCAGGGCACTTCGTGTCCTCTGCTGGAACATCTCGCGAGCCCTCGTACGGCTTGCATCTGGGCCATCTGAGCCCAACCTCTCCCAAGCAGCTCCGACTATAAAGGCAAGGCGCCTCCTACAAGGTAAAGGATCTAGAACTTTTGAGACCTCTCATATTCTCTCCACTAAGGACTTAGTGCTATCGATGACCTCGTCTGGACCCCTCGGTTCCAGACTTATTGCTTACCTCGTGCGGACACTAACTTGACCGTCAGAGTTCTTGCCTCGGGTTACCACCCGAGGCCTCTGACACTCTCTTCGTTGCAGAGCAACTTCCAAGAGCTCTTCCAGGCCCCTCGTATGCACAAGTGAGCCGCTGCACCTCGGTCTCCTCGAACGTCCTCAGTACTAGCCCTCGGCCTCTACAGTGTTCGAGGGAGAGATCCACCTCGGCCTCGACACATCCTCTCCGGACCCTCAAAGCCTTCGACCCTCCTTTGAAGCTCGGGAGTGAATTTACTTTGTTGCCCTTGGCTAATCCGAGTACCAACAATTGGTGCTGTCTGTGGGAAGCGTTGCTAAGACGATCCCCTAAAACACTCCAAATTTAAGATCTCCTAAGCTTCGGACACCATGGTACGAAGAGCTAGGAACCCCTAGAACCTTGTCACTTATGAATAGTTCCAGGCAGTCCTCGACCGTCTGGACCACCTCACGCAACATGCGGAGCAAGTCTACCCCAGGCAGGAGGTCCCCCTCGGGGTGACTGCCCCGCCGGGGCGTCAAAACAAAACTGGCGCGAGCATGCCGAACCTCTAGCCCTCGGCCTAGCTGACCCCCAATGGGCGGAGTCCGTAGAGTCCGATAGTAGCCAGTGCGCTAGCCCACCATAGAGGAACGTGAGACCTCCCAACCAAAGGGAGGAAGAGCCAGTGCAGTCCGAAGACAGTCGTCAGCCCTTGGAACAACACCGTCGCCGTAGGAGGGAGAACCCACGGGACGAAGGCGAGCACCTTGGCCGTCATAGCGTCCACTCAAGGGCCGAGGGCCGATGCCGCGCCTCTCCCCCGCTAGTCTCAGATCTCCGCGACATCCTGAATGATTGCCTCGCCAGAAGGGAGGCGCGCGGTATTGCCTTGGAGTACTCCGGAGTTCGTGCTGACCCCGCCAAGCCCATGAAGACAAAGACGGGGAACAGGCTTCGCTCGACCCTCGGATTGCGGAACTACAAGCTGATCTCGGGGCCGTCAGGGATGACCTCCGCCAAGTTAGAGAGAGCCGAGCTGATGCCTCGGCCGGTCAGAGCAACCCGATGGGGAGGATGGAAGCCTTCACCCCGAACATCATCTCTGAGCCTCTTCCACAACACTTCAAAGCTCCCACGCTGGAGATGTACGATGGGAACTCAGACCCTGATCACCTAGAAAGGTTCAGAGCGCTCATGATACTCTATGGGTATTTTGACGCCTCGATGTGTCGGACTTTCCAGACCACTTTCAGGGGGGTTGCCCGTCGTTGGTTCTCTAGTCTCACACCTTGGTCGATCAGCTCATGGGAGCAGTTCACCAACTTGTTCCTTGCTCGCTTCATCAGTAGCAGACGATGCCAGAAGAGCATGGTCTCCCTAATGTCCATCAAGCAGAAGCAGGGAGAGAGACTGTGGCCCTACATCGACCGTTTTAAAAACGAACTCGAGGTCTGGGACCTCGACCCCATGGTCTCTAGTACGCTGCTATCAATGGGCTCTGCCCTGGCTCGACCCTGAAGTGCTCGGTCGCCAAGACCCCGTTGAAGACTGTAGAGAACACTGATGTGGACCCCATTGCTGTGGTCCCCACTGTGTTCGTATGGAAGCATAGCATATTTTTTTGTTAGTTATGTCAGTGTTAGTTGGTAGTTATTTCAGTTTGTTGTTACAACTTGTTATTTCAGCTTTATTATTAGTTTATTTTCCATGTAAGCAATAAGGGCAATTCAGCCCGTTTACAATTAGTCAACATATATAAATATTAAGAGTGGGTCGGCAGATCATTATGATTGACCCTCTCTCTCTTTTCTAAAACCCTTCGTTTGCTTCTACTTTTCTCCCTCTCTTCTTCTTCTTCCTCTTTTCTTCTGAAATCTTTTCTTTTACTTTCGAGTTCAAGACTAATTGTACTCTTGATTGACTACTAAGACCAGGGTGGAGTTACTCAAAAAAGCCCAAAAGTACATCGCGGCCAAGGAGGCTTCGGCCGGAGATCACCAAGAACGGGAAGCCAAGCGCAACAACGGGCCCCCGGAGAAGAAAAGGAAGAGCGGAGACCACCGCAACAACAACAACAAGGACAACAAGAAGCCAACGACCTCGGCCCTAGCTTACAACCAATATACGCCACTCAACTCCACCCAAACCCAGATCTTGATGCAGGTCGGGGAGGAGAAATTCATGAAGTGGCCTAAAAAGATGAAGAGGAACCCTAAGCGGGGGAACTCAAAGAAGTACTATAAGTACCACCACGGAACTGGCCACGACACGAAGGACTGTTATGATTTAAAGAACGAGGTAAAGTCTTCATCCGCTGTGGGCACCTCAAGTGGTATGTTGAGGGCGAGGCTGGCGCTTCGTCCTCCCGACAGCAGTAGTAGCAGCAGCAACACCAGCAAGTAGCCAACGTCATCGACGTCATTGCTGGGGCACGGCCTTGGGTGGAGCCTTGGCCTCGGCCTGCAAGGCCTACGCCAGGTAGTTGAGCATCCACAAGCCTACCCCCAAGAAGCCGAAGCAGCAGGAAACCCTCTCCTTCATGGACGAGGACTTGAAGGGGGTCATAGTCCCCCATGATGACACCCTTGTCATTTCGGCCACCATCGCCAATTTCGTAGTGAAGGGGATCCTCGTCGATAGTGGCTCCTCGGTCGACATCCTCTTCTTTGAAGCTTTTGAGAAAATGAAGATAGCGCCTGAGCGCCTCCACCCATCCGACGTCCCACTGGTTGGCTTCTCCGGTAACGTGGTTAGATTGGAGGGAAGAATTACCCTACCTGTCACGGTAGGGACCGAGCCTCAACAGGTGACGAGGATGAACGAGTTCCTGGTCATGGAGATTGGCTCACCCTACAACGCAATCATGGGGAGGCCGATCCTTCACGCCCTCAGAGCAGCCATCTCCTCATACCACCTCGCCCTCAAGTTCCCCACCGAGCACGGTGTTGGAGTCGTTTGAGGGGACCAGCAACCGCCCGTCAGTGCTATGTGGTAGCACTAAAGGGCAAGAACAAGGAAGCATTGCCACTAGAGGGCCTTGACCTCAGGGAGGAACCAGCTAGCCGATGCCAACCAGCTGAAGACCTCGCCTCGGTTCCCTTGGACAAGGCTGAGCCCGAGGAAGCAGTTCGTGTTGGGTCCATCCTTCCCTTAGAGAGCCTATCCGAACTGGTAAGTTTCCTCAAAACTAATGCCGACGTCTTTGCTTGGTTTGCCGCTGACATGCCCAGAATTGACACCTTGGTCATCACTCATAGAATGAGCGTGGACCTGAACTCTAGGCTAGTTCGGTAGAAGAAGAGCAACTTTGCATCGAAGCGTTGGAAGGCCATAGGAGAGGAAGTTGGCAAGCTACTCGACGTCGGTTTCATCCGAGAGGTATACTACCCTAACTAGTTGTCAAATGTGGTTTTGGTAAAGAAAGCTAATAGGAAGTGGCAGATCTGTATTGATTCCACAAACCTTAACCAAGCCTGCCCTAAGGATAGTTTTCCTTTGCCGAGGATAGACCACCTCGTTGACGCCACTACAAGGTACGAGCTGCTTAGCTTCATGGATGCCTTCTCCGGATATAATCAAATATAGATGCACCCCGAAGACAAGGACAAGACCTCGTTCATCACCAAGCATGGTACCTACTGCTATAGAGTTATGCCCTTCGGCCTCAAGAATGCAGGGGCCACCTATCAGCGCCTCGTCAACAAGGTGTTCAAAAATCAGATGTGGAGGAAGGTTGAAGCCTATGTGGACGATATGGTGGTGAAGAGCCTAAAAGTCAAAGCGCACACCTCGGACTTGGCCGAGCCTAAAAGTCAGGCAAGTTTTTAGGCTTCGTCGTTACTCAAAGAGGCATTGAGGCCAACCCTGAGAAGATACAAGCCATACTGGACATGACACCCCCTCGGTCGGTGAAGGAGACTCAGAGGCTCATTGGCCGAATAGCTGTCCTCAACCGCTTCATGTCGAAGTCGGCCGACCGCTGTTTTCCCTTCTTCTGTGCCATCAAGAAACTAAAAGACTTCCAATGGAAGGAGGAAGCTACCTCGGCCCTCTATAGAAGAGGCCCAGGTCCTCCTAGTAGAGGCCGAACCGTCATGGATGGACCCCATCATCAACTTCCTTTGGACTGAGCAGTTGTTCGACGATTGGAACGAAGCCAGGCGACTACGACGTCGGGCATCCCATTACACCTTGCTCGAGAGAAAGTTGTACAGAAGATCATTCACCTTGACCTACCTCTGATGCCTTCGTCCGGAAGAGGGTGAGTATGTGCTCAGAGAAATTCACGAAGGCATCTGCGGCAACCACCTTGACGGTAAAGCCCTAGCCCAAAAAACATTAAGGCAAGGGTGCTTTTGGCCGACCCTTCACAAGGACGCAGCCGAGCTGGTACGGAGATGCGATAAATGCCAGACATGTCAACCTCTGCCACCAGCCGACCACAACCCTCTCAGCTCTCAACAGCCCTTGGCCCTTCGCCAAGTGGGGAATGGACCTCCTCGACCCCTTTCCTCAAGCAATGGGGGGTAGGAAATACCTCGTCGTCGTCGTGGACTACTTCACCAAGTGGGTAGAGGCCCTACCCTTGGCTACCATCACAGCTTGAGCAATAGAAAGCTTCTTTTGGAAGAATATCATCTGCCGCTTTGGCCTCCCCCACATGTTGGTAACTGACTACGGAAAGATATTTGATGCCAGGTTCCGGGAATGGTGCGCCTCCCTTGGCATCAAGCAGCAGTACACCTTGGTAGCCTATCCCCAGACAAATGGCTTATCCGTGGTCACCAATAAAACCATCTTGGTGTGATTGAAGACCAGATTAGATTGAGCCAAGGGCCTATGTGCTGATGAGTTGAGCAGTGTCCCCTAGGCATACCGATCCACACCTTGGACGGCCACGGGAGAGACCCCGTTCGGCTTGACCTATGGTACAAAAGCTGTTATCCCAGCAGGAATTGACCAGCCGACGCTCCGGATCGAAGCGTACAATGAGGCCGAGAACAATGAAGCACTGAGAGCAAACCTAGATCTGATGGAAGAAGCCCGGGAGCAGGCACAAATCAGGGTGGCCACTTACTAGCAACAAGTGGCCCGCTATTACAACTCGAAGGTGAAGGAAAGACACTACTGAGAGGGAGACCTCGTCCTTAGGATAGTCATGGTTCCCTAGCCCGGAGTAGGAAAGCCGGGCCCTAACGGGGAAGGTCAAGCAGGTCCTCGGCCCCGACACCTTTCATCTAGAACACTTATATGGAAGACCCGTCCCTTGAATGTGGAACTCGGAGAACCTCCGGATGTACTATCAATAAATGTAAATTTTGATGATTGAATATTGCAAAGTTCCTCTTCAGCTCAATGTTTAGCGAGTGTTCTCAATAAGTCCCAGGGCCCCTTGGCTTCGTGACTGGTCGAACCGTCGCCTCCCCGGAGCGTCGGCGGTTCGCATCGGCCCAAGACCCTGACCTCCCCGGAGCATCACCTTGGTCTCGCCGAAGTAACCACTTGGGAAGGAGATTAGCTAGGCGAGCTACACCTCCGCCTCGGCCCCTCCCCTACACTTTGGCAAGCCACCTCAGCCTTGCCTAAGTAAACACTTGGGAGGAAGCGAACCAGGCAAACTACGCCTCGGTCGAACACATTATGCCTCGGCCTTGGTCCCCCAACTATCTAAAGCAAGCGTATACCTAAAGTGAGCCATTACGAAGCGGTTTTTGAACTGTGATCTTTTCGTTGGGAGGGGCAGGGACCCTTGGTAAAAGAAAAAAAGAGAGGAAGAGAAAGAAGGAGAGAACACTATGCAAAAAATGCTTTGATCATTCATTCATTCATTTCGTATAAGCATTTACAAAAAATGTGGCCTCGGCGGCCGAGCACATTTACATCAAAAGAGAAAAACAAAAAATACAAGGAAAAAAGTAGCTACGCTTCACCATCGGCCTGGGGGAGGGCGGAGTCTTAAGCTCTATCAGCAACCTTGGCTCCATCAACGGGCCCGTTGAGGATCTGGATGCTCTGCTCGAGGGACTCCGGGTACACTTGCAGCCCCTCGGCGTCGAAGTCCGGCAACACTTGCAAAATAGTCTTCTTTGTATCCTCGACGCCGTCCAGGTAGGATTGGGTGGCGTAGTCGACGAGGCTCTTCTGATACTTGTACGACTGCTTCCAGATTTCGACGGCCTTAGCCACTTGTGCCTTGGCTGCCGTTGCCCGCTTTTGGGCCTCCATTGCAACCCCGTCGAGGGCAGCCCGATCCTCCTCAGATTTCTTGAGGGCCTCCTTCACGTAGTTTGCCCGGGCCTTCTCCCTCCTCAAATCATCATCTAGCGTTTGTTGGAGCTGCTACTCTTCCTTCAGGGAGGCCATGGCCTCGTCTCGACTACTCTCTACCTTGATGCCTTCACGAGTAGGTGGGCTATCTCAGTGACCTCCTCGTTCTGAAGTGTGGAGGGGCACCTCTCCACTGTCGTACAGGCATCTCCCCACCTCGACCTGAACGACCAACCCTCGGGACAAGAAAAAAAAAAGAACTCGCCCTTTCATGTGTGGACAGGCGAAGGGCTGTCAACTGGCTTACCCTTCCGAGGCTGAAGGTAATACACGCTAGCCTCGGAGGTGTGCTTCCTCGGCACGAACAAGGCACGGAATAACTTAGGCATTAGCTCCACGTCCTGAAGTCGAGCCACTACCAACATGGCTACCATGGTTCGGAGGGCATTGGGGACAAGCTGGTTGATGGTGATCCCATACCACCTCAACATCTCAGAAATCAGAGGGTGAAGAGGGAACCTAAGGCTGAACTTTAAGAAATGTTGGTACACGTAGATCTCCCCCTCCTCGGGAGTCCATGGACGATCACCAACGTCATGTACTCGGAGTGAGTACAACTATGGTATGTAGAAGTGCCTGGCCAGGGCCTTCACTTGGTCAACGTTTAGAGTACTATTGAACTCTGAATGCGGTAGATTGGCCAGGTAGCCCCTTTGGCTCCGTTGGCGTCACAGATGCGGTGCTCTCACAGGGAGGGTCACTGCCTCAACGGCTTCCCTCAGCACCACAAGAAGCTACCCTCTCCTTCAACACCTCCACCTCTTGCTGAGGGGGGACCTCGGCAATCGACGACCCCAAATTGAAGCTAAGGGGAGTAGGGGTCCGAAGAGAACTCTCCTCTGAAAGGTCGGGGATCTTGTAACACTTGGGGCCAGAATCAGAACCAGACATTGGGCCGAGGTGTTACCTAAAGATGAAGGATGGAAGGAACTAGACGAAATGTGTTAGTTAAAGACTTGGGAAGCGGAAGTCTTGGTTGCAAGGATGCCTAGAGTCAAATGACGAAGAAAAATTGCGACTAGGGCCTCTATTTATAGGAGAACAAATTGCCCAGATCTGGCTAGATCCAATGGTGGGGAAGAATCCGCCTCCATTGCCCATCCGTGGCATGACACTTGGCACTCAGCCTCGGGGAGACAAAACGACGCCAGCCGAACCGACGGGACCATTCGCCACAACCTGTTGGTTAAAACCCATTGACCCAACGAACTCGTGGATTGGCTCACTTAGAGCATCCGTCCCGCCTACGGAAGACTCATCACACGCGACCCGTAAACGACCCCAATGCAGAAACCCACTCGGGCACAAGGCATAGACTCGGCTTCTCCGAATCCACTTGCACGGACTTCCCGGCTGGAGCCGAGGCCCCAATAGCCTCGCCACTCCACCACGAAGAGACCAGGCTGAAGCATACGGAAGACGAACGCGATGCCACTATAGGATACATCTCACGAGATGAACTCAATGGCACCTACCAATGTTAGTACTCCCTTCAGCCCTCTATAGAAGAGGCCTAGGTCCTCCCGGTAGAGGCCGAACCGTCATGGATGGACCCCATCATCAACTTCCTTTTGACTGAGTAGTTGCCCGACGGTAGGAATGAAGCCAGGCGACTACGACGTCAGGCAGCCCATTACACCTTGCTCGAGGGAAAGTTGTACAAAAGATCATTCACCTTGCCCTACCTCCGATGCCTCTGTCAGGAAGAGGGTGAGTATGTGCTTAGAGAAATTCATGAAGGCATTTGCGGCAACCACCTCAGCGGTAGAGCCCTAGCCCAAAAAAATTAAGGCAAGGGTACTTTTGGCCGACCCTTCACAAGGATGCAGCCGAGCTGGTACGGAGATGCGATAAATGCCAGAGACATGCCAACCTCTGCCACCAGTCAGCCATAACCCTCTCAGCTCTCAACAGCCCTTGGCCCTTCGCCAAGTGGGGAATGGACCTCCTCGACCCCTTTCCTCAAGCAACGGGGGGCAGGAAATACCTCGTCGTCGTCGTTGTGGACTACTTCACCAAGTTGGCAAGCACCTCGGACGCAACCCTCGGCCGCACTGTCTGAGTATGGAAGCTACCTCGGCCCTCTATAGAAGAGGCCCAGGTCCTCTCGGTAGAGGTCGAATCGTCATGGATGGACCCCATCATCAACTTCCTTTTGACTGAGCAATTGCCTGACGATTGGAACTAAGCCAGGCGACTACGACGTCAGGCAACCCATTACACCTTGCTCGAGGGAAAGTTGTACAGAAGATCATTCACCTTGCCCTACCTTCGATGCCTCCGTCCGGAAGAGGGTGAGTATGTGCTTAGAGAAATTCACGAAGGCATCTGCGGAAACCACCTCGATGGTAATGCCCTAGACCAAAAAACATTAAGGTAAGGGTACATTTGGTCAACACTTCACAAGGACGCAGCCGAGCTGGTACGAAGATGCGATAAATGCCAGTGACATTTCAACCTCTGCCACCAGCCGGCCATAACCCTCTCAGCTCTCAACAGCCCTTGGCCCTTCGCCGAGTGGGGAATGGACCTCCTTGACCCCTTTCCTCAAGCAACGGGGGGCAGGAAATACCTCGTCATCATCATGGACTACTTCACCAAGTGGGTAGAGGCCGAGCCCTTGGCTACCATCACAGCTCGAGCAATCCAAAGCTTCTTCTGGAAGAACATCATTTGCCGCTTCGACCTCCCCCACATGTTGGTAACTGACAACGAAAAGAAATTTGACAATGCCAGGTTCCAGGAATGGTGTGCCTCCCTCGGCATCAAGCAATACACCTGGGTAGGCTATCCCAGACAAATGGGCTAGCTGAGGTCACCAATAGAAACATCTTGGGTGGACTAAAGACCTGATTAGACCGAGCCAAGGTCCTATGGGCTGATGAACCCATCTATGGCGCGACACTCGACACTCGGCCTCGGGGAGACGAAACGATGTCGGCTGAATCGACGGGTCCATTCGCCACAACCCGCTGGTTCAAACCCATTGACCCAACGAACTTGCGAACCGGCTTACTTGGAGCATCCGTCCTGCCTACGGAAGACTCTCGTCATGCTTAACCTGTACGGGTAACGGCCCCAATGCAGCAACCCACTCTGGCATGAGGCATAGACTCGTCTTCCTCGAACCCACCTGCACGAACTTCCTAGCCGCAGTCGAGGACCCAACAGCCTCGCCACTCCACCATGAAGAGACCGGGCCGAGGCATACGCAAGATGAATGCGATGCCACTGCAGGGTACACCTTGCGAGATGAACCCAATGGCTCCTACCAATGTTGGCACTCCGTTCGGCCGAAGCCGAAGCCCTATCCAGGCTTATGCCTCGGCCTTGGGAGCAGGGGGCAAGTGATGTAGGCGCATTCGGCTCCCCCAATACGGGGCTGACTCGTGTCAGACGGCGGGCAACAACATTGGGCCCCTTCGGTACGAATCGGATGGGCCCAATCACTGGGTGTCGAGTGTCCTCCACTTTAACATCTCACGAGCCCTCGTACGGCTCGCATTCTGGCCATCTGAGCCCAACCTCTCTCAGGTAGCTCCGACTATAAAGGCAAGGCGCCTCCTACAAGGTAAAGGATCTGGAACTTTTGAGAGCTCTCATATTCTCTCCACTGAGGACTTAGTGCTATCAGTGACCTTGTCTGGACCCCTCGGCTCTAGACTTACTGCTTACCTCGTGCGGACACTAACTTGACTGTCGGAGTCCTTGCCTCGGGTTTCCACTCGAGGCCTCTGACACTCTCTTCCTTGTAGAGCAACTTCCAAGATCTCTTCATGATCCCTCGTACGCACAAGTGAGCTGCTGTACCTCAGTCTCCTTGAACGTCCTCAGTACTAGCCTTCGGCCTCTATAGTACCCGAGGGAGCGATCTGCCTCGGCCTAAAGTCCTCGGCCTCGACACATCCTCTCTGGACCCTCAAAGCCTTCGACCCTCCTTCGAAGCTTAGGGGTGAATTTACTTTGTTGTCCTCAGCTAATCCGAGCACCAACAACCATTATAATTGATTTTTCAGCAGATGTGGGTAACACAAACACTGCCCATAGAGATATCTTCCCAAACTTGGCTGGGTGATGCTGAAGTATTTGGCAGACTGAAAGTTTACAGCTGCAAGAAGAAAAAAAACTCAAACCGTACCAGAGTCCAAGCCCATCACCAAGGTTACACCCTATAATGATCGTATCGTATTGGCACCCTGCTAAAACACCATTTTTAAGGCAATCCTCAAACTCTTTTTTTGGTATGTTAATGCTTGCTTAAAGGTATTCCTCAGCCTATTTTTGAAAGAAAATAAAAAAAAAGAAGCATGCAGTACAAAGTACCAAACTACAAATACCAATACACCCCTTCCGCCGTATCAAGGTGTATTGATACTTTGAACCTTGCCCATCACCAAGAGCAAACCCATATTTAGACCTATACCCATATACCTTTATCCATATCCACGTCTATGCTTCTAGCCCAGATCCATACCCAAAATCAAAGTCTATGCTAGCCAACCCATTAATTGGAGCATGAGTTGGGAATTAATGCAAGTTTAATGAACCTTGGTAGAGTTTCTTAGAATTAACAATAGCATATAGGAGGTCAATAGTCTTTGTAGAGAAGATGGGCCGAATGGCCCATAGGCTATTACTCTATGTTATCTTTATATGTTCTTCTCTGTAATGGGCCTTATTCTGCGCATACTCTTCTATGCTCTTTTTTGTAATTTCTTGTCCAACCAAGGACCTCTCTTGTAATTACTCAAAGATTAACTTAATAAAAGTGTATTAGTGTTAGAGGGAGGTTTAGTTCAAACCTCTCATTCTCTAACCCTCCTTGCCGCAGCTCTCTTTCTCTCTCACTCTCTCACTCTCTAATCTTCTCTTGTTTGTTTTTCTGGTTTTCTTGCACAGTCCCATACTTCTAGGGCTGTTTTTCAACTTGGTATCAGAGCAGGCCTGAGCTTGGCGTGGCTCTCATGTGGTTAGTCCAGCCGACTGCATGAGGGTGTTCTAGGGCTGGAAGTTTAGACTCATTTGCCTGACTCTTGGAGGTCATTGGAGGGTGTCCAAGACTCTATTCGCTTGGAGAATAGTTCGGTGACCAGGAAGAATCAGAGAGATAGATTGTTCGGCCTGACATCTGTGAGGGTTCTCTTATCTCTGGCAGCTCACTTTGATTGGCCCCTTTATCAGTTGGATATAAATAATGCGTTTCTGAATGGTGACTTACATGAGGAGGTCTATATGTCTCTCCCTCCAGGAATGTATGGAAGTGATATGCAAGGAAAGGTATGCAAATTGAAGAAATCTCTTTATGGCCTCAAACAGTCTCCTAGAGCATGGTTTGAGAAATTTAGAACAACACTTGTTAAATTTGGCTACACTCAGACACAGTCAGATCATACTCTTTTTGTGAAGAGAAGTGAATCTCTGGTAGTATATCTTATTGTGTATGTTGATGACATTGTTGTGACTGGTAATGATGGCTCAGGAATTCATGCTCTTAAGTCTTTCCTTTGTACAGAATTTGAGATTAAGGATCTGGGGGAGTTGAGATACTTCCTTGGCATAGAAGTTGCTAGATTCAAGGATGAGATTCTTATCTCCCAGAGGAAGTATGTCCTTGACTTGCTTTCTGAAACTGGGAAGATGGGTGCTAGACCAGCTGCAACTCCTATTGATATGAGTTACAAACTTTCTGCTTCAGATGGGACATTGTTAGAAGACAAAGAGGTTTTTCAGGGACTTCTTGGGAAGCTCCTGTACCTGTGCATGACTTGGCCAGATATTGCATATGCTGTTAGTTGTATTAGCTAGTACATGCATGCCCCTTGAGATACTCATATGGTAGCTGCAGAACGAGTTCTGTGTTATTTGAAAGGCTTTCCAGGAAATTGGATTCTGTTTACCAAGCATGGACATCTGAAACTTGAAGCCTATACTAATGCTGACTGGGCTGGAAATATTGATGACAGAAGATCTACTTTAGGGTATTGCAGTCTGGTGGCTGGTAATGTTGTCTCTTGGAGGAGCAAGAAACAATCAGTTGTGGCTCGATCCTCAGTAGAAGTAGAATATAGGGCCATGGCACATGGAGTCTCTGAACTGTTGTGGCTAAGGTCATTGATGGAAGAACTCGGGATTGATTATGACAAGCCAATGATGTTGTACTGTGATAATCAGGCTGCCATCAACATTGCCCACAACCCCGTACAACATGATAGAACTAAACATATTGAGGTTGATAGACACTTTATTCGAGAAAGAGTCTCTTCGGGTGAAGTGTGTCTTCCATTCATTACTTCTGAAGGACAATTGGTAGATTTCCTCACCAAGGGTTTTCCCAAGGCAAGGCTTCAGTATGACACTAGCAAGTTGGGCATGATTAACATCTATGCTCAGCTTGAGGGGGAGTGTAGAGAAGATGGGCCGAATGGCCAATAGGCTGTTACTCTATGTTATCTTTATGTTCTTCTTTGTAATGGGCCTTATTCTGGGCCCATACTCTTCTATGCTCTTTTTTTGTAATTTCTTGTCCAACCAAGGACCTCTCTTGTAATTACTCAAAGATTAACTTAATAAAAGTGTATTAGAGTGTTAGAGGGAGGTTTAGTTCGAATCTCTCATTCTCTAACCCTCCTTGCCGCAGCTCTCTCTCTCTCTCATTCTCTAATCTTCTCTGGTTTGTTTTTCTGGTTTTCTTGCATAGTCCCATACTTCTTGGGCTGTTTTTCAACTGTCTTCTTGAAGATTGGAAGTTTCTTAGAATTAAAGAAGGCATATGGAAGGCCGACAGTCATCTTAATTAGAATTTAGACGGTAGTCATTAAGATTTAATGCTAGTTTTCTTCCTAGCGTGGAAGCCTGCCTATATAAAAGAGAAGCACTAATCTTTTTCAGTAGTGAATAAATTGAGTATTTTCTTGAGCATTTTGTTGTTTGGTGGTGTGATTCCATCATTTTCTTAGAGGTATGGCTCTTCTTCTGATTGGTGTGACTCCAATCAAGAATTAGAATTCTAAGGTGAGATGCCGAAGACTCTAATTCAAGGCCATGCGACTCAACCCACTATTCTCTTTCTCAACATCCTACTGTGGAGACTCTGTAACTTAATGTACTTTATTAGTATAGTCCCTGTTGTATATTACTTTTACATCTTATTCTTCTTTTCTCTTTCAGCCCTATATGGGCATTCTTGCAATTGTATATATCTTTTAATATATAAGAGACTCTTCGAGGTGGGGGTCATTCATTCTTGACACCTCTAAGACTATTCTTGTTCTTTTCTCTATTCGACCAAGAGTGTTGACATGGTATCAGAGCAGGTTGCTCTCTGATCTATTTTCTCGCTCTCTTGAACCTTACTAGAAGCAGTAAACCGGTCGTATTAGGGCTGTCTTGATCAACCCTTTTTTGTTCTTTCATCTTTGCGCAACCAGCAGGAGAGATTTCTTTAGATCTCTCTTTGGAGACATTGGTTTGAGGCCAAACTTCAGATCTGGTGTCGCCTAGACCTGATCTATTCTCCCTACAAACAACATCTGATTTGGTGAAGTTTTCGAAGGAGTTCTGATCTTCTTCTTGGGGCGGCAACACTGTACAGTCTCCTTTTTTGGACTGCAACAACTTTGGACTTCAGATGTCGCCTAGACATGATCTATTCCACCTACAAACAGCATCTGATTTTGTGAAGTTTCTGAAAGAGTTCTGATCTTCTTGGGGTGGCAGTACTGTACAGTTTCCATTTTTGGACTGCAACTCTTTTTTGGACTTCAGGCTTTCTACATCAACCTACGATTTAAGTTTTTCTCTCCAGATTGAAGGGTTCTCTCAAGGTCTCCTTAACCCTACACTCAGTTTCTGGTTTGGAGTTTTTAAGGACTGCCTCAATCAGCATAAGATACCTCCTTGTTCTTGAAGAAGACACCTGATGTGTTGGTAAATCACAAATTTCTCTCAATCAGCTGACTCGATCAACCTATGACACTAGATCTGGTGTCGTCCTAGGATTATTGAGTCTAACAGTTCTACTCCTAAGACTATTATGAGTCTAATAGTTTGACTCCTAAGACTATTATGAGTTTAGAGTCTATAAATATGTATGGACGTTTTACACAAAAGGCAATGTAGTTTTTGAGTTTTCTTCAGCTTATGCTAGCTATGGTGAGTTATTCCCATGCCCTAGAGTGATTCTAGGTATTTTCTCTCTTCTTTTTCTCCCTATTTTCTCTCTTATTCCTTCAAGAAGTCATTACAGCCATCACCAGCCATAAAATTCTAATCCAAGAAGACCATTCAACATTCTAAGGACTAGAACTGAGCTGGTCCTACATCACATGGCCATCACCAGGAAGAAAATGAAGTAGAGCAAGCTACTTGCAGTATACTTGTATAGGCCCACCCTCTTGATGAACAGTGTATGATCTGACTGGGCCTATACATAACCGAACTTTCCAAGGGCTAATCTGAACCTATCAAACCAGGCTCTAGGTGACTGCTTCAAACCATACAATGCCTTTTCAGTCGGCAAACCTTCTTACCTGTCTCTGTATCATAGAATCCAAGAGGCAATTGCATGTAGACCTCTTCCTGTAAGTCTCCATTCAGAAAGGCATTTTTAACATCCATCTGGAACAAGGGCCAAGAATGATTTGCTGCAAGGGATAACAGAACTCGGATGGTGGTCATCTTGGCTACTGGGGCAAAGGTCTCCAAGTAGTCTATACCATAAGTCTGGGTGAACCCCTTTGCGACCAACCGGGCTTTGTACCTTTCAATAGAGCCATCAGCATTATGCTTCACAGTGAATACCCATTTACATCCAACCGGTTTCTTTCCTTTTGGTAGGTCAACCAGTGCCCAAGTATTATTCTTCAACAGGGCATCCATTTCGACTTGCATTGCATCTTTCCATTTTGGAACTGATAAGGCTTCTTGCACTGTTCTTGGAATAGGGACATTGGCAATGGAAGTGAGATAGGACTGGTAAGAGGGAGATAGGTGATCATAGGATAAGAACTGTGAGATGCTGTGAGCTGTAGATGTGGTGCAATGCCGTTTCCCTTTGCGGACGGCAATAGGGAGATCAAGATCATCCACAGGAGGGGAAGTGGCAACAGTGGAAGGTGTCTCAGTAGGCTCTGGATCTGGAGCCGCAGAAGGAACTGGAGCTGGTCGGGACTGCCGATGACTAGGATCAACCTGCCTGCATCGCCTGTGATAGACTCTCAACTCCTGATCCCTCTGACCACCCTCCTGATCCCTCTGACCACTCTCACCACTACAGCCTTCATCACCCAGTGGAATAGGTAAAGGAACAGCCCCACTCCCACTGCGCTCCCCCTGAGGAAAGAGACTCAAAATCTTACTCTCACTGCTCTCCCCTTGAGGAGAAACCCTAGGATAATAGGGTGTCTCCTCAAAGAAGGTGACATCCATGGAGACAAACCTTTTCCCTAAAACCGGATCATAGCAGCAATAACCCTTTTGAGTTTGTGCATAACCGAGGAAAATGCATTTGGAGGCCTTAGGTTCAAACTTGGAATGATGAGGCTCGAGAAGCTGGACGAAACAAGTACAACCAAAGATTTTAAGGGGAACAATGAACAACTCCTCGTTTGGGTATAGAAGGGAAAAAGGGGTTTTCATATCAAGAACCCGGGAAGGAACCCGATTAATGAGATGTACTGCCGTGAGGATAGCATCACCCCAGAAGCGAATAGGTACATTGGAGGTAAACATAATGCTTCTAGCCACCTCCAAGATGTGCCTATTCTTCCTTTCGGCAACGTCGTTCTGCTGCGGTGTATGGGGGCAAGTGCTCTGGTGAATAACTCCATGGCTAAGAAGGTAGGAGGTCAATGGCTTAGCAAAGTATTCCTTTGCATTATCAGATCTAAGGACTTTGATTTTGGCCCCAAACTGAGTGAGAATCATTTGATGGAAGTTTTGGGTCATAGCAGGAACATCATCCCGAGAACGCATAAGATAGACCCAAGAAAAGCGGGTATGGTCATCAACAAATAGTAGAAAATATCTGTACCCACCCTTAGAAGAGATGTGATATGGCCCCCAAACATCAGTATGCACAATATCAAAAGAAGAATTACTCCTTTTATTACTCAAAGAATAAGTTCTACAATGTTTGGCAAACTCACAACTCTCACACCTCAACTTTGATAACTCAACAGACTCAAATAAAGCAGGAAACTGACTCTTCAAAGACCTGAAAGACAAATGACCTAATCGATTATGCTAAAGCATAACCAGACTCATAGACTGAGAAACAAAAGACTTCTTATCCACTGACTCCTCCTGACGAGAACTCTCTCCAAGAAGATAGATCCTATTCGTCTCACGGCCAGTCCTAATCACCTTCCTCGTCTCCAAGTCTTGAAAGACACATCAGCCAGGGAAAAAGGTTACTGAACAGTTTATGTGTTTGGTAATACTACTGACTGAAAACAGGTTAGTATCAAGCTTAGGAACATGCAAGACAAAAGATGAAGAGATAGTATCCGATAGCTTGATGTCACCCTTGCCCGAAATGGGAACAAGAGAGCCATCAACAATGGATACTCTATCTCGGCCAGAGGACAAGTGATAAGAAGTGAACAATGATGGCAAGCTAGTCATATGGTCGGATGCACCTGAATCTATTACCCAACAGTGGTCAGTATTACCTGGAGCTGGAGCATGGTAAGCTGAGGCTCGAGTACCTGAATATGCAAACGCAGATGTGGCAGGAGCTAATGGTGACTGAGACGGCTGAGCTGAACTCCCAACTTCCTTTTCCAACTGTATGAGGGCAGCTCGAACAACGGCTAAGGTCTCTAGGGATGTGCCTGATGAGGATACTGAATCAGTGTTCACGGCCACATGAGCATTACCCTTCTTATTTCTTAGTTTTGCTGGGACCAAGTGAGGATGTAGCTTCCAACAAGTATCTTTTGTGTGCTTGGGTTTCTTGCAATGTTCACATACCAGGTCCCGTTTATCTTCCTTCTTTCGGTCCCTTTCTGGATCACCCCCTGACTTAAGTTTAACAGTTGTCAGGGTTGGGAAAGGGGGCTGAGGCTGCATCATGACTTTTCTCCTGGTCTCTTCACTATGCACCAGGGAGTATGCTCAAGAGAGGGTCACACTATCTCTGGTCAGTATCTGTTGCCGCACAATGTCATATTCTGAATTCAAGCCAGCCAAAAACTCAAACACTCTATTTGTCTCGATTTGCTTTCTGTGAGTCTGTGCATCTTTGGAACTCTCCCACTCTAGGGTCTCTAGATGGTCAATCTCATGCCACAAGGATTTCAAGGTAGAGAAGTGGACAGAAACTAGCTTCTCTCCTTGTTTAAGGCTGTTCACCTCACACTTCAGTTCATAGGCTCTGGTAACATTAAGGGGTTGGGAATAAGTTTCTTTCACAACATCCCATATCTCCTTGGCTGTCTTTGCCCACAAGTAATTTCGGCTGATATGTGGCTGCATAGAATTACACAGCCATGCCATAACCAAATAGTTCTCTTGAACCCACTTGGTGTATGTTGGGTCCTCCTTGGAAGGTTCTTTCACATCTCCCAAGAGGTAACCCAGTTTTCCCCTTCCTCCAATATCCATCATGGCTGATTGAGCCCATTCCAAGTAATTTGACCCATCAAATCTCACAGTTGTAATCTGAAACCCGGTTTCAGATACACTACCATAACTGCTGTTCTCAAAACTACTTTCTCCCTGATTTTTAAACTCCATCTTTGGTCAAGAACCAATAGCTACAAACTGTTAGAGCCACTACACCAGAAAATAGCACTTGGACAATCGGTCACAACCAGAAAACAGTATGAAATCAATGCAGGTCTGATCTGAAACCAATCTGTAATCATAGTATATGCATGAACTAGTGCAGGTCTGATCTGAAACCAATCAGCAATCGCAGTATATGCAGGAAACCAATACAAATCTGATCTGAAATCAATCGGCAAGCATAGTACTAGGCAGTCTGCCAAGTTTTTTCATCCCCTAGAAGAGCAATCTGAGATGCAGGAGCAGAATTAGGGTTTCAATCGTAGGTCTGAAATAAGTGCTCAGCCGCATTCTCCAAGCAGTCCGTACAGTTAGGACCTGTCGTAGGGTCAATATGAAACCCCAAAACTGATCACCTCTGAGAGAAGGGGGTTCGACCCAACAGTCAAACCCTAGATTAAAGAAAAAAACCTTAAAGCAGTTTGGCCTCTCCTTCTAGATAGGTCCAACCTATCTCGACTGATAGCAGTCTCTGGAAACTAAATAAAACTTACTTATGGAATGTTGTTCACTGCCTTCCAGGGTTACCTGATGTTAGACAGTTCTATGCCCTTAGCTTCAATCAGAATGATGTACATTATGAGTTTATTGTAAATGAATAAAAGTACATATTTGATTAATGTTCCCTTGGTATGTTTCTGTGTAATACCCTTAAACTGGACACTTAATGAGACTCGTGTTAGTTTAGAATGTTCACAGCCAGTGGGTCGGTCTGGGGAGACTTATCCTGATAAGGCTGACACTGTTGTGCCACCAAGTCGGTTGGGGTGGCCTGTCTCAGCTGCCAGGGTGAGACCCTAGGCACATACAGTGTAGGATTAATTGAATCTTTGAACTGGACCAGATTTCCAGTATTGCCCTGGACCTTGGAGATTAATGGGCAAAACTGGAAAGTTACACCCGACCCCTAGACTCGAATATGATACTGCACTAGGTGTCGGATTGGGCTGTCTTTGATATACCAATCAGTGAGATCCTTAGCGGGGTTCAAAACCTGGGTATGTTGAGACAGTCTAAGAATTCATCTGAGTGGGTGATCATAGTGACAGGATCAGCCCCTTTGTCGGACAAAGGTAATGATCCGGGATGCACTCTCACTGATGGAAACCAAGACTGTCGGCAGCCGATTTCAATCGTTGAGATTTGTTTTGCAAAGTATATTTTATATGAGATATAAAAGTATATATATTATGGTTTCTAAAATGTTTGCAAAAGGTTTTAATTCCCGGGATCCATATAGAGTGCAACACTGTTCCTTGCAGCCGAGGGAGAGGTCCTCTCTTGTCGGGCAGTGTTTGATCATTATGGGCTGAGAGGTTAAGTGTAAGACCATTGAGGGTAATACCTGATGGGCTAATCTTGCATCTGCCCACAGTCCCTGAGTGTTACAAGGTGGCTTGGCCCAGGGACCACTTAGGGCAAGTGTTGGGGCCCATAGAGCCCATGTGATGGGTTTTAGGGGGTGCACTGTCCATAACAGTGTATTCGGCTAGGCCTAGTAACAAAGGCTGGGCTGAACCCATGTGGCTGATGTGTAGATCAATGTTTGGGTCCCATGCCATACAAGGAAGCCCAACTGGGCAGCAGTTTGGAAGGCTAAGTGAGCACATAACCTTAATGGGCCTAAAGCCCATTTCGAACTGGGCTGATTTGATCAGTTAAATAAGGGGTGAATTCTAAGGTTGGATTAGCAGATAGGATTGGGTCGTAACCCTATCCACTCAGAGAGTCCAGATCTAAATATGATTCAGATCTGGAAACATCCTAATGAGATTAGGAGAAGGCTGATCTAATCTGCAGATAAGATAAGGGTTTACCCTTATCACTTAAAGGGAATTCTGATCCAAATATGATTCGGATCAGCAACTCCTAATGGGATTAGGAGCTGATCCCTTTAAGTTTATAAAAAGGGGAGGGGGCGGCAGCCTTTAGACACACAAGTTCACCACCTGTCTTCAAAGCTGAAATCACAGAAAAGAGAATTCAGCACATCTGCGAAAATTCTCTCTTGCCGCCTCCTTCCTAAAGGGATGAGAGATCCATCGTATGGACGCCCAAAATCTTGCGGAATAAGTTGGGCGAATTTCAAAAATTTTTTCTCTCCCTTTCAACTGGGAATCGAATTCCCTATTTAGAAAATCATATTTTCAAGGATCAAATTTGGCTTCTCCCACAA
Organism: Nelumbo nucifera; assembly: GCF_055504915.1. Classification (NCBI taxonomy): domain Eukaryota; kingdom Viridiplantae; phylum Streptophyta; class Magnoliopsida; order Proteales; family Nelumbonaceae; genus Nelumbo; species Nelumbo nucifera. The sequence continues at coordinate 33,377 of NC_142652.1, read as the reverse complement.
CTAGAGATCGAACTGGCAAGGTAGGTGACAAGAAGAAGGAGGCGGCAAGAAAGAATTCTGCAAGGTTGCTTAATTCTTCATTTTGTGATTTCTCAGCTCTGAAGAGGATGTGAGTATGTATCTTCTAAAGGCTGCCGCCCCTTCTTTTGTAACCCTAAAGGATCAGCTCCTAATCCAATTAGGAGTTGCTGATCCAAATCATATTTGGATCAGACATCCCTTTAGGTGATAAGGATAAACCCTTATCTTATCTGCAGATTAGATCAGCCTTCTCCTAATCTCATTAGGAGGTTTCTAGATCTGAATCACATTCAGATCTGGACTCTCTAAGTGGATAGGGTTACGACCCAATCCTATCTGCTAATCTAATCTTAGAATTCACCCCTTATTTAACTGATCAAATCAGCCCAGTTCGAAATGGGCTTTAGGCCCATTAAGGTGATGTGCTCACTTAGCCTTCCAAACTGCTGCCCAGTTGGGCTTCCTTGTATGGCATGGGACCCAAACATTGATCTACACATCAACCACATGGGTTCAGCCCAGCCTTTGTTACTAGGCCTAGCCGAATACACTGTTATGGACAGTGCACCCCCTAAAACCCATCACATGGGCTCTATGGGCCCCAACACACCCTAAGTGGTCCCTGGGCCAAGCCACCTTGTAACACTTAGGGACTGTGGGCAGATGCAAGATTAGCCCATCAGGTATTACCCTCAATGGTCTTACACTTAACCTCTCAGCCCATAATGATCAAACACTGCCCGACAAGAGATGACCTCTCCCTCGGCTGCAAGGAACAGTGTTGCACTCTCTACTTATATGGATCCCGGGAATTAAAACCTTTTGCAAACATTTTAGAAACCATAATATATATACTTTTATATCTCATATAAAATATACTTTGCAAAACAAATCTCAACGATTGAAATCGGCTGCCGACAGTCTTGGTTTCCATCAGTGAGAGTGCATCCCGGATCATTACTTTTGTCCGACAAAGGGGCTGATCCTGTCACTATGATCACCCACTCAGATGAATTCTTAGACTGTCCCAACATACCCAGGTTTTGACCCCCGCTAAGGATCTCACTGATTGGTATATCAAAGACAGCCCAATCTGACACCTAGTGCAGTATCATATTCGAGTCTAGGGGTCGGGTGTAACTTTCTAGTTTTGCCCATTAATCTCCAAGGTCCAGGGCAATACTGGAAATCTGGTCCAGTTCAAAGATTCAATTAATCCTACACTGTATGTGCCTAGGGTCTCACCCTGGCAGCTGAGACAAGCCACCCCAACCGACTTGGTGGCACAACAGTGTCAGCCTTATCACGATAGGTCTCCCCAGACCGACCCACTGGCTGTGAACATTCTAAACTAACACGAGTCTCATTAAGTGTCCAGTTTAAGGTTATTACACAGAAACATACCAAGGGAACATGAATCAAATATGTAGTTTTATTCATTTACAATAAACTCATAATGTACATCATTCTGATTGAAGCTAAGGGCATACAAAACTGTCTAACACTTCCTGCTGCCGCCACACCTGCCAGTTCGATCTCTAGTTCAGTAGGAGAAATCAAGATTGGATCTTGATATCAGTTCCTTGTGAAGGGACTGATAGGAAGCTGTGCTCACGTGCCATCCTGCTAATTCTTGCGAAGGATTAGGTTCTTGGGAAGAACACTGTTGATTTTGCTCCATCCTACACTGCACCATCTTCAGTGGGAGTAGTCTTTGGATCCTTCCTTGTGCGTGAACACATTCGTTGGGAGATATTATTTCTCCGTATCAGGTATATCCCTCTCCTACTGCTTTTGTTCAGATCTGGTTCGGTTCTTGGTTCAAGATTGATCCTTGAAAAATATGATTTTTCTAAAATAGGGAATACGATTCTGCAAGATTTGGGCGTCCATGCGATGGATATCTCATCCCTTCACCTGAACCCTAGCCTTCGTTGCTTCTTCCTGATTACCAACTCTCTGCAAGCCGCGACAAGTCCTCAACAGCTGCGAACCTCTCCTGGTAATCTCCCAGAATCAGCCGACGAATACTTCTTCATAAGCTTCCAGCCCTAGCTAGTTCTCATGTGGTTGGCTGGATTAGACACACATGAGAAGCCCTAGATAGGCTCTGATACCAAGTAGAAGATCAAGACTGCAATCAGTCTTGAACCCTAATAGATTTTAGGTTAAGAAAAGCAGAAGAAAAGTGAGAGGAAGGAGAAGGAAGAGAAGAGAAACAGGAGAACACAAGGGTTTGAAAGGAGGGACAGATTCTAACACATCTGCTGCCGCCACTCTCTTAGTATTTATAGGTTATGTTCAGTACATAGAGGAAAGGACAGATCTGCCCTTAGTACTTACATGACAAATAAAGTAAATAAAAACTGAAATAAACAACAACTGAAATAACAAACTGACCCCAATTGACACTACTATGATTGAAACAAATAATTACACATGCTGTCCTACGAACACAGTGGGGACCACTGCTGTGGGGCCCACATCAGTGTTCTCTACATCTTCCACCTGCAGACTTTTGGAATTAGAAAGGGGACTCCTTTGAGCACAATAATATTATCAGACTCCATTTGAAAACATGCTGCATCAACCCCAACGTAGTTCCAAGACAGCCTTAACTTCTGCAATTCATCTTTAAACCTCTTATCATACCATCTGCAGTTCTCCTCCATCTCTTGGTGATTCTTTGGTAACCACTACTAATATATAAAATCTTACATATATAATTTTTGCTTCTGTTCCTGTAAATTTGTTGATAGTCATTGTGATTGTGATATAACAAAAAGAAACATACATATATTCATATATTGTATCCTTGTCTTGTGTTATCATTTGGATTTGTTATTATAGGATTAGTGAAAGCTAAAGTAACTTGCTGCTTACAGTTTGACATTACACTGTTTATCCGACCTTCATATATACACTCCTTGTTGCATGTAATGTTTGTATTACTTCTGTTATTTTTTTTTGAGCAATATCCTTTCAATATGCAGGTTGCTACAATTGCATGGTTCGAAGCCGATTCTGTGTGTGGCAGTCATTCCATTGCTATCCCACTGGTGCTTGTTTTCCCTTATATGTGTCGTTTTCTCCAGTGTTTGCGACAATACAAGGACACCAAGGAGAAAACCACTCTTTTAAATGGTATGTACTCTTAATTACATTTTCTCATTTGTTATTTGCCCCCTCGCCCCCCCCCCCCCCCCCCCCCCCCCCCCCCCCCCCCCCCCCCTCTCTCCCCATTTGAAAGTAGCCATTGTGTGCCAGAAGTTAGGTTTGTCTAAATTCAACACCTTTCAAGACACCAGATTGTCATGCCCAACAGTTTTTTTTTTTTTTTGTTCATGGGCTACACAACGGGGAATGGCCCTTTTTTATCTCCCTCCTTTTTACAATCACGCATTGATCACTGTTTCAATGAGACACTATAGTTTTGATTTTTGAGTTTCTATTTTTCCTTTAAATTGCAATTGGTACAAAGCGGATGGATACTTTTTTACTCATAATAATAAGCTCAAATAGATATTCAAATTAATATTTTAGCCCTTAACATGTTACTGTTAAAATATTTGTCAATTCCTTCATATATGTCTTCTCTTAGTTGACATATTCAATTAGCATTTTTTCCCTTTGGTAGACTATAAATGATGATTTGGTTTCTTGTGGAACAACTTAGTTGAAGTTAAAGCTGTACTTGGGATAGCATATAACTGAGTTGAGGACTTGAATTAGATTGGTTTGTTGAATGTGCTCTGATGTCTGCCAATTTGATAGCTGATAGTCTTGCTGGGGAGTGGGTATGATTTGTTTTTGGGGAAAGTTCACTGAGGTAATTTCTTTCCTGGTTATGAGTTATTTTCTTTCTTTCTTTCTCTCGTTCCTTCCTTCCCTCTTCATGCTTTCGTGTGCTCTGCTTCTTTGAGACCTCTTGGTTTTTCCCTTCTCCAAAAAGTGTTCTTGCAGGTTGTAGGGTTCCTGATCCATATACTTGATTCTAGATTCTCAATTAAAAAATTAAGTTAAAATTGATAAATATGAAGCAAATAATTTTATTGAGAAGCTTGGAAGAAAATGCATATATGAAGAATTGAGCATTCTTCTGTGAAGTGGAATCTTGAAAGTATGGATACCCATATGATGCTGGATGCTAGGAAGCTTAGTAGGGGTTTTGCTAAAGTTTCACATTTTTCTTTTTTTTTTTTTTTTGTGCAGCATGGTTGGTGTTGTTCTTTTTATGCAAATGGTCATAGCCTTCAGTGTTGCTAATAGGATCTCAAATAGAAAATTCCCAATAAAGAAGCGACAATAATACAAAAGTGAATTTTGTGCAGTGTCTGGGCTGGGAGATCTGCCCTTGGACCTTTGCCAAGTCCCCCCAATACCTTCTCCGATATGAACTAAGGTGGAGTGTTCTAATAAACAGTATATGATCAAAGTAGACTTGTGTGAAACCAATCTTCACTAGTAAACCAAGCCAAGGTTCAAAGTATCGATATGTATTGGCCCATATCGGCCGATTCGTATCGTATCAGAGCCTTCTCGATACACTCCTACAGGGGGTGTTTCGGGTCGACAAGTGGTTTAGGGGGTAGATTGGCCTTAAACTGGCTCCTCTGAACCAGGTTCTAAAAAAAAAGAAATGAGAACCAATATAGGCCGATACGCCCTACCGACATATCGCCTTGTATCAATACTTTGAACCTTGAACCATGGTTTAAAGTATCGATATAACACCCCGTATCGGGCGTATTGTATCGTATCTTTTGAAAAAGATACGCTCCGAAACACTTGGAAACATGTTTTTAACTTCCCAAAAAACCAAAATTTGAAAAAAAAACTAAAACAAATAGAGTTTCGGCCATTTCTAAGTACCGATGTGATACTGCTGATATGCGTATCATATCGATACTTTGAACCTTGCCTTAAACCAAGCCCTAGGAGACTGCTTAACAGCTTAAGGCCATATAAAGATTTCTTTAACGTGCAAATCTTTACTTTCCTTTCTTTACTCTTAAGGATCCCCATTTAGGAAAGAACTCTTGACATTGTAAGGAAAGAAGAATCCTCACATAATTCTTCTTCACAAATGGGAGCAAATGTCTCCAAGTAATTGGCAAATGCTTGTGCATAACCCTTAGTTACTGGTCTTGCTTTATATCTTTGTCAGTGGATTCAACTATTCTTTACTTTATGTTAGAGACCCACTTTTTTCTCATTGGTTCTTTTTAATTAGAGAAATCAACCATATCCAATGTATGTTTCTTTCGTATTTCAATGTGATTCTAATATAGTCTTGGGGACAAACTTAAAAGAAATATGCTAGGCAAAAGTGGATGGTTATAGAAGGGTTTATGATAGATGCTTGGAGATAAAAGAATAGTACAAGAATGATGTTTACCTTGACCTCAATGAAAAAGGGATATTTATGTCAGGGAAATCAACAACATAGGGTGAATAAGAACTTGTCATCATATTGATGACTAGACTGAGTAATGAGGGAAGAGGCTCATCTACTAAAGAGAGAACAATCATTTTGTGCCTTTGGTACACTTGTAATTCATTTTAGGAACTCAAAGAAGACGAAACAGTGAAACTATCATTGGAATAGTGTTTTAAAAGCACAAAGGGCAAAAAAGGCACAGGGGCCAATTTGTGTCCGAGGTACAAGGCGCCGCGCACCTTTTTGAAGCAAGGTGCAAAAATATAAAAAAAAAAGATAGAAAATAAAATGTCAGAAAATTCAAAAAATGCCAAAAATTCAAAATGAAATAAAAAATGTTAAACATAATATTAATAAAATATAAACTTAAATTTTAAAATAAATTAAAAAAAACTATTATCTAAAATTAAAATATATAAACATAACATGTGAAGTGTATTAAAATGAAAATTTAAAAATAAAATCAAACATATAAAACATTTTCAAGCATGTAAAACCCACAATCTCTTTTTTTCCTCAATTGTATTACTTCAAGTAGCTAATGTGATGTAAAACATATTAGATTCCTAATTCTACGAGCTGCCTTTGTGCCACACCCCTCGAGGCAAGCCCAAACAAGCCCATGTTAGGGTCGTAAATTCTTAATTTCCACACAAAAAATAATGATTTTATGATTTTAATTGCCTTTTAAGAAGATATTTTATTAAGATGGGCTTGTTTGGGCTTGCCTCGAGGGGCATGATTGAGGGTCTAGGGGTGGAACCCCTAGCCCAGTTGCTAGGTTCAAAAAATGAAAAATAAAATTTTCAAAAAGTGCATGCTTCGGCTAAGGCGCAAGGCATGCACCTTTTGAATGTGTTGTGCCTAGGACCTGGGCGAGGTGCCTACCCTAAAATGCACCTCGCCTGTGCGCCTAGGCACACCTTTTAAATCACTACATTGGAAATGGTATTCGAAGGAAATTAGTGGCCAATGGGCCAAACCAAGGTTCAAAGTATTGATACAAGTCAATACACCTTACTGGAGTATCGGCCTGTATTGGCGCTTTTTTTGTGTTTTTATTTTTTTATTTTTTTCGGATATGGTTTAGAGGGGTCGGTTTAAGGCCCGACTACCCTCTAAACCATGGTACCTGAAACACCCCCTGTAGGGGCATATCGGGGAGGCCACGATACGATACTATCGGACGATACAGGCTGATACGTAACGATATTTTGAACCTTCGGTCAAACATATCCCTACTCTCTCTTTTTGTAGAACTTTGGAGAAAAGATGAGATAAACTCAGAAAAACCAGGAGAGTTGGCTCTTTGGGGTAGAGTGTTGGAGATGTTTTTAAAGAAACTGGTGGTATGGAAGAAGAGCCATCTGTTAATTGGGGGCAGAATCACATTTGACAAAATCCACCTCTCTAATCTACTTGTTTATACGATGTTGGTGAAGGTGATTAGAACCTTATAGAAAGTATGAGAGTTCTCCTCCTAGGCAAGGCCTTCATTCTCATTCCTAAGCAATGTGTAACTTAAGATAACACTCAAATGTTAAGTGTTATTCCAAGTCCCACATTGTTCAAGAATGGGAATGGAGGCCACGTCAGGCTGGGCTTTGCACTTACAATTAGGGCTACAGAGAGACAAGTGTACAAGAAACGGCCACGTCAGCCTTTAAGCAATATAACTGAAAGCCAACCACTCGAACAGACCACATAACAAACTGGACAAGTGGAGAGGCTGGTATAACAGAATTGTAACCGAGTATCCTAGTTATAAATAAGGAAAGAAAGTCCAGAAGGAGCGGAATTGATTTCTGGGAATTCTGAAAGACATCCACAACTGAGCAAGCTGGGTTCGCAGGTTCAAGAGGACCCTACCAGCCACCCAGGGTACACAGTGGAGAATAACTTGCTGTTGTATAAACGTCGATTGGTGATACCACAGGATTCAGCCCATATTCAGCAGCTTCTTGAAGTGTTCCACTCATCACCAGCGGGAGGCTACTGAGGAATTCTGCACACTTACAAAAGACTAGCCATCCAATTCCATTGGAAATGCATGTGGAATTCGGTCCAAAAATTCATAGCCGAATGCGTCATTTGCCAGAAAAATAAGGCTGATACCCAGTGTCCAGCAGGTCTGCTACAACCACTCCCAATTCCTACACAAGTGTGGGCTGATATATCCATGGGCTTCATAATGGGGCTGCTCATTTTCTATGGCAAGTCTGTCATTCTTGTAGTTGTTGATAGATTCACCAAATACTGCCACTTTTTCCCTCTCTCCCACCCCTTCACAGCTTCAATGGTGGCTGAGATTTTTACTAAGGAGGTGGCACGGCTGCATGGTACCCCTAACTCCATTGTCTCATACCGTGACCCAATTTTCATTAGTCGTTTCTGGGCAGAACTTTTCCGGTTACAAGGAGTGAAACTCTTCAAATCTACCAGCTACCATCCTCAAACAGACGAACAAACTGAGGTGGTCAACCAGAGTTTGGAAACCTATCTAAGGTGCTATGCAGGGGATAGGCCACGCCAGTGGCTCAAGTGACTCCATTGGGCTGAATGGTGGTACAATACCACTTATCACAGTGCAGCAGGAATGACTCCATTCAGGGCTCTATATGAACGGGACCCACCTTCCCTACTCCCTTATGAGAAAGGGTCTACAGCAGTAGCAGCAGTGGAAGACCAACTTCTCCAATGGGATATAGTGTTACAAGAGCTCAAATCCCACCTCCGTCAAGCCCAACAATGGATGACGGACTCTTACAACAGAAATCATAGGCCAGTCCAGTACCAAATTGGAGATCAAGTCTTCCTTAAACTACAACTGTACAAGCAAGTTTCAGTAGCAGGCCGCGGGTGGAACAAACTGAGCCCAAGATACTTCGGCCCATTTCGGATTGTTGAACGCGTTGGGTCCGTGGCATACAGACTTGACTTTCCAGCGACGGAAAAATTGCATCCCATATTTCATGTATCTCATTAAAGAAATGGCCAAAAACGGGAGCAATAACGACAACAATCCTTCCATCATTTTCAGAAGATGGCCAAGTTAAAACTGAACCTACCTAGATAACAGATTTCAGGTGGATACGCAAGGGGCATCACATCGAACCAGAAGCAATGGTGGTATGGTCAGGTCTCCCACTTGAAAATGCAACTTGGGAACCTTACTTGGACTTACAGAATAGATTCCCACATCTTGACCTTGAGGGCAAGGTCTCTTTCAAGGGAGGAGGGACTGTCAAGACACAAATAAGTGGAACAGAGAGACAAGTGTACAAGAAAAGGCCATGTCAGCCTTTAAGCAATATAACTGAAAGCCAACCACTCGAACAGACCACATAACAAACCGGACAAGTGGAGAGGCTGGTATAACAGAATTGTAACTGAGTGTATCCTAGTTATAAATAAGGAAAGAAAGTCCAGAAGGAGCAGAATTGATTTCTGGGAATTCCGTCTCTCTCTCTCTCTCTCGCTTCAGGAGGCAGGCTTCCTCGAAAAGCCCTGAGTTAGGCAGTTACCTAACAATGTAATATAAAATGTTCTATATAATACATATTATAAGTGTCATTATAATGTTTATACATAAAATATTGGTTTATTTAGTGAAGGAAATCCAGGGAGATGTCTTCTGGGATGAGAATAGCAATGTTGTGGTTCTTTTTTCTGCTCCCATTGGTGTTGGGGACTCATTATGGGCAGAAATCTTTGCTGTTTTGGAAGGAGCTATGAGAGCCGAAGAGCTCAACCTTTCTAAGGTACTTATTGAAGGGGAACCTAAGCTGGTTATTGGTTGGCTTCAAAAAGAGGAGGAGAGGGGATGGTGGGGTTACGCCAATGAAAAAAAAGGAAAATTAGACACTTGACTCAAGGAATGGATATCAAGCTGAATGGTGAATAGGGATGCCAACTCCATGACTGATGCTTTAGCTAAACAAGGGGTGGGAAGAAACACTAAATTCTGGGCTATATTGTATTTTCTTTTCTCTTTCGGGGGAGCTAAGAGAGTTTATTCCTCCTTATCTGTATCTTCTACATATATGCATATGTATAGGTTATGTATAAAATACATATATTTAAATGTATGTGGGTTGGCCGGGCTTGAAGCATTTAGGCCCAGGCCCAGCCCTAAAATTTGCAGGACCGAGCTGGGTCTGAAATCAAAACCTAGGCCCAAGCCCGGAATTTCTGAGCCGGGTTGGGCTGTGTAGGAATTAAATGAGGCCCATGCTTTTTGTGCTATAGGTCCAAAGCCTATCCAAGCCCAACTTAGATTACACTTGTGCAGAGTTCACTTAATTATTCGCGTGTGCAATATTTGTTTTACTGTTTAATATGTTATTTAATTTAAAATTTTATAAATAATTAAATTTTTATCATAAGATGCAATGGGCTTAAAGTCATTAGGCCCAGAAAGCCTGTAAGCCTGGTGTGCAGGCCAGGTTGGGCCCGGGCCTAGGTTAATGCACTTTACAGTGGTGATACACCTGTGCCAGCCTGGCCCATGATCACCGCTATTACTAATGCTGATCTGTCATGCCCGGTAATTGTCTCTGTGGAACCAAGAGACACTGTATGCATCTGAGTGAGCAAAGACTTCCTGTAATGAAGGAAGTTTTGCACTCCCCAAGTTTTAGGTACGAAGCGGGTTCAAACTCTAGCCTAATCCCCAGAAGAAAAAAAAAAGTAAAAAGCGTGCTACATCAAATTTCTCCCACTTGCTGCTGAGTTTTAATGTCAAAACTAAGAGGCTGATAAGTATCAAGCTCATTTCGTACACTTCTAAGATTAGTATAATAATCGTTTATATTCTTGTCACTCTGTTGCAACTAGACTTACTGCTAGAATAACTAATAACGTGTGATGTTGTCTTTCCCAGAATACAACCTTTGGGCATGTTCCCAAACTTCTTTGGCTATACTGAAAAAAACATAAAATTAACACTTATCTTTATACTTCTACGATTACCATAATAATCCTTTATATTATTGTCACCCTGTTGCAACTGGAATTACTGCTAGAATAGCTAATATATGTGTGGTGTTGTCTTTCCCAGAATACATCCTTTGGGCATGTTCCCAGACTTCTTTGGATATACTGAAAAAACATAAAATTAACACTTCTCTTGGATTTCATGCTATTCCATAACATTATTAGCTTCTGGTTTGGCACTTTTCAAATACTTAAACTTTCCTTCAGCTTTAAGAAAAACTTCCACAGGTTTAGACCAATGCATGTAATTGTCACCATTCAGTTTGATGGCTATCATTTCTCTTTTGTAAACCGAATATTTCAAATTGTGCTAGATTGTTTGGTTTGGTTTCTCCCAATGTTCAGAGAACTGGACCAGGCATAGAACCAGAAGAGGGAGAGGTTCACGGGTCAAAGGTTCAATCACGGTTAAGTTAGAGATAGAACCATGATGACATAATATATATGTCGTCTTCCTTGTACAGCTACCCAGGTGAGCAAAAAAGCAGATTGAAATAGGATTAGAGCCTTCATATGTTCCTTCTTGGTGCTTTAATACAATGTCAATGGTATTCAGTTGCTTCTAGAAATGAAAGAGAGTGAAGAGAAGAGTAATAGAAGAGAGGGAGGAGAGAAACAAATGGAATAGAAGAATGGGAGAGAAAAATCAACCCTCCCAGTCAGCCAGATCTATTACTTATCTTAATATCATACAAAGACTAAACTTCTCCTACTTTAAGTGTGGGCGTGGTTACTTAAACTTGGACAGACCTGTAACAACATATATAAAATAAGGTAGAAAGAGTGAAAGACTAGATTATTCCTGATTAGTCAACTGACTCTTGATAAAAATGAACTAAAAATAACTTTTTGTATATCATGAAAAAATGAATTGAAAATCATTTGTTCGAACTTGGATGCATGATTCTTGGCTCAAATAAAACATTCCAAGTTTCCGACCGGCTTTATTGATGCAAGATGCATATAAGCAAATGATATCAAATTGGGGTGTCTCCATATTTGATCCAATTGTAATGGATTGACTTGGGGTCACCCTTTACCGGAATGAACAAATGGATAATGATTACTGCCTTAGACTTCTATAACAGGGGCCTGTTGGAGGTGCGTAAAAGTGGGAGGAAGTTTTAGACATTGTTAGTAAAGTGATATTTTAGGTAATTTCTGTATATGTAAGGAGTGGATTTCCTATCAGTTGTTTAATGGGGGAACCCTAGCCAACTTGGAAACTTCGCCATGGCAATTTTGTTTCTCAAAATGAGTCTTTGTGTTCTTGCATTGTTCAATATAAATCTTCTTTTTATGCTTCTTTTAAATAAAATCTTAACATTTGTTTAGGTATTCATAAGTTGGGCACAACTTTTACTGCTGTACACACACACACACGAGGGAGGGAGGGAAAAAAAACTTCTGCTCACAGGAGGGACGGGGAGAGGAAAAAAAACTTTTGCTGCTTTTATTTTGAATAGGGGAGTTAATACAACCGGCTAGGAGGGCCCTCTATATTATGGATATTTCTATGTTTGGCTACAAAATTCTTCCACATGGCAGAGATAGGTGAGGTTGTATAGGAGCTTCCCTATTAAGTGTGTTGAACAACGTTCTTCTGTTGCTTGTACAGACTCTGTTTTTGATTACACACACACAGAAGAAAGAGAGAGAGAGGGGGGGGGGGGGGGGGGGGGAGGGGGGAAGGGGAACTATCACGACTGGTTAGGAGGGCCCTCTATATGATGGACATTTCTATGTTTGGCTACAAAATTCTTCTAGGAGCTTCCCTATTTAGTGTGTTGAGAGAGAGAGAGAGAGAGAGAGGAATTAATATGACTGGTTAGGAGGGCCCTCTATATGATAGACATTTCTATGTTTGGCTACAAAATTCTTCCACATGGCAGAGATAGGTAAGGTTGAATAGGAGCTTCCCTATATAGTGTGTTGAACGACATTAAATTTCTTCTGCTTTTTTGTAAACAGTAAGATGCTTGTACGAACTCTGTTTTTGATTAACTAGTTGGTCTTGTATGCTCATTTGATTAACTAGTTGGTCTTCCATATAGATTGCATTTTTGCCCTAATGACTGTTTTGGTTAACCTTACTTATATGTATGCTTTTCAGCTTTAAAATATTCAACGGCTGTCCCAGTGATTTTTCTCTCAGCCCTTAAATATCACGTCCTCCCTGATAGGTGGACAAATAATTTTCGCCCCCTTTGGCTTCTTTCAAGTGTTGTAAATTCGCTCTACTCATTTTACTGGGATGTGACCCGTGATTGGGACTTGAGGTATACATGAATTTCTTTTCTTATTATGTAGTTTAGGCTGTGTTTGGTTGCAATGCAAATAAATTTGCACTGATGCAAAACATGACAATGCAAATGATTTGAGTGTAGATTCTGACCTATTTCTGTTTCAAATTTTAGCTTATTTTGTTTGATTGCAGTACAGATTGAGTAAATTAAGACATGAAACAGAATAAAGTAAAATCCAAAACAAAATTAAACAATAATTTGCATTTTTTACATTTGCACTCCCATGCATTTGTACTAGTTTAAATAAATTTGCACTGCAACCAAACACAGCCTTAGTATTTTACTACCATTTCTTCTTGGAAACAAGAAAAAGAAAAGAAAATTATGTGCTAACTCGTCTTCTCATTTGATAGTGGCTTCACTCGGATTTTCAAGTTCAGCAAACAGCATATCTGCTCAAACCTATTGTATGGACGACAATGGGTAAGGTTCCGGCTATAATGAAATTCTGGTAGTTTTAAATGTGCACAAAAAGTAATTATGAAATGTTAAGTTTTGCAGGTTTACTTTTGGGTGATAGGAAGCAACCTTGTCCTCCGTTGTACTTGGACATATAAGCTGTCTGCTCATCTTCGCCATAACTACCTGACTGTTTTTACTATCACGGCCTTGGAGATTCTTCGACGCTTCCAGTGGATTTTCTTCCGTGTGGAGAATGAGTGGAATAAAATTAAGTCAGGCATGCAGGTATCCATGAGCGACATCCCAAAGGAGGAAGACAAATTACTTGGTTCCTCCAACTAAAATATACAAGTAAGCTACTCAAACGGGTATTGCCCTATAATAGCATCAATTTAAATGCATACCCCTGTGCGCCCCCCCCCCCCCCCTGTATTTCATTATGTTTTATCATTAAGGCTCACTTTGGAAAGAGTACAAATGCAAATATATACAGTGTAAATACATACAAAATATAAGGTTTTGCACTCTACATATTTGTATTTGTACTCCTTCCAAACTAAGCCTAAAGGTTCATTTTGGGGTCATTTAATGAGACGACCACAAAAAATCACTTTGTAAAACATAGGTTTATTGATAATGGTATTATTGGTTAATTGGGTATTCAGTTGGTATTTTTTTGATCAAAGGGTTTCTGTTTTGGAGGATGTAGTAGACTAGTAGTGATCTCAGTGTCTTTTACTGGTGCAGTAAAACTTCACTGTCAAATGATGTTGGCATGTTGCGCAAGGGCTTTGAGTACTGGCATTGTATCGTGGTTCCCTGTGAAATTAACTCATGGTTATCCCCTTCGCTCAACCTGGACTATAGCAACTGTGGAAAGGTAGATTTGGGCTTGGGGTTGAGGCCTCAGTTAGCTCATGTCCGATCCAAGCCCAGCCCAACCCAACCTAGGCCTGAACCCAACTCTAGCCCATCTGAACAAATACATACATGCATCGTATATATAATTAAAAGGTGAGCATCCAAATGGAAGTTTCTGTAATGAGTGCAAGAAGCTTCCCCTAGTTCCAGCCAAAAAAAAGTATATATTCTTTGATTGACTTTGGCAGCCCCAATTCTCAAAAGCAAAACAACTTAGACACTTGGTACGCGTTCAAAGTGTTTTGTTTTAGGATTGTAATTTTGAGAAAAAAAAAAGCATTTTTTTTAGTTTTTGGCTGATCGGCATCTTTTTTATTCAAATTAGCTTATTGCAACTGTAAAAAGCTAAATGGACTTTGCCTCTAATGTGGATATTCCCTTGGCTTTTGGGAGGCGGCTTCAATGTAGTCACCAATTCGACTGAGTGAGATGTCGCTTAGCTCTTGGACCAATCAGTGAATTTAATAACTTCATTTTAAATCTGAGACTACTGGACTTGGGCAACAGATTCACTCAAGCCAATGGATATTCAGCTGCCCGTCTTGACCATTATCTTGTTAATGTTAGATCTTAGATGGCAAGTTATGTTCAGTTCTATTAGAGTTTTTCATCTTAATAAAGCGTGTCGTGCCATTGTTGGTAGTTGTTAACAATGTTTTGGCAAATGGTATTAAGCCTTTCGAATTTCAAAGAACATGGCTTCTTCACCTAGGTTTTCGTGATGTAGTGATAGAGAGATGGAATTATACTATAACTGGGAAGCATCTCTTCATCCTATTAGAAAAATTGCAGCATTTGAAAATCCGTTTAAAGCAATGCAATGATTCAGCTTTCGGTGGTGTTTCTGAGAATGTATTATTAGCAGAGCAAAAAGTTGCAAATGCGGAATTGGATACACAATGAAAATTCAGTTAGTAATCAAAATCTGATACTCTGCAAATGAACATCTTCATCAAATTTTGGCAAAGGAGGAGGCTTTTAAGGCAATAATCTTACGAGAAATGAATACGGTATGGGCACCAAAATACCAAGTATTTCCATTCCTCTACGAAAATTCAAAATAAATTTATGTGATTGGGACAATGACACTGAAGACATTTTATCAAATGAAGGATGCCAAGTGCATGACTATTTATTTGATACTATACCTTGGTTTCTACTGATGAAGTCAGAAGTCAACTATCTTCTATGTGAGCCCTGAAAGTGCCCCTGGGGCAATTTCTTCACTCGTTATTGGGATATTGTGGGAGGAGATGCTTGTAATGCTATTAGATATTATACCTTGGTTTCTACTTTCTAGTGATGAAGTCAACTATCTTCTCTGTGAGCCCTGTGTCCCTGGGCCTAATGGTTTTGATGGCAATTTCTTCACTCATTCTTGGATATTGTGGGAGGAAATGTTTGTAATGCTATTAGAGAAGTTTTCTACATTAGTTAAATCTCTTCCTGATATACTTCCACTTTTATTGTGTTGATCCCTAAGAAGGACGCCCCTAGGAGTTTGTCGTATTACCGACCTAAAAGTTTATGTAGCTTTTTCTACAATATTCATGTTAAAATTTTGACAAACAGGATCTCAACTACCTTGCCAAGGTTAATCTCTTTGGAGCAAGGTGCTTTTGTTAAAGGGATGAGCATTAGTGGTAATATGATATTGTTCAGGAAATGGTTTCTAAAATTAATAGAAAAACAAGGGGTGGTAATGTTATAATTAAATTGGAGATGGAAAAGGCTTACGATAAAATGAATTGGAATTTTATATTCACTGTCCTTCACAAATTTGGTTTCAACAGCATATGGGTTGACTTGCTTAGGCTCTGAAGTTGCAACTGTTGGTTCTCCGTGATGATCAATGGTTCTCCAATAGGGTGTTTTCGTTCAACATGAGACAAGATGACCCTCTTTCTCATAGTATTTTTATCTTTACTAAGTGTTGAGTAGAGGCCTTCATGCTATTTATAGAAATGGTAATGTTCCTTACTATTTTCTTCCAAGGGCTAGTATGCCTATCTCTCATAGCCTTTTTTGCAAATGATATAATGATCCTTACTAGAGGAGAGAAACATGGCCTTATGAAACCTCACGTCCTTTTTTTTTCTATTTATGAGAAAGCTTATGGTCAAGAAGTAAAGAGAAATCTTGCTTTATAGTGTACTAAAAAATGCATAGCTCAACGGTCAATATGATTAAGAATGTCATTGGGTTTAAGCAAAAGCTATTCCCTTTTATATATCTTGGAGAATCTATTGGTTTCAGAAGCCTGAAAATTATTGACATTGATCCTTTAATGATGAAAAGTAAAAATAAAGTTGAAGGGTAGAAAGGGAAACTATTGTATTCAATTGGGAGGTCGATTGATTCTTATAAAACACATTCTCTAATCAATGTTGATACATATTCTTAGTGTGGTTTCACCTCTTATAGTAGTTATAAGAAAAATTCATTCTATTTTTAACTTTTTGTGTGGAGCCACGGTTCATGGGAATAGAATGTATTGGATTGGTTGGGCCAAAATGTGCAAACCTATTAAGGAGATGAGGTCTCAATATTAGATCTCTTTATGATATATAGTTGTAAAGTTAGTAGCAAAGGGAGAATGAAACTTATTATTTTTGTGTCATCCGAACCCATAACAAGGTGTGAAACACTACAATGCTTGAAAACTAATGTGCAAATACAAACTGGGGTGCAATAGTGGTGCAAAGTATCCTTTAATGTTGATTGTGAATTGCAAAATCATTGTACTCTGTATAGAATATGGAATGGGCTGAGTTGTGCCACTTGGTCACTCTCCTTAAAACTACATTTCTCCCCTTATGGCGTAAATGGGAATTTGCAAATCATCTTTCAAGATGAAATAGTCCACATGCTTCTGATATATGTGCACTCGCTTACTAGTCTTCCACGAATCATAATTGAAAAATGCTTAGAATTAATGGACAGAAAACAACAAAACAATCTTTAGTAGTTTGTGCCACCTAGTTGACCAACACTCTATTTATAGAGAGTTTTTAGTCACACAAATGGACACAAAAGCGTATAAAGCAGTTAATCAGATTTTTAAAATAAACGGTCAAAGCATAATCATTTAAAAAGGATACAATGTGATGCGTATACACACACATCCCAACCCAACATTGCCCGACTCGCGTTGGAGGGGGGGTGAAAAGCACCCTAACTCCCCATAAGCATGTGAGCATAATGTGTAGTCTACCTTCCTCCTATAGGTCCCTAGCCATAGGGATAGCAAGTTAACTTATGAGCTGAACACTACCCCATTTCCCATGTGTCAGCACCCAAAAAGTGGATACTTGCCCCTGTAACTTAAAAATCTCTCTTTAGACACTTCAAACGACTAATCTAGCACTCCTAAAGACTCTAGGTACCCCAAGACCTTGCTTGTCAAATTTCATCTCAATGATCCATCATTTGCCCCATGATTGAAGCAAGATTCCTTTTCAGCTATACTCATTGTTCAAGAACCATGATCTCATTAATCCCCTAGATGCAGGCTTCATTAGACCCATTTGACCACACCAATGAGTCCCAAACCCTCAAAAACCTCACCCACCAAATTTCAACTAAAAACTCCATTCCTAGCCTTCAAATCAAGCAAGATTCTATTCTGCAAGTTGTAATCATAGTTGTCAAGGCAACACCTAGGCATTGCCTAGGCGGTTTAGGGTTCGTTGTCGCATTGCCCAAACTGTTAGACAGTTTTGTATGCCCTTAGCTTCAATCAGAATGATGTACTTTATGAGTTTATTGTAAATGAATAAAGATACATACTTGATTCATGTTCCCTTGGTATGTTTCTGTGTAATACCCTTAAACTGGACACTTAATGAGACTCGTGTTAGTTTAAAATGTTCACAGCCAGTGGGTCGGTCTGGGGAGACCTATCCTGACAAGGCTGACACTGTGGTGCCACCAAGTCGGTTGGGGTGGCCTATCTCAGCTGCCAGGGTGAGACCCTAGGCACATACAGTGTATGATTAATTGAATCTTTGAACTGGACTAGATTTCTAGTATTGCCCTGGACTTTGGAGATTGATGGGCAAAACTGGAAAGTTACACCCGACCCCTAGACTCGATTATGATACTGCACTAGGTGTCGGATTGGGTTATCTTTGATGTACCAATCAGTGAGATCCTTAGTGGGGGTCAAAACCTGAGTATGTTGGGACAGTCCGAGAATTCATCTGAGTGGGTGATCATAGTGACAGGATCAGCCCCTTTGTCGGACAAAGGTAATGATCAGGGATGCACTCTCACTGATGGAAACCAAGATTGCCGGCAACCGATTTCAACCGTTGAGATTTGTTTTGCAAAATATATTTTATATAAGATATAAAAATACATATATTATGGTTTCTAAAATGTTTGCAAGAAGGTTTTAATTCTCGGGATCCATATAAGTGGAGAGTGCAACACTGTTCCTTGCAGCCGAGGGATAGGTTCTCTCTTGTCGGGCAGTGTATGATTATTATGGGCTAAGAGGTTAAGTGTAAGACCATTGAGGATAACACCTGATGGGCTAATCTTGCATCTGCCCACAGTCCCTGGGTGTTACAAGGTGGCTTGGCCCAGGGACCACTTAGTGTAAGTGTTGGGCCCATAGAGCCCATTTGATGGGTTTCAGGGGGTACACTGTCTTCAGCAGTGCATTCGGCCAGGCCTTGTAACAAAGGTTGGGCTGAACCCATGTGGCTGATGTGTAGATCAATGCTTGGGTCCCACGCCATACAAGGAAGCCTAACTGGACAGCAGTTTGGAAGGCTTTTTGAGTACATAACCTTAAATGGGCCTTAAGCCCATTTCGAACTAGGCTGATTTGATCAATCATTTAAAGGGGGTGAATTCTGAAGTGGGTCAGCTAAAAGGATTGGGCTTAGACCCTATCCACTCAGAGAGTCCAAGATCTAAATGAGATTTAGATCTGGAAACCTCCTAATTAGATTAGGAGATAGCTGATCTGATTTGCAGACAAGATAAAGATTATCCCTTATCACTAAGGGACTTCTAACCCAAATATGATTTGGATTAGCAACTCCTAATCTGATTAGGAGCTGATCCCTTTGAGATTATAAAAGGGGAAGGGGGTGGCAACCTTTTACATGATCAATAGCACTCTTCTCTTTGAAGAAAGAGAGATTGAGAGATTTCCTGCATACTGCGAATTCTCTCCTACCGCCACCTTCCTGCCATTGCCATTTCTTCAGTTCGATCTCCAGTTCTTGGGAGCAATCAAGATTTGATCTTGATCTCAATCTTTTGGGAAAAGATTGGTTGGAGCTGTACTCACAAGCCGTCCAGTTGATTCTTGCGAAGGGTCAAGTTCTTTTGAAGAACGTTGTTGATTCTGCTCCATCCTTCACTGCGCCATCTTCAGTGGGAGCAGATTTTGGATCCTTCCTTGGGCGTGAACACCTCCATTGGGAGATAGTATTTTTCCGTATCAGGTATAATCCTCTCCCTCTCCTTTTGATTCAGATCTGGTTCATTTTATAATTCAAGATTGATCCTTGAAAATATGATTTTCTAAATAGGGAATACGATTCCCAGTTGAAGGGAGAGATAAATTTTTGAAATTCGCCCCTTATTCCGCAATCTTTGGGCGTCCATAGGATGGATCTCTCATCCCTGCAGTGGTATCAGAGCCATGTTTCAAATCTTGAACCATCTAGTTTCAGATCTGAACCTGCGCAAATGGGCAGAAGGTGTTATACCCGATTTGCGCAGATATGGGTTTTGGGAAGTTTTGTTCCCAAAATTAATGGGCGAATAATCTGAAATTAATTTTATATAAATCTGATTATTATTTAGAATTGTTCTTTATGATTTTCTTGATTTATGGGCTGTTCGTACAAGAGGAGATCGAAATCTTGGTTTGCGTAGGGAACCTGCAAGATTTGCAGTTTCTTGATTTATTTGTTACATTTGGTCTGTAAATAATTTTTTTTTTCTAGACTCAATGTATAGGTATTCGATCTGATGTAATTATTAATAGAAATAGGATTTCTATTTATTTTAATTATGGATCGAAGATGGCGGCGTAGAAAGGGAGATTTTAAAGAGAAGAGGATTTCGCAGATGGGAAAATCGCTATCTGCGATTTGCAGTTTGTGAAACTGCATTCTGTGATCTAACCTCTGTTTTGCAGGATGGATTGTGCGAACAGCCCTGATTTACTGATTGTTGTTTTTCTTTTATCAGTAATTAATTTCAGATTATTTTCTTGAATTAAAGATTTAATTAAAGATCAAACCCTAGACCCATTCGAACCAAGATTGGTTCAAACTGTTTGGACCGAATCTAGGGTTTAATCAGGGCTGGAAGTCAGCCCTGATTTTCCCACTAATGGGCCTAAGGATTGATATTTAATTAAATGGTTAATTCGGCCCAACCTGTAAAGGCCCTGTTTTAAACAGTTAAAACTGCTAAAAGCCCACTTAACACATAAAGCTATATGGGTTGAACCGTTCGGCCCACATACCTGAATAATATCAATGGTTAATATTATGGATTTAAAATGGGCTTCAAATGGGCTTTACGGATAATTAATTGATTGGATCAATTTATCCTTGCATGTGATGTATGGATGTGTGATGTGCTACGTACATGAGCCATAAGTACTTGGCCCATGCTCAATCGACAATGGCTCTTTTGCACACCATGGCTGAATGCACATCATTGCCATGGTGTCCCTTTTGGTCATTGGATGACCTCCCTCAGTGGTGGGCCCCACACCTCATCATGAGGTCTCGTGCGGAACCCTAGCCGATTTAGGCCTACCAAAATCTGGCTTTATGAAAGTCAGTGGGAGCCACTTTGGTTTGACCTAAAGTTAGAACTAGGGCGTATTTATCTGTTCCCTCCAGACAATATGAGTGCATGTGATAGGGAGATTCATATGATGAACTCTCTAAAGGCCTTCCATCATTAGCACGAGGATGGGTCCTTCAGTAATGAGGAAACGCACCAGAAAATGGGCTATCCATTTGTTGTTGGGCTTGTCTAAGTGTTTCATAAGATGATAGGCGCGTCATAGGCCGATGTGGGAGGGGCTTCACCAGAAAATGGGAACTCTCTCACGGTACCTTGGCGTTCACGAATATGATGGGTAAGCACTCATTGGACAGAAAAGTTTACCTGAAAACGGCTCTGAACCTTATCTGACAGAGGCCAAAGGGAAAACTCATATGATGAGTGGATATGATCTTTCACAGAAAGGTGGTGGGGTTATGCAGCTGAAACAGTTGGCTTCATGCACCCTATGTGATTTCCCACATTTCCAGAGACAACCCGTAGTCTCCGTCACTGAGAAAGGAGGGAAATTTCAGAGACGAATAAATGGAAATGGATCGTAGATTAAAATCCATATCTATGAAATGAACATGAATCAAATTAGGTCGTGGATTGATGTTTGCTCTTTTATCAGAAAATGGCAAACGGATCTTTTGCAAAGCTACTTGATGACAACAAGTTGAAGGGCCCAAACTATGCTGACTGGTATAGGAACCTTATGCTGGTCCTTGCTTCTGAAAAACTTGACAAAGTGGCAAAGAATCCTGCCCCGGAGCGTCCAGGAGATAGGGCTTCTGAAGCCCGAAGGAGAGACTATCAAGAATGGGAGGAGAAAAACTCCCTTGCCCGGTGTTACATCATTGCCTCCTTGGACAATCCGATACAGAGGCAGTTCGATCAGATCGAACTTGCCAAAGACATATTGGACAGTCTCAGGACAATGTATGAAGAGCAGAATCGTTCTACTCGACAAAAGGTCTTGAAACAGTTCATGACCACACAAATGTCCAAGGGTCAACAAGTTCACGACCATTGTCTTCAGATGATGGGATACATCAACGAACTGGAGGCTCTTGGATCTGGGCTGGACCTTGCAACCCAGATAAATGCTATCCTTAACTCTTTGCCTCTTTCCTTTAATCCGTTCATCATGAACTATAACATGAACAAGCTAAATGTCAGTTTACAAGAGCTCAACAATATGTTGCAAAGAGCTGAAGAACTGATTAAAAAGGATGAGCCTGTAGCCATGCTTGTTGAAGCTGGCAAGACAGGCAAGAGAAAGAGGAAGGCAAAGAAGCCTCAGAAGAAAGCCACTAAAAGCAAGAAGTAGAAGAAAGACAAAGCATCGGATGCCTGTCACTTCTGCAAGAAGACCGGCCACTGGAAAAGGAATTGTCCTGCCTACCTGGAATCCAAGAAAGGTAACTTCGAAACTTGTGTTATAGAAACCAATTTGTTGGTAGCTTCTGCATCCTGGTGTATTGACTCCGGGGCTTCAACTCATGCATGTAACTCACTACAGGGGTTCAAGGTAAGCAGAAGGCTGAGTGAAGGAGAAGTCACACTCTACTTAGGGACTACTACAACTGTTGCAGCCGCGGCCATAGGAACCGTGGAATTATATTTTAGAGAAGGAATAATTGTACTGAAAGATTGTCTTTATGTACAAAATTTAAGAAGAAATTTGATTTCTGTCTCAAAACTGTGTGCAGATGGTTATTCTGTCTTCTTTAGTAATACGATTACTATTAAAAGAAACAATAGATTCATCGCATACGGGGAACTGGAGAACGGTCTCTATGTTCTACATTCTTCTCTAGAAACTAACATAACCGAAACTACGTCGGCTGAAATCCCCAAGAAGAGAGCCCGTGATACAGTTAATCCCACGTGTCTGTGGCATTACCGACTTGGCCACATCGGTGTTGACCGAATCACAAGGTTGGTAAAGGATGGTCCTTTGGATTTTCTAGCTGTAGAAGATCTTCCCACCTGTGAGCCTTGCCTACAAGGCAAGATGACGAAACGACCATTTAATGGTAAGCCTGAAAGATGTACAGGCACACTTGACCTAATACATACTGATGTATGTGGTCCCCTGAGTGTTAGGACACGAAATCAACACGTGTATTTCATCACCTTCACAGATGATTTTTCACGATATGGTTACGTGTACCTAATGAGACACAAGTCTGAATCCTTTGAAAAGTTCAAAGAGTTTAGACAAGAGGTCGAGAAACAGTTAGGGAGAGAAATTAAAGCCCTTCGATCAGATCGAGGTGGCGAATATCTCTCTGACGAATTCAAGGACTACTTAAAGGACAATGGGATAGTATCACAATTAGCTCCTCCTGCTACACCACAACTTGACGGTGTTTCAGAGAGGAGGAATATGACCTTATTAGATATGGTCCGGTCGCTTCTCATACACTCAAAGTTACCCACATCCTTTTGGGGTTACGCATTAGAGACTGCGATTTACGTGCTGAATCGGGTTCCAACCAAATCGGTTCCGAATACTCCATATGAACTTTGGACCGGAAAGAAACCAAGTGTCAAACACTTGAAGATTTGGGGTTGTCCAGCTCACGTTAAAAGAACGAGTGCAGACAAGTTGGAATCCAAGACCAGCCGTTGCCTATTTGTAGGCTACCCAAAAGGCTCTGTAGGTTACCTTTTCTATGACCCAAGTGAGTAGAAAGTGTTCTGTAGTCGAAATGCACAATTCTTGGAAACCGACTATATCCTGGACACCCATTGTCAGGAAGTTGTTCTTGATGAGGAGAACTCAGGAGCAGTGGGAGATGTCCCACAAGTTCTAGGTAATGACCAACTTAGAAGATCCACTCGGGCATCTAGGGTTTGATCTTTAATTAAATCTTTAATTCCAGAAAATAATCTGAAATTAATTATTGATAAAAGAAAAACAACAAACAATAAATCAGGGCTATTCGCACAATCCATCCTGCAAAACAGAGGTTAGATCACAGAATGCAGTTTCACAAACTGCAAATCGCAGATATCGATTTTCCCATCTGCGAAATCTTATTCTCTGCGAAATCTCCCTTTCTGCGCCGCCATCTTCGATCCATAATTAAAATAAATAGAAATCCTATTTCTATTAATAATTACATCAGATCGAATACCTATACATTGAGTCTAGAAAAAAAAAATTATTTATAGACCAAATGTAATAAATAAATCAAGAAACTGCAAATCTTGCAGGTTCCCTGCGCAAACCAAGATTTCGATCTCCTCTTGTATGAACAGCCCATAAATCAAGAAAATCATAAAGAACAATTCTAAATAATAATCAGATTTATATAAAATTAATTTCAGATTATTCGCCCATTAATTTTGGGAACAAAATTTCCCAAAACCCATATCTGCGCAAATCGGGTAGAACACCTTCTGCCCATTTGCACAGGTTCAGATCTGAAACTAGATGGTTCAAGATTTGAAACATGGCTCTGATACCACTGAAGGGATGAGAGATCCATCCTATGGACGCCCAAAGATTGCGGAATAAGGGGCGAATTTCATAGGATGGATCTCTCATCCCTTCACAAACACCACAGGTTTTGCATACTAGGCACCTGCCCAAAGACTTAAGTGGGCGCCAACATACAAGGCAAGTGCCTACATACATCTGAGAAACCTTTTTTTTTTAATTTATTGTTTTGATATTTTATTGGATGTTTCATTCTTTTAAAAATAAATCTGGTTATATGATATCATTTTAGGGTTTCGAGTTTTAAGGTTTTAGGGATTTGGGTTAAGAGTTTAGGGTTTTTGGGATTTGGGTTTAGGGTTTAGGGCGTTAGGGTTTAGGGTTTAGGATTTAGGGTTTGGTGCTTTGGGTTTAGGGTTTGGGTTTTAGGGTTTTGGATTTAGGGTTTAGGGTTTAGGGGTTAGGGGTTAGGGTTTTGGGTTTAGGGATTAAGGATTAGGTTTTTAGGGCTCAGGGTTTTTGGATTAGGTTTCTAGGGCTTAGGGTTTTTTGGATTAGGGCTTGGGGTTTAGGGATTAGGGATTAGGGATTAGGGATAAGGGTTTAGGGTTTAGGGTTTTAGGGTTTAGGGTTTAGGGCTTAGGGTTTTAGGGCTTAGGGTTTAGGGTTTAGGGCTTAGGGTTTTAGGGTTTAGGGTTTTAAGGTTTAGGGTTTAGGGTTTAGGTTTTAGGGTTTAGTGTTTACGATTTCGGGTTTAGGGTTTTAGGGTTTTAGGGGTTTAGGGTTTAGGGTTTTAAGGTTTAGTGTTTTAGGGTTTAGGGTTTAGGGTTTAGGGTTTAGGATTTACGGTTTAGGTTTAGGGTTTTAGGGATTTAGGGTTTCCGGGGTTAAGGGTTTAAGGGGTTTAGGGTTTAAGGGTTAGAATTTAGGGTTTAGGGTTTAGGTTTTAGGGTTAGGGTTTAGGGTTAGGGGTTAGGGTTTAGGGGTTAGAGTTTTATGGTTTAGGGTTTAGGGATTAGGGTTTTAGGGTTAGGGTTTAGGGTTTACGGTTTAGTGTTTAGAGATTAGGGTTTAGGGTTTTAGGGTTTTTGCGTTTAGGGTTTTAGGGTCTAGGGTTTAGGATTTATGGTTTATGGTTTTAGGGTTTTAGGGTTTTAGGGGTTAGGGGTTTAGGGTTTAGGGTTTAGGGTTTAGGGTTTAGGGTTTAGGGTTTAGGGTTTAGGGTTTAGGGTTTAGGGTTTAGGGTTTAGGGTTTAGGGTTTAGGGTTTAGGGTTTAGGGTTTAGGGTTTAGGGTTTAGGGTTTAGGGTTTAGGGTTTAGGGTTTAGGGTTTAGGGTTTAGGGTTTAGGGTTTAGGGTTTAGGGTTTAGGGTTTAGGGTTTAGGGTTTAGGGTTTAGGGTTTAGGGTTTAGGGTTTAGGGTTTAGGGTTTAGGGTTTAGGGTTTAGGGTTTAGGGTTTAGGGTTTAGGGTTTAGGGTTTAGGGTTTAGGGTTTAGGGTTTAGGGTTTAGGGTTTAGGGTTTAGGGTTTAGGGTTTAGGGTTTAGGGTTTAGGGTTTAGGGTTTAGGGTTTAGGGTTTAGGGTTTAGGGTTTAGGGTTTAGGGTTTAGGGTTTAGGGTTTAGGGTTTAGGGTTTAGGGTTTAGGGTTTAGGGTTTAGGGTTTAGGGTTTAGGGTTTAGGGTTTAGGGTTTAGGGTTTAGGGTTTAGGGTTTAGGGTTTAGGGTTTAGGGTTTAGGGTTTAGGGTTTAGGGTTTAGGGTTTAGGGTTTAGGGTTTAGGGTTTAGGGTTTAGGGTTTAGGGTTTAGGGTTTAGGGTTTAGGGTTTAGGGTTTAGGGTTTAGGGTTTAGGGTTTAGGGTTTAGGGTTTAGGGTTTAGGGTTTAGGGTTTAGGGTTTAGGGTTTAGGGTTTAGGGTTTAGGGTTTAGGGTTTAGGGTTTAGGGTTTAGGGTTTAGGGTTTAGGGTTTAGGGTTTAGGGTTTAGGGTTTAGGGTTTAGGGTTTAGGGTTTAGGGTTTAGGGTTTAGGGTTTAGGGTTTAGGGTTTAGGGTTTAGGGTTTAGGGTTTAGGGTTTAGGGTTTAGGGTTTAGGGTTTAGGGTTTAGGGTTTAGGGTTTAGGGTTTAGGGTTTAGGGTTTAGGGTTTAGGGTTTAGGGTTTAGGGTTTAGGGTTTAGGGTTTAGGGTTTAGGGTTTAGGGTTTAGGGTTTAGGGTTTAGGGTTTAGGGTTTAGGGTTTAGGGTTTAGGGTTTAGGGTTTAGGGTTTAGGGTTTAGGGTTTAGGGTTTAGGGTTTAGGGTTTAGGGTTTAGGGTTTAGGGTTTAGGGTTTAGGGTTTAGGGTTTAGGGTTTAGGGTTTAGGGTTTAGGGTTTAGGGTTTAGGGTTTAGGGTTTAGGGTTTAGGGTTTAGGGTTTAGGGTTTAGGGTTTAGGGTTTAGGGTTTAGGGTTTAGGGTTTAGGGTTTAGGGTTTAGGGTTTAGGGTTTAGGGTTTAGGGTTTAGGGTTTAGGGTTTAGGGTTTAGGGTTTAGGGTTTAGGGTTTAGGGTTTAGGGTTTAGGGTTTAGGGTTTAGGGTTTAGGGTTTAGGGTTTAGGGTTTAGGGTTTAGGGTTTAGGGTTTAGGGTTTAGGGTTTAGGGTTTAGGGTTTAGGGTTTAGGGTTTAGGGTTTAGGGTTTAGGGTTTAGGGTTTAGGGTTTAGGGTTTAGGGTTTAGGGTTTAGGGTTTAGGGTTTAGGGTTTAGGGTTTAGGGTTTAGGGTTTAGGGTTTAGGGTTTAGGGTTTAGGGTTTAGGGTTTAGGGTTTAGGGTTTAGGGTTTAGGGTTTAGGGTTTAGGGTTTAGGGTTTAGGGTTTAGGGTTTAGGGTTTAGGGTTTAGGGTTTAGGGTTTAGGGTTTAGGGTTTAGGGTTTAGGGTTTAGGGTTTAGGGTTTAGGGTTTAGGGTTTAGGGTTTAGGGTTTAGGGTTTAGGGTTTAGGGTTTAGGGTTTAGGGTTTAGGGTTTAGGGTTTAGGGTTTAGGGTTTAGGGTTTAGGGTTTAGGGTTTAGGGTTTAGGGTTTAGGGTTTAGGGTTTAGGGTTTAGGGTTTAGGGTTTAGGGTTTAGGGTTTAGGGTTTAGGGTTTAGGGTTTAGGGTTTAGGGTTTAGGGTTTAGGGTTTAGGGTTTAGGGTTTAGGGTTTAGGGTTTAGGGTTTAGGGTTTAGGGTTTAGGGTTTAGGGTTTAGGGTTTAGGGTTTAGGGTTTAGGGTTTAGGGTTTAGGGTTTAGGGTTTAGGGTTTAGGGTTTAGGGTTTAGGGTTTAGGGTTTAGGGTTTAGGGTTTAGGGTTTAGGGTTTAGGGTTTAGGGTTTAGGGTTTAGGGTTTAGGGTTTAGGGTTTAGGGTTTAGGGTTTAGGGTTTAGGGTTTAGGGTTTAGGGTTTAGGGTTTAGGGTTTAGGGTTTAGGGTTTAGGGTTTAGGGTTTAGGGTTTAGGGTTTAGGGTTTAGGGTTTAGGGTTTAGGGTTTAGGGTTTAGGGTTTAGGGTTTAGGGTTTAGGGTTTAGGGTTTAGGGTTTAGGGTTTAGGGTTTAGGGTTTAGGGTTTAGGGTTTAGGGTTTAGGGTTTAGGGTTTAGGGTTTAGGGTTTAGGGTTTAGGGTTTAGGGTTTAGGGTTTAGGGTTTAGGGTTTAGGGTTTAGGGTTTAGGGTTTAGGGTTTAGGGTTTAGGGTTTAGGGTTTAGGGTTTAGGGTTTAGGGTTTAGGGTTTAGGGTTTAGGGTTTAGGGTTTAGGGTTTAGGGTTTAGGGTTTAGGGTTTAGGGTTTAGGGTTTAGGGTTTAGGGTTTAGGGTTTAGGGTTTAGGGTTTAGGGTTTAGGGTTTAGGGTTTAGGGTTTAGGGTTTAGGGTTTAGGGTTTAGGGTTTAGGGTTTAGGGTTTAGGGTTTAGGGTTTAGGGTTTAGGGTTTAGGGTTTAGGGTTTAGGGTTTAGGGTTTAGGGTTTAGGGTTTAGGGTTTAGGGTTTAGGGTTTAGGGTTTAGGGTTTAGGGTTTAGGGTTTAGGGTTTAGGGTTTAGGGTTTAGGGTTTAGGGTTTAGGGTTTAGGGTTTAGGGTTTAGGGTTTAGGGTTTAGGGTTTAGGGTTTAGGGTTTAGGGTTTAGGGTTTAGGGTTTAGGGTTTAGGGTTTAGGGTTTAGGGTTTAGGGTTTAGGGTTTAGGGTTTAGGGTTTAGGGTTTAGGGTTTAGGGTTTAGGGTTTAGGGTTTAGGGTTTAGGGTTTAGGGTTTAGGGTTTAGGGTTTAGGGTTTAGGGTTTAGGGTTTAGGGTTTAGGGTTTAGGGTTTAGGGTTTAGGGTTTAGGGTTTAGGGTTTAGGGTTTAGGGTTTAGGGTTTAGGGTTTAGGGTTTAGGGTTTAGGGTTTAGGGTTTAGGGTTTAGGGTTTAGGGTTTAGGGTTTAGGGTTTAGGGTTTAGGGTTTAGGGTTTAGGGTTTAGGGTTTAGGGTTTAGGGTTTAGGGTTTAGGGTTTAGGGTTTAGGGTTTAGGGTTTAGGGTTTAGGGTTTAGGGTTTAGGGTTTAGGGTTTAGGGTTTAGGGTTTAGGGTTTAGGGTTTAGGGTTTAGGGTTTAGGGTTTAGGGTTTAGGGTTTAGGGTTTAGGGTTTAGGGTTTAGGGTTTAGGGTTTAGGGTTTAGGGTTTAGGGTTTAGGGTTTAGGGTTTAGGGTTTAGGGTTTAGGGTTTAGGGTTTAGGGTTTAGGGTTTAGGGTTTAGGGTTTAGGGTTTAGGGTTTAGGGTTTAGGGTTTAGGGTTTAGGGTTTAGGGTTTAGGGTTTAGGGTTTAGGGTTTAGGGTTTAGGGTTTAGGGTTTAGGGTTTAGGGTTTAGGGTTTAGGGTTTAGGGTTTAGGGTTTAGGGTTTAGGGTTTAGGGTTTAGGGTTTAGGGTTTAGGGTTTAGGGTTTAGGGTTTAGGGTTTAGGGTTTAGGGTTTAGGGTTTAGGGTTTAGGGTTTAGGGTTTAGGGTTTAGGGTTTAGGGTTTAGGGTTTAGGGTTTAGGGTTTAGGGTTTAGGGTTTAGGGTTTAGGGTTTAGGGTTTAGGGTTTAGGGTTTAGGGTTTAGGGTTTAGGGTTTAGGGTTTAGGGTTTAGGGTTTAGGGTTTAGGGTTTAGGGTTTAGGGTTTAGGGTTTAGGGTTTAGGGTTTAGGGTTTAGGGTTTAGGGTTTAGGGTTTAGGGTTTAGGGTTTAGGGTTTAGGGTTTAGGGTTTAGGGTTTAGGGTTTAGGGTTTAGGGTTTAGGGTTTAGGGTTTAGGGTTTAGGGTTTAGGGTTTAGGGTTTAGGGTTTAGGGTTTAGGGTTTAGGGTTTAGGGTTTAGGGTTTAGGGTTTAGGGTTTAGGGTTTAGGGTTTAGGGTTTAGGGTTTAGGGTTTAGGGTTTAGGGTTTAGGGTTTAGGGTTTAGGGTTTAGGGTTTAGGGTTTAGGGTTTAGGGTTTAGGGTTTAGGGTTTAGGGTTTAGGGTTTAGGGTTTAGGGTTTAGGGTTTAGGGTTTAGGGTTTAGGGTTTAGGGTTTAGGGTTTAGGGTTTAGGGTTTAGGGTTTAGGGTTTAGGGTTTAGGGTTTAGGGTTTAGGGTTTAGGGTTTAGGGTTTAGGGTTTAGGGTTTAGGGTTTAGGGTTTAGGGTTTAGGGTTTAGGGTTTAGGGTTTAGGGTTTAGGGTTTAGGGTTTAGGGTTTAGGGTTTAGGGTTTAGGGTTTAGGGTTTAGGGTTTAGGGTTTAGGGTTTAGGGTTTAGGGTTTAGGGTTTAGGGTTTAGGGTTTAGGGTTTAGGGTTTAGGGTTTAGGGTTTAGGGTTTAGGGTTTAGGGTTTAGGGTTTAGGGTTTAGGGTTTAGGGTTTAGGGTTTAGGGTTTAGGGTTTAGGGTTTAGGGTTTAGGGTTTAGGGTTTAGGGTTTAGGGTTTAGGGTTTAGGGTTTAGGGTTTAGGGTTTAGGGTTTAGGGTTTAGGGTTTAGGGTTTAGGGTTTAGGGTTTAGGGTTTAGGGTTTAGGGTTTAGGGTTTAGGGTTTAGGGTTTAGGGTTTAGGGTTTAGGGTTTAGGGTTTAGGGTTTAGGGTTTAGGGTTTAGGGTTTAGGGTTTAGGGTTTAGGGTTTAGGGTTTAGGGTTTAGGGTTTAGGGTTTAGGGTTTAGGGTTTAGGGTTTAGGGTTTAGGGTTTAGGGTTTAGGGTTTAGGGTTTAGGGTTTAGGGTTTAGGGTTTAGGGTTTAGGGTTTAGGGTTTAGGGTTTAGGGTTTAGGGTTTAGGGTTTAGGGTTTAGGGTTTAGGGTTTAGGGTTTAGGGTTTAGGGTTTAGGGTTTAGGGTTTAGGGTTTAGGGTTTAGGGTTTAGGGTTTAGGGTTTAGGGTTTAGGGTTTAGGGTTTAGGGTTTAGGGTTTAGGGTTTAGGGTTTAGGGTTTAGGGTTTAGGGTTTAGGGTTTAGGGTTTAGGGTTTAGGGTTTAGGGTTTAGGGTTTAGGGTTTAGGGTTTAGGGTTTAGGGTTTAGGGTTTAGGGTTTAGGGTTTAGGGTTTAGGGTTTAGGGTTTAGGGTTTAGGGTTTAGGGTTTAGGGTTTAGGGTTTAGGGTTTAGGGTTTAGGGTTTAGGGTTTAGGGTTTAGGGTTTAGGGTTTAGGGTTTAGGGTTTAGGGTTTAGGGTTTAGGGTTTAGGGTTTAGGGTTTAGGGTTTAGGGTTTAGGGTTTAGGGTTTAGGGTTTAGGGTTTAGGGTTTAGGGTTTAGGGTTTAGGGTTTAGGGTTTAGGGTTTAGGGTTTAGGGTTTAGGGTTTAGGGTTTAGGGTTTAGGGTTTAGGGTTTAGGGTTTAGGGTTTAGGGTTTAGGGTTTAGGGTTTAGGGTTTAGGGTTTAGGGTTTAGGGTTTAGGGTTTAGGGTTTAGGGTTTAGGGTTTAGGGTTTAGGGTTTAGGGTTTAGGGTTTAGGGTTTAGGGTTTAGGGTTTAGGGTTTAGGGTTTAGGGTTTAGGGTTTAGGGTTTAGGGTTTAGGGTTTAGGGTTTAGGGTTTAGGGTTTAGGGTTTAGGGTTTAGGGTTTAGGGTTTAGGGTTTAGGGTTTAGGGTTTAGGGTTTAGGGTTTAGGGTTTAGGGTTTAGGGTTTAGGGTTTAGGGTTTAGGGTTTAGGGTTTAGGGTTTAGGGTTTAGGGTTTAGGGTTTAGGGTTTAGGGTTTAGGGTTTAGGGTTTAGGGTTTAGGGTTTAGGGTTTAGGGTTTAGGGTTTAGGGTTTAGGGTTTAGGGTTTAGGGTTTAGGGTTTAGGGTTTAGGGTTTAGGGTTTAGGGTTTAGGGTTTAGGGTTTAGGGTTTAGGGTTTAGGGTTTAGGGTTTAGGGTTTAGGGTTTAGGGTTTAGGGTTTAGGGTTTAGGGTTTAGGGTTTAGGGTTTAGGGTTTAGGGTTTAGGGTTTAGGGTTTAGGGTTTAGGGTTTAGGGTTTAGGGTTTAGGGTTTAGGGTTTAGGGTTTAGGGTTTAGGGTTTAGGGTTTAGGGTTTAGGGTTTAGGGTTTAGGGTTTAGGGTTTAGGGTTTAGGGTTTAGGGTTTAGGGTTTAGGGTTTAGGGTTTAGGGTTTAGGGTTTAGGGTTTAGGGTTTAGGGTTTAGGGTTTAGGGTTTAGGGTTTAGGGTTTAGGGTTTAGGGTTTAGGGTTTAGGGTTTAGGGTTTAGGGTTTAGGGTTTAGGGTTTAGGGTTTAGGGTTTAGGGTTTAGGGTTTAGGGTTTAGGGTTTAGGGTTTAGGGTTTAGGGTTTAGGGTTTAGGGTTTAGGGTTTAGGGTTTAGGGTTTAGGGTTTAGGGTTTAGGGTTTAGGGTTTAGGGTTTAGGGTTTAGGGTTTAGGGTTTAGGGTTTAGGGTTTAGGGTTTAGGGTTTAGGGTTTAGGGTTTAGGGTTTAGGGTTTAGGGTTTAGGGTTTAGGGTTTAGGGTTTAGGGTTTAGGGTTTAGGGTTTAGGGTTTAGGGTTTAGGGTTTAGGGTTTAGGGTTTAGGGTTTAGGGTTTAGGGTTTAGGGTTTAGGGTTTAGGGTTTAGGGTTTAGGGTTTAGGGTTTAGGGTTTAGGGTTTAGGGTTTAGGGTTTAGGGTTTAGGGTTTAGGGTTTAGGGTTTAGGGTTTAGGGTTTAGGGTTTAGGGTTTAGGGTTTAGGGTTTAGGGTTTAGGGTTTAGGGTTTAGGGTTTAGGGTTTAGGGTTTAGGGTTTAGGGTTTAGGGTTTAGGGTTTAGGGTTTAGGGTTTAGGGTTTAGGGTTTAGGGTTTAGGGTTTAGGGTTTAGGGTTTAGGGTTTAGGGTTTAGGGTTTAGGGTTTAGGGTTTAGGGTTTAGGGTTTAGGGTTTAGGGTTTAGGGTTTAGGGTTTAGGGTTTAGGGTTTAGGGTTTAGGGTTTAGGGTTTAGGGTTTAGGGTTTAGGGTTTAGGGTTTAGGGTTTAGGGTTTAGGGTTTAGGGTTTAGGGTTTAGGGTTTAGGGTTTAGGGTTTAGGGTTTAGGGTTTAGGGTTTAGGGTTTAGGGTTTAGGGTTTAGGGTTTAGGGTTTAGGGTTTAGGGTTTAGGGTTTAGGGTTTAGGGTTTAGGGTTTAGGGTTTAGGGTTTAGGGTTTAGGGTTTAGGGTTTAGGGTTTAGGGTTTAGGGTTTAGGGTTTAGGGTTTAGGGTTTAGGGTTTAGGGTTTAGGGTTTAGGGTTTAGGGTTTAGGGTTTAGGGTTTAGGGTTTAGGGTTTAGGGTTTAGGGTTTAGGGTTTAGGGTTTAGGGTTTAGGGTTTAGGGTTTAGGGTTTAGGGTTTAGGGTTTAGGGTTTAGGGTTTAGGGTTTAGGGTTTAGGGTTTAGGGTTTAGGGTTTAGGGTTTAGGGTTTAGGGTTTAGGGTTTAGGGTTTAGGGTTTAGGGTTTAGGGTTTAGGGTTTAGGGTTTAGGGTTTAGGGTTTAGGGTTTAGGGTTTAGGGTTTAGGGTTTAGGGTTTAGGGTTTAGGGTTTAGGGTTTAGGGTTTAGGGTTTAGGGTTTAGGGTTTAGGGTTTAGGGTTTAGGGTTTAGGGTTTAGGGTTTAGGGTTTAGGGTTTAGGGTTTAGGGTTTAGGGTTTAGGGTTTAGGGTTTAGGGTTTAGGGTT